>NC_134725.1:1897402-3325402 GCF_049634645.1 Pelodiscus sinensis | reverse complement strand
TCCTCTTATGTCAAAATCAGTAAGAATAGGTGCTTGCTTAGGAGCTATATTGTTTAAATAGAATTCTTATGAATATGTATGTAATCCATGAATGAGTGTGGAAGTGTGAATGAGAAACACCCAATGATAAGGCAGTCCAGCTTTCTGTGACCTTAAGGCAAGGAAGGACCCTGCAAGTGTGTAAATTAACGTGACAAGCAGCCAGGTGGAAGTCTCTTTCTCGGACAAGATGTAACAACACAGCAGAAACCTGGGACCGGCCCAGAAGAAGTAAAGCCTCCCACAGATCTGAAGGTTCTCCCAAAGAACATCATGGCCGAGTCTCCGAGAAGCTGACGCCTGGCCAGCACTCCAGCCACCTGCAAAATCTAAAGTAATCTACACTGCACTTGCAACCTGCCTCCAAACTGCCAGCATGAATGGGGGTGGGTGGGTGGGTGGGGGGGTGGGTGGGTGAGAGAGAGAGAGAGAGAGACAGACAGACAGACAGACAGACAGACGGGGTGGCACCGCCCTGCACTCAAGCCCAAGGAGTCCACCTGGCCCAGGTGGCTGAGGGGCCCCACTCCCGCAGCCCTGTGGAGCGTGCAAATGTAAATACCCAGACAAGCAGGCAGATGGGGGGGGGGGGGGGGGCGAAGAGGCAGAGGCTCAGAGAGGAGTTCCGAAACAGCCCAAACCACCGCCTGAACCCAGTCTGCTATTACTGCCGCCTCAGGAAGCCGACCAGCCCCCACAGGAGTATCGCTCACCGTCCAAGCCGACCCAGGAGCAGCCGAGGAGTAACCTGCAGAGGGCTCGACCTGGCAAGGGGAGAGGTAGGAGACAGCCCAGGGCGGAGGAAGGACCTCCGGGAGGTTGGCGTGTTCCAGCAGACATCCCCGCCAACCAGGCAGTGAAAACCTTCACTACCATCAGGGCCCTGGGCTGGGACCCGGTGGAGTGGGAGGGCCCGGGGCCTCCTGCCTCCCCCACCACTCCGCACGCCACCTGCAGAGACTGCAGGGGCATTGTACTTTGGGACTAGGCCCGAGGGCCGTATTTCCCTGAAGCCAGGGGCATTGTACTTTGGGGGACTGGGCCGGGACGGCTGAAGTTTACCGCGAGCCAGGGTGGCCCACCCCTCAACACTTGGTGAAGAATGTGGGTGACGCTGAGCCCGCCTCTGTGCTGAGGGGCTGAGCCGGGGGGTTGGCAGACCTGTGAAAATGGATCCCATGGAGTGGGTGGAGCGGTTGTCAGAATGGCAACATCAGCAGGAATTATACCAGATCCAGCTGCAGCAGCTGGTTGTGTTACAGCGACGGCAGCACCAGTGGTTGCAGGAGGTCACAGCCCATCTGATAGCCCAATGGAAGAGGGGGCATGAGCCAGGGGCTGCCAGCGGAAACCCAGGGGTGAGTGCGGTGCTGCCCAAAGGAAAGGGCAAAGGGATGACCCCTATGCAGAGAGAACGGGGGGAGAATGGACCAGAGGACTGGCACGGGCGGGAGAGCCCCTACATAGTCTGTCCCTTTGGACAAGTGTTGACCACAGGGCTCGGAAATGGAGAAAGAGACCCCACCAAGATGGTGGTGGAACTCTGGGTAGAGGGTACCCCCATGACGGCGTTGGTGGACTCTGGATGCAGCCAGACGCTGGTGAGGGCAGACCTAATAAAAGACCCCGGTCCGGCAGGAGTTCCCATTCAACTGTTGTGTGCACGGGGTGGTGCAGGCATACCCGATGGCATGGGTGCGGCTAGCTGACGGCCACGATGCCGGGGTCTACCGGGTAGGGCTGGCCCCAGCTTTGGCCTACCCTGTTATATTGGGCCGGGACTGGAAGGGCTTCCACAGGGTGCTATGAGAATGGAGCCAGCAGTCGACGCTGGGCCCATACCTACCTTTACAAGACTTGGAGGAGGCCACCCAAGGCAAGGATCTAGGAACAGAGGGAGGGCCGACCCAGAGCCAACAGGCGAACCCACTACCTGCCAGAGGGGACCACCCGACCTGGGAGGACGCAGTAGAAATGCTGGAAGTGGAGGGAGACTTCCTGAGGGAACAAAGGGAGGACCAGACACTGAGCTGAGCGTGGGAGCAGGTACAAGGAATGGGAAAGGAGGAAATCAAGGACACCCACAAACCTCAAAGCCCGCGGTTTCAAGTAAGAGCGGACCGGCTATATCAGCTGGCGAGGGACCCACAGATGGGGGAAGAAGTGTGGCAGCTCCTGGTCCCCGGCAAGTATAGGAATACAGTATTATGTCTGGCGCACAGGGTTCCCTGGGCGGGCCATCTAGGACGGGAGAAGACTCTGCAACAGGTAGGTCTGAGATTTTTTTTGGCCAGGCATAAATTGTGCGGTACGGGACTTTTGTGAATCCTGCCCCGAGTGCCAACGCACCAGCCAAAAGGGGGTGCCAAAGGCCCCACTGGTAGCAATGCCTATGGTGGGGATCCCATTCGAAAGGACTGGGTTGGACCTGGTGGGGCCCCTAGAGAATGCCAGTTCAGGGTGTCAATATATCATGGTGGTGGTGGACTACACCATGAGTTACCCTGAAGCAGTGCCACTACGAAATACCACCGCCTGCACCCTCGCGGAGGAGCTTTTCAAGTCATTTATACAGGTGGGGATCCCTAAAGAGGTCCTGACCAACCAGGGGACCAACGTGTCATTCTGACTGATGGCAGAACTGTCTCAGTTTTTGAATATCCGCCCTCTTAGAATGACTGTTTACCATCCCCAGACAGATGGCCTGGTGGAACGTTTTAATCAAACGTTAAAGTCGATGCTCCGCAAGTTCATAGACGAAGACCCCCGCCCCTGGGACAAGCTCCTCCCAGCCCTGTTGTTCGCCATACGGGAGGTCCCCCAGGCATCAACAGGGTTCTCTCCTTTCGAGCTCCTGTATGGATGCCAGCCTAGGGGGATACTCGACATATTGAAAGAAAGCTGGGAAGAACAGGACTCTCGGGTCCAAGGCACAGTGCCCTATATATTACAGTTGTGGGAGCGCTTGCAGAAGGCAGGAGAATTTGCCAAGGCTAACCTCTTGCAGGTACAAGAGTCCCAGGCCCGGTATTACAATCGAGGGGCCAAGCTCCACTCTTTTGAACCAGGGGACCATGTACTTGTCCTACTGCCGTCCAACAAATCCAAACTGTTAGCCCAGTGGCGGAGCCCATTTGAGGTGGTATGGCGAACAGAAACCGTAGATTATGAAGTGAGGTCACGGGGAAGGAGGAAAGAGATGCAAACTTATCACATAAACCTCCTGAAGAAATGGAAGACAGCCGAGGGCCTACTGATTGTTCCGTATCCCCCGGACCCAGAGTTGGGGCCTGTAGTAGAAGACTTCCAGGGACCCGCTCAGGTTGTAGTGAGTGAAGAACTAAGTCCGGTGCAATGGGGAGAATTACAGCAGGTGGTCCAGGGATTCGCACAGTTTTTCTCCACCCAACCCGGCCAGACCAGCGCCATATGTCACCACATCGCTACACATCCGGGCCACAAAGTGCGGGATCAACACCGGCCCCTACCCAGGAAGATGTGGGAAACAGTCCAGATGGAGTTCCAGATGATATTAGCAATGGGAGTCATGGAGGAATCCCACAGTGAGTGGAGGAGCCCTATCGTCCTCGTCCCAAAACCTGATGGCACGACGCGGTTCTGCATGGATTTCCGCAAAGTTAATGCCATTTCACGATCTGATGCCTATTCGATGCCTCGAGCCGAGGAATTACTGGACCGGCTCGGACAGGCGGAATACTTCTCCATCCTAGATATGACTAAAGGGTATTGGCAGATCCCCCTGCTGCCAGCCTCTAAGGAAAAAACTGCCTTCCCCACCCCCTTTCGCCTGTTTCAGTTTATGACCATGCTGTTCGGGCTACATGGGGCCGCGGCCACATTTCAGCGACTGATGGACCGGTTGTTACAGCCCCACTACTGCTACGCGGCTGCCTACATAGACGACATGGTGAGCTATAGTACAACTTGGAGGGCCCATCTACAACACTTAGGGTATGTCTACACTACCCCGCTAGTTCGAACTAGGAGGGTAATGTAGGCATACCGCACTTGCAAATAAAGCCTGGGATTTGAATTTCCTGGGCTTCATTTGCATAAGCGGGGAGCCGCCATTTTTAAATCCCCGCTTGTTCGAACCCTGTGCCGTGCGGCTACACGCGGCACGAACTAGGTAGTTCGAACTAGGCTTCCTAGTTCGAACTACTGTTACTCCTCGTGGAATGAGGAGTAACGGTAGTTCGAACTAGGAAGCCTAGTTCGAACTACCTAGTTTGTGCCGCGTGTAGCCGCGCTGCACAGGGTTCGAACAAGCGGGGATTTAAAAATGGCGGAGCCCCGCTTATGCAAATGAAGCCCGGGAAATTCAAATCCCGGGCTTCATTTGCAAGTGCGGTATGCCTACATTACCCTCCTAGTTCGAACTAGGAGGGTAGTGTAGACATACCCTTAGAAGCGGTATTAGAGACCCTGAGGAAGGCAGGCCTTTCAGCCAACCCGCGGAAATGTCAGTTGGGCCGCCGGGAGGCGACCTACTTAGGGTACACCGTCGGGCAGGGAACTGTACGGCCACTGGTAAGCAAGGTGGAAGCCTTGCGGGAATGTAAGATGCCCACGACAAAAAAACAGGTACGCCAATTTTGGGGACTAGCGGGATATTATCGCTGGTTTATACCTGGGTTTGCGAATATTGCCGCCCCATTATCAGACCTCACTAAAAACGCCCAGTCGAATAAAGTACGGTGGTCGGCGGAGTGCGAGAAGGCCTTCGGGACCCTGAAGAACAAACTTACCAAAGCCCCGGTCTTGTTCCACCCGGATTTTTCGAAACCCTTCCTGTTGCAGACTGATGCCTCAGAAAGAGGCTTAGGGGCTGTGCTGTCCCAGCAGACTGAGGGGGTGGAGCACCCGGTAGTATATATGAGCCGTAAGCTATTTAAAATGCTTTGTTAATAGTCCAAGGTGATCTTAGTAACACAGCTAAGGAAATAAAACGTCAATGTGGTTGGTCTCCTGACGGTTTTTCTTTAATAACTTTTTTTAAAGTTCATATTGAATTTGGAAAAGATATTTGTAAAAAGTCGCTTTTTTGTACTTAATTAAAATTACCTGAGAGTTTTTAGATGCCTCTGTAGTTGTATCATTTTCTCCAGAGGACTGAATTTCTGCTTTCTCTGAACTATTCATGGAATTTTCCACTGAAGACTGTGAATTCTGTTCATCAGAAGTATCTGAAAGAGTAAAAGCTTGTTTTAAACATGAAGAATCAACTTTCAATAAAAGCTTTTACTCTCTAATGGTAATGCATATATAATACCTTTAATTCAAATATAACCAGTTGTGATTGCATACACATTATAACGCTGGAATTGTCAGTGTGGACTGAACCCATATTATTCACCACCGAAACCACGGGCTTCTGCCACTTGTACTAAATTAAAGAACTCTTTTTACCTGTTGGTTGTAAAGTGTACAGTTACTTGGACTAGCCGCTGGACGCGGTCATGACCCACACTTGTATTACACAAAATTTCAAAGTACTTATCAGACAATAATCATCAAAATAACTAGATGAAATATATAAATAATGTGGAAATTATTACAACCAGTAGTGAAATACAGCTACCTGTGGGATGGAGGGATGGAGACTGGAAGTGAAAGAACAACATAGCCAACAAAGTTGGGTGAGAGGCCATGGCAGCTAGATAGTAAGAAACTAGTTACCTGAACTGGAATTTAACCCCCATGACACTTAAAACCTATTCCTACAAAAAGTGGCACAAAATCATTCTAACACCGTAACTAGGAATCTAGGTTCATCGGTATATAGGTTATAGGAATTTTAAGTCTATTGGATGTTTGTGAGAAATCTCTAGGTGTTTCAAGTTTCTAATGGTTCCTATTCGGTTTCAACTTTCATTGCTGCTCTTGCTCTAATAAGCAACTTTTGAATAGATTCCCTTCCTCCATTCTATACTCATGGCCTCTGTATTTAATTCTTATTTTTTACATTATCAAATCCCCCTAGAAAAAGAGAGTAAGATTTAAACGTTCTTTACTGGTTACTAAACACCCACTGAAACTTTTCACATATACTGAAAGGCAAGCCTTCTCCACAAAATCTTTTATTGAATGTGGTCTGGTGTTATATTTCTCAAAGTGACTCAGTCAGATACAAAATGTTTGTTTTTGTGAGTTTTTTCCCCCTCTAATTTGCCATAGAATTGTTTGTGTGGCTATAAAAACAAACACTAACACACTTCCAGATTAAAAGCACTTCTAAGCAAGGGCCTTAATTCCTTATATCTTCCTATATCTTCTTTAGTACAATTTGCTGATACTGTTAAACTACAGTTCACTTCTCTCTACGTTACAAGACTTAACAGTGTTTTAACCTGACTGCTTTTACAGAGCAGATAGGACCTCGTAGTGGGGCCTATTTGAAATCTAAGGGTATGTCTACACTACAAAGTTAATTCGAACTAACGGACGTTAGTTCGAATTAACTTTGATAGGCGCTACACTAGTGCTCCGCTAGTTCGAACTTAATTCGAACTAGCGGAGCGCTTAGTTCGAACTAGGTAAACCTCATTGTACGAGGACTAAGCCTAGTTTGAACTTACTAGTTCGAATTAAGGGCTGTGTAGCCCCTTAATTCGAACTAGTGGGAGGCTAGCCCTCCCCAGCTTTCCCTGGTGGCCACTCTGGGCACCACCAGGGAAACTCGTATGCCCCCCTCCCGGCCCCGGAGCCCTTAAAGGGGCACGGGCTGGCTACGGTGCCCATGCCAGGTGCAAGCCTGCCAGCACCCAGCCAGCAGACCCTGCACCTGGCACGGCTCGAGCCAGCCACCCGATGCCCCCCAGCCCTCCCCCTCTTCCCGGGACCAGGCTGGCGGCTCCCGGGAGCTTGCCCAGGACCGCAAGAGGCGGGCACCCGCCTGGGCTAGTGCGGACATCGTGGACCTTGTCCACGACCTCCGCACTAGGCACAGGAAAGCGGCCGTCTAGGGCAGGAGAGCTGCCAGCCTGGCCAACCAGGAGCAGGTTTGCATGAAAATCAAGGTGGTCCACTGAGAGCCCCGACCCTGAGCCCTGAGCTTAGAATGGCCGTCCTGGGTCAGACCAAAGGTCCATCTAGCCCAGTAGCCTGTCTGCCGACAGCGGCCAACACTAGGGACCCTGGAGGGGATGGACCGAAGACAGTGACCAAGCCATTTGTCTCGTGCCATCCATCTTCAGCCTTCCACAAACTTCGGGCAGGGACACCACTCCTACCCCCTGGCTAATACCACTCCATGGACCCAACCTCCATCACTTTATCTCACTTCTCTTGAAACTCTGTTCTAGTTCTAGCCTTCACAGCCTCCTGCAGCAAGGAGTTCCACAGGTTGACTATTTGCTTTGTGAAGAAGAACTTTCTGCTATTAGTTTGAAGCCTGCTACCCATTCCTTTCCTTTGGTGTCCTCTAGTCCTTCTATTATGGGAACTAATGAAGAACTTTTCTTGATGCACCCTCTCCACCCCACTCATGCTTTTATAGACCTCTATCATATCCCCCCTCCATCTCCTCTTTTCTAAGCTGAAAAGTCCCAGTCTCTTTAGCCTCTCTTTATATGGGACCTGTTCCCAACCCCTGATCATTGTAGTTGCCCTCCCCTCTCCCACCCTCTCTATTCCCCTCTCCCACCTCCTTTTCCCAGTCTCCCCCAGTTTTGGTCAATAAAGAGAGATTCTATTTTTGAACACAATTGTCCTTTATTTTGTACATCAGGAAGGGGGGCTAGGGAGGGGTAAGTGGAAGGAGGTGAGGGAGGAATGGGGTACGAGCCCCCGATGGGGAGGACTGGGCTGGCTCTGCGGGCTTCTGGGGGTGGAATCTCTCCTGCAGCCCCCCGATTGCCCCCTCTCCCCAGATGGCAGCCTGTGGCAAGTGCAGCCGGGCTGATGGCCGAGTGCTGTGATGTGCCCAGTGTGGGTACTCCGGGCACTCCAAGCCAGGACTGCTTTGCAAGCGGGGCAACCCTGAGAACTATCTGTCCTGGGTGGGGGTCGGGACCCTTTAAGCACAGCCCTCGGCTAGCCTGAGACAGCATCTCCACGCTCTAAGTCCTCATCTGATGCCCTGATGGCACTGCTTCCGGCCATCCTTAAGCCCGCTTCAGGGTCCACTCTGTGTGGACATGTTAATTCGAATTAGCAAAACGCTAATTCAAACTAGTTTTTTAGTCTGGATGCGTTAGTTCAAATGAGCTTAGTTCGAATTAACTAATTCGAACTAAGTTAGTTCAAATTAGCGCTGTAGTGTAGACATACCCTAAAAGCCCCTCCCCCAGCCTTGCGGGAGGGACAACTGGACCTGGGGTTCAACTAATTCCAAGCTGTCTTGGAGCCAATGGACGCCGCCCAGAGGAACTCTGCCTGGATACGAGAGACCAGGGAGGAACAGAAGTAGGCCCCACAGTCACAGAGCACCCCCTTGTCCAGCATCCTCCTCCTGGTGCTGTATATAGCAGCTTTCGCCAGGGCCAGGAGGAGGTTGACGAGGAGGTCTCGCGACTTTGTGGGGCCACGGATGGGGTGTGAGTAAATAAAAAGGGGAGGGGAGAAGTGCAGCCAGAACCTCAATAAGAGGTTCTGGAGGAGCCGGAATAGGGGCTGCAACCTGGCGCATTCCAGATACACGTGCGCCAGGTTTTCCCTCACGCCGCAGAAAGGACAGGTGTCCAGGATGGGGGTGAACCGCGCCAGGTACACGCCCGTGCTCACGGCTCCATGAAGGAGCCGCCAACTGATGTCCCCGATGGGCCGTGGGATTAAGGTGCAGTACACGCTGGCCCATCGGGGTTCCCCACCCTCAACAGATCTTAAGTAGTCCCACCACTTGGTGTCGGGGCGGGACACGAGGGTGAGGAAATGCAGCGGTCGTGCTCCACATGTGTACAGATGGTCCCTAGGTGCAGTTCCAAGACAGACCGGCTGCAGATCCTGCAGCCAGCTGGGGGTCGAGGGATGGGGAGGCCGGGGGGGCCCACGGAAAAGGGGCCCAATAAAGAGGGTTTGCAGGGGGGCAGGGGGCGTACCCTCTCGCAGGGATTGCTGCAGGAAATCGAGAGCGGGCTGCGACAAGGCCACCTTCACCTCCTGGAGTAGGCGCGGGGAGGGGTTCAAAGGGTGGAAAGTCCCACGCGCTGAGCGAGCGCAGGGGGATCCACCCAGTCCCCCCGTCGTAGTCCAGAAGGTCTCCGACCCTGGTGGTTTCTGCCAGGATCAGCCTGTGGCGCACCGAGGGAGACTCCGCCACCTGCATGCACAAGGCTGGATTGTGGAGCAGGGGCTCCGCGAGGAGGTCTGCTCCCTCGGTGGCCATAACACACCTGGCCGCTGAGAACAGCTTCCAGGTCTGGAGGAGGTCCTGGTAGAATTCCGGCAGCTCTGAAAGGTCTTGCGGAAGACCCCTCGGGTGGAGAAAACAGAGCTGCCGGAGGTCCCCCTTCTTCGGCAGCAAGGCGAGCACAGCTCGCCTGCATTACAGAGGGAGGACCCCGCTCTCCAAGGACTCGGCCCAGACGGTGACGAGGTCTGGGACCAGGATGTCCCAGAACAGGCGGTAGAACTCCATGGTCAGCCCATCCATGCCCGGGGTTTTGTTGGTGGGCATGAGCCGGAGGGCTTCCGAGAACTCGGCCAGAGTGAGAGGCAGCTCTAGCTGGTCCCGGTCGCCTGCGCTGACCGTCAGGAGCTCGGTCCAGAGCACCTTGCAGGCGTCAGCTTCGGTCAGATCCGGGGAGAACAAACTGGCGTAGAAGGCCCAGGCCCTTCCACGCATCTCCGCCGGATCCGTGAGGGGGGCGCCGTCCTCCACCAAGAGGCAGGTGACGTACTTTTTAGCCCCCCTCTTTCTCCAGGGCATAGAAGAAGCGGGAGCCGCGATCCATCTCCCGGAGGAGACAGATGCGGGATCGAACAAAGGTACCCTGGGCCCGGTGGTCCTCGAGGGCCCGGAGTTCCTCCTGCTTCAACTGGTATGCCTCGCGGAGGGGTGGATCCTTGGGGTCAGAGGCCAGGCGCCCCTCAAGCTTCAAAACCTCCCGCTCCAACTGCTGTATTGCCGCATCCCTCCGCTGGCTGGTGCCCTGAGACTAGTCATGGCAGAAGAGATGGGCGCGCAACTTCCCCACGTCCCACCATCGCTGCGCCAAGGGAAAGGCGGGCCGCTGCCCCCGCCAGGCCAGCCTGAACTCCCAGAAGGACACCACGAAGCCCACGTCCTCCAGCAGGCTATTGTTAACGAGCCAGTAGGCCAGCCCCAGCCTCTCTGCACTCAGAGAGGCTTTCACGGACACCAAATGGTGGTCCGTGAATGGGGCCGGCTGGACGCTGGAGAAATGGGTTCATGCTAGGTGTAAACGTGATAAATAGATGAGGTCCAACCGGGAGTGGCGCGATTGATCACCACCTTCACCTACGTCCGGGTGGGGGACGGTGTCATACGGGTGGTGGTCGCGCCAGATGTCCACCAGGGCGTGATGGTCTACCATCGCCGAGGACGCCTGCCGCGGCCTGGCACTTCGAGTCCTGAGTGGTCTTGGGTGGGGACTTCAGCACTACCCTTGAGGACCGGGACCAAACACTCGCAAGGATCCAGGGTGCCGAAGAAGGTGGCCGCCCACCGATAAAAGATGACCCGGTCCGGGCCCGTGTTCAGGGCATAGACATTGACCAAGTTCAACGTCAGCCCCTCCACGCGGGCCCGGACGTGCAGCAAGCGGCCCGGGACAACCTCGGTGACCCCTAGCACTTGTGCTAGAGTTGAACTGGTGATCTGTAGGCGAAAGGATCCATGTCCTACTACCTGTCCTCAGACATTCAGACCTGCTAATAATTAGTATACATAGGAAAATGCTCTAAAATATTTGTTCATTATAAAAATGTTGATTTTAAGCACTTAGGGGAGAATTGGTCTCTAAGTTGCCCCAATGACGTCAGAGTCGTCACATGAATCAATCATAGAATCATAGGACTGGAAGGGACCTCGAGAGGTCATCGAGTCCAGCCCCCCGCCCTCAAGGCAGGACCAAGCTCCGTCTACACCATCCCTGACAGATGTCTATCTAACCTGTTCTTAAATATCTCCAGAGAGGGAGATTCCACCACCTCCCTTGGCAATTTATTCCAATATTTGACCACCCTGACAGTTAGGAATTTTTTCCTAATGTCCAATCTAAACCTCCCCTGCTGCACTTTAAGCCCATTACTCCTTGTCCTGTCCTCAGAAACCAAGAGGAACAAATTTTCGCCTTCCTCCTTGTGACACCCTTTTAGATATTTGAAAACCGCTATCATGTCCCCCCCAAATCTTCTTTTTTCCAAACTAAACAAGCCCAGTTCATGAAGCCTGGCTTCATAGGTCATGTTCTCTAGACCTTTAATCATTCTTGTCGCTCTTCTCTGTACCCTTTCCAATTTCTCCACATCTTTCTTGAAATGTGGCGCCCAGATGTACAGTGGAACAGATCTGCGTCCTTAATCTATTACCTGCTATTTAAATTCAGCTTGGCAAGGTCACAAGCAAACCTATTTGATCAAACAGCATCTTTCTCCAATGGATGATGGGTTATTTGGCTTTAGAGTCACTAAATAAACACAGTATCCAACCAGAAAAAAAGACCAGATTAGTTTGCATTTTGCCCTAGGTTCTCCCTGTCATTTCACAGTAATAGCCCTGGAACCAAACCAAGGAAAGATTGTCCTTGAACCTAAATTTCGTCATGGGAGCATGTACATTATGTAATCAGCTGGATTCGCCCATGAGCATGTTAAAGGCAAGTTTACCATCTGGCAGTAAATCTGTATAGTCTTCCGTGAGCACAGTCAGTTGAGAATACTATTTTATACATTTTGGCTTTCCTGCGTCTACTTTGGTAATAATTTAGCTGCCAAATTGCCCTGCAGCAAACACTTAAAACATTCTAGTAATTGAAGGTAGTTAGCATAATGTACATGGTCCTAATATTACTGAAATAACTGATCTGAATTTAAATTGGATGTTGGATCTACTGAGTTAAGAACTGAATCAATAGGAAGAGATTTGCCACAGCCCATTTAAATGCTTTGTTATGGAAGGAATTTTGCAACCGGATTATTAAAATATACTCTTAACCGCATTCTATCTGTTATACTAGGGAGGAGAGAAAATGGTTTCTTTCAAAATATCACAACATAAGATTTTGCATAAATACACAGCAAATGTTTCATTACTAAACTTTTACAGGGCACTCAAGAGAATACAGCATTAACAAAGTGAGATTTAAAACATTTTTACCAGCATCGTGTTTGGCACAGCAAAAAAATACATTATGTACTTCTTAGAAAAGAGGAGGTTACTCACCTTTAGTAGTAACTGATGTTTTTCGAGATGAACATCCCTGTGGGTGCGCCACAGCAGGTGTCGGTGCGTCTCCGTGCCGCAGACCAGATTCTTTACAGCAGTGCCGGGGGGGCGGTGGCGCACATGCGCGGCAAGCAGGTCGCGCAGGCACCACACAGCGCGATCGCACATGCGCGCACCCCCTTCCCTCAATTCCTTCTCTACCCAGAAACCCCAGCCTGGTAAAAGGTCTCTAAAGTCGAGGGAGGAAGGAAGGGTAGTGGTGCACCCACAGGGACACACATCTTGAAGAATGTCAGCTACTGCTGAAGGTGAGTAACCGCCTCTTTGAGAGAGAGAGACATCCCTGTGGGTTCTCCACAGCAGGTGACGGCAGAGCAATGTCCTATGGAGGGAGGGACTTCAGATCTGGTAAAGCGACAAGGAGTCCTGTGGCACCTTAGGGTATGTCTACACTACCCCGCTAGTTCGAACTAGGGGGGTAATGTATGCATACCGAACTTGCTAATGAAGCCTGGGATTTGAATTTCCCGGGCTTCATTAGCATAAAGCCGGCGCTGCCATTTTTAAAAGCCGGCTAGTGCGAACGCCGTGGCTTCTAATCCGAACTATCTGTACGCCCCGGGGCTTCATTAGCAAGTTCGGTATGCATACATTACCCCCCTAGTTCGAACTAGCGGGGTAGTGTAGACATACCCTAATAGACTAACAGAAGAAGACCCACTTTGTCAGATGCATCTGACGAAGTGGGTCTTTGCCCACAAAAGCTTATGCTCCAATACGTCTGTTAGTCTATAAGGCTGTGTCTAGACTACATGCCTCTGTCGTCAGAGGTATGTAGATTAGACACATAGGCAAAGGCAAATGAAGCTGCGATTTAAATGATCGCGGCTTCATTTACATTTATATGGCTGCCGCGCTGAGCCGACAAACAGCTGATCAGCTGTTTGTCCGCTCAGCGCGCTAGTCTGGACGCTCCCCTGCCGACATCAAAGCCCTTTGTCGGCAGCCCCGTTATTCCTCGTGGGATGAGGTTTACCGGGGCTGCCGACAAAGGGCTTTGATGTCGGCAGGGGAGCGTCCAGACTAGCTCGCTGAGCCGACAAACAGCTAATCAGCTGTTTGTCGGCTCAGCGCGGCAGCCATGTAAATGTAAATGATCATTTAAATCGCGGCTTCATTTGCCTTTGTCAAAAAAACAAATCTACATGCCTCTGACGACAGAGGCATGTAGTTTAGACGTACCCTAAGGTGCTACAGGACTCCTCATTGCTTTTGCAGATCCAGACTAACACGGCTATCCCTCTGATACAGATCTGGTAAGTACGCTGTAGACAATATGGCCTTGTCCACTCTGGTTGAAGAGAGAGTTCCCTGCGAAAGTGCATAGTGTTTGGCAAATGTTTGATCGGAGGTCCATGTTGCCACAGTGCATATATCCCCAATGGAAACCTTGAGGAGGTAAGCTATTGATGTGGCTACAGCCCTGGTGGAATGGGCATGTAGCGAGGTAGGTGGTGAAAATTGGTTATGGTGGTAACAAATTCTGATGCAGTAGGAAATCCAGTGTGATAATCTCTGAGATGGTATCTGCTGTCCTTTATTGCGTTCTGCTATAGAAATAAATAGCCTGGGTGAAGCTCTGAAAGGCCTTGTTCTATGGATGTAAAAGGAAAGTGCCCTGCATACGTTGAGGGTATGCATTTGTTCTTCGAAGATATTGGCATGAGCTTTGGGAAAGACTATTCACCTACCTGTATTCTGATGTAAAAGGATGAGCATACTTTGGGGAGGAACTTGGGGTGGGTGCGTAGAGAAACTTTATCTTTGAAGAAGGTAGTATATGGGGGATCTGCCATTAGGGCAGTCATTTCTCTTACCCACCAGGCTGATGTTATAGCCACTAGGAATGCCGTTTTCAGTGACAAGTGGAGGAGTGAGCATGTAGCCGTCAGTTCAAATGGGGGTTTAGTGAGGGTGTTTAGCACCAAATGTAAATCCCAAGGTTGACGTGGGGGAGTTGCATCAGGGTATAGCGCCTGTAAGCCTTTCCTGAACTATTTTGTCATTGGATGTGCAAAAATTGTAGTTTCATCCATTTTTGTATGGAATGTTGTAATAGCCACCAAGTGTACTTTGATGGAGCTGACAGAGATGCGACTGTCTAAGGTGCAATAAGTAGTCTGATATCACAGGTAATGGGGCCATCTCCAGAGAACTGTTGCAAAGAGCAGCCCACTGAACAAATTGTGACCATTTGTCACTATGGGTATGTCTACACTACAACGTTAATTCGAACTAACTTAGTTCGAATTACTTACTTCGAATTAGCTTAGTTCGAATTAACGGATCCAGACTAAAAAACTAGTTCGAATTAGCGTTTTGCTAAATCGAACTAGCATGTCCACATTGAGTGGACCCTGAACCGGGGTTAAGGATGGCCGGAAGCAGTGCCGGCAGGTCATCAGAGGAGGACTTAGAGCGTAGAGCTGCTGTCTCAGGCTAGCCAAGGGCTGTGCTTAAAGGGTCCCAACCCCCACCCCGGACAGACAGTTCTCAGGGGTGCCCCGCTTGCAAAGCAGTCCTGGTTTGGAGTGCCCGGAGTACCCACACTGGGCACATCACAGCACTCGGCCATCAGCCCGGCTGCACTTGCCGCAGGCTGCCATCTGGGGAGAGGGGGCAATTGGGGGGCTGCAGGAGAGCTTCCACCCCCAGAAACCCGCAGAGCCAGCCCAGTCCTCCCCATCGGGGGCTCGTGCCCCATTCCTCCCCTCACCTCCTTCCACTTACCCTTCCCTAGCCCCCCTTCTTGATGTACTAAATAAAGATAACGTGTCTTCCAAAATGGAATCTGTCTTTATTGAACAAAACTGGGGGAGACTGGGAGAGGGGAAGAGAGAGGCTGGGAGAGGGGAGGGCAACTAAAATGATCAGGGGTTGGGAACAGGTCCCATATGAAGAGAGGCTAAAGAGACTGGGACTTTTCAGCTTAGAAAAGAGGAGACGGAGGGGGGACAGGATAGAGGTCTCTAAAAGCAGGAGTTGGGTGGAGAGGGTGCATACAGAAAAGTTCTTCATTAGCTCCTATAAAGAAGGACTAGAGGACACCAAAGGAAAGGAATGGGTAGCAGGCTTCAAACTAGTAACAGAAAGTTCTTCTTCACAAAGCAAAGAGTCGACCTGTGGAACTCCTTGCTGCAGGAGGCTGTGAAGGCTAGAACTAGAACAGAGTTTAAAGGGAAGTGAGATCAAGTGATGGAGGTTGGGTCCATGGAGTGGTATTAGCCAGGGGGTAGGAGTGGTGTCCCTGCCCGAAGTTTGTGGAAGGCTGGAGAGGGATGGCACGAGACAAATGGCTTGGTCACTGTCTTCGGTCCATCCCCTCCAGGGTCCCTAGGGTTGGCCGCTGTCAGCAGACAGGCTACTGGGCTAGATGGACCTTTGGTCTGACCCAGGACGGCCATTGTAAGCTCAGGGCTCAGGGTCGGGGGTCTCAGTGGACCCCCTTGATTCTCTTGCACACCTGCTCCTGGGTGGCCAGGCTGGCAGCTCTCCTGCCCTAGCCGGCCACGTTCCTGTGCCTAGTGCGGAGATCGTGGACGAGGTCCACGATGTCTGCACTAGCCCAGGCGGGTGCCCGCCTCTTGCGGTCCCGGGCAAGCTCCCGGGAGCCGCCAGCCTGGTCCCGGGAAGAGGGGGAGGGTTGGGGGGCATCGGGTGGGTGGCTCGATCCGTGCCAGGTGCAGGGTCTGCTGGCTGGGTGCTGGCAGGCTTGCACCTGGCACGGGCACCGTAGCCAGCCCGTGCCCCTTTAAGGGGTCCGGGGCCGGGAGGGGGGCAGACGAGTTTCCCTGGTGTTGGCCAGAGTGGCCACCAGGGAAACCTGGGGAGGGCTAGCCTCCCACTAGTTCGAATTAAGGGGCTACACACCCCTTAATTCGAACTAGCTAGTTCGAACTAGGCTTAATCCTTGTAAAATGAGGTTTTCCTAGTTCGAACCAAGCGCTCCGCTTCTTCTAATTAAGTTCGAACTAACGGAGCGCTAGTGTAGCACCTATCAAAGTTAGTTCGTACTAACGTCCGTTAGTTCGAACTAACTTTGTAGTGTAGACATACCCTCCATGTTTTTCAAGTTGAGGGCGCCCTACTGTGTAGAAGAACATTCTGTACCTGACTTGAGCACTGCGGCTCTATCCCTGAGAGCCATCTCGTTACCAGGATTTTAGCTGAAGTCTGAGAAATTGTGGATGCTGAGTCTGGAGCCCTGGTTGATATAACAGCTTTGGGTTGCGTGGAAGTGATTGGGGGACACGGGGCCATTCTGTTCAGGAAGGGGAATCAAGGCTGCTGGGGCCAGCATGGGGCTATAAGAATGATCCTCACCTTGTCCCTCCTTACCTTGAGAATTGTCCTGTTGAGAAGGGGAATCGGCGGGAAGGCATATAGTAGGTGATGGTTCCACTTGAGGATGAAGCATCTCTGAGAGAGCCCTTTCCAATGCCGACCCGGGAGCAGTACAGGGAACACTTTTTGTTTGCCTTTGTGGCAAAAAGGTCTATCAGAGGGTATCCCCATTGCTCGAAGATTGTTGCGAGAACTCTGTGATCTATCTGCCACCCATGTTCCTGAGGTAGGGTTCGACTTAGTGCATCGGCGGTGGTATTTAAGGCACTGGGAAGGTGACATGCCTCACTCACAGCATCACCATAAGTGCACCAGTTCCACAGTGATATGCCTCTGTACATAAGGCATGAGAACGGACACCACCATGCCTGTTTATATAAAACATGCAGGCGATGCTGTTGGTATATATTCGGACGTGTTTGCCGGATATTGCTGGCAAGAAGTGTTGGCAAGCAAGCCATACAGCTCTGAGCTTGAGGACATTTATGTGGAGAGCCCGTTCTATTGGTGTCCATAAACCCTGAGCTGTGGACCTCTTCATGTGCTCCCCCCCCCCCCCCCAATCCCGTGAGGGAGGCGTCTGTGGTGATGACCACCGAGGGTTCTGGTGTTTGGAAGGGGATACCTGTACACAGGTTGTCTGGTTTTGTCCACCATAGTATTGCACTTTTTACTGTCGGAGGAACGGATAGGGTTTTGATGAGGGGGGGTGGTGATTTGGCTTGTAGACTGTGCTGAGCCAGCCTTGTAGGCATCGCATAAAAAGACATGTGTTTGGTACTACCGGGTTGCATGCTGCCATGTGGCTGAGTAGCTTGAGATAGTTGTGCTCTGTGACTCATGGCATTAAATGCAATTTGAGAACCAGGTTGTGGATTTTTAAGAATCTGCCTTGTGGCAGGGAGGCTATGGCGGTTGTTGAGTTGAGCTGTGCTCCGATGAATTGTATGGATTGTCAGTGTGAGCGCTGATTTTGTTTAGTTTATTAACAGGCCCAGAGAGTGGAAGCATGTCATAACAAGTAGGTGCTTGGACGAGACTCCAATACAGATTTTGCCTTGATGAGGCAATCGTCAAGGTAAGGGAAGATAATGATGTCTTGTTTCCTTAGGTGGGCGGTGACCATGGCAAGCATCTTGGAGAAAACTCTCGGTGCCATGGAGAGTCCAAAAGGTAGGACACTATATTGGTAATGTTTGGTACCGAGGATGAAACAGAGAAAATGCCTATGAGCAGGATGAATTGTAACATGGAAGTAGGCATCCTGTAAGTCGAGAGACGAAAACCAATCATCCAGCTCCAGAGACGGAATAATGGTGGTCAACGTTACCATCTTACATTTTACCTTTTCAGGAATTTGTTGAGGCCTCTAAGATCTAAAATTGGGCACCATCCCCCATTCTTTTTCAGTGTGAGGAAATAGTGTGAGCGGGACTGCTTCTATAGCACCCAATCAGAGGAGATGATCAACCTCCTGTCTTAAGATGGCCTTGTGAGTGGTCCCTGAAGAGGGATGGGGTAGGAGGATGGGAGGGACGGATGGAGACAAAGGGGATGGTGTATCCCAAGAGGATTGTTTGTAGCACCCATCTATCAGATGTTACATCCTGCCAGTTGGTGTAAAAGGGCAGAAGGCGATGGTTAAAAGTCTTATTTATTGAAAACTCTAGAGCGGGTGGAATCCTTTTCGGCCCCTTGACAGATGCCTCAAATTTCCTTGTTTTGTTGTTGTGGCTGGTTCGTAGCACTGTTTTGATTGCGTCTACACTGCTGCCTGCCACTACCATATTGGTGTTGAAGTTGGTGGTCCTGTCTTTACTGCTGGTATGTGCATGCTGGATACCTTGGTCTAAGGTAAGGTTGGTATCTATACTGCCGCCTCTTGGTTGCAGGTGTATGGATACCACGAGATCGGAGCGTCGCCCTGGAATCCTTCATGGAGTGAAGGACTTCGTTGGTTTTGGCCGAAAACAACTTCTCGCCCTCAAATGGTAAATCCTCTACGGTTGACTGTCTCACAGGGAAAAGCTAAAGAGTTGAACCACAAAGCTCGTCTCATGACCACTGCAGTTGTTGTAGATCTCATGGCCGTATCTGCCACGTCAAGAGCAGCTTGTAGAGCTGTCTGTGATATTGCACGGCTCCCCGCGATGACCGCTTTGAATTGCTGTTTCTTCACCTCCAGTATATCGTCAATAAAGGTGTTGAATTTTGAGTAGTTGTTAAAGTCATATTTGCTGAGCAACGCCACATAATTAGCGACTCTGAATTGCAAGGTGGATGTGTGTAAACCTTCCTGCCAAATGAATCCAGTTGCTTGCTGTCTATCAGCTGGGGTGGAGTGGGGCTGGTGCTGCTTATTCCTCTGATGGGCCACCTCCACCACCAGATAATTTGGGAGTGGGTGGGTAAAGAGAAATTTGGACCCCTTTGGGGGAACATAGTACTTCTATCCACCCTCTTACAGGTGGGTGGGATAGTGGCAGGCAGTGTTCTCTCTAAGATTTTCCATCCATGAGCAGAGTGAGGTTTTTTTGTCTTGTGTGCCAACAATGAGGTCACATGTGCTTGTTCGGATGTGTGCCACTGTGGCACCCACCAGTGGTGCTGATACCCAAGCCCTGCTCCCAGGTAGTGCCCCCCTGCCTTCTGCCCCAGCGGCCCCCCCCAACCACACCATCTCAGACGGCCCTTGCCTGGAGCAGCCGCCTGCCGGAAGGAGCCACCAGCAGGAAGGTGAGTGCTGCTGCGCGGCTCTGCAGAGGAGGTGGCCGCGCAGGTGTACACCTTAGCAGGAGCTATGGTAGCAGGGGTCTGCCAGAGTCTCGGAAGGATCCCATGGCAGGATTTATGGGCAGAGCAATCTTAGCCGATGGAGTGGCCTGGAAGATGTTGGTGACCTCCTCCATGGTGATATTAAGGTCAGCTGCTACCCTCTTGAAAAGATCCTGAAAGGATGTGAAGTCATCGGCTGCAGCGGGTGATAGAAGCAGTACTGCCGCGTCAGGCGAGGCGGATGAGTTTGTGTCAGGGGACCTATCTGGGCCCGACTCACGGGATTGTGGATCCGCCGTCTCCTGCTGCATCTTCTGTGGTGATGGAGATTGTGGTGGAGGAGAAAGGACAAGCTGAGTTTCCCTCTTTTGTGTGTGTGTGTGTGTGTGTGTGTGTGTGTGTGTGTGTGTGTGTGTGTGTTTCTTTCTGTAGTTGTATGTCTATGGGCTCCAATATTGCCACTGGGAGGCGTAAGCCATGGGTGTGGTCCCAGGAAGGAATGCCGGTGCCAAACGGGTGCCTGAAGCTGGGATGGGATGAAGGCACTGATATCTCGGTCGCGGGTGACAGTTGGGGCAAAAATGTTACTTCCCCGTCATCATCGCTAGATAACAGCATGGGCAAAGAGGCATGTTTGGGTGCCGCTGTGGCTGGTGATGTGTTGGTGCCGAGGAATGGAGAGTTAAATGTAGATGGGTCTCTCTGGTGGATGTACCTCGGTGCCGGATGTACCTCGGTGCCGGAGTGGACGGTGCCATGGTCAGTACCGGTACAGAGGTGGAGGCAGTCAGTACCAATGTGTGTTGTGGTGCCAAGGTGGTTGCGGCACCGTTGGATGTTGCTACGGTACCAATGGCCGGTGCAGCTAGGTGTTGCGATGCTGTATCAGTAGGCCTTGGTACCGACATGTCCGTGCTCTAGTTACTTGGTGCCGCAGTGGGCCGTGAGGCAGGCACAGTCAGGCCTGTAGCCTCAGTGCAGGCTCTATGTGTCACATGCTTGGAGATGGCCCGACTGGTCCCAGAGACACCCAGGGCATCGTAGGTGCTGAAGCATGGTGCCCTGGCAGCCCTTGGTGCGGATCTTTCAGCTGAGTGCTGTTTGGGTGGTTGAGCCTTGTGAGGTAGAGATGAAGCACATTTCTTGGGGGATTTTTTCCCCTTATTGGATCTCGGTTTGTTGGGGCATTCCGTGCCTGGGTCAGAGGATGGATGTTGTGCTTTTTCTATCATGAGCATTTTAAGGCAAAGGTCCCTGTCTCTCTGCATTTGCGCCTTAAGCTTGGCGCAGTGCTGGCAGTCCTGCTGGACATGGGACTCGCCGAGACATCTGACGCATTTTGAGTGTCAGACGGGCATGGCGTCGTTACATGTTGAGCAGTGTTTAAACCCTGGTGACCCTGGCATTGTTCACAAGGTGAACAGTAACAATAACAAGGGGAGAACAACTTAGAGAAAAACTTTTGATTTTGGGAGGGGAGGGGGGGAGATGAACTTGGATGAAGCGTGGGGTAAACGGAGAAGAAATAACCAAAATGTAACTACTTATCTACAGGGTATACTGATGAGTGAAGAGCACTGCCGAGCTCCATCTTAAGCTGGGGACGGTAAGAAGGAACTGAGGGGAGGCTGAAGAATCCAGTCTGCAGCGCTGGGATGCACCAACACCTGCTGTGGCACACCCACTGAGATGTCTCTCGAAGAAATGGGCATACAGATTCAGAGTTGGCTTTAAAAGAAATGTAGCAAAGTCAATTAAAGTAAAGTTAAAATAAAAAATTACACATAAAAGTTACAAAATAGTAATATTTGTTAGTTCCATTTTCATTTAGAGCCCAATCATGCTAGATAAAGTGCATCCTTAACTCCCACTGGCTGAGCACATGGCAGGATCAAGGCTTTGAAACTGTCCGAACAGCAACCTACAAAGGATTTTTCTTTTAAGATTAGGGTTTATGCCTATTTTTTACTTCTTGGTATAGATTAAGAAGGCCTAAAAGGTTTTTTATTTTAAGGTTTCCACCCTTCCCTACTTGTGGTTTTTTTTTTTAAAACTTCCGGGGTGGGGAACCTAAGGCCCAGATGCGGTCCCTGGCTTGCCTGGATCTGGCCCCTGGGGCTCAGGGCTTCCCCCCAGCATTGAGGAGCCCCTGCTGGCACTCCAGCCCCCGCTGCCCGCTGCCTGCCTGACTTTTTTTTTTTTCTGTCGGTCAGTAGCCCCTGAACCAAAAAATGTTCCCCACTCTTGTTTTACTTGAATATCAAGTCTGACCTTCCCTGCTTTCACTGGTGCATCAATGAGTAATATAAGGGAATTTATTGTGAGATCTCAAGAAAGCCCAAGGATTCTGAACACTGAAGCAACTTCTTCCTTTAAAATGTTAATTTTCAGTTACTGACATGTTAAAACTTTTATTTTGTAAAATGTATCTAGAGTCAATAAAAAAAATCTCGTATCCTCTTAGCAAAACCGATTTCACCTGTTTAGTTCTTGTGATGTAACCATTTCACAGTCAGTCCTCCAACCCAGACAGGACCTGAATTTATACCAGCACAAAAGGGCAGCTGCCAGCAGCATGGGAACCTGTGAGCTGCACCACTTTTTAAGAGATGCGGCTGCTGTGCCTTGTTTGTTTGTTTTGTAAAAAAAAATTAAAAATCCAAGCTGCTCTTGGCTGACTGAGCTCCCATTTTAAAAGCACCTTTGTCTGCTCAGGCTACCTCCATTGTAAGGGTATAAAATTGCACAGGGCACCTACCCATCAACCTGCTTCCTTTAGCCAGTGATCTGTGTCTCAGGGTATGTCTACACTACAGCATTATTTCGAAATATCTTATGTCAAAATAAAGCGTCTACACACAAAATGCATTTTGAAATAGCATTTTGCTATTTCGAAATATTGTGTCCACACTGAGTGGACGCTGAATTGCATTTAAGGCTGGCCAGAACCAGCTCGGGCACGGCCTCAGGTCTGAGGACTGTGCTTAAAGGGACTGCCCCCTGGACAGCCAGTTCTCAGGTTTCCCTGCTTGCTTGTCTACCTCGGTGAGGGACAGTAAAGCATTTTGTCTCTGCGTGCTCTGGTTGCCCTCACTCAGGACACCACAGCATTCTGCAACACGGAGCCAGACCTGCTCCTGGGCACTCTGGTGCTTCTCGTGGACGTGTTGCTGCGAGTCTGGCTGCACTTGCTGCAGGCTGCCATCCGGGAGGTTCCATGAGGGGGCTGTCAGGATCCAGGAGGCTCTGTGGGAGAGCTTCCACCCTGAGGAGCACTAAGAGCCTCCCTGGTCTGCCCCACTGGGGGCTTGTGCCTCATTCCTCCCTCATGTCCTTCCACTTACCCCTCCCCAACCCCCCCTGCCTGATGTCAAATAAATAAAGAGAGTTTGTGTTCATGAAAATACATGTATTTTAAGAAAACTGGGGAGGGGGGGAAATGAAACTCTGGTGAGACTGGGGAAAGGAGGCAGGAGAGAGGAGAAGAGGGGAGGGGGAAACCTGGGAGGAGGGAGCTGGAAGGGGGAAGAAGGGGGAGGGGAAGCTCAGGGTTGGGGGTCTCGCCAAACCAACTTGATTTTCATGCAAACCTGCTCCTGAGTTTGCATGTGGCCTTTGGTGGCCAGGCTGGCAGCTATCCTGCCATAGACGGCCCCGTTCCTCTGTCTAGGGCTGAGATCATGGACGTTGGGGGCATCCCCCCAAACCTGAATAAGGTCCATGATCTCCACCCTGGACCAGGAAGGCACCCGCCTTCTCCAGGCCCTGGCAGGCTCCTGGGAGCTGGCAGACTGCTCCTGGGGAGCGGTGGAGGGCTGGTTCCCAGTGGCTGGCTGCCTCATATTTTGGGGTCACTGGGTTAGGGGCAGTGACTGCTGGCTCTGGGCTGGCAGGCTTGGAGCTGGCACGGGCACTGTGGTCAGAGTCAACCCCTTTAAGGGCTCTGGTGAGGGGGGAGGGAGAGGAGTGTTCTTGGTTCAGGCTGGAGTGGCCACCAGGGCACCCTGGGAAGGCCAGAGGCCCCCTATTTCGATATAAGTGTCTACACAGCACTTATTTCAAAATAGCTATTTCGAATTTGGCGTTATTCCTCGTGGAATGAGGTTTACCAAATTCGAAATGAGCGCTCCACTATTTCAAATTAATTTTAAAATAGCAGTTTGGCTGTGTAGATGCTAATAAAGTTATTTCAAAATAACTTTGCTGTGTAGACATACACTCTCTCCTTCAGAGCACAGGGTAAGACAGAGCTGTGCCAAGAGCTTCCCTCTGAAAAGGAGCCTGGTGAGACTTCCTCCCCGTGGAGAAAACAGCCTTTTTCTAGCCCTCAGGGGAGAGTTCTCTTTATTGCTCTATTTGGTGCCTATGCATGCTGGAGGGATAGAACCAGATCCTGACCTAGCTAAGAGACTCTCCTGAGTTTGCCTGCTCTGTTGTTCCCTTATCACTACAGAATTATGTGATTAATGTTGTTGTTATTCTGAGGAAAGGGGGAGGAATTTTAATATCTGTCAAAGTTGTATTCTTGATGGAGTCTGGTATGGATCTGCAGGAGCGGACTGGCAATCAAAATAGGCCTGGGAACAGCCCTCCCCGTGACGTCACCCGTGCGTGCCCCTCAAGCCCTGCCCCCTTTCCCTGCGTCACGTCCGGCACACAGCACAAACGGTGGGTCAGGCTCTCTGCGCTGCATACAGCACAGACGCAGAGCCACTCGGAGTGCAGGGCAACGATGGCCCATCATGGGTGGATACGACGGCCCCTGTGGATCTGACACAAATAATATTTAGTAGCTTGTCTAGCACATACCACCATCAAACTTCAATTAATTAATCCTTACAACATTCCTGTGAGCTACAACAAGAATGCTATTGCTTACATAATCTATAGATGAGAGAAACTGAGGTACAGGGCAGTTAGATGATTTGCCTATGACCACTGCAGTTTTCAATGGCAGAAACATATTTAGAACTCAAATGTTCCTGGCTTTAATTCCCCATCCTGATCCACAGTAATGTTCTGTGTCTTTAGGGAAGGAAGTCCCACTGTATGTAAACCTCTTGTGGCTGCTTAGTCCTGGGACTCTGGAAATAACAAATTCACTTGCCATGTCCATATGCCAGCTAATGTTCTTTTCTTCCCATACGTAGGGATTTGGTGCTGGAAATTTCAGGTCTTTGTTTGAAGCTATAGAAGCTGATCAGGATACAAGAGGAAACCTTGCCATACAGATACCAAATGGAGAAACTAACTTCATCTAGAGCCTCTCTGCAAGAGCTAGGCAGCAGCCACAATTGCTGGCATATATGAAAGTGCTTATACAATTTTAAAAAAATCCCCAGTAATTTGAGTAATTAGCCCAAAACTAAGCATATAAACCAAGGAAATTCATAGGTAGGCATGGGTGGTGGGTATAATAGGCCAGAGGAGGCTAAGCCCCCCCCAACCCAGGTGTGGTCCCGCCCTCACTCCACCTCACCCTCAGAGCCAGGCTAGTGCATTGAGCCAGCATATCAGGTTAGGCTGGACCAGCCAGTGGCTTGGAGCAGTTGGGGTGGGCAGGCCAGTGCTCAGGGTGATTTGGCCAGAGTTCCTACAGCCACAGTGGGGACCGTTGGAACTCCGGTGGGTGAAAGGGGCAGGGCCTTGGGCAGAAGGGGTGGGGACAGGTGAGTAGGCTCCCTAAAAGGGAGGGATTCATGCACTGCCCGGGCAGTTAAGTTTAAATTTTAAAATAAATCCAAATGGGATAAGGCAGTGGTTCCCAACCTTTTTTATACTGCAGACCAGCAAACTCACTCTCAAACTTTTGGTGGACTGGTAACATTGTATTTGCATATTAATTATGCAAATAAGAGAGGGTTACTCACCCTCTGCAGTAACTGACGTTAGAGGAGTGTCAAGGCTGTTCCCCATTTTGGCATGACAAATGCAGAAGTGGGGGCCTGCAAGAACACTCCAAAACCGTGTCTCTACAGGCTTTGTTACAAAAACTCCCCCCAAAATCCTAATATCCAGATTTTGGGGAATATCTGCTGCCACCATCAAGTGCTTTTGAACCCACAAACAGGGGTGGACACTTGAAACCAACCCCAGGGCACCCCAAGCTCTTCTCTCCAAAGAGCTTCAAAAGAAAAGAGAAAACAAGCTGCCGTCTGTGGTAGCTGACTCCTTAGTCAGACAGACACACAGACCTTCCAGGACACAAAATGAACCAATACCAGTTAATTTGAAAAAGAAAACAAACTTTTATTATCAAAACACAACTACCATTGTAAGCATAGTTGAGGTGGCTAGAAGGTAAGAGCCACCCATTGATATACTCAGAGAAAATTCCCTGGGTTAGAAAGCTTCATTACAAAAGAGAGGGGAAAAAACCACTTTTAAAGAAAGAAAAAACATTTTTAACAGCGCAGACCTCAATTCCACGTTCCCAAACCAGAAAACAATAAAACCTGATGGGCTAACTAAACTTTGCCCTACTTACACATTGTGAGAAGACTTTTCTTGGAGAGAGAGAGAGAGAGAGAGAGAGAGAGAGAGACGGCCTCCCATCTCCCTGTTACCTGGAAGAAACCGCTCTGAATCAGACAAAGGAGGGAAAGTTAAAAATTCCTTTGTCCCAGTTTGAAATCCCTACCTGCATTACTGTTGACTGACCAGATACCTGGCTAGGGACAGGAGACATAGTTAACCCCTTAGCCACCACGCTGCTAGTCAGCTCTCCTGGTTATCATAGAATCATAGGACTGGAAGGGACCTCAAGAGGTCATCGAGTCCAGCCCCCCGCCCTCAAGGCAGGACCAAGCTCCACCTACACCATCCCTGACAGATGTCTATCTAACCTATGACAAGGAGTGTCCCCGTAGGTGCTCCACCTTAGGTGTTTTGGTGCTGCAGCGCATCTGGCCAGAAGATTTTAATAGCAGTGGCTTTGACAGCTAGCTCTCACATGTGCAGAAGCGTTACACATGCTAGGCGGCTAATGTGCATGCGCGAGATAGTCACCTCAGTTCCTTCTCTGCTCCAGAAAAGTATGGAAATAATACCGAAGCAGAGGGGAGGAAGGGTGGGTGGTGGAGCACCCACAGGGACACCCATCTCGAAGAACGTCAGTTACTGCAGAGAGTGAGTAACCCTCTTCAAGGAGCGTGCTGTGGGTGCTCCACCTTAGGTGACTCCAAGCAGTTTATCCACTGGAGGTGGGAGCTTCGGACAGTGTAGTGCCCTTTTGGACCATGGTAAGGATAGTATGTCCAAATGCAGTTTCTCTGGACACATAGGAGTCTAGAGCATAGTGAGCAGCGAACATGAGAGTGGAGGACCAGGTGGCCGATTTGCACATATCAGACAGGGAGATGCCCTGTACATAGGCTGTTGATGCTGCCATGGCCCTGGTCGAATGTGCACGAAGTTGTGCAGGTGGCTCTTTACCAAAGGTTGAATATGCTATTCTTATGCATTCAACTATCCATTTTGAGATCCTCTGGGAGGAGATGGGGAGTCCCTGGGATCATTTGGTGGTTGATACGAATAAGCTGTTGGTTTTCTGAATTTGCTTGGTTCTTTCCAGGTAGAACGCAATGGCCCTCCGTAAATCAAGTGTGTGGAGTGTGGCCTCGGTCTGGTTGGCATGGGGTTTGGGGAAAAAAGACTGGTAAGTTAATAGGTTCGTTACAGTGGAAAGGAGAAGGCACCTTTGGCAGGAACGGAGGGTGAGGCTGGAGGACGACCTTGTCCTTGTGGAAGGTGGTGAAAGGAGGGTCTGCCACGAGAGCCACAATTTCACTGACTCTCCTGGCGGATGTTATTGCCACTAGTAAGGCCACCTTCACGGAAAGGTGAAGCATAGAGCAGGTTGCCATAGGCTCAGACGGTTTACGAGTTAAGGCCCTCAGAACCAAATTGAAGTCCCAGGCTGGAGCCAGAGGTTTGATTGGTGGATAAATGTTCTGCAATCCTTTGAAGAACTTTTTGTTCATGGAATGTTTAAATAGCGACTTGCTGTCTATTGACTGGTGTAAAGTGGTTATGGCAGAAAGGTGAACCTGCAGAGAGCTGAGTGAAAGCCCCAAGTTTTTGAGTTCAGTTATGTATTGCAGGACCGTAGGTAATGGAGCAGAAGATGGGTCAAGATTGTGGAGGTGAGCCCAGGTGGAGAATCAACGCCACTTGTACAGGTAAGTTTTGCGAGTGGATGTTCTCCGACTGCTAAGGAGGATGTGTTGGACTTTGTCTGTACATTCTGCTTCTAGTGAAGTGAGCCATCAAGGAGCCAGGTGTCACGGAGTGTCGGGGAGTCCCCAACCCTGCACCCCCATCGGCAGCCAGATGTGACTCTCAGCCAGAAGGTAGAACAGAAGGTTTATTGGTTCACAGGGCACAGCGTAGCTTAGGATCAATGTTGACACAGGAGACAGGGCAGACATCATTATTCCTCTTGGGGGAAGGGGCTCCCAGGCCCTGCACCCCCTTTTCCTGCTCAGCCTCCTCACTCCTCCTAGTCCAGAGGAGACTGACTCTCCTCGCAGGCCCTACCCCCCAGCGTGATGCAGCCCTGCCTCTCCTTTGTCCCTTCCTGGCTAGGAGTTATCATCTCCTGTGTCTGGCCCAATACACATCTGAGGTGAGTCATGCTCAGCCTCTCCCCCCTCATGCAGAGTGTGCTGGAGGGGGGGAACTGAGGTACACACACACACACACACACACAGCCCAATATAGCAAAGATTGAATGTAACAACACCCCCACTACATCACACCAGGCCTGAAGGTTCAGGGTGTGGAGATGAGGATGCTGAAGGCAACCGTGACATTGGGTGAGGAGATGTGGGAGCCGTGGGAGACGCCATGGGTGGTTGGGTGACATTTGCAGTAGATATGTATACCAGGCTATCTGCAGTTATGTTGTCTTTGCCGGGGAGATGTGAGGCAATTAACATTATGTTGTGAGCGATGCACCAAGTCCATAACCAGACTGCTTCGCTGCAGAGGGGGTAGGACCTCGCCCCTCCGTGCCTGTTTATGTAGAACATTGCAGCTTGGTTGTCCGTAAAGATCTGCACTGTGGAGTTGGAAATACGGTTCACAAAATCCCGGACAGGCGTAGTATACTGCCCGAAGCTCAAGCATATTGATGTGCATTGTGGTCTCCATGTGGGTCCACTGTGCTTGTGTGGTGAAGGTACCCAGGTGAGCTCCCCAGCCCTGTTGTGATGCGTCTGTGGTAATGGTGAACAATGAGGCTGGCCTGTGGAAGGGGACCCCAGTGCACACGTTTTGTGCTTCTGACCACCATTGCAGGGAGTGTTTGACCATGTTTGGAAGCGAGACCAGCTTGTGTAGGCTGTTTACCCAAGGTCTGTATACTGTGCTCAGCCAGTGCTGTAGAGGCCTTATCTGTAATCTGGCATGCGGGACAACCGCTGTTGCTGCTGCCATATGACCTAGTAGCTGGAGACACACCCTGGCAGGAAGTTGTGGAGCTGTGGTGTGAAGTTGTACTAGTTGTAGTATTGCGAGGAGCCTCTGGTGGGGTAAGGATGTGATAGCACGAATGCAATCGAGTTGAGCTCCTATAAACTCTAGTACTAGGGTTGGCTGGAGCTGGCATTTGGAGAGGTTGATTTGGAGGCCAAGTGAACAGAACAGCAACATGGTGGTCGTGACTGAGTCCTGAGTTTCCTGGAACGATTTGCCCCTTATGAGGCAGCTGTCGAGATATGGATAGATTGACACTCCCTGTCTTCACAGGTGGGCCACTACAACTGCCAAGACCTTGGAAAAGACCCTCGGTGCCATGGATAGGCCAAAAGGTAGTACTGTAGACTGGAAATGTTGTCCCCCGCTGTGAATCTTAGGTACCTCCTGGGCACAGGGTGTATGGGCACATGGAAGTACGCATCTTGGAGGTTGAGAGTCGCCAGCCAGTCGTCTTTGTTGAAGGAGGGTATGATGGTAGAGAGGGTAACTATCTTGAAGCGTTGGTACAGGACGTATCCATTGAGAACTCTGAGATTGAGAATGGGTCTCCAGCCCCCTGACTTCTCTGTGAGAAAATACCAGGAGTAGAAGCCGGTGTTTAGATATTGTTGTGGGACTCTTTCCACTGCATTGATGTGGAGCAAGTGGTCAATCTCTTGACATAGAATAGTCTCATGAGATGGGTCCCTGAAGAGGGACGGGTTGGGTTTTGGGAGAAGATAGGGAGGGGATGCAGTACCTGAACTTGATCACATCCAGAACCCATTTGTCTGTAGTTATAAGGCACCACTGGTGGTAAAATGGTGCTAATCTGTGGTTGGATACTAGGGTGATAGGAGGCTTGGGTGAGGGAAGACGAATCTGATGGCTCTCGACCAGACCTTCAAAATGTTTGCCTAGAGGTAGAGGACTGAGATGGAGTGGGTTGGTCATAAGAACATAAGAACGGCCGTACTGGGTCAGACCAAAGGTCCATCTAGCCCAGTAGCCTGTCTGCCGACAGTGGCCAGCGCCAAGTGCCCCAGAGGGGGTGGACCGAAGACAATGATCAAGCGATTTGTCTCCTGCCATCCATCTCCAGCCTCTGACAAACAGAGGCCAGGGACACCATTCCCACCCCCTGGCTAATAGCCTTTTATGGACCTAGCCTCCATGAATGTATCTAGCTTCTCTTTAAACTGTTATAGTTCTAGCCATCACAGCCTCCTCTGGCAAGGAGTTCCACAGGTTGACTATGTGCTGTGTGAAGAACTTTCGCTTATTAGTTTTAAACCTGCTACCCATTAATTTCATTTGGTGTCCTCTAGTCCTTATATTATGGGAACTAATGAATAACTTTTCTTTATTCACCCTCTCCACACCATACATGATTTTATATACCTCTATCATAACCCCCCTCAATCGCCTCTTTTCCAAACTGAAAAGTCCCAGTCGCTGTAGCCTCTCTTCATATGGGACCCGTTCCAAATCCCTAATCGTTTTAGTTGCCCTTTTCTGAACCCTTTCCAAGGCCAAAATATCTTTTTTGAGGTGAGGAGACCACATCAGTACACAGTATTCAAGATGTGGGTGTACCATAGTTTTATACAGGGGCAGTAAGATATTCTGGGTCTTATTTTCTATCCCTTTCTTAATAATTCCTAACATCCTATTTGACTTTTTGACCGCCGCTGTACACTGTGTGGACGTTTTCAGAGACCTATCCACGATAACTCCAAGATCTTTCCTGATTTGTCGTAGCCAAATTAGCCCCCATCATACTGTACGTATAGTTGGGGTTATTTTTCCCGATGTGCATTACTTTACACTTATCCACATTAAACTTCATTTGCCATTTTGTTGCCCAATCACTTAGTTTTGTGAGATTTTTTTGAAGTTCTTCAGTCTGCTTCTGTCTTGACTATCTTGAACAGTTTAGTATTATCAGCAAACTTTACTACCTCACTGTTTACCCCTTTCTCCAGATCATTTATGAATAAGTTGAATAGGATTGGTCCCAGGACTGACCCTTGGGGGACACCACTAGTTACCCCCTCCATTCTGAAAATTTACCATTTATTCCTACCCTTTGTTTCCTGTCTTTTAACCAGTTCTCAATCCATGAAAGGACCTTCCCTCTTATCCCATGACAATGTAATTGACAAAGTCCCTCACTAAAGGCTCTTGTGTAAAAGGGGCTTTCTGAAAATCCAAGTATACTATATCTACTGGATCCCCCTTGTCCGCATGTTTGTTAACCCCTTCAAAGAACTCTAATACATGGGCGGCGAGTTATATAGGCTTGTGGTGCCCATGCTCCAGCCATATCCAGAGCCGGGGGCCCTGCTCCAGCAATATTTAGAGCTGGGTCTCTCCCCCGGCCCCGCCTGGAGCGGGCCCCGGCCACCACCTGCCAGCCCCCCCACATGGCCCCCCCAGCCCCGGATCATCCCTGCCATGCGCAGCGTTCAGTCGGCTCCCTCTTGCCGGCGCACGCTGCCGGTGTTTACAGGTGAGTGGGGGACGCCCGGGCGTGATGTGACGTCACAGCCCGGGACTTTAAAACTGCTCGGTGTGGCATTACACCGCATGGCCTAGCTCCGGGTTCGGAGTCCGGGGACTTCTGGGGCCCGAGCCCAGATTCCGACCCTGCAAAGTGGAAGGCAGAAAGTAGGGGAGGGGGAAAACTAGGAGGAAGGGGCTTGTGTGGAGGGGGAAGAAAGGGGAAGGCACCAAGGGACAGCGTGGAGGAGAGAGAAATGCCAGGGGGCCAAATGCAGACAATGAGGAAAAGGGCAGGAGGAGGAGGGACAGAGTGATGCTTGGAGAGGAGAGGGGAAGGGCATTGGGGGCTAGAGGGGGAGGTCCTGGGAGAAGGCTTGAAAGAAGGGGTGGGCATGAGAAAGGTGGGGATGGAGCAAGTCATGTGTGAGGGCACAGAGTGGCATGAGGGGAATGGGGGCAGAGGGTGGTGAGGGGGTGAGCATCAAGGAAAAAGAGGGCAAAGGGGGCAGGGGCAGTGAGGGAAGGGGGAGGCACCAGGAGGGTGCAGGGCTAAGGGAAGGTGCAGGTACCAGGGGATTCTGGGGTGAAGCAGAAGGGCAGACACCTGCAGGGGAGGGACCAGCACCAGAGGAGAGAGGCAGGGCAGGTGTGTAGAGGGAGGTGTTGAGAGGGGATGAGGAGGGGTAGCTCACATGATCAGAGTGGGGCTACTGGAGGAGTGGGCACAGGGGGGAGAGAAGGGCTGGTGGAGGGGGGCTGGTCGCAGGAGGGCTGAGGGCAGTGAGAAGGGCAGAAGTCAGGACAGCAGAGGAGGGTGAGGAGTTGGGGGACAGCAGGCACCAGGGAAGCTGATGGAACAAGGGGAGGAGACATGGCAGCAGAGAGTAAAGGTTTATAAAATATTGATTAATAACTTGGGGTATGTCTACACTAACCCGCTAGTTCGAACTAGTGGGGTAATGTAGGCATACCGCACTTGCAAATGAAGCCCGGGATTTGAATTTCCCGGGCTTCATTTGCCTAAGCGGGGAGCCGCCATTTTTAAATCCCCGCTGGTTCGAACCCAGTGTAGCACGGCTACACGGGGCTTGAACTAGGTAGTTCGGAGTAGGTTCCTATGCAAATGAAGCCCGGGAAATTCAAATCCCGGGCTTCATTTGCAAGTGCGGTATGCCTACATTACCCTCCTAGTTCGAACTAGGAGGGTAGTGTAGACATACCCTTGGGTGCCACAGTGGCACATCCAAACAAGCCACATGAACTCAGCACAGGTGCACAACACAAAATTCATTCTGCTCACGGGAAGAAACTCTTAGACTATGTCTACACTGGTGGCTTCTTCCACAAGAAATCTTATGCAAGGGTTCTTGTGCAAGAAGTCTTGTGCAAGAACACATCCACACTGCTATGTGTGAGATGTGCTTTTGCGCAAGAGCATCCCTGGCAGTGTGGACGGTCTCTTGCGCGAGAAAGCTCCAATGGCCATTTTAGGCATAGGGGTTTCTTGCGCAAGAAGTCCCTGCCGAGCGTCCACACTGTCCTCTTGCGCAGGAGAGCTTACATCTGTTAGAAAAGAGCATAGCTCTTGTGCAAAACACCCTCTCTTACCACGCCATACTGTAAATTTCCTTGCGCAAGAGCAGGCGGGCAGTGTGGCTGCTCTGTGGGTTCTTGCGCAAGAACCCGCAAGTGTAGACATAGCCTTAGAGGGAACACTTCCCCCAGCCTCTCTGTCCCCGAGTTAATGTCACACACGTTGGGTTAATGCAATTGCAGGTTAGTTGCATGAGGGGGGTTTGGTGGGGGCCAAACTAATCCCTGTTACACAAGAACGGCCGTACTGGGTCAGACCAAAGGTCCATCTAGCCCAGTATCCCGTCTACCGACAGTGGCCAGCACCAGGTGCCCCAGAGAGGGTGGACCGAAGACAATGATCAAGCGATTTGTCTCCTGCCATCCCTCTCCAGCCTCTGACAAACAGAGGCCAAGGACACCATTTTATCCCCTGGCTAATAGCCTTTTATGGACCTAACCTCCATGAATTTATCCAGCTTCTTTTTAAACTCTATTATAGTCCTACATTAAAAGCAAGAGGAAGACCAAGGACAGGGTAGACCCACTGCTTAGTGAGGAGGGAGAAGCAGTAACAGGAAACTTGGAAATGGCAGAGATGCTCAATGACTTCTTTGTTTCGGTCTTCACCGAGAAGTCTGGAGGTGTGCCTAACGTAGTGAATACAAGCAGAGAGAGGGTAAGTTTAGAAGATAGGATACACAAAGAACAAGTTAAAAATCACTTAGGAAAGTTAGATGTCAGCAAGTCACCAGGTCCTGATGAAATGCATCCCAGGATACTCAAGGAGCTGATAGAGGAGGTATCTGAGCCTTTAGCTATGATCTTTGAAAAATCATGGCAGACAGGGGAGATTCCAGAAGACTGGAAAAGGGCAAATATTGTGCCCATCTATAAAAAGGGGAATAAGAACAACCCAGGAAACTACAGGCCGGTCAGTTTAACGTCTGTCCCAGGGAAGATAATGGAGCAGGTAATTAAGGAAATCATATGCAAACACTTGGAAGGTAATCAAGTGATAGGGAATAGCCAGCATGAGTTTGTGAAGAACAAGTCATGCCAAACTAATCTGATAGCTTTCTTTGATAGGATAACGAGCCTTGTGGATAAGGGAGAAGCAGTGGATGTCATATACCTAGACTTTAGTAAGGCATTTGATACGGTCTCGCATGATATTCTTATTGATAAACTAGGCAAATGTAACTTAGATAGGGCCACGATAAGGTGGGTGCATAATTGGCTGGATAACCGTAGTCAGAGAGTTGTTGTTAACGGTGCTAAATCCTGCTGGAAAGGGATAACAAGTGGAGTTCCTCAAGGGTCTGTTTCGGGACCCGTACTGTTCAATATCTTCATCAATGATGTAGATATTGGGATAGAGAGTACGCTTATTAAGTTTGCAGATGATACCAAACTGGGTGGGGTTGCAACTTCTTTGGAGGATAGGGACATAATTCAAAATGACCTTAGCAAGTTAGAGAAATGGTCAGAGGTAAACAGGATGAGGTTTAATAAAGAGAAATGCAAAGTGCTCCACTTAGGAAGGAACAATCAGTTCCATACATACAAGATGGGAAGCGACTGTCTAGGAAGGAGCATGGCAGAAAGGGATCTAGGGGTCATAGTGGACCACAAGTTGAATAGGAGTCAACAGTGTGATGCTGTTGCAAAAAAAGCAAATATGATTCTAGGTTGTATCAACAGGTGTGTTGTAAGCAAAACTCGTGAAGTCATTCTGCCGCTCTACTCTGCACTAGTTAGGCCTCAGCTGGAGTACTGTGTCCAGTTCTGGGCGCCACATTTCAAGAAAGATGTGGAGAAATTGGAAAGGGTACAGAGAAGAGCGACAAGAATGATTAAAGGTCTAGAGAACATGACCTATGAAGCCAGGCTTCATGAACTGGGCTTGTTTAGTTTGGAAAAAAGAAGATTAAGGGGGGACATGATAGCGGTTTTCAAATATCTAAAAGGGTGTCACAAGGAGGAAGGCGAAAATTTGTTCCTCTTGGTTTCTGAGGACAGGACAAGGAGTAATGGGCTTAAAGTGCAGCAGGGGAGGTTTAGATTGGACATTAGGAAAAAATTCCTAACTGTCAGGGTGGTCAAATATTGGAATAAATTGCCAAGGGAGGTGGTGGAATCTCCCTCTCTGGAGATATTTAAGAACAGGTTAGATAGACCCCGTCAACCTCCTACGGAGGAGACAGAGGAAGGGCTCAATCGCCAGAGCGTACAGCTGGCCCGACAGCGGACACCCCTGACGCACCCCCCGCCCGAAGCTGACCGGCTCGGTCAGGGTCCAGTTGAGCCTGACCAGACACTCCGCGAGGGCGTACAGCACCCGGAGAAAACCCACAAACCGGGGCCCGAAGCCGAAGGCCTGCAGGGTGCCCAGGAGATACCCGTGGTCCATCCTGTCGAACGCCTTCTCCTGGTCCAGGGACAGGAGGGCGAACGACAAGCCATCCCTACGCCCGAGCTCTAAGAGATCCCGGACCAAATACAAGTTATCAAATATACTACGGCCTGGGACGGTGTAAGTCTGGTCGGGATGGATCACGTCCGCCAGCACGGACCGCAGTCACAGTGAGATGGCTTTCGCTACGATCTTGTAGTCCGTGCTGAGGAGCGAGACGGGACGCCAATTCCGTAGGTCGCGGAGGTCCCCCTTCTTCGGCAGTAAGGCGAGCACCGCTCGCCTGCACAACAGAGGGAGGACCCCGCTCTCCAGGGACTCGGCCCAGACCCTGGCAAGGTCCGGGCCGAGGACGTCCCAGAACATGCGGTAGAACTCCACGGTCAGCCCGTCCATGCCCGGGGATTTATTGATGGGCATGAGACGGAGGACTTCCGAGAACTCGGCCAGAGAGAGAGAGGCAGCTCTAGCTGGTCTTGGTTGCCCGCTCTGACCGTCGGGAGTTCGTTCCAGAGGACTCTGCGGGTGTCGGCCAGATCCGGCGAGAAAAGGGAGGTGTAGAAGGCTTGAGCCCTCTCGCGTATCTCCACCGGATCCGAGAGGGGGGCGCCATCCTCCGCCAGAAGGCAGACAATGTGCTTTTTCGCCCCCCTCTTTTTCTCCAGGGCGTAGAAGAAGCGGGAGCCGCGATCCATCTCCCAAAGGAGGTGAATGCGGGAATGAACAAAGGCACCCCGGGCCCGAAGGTCGTCGAGGGCCCGAAGTTCCTCCCGCTTCTCCCAGTACGTTCCACAGAGGGGTGGATCTCTGGGGCCAGTGGCCAGCTGCCTCTCTAGCTCTAAAACCTCCCATTCCAACTGCTCTATCGCCGCATCCCTCCACCCGCTGGCCCCCCGGGTGTAGTCCCGGCAGAAGAGCCACGTGCGCATCTTCCCCACATCCCACCACCGCCGCGCCGAGGGAAAGGCGCACCGCCACCTGCGCCAGGCCAGCCAGAACTCCCAGAAGGACGCTATAAAGCCCACATCCGCCAGCAGGCTGTCGTTAAAATGCCAATAGGCCGGCCCCGGCCTCTCCAAGGTGAGAGAGGCCGTCATGGCCACCAAGTGGTGGTCCAAGAACGGGGCCGGCCAAATGCTGGAGGAGTGGGCTCGGAAGAGATGATGACGTGAGAGATAAATGCGATCCAGCCGGGAGTGAAACGACCGTTGACCCTCCACCCGGATGAAGGTAAACGCTGCATCCTCACCGGGGTGGAGGTCACGCCAGATGTCCACCAGGGAGCGTTGGTCTATTATCCCCCTGAGGACGTCAGTGGCGGCCGGGCACTGCTCAGTCCCCGTGCGGTCCTGTTCCTCGAGGGTGCAGTTGAAATCCCAGCCCAGGACCAGGCACTCGTGAGGATCCAAAGAGCCGAGGAAGGCAGCAGCCTGCTGGTAGAAGCGAAGCCTCTCCGGGCCGGATGTCGGGGCGTAGATGTTAATGAGATTTAATGTTAGCCCCTCTACCCGGACCCGGAGGTGCAGCAGGCGGCCCTGCACAACCTCGGCAGTCCCCAGCACCTCAGGCTGCAGCTTCGGGGAGAACAGGGTAGCCACCCCGGCTTGATTGGCTGACAGGTGGCTGAAGTACACCCTGTCTCCCCACTCCAGCCGCCAGCTCGCTTCGGCGGCCGACACGGAATGGGTCTCCTGCAGGATGATGACAGAGTACCCCCCCCCCCCCCCCCCCGGAGGAAGGAGAGTACCCAGCCTGCAGCCCCGGGTGTTCAGAGTGGCAATGACGAACGGCAGCATCGAGAGGGCTGAGGAAGATCCTTGCTGGCGGGAGTGCTGGCAGTCCCCATTGGGCCCCGCAGCAAACCATGACCATACCCGAATGTAAGCAGGGCATCACGGAAGCCACAGGCCTGCTGGTAGGCTGCAGCCTCCCGCCGCCCAGTCCCTTTACCCTCTCCCAAAATGGCCCTCATGGTCTGGAGGACGAGATGGAAATCTCCCCAGTGCTGAAGGGCGAGAGTCACTTTATTCTTGGAGCCACGAATATCCTCCAAGAAGCTGCACATCTCGCCCTTCAGTGTGTCGGGGCCTCGGGCCAGACCCCTCCATGTGCCCCGTAACCAACTGATACGGGGAAGCAGGGATTCTGAAGTCTCTGCTGGGAGGACGACAGGGGTAGTGGCGGAGGGATAACAGCCCCAGATGTGCTGGGAGCAGGAGAAACAAACACCACCCCCCGGGGGCCAACATCTGAGCTGAACGTGGCAGCCCCGGGGGCGGCAGTAACAGTGTAATGGGAAGAAAAGAGGTCAGGGAAGGGATCGGGGAAAGGAGGAAGGGGAGTCGGAGGAGGAAGAGGTGGGGGATTAGGAAAGAGACAAGGAGGAGGGGGAACAGGAAGAGAAGCAGGAAATTCGGTTAGGAGAGGGGCTGAACAGGGAACAGGAGTAGGGTCAGAAGCCTCAGCGATAGAGGCACCAGGTTGCAGTGTCTCCTCGCAGGGCAGGGGATCGGTGACAGTAGTGAGGGAAGTTAGTGTCTCCCCAGCACCAGGCTCCGGCACCACTAAGAGTGCAGCACCGGAGGCTCCAGCGTCAGGGGTAATGGGGAATGACGGGTTCCTCTTCGAGTGATGTCCCCATGGGTGCTCCACTAAAGGTGTCGGGCTCGTCCCGGCGCCGCAATCCAGAGAGTTTTTGCCAGCAGTAGCCCCCTCCGGAGGACCGCGCATGCGCAGAAGTGCCTCGCGCCGTTCGCGCTTTTTTCTGCATTGAGCGCTCCGACGTGCCAGTTCCTCCTAACCGTCCATCGTCGCAGACGGAGTTGGAACACGCTCCTCCTTTTCTGAGAATTGAACTTAATACCAGTTACTGTTCCTTCCCAGTTAGCCCCTTCCTTATAGTATTAGTTTTTTTTCTAGTTGGTTGGTTAGTTGCTTTAAAAAAGAAAAAAGTTAAAGTTACTGTTACCGTTGTCCATAGGCCGCTACGACCGGCCTCTCAAGTGCCTTCCTTCCCCGAACACCACCGGATTAATCATGCCCAGATCCCCGGGCTTCAAGAAATGCGCCTCTTGCGTTGACCCTATGCCGACCTCGGACGGTCACTCCCACTGCATTCACTGTCTGGGAGAAGGCCACATCCCCCAAAAATGCGGTCACCGCTCGAAGTTGACCGCTCGGGCTAGGCAGGACAGAGAAATGCGCCTGAAGATGTTGCTCTTCAACAAGGCGCTACAACCCCCGTCAGCTGAGCAACGGGAGGATTCAGTCCCACGTAAGTCTAGAGACGGAAAAGTCTCCGCTCCGTCTAGGAGCGTAAGTGCAGGAGAGGCACGGAGCTCATCTGGCTTCCCTCCCAGACAGGGAGCGGATAAGACAACTAAAGCCCGCAGCACATTGGCGCCTAGTCCCGCGCTCTCCGTAGCACCGGCACCAACAGTGCGTCCAGAGTTGGCACCGTCATCTACGGCACCGAGCCTCCACACGGCACCGCACACTGCCACGGCACCGTCTGCGGCACCGAGACCTCAGCCAGCACCGTTGAAAGAGCCGCTGGCTATAGCGGCGTTGGTACCGACGGTCGGCGCCGCACCAACAACCAAAGCAGCGCCGAGAGCTCAGCCGGCGCCGCGGTCCGAGTTGGCGCTGAGGAAGCAATCGGCACTGAGACCACCCAGGCCCCATTCAAGACGCGGGGAGTCACTTAGACACCATGGTGAACAGCCAGCGTCAACGCACCAACATAGCACTCTCACACCGGCCTCCACGGAGCCAGTTCCTGAGGCCCAACAATTCGGCGCATCAGGAGAGGACACAGCACCTCCATCCCCAACCTCGGTGCATAGGTCGCCATGCCTTTCAAGGGATGTATCCGACTCTGCCTCTGTCATCTCGGTTCAGGGCAGCCCAGTCTCGATAGTTCCCCCATCCAAGAGAATACCAACTAAGGCACAAAGGAAAACACACCATGTCCGCACACCTTCCTCCAGCCCGGGCAGAGCAGTCTTCTCTCCTGAGCCATCACTCTCACCTTGTCAAAAGGGGCAGCATTACTACAGCCATTCTCCCACTCGACACTACTGGCGATCCCCGAGACTATCTGTTACACCACTGCGTTAACGTTGCGCATACTACTCGAGGTCTCCATCTCGCTATTCCCGTCGCTCACGATCCCCAGGATCACCCTTTCATTCGCATTATCATTCGCACCTCATATTCACCGCCATACTCGCACTATGATTACCATCACCGGCGAGACACCTCGCACGATCATGACCGCTCACGGTCTTCCACAAGGCTTTCACCACCCTTGTCCCCAGATCAACATCAATCATATTCACCACAACCAAGGACCCAAGAGTCCATCCCACCGGCGCAGCATCCTCCAACACCTACCGGCGACACTTCAATAATATCCGCTCCCCACGGCGACGTCCCTCATTCCCCGGTGACAGACCAACAACCCACAGGTTCCCCGCCAGACCTCTCCTCTTCCTCCCCAGATGATGCGGTTTTTAATGATGAGCCCTCTCTGGTGGATGACTATAAACAGTTTCACAAAGTTTTTTTAAGAGTCGCCTATTCCTAGAATTTACATACCTCGGAAGCACCCCAGAAGCAGCACACGCTCCTCAGGAATCTCCAACAATCCAGCAAGTCAAAAATGGCCCTTCCTTTCGATGCTGCGAGTCTTGAAATCTCTAACGACATCTGGCAGACTCCGGTATCCGTGCCCCCTACAAATAAGCGCACGGACAAGAAATACTTTATCGATGCTAAGGATGCGGAATTTCTCTTCACTCATCCCGCCCCCAATTCCATCGTCGTCGATGCTGCCCAACAGATGGCGAAGTCTGCACAATCGAGAAATTCGGCGGCAGACAAGGAAGCGAAGCGTCTGGACCTCCTCGGGAGGAAGGTCTATTCTTCCGCTATGGCCACCCTGAGAATGGCCAACTATTCCGCCCAACTTGCTAACCACAATTTCGACAATTACTCTAAGTTGGTGCCCGATATATCATTTACCAGAGTCCAAGAGAGATGTACTTAAATCTATCGTGCAGGAGGGTTACACAGCAGCCCGCACTGCTCTCCAGATCTCTCTCGATATTGCTGACTCGGCTTCTCGCACTACGGCGACGTCTGTCATCATGCGACGTGCCTCTTGGCTACACCTGGCCTCCGTGCCTAAAGATCTACAACCCAAGGTGGAGGACCTCCCGTTCGACCGCGCCTCATTGTTTGCACAGAACACCGATCAAGTGTTCCATTCGGGAAAAGACTCCCGAACTACGTTAAGAACCCTCGGGATGTACACCCCACCTTTCAGGCGCAAGAGAGCTTGGCCATACAACAGGCATAGGCCTTCCTCCTATACCGCCCAACGCTTTAGACTATATGGCCAACACAAACAAAGGCAGCGCCCTCAGCGATGGTGCCAACAGCCTAATAAGGCGCAGAACCAACAACAACCCTGACAACAGGTTTGACGCCCTTGTCGAGGGACTGTGCACCATCCCCCTTTCGGAGCCCTACCCACGAGTAACCAAGCTCTTCCATTATCGTCTGAGACCCTATTACCGCCGTTGGTTCGCCATCACCACGGACCGTTGGGTCAGGGAGATAGTCACCTCTGGTCTCGCCATCCCTTTTGCCACTCTCCCCCCCCCCCCCCCCATCCCCGTCCCTTTTCAGGGACCCCTCTCACGACCTTCTACTGCGACAGGCGGTCACACGCCTACTTACTACCGGTGTAGTGGAGGAGGTTCCTTCCAACTTCGGAGCAAAGGCTTCTATTCCTGGTACTTCCTCACGCGGAAGAAGTCCGGCGGGTGGAGACCAATTCTAGATCTTCGTGGGCTAAACTGCCACCTGAGGAAGCAAAAATTCAAAATGGCTACTTTGGGCTCCATCATACCAGCACTACATCAGGGGGACTGGTTCGTGTCCCTCAATCTCCAGGACGTGTACTTTCATATCTCCGTCCATCCGGTTCACAGGAGATTTCTACATTTCACCCTCAGCAAGGACCATTACCAATATGCGGTACTTCCTTTTGGTCTTTCTGCGGCTCCCAGGGTGTTTTCAAAAACCCTGGCGGTTGTAGCTGCATACCTCCGACGTGCCGGCATCACCATCTTCCCCTATCTCGACGACTGCCTCCTCAGGGCCCCCCCTCTATGCAAGAGGTCCAGGCTGCAGTTACCGTTGCGAGAGGCATCTTCGAAGCTCTAGGATTGGTCATCAACCTACCAAAATCGTCTCTGATTCCGGCCCAGTTTATTGGGGCCAGGATGGACTCTATGACTGCCAGGGCGTACTTACCCATGGACAGAGCCCATGCCATCTGAGACCTAGTGCATGTCCTGCGCACCGCTCCAGCAGTTTCGTTCCTCATGTGCCTGAAGTTGTTAGGCCACATGGCTGCTACAACGTATGTCGTTGCACACGCGTGTCTCCGCATGCGGTGTCTGCAGCATTGGCTCCAGATGGTATACAAACCCGGCATCACCGATACCCACAAGCTGACGTCTATCCCTGCTCGCGTCAAAGACTCGCTTACATGGTGGCTCGATCCGACCAATACACTTGCGGGTGTCCCATTCTGCGCTCGAGCTCCATCCGTACAAATTACCACAGACGCATCTCTTGTGGGCTGGGGAGCACACACGCGACAACCTCAGGTCCAAGGTTTATGGTCTCACCAGGAAGCCCTACTCCACAAACTTTCTAGAGCTCAGGGCAGTCTTCAATGCCTGTCGACACTTCGTCCATCAGATCCAAGGGACCACAGTACAGATCGTTACGGACAACATCTGCACCGTATACTATATCAATCGCCAGGGCGGAGCCGGATCCAGAACTTTATGTGCAGAATCAATATGCCTTTGGAACTGGGCGATTCGCCATGGTGTCACACTCTCAGCCGCCTACCTTCCTGGCAAGAGCAATACCATCGCGGATGCACTGAGCAGATCTTTCCACTCCCAGCACGAATGGGAGCTCCTCAATGGTGTAGTCGATGGCCTCTTCCAACTTTGGGGCCACCCGGACTTGGACCTCTTCACGACTCGAGACAACAAGAAATGTCGTTCTTACTGCTTGAGGGCTGGCATAGGCAGCGGATCGAAAGGAGATGCCTTTCTGTTCCATTGGGGAAAGTACCGTCTTCTATACGCCTTTCCTCAGATTCCCCTGATACCTCGGGTGATAGGGAAGATATTAGCAGACGCAGCAACAGTGATTCTGGTGGCCCCCTTTTGGCCTCGTCAGACTTGGCTGCTGCAACTTATGCACATGTCGCTGTCCCAGCCTCTCTGACTTCCACAGCTGCCCAACCTCCTCTCCCAACAACATGGCACCCTTCTCCACCCGAGCATCGACCGGCTGCACCTAACAGCCTGGCTCCTGACTGGCTACAAGGACCAGAATTAACCTGTTCCCAAGCAGTCAGAGACGTGCTCATACAAAGCAGGCGTCAAGCCACCCAGAGGTCTTACCTCTACAAGTGGCGACGCTTCCAAATCTGGTGCCACTCACAGGACATGGACCCGCTCATGGCACCCATACAATGCATCCTGGACTATATGCTCCACTTATGCTCACAAAACTTGGCGGTCGCTTCACTGAAAGTCCATTTGGCTGCGATTTCGGCCTTCCACTCTCCCATAGATGGATCTTCTGTATTTGCGTATTTACTTGCAAAGAGGTTCATGAAAGGAATTACCAACCTCTATCCACCATACAGGCCCACTCCTGAGCCATGGGACCTTACCTTTGTATTGGACACTCTTACTCGTCCACCATTCGAACCGCTGGCAACTTGTGACCTGCAGACTCTTACCACTAAAGTCGCCTTTCTCCTGGCTATTACGTCGGCCCGCCGTGTTTCTGAACTTGCGGCACTTTCCGCCGATCCTCCATATACGTTATTCACCCAACAGGGTGTCACATTAAGAGGTCACCCAGCCTTCTTGCCAAGAGTTAATTTGCCATTCCACGTCAACGAGCCCATGGTTTTTCCCATTTTCTTTCCGAAACCACACGCTAGCCCCGAGGAGGCACGTTTGCACACATTAGACAGCAGGAGAGCGCTTGCATTCTACTTAGACAGAACGCGCTCCTTTCGAAAGTCCTCACGCCTACTACTATCATTGGCAACCCGCTCTAAAGGCCAACAACTCTCGTCGCAGCACATCTCCTCGCATATTGTGAATTGCATCACTCGTCGTTACACCATTCGGGACAGGCCCCTGCCCCGTAGACCAAAAGCACACTCGACCAGGAGCATGTCTACTTCCATGGCATTCCTGAAGAATGTTATGCTGCAAGACATATGCCGCACGGCTACTTGGTCATCCTTGTCTAACTTCGCTAGGCATTATGCCCTGGATCGCTTCAGGGCTACAGACATAGCAGTCGCTCAAGCAGTCCTCTTTTCTGTGCATAGATAATTCCGAAGCACGGTGTCTCTGTTTGGGCTACTGCTTCCTACTCACCTTTAGTGGAGCACCCACGGGGACATCACTCAAGAAGAAGAAATTTACTCACCATGTGCAGTAACATCTGTTCTTCGAGATGTGTGTCCCCGTGGGTGCTCCACGACCCGCCCTCCTCCCTGCTTCGGAACTCTTATGTTTATATTTTGCAGATGTTCCTGTCAGCCGACGGTCAGGGCAGTGTGTGTGTGTGTGTGTGTGTGTGTGTGTGTGTGTGTGTGTGTGTGTGTGTGTGTGTGTGTGTGTGTGTGTGTGTGTGTGTGTGTGTGTGTGTGAGTGAGAGAGAGAGAGAGAAACACACCCAAGTCTTCAACTGCTGAGACGCAAGGTCTCGTCGCAGTGGGCAGCCTAGGAGGATGGAGGGAACCCCGAAAAGAGTTTAACATCCGTGGCTTTACTGCTAGGACCGGGGTCCCGTTGCAGAGGGCAGCCAACAGGCTGACAGATGCCCCGAGATTATAGGAAGAGCTTATTACATCTCAGATTTCAGCTGCTAGGATACAGGATCCCTTCGCAGCGGGCAGTCTAGGGAAGACTGAGAGATAGAATCATAGGACTGGAAGGGACCTCAAGAGGTCATAGAGTCCAGCCCCTCGCCCTCAAGGCAGGACCAAGCTCCACCTACACCATCCCTGACAGATGTCTATCTAACCTGTTCTTAAATATCTCCAGAGAGGGAGATTCCACCACCTCCCTTGGCAATTTATTCCAATATTTGACCACCCTGACAGTTAGGAATTTTTTCCTAATGTCCAATCTAAACCTCCCCTGCTGCACTTTAAGCCCATTACTCCTTGTCCTGTCCTCAGAAACCAAGAGGAACAAATTTTCGCCTTCCTCCTTGTGACACCCTTTTAGATATTTGAAAACCGCTATCATGTCCCCCCTTAATCTTCTTTTTTCCAAACTAAACAAGCCCAGTTCATGAAGCCTGGCTTCATAGGTCATGTTCTCTAGACCTTTAATCATTCTTGTCGCTCTTCTCTGTACCCTTTCCAATTTCTCCACATCTTTCTTGAAATGTGGCGCCCAGAACTGGACACAGTACTCCAGCTGAGGCCTAACTAGTGCAGAGTAGAGCGGCAGAATGACTTCACGAGTTTTGCTTACAACACACCTGTTGATACAACCTAGAATCATATTTGCTTTTTTTGCAACAGCATCACACTGTTGACTCATTCAACTTGTGGTCCACTATGACCCCTAGATCCCTTTCTGCCATGCTCCTTCCTAGACAGTCGCTTCCCATCTTGTATGTATGGAACTGATTGTTCCTTCCTAAGTGGAGCACTTTGCATTTCTCTTTATTAAACCTCATCCTGTTTACCTCTGACCATTTCTCTAACTTGCTAAGGTCATTTTGAATTATGTCCCTATCCTCCAAAGAAGTCGCAACCCCACCCAGTTTGGTATCATCTGCAAACTTAATAAGCGTACTCTCTATCCCAATATCTACATCATTGATGAAGATATTGAACAGTACGGGTCCCAAAACAGACCCTTGCGGAACTCCACTTGTTATCCCTTTCCAGCAGGATTTAGAACCGTTAACAACAACTCTCTGACTACGGTTATCCAGCCAATTATGCACCCACCTTATCGTGGCCCTATCTAAGTTATATTTGCCTAGTTTATCAATAAGAATATCATGCGAGACCGTATCAAATGCCTTACTAAAGTCTAGGTATATGACATCCACCGCTTCTCCCTTAGCCACAAGGCTCGTTATCTTATCAAAGATGCCCCAACGGATCTGTCACCTGGGAGTGACACGATCCAAATGCCCAAGCTTTCCTATACCTGTCTCTTATGACCGGCTGAAGTTCTTTTAAATTGTGCTTGGTTCTGTTACAGCAACTGAAGAATTCAGGTTAAACCTTAAACAGTTACAGGTTTATTAAAGAAGCTTATAAATCGTATGGTTACAATGGCTATTGCTGTATTTCTTAACTGCTAGCAAATACAGATCTTATGGTTACATAGGAAAAAGGAAGATAGAAAGTAATGGTACCAAGTGACAGCTTAATCTTTAAAGAGCTCTATTCTATCATAGAATCATAGAACTGGAAGAGACCTCCGAAGGTCATCGAGTCCAGCCCCCTGCTCTAGGCAGGACCAATTCCAACAAAATCAACCCGGCCAGGGCTTTGTCAAGCCGAGACTTAAACACCTCTAGGGATGGAGACTCCACTACTTCCCTAGGTAACCCATTCCAGTGCTTCACCACCCTCCTAGTGCAATAGTTTTTCCTAATATCCAACCTGGACCTCTCCCACCACAACTTGAGACCATTGCTCCTTGTTCTGCCATCTGTCACTACCGAGAACAGCCTCTCTCCATCCTCTTTGGAACCTCCCTTCAGGAAGTTGAAGGCTGCTATCAAATCCCCCCCTCACTATTCACTTCTGCAGACTAAACAGACCCAAGTCCCTCAGCCTCTCCCCACAAGTCATATGCTCCAGCCCCCTAATCATTTTGGTTGCCCTTCGCTGGACCCTCTCCAATGCGTCCACATCCTTTTTGTAGTGGGGGGCCCAGAACTGGACACAATACTCCAGATGAGGCCTCACCAAAGCCAAATAAAGGGGAATGATGACATCTCTGGATCTGCTGGCAATGCTCCTCTTAATGCAACCTAATATGCCATTAGCCTTCTTGGCTACAAGGGCACCCTGTTGACTCATATCCAGCTTCTCATCCACTGTAACCCCCAGGTCCTTTTCTGCAGAACTACTACTTAACTGGTTGGTCCCCAGCTTGTAACTATGCTTGGGATTCTTCCGTCCCAAGTGCAGGACTCTACACTTGTCCTTGTTGAACCTCATCAGATTTCTTGTGGCCCAATCCTCCAATTTGTCTAAGTCATTCTGTACCCTATCTCTGCCCTTAAGCGTATCTACCTCTCCCCCAAGCTTAGTGTCATCCGCAAACTTGCTGAGGGTGCAATCCATCCCCTCATCCAGGTCATTAATAAAGATATTGAACAAAACCGGTTCTAGAAACTAACCTTGGGGCACTCCGCTAGAAACCGACCGCCATCCTGACATCGAACCATTGATCACTACCCGCTGGGCCCAGCCTTCTAGCCATCTTACTGTCCATTTATCCAATCCATATTCCCTTAACTTGCTGGCAAAAATATTGTGGGAGACTGTATCAAAAGCCTTGCTAAAGTCAAGGTATATAACATCCACTGACTTCCCCATGTCCACTGAGCCAGTTACCTCATCATAGAAGCTAATCAGATTGGTCAGGCACGACTTGCCCTTTGTGAATCCATGCTGACTATTCCTAATCACTTTCCTCTCATCCAAGTGCCTCAATATGGATTCCTTAAGGATCCCTTCCATGATTTTTCCAGGAACCGAGGTAAGACTGACCGGCCTATAGTTCCCTGGATCATCCTTCTTCCCTTTTTTGAAGATGGGCACTACATTTGCCTTTTTCCAATCATCCGGGATTTCTCCCGATCTCCACGACTTTTCAAAGATAATAGCCAAAGGCTCCACAATGACATTTGCCAACTCCCTCAGTACCCTCGGATGCACTAAGTCCGGACCCATGGATTTATGTACGTTTAGCTTTTCTAAATAGTTCCTAACCTGTTCTTTACCCACCACGGGCTGTCCGTCTTCATCCCATCTTGCGTCACTTGGTGCAGAAGTCCAGGAGCCGACCTTGTCTGTGAATACAAAGGCAAAGAAAGCATTGAGTACTTCAGCTTTCCCCACATCATCTGTCACTAGGTTACCTCCTTCATCCATTAGGGGCCGCACACCCTCTCTGATCACCTTCTTCTTGTTAACATGCCTGTAGAAACCTTTCTTGTTATCCTTCACATCCTTAGCCAGTTGCAATTCCATTTGCGCTTTTGCCTTCCTGATAACCCCCCGGCATTCTCAAGCTAGACCTTTAAACTCCTCCCTGGTCATTTGTCCAAGTTTCCACTCTTTGTAAGCTTCCTTTTTGTGCTTAAGTTCACCAAGGATTTCCCCTGTAAGCCAGTCCGGTCTCCTACCATGTTTGCCTCTCTTGCTACGTGTCGGGATGGTTTCTTTCTGTGCCTTCAATAAGGCTTCTTTAAAATACTGCCAGCTGTCCTGGACTCCTTTCCCCTTCATGTTAACATCCCAGGGGATTCTGCCCATCAGATCTCTGAGGGAGTCAAAATCTGCTTTTCTGAAGTCCAAGGTGTGTATTTTACTACTCTCTTTTCTTCCTTTGGTCAGGATCCTGAAATCTACCATCTCATGATCACTGCTTCCCAGGTTGTCACCCACCTCCACTTCCCCTATTAGTTCCTCCCTGTTTGCGAGCAGAAGGTCAAGCTGCGCACGGCCCCTGGTCGGATCCTTCAGCACCTGTGTCAAGAAGTTATCCCCAACATTCTCCAAAAACTTCCTGGATTGCCTGTGTGCTGCCGTATTAGTTTCCCAACAGATGTCAGGGTGATTAAAGTCCCCCACGAGAACCAGGGCCTGTGATCTGGCAGCTTCGCTCAGTTGTCCGAAGAAAGCCTCATCTACCTCATCCACCTGATTCGGTGGCCTGTAGCAGACACCAACCACAACATCACTGCTGTTGTTTGCTCCTTTAAACTTAACCCATAGACTCTCAACAGGTTTTTCTCCCTCTTTATACTGGAGTTCAGAGCAATCGTAGTGCTCTCTGACATACAGTGCAACCCCTCCTCCTTTTCTCCCCTGCCTGTTGTTCCTGAACAGTCTATACCCTTCCATGACAGCGCTCCAGTCATGCGAGTCATCCCACCAAGTCTCTGTTATCCCAATTCAATCATATTTCTTGGTCTGGGCCAGGGCCTCCAGTTCTTCCTGTTTGTTGCCCAGGCTTCTCGCATTAGTGTACAAACACTTCAGGTAACCAGTTGATCGTCCTATCTTCTCCATTCGAAACATGGGTCCTCCTTTCTTGCCCCTTCCTCTCTGCATTTCTTCCCGGTATCCGACTTTCCCACTCCCCTCAGGGTTTTGGTCACCGTCCCCCGACGAACCTAGTTTAAAGCCCTCCTCACTAGGTTTGCAAGCCTGCCCGCGAAGATGCTCCTTCCTCTCTTCGTTAGGTGGATCCCATCTCTTCGTAACAATCCTTGCGCCCGGAACAGAGTCCCATGGTCGAAGAAACCATCCCTCTCTGCGACACCATCTGTGCAACCACGCATTTACGTCCTCAATTCGACGATCCCTGCCCACGTGGAGAAGCAGGAAGGGGTAGTGATCCGAAGGTTTGATCAGCTTGGTAAGCCTCTCAGTCACATCCTGAATGCGAGCTCCCGGTAAGCAGCACACCTCTCGAGATTCCAGGTCCGGGCGGCAGAGGGATGGCTCAGTCCCTCTTAGAAGGGAGTCCCCGACCACCACCACCCGTTGTTTCCTTTTGGGCGTGGTGGCCGTGGAACCCCCATCCGTAGGACTACGCATCCCATACCTTCCAGTAGATGGTGTTCCCTTCTGGTTTCTTCCTTGTGAGGTCCGTTCCAGAGCTTTCAGCACTGCAGAGCCTGTGGAGAGAGCTTGAAAGCGATTACTTACCTCTATAGCATTGGGGGATTCCCATGCTGGCCTTTTTCCCCTTCTAGAAGTTACATGCTGCCAGTTCTCTTCTTGGTGACATACTGCCCTCTCTGGCTCTTCTGCCTGCCGTGCTTGAAGGATTAAATGCTGCCTTCTATCGAGGAAGTCTTCATCCTCTCTGATCAAGCGTAGGGTCGACACTTGGGCCTCCAGTCCTCTAATTTTTTCTTCCAAAATGTCGACCAGCTTGCACTTGGTGCAGATGAAATCTGTTCTTTCTTCCGGGAGGAAGACAAACATGGCACACACTGTGCAGGTAACAACAGCAGACCCATCACCAACCATCGCTGCTGTCCTGGAAAAGGGATTTAAAAAGAAAGGCAAGAGAACCTCCCGCCGTTCCCAACTCCCTCTCAAAACTCCCTGTTAGCACTCACCTGTTCACAAGCTCCTTGGTCGTTTGCCCACTGCCTTATAAAGCCCCTACCAAGGCTCAGCCAATCAGCAGAGGCTTCTAGAATTCAAACTTTAATTAGAAGCCAACAGTTTCTACCTGCCAATCACAGCACAAACTCCATCAAGAGGAGGGGGAGGGTAGAGGGGAGGTGGGGGAAAAAAAAACTTGCACTAAAACAAAAGGACACATACAGGTACAATTTTTACCCCCTTCTGCGTCGCTCGGTCCCAGCGTGTCAGGCCAGGATCGGTCCCTCAATTCCTCGGAAAGACGAAAATAGGAGGTGGGCGTCCCTGTGGACCTCGGGAGGCCAAACACCTAACCCGACCAGCCGGTAAATGGTAAATTGACACTCAGAGTGAGCGTGCTGCTGGGCCCATCTTTATACCCATGGGGTCACATATTTCTCTTTCTTTTCTGTGATGCCAAATGGTGCTGGTCTGTCTTGTGTGACACCAGATCTTACAAGGGAGCTGTGAACTTAATTTACACTTGTAAGGGAGATAACTAAATTGGAAGTACTGGAGATTCTTTTCTCAGTGGGAGATCGCTCTCCCGGGGACGGCTGTGTGATTGTATCAACCTGGGTGCCAGCCGGGGCGGTTCTCGTGGCCTCGAGGTCAGTTTATTGCCTTAATTGTCTTTTTTCTCATATCTATGTTTTCCGCTTACTCGGGGTCAGAGAGAGGCTCACATATCCTGGTCTCGCATTGAAGCTTCCAAGGCTATGCTGATTTTATTGCTCCTTCTCTGCCCTGCATCTCAGAGGGCAAGCAAGATTGATGTGATGGGGGGGGGGGGCCTGTCTGGCTACAGTTCCGGCTAGGAGGAACTGGCGCGTCTGACTGCTCAATGCAGAAAAAAGCGCGAACGGCGCGAGGCACTTCTGCGCATGCGCGGTCCTCCGGAGGGGGCTACTGCTGGCAAAAACTCTCCAGATTGTGGCACTGGGACAAGCACGACACCTTTAGTGGAGCACCCATGGCGACACACATCTTGAAGAACAGATGTTACTGCACAAGGTGAGTAACAATTTCAACTCCCGCCCGCTAGGATCCCCCAGGGGTTCGGTGGCCAAAGTGCTGCTGCTGGCTGGGCACTTGGTTACACTCTGGGACAACCCGGAGGCACGGAAAAGGGACGTCGGGCTAGAAGGGGAAGGAGAGGCCAACTGTTGTCCCTCCAAGGCATGTTGATCGCCCTCTGAGGCAGCTGGGGGTCAACCCTAAGGCCTCCACCTCTTGGGAGAGGAAGGCGAGCCCACTGCCCGCCACCACGTGGTCGCCCTTGTTGGCGGCAGGGTCAGCGGTCACCCTCACAGCAGAGGTGGAGAGGGTGGGAGCATCCCATGTGGACACTCCTCCTTGCAGGGACTCTGGGAGGGAGGCATTTACCACTTCCACAACCGCCGCGGCCACCTCAGCTGCCTCATGGCGCTGCGAAGCATCTGGGGGCTCAGAGGGAGGGATGGCTCCGACACCCACCCCTAAAGGCTGGAGGAGGGTATCTTCCCCTTCAGTAGGTGGGGTGGAACGTCAGGCTCGTTTGCGGCGCCTCCCCATAGCAACCACCCAGCCCTCAGAAGAAGAAGAAATTTGGGCCCAATTAGGGGAAGAGCCAGGGGGCAAGGGCAGCGATGGGAGGGCGAGGAAAGACTGGGGCTGGGCAGCTGGGGAAGGGGAAACCTCCCCTGAGGTAGGCCCTGTCAGAGTCCCATCTCTGACCCCATCACCCTCTCCTGTGCAGGCCCGGCCTTGCCACTTTTGGTGGTGGCAGCGGCGCCTACACGCTTGTCTGGGCCCTGCGGAACCCGAGCGGGATTGACGATGGTCACGGTTGGAGGAGGGGCGACCCCAGGGTCCGGACCGTCAGGGCCACCGCCCATGGTAGGGCCGGTGCCCTCCCGGGGGTCGGGGGTCCCGGGTGCCTCTCCAAACCGGGCCAGGGGACAGTCCCTTCGGACGTGCCCCGTCGCCCGACAGAGAAAACACCGGGCCTCCCCCGTGGTGTAGTACACCCGGTACCGAGCCCCTTGATGGGGCACCAGAAATGACCCTTCGAGGGCTTCTCCGCCACGTCCTGCCGGCAGTAGTCGGATTTGTACCTGCCGGCGAAAGGAGAGGACGTGGCGGAGGGTAGGATCTTTGCAGCCCAGAGGAAGAGGACTCAGGACTGACAGAGGCCTCCCCAGGGTGGAGAGGAAAGGCAGTAGGGCGGCATTGGGGAGGAAGGGAGGAACGGAGGACAAAACCACCCGTACGCCCAGGTCCTCCAAAGGCTCGAGGGGAACGTGGACTCCCCCCACCGCCAAACCCCTTTCCACCGCCTCCTGGGCGGCGGCCTCGGACGCCAGGAAGAATACCACCCTCCCGAACGTCCTAGAGGCCGCCACCACGGCCGCAGGCCCCACCACGCGGGCCAACGCACGCACGTAGGTCTCCACGTGGGGCGAGGCCGCCACCAAGAGACAACGGACCCTGTGCCTCCTGGTCAGGGTAGGAAAGGGGCCGGGGCCGCGGCCACAGGGTATGGTATTCCTGGAGGCGGCAGGTGGGAGGGTGGCGGCTACCTGGGCGTACGCCCTGGGGCCCGGGACACCGTTGCCCCCAGAGCTGGTGGAAGGAACAGGGGAGCGGGAAGGAGGGGGGGCCGCGGCCAGCAGATGGGTCGCGGCCGGGGAGTGAGCCCTCGCCTCAGGAGGTTTTGCCTTCCGGGCAGGGCTCTTGCCCTTCTTGGTCCCCCGGCCCTTCCTACCCTTCAGGGGAAGTTCTTTAGAGGTGACTGGAGGTGCCGTGGCAGAAGCAGTCGAGGCCCCGGGGTCCTCGTCCATTTTCGCCCCCTCTACCATCGTGACGGGGGGCCCGGCAGCCTCAGAGGGGTTCTTGTTTTTAGGGGTGGGCGAGGAAGGTCTGGCAGGGGTGTTGATGGACAACCCCTCCATTGTGGTTATAGGTGGGAAGGAAGGACAAACAAACAAACAATTAGGGGAGGACCAAAAACACCAGGGGAGGGAACAAGGAGGGAGAGGGAGGGGAGGAAGGAGGTTCACCGCTCCCCCCCACTAGGCTGGAAGTGGGGTGGAGGGCGACTGTTCAGAAAGGGGAAAATGGAAGGAGTAAGGAATACAGCTCCCAGCACAGGACGGTAAGAGTGGCTCCTCCGGCTGCACTGGGGATGTGAGAGGGTCAATCATTGAAAGGCATGTGGGAAGTGAAACGGTGTGTGTGTGTGGGGGGGGGGGGGTAACTAAAGAAGAGTGGGAGGCTCAGGTGCCAAGCGAGATGACAGAGGGGGCATGGGCACACGGGTAGAGGAGAGGGGATGCAGGCTGTGAGGAGGGGCCTGCTCAAGAAAGCAGGAGGGCAGTAGGATACTTCAGGCCGGGGGGGAGGGGGGGAGGAAGCTAGTGTGCCCACGGGCGCCTGAGTGGCAGGCTCTCTGTACCTGCTGCAGGACCCACCAGAGCAAGGGAGGGGCAGGGAGGCAAGCAGTGGGGCCAAGGAAGGAGATGGCCCCTGCAGCACCTGAGGCTGGGGAGGGAGCAGCAACAGCAGCAGCAGAAATGCAGGGGAGACAGCAGGGAGCAGAGGGAACCACCCCCAGTCCCAGCACCCCACAAAAGCTGTGCCAGCTGCCACCTAGGGGCCCAGATGGCAAGAGGCCCCTCACAAACGCTCCCCTCCCCCCCCACCAACTTGTGGAGGGGAATTAAGAACCCCAGGAGCTGCTGTAAAGCAGCCCCCTTACCTCCTCCGCTCCAGAGGGAGTAGCAACTGCAGGAACGGTGAAGTTCAGGCCTGCAACTGTGGAAAAAAGGGGGGCCAGGCAGTCCCCAAAAAGATGGAAAATGGGGGGTCCTGCTCCCCCCACCAGGGTGAGGGCAGCAAAGTCCCCCCTGTCCACCCCCAGCAGCTCCTGCAGCCAGCTGAGGGGTGGGGGTGGGGAAAGGCTGCCTGCAGGCAGAAAGAAGAGGGGACCTGGCCCAGAATGTAGCCAGGGCCTGCCTGCCACAACCCCAGTGCCCCCCCCCCCCCTTCCCAAAAGGTGGAGGGAAGGGGTGCAGGGAAGGAAAAAGCACAACAAGCCCAGACCAGCAGCCTGCCGTGCTCAGTGGAAGAGGGGTTCCCTTTCCACTCCAGTCAGGAGACAGAGCTTAGTGGAAGGGGAGAGACAGAGAAAGTCAGCAATCCTGGCTAATTAGGGGCAGCTGGGACAGGGCAGCTGCAAATAAATTAAGGCCCAGGTGAAGCTGATTGGGGTTGTCAGGAAGCATCTTTGAAAACCCTCCTTGCGGGTGGAGGGGAGGGAGAGTTGAGAAGGAGTTTGGAGAGTGAAGGAGTGGTTTGGAGTGTGGAGGAAGACAACTCATAAGGTGACCAGAGGAGCAAAGTAGAGCACTAGCAGCTCTGATAAAGGCTACAGGGAGACCCCAAACACCAAAACAAGGCAAGTGAATGTTATACTGTGACTCCCAAACTATGGGACAGTGGCCTGGCCAGGGGCCCAGGAGTGGGATTGACTCTGCCAGTACATACAGGGCTTAGTACAATGGGGCACCCAATCTTGAGGGACTCTAGGTGATACTATAATAGAATAATAATCACAACAGGTTCTTCTCCGCCCCCCCCATAAGAAAAAGAAGTCAGTGTATTTATGGTTTGCTTTATAAAAGTTACTATAATACAATGGTACATAGTATTCAATTCACAAAAATATGAATATATATACAGCATGACATCCACAAAAAAACACTTTCTTTAAAACAAGATACATACTGATGACAGAATCTATATGTACAAAACATCCCTAAATTTATAAACTTGCTTAACAAAAGAGAAAGCAGAAATCTTAACTCTTCAAAGCAGATTTAAATTTTTTTTTTTAAAAAGCAGAATTTTCATTTATTGCAAACCATTTTACCTGCCTCCTTTTAAATGAGGACCTTAACCTCCACACTGAGTTAAAACAACCTGTTTACAAAACCCTAGAAATAGCAAGGAATGAGGGCAGCCTTTTAGGGTTTGTTTTTAAAACTGCCAATTGTATTTAGAGTGTCCTTTACAATGTGTTTCTTTTCACTTGTACAGATACTACAATTGCAATTAAATAGGAAATTTATAAAAACAAAACATTAAATTGAAAAAATCCAGTTGCAGATTTGCTTTAATACATTTTAGGGTGTCTATTAATAGACTGTACACATTTCCTCACTTGAAATAAATAGATTTTGCACATTAGGTTTCAGACTGGCCCCCAAAAAAGCACACATGCCTCCACTTGGCATTCTTTTGTCTTCAGTTTCTTAATGCTTCTAATTTCATCTACTTATTTGACCCCCCCAAAACATTTACAGAATTTACATTATACAAAGCTTGACACAAGCTGTAAATGCCACCAGCTCCTTTTCTATATGCATTCCTTCCCCCTCTCCTGTCTTCCTGACATGAGTTCGAGCTGAAACCCCTTTAACAAGAGCTCCAAATTACAATAATACTTTTAATAAATTATTTACATGCTCTTGAAGTACAAAGAAATCAGCAAAAACAATTCAACATGTTTCTACAAGAAACAGTGTCTGAAGAGATTCTAAATTTGTCTATGTACAGAAGATGCATTTTTTCTAAACTTAAATTGTTTTCTTTTTTTTTATGTAGAAATGCACTGAAATGATCCCTGAAAGGTCACAAAACCTGGAACTGAATCTATTGTCAGAGTTTTACAATGTTTTTCTTGTAGAAATAAGCTGTTCTGTACAATAAAAATATCTGCATGATGAGCCCCTTGCCACCCTTGATAGTTAAAATTACTTACTGGGACCCAACATAGTTCTGGAATTGGAAAATATTGGTATAAAACTGACAGATAAATGAAGAACCTACATATCCTGCCTGCCCTGTGCAAGCAGAGGGGGCACTTACTAATGTGCACCAATTTCCAAGGCATTCACAAACACAACTAAACCCAGCTCATTCACGCTTGGGAACAATAATAAGGATTGCAACTACATTTCCACAACTTTTGTTATTTTAGGGGATTGTTTCACATTAAAGTCATCCAGTTAGAGGTGATAAAATTTAGCAGGAAACACATTCAATCTTGTTGTTTGGTAATGTAAGCCCAAGTAAAATTAAGGATATGGTCTTCAATGAAGAAAAATACTTCTGCAAATACCACCACAAAGAATGCCTGGCAAGCTTTAACTTTGGTTCTACCCACCTTGAAAACTGCCCACATTACAATTCTTTCCATCCATTTACAATGGGGCTTTAATGGCTATGACAACACCCAGTTTAGGAGGGCATGAGGCAGTGCCTGCCTTGGGCTGGTGTTTACACATTCTCTCCATTTTGCTCTACAATCTCAGGTTTTGTAGGGTACTAGCCTTCATAACTACAAAGAGTCATAAATGTGTAACTGCTACAGCAGCCCAAATACCTAGTTGTATCTACAGAGTGCCCAGACATTGCCCAACCAAGACCATATGGGTGACCTGCCAGGAATAAGACAGCTACAATTAATATGCATAAAATGGAGGCCATTGTGGCTGCTCATTTAATGTCGGCTGAGACATCCTTTGGAGACTACAAGTCCCACCATCAAATCACTCCATCCTGGCCCATTCAGAGGCTGATCAGTTCAAGATGGAAGCTTTGCATACAGGGGCCTGCAAGCCAAGATTCTAAAGGGAAAACAAACAAAGAAGCATGAAGTCTAAGCTCCATCTTTAGACTCTGAAATCCACAACCTGGTTTTTCCAAAGGTGCTGAGAACTCAAACACCCCCATGGCAAGCAGTTGGGTGCTGAACACCTCATAAGAATCAGAATAGTTATTTAAGACCCTAAAGAGGGAGTTAGGGATACAATTTTTAAAAGTGCCAGAGTGATTTAGAAGCTCATGGTACTTCAGCACTTTTCAAAATGTCACCCCAGTAAACTAATTGTAGTCTAATTTTTTAAATCTTGGCCAGTCTCTCTCTAGGCTGCTTGTGCATCATAAAGACAGAGGCAATTGAATGTGGTTACCTTATCATCCCTCACAATCCATAGAGGTTATAAGTGTCATAGGAATAATATTGTACATGCAGATTGGACAATATATTTGTAAGAAACCAACACTGATACATTAGTTTGAAGGGATAGAAAGGAAAAAGGCAGAGAAATTAATATGGGTTTGATATTCAGAACTTTAATTCTGAAACAAAGCTTTAGTGCATTCCCCAAAGCATTAGACATACCAACAGGAGATACAGTATGAATGGAAGAATCATATTAAAACAAATAAAGGAGCAGTTGACTTAATTCCAAAATTAATTCCTAATTAAGCTGTATTTATAACCAGCTCTCAAAGACAGAAGCCACTTATGCTTCTAATTTATGTCTTTAGGTCACAATATCGACATTTGATATTTTCAGAAAGCATTTACGGGGGGGGGGAAATCAACTAAACAAAATTTAAAAGGAGGAGAGACTACTCCATGTCCACTCTAAGGGATAATGTAACTATTCTCAGCTAGAAATGCAGATAATATTAAGGCAGCTTGTATCAGTCGTATGTTCCTGCTTCTCTGTGCCTTTTGGTTGAAATAGATACGAAGTATAGAAGTCTACCCCATATTACATGCTGTAATGCAGTCCTGGCAAATACATATGCAGTATAAATAACTTCTAAAAATCCTCACTTTCAAGATTCCAACTTCTGATAATTGACGCATGATCAGGCAGTAATTGTCACTTGTCAAAAAAGAGTACGGAACTCAGTTGTCCAATTTAAAGGGAAAAAAGATTTTTCATTATTGACAACATGTTTAGGTAATGTTACATTACGATTTCCCGTATACAGAATATTTTTAATGGCTCAGTACAACTATGTTCCACTTGTAAGCAGTAGGAATGAAATACAGTTTGAAAGACTGATCTGCTTACCTTCGAGGGGTCAAATATATTTCAGATACAAAATAATTGCCGGGGCTTCTGTCTCATTTGAAATGGAATCCCTAGTGTCAAGCCAAGGATTTCATTACAAAATGATAAAATATTTTCTAAAAGGAAAACAATATTTTTATTTGGAAGCTAAAGGTCCTTAAACTAATTTTCATATTGTACAGAGTTTGGGACAGATTGTGCTACCCTCACACACTTTGATTAATGCCTTAACTTCATAATTGGTCCTACTGAAATAAATGGGACTAATGCCAGGTAATAGTGTGAGTAGGAGTGGCAGAATATAGCTCCTTAGCAGTAAATCAGGAAGCTCACCCATACAGTGCAGAGCAAACAGTCTGAATGAAAAGGCATGAGGGAGGGAGGGTTAAGCTGCACATCAGGAGGCTAAACTGGAGAAAATCAACAGAACATGCCCAGTGGTTGGTTTCTTACAGGGAAAGAAATCTCAATGCCATCTTCTATGAACAGTTCCAGTAGTGTATGCTTAAAAGATAGTAAGACTTCTACAGCCTAAACAATGACTGTACTGATCATTTAATTTCAGCCTCAGTATTTTGAATGAAAGAAATAGATCCACCAGAAATACAGATACAGAAAAAGCCATTTACTAATTCACCTTTTGCAACAAAGGACTAAATAGCTGATTAATTATACAGATTGTGGTATTAAATATTTTTCCTGTAGAGTTATAGAACTATTGATTCCCTCCCCACCAAATACCAGCATGGAGTGTGAAAATTAAAGGTGAACCTACGGTGTTAAGTTCAGGTCTATTACAGATCTGAATGTTCCCCAGCATTCCCAGATGTTTGGGTCAGAGGAATTGATCAGGCCCATCTCTTATGAACTGTCCTGCCTTTTCATCTATAGTCTCACTGTACACACACCCAGGAGAACACACTTTTGCACCCAAGCCTCTGGCTTGCTCTGTAACATCAACCTTACTTATCAGCTTACTCTAAGTCTGCAATTTCAGCCAATCAAACTCCCAACAAAACTCTATGGCATTTTCAGTCTCTGCTTCACATTTAAATGTTGAATGTCTTTTTCAACCAAAAAGGTAGCAGCATTTATGGAAAGACAAAGATTTACCAAAAAAAAAAAAAAAAAAAAAAACACTAACAAAGGTACCATTATTGTATGATGAGCAACAACATAGGGACTGAACAGAGAAGCTAGTGTTCGGATATACTATGCCACAAAGTGGTAATCACCTTTTGTGTTGGATCTGAAGAGGAAGAGCACCTGAAATATGAACAGCCCTAGTATGCATGTGCACTGCTTGCTTTCGCTTGTGAACCTGACAAGTGTGAAACGTGCTTGGTTTTCTTCTTTCTTTTGGCAAAGTGCAACCACACCTGGTTACTGCAGTTCTGACATGACCAAAAGTGCAAGTGTGACGAGAAGCCTCGGGATTAATTCAGGGTCCCTCTGCAGTTCTCAGAGCCACACAGACATGGGATCTTTACGTCTTCGATCGGGAACTTATAGTCATAGGTAATTTCCTCATTCACATTGATGTGCTGCTTTGAGTAGATGACAATCTTCTTCTGAGACTCCACAGTGATGACTTTAGCATAGCAATTTGGCTGCAAGGGTGACAGATTGGGAAAGTGGTTAATTTTCTGAAAGTGTTAGATTTTCTGACTTCTTTAGTAGTTACTTAAATCAGTTGAATTGGGGTCACAGGTACATTCCTTGGGGTTGAGGTGTGGGGCTTTCACTTTCTCCTGCCATACTCAATTCCTCATTAAAGGGGGAATTAACCCAGAAACCAAAATACTGCCCTCATGACACCTTTCTGAAGGTATAAGTTTGCACAATCAGTATGAATGGTGCCCACAGGCTTTGGGTCTTCAGGTGGGAGGCAATAATGATTCAGACACCCAAATTATTACTACTAATTGAGTGCACACAGTCCGCCCAGTACATACAGAACACAGGTGAAGGCTCAGTCCCTGCCTGGAGGAGACAGACAATCCTGTCCTTACATGAACACCATATGAAGGCTGTTCCCATAGTAAGGTTAGGGCCATGTTTCGTTTTAAGCACACCTTCCCTAAACACTGTGCAATAGTCTCTCTCCAGAACTCTTAGATACAGTTGGGTTTCTGGGGACAAATTTAGAGCTGATTATAAATTGTTGTAACTTACATCTTCCAGTCACTTCACACCAGTTCATAATGCTAGTCTTGACAAACATCAGCATATCAAAACATTAACTACAGAGCCTATTAAAAACATTGTCACCTCTGAATGTGGCCTTCTGAATATAATTGAGTTTCTGGCTGGTTTATCTGTAAGTCAAGGTCAACTCTTGTAAGTATAAGCAAAGTGATACTTACATTGCAGCTATGATTAATAAACCTGGCAAAGTTTCCACACTTTGTGGCATCAATGATGGTGTCATGGTCGACCCTGAACATGTAACTACTCCCAATGCCTTCATCTTCGTATCGTTTCTCTCGCATGTCAGCAATGACCTACCAGGCAAACCAGTTGTCAACACACTCACTTGACAAGGATGGGCAGTAAAGTACAAGGGATTTTACATGTAGCTAATTTAAAAGAGACAAACCAAAGCTATCATTCAGGGTTTAAAAAAAATATTTGACCCCAAGAGAAGACAGGCTTAGAATTCAAACAACAAACATTTAGGAAGGGAATTTCCAAGATCAGGCACTGAATTTCAAATGGGATTCAGCACCTAATTCCCTTGGACTCTCAAAGCCCTGCTTTGGTGTGTTTTAAATCATACACGACAAACCTACATTGAGGACAACACTCCACAGAGCCCCAAGCTTTGCACTGAAAAAGCTTGTAAGACTCTGAAAATGCTATGACCAGCTCATGGGAGGAGGAATAGGCATCCACAACCCTTGACCAGATGTCCCAGTCACTTGCATTCCTTTCATCACATTCAGCTCAGTTTCTTCCTTGACAATACTTCATAAGAACGGCCGTACTGGGTCAGACTAAAGGTCCCTCTAGCCCAGTGTCCTGTCTGCTGAGTGGCCAGCACCAGGTGCTCCAGAGGGGGTGGACTGAAGACAATGATCAAGCAATTTGTCTCCCTGCCAGCCTTCTCCAAACACAGGACAGGGACACCATTCCTTACCCCCTGGCTAATAGCCTTTTATAGGCCTAACCTCCATGAATGTATCTAGCTTCTCTTTAAACTGTTATAGTCCTAGCCTTCACAGCCTCCTCTGGCAAGGAGTTCCACAGGTTGACTAGGTGCTGTGAAAATCTTGTTATTAGTTTTAAACCTGCTACCCATCAATTTCATTTGGGGTACGTCTAAACTACATGGCTCCGTCGACGGAGCCATGTAGATTTGTTTGTTCGGCAAAGGGAAATGAAGCCGCCATTTAAATAATCGTGGCTTCATTTAAATTTAAATGGCTGCCGCGCGGAGCTGACAAACAGCTGATCAGCTGCCGGACCAACTGGATTGGCATGCAAAACCTGCTCTTGGGTTCACATGTGGCCTTTGGTGGCCAGGCTGACAGCTATCCTGCCATAGACGGCCCCGTTCCTCCGTCTAATGCAGAGATCATGGACGTTGGGGGCATTTTCTCCCCCCGCCCAAAACCTGAATAAGGTCCATGATCTCTGCCCTGGAGCAGGAAGGTGCCTGCCTTCTCTGGGCCCTCGCAGGCTCCTGGGAGCTGGCAGACTGCTCCTGGGGAGCAGAGGAGGGCTGGTTCCCAGTGGCTGGCTGGCTCATGTTTTGGGGCCACTAGGTCAGGGGCAGTGACTGCTGGCTCTAGGCTGGCAGGCTTGGAGCTGGCACAGGCACTGTGGCCAGAGTCAACCCCTTTAAGGGCTCCGGGGAGGGAGAGAATTGTTCTTGATTGAGGCTGAAGTGGCCACCAGGGCACCATGGGAAGGCTGGAGGCCCCCCATTTTGAAATAAGTGTCCATACAGCTATTTCAAAATAAGTGCTATTTCGAATTTGGCATCGTTCCTTGTGGAATGAGGTTTACCAAATTCGAAATAAGCGCTCCGCTGTTTTAAATTAATTTTGAAAGCGTGGTTTGGCTGTGTAGAGGCTAGTAAAGTTATTTTTCTATAACTTTTCTGTATAGACATACCCTAACAGATTAGTAAGACAGGATTTCCCTTTACAGAAACCATGTTGACTTTTGCCCAACAAATTATGTTCTTCTACGTGCCTGACAATTTTATTCTTTACTATTGTTTAGACTAATGTGCCTGGTACTGAAGTTAGACTTACCGGTCTGTAAGTGCCAGGGTCGCCTCTAGAGCCCTTTTTAAATATTGGCATAATGTTAGCTGTCTTCCAGTTCTTGGGTACAGAAGCTGACTTAAAGGACAGGTTACAAACCACAGTTCTGCAATTTCCCATTTGAGTTCTTTCAGAACCCTTGGATGAATGCCATCTGGTCCTGGTGATTTGTTAACATTAAGTTTTTCTGTTTGTTTCAAAGCCTCCTCTAATGACACTTCAATCCGGGACAGTTCCTCACATTCATCACCCACAAAGGACAGTGCAGGTTTGGGAATCTCCCTCACGTCCTCAGCCATGAAGACTGAAGCAAAGAATTCATTTAGCCTCGCCGCAATGGCTTTATCATCCTTGATTGCTCCTTTTATATCTCTATTGTCCAGGGGCCCCACTGATTTTTTTTTTTAAACTTCTAAACTAAAATCAGACTCTGCATGTGGATTTTAGATAACTTTACCATTTCGTTCTTGAACCAGAAATTTGGTCAGGTCAAAATTTACAAAAGGAGCCCCTGCAAGATACAGGCATGGAACAGCTACAGTTAACACCACACTTCACTGGAGTCTGTCAAGGGGAGGGCTGGAATTCACAGTGCACAAGATTAGAGCACTAGTTTGAGTTGCAGATGTGGGCAACAAAATTTTAGAAGCATCAGTTGATTTTTGTAAGCAGCTGAGTTAGGCAGGGGAAGTAAAGGGGAACTGTGTCGCAGGAACCCACTACTCACGTGACCCCAAATTTGGACTTTAGAGCTCTTAAAGTATTAATCTTTCCAAGAGTAGGGGGACTTTCAGCCACGTCTCATTTGCCTTATACAGACTGTATGTTTTTCAAGCTAAAGGACTGTGTAAGTTTATGGGACTCTATAAAAAGTGACAAATACTGAGACTGTTTGTTTGGATTTAGTCCTGTTTAAGAAATCCTATTCCAGTTTACATTCATCTGGGATTTTAAAACAAATGTTTTGGGGAACAGGGGCTTTAAGCACACCAAGGCTTCGCCGCTCAGCATTAAAGGGACTGGCCCGTCCATCACATGAATATATTTTGAACTTACCTTGTCAAAAATAAATTGGAGTCTTATCTGAGCCTCATTTCCACACACATGTAACTTAACATGAGTGGGATTCTGCACAGTAATCTCACCTTACATGTTACTCTCTGAAATGGTTTCCAGATAATAGGGGGCAGGCAGCAGGAAACAGAGCAAGATAACTGAGCTATGCAGAAAAAAGCCAGAAGGAAAAACACCCGCAACGTAGGCTCTTGTGTGGTAGTCAAAGCCGCAAGGAACCTTCAGTGTTTGCAATTTCACAAAGTGGGAAGATGAATAAACCCAGAGTGAGGTATAAAGAACAATGCTATTGAGGTCAGATACACATTTGATGAAGGAGAGGTCTTCCACACTGACCTGAGTTATAGCAAAGGCCCTGTGGTGGCCCAGGAGGAAATCTAGCTTACCTGTCTGATGTTCTGACCCACATATTCAATCACCATCTCATCAGCTGCAATGGGCTCCATAGCAAAGAGACCCCAGTCATGAATGTGACTCTTGCAGAATTTTAGCTTTTTCTTCCGGAACTGTGTACAAAACAACCCCAAACCACTGTGAGCAAAAAATGAAACAGCAAACCACATACTGCAAATACTCTTTCTTATGTGCTGTGTACTATGTACCATGTCACAAGTGTGACATTTCAGCATGTGACACCTTACTCCACAGTTAAATCAGACAAATGATTACCTTCATGTTAGCTGTGAACAAGAGTGCAGTCTAGTAGTTAAAGAAGGAAAAGTCTTGATTCTTGGGTTCTACTCCTACCCGTGCCCAGATTCACTGAGTGATATTTGTGCAAGTTGGTAGAACTTTCAGGCTATATCTCCTTTGCCCAAGAGTCTAACGGATGGAGTAAGTACACAGTTTTGCTTCAGGGCTTAGCTCCACTATGTTCATTGATTGCCTAGTTTTTGCCTTTTTGCCACTGCTGGTCATGAGTTAAATGCCACATGGTACATACACTGCCTTCTGCCTCATGGGTTTGAACAGTAGGTTGTGGTGTTTGGAACAGTAAGTGAATTTAGTGATCATAGGAGCTGTCAGACAGACAAAGAAAAACAGAAGCATCTCCTATAACAGCACAGACAATAGTGCCAGCTTCCCACAGTGCCTCATGCCAAAGTACCTCAAACTACCAGCTGTTCTGAAGAGACACTATCACTAAGGGGTGAGAACAGGGTAGTGTGCAAGAATTTAAATGTGACCCCTTTTTGCGGGGGCACAGAAGCTTTCTCTCCCCCCTTCCCACCTGCAGGAGTAGTTCACCCTCTCCAACCAGCCCAAGGAGCAGCTCACCCCCCTCCTCCCTTTCAATCCCAGGGGAGGCACTCACTACATCTTTTGACCCCAGAAGGAGCTGCTTGTCCCCCCACATAACTGGTCCCTGGAGAGAAAGGACTGCCCCAGCATCAGGGTTGTGGGAGGGAGAGAAGAGTTCCTCCACCCCCAGCTCCACAGCTTCAGCTCTCTCCCACCACAGCCCCAGAGCAGGGGAAGTACTGTGTGCCTTGCTGACGGGGGAGGAGAGCTGGGCCCCGTTTGTTGTCCCCCCCCTTGCACACACCCCTGGGTGAGAGGACACCTCAGTCTGGAAGCCCATTCAAACCTTCACTGGGATGACAAACAAGGATGCCCAAACATGGAGGTTTCTGTTGATGCCTGTCCACTAGGAGCTGTACAGAGATCACCATCTAATTTTACACAGGCTACACAGCCATCAGATGGTAATGACTGCTGGTAATTACTCATCTGAACTGGATTGGAACCTGCAATTTACAGATGAAAGCTTCTTTGTCCTATTAAAAACCCCCGTGCTTATCCAAATGAAACCACTGGACATACTGAACTAACTAGCTCTTGCTCCCAGACACACTACTATGGATTTATTCAGTTTAACGTGGTAAGGAAATAAATGGCAGCATAGCTAGATTTATACAATCACCTGTTTTGTTATAGATCCGTGGCATATACCTAGCCTTCCCTAGCTTATTCCTAGTGTGGCAGCCCAAGAGCAGGGGGCTACAGAAGCCTGGTCCTATTGGGGTCTCTAAAGGACCCTCCCCCAGCCTACGGTCAGGATCTAAAGAGCCCTAGACACCAAATGATTCCAGGGAATAAAGAAAAAGGGTCAAAGGGCTAAAACAAGGGAACTGGATGGGGACACCGAGCAGAGAACCCTGGACAGTGCCCACTGCTCCTTGAAGGCCTCGAGAGAACCAGCGGACGCTGCCCATTGGAACTCTTCCCAGATCAGTGAGTGGATGCAACAATGGAAATAGGCCCCACAGTCGCAGGCCCCTCCCCCAGCCAATCTCTGCTGCCTGGTCTTATAAATGGCCATCTTGGCAAAAGCCAAGAGGAGGTTGACCAGGAGGTCCCACGACATTGGGGGGCCACGGATAGGGTGTGCACAGATTAATAGGTGAGGGGAGAAGTGCAGCCAGAACCTCAATAAGAGGTTCTGGAGGAGGCAAAAGAGAGGCTGTAATGAGGGGGAGGCGGTCAGGAAGGTGCTGGGGGCCGATGGAGAGATCAGGCGGGCCAGGGGTGAGGGGCGGGCGGGGTGCACCCTCTCACAGAACCCTGACGAGATAAACCCGAGCAGTGGGCGGCAAAACGTCCTTCACCTCCTGAAGTACGTGCCAGGGAGTACGTAGGGTGGAGAGCCCCATGCGACCCAGTCTCCCCGGTCGTAGTCCAGGAGATCTCTGATCCTGGTGACTTCTGCCAGGACCAACCTCTGGCACACCCGGGGGGAACTCGGCCACCTGCACACGTAGATGGGGATTGGGTAGCAGGGTCCCCATGGTGGCTCCCGAGGACCTGGTCGCTGCAAGCAGCTTCCAGGTCCAGAGGTGGTCCTGGTAGAAGGCCGGCAGCTCGGAGAGGTCTCACGGAAGGCCCCTCAAATAAAGGAGCTGCCGGTCATATCGGAGCCCTTGGAGGCGGCGAAGGAAGCGTGCGCCAGCGTGCTCCACACGGGACTACCTGCATCAAATAGTCTCTGCAGGTCCCAGAGATGGAGGACGTGAACCTGCGTGCGCAAACACGTCAGGCCCTGCCCTCCCTCCTCCAGGGGAAGACGGAGAACCCCTGCAGAGACTCAATGCAGTCCTGGCCAGAAGAACCGCAACAGCAGCTGCTAGATCTGATCCAGGAAACCCGGGGGCAGGACGAGGGTGCTGAGACAGTGCCAGAGCAAGGACAGGACCAACTGGTTAAGCACCAGGGCCCTCCTACGCGGGGAGAGGCACTGGAGCAGTCCCGTCCATCTCCACAACCGCTCAGCCACCCTGGTCTCTAAACCTTGCTGTGACCGCACTAAGACGAACGCCGGGCAGGCGGGAGAGAGGTCAAAAGGGGGGGGACGGACAGCGGCAGACCGGCCCCCGAGGAGTCCGGATCCGTGCCAGTTGTGTCCCTGCCGCCGTGGCGGCCCTGCATCAGGCCAGGCCGGCGCACAGAGGTGATGTCACTCGGGAATCCCGGGAGGGCACGTGGGGAGGCGGGGCCAGAGAGGGACGCCGAACCGCGGCCCTTTCAAAAGGGCCAAGGGCCAGAGCGAGAGGGGGAAGGCAGCGGTGAGCACGAACAGCTATCGGCACCCCGGAGGAGGGGGCCGACAGTAAGCCTATCCCCACACTGGGGAGTATGATGCCACCCGGGAAGAAGTGGCCCAGGACAGGGTCATGGACCCCGTGAGTGGAGGGTTTAGGGGTTCTGACCCCCTTCACTGGAGCAGGGACAAGTGTCCCTGTCTTAGGGCCCTGGGTCGGGACTCGGAGCGAGGGAGGGCCCGAGTCCCCTTCCCGGGCCAGAGGATATAAACGAGTCCAAATTCAATTTATTTACAGATACAGAAGTTGGGAATAGCCCCTTTATTTGGGGGAAAACCGTAATCGCGGGATAACTTCCCACCCAAACTCGGGGTGGGTTAAGGCAAAACAGTAACACGTGGTGGAGAATGTGGGCATGAACCCCGGCCCTGTTCGGAGGGCCAGACAAGGAAAGGAGGGGGAGGCACAATAAGTCCCCCAGGAATAATCAGTTGCTAATTCCCCAAGCAGCAAAATGGAGATGAACAAGATTCTCGAATGGCTGGTGGAGAACCAAAAACAGTTACAGCAACAGCAGACTCAGGCGCTGCAACAAATCCTGGCCAAGTTCCAAGAACAACAGGGACTGATGGTCAAGGAACTGCGTGAGGGGCCGCCGGGAGCGACCGCCGTGGGAAGGGGACGGTCCCTAATGGGAAGTGATGAAGGTACAGTGGGCATGCATTTACTGATACGTCTAACCAAACTAGGTACGGAGGCCTTTCTCATCACATTTGAGAAGGTGGCCACGGCGGCAAAATGGCCACAAGACCATTGGGCGACCCTCCTAGCCCTGTACACCTGTCGGGTCCTGCACAGCTGGCGTACCGGGGAATGTCAGCATGAGACGCCCTGTGCTACTATAAAGTAAAGGAGGCGATCCTAGATCAGCTCGGCGTCTCCCCCGAGACACAGCGCCAAAGATTCAGGGGAGTCCAATATGACCCAGGGGAACGCCCCAGGGTGGTGGCCCAATGAGTCAGGGAGGCAGGGATGTGATGGCTCGAGCCGGAGAATAAGTCCGGGGTACAGGTGGCCGAGACCGTGATCCTTGAGCAATATATCAAGAACCTGCCCACGGAGGGACAGCGGTGGGTACGACGTCACCTCCCCGAGACACTGGAGGAAGCTGTGACTCTGATGGAGCACTTCCTAGCCGCTGAAGGAGTAGAAACGCCCAAGTCCCGAAGTACGCTGAAGGACACCCACGCTCTAGGCCCCCTCCCACCTAAGGTTGGGGTAAAACCCCGAGGGTATGCCTACATTGCCCCGCTAGTTCGAACTAGGAGGGTAGTGTAGACATACCCCAAGGGGGGTATGGACACAGAGCCTCATTAAGCCTAGGACCAGAGAGGAGGCTAGCACCCCGATGGAGCCACCCCGAGGAACCGCCCCCTGGTGGGGAAGGGCAAAGGCAGGGGCCCGAGTGGAACCCGAATCTGGAAACGGGCACAAAAGGAACCTGCTACCAGTGTGGACAGGAAGGCCACTTCAAGAAGGACTGCCCTCTCATGGACTGTACGTTCGGCCAAGGGCCGACCCGGAAGGTAAATGGGGTCAAATGGGACTGCACACAATTGACCCATGGGGTCCAAATTAATGGCCAGTGGGTAAAGGCAGTGTTAGACTCGGGGTGTGGGCAAACAATTATAAGGGCCGATATTCTTAACTTCAGGAGGCCCCGAGGGTATACATGCGGTGCGTACATGGAGATATACATCCCTACCCCACGGCTAAAGTAGAGATTTATGATGGGCGGATAAGGAGTACTTGTGAAGTGGCGGTAGCTCCCAGACTAGCATACCCCGCATTGTTAGGGCGGGACTGGCTGGGACTGAGGAGTCTGTTAAGTGACTGGGGGGAAGCTCAAACAGAGCCAGAAAGGGAGAGGCAAGACAGACATACCCTGGCGGCGCACGGGGAGGAGGTAGAGGACCCGACATCCGCGGCCAAACCCCGACCAGAAGCTCAACCGACGGCCTCGCGACTAGAACTGGATGAAGGGGACTTCGCGACCCTGCAAAGGGAAGACCTAACGCTCCAGAACGCCTGGAACCAGGTAGGAAACCTAGAGGAAGGTGGGGGACGCGGACTTCAGGGACCCCGGTTTGAAGTTTGGTGGGATCGCCTGTTCCGCGTAACACCCGGGGGGCCGGGAGGGGAAGAGAGACGGCAGTTGCTGGTACCCCTGGCCCTATCGGTGGAAGGTAATGGAATTGGCTCATGACCACGCTTGGGCTGGCCACTTAGGATCCGAGAAAACGTAACACCGGGTCTTGCAAAGGTTTTACTGGCCCGGGGTATACCAAGACGTGAAAGACTTCTGTGCCTCCTGCCCTCAGTGTCAACGAACGTCCACCACCCGGGTCCCACCTGCACCCCTCATTCCTCTCCCGATAGTGGGGACCCCCTTCGAACGCATTGCGCTGGACTTAGTGGGACCCCTGGAGAAGTCGGGGAGAGGACATTTGTACATCCTGGTCATCGTAGACTATGCAACACGATACCCCGAGGCTATTCCCCTAAGGAAGGTGACCGCAACCGCAATAGCGGAGGAACTAGTGAAGCTATTCTCCAGGGTGGGGTTACCCAAGGAGTTAACAGACCAGGGAACTAATCTAACATCTAAAATAATGACGGAGCTATGTAGAATCTTACAGGTGCGGAGACTCAGGACATCCGTCTATCACACACAAACGGACGGTCTCGTGGAGCGGTTTAATCGGACTTTGAAGGGGATGCTACGCAAGTTTGTTATGGACGACCCACGGGATTGAGATAAATTATTACCCGCTTTGATGTTCGCAATTCGGGAGGTACCACAGGCGTCACTGGGTTTCTCGCCGTTTGAGCTGCTGTATGGAAGACGGCCCAGGGGAATCCTAGACCTGGTGAAGGAGGGGTGGGAACAGCAGATAACCCCGGCCCTTGGAGTCGCGCAGTACATAGAAAAGTTGCGGAAAAACCTCCACTGTCTAGCGGAGTGGGCTTGCGAAAACCTCCAGAAGGCTCAAGAGGGACAACGGACCCAGTACGACCAAAAGGCCAAGATAAGAACATTCGCCCTGGGCGACCCGGTCCTGCTGTTACTTCTGACGGGGGAGTCGAAGTTATTGGCCCAATGGCAAGGACCCTTCAGGGTAGTAAGGCAAGTTGGGCCAGTGGATTATGAAATATTGTTGAATAGCAATCGTAGAGAAACCCAAATCTATCACATAAACCTGCTAAAAAGGTGGAAGCAGCCCAGGGAAGCCCTCCTGATTGACCCACGACCAGTGGATATCGAGTTTGGACCCTGGGGGGACCCCGAGGTGGCGGCAGACTAAGCCCAGGTCGGGGAAGAATTATCACCGGCCCAACAAGACCAGGTGAGGCGGGTCCTACAACAGTTTCGGGAGGTTTTGACCAGTCGGCCCCGGCAAACACAAGAGGTCTGCCACGACATAACAGAACCGGGTAAGATAGTACGAGATCACCTCCGACCGTTGCCCCGCAAACTATGGGAAACAGTGAGTAGAGAACTCCAGGCGATGTTGGAGTGGGGCGTGATCCGAGAATCGCGCAGTGAATGGAGAAGCCCGATTGTATTAGTACCGAAATCTGACGGGTCTATGAGATTCTGTATAGATTTCCGTAAAGTAAATGCCATATCCCGGTTTGGCGCGTACCCGATGCCCCGCGTTGACGAACTGTTGGGTCGGCTGGGGAGGGCTCGATATCTGTCGACTATAGACCTTACAAAGGGGTACTGGCAAATCCCCCTGTCCCCCAAGGCTCAGGCCAAGACAGCATTTGCCACTCCGTTCGGGTTATACCAGTTTGTAAATATGCCCTTCGGGCTACATGGGGCGGCGGCCATTTTCCAAAGTCTGATGGATCATATACTACGGGACCATCGGGAGTACGCGGCGGCTTATATAGACGACATCGTGATTTTTAGTAGGCCCTGGGAGCAACACCTCGAGCACATAGCAGCCATACTGAGCGTACTTCGACGAGCGAACTTAACAGCCAACCCGAAGAAATGCTACTTCGGGAAAATGGAGGTATCCTACCTAGGGTACACGGTAGGACATGGAAAACTTAAACCCCTGCTAAGTAAAGTTCAGGCAGTGGGTGAATACCCGACTCTGACCACAAAGAAACAAGTAGGCCAGTTTTTAGGTCTTGCCGGCTACTATCGGAGGTTCGTGGCTAATTTCTCGTCAATAGCAGCCCCCCTTACAGACCTGACGGGAAAGGGGTGCCCCAAAAAGTAAGATGGACGGAACAATGTGACACCGCCTTTAAAAGACTAAAATATGAGCTTACCCATGCCCCAATATTAATACAACCTGACTTTAACAAACCTTTCATCCTACAGACAGATGTCTCTGACCTAGGGTTGGGGACGGTATTAGCTCAGGAGGAGGACGGGGCCGAGCACCCGGTTCTGTACCTAAGCCGTAAACTATTCCCCCAGGAAAGGGGGTATGCGACCATCGAGAAAGAAGCCCTAGCCCTTAAGTGGGCCATTGACTCTTTACGGTATTTCCTCTTAGGTGACAAATTCACCCTGGTGACAGACCACGCGCCCCTCCAGTGGATCCAGAACATGAAGGATACGAACCCGCGTATATTGAGATGGTACTTGAGTCTACAGCCTTATAAATTCGAAGTAAAACATAGAGCTGGCACCGTGAACGCAAATGCGGATTGTTTGTGGCGAGTGCCGGAACACGAAACGAGAGGGGAGGTAGGAAGGGGGGAGGATCTAAGGGGGAAGCTGTGTGATGGGGCAGGCGGGAGAGAGGTCAAAGGGGGGGACGGGCAGCTGCAGACCGGCCCCCGAGGAGTCCGGATCCATGCCGGTTGTGTCCCTGCCGCCGTGGCGGCCCCGCATCAGGCCGGGCCGGCACACAGAGGTGACGTCACTCGGGAATCCCGGGAGGGCGCGTGGGGAGGCGGGGCCAGAGCGAGAGGGGGAAGGCAGCGGTGAGCACGAACGGCCATCGGCACCCCAGAGGAGTCGGCCGACAGTAAGTCTATCCCCACACTGGGGAGTATGATGCCACCCGGGAAGAAGTGGCCCAGGACAGGGTCATGGACCCCGTGAGTGGAGGGTTTAGGGGTTCTGACCCCCTTCACTGGAGCAGGGACAAGTGTCCCTGTCTTAGGGCCCTGGGTCGGGACTCGGAGCGAGGGAGGGCCTGAGTCCCCTTCCCGGGCCAGAGGATATAAACGAGTCCAAATTCAATTTATTTACAGATACAGAAGTTGGGAATAGCCCCTTTATTTGGGGGAAAACCGTAATCGCGGGACGACTTCCCACCCAAACTCGGAGTGGGTTAAGGCAAAACGGTAACACTTGCCAGTTCTCCGGCGGAGAGGGATGCGTGGCAGAGAAAAAAACGCCGAGATAGAGCAGCGGACCTGCGCTCCACCTGATGGCCTGAAGCGCGAGTGGAAGCGCGCCTGCCACCCGGCCCCTACCACCAGGCCCCTTGACCCAGTTGACTCGGGTGCAGGAGGCCGCCAAGTAGACGGCTTGGCAAGCCTCCACCCACACCAGGTCTCCTGGGTCCTGGAGCACAAGGAGCACGTCGTCGGCGTATGCCGACAGGACCAACCGCAGCCGCATCTCCGGCTCACGGAACACCAACCCCGTCAACCTCTTGTGAAGGAGACGGAGGAAGGGCTCCATGGCTAGAGTGTACAACTGGCTTGACAGTGGACAGCCTTGACGTGCTCCTCGCCCGAAGCGGACCGGTGTGGTCAGGGTCTAGTTGAGCTTCACCAAACACTATGCGGAAGCATACAGCACCTGGAGAAACCCCACGAAGTGGGGCCCAAAGCCGAAGGCCCGCCGGGTGCCCGGGGCTACCTGTATTCCATCTGGTCGAACACCTCCTGATCCAAGGACAGGAGGGCGAACGACAGACCGTCTCTACACCCTAGCTCTAAGAGATCCCAGACCAGAAAGAGGTTGTCAAAGATGGTACAGCCCGGGATGGTGTAGTTCTGGTCTGGATGGACCACGTCTGCCAGCACAGACTTCAGTCTCAATGAGATGGCTTTGGCGACGATTTTATAGTTCGTGCTGAGGAGTGAGACGGGACACCAGTTCCTCAGATCGTGGAGGTCCCCCTTCTTAGGCAGCAAGGCGAGCACGGCTCTCCAAGGACTCAGCCCAGACGCTAACAAGGTCTGGGCCGAGGACGTCCCAGAACACGCCATAGAACTCCACAGTTAGCCCGTCCATGCCTGGGGATTTATTGGTGGGCATGAGACAGAGGGCTTCTGAGAACTCGGCCAGAGAGAGAGGCAGCTCTAGCCGGTCCCAGTCACCTGTGCTGACCATTGGGCGTTCGTTCCAGAGAACTCTGTGGGTGTCAGCATTGGTCGGATCCGGCGAGAAAAGGAGACGTAAAAAGCACGAGCCCTCTCGCACATCTTCTCCGGATCCGTGAGGGGGGTGCCATCCTCCGCCAAAAGTCAGGTGACGTGCTTTTTAGCCCTCCTCTTTTTCTCCAGGGCATAGAAGAAGCAAAGGAGATGAATGCGGAATCGAACAAAGGCACCCCAGACCCGAAGGTCCTCGAGGGCCTGGAATTCCTCCCGCCTCTCCCGGTACGCTCTGCAGAGGGATGGATCTCCGGGGCCGGTGGCCAGCCGCCTCTCTAGCTCTAAGACCTCGCGTTCCAACTGCTCTATCGCCGCATCCCTCCGCTGGCTGGCCCCCCGCCGGGTGTAGTCGCAGCAGAAGAGCCACGTGTGCACCTTCCTCACATGCCATCGCCACGGCGCCGAGAGCAAGGTGTGCCACCGCCCGCACCAGGCCAGCGAGAACTCCTGGAAGGATGCTACAAAGCCCACATCCTCCAGCAGGCTGTAGTTGAAATGCCAGTAGGCCAAGTGGTGGTCTGAGAACGGGGCCGGCCGAATGCTGCAGGAGTGAGCCCGAGAAAGATGACAACGAGAGAGATAAATGTGGTCCAACCGGGAGTGAAACAACCGTTGACCCTCCACCCGGACGTAGGTAAACGCTGCATCCTCACCCGGGTGGAGGTCTTGTCAGATGCTGACCAGGGAGTGTTGGTCTATTATCCCCCTGAGGATGTCCGCGGCGGCCAGGCACCGCTCGGTTCTGGCTCATTGGGCCCCACAGCAAACTGTGACCGTACCCAAACGTGAACAGGGCGTCACGGAAGCCACGGACCCACTGGTAGGCCGCAGCTTCCCGCCACCCAGTCCCTTTACCCTCCCCCAAAATGGCCCTTACGATCTGGAGGATGAGATGGAAGTCTCCCCAGCGCGGAAGGGTGAGAGCTACTTTGTTCTTGGAGCCACAGATGTCCTCCAAGAAGTCGCACATCTCGCCCCTCAGTGCATCGGGGCTTTGGGCCCCCGAATGTCTTGGGGCCAGACCCCTCCGCGAGCCCTGCAACCAATCGACATGGGGACGCAGGATCTCTGAAGTCCCTGCTGGGATGACGACAGGGGTAGTGGTGGAGGGAGAACAGCCCCAGACATGCTGGGAGCGGGAGAAACAAAAACCACCTCCCGGGGACCAACGTCTGAGCTGAACGTGGCAGCCCCGGGGGCAGCAGCAATAGAGTAAGGGGAGGAGAAGAGGTCAGGGAAGGGATCGGGGAAAGGAGGAAGGGGAGTAGGGAGAGGAAGAGGTGGGGAGGGTTAGGAAAAAGACAAGGAGGAGGGGGAGCAGGAAGAGGAGTGGGAAATTCGGTTGGGAGAGGGGCTGAACAGGGAGCAGGAGTGGGGCAGGGGTTAGGAGTGGGAGCAGGGTCTGAAGCCTCAGAGGAAGAGGCACCGGGATGCAGTGTCTCCTCGCAGGCAGGGGATCGGTGGCAGCAGTGGGGGAAGTTAGTATCTCCCCAGCGCCAGGTGCCGGCACCGCCAAGAGTGCAGCGGCAGAGGACCCACCGCCAGGGGTGATGGGAACTCCCGCCCGCTAGGAGCCCCCAGGGGTTCGGTGGCCGAAGTGCTGCCAATGGCCGGGCAGATGGTCGCACCCTGGGGCAGCCCCGAGACAGGGAGAAGGGAGAGTGGTGGGTCGGAAGGGGAAGGGGAAGCCAACTGTTGTCCTCCAGGACCTGATGATCCCCCTCTGAGGCAGCCAGAGTCAACCCTAAAGCCTCCACCTCCTGGGAGAGGAAGGCGAGCCCGCTGCCTGCCACCAGGTGGTGGCATTTGTTGGTGGCAGGGTCAGCGGTCACCTCCTCAGTGGAGGTGGGGACAGTGGGAGCATCCCCTGTGAATACTCCCTCTTGCAGGGACTCTGGGACGGAGGCGTTTACCCCTCCTGCAACCTCCACGGCGCTGCGAAGCATCCAGGGGCTCAAGAGGGAGGGATGGCTCCGACGTCCACCCCCAGAGGAATGAGAAGGGTATCCTCCCCTTCAGTGGGTGGGGTGGAACGCCAGGATCGCTTGCGGTGCCCCCCCATGGCAACCTCCCAGCCCTCAGAGGAGGAGGGCTGGGCCCGAATGAGTTAGGAGCCAGGGAACAAAGGCAGTGGTGGGAGGGCAAGGGAAGACAGGGACTGGGCAGCTGGGGAAGGGGAAACCTCCCCCTGAAGTAGGCCCCATCCTAGTCCCGTCGCCAACCCCGCCACCTTCTCCTCCGTAGTCCCGGCCTTGCTGCTTTTGGCGGTGGCAGTGGCACCCGCTTGCTCAGCTGGGCCCTGCGGAGCCTGAGCGGGACCGACAACGGTCACAGTTGGAGGAGGGGCGACCCCACGGTCTGGACTGTCAGGGCCACCGGCGACAGTGGGGCCGGTGCCCTCCTGGGCATCGGGGAGTTTGAGTGGGAGTTCTGCTGGAGGTGAAGTTTGTATCTGGTTTTGTATTTGTATTGTTTGTAGGGGCAGTGTACTGGGAGAGAAGCTGAGCCCTGATTAGGGGGCCTATAAAGGTAGCCTTCTAGTCAGGCAGCGGCACAGATAGCTGCAGCGGCACAGGAGCCAGCAAACAGAGCTGTAAACAGGGGAGTTTGAGTGGGAGTTTGTAAGGAGAGTTTGGATTGTGGGACTTGTTTGTGGTTTGTTTTTGTCTGGGGGGGGGGGGGGTTGTTTTTGTGTTTGCCAGATTAAGAGGATTTAGGTGAGAAGGCTGATTAACACAAAGGCAGTAGTGGCCATGGCCCAAGTAGTAGAGAACACAAGGAGGATGATTGGATGTGGTAGCTGCGGTATGTACAGGCAGTCCCCGACTTACGCGGATCCGACTTATGTCGGATCCGCACTTACGAACGGGGCTTTCTCGCCCCGGAGGTCGAGGTAGCGGATTGCTACCTGCGAGCTCCAGGGCGAGAAAGCCCCATTCGTAAGCTGCTCCGGTGCCCCTGGTCTGCTGGAGACCGTCTCCAGCAGACCAGGGGCACCGGGCCGTTCCCGCGCTTCTGAGGCTTTGCCAGAGCAAAGCCTCAGAGGCGCGGCACCCCGCTGCCGCTGTGCTCCCCGTGTCCCTGGTCTGCTGGGGGGGGGGGGGGGGGCGCAGCTAGTGTGCCCCCCCCCCCCCCCCCCCCCAGCAGACCAGGCTTTTGTTTTGGACGCTGGGGCAGAGCAGCTGGGGCGCTGCCAATTGGTCCTGCAGCGCCGCTCTGGGCACTACTGGACCAACCCAGCAGCACCCCAGCTGCTCTGCCCCAGGTCCTGATTCAGCCGCTGCTGGTCAGTTTCAGCAGTGGCTGAATCAGGATGCCTGGGGCAGAGCAGCTGGGGTGCTGCTGGGTTGGTCCAGTAGCGCCGAGGAGCGGTGCTACTGGAGCAACCCAGCAGCACCCCAGCTGCTCTGCCCCAGGCGTCCCCAAGTCAGCCACTGCTGAAACTGACCAGCGCTGACTACAGGAAGCCAGAGGCAGAGTTGCTCTGCCCCAGGCTTCCTGGAATCAGCCGCTGATCAGTTTCAGCAGCAGCTGACTTGGGGACGCTTGGGGTTCTTAAGTTGAATCTGTATGTAAGTCAGAACTGGCGGTCAGTTTCAGCAGCGGCTGAATCTGGACGCCAGTTCCGACTTACATACAGATTGAACTTAAGAACAAACCTACAGTCCCTATCTTGTACGTAACCCGGGGACTGCCTGTACATGATTCTGAAAGGAGTTTTGTTTGCATGAAGTGCCACCTGTTAGAGCTGATGGAAGAAAAGATCCGAGGACTGGATATGCAGGTGGAAACTCTGGTCGAGTTTAGAAGGGGGTTCGATCAGATGATGGGGCAAAGGCATGAGGTGGCCGAAGGGGAAAGCTTAGATCTGCAGATGGAAGCAAGATCAAAGGCCTCAGAGGGAGGACTGCTGGGCGAAGAAAATGGACAGTGGAAGCATGTGACTCAGAGAACCAGGCAGAAGAAAAGATGGGTCAGTGAAGGAAAAATAGAGCTCAAGAACAGGTATGTGGAGCTGGAGAATGAAGAAGGGGTACAGCAGGTAGATAATGAAGATGGAAGGGTAAGGGAGAAGAGTGGCTAGTCCCATAGATAAAGGGGAAGAGTTGATGGAGACAACACCAATAATGAGCATTAGGAGGATACAGGATGGGTTAAAGAGGATTACAAGGGAAAACAGGAATGGAAAGGACTTGCAGCCAGAGGAAGCAAGAGATAGACCAGAGAATCGCACGGTCACTAGGAAAAGGCAGGTCTATGTGATTGGGGACTCCTTATTGAGAAGAATAGATAGGCCTGTAACCAGAGCTGATCCAGAGAATAGAAGGGTGTGCTGTCTGCCAGGTGCTAAGATACGGGATGTGGAACTGAGGTTGAAGAGGATTATTAAGGGAGCAGGAAGGAATCCATTGATCATCCTTCATGTAGGAACAAATGATACAGCTAGAATCTCTCTGGAACGAATCAAGGGAGACTATGCTAGGCTGGGGAAGACGTTTAAGGAAATCGAGGCTCAGGTGATCTTTAGTGGGATTCTGCCTGTTCCTAGAGAAGGGCAACAAAGATGTGACAGGATTATGATGATCAATAGATGGCTCAGGCAGTGGTGCTATAAGGAGGGCTTTGGGATGTATGGCCACTGGGAGGCATTCACGGACAGAGGACTGTTCTCTCGGGATGGACTTCACCTAAGTAGGGAGGGAAATAGACTTCTAGGATGGAGGATGGCTCAACTGATTAAGAGAGCTTTAAACTAGGAATTTGGGGGAGACGGTTGGGAGATGCCCAGGTAATCTCTACGCTGGATTTTAGCATTGAGAGGGAGGAAAACGAAGTAAGAAAGGATATAGCTGGGGGTAGGAGAATGAACATGAGGAAGGGTGGGGTGGATACTAGTCTAATAGGTCATATTGGAGGTATAACGTCCGTGCCAAATTGGGTAAAGAATGTGAGTGAGGCCAAACAGCAAAACTTAAGATGTTTGTACCCCAATGCGAGGAGCCTAGATAACAAAAATGGAGGAACTAGAGCTACTGGTCCAGGAAGTGAAACCAGATATTATAGGAATAACAAACATGGTGGAATACTAGGCATGACTGGAGTACAGGTATTGAAGGGTATGTGCTGTTTAGGAAAGACAGAAATAAGGGTAAAGGTGGTGGAGTAGCATTGTATATCAAAGATGAGGTGGATTGTAAAGAAATAAAAAGTGATGGAATGGAGAAGACAGAGTCTGTCTGGGCAAAAATCACATTGGGGAAGAAAACTATCAGATCCTCCCCTGGGATAGTGCTTGGGGTGTGTTATAGACCACCAGGATCCAATTTGGATATGGATAGAGACCTCTTTAATGTTTTTAATGAAGTAAATACTCATGGAAACTGCGTAATCATGGGAGATTTCAACTTTCCAGATATAGACTGGAGAACACGTGCTGGTAATAATAATAGGGCTCAGATTTTCCTAGATGTGATAGCTGATGAATTCCTGCATCAAGTAGTTGCTGAACCAACAAGGGGGGGGATGCTATTTTAGATTTGGTTTTGGTGAGTAGTGAGGACCTCATAGATGAAATGGTTGTAGGAGACAACCTTGGCTCGAGTGATCATGAGCTAATTCAGTTCAAATTAAATGGAAGGATAAACAAAAATAAATCTGAGACTAGGGTTCTTGATTTCAAAAGGGCTAACTTTAATAAATTAAGGAAATTCGTTAGGGAAGTGGATTGGACTAAAGAAATTATGGATCTAAAGGCGGAGGAGGTCTGGAATTATTTTAAGTTATAATTGCAGAAGCTGTCAGAAGCCTGTATCCCAAGAAAGGGGAAAAAAGTTATAGGCAGGTGTGTTAGACCAAGCTGGATGAGCAAGCATCTCAGAGAGGTGATTAAGAAAAAGCAGAAAGCATATAAGGAGTGGAAAATGGGAGGGATCAGTAAAGAAAGCTACCTTATTGAGGTTAGAGCATGTAGGGACAAAGTGAGAGAGGCTAAGTCAGGTAGAGTTGGACCTTGCAAAAGCCATATAAAATAGGAAAAAAACAAAGAAGAAGTGGGACCGCTCATCACTGAGGATGGAGTGGAGGTTAAGGATAATCTAGGCATGGCCCAATATCTAAACAAATACTTTGCTTCAGTCTTTAATGAGGCTAATGAAGAGCTTAGGGATGATGGCAACATAACAAATGGGAATAAGGATATGGAGGTAGATATTACCAGGGCTCGACAAACCGCTGATTCTACTCGCCCATGGCGAGTAGATTTCAGCCGGTCGCTCCATGCGCCCCATTCACCGGTGCCCCATTCACTGGTGCTGGACTGGCGCATGCGCGGTGCAGGGCTGGCAAGTAGCTCTCACCGCGATTTGTCAAGCCCTGGATATTACCATATCAGAGGTAAAAGCAAAACTTGAACAGCTTAACGGGAGTAAATCGGGGGGGGGGGGGCCCAGATAATCTTCATCCAAGAATATTAAAGGAACTGGCACATGAACTTGCAAGTCCATTAGCAAAAATTTTGAATAAATCTCTAAACTCAGGGGTTGTACCATTTGACTGGAGAATTGCTAATATAGTTCCGATTTTTAAGAAAGGGGAAAAAAAGCGACCCGGGTAACTATAGGCCTGTTAGTTTGACATCTGTAGTATGCAAGATCTTGGAAAAAATGTTGAAGGAGAAAGTAGTTAGAGACATTGAGGCTAATGGCAATTGGGACAAATTACAACATGGCTTTACAAAAGGTAGATCGTGCCAAACCAACCTGATCTCCTTTTTTGAGAAAGTAACAGATTTTTTAGATAAAGGAAATGCAGTGGATCTAATCTACCTCGACTTTAGTAAGGCATTTGATACAGTACCACATGGGGAATTATTGGTTAAATTGGAAAAGGTGGGGATTAATATGAAAGTTGAGAGGTGGATAAGCAACTGGTTAAAGGGGAGACTACAGCGGGTCATATTGAAAGGTGAACTGTCAGGTTGGAGGAAGGTTACTAGCGGAGTTCCTCAGGGATCAGTTTTGGGACCAATCTTATTTAATCTTTTTATTATTGACCTCGGCACCAAAAGTGGGAGTGTCCTAATAAAGTTTGCGGATGACACAAAGTTGGGAGGTATTGCCAATTCAGAAAAGGATCGGGATATCATACAGGAAGATCTGGATGACCTTGTAAATTGGAGTGATAGCAATAGGATGAAATTTAATAGTGAGAAGTGTAAGGTTATGCATTTAGGGATTAATAACAAGAGTTTTAGTTATAAGCTGGGGACACATCAGTTGGAAGTGACGGAAGAGGAGAAGGACCTCAGAGTCCTGGTTGATCACAGGATGACTATGAGCCACCATTGTGACATGGCCCTGAAAAAGGCTAATACGGTCTTGGGATGTATTAGGTGAGGTATTTCCAGTAGGGATAAGGAGGTGTTAGTGCCATTATACAAGGCATTGGTGAGACCCCATTTGGAATACTGTGTGCAGTTCTGGTCTCCCATGTTTAAGAAGGATGAATTCAAACTGGAACAGGTACAAAGAAGGGCCACTAGGATGATCCGAGGAATGGAAAACCTGTCTTATGAAAGGAGACTCAAGGAGCTTGGCTTGTTTACCTTAACCAAAAGAAGGCTGAGGGGAGACATGATTGCACTCTTTAAATATATTAGAGGGATAAATACCAGGGCGGGAGAGGAATTATTTAAGTTTAATACCAATGTGGACACAAGAACAAATGGATATAAACTGGCTATCAGGAAGTTTAGACTCGAAATTAGACAAAGGTTTCTAACCATTAGAGGAGTGAAGTTATGGAACAGCCTTCCAAGGCAAGTAGTGGGGGCAAAAGACCTATCTGGTTTCAAGATTAAGCTAGATGGGTTTATGAAGGGGATGGTTTGATGAGTAACATGATCTTGGTAACTAAGGGTACGTCTAGACTACAGACTTTTGTCGACAGAAGTTTTTTTGACAGATACTGTCGACAAAAAGCGTCTAGACTACATCCAGTTCTGTCGACAAAGCAAGCCGCTTTGTCGACATGATAGTGTAGACACAATAATGCCTTCTGTTGACAGAACTCTGTCGACAAAAGGCGTTATTCCTCGTAGAATGAGGTTTACAGCTGTCGACAAAACGGCTGAGTTCTGTCGACAGAACTCAGTGGCAGTGTAGATGCAGGTATAGTTTTGTCGACAAAAGTCCACTTTTGTCGACAAAACCCTGTAGTCTAGACACACCCTAATTGACCTTTCACTATCAGTGGTAAATAGGCCAATGGAGGGATGATAGGAGTTACTATAGAGAACTTTTTCCTGGGTGTCTGGCTGGTGAGTCTTGCCCACATACTCAGGGTTCAGCTGATTGCCATATTTGGGGTTGGGAAGGAATTTTCCTCCAGGGTAGATTGGCAGAGGACCTGGAGGTTTTTCGCCTTCCTCTGTAGCATGGGGCACAGATCACAGCTGGAGGATTCTCTGCATCTTGGGGTCTTCAAACCATTTGAGGACTTCAATATCTAATATATAGGTGAGAGGATTATTCTAGGAGGGGGTGGGTGAGATTCTGTGGCCTGCATTGTGCAGGTGGTCAGACTAGATGATCATAATGGTCCCTTCTGACCTTAAAGTCTATGAGTCTATGCCGAGCCAGGCCAGGGGACAGTCCTTTCGGACGTGCCCCGTCGCCCGACAAAGAAAACACCGGGCATTCCCCATGGTGTAATACACCTGGTACTGGGCCCCTTGATGGGGCACCAGAAATGTTCCTTCTAGGGCTTCTCCGCCACGCCACGCCACGCTGGCAGTAGTTGGATTTGTACCTGCTGACGAAAGGAGAGAACATGGCAGAGGGTAGGGTCCTTGCAGCCAAAAGGAAGGGGACTTAGGACTGACAAGGCCCTCCCCAGGGCCGAGAGGAAAGGCAGTAGGGCGGTGTTGGGGAGGAAGGGAGGAAAATACCACCCCTACGCCCAGGTCCTCCAGAGGCTCGAGTGGGACATGGACCACCCCCACTACCAAACCTCTCTCCACCACCTCCTGGGCAGCAGCCTCAGACACCAGGAAGAATACCACCTTCCCAAACATCTTAGATGCCACCACCACGGCCGTGGGCCCCACCATGCATGGCAACACCAGCATGTAGGTCTCCACGTGGGGTGAGGCTGACACAAGGAGACAAAGGACCCTGTGCCTCCTGGTCGGGGTGGGAAAGGGGCCACAGCCATCGAAGATGGAATTCTGGGAGGCGGCTTGGGATGTGGCATGCAGGGGCGGGGGTGGTGGCTACCTGGGCGTATGCTCTCGGGGCTGGGACACCGTCGCCCCCAGAGCTGGTGGAAGGAACGGGGGGGCAGGAAGAAGGGGACGTTACGGCTGACACCGGGGCCGCGGTTGGGGAGGTGAGCCTTCGCCACAGGAGGTTTTGCCTTCCGGGTGGGGCTCTTGCCCTTCTTGGTCCCCCGGCCCTTCCTACCCTTCAGGGGGGCCTTCTTAATGGTGACCGGAGGTGTTGCGGCAGGAACTGTTGAGGCCCCGCCGTCTCCGTCCATGTCCGCCATCTCCACTGTAATGACAGGGGGCCCAGCAGCCTCAGAGGAGGAGTTGTTTTTAGATATGGGGAGGGGTGGGGAAGGGTTGGCAGGGGTGTCACCAGACAACCCCTCCATTGTAGTCATGGGTGGGGAGGAAAGGACAAGAACAAACAATTAGGGGAGGACCAAAGTGCTGGGGAAGGGAGGGAAGGAAGGAGGTTCACCACTCCCCCTGACTATGCTGGAGGTGTTGGGAGGGCAACAATGCAGAAAGGGGGAGGGAGAATAAAGGAGTAAGGGGTACAGCTCCCAGCACAGGATGGAAAGAGCGGCTCCTCTGCCTGCACTGGGGAGATGAGGTGGTCAACTATTTAAAGAGCATGGGGACACGTGAAGCTGTGTGTGCGGGGAGGGTAACTAAAAAGGAGAGGGACGCTCAGGTGCCCAAGAATGAATGGGGGGGGACATAGGCACACAAGAAGGTGGGGGGGGATGGGGGACAAGCAGTGGAGAGGGAAGGCAGGCAGTGAGGAGATACCTGCTTAAACGGGGGTAGCTGGACACAGCTGGGGGAAGGGAACCAATGTTCCCACAGGCACCTGAGTAGCAGGCCCACAGCACCTGCTGCAGGGCCCAGCAGAGCAGAAGAGGGGCGGGGAGGCAAGCAGTGGGGCCAAGAATGGAAAAAGGCCCCTGCAGCAACTGGGGTTGGGGAGGGAGCAGCAGCAGAAGTGTAGGGGCAGGGGAACTGGGGGGGAAGTGAACCACCCCCTGCCCCCAGCACCCCACAAGAGCTGCACCAGCCCCCAAACAGGAACCCTGATGGAAATGGGCTCCTGTAATCTCCCCCCCCCCCCCCAACACAGGACAAGCTGTGGGGAGAGAAAACCCCAGGGGCTGCCCTAAAGCAGCCCCCTTACCTCCTCTGCCTCAGGGAAAGCAGGAGCAACAGGAATGGTGGAGTTCAGGCCTGCCGAGGTGAAGAAAAGGGGCCAAAATAGACCCCTAAGAAGATGGGGGGTCCTCCCCCCTCCCCAGAGGCAGGGCAGCAGAGACCCCCCCCCCACTCCCCTGTACCCAGCACCCTCAACAACTAGCTGAGGTGAAAGGGGGAAGCCGCCTGCAAGAAAGGCAGGTGGAAAAAAGGAGCCTAGCCCAAAATGTAGGGGGAGCAAGGGCCTGCGCACTGCGACAGCAGCAGGCACCCCCTCCCAAAAGGAAGAAGTGAGGAAGGGTGCAAGAGAACGTGCAGCACCCTGAGAGCAGGGGGCTGCAGAAGCCAAGTGGAAGGCAGAGACACTAGGGCTGTGTCTACACTGCACCCCTTTTCCGGAAAAGGGATGCAGATTAGACCAGTCGGAATTGCAAATCCGTGGGGGATTTAAATATCCCCCACGGCATTTGCATTTACATGGCTGCCGCTTTTTTCCAGCTTGGGGATAAGCCGGAGAAAAGCGCCAGTCTAGACGCGATTCTCTGGAAAATAAGCCCTTTTCTGGAGGATTTCTTATTCCTACTTGAAAGTAGGAATAAGAAATCCTCCAGAAAAGGGCTTTATTCCGGAGAATCACGTCTAGACTGGCGCTTTTCTCCGGCTTATCCCCAAGCTGGAAAAAAGCGGCAGCCATGTAAATGCAAATGCCGTGGGGGATATTTAAATCCCCCGCGGATTTGCAATTCCGACTGGTCTAATCTGCATCCCTTTTCCGGAAAAGGGGTGCAGTGTAGACACAGCCTGGGTATGTGGGTTTATGTTCCCAGAGTAGTAGGCTTCCAGAGACTGTGGCCCAGCCATTAGGACACCTGAAGCCCATCTGGAGTCAGCCTGGAGGGAAGGCTGATTAGAACATTTGCTGCCAGTTAAGGCTTATGGGCCCACCATAAAAACCCTCCCTCAGGCAAGACAGGAGAGGGAGAAAAGGGATGGACCACAGAAGAGAAGAGCTGCTGCAGTGCCTGCGTGCGTGCCCCCCCCCCCCCCCAAAAAAAAAGGCAGCCAGCAACAAGGCCTGTTCCAAGGCATCGGGGAGTGGTACTCAGGAAGGTTTGGGGAAGTGGCCCAGGGAGGGGCTGCTGTTCAGTGGGGCAAGGACCAAGCTTCAGAGCCTACTCAGGGCTACCCACCTAGGCCCTGGGCTGGAACCTGGAGCAAGTGGGTGGAACCGGGTTCCCCCCAACCCTCCTCCTGGCTGGTGGGCTGCCAGTAAGGAACAGGGGAGACCCTGTGGACTAACAGAGGGACTGACATCCAAAACCATGGACTGGCCGATGATGAAAAGGGCTCTGGGTAGTGGGGTACCTTTGCGGCAGTGATAGGGACACTGCAAGCCTCTGAGGCACACAAAAAAACCTGCCAGGAAGTGTAGGACACAGGGGCTTAGCCCAAACTTGCCACACTAGTTAGCACCTGACCTGTGCTTTCCAATTCACAGAATACAAATCTGATCACGTTACCTACCTTGAGTTGGTTAAATTTGAGTAGGTCACTGTCACAGCTACCAGTAAAGGATGAGAGAAGCCTGCGTTGCTCTGACCTCCTCTCAGAGCCAGCCCGGGTGGAAGCATGAGGTTGAGCAGGGATGCTCATTCCCTGCAAACAAGGAAGAACAGTTCAGGAGTTGCAATTTAAAAAGATCTGAGGCGATCCATTTGTACATTTCCTAGAGACCAAAGTTGAGCCAGTGAGGAGTCTGATGCACATTCCCACACAGCCAGTACACATCTTATTGCAGAATGAGAACAGAAAACAAACAGTGTAGAAACTCTTGTATTAGTTAATACAGTCTGCTGTGGCTTGTGAAAAACTCCCTATAGTACATCTACAGCGTGGTCTACTAAGTAAGCTGGGTTTCAGAAAATCTGGACTCTTGGGTTCTTCTTCCAACTCTATCACAAAATGAGTGGTCCACATAGCTCAGTATTTGGTCTCTGACAGAGGCCGTTACCAGATGCTTGAGAGGAAAGTGCAAAATCCTCATAGTGGACACATACTGATTAACATGATCTTAGAGGTAAGTTTCTTCCAAATCCTAGTCAGTCAGGAGTTGTCTCATCTCTTGCAGAATGAGGTCTTATAGCCTTTTTAAAAATCCTATCTGATACGATTGTGAAGATTCTCATTATCCATATATGGTCTAATCCTTTCTTGACTCCTCCTGGAAATTACTTCAATAGGTTAGTTATGCTTTGTTGAAAAGGAACATTTAATTAGTTTTAGATTCAATGCCTTTTAATTTTACCGAATGTCCCCTTGTTCTTATATCATGACAAAAGGTAAACAGGAGCACTTGATTTGCCTTCTCTGGTTAATTTGATTACCTACATCACGTCCCCTCTCCAACTATACAGTCCCACTTCTGAGGTTATGGTTCTGTTATAGGAGCGGGTAGGTGAGGTTCTGTGGCCTATAATGTGCAGAAGGTCAGACTAGTGGATTGCGATGGTTCCTTGTGATCTTAAATCTATGAGTCTTCAGTCTCTCTTCACATACAAGTCTTTCTGTTCCTCTAATCCAGGGGAGGGGAACCTAAGGCCCAGGGGCCAGATGCGGCCCCCTGCTTGCCTGGATCTGTCCCCTGAGGCTCAGCCCCAGCCCCCCCCAGCACTGGGTAGCTCACGCTGGCACTCCAGCCCCCCATAGGGCTAGAGCACTACTAGGCTGGGCCCCACTAGGCTCTAGTGTGCAATGGGAATGGGGGGGGGGGGGGAAGAGTGTCTTTCTCCTTCTCAGTCGGGGGCCATGCCAGTGAGGTTTTTTTTTTTTTTTTGCTTCTCACTTGTGTGCGTCTCCCAACTGATTTTTCTGTGGGTCAGCGGCCCCCAAGCCAAACAAGGTTCCCCAGCCCTGCGATAATCACTATCACACCTCCTTGCCCTGCAATATAATACTTTATTGGGGCTGCCATATACCAAGGTATTTTAAATCTATACAGAAAAACAGGTTCCTCAGTCCTCAAACTATTTCCAGAATGACAAACTATACATTTACATAAAGGTCACTTCACTTTGACCACCATGGAAATACCCCTAGTGCAATAGCTATTGTAAAATTCAATGCAGCAGCCATTGTGAAAACACCAGCAACAATAGAGCAAACCTTTTGTTTATGAGAGGAGATGAAGGCCACCACTTACAGTTGTACCAACAGGGACATTTAAGTAGGCAGAATGCATTTCCCCAGATTGGAATTTGGCCAGGACACAGGGAGAAAACACCCCCACACTTACAGAAAATAACTCAGGACCTTTAATGATCTTAAATCAAAAGGATCTGTTTTCTTTCTTAATTGAAAGGTAATACTTGCAACAGGGGAACACCATACTGAGGCACAGGCTTAGTAACTCTCCTATGAGATGGAATTAACACTACATTTCAAGACAAACCCAGTTAACACAAGGAAGCAGTCAGCAATATGAGTGTGCTTACTTGTGTATCAGCTGGAGGCTCCTCTGCAAATGCACGACTAGTGTTGAGGTATTTAAGTTTGTCCTTCTTATCAATTTTGTAATAGCCTTCGCTTCGGGCACAACCTGTAACATGCTCCCGCATCCCATCATCCCGCTGCTTCTTTTTCGGTGTAGAAAAGCTAGTAGGTGGAACTAAGTTAAGGAGAAACCCAGCTATATGTGGAATTCAGACAACAAAACACTCTGCTTGGTATTTGGTGCTTACAGCCATGAGGACAATTTCAATGCTTAAAAAAAAAAAGAGAGAGGAGGAAATTAAGACCATTTGCCAAAAAAAGTCTATAGAGAAGTGAAAATCTAACTATCAGGTAACTGGACCCTGGAAAGGTCTGCATATTTTATTGTGGGTTTTAGGAGTCAGCAAATGAAAATGGCTTCCCTCTAGTGGTTGTGTGGTGACGTCAAGTGAGTTTGGGCATCAGGTCTACACTACAGCCGAAGGTCGATTTAAGGTATGCAATTTCAGCAATGTAAAAAACATAGCTGAGTCAAAATACCTTAAGCTGAGCTTCTGCACCGTCCTCACAGTGGAAGGTTGATGGGAGAAATGCTCCCATCAACTTCCCGTACTTGCAAGGAGTAGGAGTTCCGGTATCAACGGGGGCACCCTCAGCATTTGATTTAGCAGGTCTTTACTAGACCGCAACATCAATCTTCTCTGTAGTCTAGACATGTCCAGTCTATTTCTCTGTGGACAAAGGATACTGCCACTGTGGGCACTATTTGATAGTCTCAATACAAAGGCCAGGGACTGTATGGACAAAGACCAAACTCATTGCTCACCCTTAGGGTATGTCTAGACTACATGCCTCTGCCGACAGAGGCATGTAGATTAGGCTACCCGACATAGTCAACGAAGCGGGGATTTAAATAATCCCCGCTTCATTAAAATAAACATGGCCGCCACACTGTGCCGACGATCAGCTGATCCGGCACAGCGCTGCAGTCTAGACGCGGATCTGTCATCTGGGGAAGCCTTTGCCGACCGATCTGGCTTCCCCAGATGACAGATCCGCGTCTAGATTGCCGTGCTGTGCCGGATCAGCTCATCGTCGGCACAGTGCGGCGGCCATGTTTATTTTAATGAAGCGGGGATTATTTAAATCCCCGCTTCGTTGACTATGTCGGGTAGCCTAATCTACATGCCTCTGTTGGCAGAGGCATGTAATCTAGACATACCCTTAGAGTTGGTCCTTCAAGGTAAAGGATGGAGCAGAGTGGTATGGGACAAGTTAGCACTGCTGTTCCCCATGCTGTACGTGATTGGCAGCTACTGAAAGAACTTCAGCTTCCAGGGCCAACAATCTGGAACTTTCCATGAGCTCAGAAAATTAAATAGTTTTTAGGGTTTTGGGGGAAAAAACCCTAAAACAACCCTACATGAGAAATACAATGAAACAGAAGGGTGGAAAGGTCCATTTGTCAAGAAAAAGCTGTTCTGGGGATGATTTCTGCAAAGCACATGACCATGGACAGATACAACAGCCCCCTGAGTACCTGGCTGAGCAGTTTGCTCTCTGTTTTTTAATGACATTTTCCATCCACTTGTAGTGTTCCTAGAACTTCCTTGCAACATCTCAGACTGTTGTCCAGATACCATGTACGTATCACACCAAAGAATCATCACTTGATTTAGCACTAGAAAGGGCAAGGAGACACTCCCTCTCCCAAATCCTGCTCCTGATTAACCTTAAAAAGCAGCGAGGAGTCCTGTGGCACCTTATAGACTAACCGAAGTGTTGGAGCATAAGCTTTCGTGGTGCATGTCTATGCCCACGCTTTTGCCGCTCCTTGCCGCTTTTGCAGATTCAGACTAACACAGCTACCCCTCTGATTAACCTTAGTACCACATCTCTCCAGACTTCCACAGGAGCAGAATCAGGCCCAGGCAGATATTCCAAACCCCATTCTGAACTCATTGGCCAGGCAAAACACAGGACTAGATTGATTAGAATATTAAACCCCTCCTCTCTCTGATATCAACCTATGTAGAAAACAGCACTGTGCAGCAATTGGAGCTGGGGATGGGAACAAAAGCTTATATTCTCCAATCTGCCACCAATCCCATCTGACTTTGGGTGACAACATCCACAATTGCATGCAAATTATTCCCCCCCCCCCCCACACAAGGGTATGACAAGGATTCATGAGTGTTTAAGAGCGTTGAGGTCCTAGCTCAAAGTAATACAGGAGGACAAAGCATTGTAATATCACGTCATACTGCAAGACTATTAAAACAGTTATGATTCCAATCTTTGTTTTCACCAGATGTCCCTAAAACAAGCTCTTCTGTTCAGTAAATCTTGCCTACAAACAAGCTATTGAAACAGCTATTGTGAACAGGTTGCTGTACACACAACTATTTTATGTCTAAGCAGCGTCAGAGTCTATTATTATGTGCCCGTAGCTACCTCATCTAGAGGTGCTGGTTATGCAACTTTAAATGCATCCTATGTAATCTGCCTACTTAAAGAATAAATTGATTGGCAAATTTCTAGCCAGTTGCATGTAAAATAAAATTTAAAAGGACATTATCAAGTCAAAGTTTTTTTATAAATATTTCTATGATTTGCCCAACAGGCATTTTTTGTTTTTAACAAAAATTGCTGCATGTGCAGACTGGGTCAGTGCAAAAAAAGTGTAAAATGAAAGTGAGAAGTCCTAAAAGTGAAGCTAACTAGCATAGTTTAATTGTTTACACTGAGAATGAAAAATCAAACAAGAGATTCAATTTTTCATTTACTATTTACATCTTGGATTACTAACACAGGTAAGTATTTTTTCAAAACAACTGAACTTGTCAATATCTCATAAAGACACAACACCCTTGAAAATGACTTATCTTGTAATAAGCCAAAGGAAGCATCCTCCCAATGGGTACACATTTAAAATGTACTTCAAAAGCAGTGTTAACATACAACTGTATTTAGATTGTGGCAGTTACACACGACTATGTTCACTTCTGAAAGAAGGAATCTGTGTAGAAGTAGAATTCTGTTGTCTGATTGGGAGCATAAGTACATAAACATGTGCATGAAACCCATGACCCTTTAGCTCTTTCCAGGAATGTTCCCTGCACTTATACGACCTCTTTTTAACATTACAGGATCAAAGCAGAAGGTGTGTAATTACAAAAACAAAAAGCCTTGAAAGTGCCCTTTAATCCTGTATTTGATGCCTTATTATAAGAAAAATTGAGCATTATTTTTATAAAGTCACCTTATAATCGAGTAGGATTGGATGCACTGATGGGAAGTTACAGATGGTTTTAAACTGGATTTAAAAGTGACCTTAAGGGTTGGTGCTAGAATTAGGGATGTGAAGGACTAATCGACAAGCTTGTCAACTAGTTGCTCCCCCCCTTTGCTGCCTCTATCAGAAAGAGGCCGGGGGGGGGGGGGGGGGTGTGCTTCAAAGCAGCAGCGCCATGTGGAGCCCGGGATCAGTAGGGACTCCCTGGCTGATCCCAGGCTCCACGTGGCGCTGTTGTTTTCAAACGCCAAGAGGAGCCTGACACCAGCTTTTCGAAGCAGCAGCGCCGCATGGATCCCAGTGATCAGCTGGGGAGTCCCTGCTGATTCCAGGATCCATGTGGTGCTTTCACCTTTAAAGTGTAGCAACAACCCTAGGGCTGTTTCTACATTTCAAAGGTGGAGATGCGCTATCAACTAGTTGATGCAAAATGCATCAGCTATTCGATTAGTCAATTACCCACAATTTGACATCCCTAGCTAGAATAACATGTTAGTGGAAGGAATTTACTTCAAATGTCATTATGTGACTTGCCAAATACACCTCTCTCTCCTCCCCCTTTCCAGGACCATAATTCCTGCCCTCAACCAGCAGTGCAAATAGGGCAGTACGATTCAATATGCCATAGCAGCCAGATAGTTATAGCCGGCATAGTGTACTGGAAAGACACAGGAGGAGGAGAACATCAGCATGTCCTCTGGTGCAGCTGTATCACCCCAACCCCATCCTCCAGCAGGGCTTCTGTGCAGATGGAGGAGACCCTGCATGGAAGGCTGTGGGGGCAGAGCTGCAGTGGAAAGAGCACTGATACGCACAGTCTGCTTCTTTTCCTGCTGCGGTTCCAAAGTCTCCTTCTGCTGCGCTGGACAGAGGCTCCCCCCCCCATCCCTATTAAGGGGTGGTGGGTCATGTGGAGGGGACAGGGAGAGAGTGGGGGCCTCAGGATGGAGGCGGGGCAGGGAGGAGTCATGTGGAAGGTCACATGAGGTCATGTGCCCCCCATTAGCCGCTGCCTTGCCCTGTACTGGTAAGAAATGGATTCCACTTGCACCACTGCCCTCAAATGTCTAGTTCTTCCCACCCTAGCAAGTGAAGTGCTGTTAATATAGATGCCAGTTATTAAAACCTTACAACATTTACTTTCTGATGAGGAAGACAAAGGGTATTCAATAAAGTGGATTTTGTAAAAAGCGCATACCAAAAATTCAAAAAAGGGCAGAGGCCCTTAATTTTTCTTCTTTTTGGATTTTTTTCTAACACTTAAGAATGCATTTAAATGGTATTATGCAAGCCATAAAAAATCAGAGCATTCAAACTTAAGCAGACACGCTCCCCTTAAATCATGTCCTTTGGAATGGAGAAAATAAAGAATGAAAAATGCATTGTCAGCTTGAAACTTGAATTTCCTACCGAGTCACATTAACATTTTTTAAATGAAGAAAATAATGTTCCATGTGTAATTAGAAAAGATGGGATATTTTATCCCATTGACTGTATCAGTATGAATTCCTATTGGGGGGGAATTATGATCAAAACAATAACCAATACACTGCCTCTTCCAAGGCCTCATTATGCTTTTGGTACAATCCAGACCATGAAAGGATATAAGGATGGTATACCCAAAGGGTATCATTGAGCCAGTCCATGCCATTATCTTGCTGTAACAAGTGATCATACGTGATACACATAAACTTGATATCTTCTTCATCTATTCCTCCATTCCAAATATCATACAAAATGGTCATCTCCTCGAATTCAGAGCGGGGTCTGAAGTGGGGCCAACGTGGAGAATATTCAGGGGAAGGAATCACTGGAATGTCCTCAGGTATCTTTTTCTGCCTTCGCCACTGTCTTTTAGGTTTCACATGAGCCTTCTCTTCTTTGAAGTCCTCATGCCACTGATTCTCTAGTTCCTTAAATGGAAGTTTCTCTGCAATAGCCTCCGGGGTTACCTTCTCGTGGAAGCTGTCATTCCTGAAGTCTAGGGTGACTGCTTCAGGATCTTTCAGTCCACAAAAAGCATCAGGATGCCTGCCCACTAATTCTTTGCTCACAGCACATTCAGTCAAGGCAACAGGTACAGGAGGAGACTCTGAAGTTTTGCTGGGATAGGCCTCCAAAGAAAGGACTGAAGGAGGTGATCGTTTCGGCCGACCCGGTTTCCTTTTGGTGGGCAGAGAGGGGGGAGGAGGAAGACACACAGTAGGTGCTTCTGGGTAGAGCAAAACAGCTTTCATGGCTACCCTGCTCTCCTCTATGGATGTCTTGACATCCACTGGCAAGCATGGCAGGGCTGCTACAGATACTGGCTCATTGGGAGGCAAGTCTATGTCTGTGTGAAAATCAGCTTCAGCAGGGCTAGCAAAGGGAATTGGGGAAGGAACACTGTTCATGCTAACCGTTAAGGAAGCACTAAGAGGTTCTTTAAAGCATTTTTCATCTAGCTCATCTGATGGCTTCTTGCCAGACAAAAGGCAAGGAAGGGTCACACTAGGCTCTGGGAAAGTAGGTGTGAAATTAAAATCCCTCCCAGGAGTCCGAGGAATGCCACTATTAATCCCAGGAGATTGAGATGGATATGAAAATGGGCTGCCCGGGACTTGAGGGGAACTTAAAGTCAAGCTGCTTGCTGTAAGGGGACCATCACTGCCAGGGGTGAGTGGAACAGTGTCTGTACTCCGTGACTTTGCAAAGCCATGTGAAGATTTGGCCATAATATCCCGCCCTGGAGTCCTAGGAAGCTCCTCTTCCAGAGCTGTTTTGGTCACAATTAACTGTTCAGGGAAATTTTCTGGAGGGAGTAAAGATTTCTCTTTACTGGGTGTTAATGGAAGGGGAAGCGTAGAGGGTGGCACCTTATGAACTGGAAGTATTGGAGTATCAGAATCCGAGTGGACCACTGTGTCCCGCTTAGGAGTCCAAGGCAGTCTCTCCTCCTCCTCTGCTGCGGATAGTTTTCCTGTAACTTGGGCATCTAAGTCACTATCATCAGACTTACTGAATAGAGGTTCTCCAAATACCCCCATTGGTGCTGAGGGACAGAGATTCTCTTCTTCATCATGAGATTCAGGCTTTGGACCCTCTAGCACCTTAGGCTCGATATCCAGTTCAGATTCTTCCACTGAGGAGAAAAACAGAATGATCTCCATTCAGTTGTTAATCAGTTCCCAGGGTTCTGCCATTACAAAACCAGCTCATATCCACTGGGAAGCTTTAAAATAGGGACATAAAAAAGGTCTTTAAAAAGTAACCACGTAACTATTAAAAATCCTAGTGATTACACACGCTGCAGGCTCCGCAGTATAAGCTGTATACTGCAGAGCCTGCAGCCAGCTCCCGGGACCGGGGTTAGCAGCGCAGAAGAGTTTAACCACAATCGGAACCAATAAACTGATGCTTATCGGTTAAATGGTTAAACTCTTACATCCCTACTTTAAAAACTCTGCCACTTCCCATTTTGGAAGCATAGAGAGGGGAGTAATTAGAACCCTGAAGCAACCACAGATATCCCTAATAAACCACCAGAAAACCCTATTAATTGGGGAACTAGCTATTTTAGAAGCTAGAACCAAGGTATCTTGCTTATAAAGCACTTTGCTTACATAAACCTTGGCTGGCTTCTTACAGCCATAAAAACATTAGTGAAGAATTTGGGAAAGGCTGTTCGTAAGCAAGCTGTGAGAGCCCTGAGCTGTCCCTATTTTTTTTTCTAGGAGGTGGCAAATTAACTGCAGGACCAGCAAGAATGACAATGGAGCAAGGGGGAAGTGTAATGCTCCTGAACATAACACGGAAGAAATGGGAGACCACTGTAACAAATGCAGATACACTCAGTTGGTATTGCTGAGGCAATTTATATACTGCTCTAGCTGTAATACTTTCAATTTTTTGTATTTTATTTACCTCCGTAGAGCCTAGGGCCAAAAGGAACCAACACTCAATCTATAAGGCAACTTGAAATAGCATTTTCAAGAGGAAAAAGGAAGGAGTGTGGAAATAACCTGCTAACTGGCTAGACATCTCAGGTCTATGCTAAGGAGCAAAGGTGGAACAAGGATTCCTGACCTTTGCAGGGAGGTCTGACTCATTTCACTCTTGGGCAATTGCATTGGGATATCTTAACAGGAAGCAGCAATGCTAGTGCTAAAGATTTCTCCTGAATTCTAATATGCCACTTCCAATGAAGATTCCCCACATCAGTGCCACCTTTCCTGGAGCAGAATTCAGACTACTTCAGCCGTCCAAGGACGAGCTTGTTTTAGGAAGTAGTTCCTTTTCTGTCCCCAAGAGGTGAGCCTATGGCCAACACACAGCTTCCAGGTCCCATCGCAGCCCAGAAGTAAATGGCTGAGGAGGGACCAGAACTGCTGTCCCTCAGTGGTGGTAAACTTGTGGCCCATCAGGGTAATCTGACTGTAGGCCATGAGACATTTTGCTGACATTAACGGTCTGCAGGCACCATCCCCTGCACCTTCCAGTGACCACAGTTCTCTGTTCCTAGCCAATGGGAGCTGTGGGAAGTGGTGGCCAGCACATCCCTGTGGACCCCAGGCTGCAGGTTGCTCACCACTGCTGTAGATTGTCAAGCTTTACCCACCTCACTCCTATTTTAATAACAGTTTTTTAAAATCTCATGAGGTTGTCTTCACACGTAACATATGACTCTGAATTTAAGGAACACACCAGAAGACCAATTTCTCTCTCCTAGCAATGCTGGGACAAATGTTCATTTACAAGGGAGCTAAGTGAAAAGACCCTGTAGGTGGGAGACCTAATGTAGGTCTGAGATTCCACCGTCCTCAAGTCCTGTTAACTCTCTCATTCCATACCCCAGTCACATAGCTCCTTAACAACCAAAGCACTAAAGGAGCCATCTCCTGGCTGTTGGTAAATGTAAAGTCCCAGGGCTCATCTACAGGAAACTTCATAGATTAACTCTGAAATACTGCATAGGTCACTCATTCACACACCTCTAAGAGTATGTCCACACTGTGATAAAACACCTGCAACACTGAATCTTAGAGCCTGGCTCAGGTGACTCAGACTCAAGGGCTACGTCTACACTGGCCCCTTTTCCGGAAGGGGCATGTTAATTTCAGCTATCGTAGTAGGGAAATCCGCGGGGGATTTAAATATCCCCCGCGGCATTTAAATAAAAATGTCCGCCGCTTTTTTCCGGCGTTTAGGAAAGCCGGAAAAGAGCGTCTATACTGGCCCCGATCCTCCGGAAAAAGCGCCCTTTTCCGGAAGCTCTTATTCCTACTTCAAAGTAGGAATAAGAGCCTCCGGAAAAGGGCGCTTTTTCCGGAGGATCGGGGCCAGTGTAGACGCTCTTTTCCGGCTTTTCTAAACGCCGGAAAAAAGCGGCGGACATTTTTATTTAAATGCCGCGGGGGATATTTAAATCCCCCGCGGATTTCCCTACTACGATAGCTGAAATTAACATGCCCCTTCCGGAAAAGGGGCCAGTGTAGACGTAGCCCTTGTGTGGGGCTAACAATAGCAGCTGAGATATTCAGGCTCCCACCAGAGTCTTGGTTCTGAGACAAAGCCCACCCCCCCCTTGCCCTTCACGGGGTCTCAGAGACCAGGCTCCAACCTGAATCTGAATGCTCACACTGCAAGTTTACAGCCCTGCTGCCCACACCCACTGATCTGACCTCTGAGATGCAATGCCATGGGTTCTTTATTATAGTGGAGACATGCCCTAAAGTAGTTATGCTCCAGGACACTGTCACTCAGCTGGCATAGGACAAGATAGTTGAGAGCAATGCACAGAGCACAGTCAGCAGCAAAACACCAGTTGCAGAACACTTTATTGCAGGGGTGGACAATAATTGTTGATGTGGGGCCACTCCAAGATTTTGGAAAGTGGTCGAGGGCTGCACTCTTCCATATTAATGGAGGAGCTGCGAGGTCTGGGATGGAGGTTGGGTGAAGGAGGCAGTTATGACCTGGGGCAGGGAACTGAGGTGCAGGGATTTGGGTTGTGACCTAGGGCAAGAGAAGGTTGTGACCTGGGGCAGGGGATTGGGGTGCAGGAAGGGGTGGTGTGCCAGGTGTAGGCTCTGGCCAGGAGGCACTCACCAAAGAAGCTCCCAGTCAGCAGCCCTGTTGGACCCTCAGGCAGGCTCCCTGCCTGCTGCACCACATGCACACCACTCAAAGCGACCAGCTGTGGGGGGCCATGTGTGTCTTTGCGCATGTGCACCCCTAAGGGGGCCCTCCGTGCACTACCTATGCTGCAAGCACAGCCTAGGCAGCTCCCAATTGGCTGGTTTCTGGCCAATGGAAGCTGTGAGATTGTGCTAGGAGTGGGGGCAGTGTGCAAAGGCCCCTCCCAGGGGCATGTGGCACATAGAAATGCTTATGGCCCCTGCAGCTGTCTGCTTTCAGCGGCATGCTGAGGCATGGTGTGCAGAGGAACGGGCATGCAGGGAGTCTGCTTGAGGTTCCCGCTAAGCCGTGGCCTGGTGCTGGGCTGGATGCAACAGTTTGGTGGGCCAAATCCAGCCTATGGTCCATATTTTACCTGCCCCTGCCTTATCAGATGATCAAGAGCTCAATCCAGACCTCTGTCCCCAATGAGGACATCTCCAGGACCAACCCATTACTGGAGAGTTAAGGAAGAGGAAAGGACAAGAGGGCCACCCAAATTATACACAATTGGATGCTGTGAACATACTGTACTTTGATACTACAGTGATGGATGATCAAATACATTAATACACTGTACCTGCTACACATATAGGGGATGGCACTAGTTTTACTTCCTGTTGTCTCTCCGTGACCACCAAACGTTCAGCAGCAGTAGATTCCTTTGGCACTGCACAACTTTCATCTTCTCTTTGCTTGGTTTCTTTCATCTCTTCCTCTTTTACTACCATAGCTGGTGCCTCTAGTACTAGGCCTGTTGCTTCCATATAGTCTTCCACTGGAAACAGCTCCAGGATGGTCTCTTTTTCTTCATCTGTTAGTTCATGGCTAGCAGACTCAATCTCAGCAGTCATGGCTTCTGTATTTTGGTTGTCAGCTACCACCTCCTCTTCCTCCTCCTCTTCCTCAGAGTCAGAACTTGACTCAAATTCTGAGGAGTCCTCACTTTCATCAGATGATTCAGTTTCAGCTTTGGAAGATGTGGGACTCACTATACCTTCTGCAAGGATAAGATGTTATTACTGACCTTTTATGACCTCATTAAACAACCATGTGAAACTACAGAAATTAATTCCCCTGATAGTGTGTGTGTGGGGGGGGGGGGGGGGGGGCTCCTTATTTTCAAGAGTTCCTTTAGACAAAAATATGGCTTGTTTTTAGAAGAAAAATCAGTGTAGGAAAATATTTTTTCTTGAATATAAAACAAAATTGTTCTCTGCTGAAGCTCTGTGCTCCCAGAGAAGAGCTTCTAGAAAGCATGGGAAATATTGGTGTTTGCTTGTGACCTGCTAGTGAGCGTGGATTAAATGCACAAGGGAAAACTATTCTCTACACCAGTGATGGGCAACTTAGGCTAGTGAGTGGGCCACATGAGGGGCCCTCCTTCATCTCACTGGGCTGCAAGATTGTCGTAACCAAGGCAGTCTCCCAGGATAGGGTAGTTTTGCTAACTGTGCTTGCACAACCAGAATTTGCACACATAGAACGCCGATTTGACCACCACTGCTCTACACTGTTAAAAGTGGCAATTGAGGCTGGGGACAGGGGATTTACAGTGTATTTTAAAAACAAATTTTATTCTCAGTTTTTGATCTGGTGGGCTGTTATTGTTATAACTCAGAGATGTAAACTCAAACATGCAGAGTTAGAGCCAGTTCAATGACAGCAACCCTCTTGCATACACTTAAACAGGAATACAAGCTTAAGAACTGGCCTAGAGGAGAGCAATTCTACTGTAACAAAAATGTGGAGCTCAATCAGAAGCTAAATTCACTTTGTTTCTAGTAAGACTGCATACCTTCTTCAGAGTTCTGCTCATCTTCCTTTTCACTTGTTTCTACTCCTGTTTCTTCATCTTCATCCTCTTCATTAGCATCTTCCTCGTCGTCCTCCTCCTTTGGCATTAAATATTTTAGTATTTTAATGACAATTTCAGAAAAATATGCTGACATATTTTGGCTTTAATAAGTAAACCAAAATCTCAAACAGCACAGCAATGAATGCAGTATACAATCCTAAACGGACAATAATTCTAGGTGTACAATTTAATTCGCCTCAGAGGAGACTCTCCAGAGTTGTCCCCCAATAAGATCACATACAAGACAAACAAACAGATGGTGTTTGCCCACCTCTGTAAGGGTATGTCTACACTACAGCACTAATTCGAACTAACTTAGTTCGAATTAGTTAATTCAAACTAAGCTAATTCGAATTAGCGCATCTAGACTTAAAAACTAGTTCAAATTAGCGTTTTGCTAATTCGAACTAGCATGTCCACATTGAGTGGACCCTGAACCGGGCTTAAGGATGGCCGGAAGCAGTGCCGGCAGAGCATCAGGTTAGGACTTAGAGCGTGGAGCTGCTGTCTCAGGCTAGCCGAAGGCTGTGCTTAAAGGGACCCGACCCCCACCCCAGACAGACAGTTCTCAGGGGTGCCCCGCTTGCAAAGCAGTCCTGGCTTGGAGTGCCCTGAGTGCCCACACTCGGCACATCACAGCACTTGGCCATCAGCCCGGCTGCACTTGCCGCAGGCTGCCATCCGGGGGGGGGTCAATCAAGGGGCTTCAGGAGAGCTTCCACCCCGAGGAGCCCGCAGAGCCACCCCAGTCCTCCCCATCGGGGGCTCGTACCCCATTCCTCCCTCACCTCCTTCCACTTACCCCTCCCTAGCCCCCCTTCCTGATGTACAAACTAAAGGACACGTGTGTTCAAAAATAGAAACTCTCTTATTGAGCAAAACTCAGGGAGACTGGGAAAAGGAGGTGGGAGAGGGAAAGAGAGAGGGTGGGAGAGGGGAGGGCAACTAAAATAATCAGGGGTTGGGAACAGGTCCCATATGAAGAGAGGCTAAAGAGACTGGGACTTTTCAGCTTAGAAAAGAGGAGACTGAGGGGGGATATGATAGAGGTCTATAAAAGCATGAGTGGTGTGGAGAAGGTGCATAAAGAAAAGTTCTTCATTAGTTCCCATAATAGAAGGACTAAAGGACACCAAATGAAATGAATGGGTAGCAGGCTTCAAACTAACAACAGAAAGTTCTTCTTCACAAAGCAAATAGTCAACCTGTGGAACTCCTTGCTGCAGGAGGCTGTGAAGGCTAGAACTAGAACAGAGTTTAAAGGGAAGTGAGATCAAGTCATGGAGGTTGGGTCCATGGAGTGGTATTAGCCAGGGGGTAGAAATGGTGTCCCTGGCCTCTGTTTGTGGAAGGCTGGAGATGGATGGCACGAGACAAATGGCTTGGTCATTGTCTTTGGTCCATCCCCTCCAGGGTCCCCAGGGTTGGCCGCTATCGGCAGACAGGCTACTGGGCTAGATGGACCTTTGGTCTGACCCAGTACAGACATTCTAAGCTCAGGGTCGGGGGTCTCAGTGGACCACCTTGATTTTCATGCAGACCTGCTCCTGGGTGGCCAGGCTGGCAGCTCTCCTGCCCTAGACGGCCGCTTTCCTGTGCCTAGTGCGGCGGTCATAGATGAGGTCCACGATCTCCGCACTAGACCAGGTGGATGCCCGCCTCTTGTGGACCCGGGCAGTGTCCTGGGAGCCGCCAGCCTGGTCCCGGGAAGAGGCGGAGGGCTGGGTGGCAGTGGGTGGGTGGCTTGAGCCGTGCCAGGTGCAGGGTCTGCTGGCTGGGTGCTGGCAGGCTTGCACCTGGCACGGGCACTGTAGCCAGACCATGGCCCTTTAAGGGCTCCGGGGCCGGGAGGGGGGCAGACGAGTTTCCCTGGTGGTGCCCAGAGTGGCCACCAGGGCAAGCTGGGGAGGGCTAGCCTCCCACTAGTTCGAATTAAGTGGCTACACAGCCCTTAATTCAAACTACTTAATTCGAACTAGGCGTTAGTCCTCGTAGAATGAGGTTTACCTAGTTCGAATTAAGCGCTCCGCTAGTTCCAATTAAGTTCCAACTAGCGGTTCGCGTGTGTAGCGCCTAGCAAAGTTAAGTCGAACTAACGTCTGTTAGTTCGAATTAACTTTGTAGTGTAGACATACCCTAAGACACTAAGTTTGTAATATTATACAATAGGGACCGGAAAAAGAATTTGGTTTGAGCTGGTGAGAAAATTATGTCATCAAATACCTGGAAAAGTAGCCAATATAATTTTATCTAAGCTTCTCTACCTACACTTATTCATAAGTGTAGTCCAGTGATTAGAGTTTCACAATTTAATTATGTGACGCATTGGGGGAAGGGTGGATGGAAATACCTTGCCAGGTGCTGCTTTCACCAATGCTCCCCCTTCGTCCTGCTCATCTTCCTTTTCAGAACAGGATTCTTCTTCTTTACCTGAAGTCTCATCTCCTTCTTCCCCCTCACTGTCTAGCTCCAATGGTCTTGATGGTCTCCTTCGGAGGCCTGCTGCTTCTGCATCCTTAGACAGATCTGAAGGAACATCAGACATGTGTTTGTCCCTTTCTAACTCTGGATTGGGGGGGGGGGGGGGGGGGGAGAAAAAGAGACAAGAGAAGGGAACTGTAATCAAAATATCATGAAATCAAGGGATTCCAATATCATGGGTAAGCTCATAACATTATTATGCATAGTACTACAGCAGTGGTCAAAGGTTCCAGTCAGGATTAGGAGCAGTGTTCCTACTAACACTTTCTATCCTTGGGCGAGTTGAATTTTCTTTTGGGCAGATTGAAATTTCTTATGTGCAATACCAATATTGAGGTAGTGTTTGGATGTGCACCACCAATACAAACAAACAAACAAACAAACATATATATATATATATAAAAAGCAGCCCATATGCGTGGAAGAAAATGTATTAAAACAAGGGATAGCTAACAAGGAGCAATATTTACAATATTTAATATGAAATCAAATATATCATGTATTAATTAGTAACAGGATTTTAAAAATATCATTAAGATCAGAGTTTTAGATATCTGCAACACTCCAAAAACATTCTGTTAAAAGAATATTTTTCTCTCTTACCTTAAGCAGTTAACACCTATGTGAATTTTGTTTGAAATGTAATCATGCAAATGTCCTGGCACACACCCACCCCATGCAGCCTGCTCCCTCCGCCCCCTGCTCCCTCCAACCCAGACAGACAGAGAGGACTGCAGCAAATGAGCCAGGGACACCCCAAATAAACTGCCCCCCCACCTCACTGTACAGATTGCCAGTACCCACCCCATCCCTTTCCCCCACCTACCCCTGTGCAATCTGCTCCCCCCAGCCCAGGTGGGGGCTGGCATAAAATCCTGCTTCTCAAACTTGCAGGCATCAGCAGTCTGTCCTGGCCTAACTCCCAGCTAAAGCACAAATTATCCACACCTCCCCCACCTCACAGCACAATTTCCCCCTGTCTTCACCTCACCCCAATGCCAGCACCCCCCACCCCCCTTTCCCTCACCTAACCCCATGCAGTCAGACCTTTATTTTCCCCTTCCAAGGAGGCTTGAGTGTGCTGACTTCCTGCCTCTCTCTCCTCACACTGATGGGACTCTCCAAACTCCCCTCCCCTCTGACCCCCCCCCCAGCCAATCACTCCCTCCCTCCTCCTCCTCCCTCCAACCACTTATCTCTCTTGTTTACCTGCTCTGGGAGCTGCTCTGTTTCAAACAGGGAGCAGCTCCATTTAACTACTTGCTTAGCAAGATCACACCCCGCCCCCTGCCGGTCAGCTGAGCTCCCTGCCTGCGCAGGAGCTTTGAACTTCTGAGTGGAGCTCAGAAAACAGCTGCACAGCCTACAGGGAACTTAGATTAGGACCCCACTGTAATATGCAAGAGACAGTCTGTACCTTAGGTTCTGGCACAGTGGATGCTCAGGGGTTCAAGCAAATACCAAAAAAGACGGGTGGTCAGCAGCACCTATGAGCCAGTAGGTGGCAGGAGCACGTACACAAAGGGCAGAAAGCAGCCACTGGCAAAAAGAGTGAGTGTCTGTGGTCCCTATCCCAAAGAGTTTACAGTCCGATTGAAGGCAAGGCACGACATTAGGATGTAACCAGTGTTCTCTCTAATTTTAACATCTATGTGCAGAATAAATTGTGTTATGTACACCGAGGCTTGTGTGGATGTGCACCACCAGTAGAAACACATGCTGTGGGCGCTCTGCTAATCAGCTGGGCAGCATTTGAACCTCTCCTGGGTGGCTGCCCAAGCGCTCAGCTTACAGGGAACTCTGAATGTAACAAACACATTTTGGGGGGAGGGGGCAAACAAGGCTAACAGTGCCCAATGAATGTGTTTACACAGGCTACCTATGTACTCAGTAAGCAAGCACTGAGTCAGCTTTTGGATTTTACAATACAAATGAACAGGAAATATTAAGGACATCAGTCATACCTAGCAACCCTCTACATAGCCATTATTAGATGGCAATTTATCACAAGCTTTGCATCAGAAGTGTGTTGTGAGGGGTGATTTAACAGAAGATGGGATAGTGGCTTTATGGACTAGTTTTGGGTGGATGTTCCATGTGTAAGTGGCTGTGTGGATGAGAGAGGACATACCTGTGGGAGAAATGGGTGGCTGCAGTTGACAAGCCTGGCACAACAGACTAGATGAGGTGACAGAAATAAGAGACAGCAGCAGTAAGCAGAAAGGGAACTGTATTGTAAAGAGTCTAAAGGTAAGGGCGGAAAAGGGCCGTGGAGAAGGAGGAGCCAGCAGAGGGATTCAAAGAGGTGAAGGACATGGTCAGAGTGATGAATAAGCAGGTATCTGAATGGACCCAAAGGGGACAAGGTGGAGCACAAAGGCCAGAGAGGAGGCAGCTGCAATAGTGAAGACAGGAGACAGCAAGAGCCTGAACAAGCATGAAAAATCAGTGGGTCCTGCACTTCCTGGAGAATTTGCTTGACTCAGAGGCTCACTGCAGCCCACAGTTTTAGGCACCAGGCCTAGAGCTTTAGTTTGCTGTTTGTTGAGCTGTTTTCATCATTGGCCAGCATATGGTAAAATGGAGAATAAACTCTGCAGTCCTTTTCCCCGAGTGGAAATGGGAAGGTGGGTGTTGGGGGAAACCCAGGCCCACCCTCTACTCCAGGTTCCAGCCCAGGGCCCTGTGATAGCAGCTGCCTGTGTGAATCCTCGACCCCTGGGCTACTTCCCCCCCCCCCCCACCCCCACCCCCACCCAGGAGTGTGTGCTGTGGCCAGCAGTTGGAAGCTGTGAGCTTCTAATCAAGCCTTGAAATCTAGATGCCTCTGCTCATTGGTTGAGCTTTAATCGGGGGAGGGGCTATCACAAAGGCCAGGACTTTATAAAGAAATGAGTCAGCGATCAGGGAGCTTTGTGAACAGGGGCTGCAAACAGGGAGTTTTGAGAGGGAGAGGGAAGGTGGCGAGGGACACTCCCCATTCTTTAAAACCTTTACACTAAACTATAATCAAAACTTCCGGGGCTCAGGAGGGCCTTCAGGGGTTGATTGCATCAAAGGCAAGGCTTTGAGATGAGCCTAGCCTCAGCCTTATAAAAAAAGGCAACCGGAGCGAACAGGGCAGCAGCCAACGGGGAGTCTGCCTGGGAAACGACCGAGGGGCGCTCAGGAGGCATTTAATAACATCTAAGGAATCTCTCCGAAGGACGGCAGGTATGGATGGTGATAGGTCTGCTGTTGTTAGCTGCACAGCATGTGCCATGTTTGTCTTCCTCCCAGAAGAAAGAAGGGATTTCATCTGCACTAGGTGCAAGCTGGTCGCCATTTTGGAAGGAAAAATTAGAGGACTTGAGGCCCAAGTATCAACCCTACAGTCCATCAGAGAGAATGAGGGCTTCCTCGATAGAAGGCAGCGTTTAATGCTGCAAGCACAGCAGGCTGAAGAGCCAGTGAGGGCAGGGCAGGACAAGGAAGAGAACTGGCAGCATGTAACCTCTAGAAGAAGGACAACTCAGGTATCCCCCATTCCTGTAGAGGTAAGTAACCGCTTCCAGGCTCTCTCCACAGGCACTGCGGTGGAGAATGCTTTGGCAGGGACCTCTCAGGGAAGAGATCAGAAGGGAACACCATCTACTGGAAGTCATGGGATGCGTAGTCCTAGGAATGGGGTTTCCACGACCACCACACGCAAAAAGACGACGGGTGGTGGTGATCGGGACTCCCTCCTAAGACGGACTGAGTCATCCATCTGCCATCCAGACCTGCAATCTCGAGAAGTGTGCTGCTTACCGGGAGCTCACATTCAGGATGTGACCAAGAGTCTTCCAAAACTGATCAAACCTTCGGATCACTAACCCTTCCTGCTTCTCCATGTGGGAACTAACAATACGGCCAGGAATGACCTTGAGCGGGTCACTGCAGATTATGTAGCCCTGGGAAGAAGGATCAAGGAATTTGAAGCACAAGTGGTGTTCTCGTCCATCCTCCCTGTTGAAGGAAAAGGTCCAGGTAGGGATCATCGAATTGAGGAAGTCAGTGGTTGCGCAGGTGGTGTCGGAGAGAGGGCTTTGGTTTCTTTGACCATGGGACTCTGTTCCGGGCACAAGGATTGTTAGGAAGAGATGGGATCCACCTAACCAAGAGAGGGAAGAGCATCTTCACGGGCAGGCTTGCAAACCTAGTGAGGAGGGCTTTAAACTAGGTTCGTTGGGGGATGGTGACCAAAGCCCTGAGCTAAGTGAGGAAGTCGGATACCAGGAAGAAACACAAGGAGGAACGAGCAACAAAGGAGGACCCCTGACTCAAATGAAGAAGGTAGGGAAATCAACTGGTTATCTACGGTGTTTGTACACAAATGCAAGAAGCCTGGGAAACCAACAGGAAGAATTAGAAGCCCTGGCCCAGTCACAGAACTATGGTTTGACTGGAGTAACGGAGATTTGGTGGGATGACTCACATGACTGGAGCACTGTCATGGAAGGGCATAAACTGTTGAGGAAGAACAGGCGGGGGAGAAAAGGAGGAGGAGTTGCATTGGATGTAAGATTGCTCGAAGATCCAGTATATAAAGGGAGAAAAGCCTGTTGAGAGTCTATGGGTTAAGTTTAGAGGTGGAAGCAACAGTTTTGGCTCCATTAGATACCCATGAGGAGACGTCAGCCAGACAAAGTGAGAGACAGGGATGAAGTGAGTGAGGCAGGTCAGAGAAGAGAAGTAGACCTGAGTGTCATCAGCATGAGGTAATAACCAAAGCCAAGATCACGTCCAGTGGGGAAGGTGTAGTGGGGGAAAAGGGTGATGGCCAGGACAGCAACAGGAAAGGCATGGAAGACGAGTACCATCCATCAAACAAAACCCTGAAGGAAGCCCACAATTTTGACATCTCCTCTCCCTGAGCTGTATGTTAAATACAGTAGGTGGGATTTTTTTATTCACAAGGGTTACATGACCAAAGGGGCCCAAAGCCACCAAAATTCACAAGAAGCTTCCCCTTGGCAGGGACTCTTTCATGGCCTTTCCAATATATTATGCAAACTTCCTGGGACTTGGAGAGCCTCAAAACATTTAGCCTTTTAGCTGCTGGCTGCAATCTCAATGGTGCTTGAAGGACCGTGTTGCACTTGAGCACTGGCCATTTATGTATCTGGTATATGGGGCAGCATTTATACTGCGTGTTGCTTCACTAATCATATAGGATTAATATTTTGAAGGAGTCCTTCCTGTGCCCCTCCAGCCTCAATCACACACTAACTGGTATGAATACATTAGGAACTGGGAGTTTGGTTTAAACATTAGATTATGTGATGGAACTTTTTGTTTATTGAAACTAAGCATTTGTCCTCACAATCACATCTAAAGTACTTTCTGGTCCTTACATGTTTAGAACTCTTTAAATAAGCTTGGTTTATAAACCCTCTTCCTTCTGTACTTTGGCTGTATGAGCAGCAGTTGGGATCAAGGATCAAGTTTATATGGGATAGTAAACTGCACATTAGTCTTAAAGAGATCCTCAACTAACATTTATTTATAATCTTATTTTTTATCCTGCACTGTTTAAAATGTTAATGTTTAAAAGGTTAAAATAATTTAAAATAGACTTTCCTCCATTTAACAAATTACTTACTACTTTTTTTAAAAAATGAAATCCAAGTCAAATTGGCTTTCCTTTACTTACTTCCATAATGGCCTTAATACTGGTAAGATTCACAGCTCTGGAATGTGGTTGCTAACCTAATCTGAGTTCTCTCCGCTGGCAGCAGAACTGTGGGTTTTACGTTTCCTAGTCAGAGTAAATTTAAGGGAGCAATAATCCATGGCAGATATCACTCAGCTGATCAGTCTTAAGGTAGGTTGAATTTTGGCTCAAATTCTTGACTGTGTGCTTAGCTGGGAGTGAACGTGCTGCTGAGAAGGTTAAAGGAATTCAATTTTTGTATGGTTTGCATTCACACTTGTGTATCAATTAAATGTGGATTGCAAACCTTCATCTTCATCATCAACAGAGGTAGAGGGCCTGATTCTCTTCTGATCTCCTGCAGAAGCAGCTTCAGGAGGTTCCTTTCTCTTCACCTGAACAAAGAACAGAATTAGAATTTCTTAAAAAGGTTTGGTAGAATCTGAAGAAACCAATTTCTGAAGCAGATCCCAGCTGCTCTGCTTTGCTAGAGTAACTAAGGACAGGTCTGCACTAGAGACACTACAGCGGTGCAGCTACACCACTATAGCTGCATTGCTGTAGCACATCTGGTGAAGACACTCCATGTCAGTGAGAGAGTGCTCACCAGTCAGCATAATAAATCCATCTCTGTGATGGGCAGTAGCTAGGTGATTGACACTCCTGTCAGTGTAGGTATGCCACCACCCTGAGGGGCAGCAGCTCTGTTGACAGGAGAAGCTTTCCTATCAGTGTTGCACTGTCCACACTGGGGGTTAGGTCGATACAAGTCTGACGCTCAGGGGGGTGCATTTTCCACTCCCCTGAGTGATGTAGATATATCAACATAAGTTGGTAGTGTATATCAAGCCTGAGACTGCTAAAGAAACTGCAAAGCAAGGTTAGCTTTAAATTAGGACTGGAAGACACCAATCCAATATGGCAAACTCAAAGAGAGGCAGCAAAACCTTCCAGGTATCAAAGTTCACCCACCACAACTACAGAACATCAAAGTAAACTTACAGTTTCAATCTTCAGGAATGTAGGTATACTCCATTCTAGTGCTCTCATTGTTCTTTCTTCCAGCATAAGATAGGAATTAAGAATCTAATAAGCTAACCAACTTGATTTCACTCACTCTGGCTGCACAGACGACTGAGCTGGATCGCCTGGACCCTTACCCGAGCAGGACCTGGAGCTTATCAACATGCTGCCAGCACCTCCATCCCCAGCTGACCCTGAGGAGCAGCACCTGAGCCAGGTAGGCCCCCAGGGAGAACAGGGAAGTGGCCCAGTGACAGCTGACTCCGGGGCAGCTGTGGAGATGGAGGTCAGTTGGGTAGCGTGTTGTGGCTCGGATCCCCACTGACCCAGTGTCCGCTGCACTGCCACTGCTAGGGCCCTGGGCTGGGATGCAGTGGAGCAGGTGGGCCTGCGTCCCGCCTGCCACCCCTTCTCTTGGGTGGCAGGTTCCCCCTGTAGGGAGAGAAACCCCTGCACTTGTCAGCTCTCCGCCAGCAAGGAGACCCAACCCCTGGCTCGGCCTGTACAGGTCTGGGCTTTGAACTATTTGGATTGTTTAACTGTTTCTGGACTGTTTGTGTATAGACTGCTGGCCTGCCCTGACCTTCCAAACTGTGGGTTGGTCTGCAGTCAGGCAGGCCTTAAAGCAGGGGAACGGACTGTTTGTTGCCCCACCCTGATCAAGAGCCTGGACTCAAACTGTTGCCCAACTTGTACATATACTGTTTAAACTGTGTGTTTGTTGCCCCACCCTGACCCTGGGTCAGGGCTCATAGACTGCTACCTGGCCTGCAGTCAGGCCTGAGGCCCCAAACTTCAGCTGTTTGTATGGACTCAGTGTGGCCTCCCACTGACAGAACTATTACAGGGACACAGGACCAAATTCCACTCTGGTGTCAATGGGTGAATCTACCAAAGTAAGTAGAATTGTATTCTCAACACGCATGCCACATCCTGCTCTTGAGCTAACATTGTTTAAAACTGCACCATTTCTTCCGTGTTGACTGGTGACTGTGTATAACCCAGCCCAGCAGAAACTGCTTTTTCCTACAGTGCTGAAACTTTATTTTCTAATACAGGTCACCACTGCCACAGAGCGACTCTCAATCAGATTCACACAAGTGGCATGAAAAGGTGAGGAGAAACTGACATTAAGCAGTAGGAATTCCCCTCTCCTAAGATTACAGCTGATGTTAAAAGCGAGGGGGTTGCTGGACAAGAAACGTGGTAGAAAAGTTAGTGTCACGGTGTGTCCCAGCTTCTAGGGATCTGCATGGTAAAAGGAAGACAGCATCTATACTCTAAATGCTCAGTCAAGGAAGACTGTTCTTGTTTTCTAACTCATACCTTGAAAGATGGCAGCCGGATGGCCCCTCGTAACCCAATGCCCAAACCAATTCCCTCATAGCCAAGTCCTTCTCCTTTACTCCAGTTCTCCAGGAGGCAGGATGTAATTCGATCCTTTGGCTTTGGTTTTTCCTCATCTTTATTTTCTCCTGCCTTTACTGGAGTGAACGATGCCTGCATAAAAGAAACAACATTTAAAGAGGTAACAACACCGTGGTGGGTATGTAAACACAGGAAATGCTTCAGATATTTTGGAGAAGACCCATCACGTATCCTGACTTTAGCTTCTCTAAAGATAGCATGTTCTGAAAGACAAGCCATTATGTCACACATTCTTAAAAGGGGGGATGCAGAAGTCCTTTAGAAAGTCTGAACTTTTGTTCACTTCTCCCTGGCATGCCAATGCTGAGGCATATCAAGGACAAATACAGAACAAGTTTCCATAGGTCAGGCTCCACCCAGATGATTAGGGATAAGCACTGTATTAAGTCACCTAGACCACTCCTCTGCCAATGCCCTAATCATCATAGAGTTAAACAAAACAGTGAACAGGAGCCATCTAAGGGAAACTTGAGGAAAACCAAGACTATATACGCAAGTAAGTCCTTAAGACAGTCAATATCTTACATCACACTCCAAAACTGATATAAGACAAGACAAGGCGCAGAGAAGAGGAGGAATCAGAATTACTAAACCAGTCCTCCCGAAATAGCCATTGCACATAAGTGTGCTCAGAACTGTCACCACAACCAGAAGTTTTAGCAGAGATGAACATGTGATGCTAGTGCAAACAGTTTCATTCTAAACGGGAAGAATTTCTACAAGATCCCTTGCTGTGAAGGGTGGATGCAGTCATATTTACAGGAGATAGAATCCTAGAGCTGGAAGAGACCTCCGAAGGTCATCAAGTCCAGCCCCCTGCCCAAGGCAGGACCAACCCAACTAAATCGACCCGGCCAGGGCTTTGTCAAGCAGACACTTAAACACCTCTAGGGATGGAGATTCCACCCCCTCCCTAGGTAACCCATCCCAGTGCTTCACCACCCTCCTAGGGAAATAGTTTTTCCTAATATCCAACCTGGACCTCTCCCACCACAACTTGAGACCATTGCTCCTTGTTCTGCCATCTGTCACTACTGAGAACAGCCTCTCTCCATCCTCTTTGGAACCTCCCTTCAGGAAGTTGAAGGCTGCTATCAAATCCCCCCTCACTCTTCTCTTCTGCAGACTAAATAAGCCCAAATCCCTCAGTCTCTCCTTATAGGTCCTGTGCTCCAGCCCCATAATCATTTTGGTTGCCCTCTGCTGGACCCTCTCTAATGCGTCCACATCCTTTCTATAGTGGGGGGCCCAGAACTGGATACAATACTCCAGATGTGGCCTCACCAGAGCCGAATAAAGGGGAATAATGACATCTCTGGATCTGCTGGAAATGCTCCTCTTAATGCAACCTAATATGCCATTAACCTTCCTGGCTACAAGGGCACAATGTTGACTCATATCCAGCTTCTCATCCACTGTAACCCCCAGGTCCTTTTCTGCAGAACTGCTACCTAGCCAGTCAGTCCCCAGCCTGGAACAATGCTTGGGATTCTTCCCTCCCACGTGCAGGACTCTGCACTTGTCCTTGTTGAACCTCATCAGATTTCTTTTGGCGCAATCCTCCAATCTGTCCAGGTCACTGTGTATCCTATCCCTGCCCTCCAGCGTATCTACCTCTCCCCCTAGCTTAGTGTCATCTGCAAACTTGCTGAGGGTGCAATCCATCCCCTCATCCAGGTCATTAATAAAGATGTTGAACAAAAACTGCCCTAGAACTGATCCTTGGGGCACTTCGCTAGAAACCGACCCCCAACCTGACATCGAGCCGTTGATCGCTACCCGTTGGGCCTGACAATCTAGCCAGCTTTCTATCCATCTTACAGTCCATTTATCCAATCCATACTTCCTTTACAGGCAGTCCCCGAGTTACGCGGATCCGACTTACGTCGGATCCGCAGTTACGAACGGGGCCCTTCCTCTCCCTGGTCTCCAGCAGACCAGGGAGAGGAAGCAAAGCGGCGGAACACGCGGCCAGCTGACAGCCCAGACCAGACGCGCCGTTGCTATCCTGCTGCCCTCGGGCTCCGTGGCTTTGCTCTGCTTTGCTCCCCGTCCCCCTGGTCTGCAGACCAGGGGGAGGGGGAGCAGAGCAGAGCAGAGCAAAGCCGCGGAGCCCGAGGGCAGCAGGATAGCAACGGCGCGTCTGGGCTGTCCCGCTGCCCGCGTGTTCCGCCGCTTTGCTCCCCGTCCCCCTGGTCTGCAGACCAGGGGGACGGGGAGCAAAGCAGAGCAAAGCCACGGAGCCCGAGGGCAGCAGGATAGCCACGGCGCGTCTGGGCTGTCCCGCTGCCCCCATGCTCCGCGGCTTTGCTCCGGAAGCCTGTGGTACAGCAGCTGGGGCGCTGCCGGTTGGTCCCGTAGCGCCGCTCTGGGCGCCACTGGACCAACCCAGCAGCACCCCAGCTGCTCTGCCCCAGGTGTCCCCAAGTCAGCAGCTGCTGAAAATGACCAGTGGCTGACTACAGGAAGCCCCTGCCCCGGGCTTCCTGGAATCAGCCGCTGATCAGTTTCAGCAGCAGCTGACTTGGGGATGCCTGGGGTTCTTAAGTTGAATCTGTATGTAAGTCGGAACTGGCGTCCAGATTCAGCCACTGTTGAAACTGATCAGTTTCAGCAACGGCTGAATCTGGATGCCAGTTCCGACTTACATACAGATTCAGCTTAAGAACAAACCTACAGTCCCTATCTTGTACGTAACCTGGGGACTGCCTGTACTTGCTGGCAAGAATATTGTGGGAGACCGTATCAAAAGCCTTGCTGAAGTCAAGGTATATCACATCCACTGACTTTCCCACGTCCACCGAGCCATTTACCTCATCATAGAAGCTAATCAGATTGGTCAGGCACGACTTGCCCTTGGTGAATCCATGCTGACTATTCCTGATCACTTTCCTCTCTTCCAAGTGCCTCAAAATGGATTCCTTGAGGATCCCTTCCATGATTTTTACCTTGGCTTATTAACTGAACAGATCAGTAAAACTATTCAAGTAATGGTTTTCCCCATTTGATGTTTGTTATAATCCCAAAGCTGCTTGTCACTGGATTGTCCTAATCATCTTGTAATTGGAATCCATGGACCCTCTAGTTCATGTATATGCATGGACATGGATATGCTGGGTTCATGTTATAGGTTTCCCTTATGCACACTGGACTAAATACATTCATTTATTATTGTAGGGCTGGATTAACACCAGAAGACTTTTTTTTCAGTGCTTTAAAAAAAAAAAAAAAAAAAACCTGATATGGATTTACACATAAAAGAAACAAAAAAAAATCAAGAATATCAGTCCAACATTGGACTTATCAATGCTGACAGGGTCTTTTTAAGTGGTGTCTTACAGGTGGACTGTGTGTTATATACACGGCCTTGACATCTAGGAATCATCATGGGTTTAAGAACATAACAATGGCCATACAGGGTCAGACCAAAGGTCCATCTAGCCCAGTGTCCTGTGTTCCAACAATGGCCAATGCCAGAAGCCCCAGAGAGAGTGAACGAAACAGGTAATCAAGGGATCAAGCAATCCCTCTCCAGTCCTCCATTTCCAGACAGAGGCGAGGGACACCATTCCTACCCATCCTGACTAATAGCCACTGATGGACCTAAACTCCATGAATTTATGTAGCCCCTTTTTTAACCCAATTCAACTCCTAGTCTTCACAACATCCTCTGGCAAGGAGTTCCACAGGTTGATTGTGCACTGCATGAAGAAAAACTTCCTTTTGTTTTAAACCTGCTACCTATCAATTTCATTTGGTGACCCTTAGTTCTTATATTATGGGAACAAGTAAATAACTTTTCCTTATTCACTTTCTCCACACCGGTCATGATTTTATAGACCTCTATCATATGCCCGCTTCGTCTCCTCTTTTCCAAGATGAAACATCCAAATCTTTTTAATCTCTCTTCATATGGGATCTGTTCCAAACCCCTCACCATTTTAGTTGCCCTTTTCTGAACCTTTTCTAATGCCAATATATCTTTTTTGAGATGAGTCAACCACATCTGTACGCAGTATTCAAGATGTGGGCGTCCCATGGTTTTATAGAGAGGCAATAAAATATTTTCTGTCTTATTCTCTATCCCTTTTTTTTAATGACTCCTAACATTCTATTTGCTTTTTAACTGCCACTGCACACTGAGTGGACGTTTTCAGAGAACTATCCACGATGACTCCAAGATCTCTCTCTTGAGTAGTTGTAGCTAAATTAGTCCCCATCGTATTGTATGTACATTTGGGATTATTTTTTCCAACGTGCATTACTTTACACTTATCCACATTACATTTCATTTGCCATTTTGTTGCCCAATGTAGTGGGGCACTATTTGAAACTTCTAAAAGCGCCTCCCCCAGCCTTGAAGGAGGGACGACTGGACCCAGGGTTCAACTAAATACTTGGGACAAATAATGAAAAACACGGTCAGGGGGTCAAAACAAGGGAACCAGTTGGGGATACAGAGAAGAGAATCCCGGACAGCGCCCACTGCTCCTCAAAGCTGTCGATGGAGCCAGTGGACGCCGCCCAGAGGAACTCTGCCCGGATACGTGACACTAGGGATGAACAGAAATAGGCCCCACAGCCGCAGAGAACCCTCTCGCCTAACATCCTCTCCCTGGTGTTGTAGATGGCCGTTTTAGCTAAGGCCAAGAGGAGGTTGACCAGGAGGTCCCGCGACTTTGTGGGGCCACGGATGGGGAGTGCGTAAATGAAGAGGTGAGGGGAAAAGGGCAGCCAGAACCTCTTATTGAGGTTCTGGAGGAGCCGGAAGAGGGGCTTCAACCTGGTGCATTCGAGGTAGACATGCGACAGGTTTTCCCTCACGCCGCAAAAGGGGCAGGTATCCGGGATGGCGCTGAACCGCGACAGGTACATGCCCGTGCTCACGGCTCCGTGCAGGAGCCGCCAACTGATGTCCCCGATGGGCCACGGAATTAAGGTGGAATATACGCTAGCCCATCGGGGTTCCCCACCCTCAACGGGTCTTAGGTACTCCCGCCACTTGGTATCGGGGTGGGACACGAGGGTGGGGAAATGCAGAGTGTGGAGCACAAGCGTGTACAGATGTTCCCTGGGCGCGGTTCGAAAACAGACCGGCTGCAGCTTTTGCAGCCGGCTAGGAGTGCAGTGATGGGAAGGAACAGGGGCCCGATAAAAAGGGACGGAGAGTTTGCAGTAAGGGAGGGGCGGGGCGTACCCTCTCGCACAGACCGCTGCAGGAAGTCGAGCGCAGGCCGCGTCAAGGCCGCCTTCACCTCCTGGAGTAGGCGCAGAGGGGTCCGGGGGGGTGGAGATCCCCATGCGCTGAGCGAGCGCCCGGGGGTCCACCCAGTCACCCCGTCGTAGTCCAGGAGGTCTCCGACCATGGTGGTTTCTGCCAGGATCAGCCTCCGGCGCACCGAGGGAGACTCCGCCACCTGCAGGCACAAGGCTGGATTGTGGAGCAGGGGCTCCGCGAGGAGGTCTGCCCCCTCGGAGGCCACAACGGACCTGGTCGCCGAGAACAGCTTCCAGGTCTGGAGGAGGTCCTGGTAGAATTCCGGCAGCTCTGAGAGGTCTCGCGGAAGACCCCTCGAGTGAATAAAAAAGAGCTGCTAGTCATATCGGAGCCCTCAGAGGCGGCGGAGGAAGGCGCGCGCCAAGGTGCCCCATGCTGGACTACCTGCACTAAAGAGGAGTCTCTGCAGGGCCTGGAGGCGGAAGGTCCGGACCTGGCTGCGCATGCAGACCAGGCCCTGACCCCCCTCCTCCAGGGGGAGGGACAGGACCCCTGCAGAGACCCAGTGCAGTCCTGGCCAAAAGAACTCCAAAGCTGCCCTCTGGAGCTTGGCCAGGACCTCCGGGGCTGGGCGCAGGGTGTTGAGCCGGTGCCAGAGCATGGACAGGACCAGCTGATTTAGCACCAGCGTTCTCCCGCGAAGGGAGAGACACCGGAGCAGTCCTGTCCATCTCCGCAGCCGCTCATCTACCCTGGCCTCCAAACCTTGCCAGTTTTCCGGCGGAGAAGGATGCGTGGCGGATAAATAGACGCCCAGATAGAGCAGTGGACCCGCGCTCCACCTAATGGCCTGAAGCGCGGGTGGGAGGGAGCCGACCTGCCACCCGTCCCCGACCACCAGGCCAGAGCTCTTGACCCTGTTGACCCGGGCGGAGGAGGCTGCCGAGTAGACGGCTTGGCGAGCCTCCACCCGCGCCAGGTCGCCCGGGTCCTGGACCACGAGGAGCACGTCATCGGCGTACACCGACAGGACCAGCCGCAGCTCCGGCTCCCGAAGCACCAACCCTGTCAACCTCCTACGGAGGAGACAGAGGAAGGGCTCGATCGCCAGAGCGTACAGCTGGCCCGAGAGCGGACACCCCTGACGTACCCCCCCGCCCGAAGCTGACCGGCTCGGTCAGGGTCCAGTTGAGCCTGACCAAACACTCCGCGAGGGGGTACAGCACCCGGAGAAAACCCACAAACCGGGGCCCGAAGCCGAAGGCCTGCAGGGTGCTCAGGAGATACCCGGGGTCCATCCTGTCGAACGCCTTCTCCTGGTCCAGGGACAGGAGGGCGAACGACAAGCCATCCCTAAACCCGAGCTCTAAGAGATCCTGGACCAAATACAAGTTATCAAATATACTACGGCCCGGGACGGTGTAGGTCTGGTCAGGATGGCTCACGTTCGCCAGCACGGACCGCAGTCGCAGCGAGATGGCTTTCGCTACAATCTTGTAGTCCGTGCTGAGGAGCGAGACGGGACGCCAGTTCCGTAGGTCGCGGAGGTCCCCCCTCTTTGGCAACAAGGCGAGCACCGCTCGTCTGCACGACAGAGGGAGGACCCCGCTCTCCAAGGACTTGGCCCAGACGGTGACGAGGTCCGGGCCGAGGATGTCCCAGAACACGAGGTAGAACTCCACGGTCAGCCCGTCCATGCCCGGGGTTTTATTGTTGGGCATGAGACGGAGGGCTTCCGAGAACTCGGCCAGAGTGAGAGGCAGCTCCAGCCGGTCTCGGTCGCCCGCGCTGACCGTCGGGAGCTCGGTCCAGAGCGCCCTGCAGGCGTCGGCTTCGGTTGGATCCGGGGAGAACAAACTGGTGTAGAAGGCCCTGGCCCTTCCACGCATCTCTGCCGGATCCGTGAGGGGGGTGCCGTCCTCCGCCAAAAGACAGGTGACGTGCTTTTTAGCCCCCCTCCTTTTCTCTAGGACATAGAAGAAGCGGGAGCCGCGATCCATCTCCCGAAGGAGTTGGATGCGAGATCGAACAAAAGCGCCCCGGGCCCTGTGATTTTCCAGGGCCCGGAGCTCCTCCCGCTTCTCCCGGTACGCCTCGCGGAGGAGTGGATCCTCGGGGGTGGACGCCAGGCGCCCCTCCAGCTTCAACACCTCCCGTTCCAACTGCTCTATCGCCGCATCCCTCCGCCGGCTGGCGCCCCGGGAGTAGTCACGGCAGAAGAGCCGGGCGCGCACCTTCCCCACATCCCACCATCGCAGCACCGAGGGAAAGGCGGGCCGCTGCCCCCGCCAGGCCCGCCAGAACTCCCGGAAGGACGCCACGAAGCCCGCGTCCTCCAGCAAGCTATTGTTAAAGTGCCAATAGGCCGGCCCCAGCCTCTCCGAAGTCAGAGAGGCTTTCACAGCCACCAGATGGTGGTCCGTGAACGGGGCCGGCCGGACGCTGGAGGAGTGGGCTCGTGCCAGGTGGAATCGAGAAAGGTAGATGCCATCCAACGGGTAGATGCGATTGAGCGGGAGTGGCTCGACCGCTCTTTCCCCACCTGGACGTAAGTGAAGGTGGTACTGTCGTCCGGGTGGTGGTCCCGGCAGGCAGGGGGTCGGGTAACAGGTGCAGGACGGGGGCCGGCTCCTCTGGCTGCACTGGGATACAAAGGGGGGCTATGGGGCCATCAGGGGGGTGCAACGTGCAAGGGGGCTAACTAAAAAGGAGGGGGAAGGAAGGGGTACAAGCGCTTGGGGCGGGGACCGGAGTTTTGGGTGGGGCCAGAGGACTACTGGGAGGCTGGGGTTAGGCACTGGGTAAGCAAGGCGGGACAGGGCAAAGCTAGGGCTGGGAAATAGGGCACAAACTGCAGCAAGCTAGAGGCGGGCGGGGCAAGTGAAAAACTGAGGCTGGGCGGGGAAGGAGGGAAGGGGAGACAGAACTGGCTAATGGAGAGGAGTAGGCAAGGCTTCTGCAGTGGGCACAAGGCAGGGGAAAAAAGGGGTGAAAGGCTCCCCAACCAAACACTGCTGAGGGAGGGGGGCCGAGTCCGAGGGCGGGGGGCGGGAGCACACCCACGAGCGCTTGTGGGAGGCTCAGTCCTCGCCTGCAGCTGCAGCAGAGCAGTCCCAGCTGGCAAAAGGGCGGGGTTGGTAGCATGCCCCACCGAGGGGCGGGTCCAGGTGATACAAGGTTGGTGGAGGGGGTTGTGGGGGTGGTGGTATGGGGGGCCAGTATGGGGGGGCAGCCGGACCGGGGGGGGGGCTCTATACCTCCCCCCAGCCCCCTCTTGGTGTCTCAGTCCCCCACCACCCCAAGAGCAGATGAAAGGCTCAGTCCCAACAAACAAACCCCCTCCACAGGTCAACTAGTGGTCCTTGTCTCCCTCGGCGGGGTGCAGATGGTGATGCAGCAGCAGCGGGCGGGCAGCAGTCAGTGGGGAAAAGCCTCTGGGTGGTGGGTGCTGGTGGGGTCCTCTTCCTCCAGAACAAGGAGCTCCCTGACTCTGTGTGTTTGCTGCCACGCCCGGAACTGAGGGCCTGGCCACCCCTTATAAACTGACGGTGATGGTTTGTTGCTGTCACACCCTGAACTAAGGGCCAGACTGCTCCCTGTGAGCTAACGGGGCTGGCCTCAAAGGGGCCGCGCAGTGGGGCGGAGGGGCCGCCCACTGAGCCGGAGGAGGAGGAACTCCTCCGGGCAGGCAAACTGACTACACCCAATCACTTAGTTTGGTGAGATCCTTTTGAAACTCTTCACAGTCTGCTTTGGTCTTAACTATCTCGAGCAGTTTGGTATCATCAGCAAACTTTGCCACCTCACTGTTTACCCCTTTCTCTAGATCATTTATAAATAACTTGAATAGGATGGGTCCCAATAGAGACCCTTGGGGGACCCCACTAGTTACCTCTCTCCACTCTGATAACTTACCATTTATTCCTACCCTTTGTTTCCTCTCTTTTAACCAGTTCTCAATCCACGAAAGGACCTTCCCTCTTATCCCATGACAACTTACTGTACTTAAGAGCCTGTGGTGAGGGACCTTTTCAAAGTCTTTCTGGAAATCTAAGTATACGACATCCCCTGGATCCCCCTTGTCCACATGTTTGTTGACCCCCTCAAAGAACTCTAATAGATTAAACAAAATACAGGACGATACAGCACTTTAAAGACTAACAAGATGGTTTATTAGGTGATGAGCTTTCGTGGGCCAGACCAACTTCCTCAGATCAATTTGTGGGTGTGGCCCACGAAATCTCATCACCTAATAAACCATCTTGTTAGTCTTTAAAGTGCTGTATAGTCCTGTGTTTTGTTTCAGCTAGACCAGACTAACACGGCTGCATCTCTATCACTATTCTAATAGATTAGTAAGACATGATTTCCCTTTACAGAAACCATGTTGACTTCCCCCAACAATGTATGTTCTTCTGTGTGTGTGACAATTTTATTCTTTACAATAGTTTCAATTAATTTGCCCAGTATTGACATTAGACTTACCGGTCTGTAATTGCCAGGATCACCTCTAGAGCCCTTTTTAAATATTGGCGTCACATTAGCTATTTTCCAGTCATTAGGTAGGGAAACAGATTTAAAGGATAGGTTACAAACCACAGTTAATAGTTCCACAATTTCACATTTGAGTCCTTTCAGAACTCTTGGGTGAATGCCATCTGGTCCCCGTGACTTGTTACTGTTAAGTTTATCAATTTGTTCCAAAACCTCCTCTAATGACACCTCAATCTGGGACAATTTCATCAGATTTGTCACCTGAAAAGAATGGCTCAGGTTTGGGAATCTTCCCAATATCCTCAGCTGTGAAGATGGAAGCAAAGAATTCATTTAGCTTCTCTGCAGGGACTTTATGAACTTTGAGTGCTCCTTTAGCATCTCGATCCCCACTGGTGGTTTAGCTGGCTTCCTGCTTCTGATGTACTTAAAAAACATTTTGCTGTTACTTTGAGGTTTTGGTTAGCTGTTCTTCAAACTCCTTTTTGGCTTTTCTTATATTTTTACACTTAATTTGACGTTTATGCTCCTTTCTATTTTCCTCACTAGGATTTGACTTCCAGTTTTAAAAAGAGAATTTTATCTGTGTCTGCTTCTTTTACCTGGTTGTTAAGCCATGGTGGCACTTGTTTTCGTTCTCTTACTGTGTTTTTTTTTTAATTTGGAGTATACATTTTAAGTTGGGCCTCTATTACGGTGTCTTTGAAAAGTTTCCATGCAGCTTGCAGGGATTTTACTTTAGTCACTGTACCTTTTAATTTGTTTAACTAACCTCCTCATTTTTGTGTAGTTCCCCTTTCTGAAATTAAATGCCACAGTGTTGGGCTGCTGAGGTGTTTTTCCCACCACAGGGATGTTACATTTTATTACATTATGGTCACTATTTCCAAGCAGTCCAGTTATATTTACCTCTTTAACCAGATCCTGTGCTTCACTTAGCACTAAATCAAGAATTACTTCTCCCCTTGTGGGTTCCAGAACCAGCTGCTCCCAGACGCATTCATTTAAGGTATCAAGAAATTTTCTCTCTGCATTCCGTCCTGAGGTGACATGTACCCAGTCAATATGGGGATAGTTGAAATCCCCCACTATTATTGAGTTTTTTTAATTTGATAGCCTCTCTAATCTCCCTCAGCATTTCATAGTCACTATCACTGCCCTGGTCAGGTGGTCGATAATAGATCCCTACTGCTATATTCTTATTATTGGAGCATGAATTACTATCCATAGAGATTCTATGGACCATTTTGGCTCATTTAAGATTTTTGCTTCATTTGATTCTACATTTTCTTTCACATATAGTGCCACTCCCCCACCAGCACCACCTGTTCTGTCCTTCCGATATACTTTGTACCCTGGTATGACTGTGTCCCATTGATTGTCCTCATTCCACCAAATTTCTGTGATGCTGATTATATCAATATCCTCCGTTAATACAAGGCACTCTAGCATCTGTGTATAAGCACTTTAAAAAATTGTCACTGTTTATCTGTCTGCCATTTCCTGATGTGTTAGACTCTTTTTCATTTGATTGTCTCATCTGATATGACCCATTCTTTATCTTCCATCCTCTCCTCCTGACTAGAACATAGAGCATCTCTATTAATAGACCCTCCCCTAAGAGATGTCTCTGTCCGATCATGTGCTCCTTCGTCTCCGTTAGCTTTCCCCCAGTCCTTAACATTAAAGAGAGTCATAGAGCAGTTTTGAAACTAAGTGCCAGCAGTCTGGTTCCATTTTGGTTTAGGTGGAGCCCATCGTTCCTGTATAGGCTCCCCCATCCGAAAAGTTTCCCCAGTTCCTTATAAATCTAAACCCCTCCTCTCTACACCATTGTCTCATCCATGCATTGAGACTCTGAAGCTCTGCCTGCCTACCTGGCCCTGCGCGTGGAACTGGAAGCATTTCTGAGAATGCCACCATAGAGGTCCTGGATTTCAGTTGCTTTCCTAGCAGCCTAAGTTTGGCCTCCAGGACGTCTCTCCTACCCTTCCCAATGTCAACCACTGGCTCCTTCCCAGCACTACACAAGTCTATCGAGATGTCTCGAGAGATCCGCAACCTTCGCACCAGGCAGGCAAGTGATCATACGATTCTCCCGGTCATCACAAACCCAGCTATCTATGTTTCTAATGATTGAATCCCCCCATTACTAACACCTGCCTTTTCCTAATGACTGGAGTTCCCTCCCCCAGAGATGTAACCTCAGTGCGAGAGGATACCATGACATCATCTGGAAGGAGGGTCCCAACTCTGGGATGGTTTCCCTCTGCTCCAGTTTAATTGTGTCCTTCCTTGAGCCTTTCACCCTCCTCAAAACCACACAAAAGAGATATCAGACAGTATCACAAAGAAAAAACAGTTTCTTGCCATTTCAACCAGAAGGGGCATTGTCTCAACGCATTACCTGCATCCTGCTTCAAAGACATTTTAACACCAGACTTGAAAGAGAAACCTCTGAACAGTCATTCATGCTTAAATTTGACACTTTACGCCTGGGTCTCAACAAAGATGCTAATTACCTTACCCATTACAAAGATAGCTTCCCCAATTATCACCTCTAATATCATTAGCTCACAGACATTAACCTCCCCTCCTCATCCCCGCTCTGTTCTGAAATTTGATTTGTCCTTTTTATGTGTGTTCACTTTTTTTTATTGTATCCTTTGGTATATATGGTCATGCCAATTTTCTTCCACAATTTGATCTGAGGAAGTGGGTCTGGCCCACGAAATAAGGGCGCCTATGAACTCTAGAACCTGGGTAGGGACCAGGGTAGACTTGGCCATGTTCAGAAGAAGTCCCAGTTCCCAGAAAAGGTCTTGCACCAGAGCAATGTGAGCCAGCACCTGGTCCGAGGACAAGCCAATCACCCGGGTAGGGAAACACCTGGACACCAAGCTCTCTCAGAGCGGCCATACATTTTGTAAACACTCAAGGAGCAATAGAAAGGCCAAAGGGGGAGGACCGTAAACTGATAATGGTCCTGGCCAACCATAAAAGCGGAAAAGCTGCCTGTGATGAGGGGCAATAGAAATATGGAAATAAGCATCCTTTAGATCGAGAGCAGCGTACCAGTCTCTGAGATTCAGGGAGGGAATGATCGATGCCAGAGTCACCATCTTCAACTTGGCCTTGGCGATAAAGGCATTGAGTTCCCTGAGGTCTAGGATGGGTTGAAACCCCCCTTTGGCCTTGGGGACCAGGAAGTACCGGGAGTAGAAACCCAATGCCCGTGAACCCCTGGGAGACCACTTCGGCTGCTCCTAGACTTAGGAGCTGCTACACCTCCCCCCAGAAGAGATGCTCGTGGGAGGGGTCCCTCAAGAGGGACAGAGTAAGGGGATGGCGTATCTCCTTCCTACTGTCTCTAAGATCCATCCGTCTGAGGTTATGGACTCCCAGGCACGGCAGAAAGGGAATAGGCGCTCCTGCAACTGGAGGGGTGAGGCTGGTAGGCTGTCCTTGGGCGTACCCTCAAAAACCCCGACGGTGCCCTTGGGGCTTGTTGGAGGCTCCCTGGCCCTGATCCGAAGCAGGATGGGAACGACATCTATTATTCTTTCCGTTCCCATTCCTCCTCCTATGCTGGGAGAAGTCCGAGCAGCTGCCCTGTTGGGCAGGCCTAGGGGCATTCCTACCTGAGAGGGAGCGTCTCTGGGGAGCCGGGGTATGAATCCCGAGAGACTTGAACATGGCTCAGGTATCCTTCAAGCCATGCATACGGTGGTCTGTCTGCTCAGAGAATAGGGATGGCCCTTCAAATGGGGGGTCCTGGATGGTAGCCTGGAGCTCGGGAGACACTCCAGACACCTGCAGCTAAGAGCTGTGGCACAGCACCAAACCTGTGGCCTTGGCGCATGCCCCTGCATCAGCGGGGTCTAGGGTAGCTTGGAGAGCAGCACAGGAAACCCCCCTGCCCTCCTCCAAGAGGGACTTGAACTTGGACCGAGAGTCCTAAGGGACCAACTTGGCAAATCTGTGCCCATGTGTTGCATGCATAGCAACTCAGCACAGGACCTGCTGGTTTGCTATACGGAGCTGCAATCCCCCAGAAGCGTAGGCCTTTCTGCCCAGGAGGTCCATCTTTTTAGCATCCCTGCTCTTAGGCATGGCATCCGGTTGGCCCTTCCTCTCCCTCTGGTTCACTGCCTGGACGACCAGGGACACCGGAGGTGGGTGGGAGAAGAGATGCTCGTTCTCCTCCTGCGGTACGAAGTACCTCTGCTCGACCTTTTTATCAGTCAGTGAGATGGAAGCCGGGGTTTGCCAGAGGGTCTTTATGATCTTTGTCACGGTCTTGTTAAAGGGCAAGGCCACTCGGGTGGGAGGGTGTCAGGCTGCAGGATATCTACTGTCGAGTCCAAGTCCTCCGACACCCTCTCCGCCTGTACCCCCAGACTCTGTGCCGGGTGATGAAGGAGGTGCTGGTGCGACCTCAAGTCCATGGAGGGCAGAGCCCCTCCAAAGGCCTCGTCCAGCGGGGAGGAAGATGACCCTTTCAGGGCCACCACCTCCGAGTTGTGGACCTGTGAGAGGACCTGGGAAGCCGTCGAGGAAACCCCATTGAGGGCTGAGCAGCGGATGGCCCTCTCTCTGAAGCGGGTCTGGGCGAGGCCTGCCCCGGAGGGAGAGACTACCCCGATGTAGGAGAGCGAGTCACTGGGGTTGCCGAAGGGGGAGCCCTGGGCCCTGAGTAGACCAACTCCGGCTTAGAGAGGTCCACACCCTGGCTCTGGTGGTAGGCCCAGGGGGTCCAAAATGGCCACTGGACCGGGGCCTGCAGCTACGGCGGCCACCACTGCTGCATTACCAGTACCAGGGTAGGCCACGGCCAGGGCTGCTGCTGGCGCCGACGTGCTCCGGTGCCAGGATCTGTGGCGGGAGTAAGACCGGTGCCGCGACCTCGACCTGGAGCCCCGCGATGATCAGACTGATTCTGCAGAAAAGGACCTGGGGATTCCAGTGGATGAGAAGCTGGATACGAGTCAACAGTGTGCCCTTGTAGCCAAGAAGGCTAATGGCATATTAGGTTGCATTAGGAGGAGCATTGCCAGCAGATCCAGAGAAGTGATTATTCCCCTTTATTCGGCTCTGGTGAGGCCACATCTGGAGTATTGTGTCCAGTTCTGGGACCCCCCACTATAGAAAGGATGTGGACGCATTGGAGAGGATCCAGTGCCTCCGAATCAGTTGAATACTCGGAGGTCAACCAGGGTGGCGCGGTGGCAGTAGCAGCCTGCAACCTCCGGCTCGGAGCATGCCGGGCCATGGACTCCAGCTTCTCTCGGTGCTGAGGGGGAGGCGGGGGATGGTGGGAGGCGGTGCCAATCTGCTCATTGTTGATGTGCCAGCTGTCACAGAGGGTGGGGGAGTCACCAGGCCCTGCACCCCCATCCACAGCCAGACATGACTCTCAGCCAGCAAGTAGAACAGAAGGTTTATTTGTTGACAGGGACACAGCGTAGCACAGACTTGTTCTTACAGGAACCAGGAGTATTCAGTACAATCCAACTTGGGGATAGGGGGCCCACAGCCCTGGCTCTGGGCCCCTGCCTGGCCCCCCAAGCCAGCCAAAAAACTAACACACACACCTAGCAACTGGGTAGCCTCCAGGCTGCCTCTCCTACTCCTTTTGTCCTGCTTCCCGGGCAAAGTGTCAGCTGACTGAATCCTCCACCTAGCTCATGTGTCAGGATGGCATGGGCCATTCTCTACATGCCTTCCCTCAGGAGTTCTCACCCAAAGATCCCATCCTGCGTTGGGCACTGCGCGCACGCAGGCACGCACACACAGGACAGTAGGAATCACATACAGCATAACAAAGTCAACAGTGAATGCAAAAACAGAGTGAACACCGCAACCACATGAGTGAACACAGTCCCCACTACGTCACACCAGCGGCTGGAGGACCCGATACCAGCGTTGGTGCCACACGGAGCCCCTGTGTTGGTGCCAACTCCAGTGCCGGTGCCAGTGTATGGGTCAGGGTGGGAGGCGGTGCTGCACCTGGCACCAGAGTCGAGATCGACGGCACCGAGGTACTGCAATGATGTCTTCTCGCATCCCAGGCCGGGGCATTCGGTGCCATGGCCGTGTGATGGTGCTGTCTGGCATCACACTCCTTTGCTGGGCCCAGTGCCGAAGTCAGGGACGAGGTCAGCTCGATAAATTCTCTCGCTGCCTCGAAAGTGTCCAGAGCAGAGGACCCCAGGCGGGCCACCACAGGGCTGGAGTCCCGACGTGGGCTAGAGCGGTGCTGTGCTCGCCGGTGCCACATGCCCCACCTGAGGGCTCACGGATGGCACGTGCCTTGAGGGAGACCTACCCCATCTAGGTCTCCTCTTCTACTGGGGACTGGGACTGGTGCCGAGGCCTATGTGGCGCCGGGGAGGTGTGTGAGTGGCTGGGTGCCACCCGCACCAAAGCCAGTGCGCTCTGGGTCACTGGTGCTGGGCGAAGAGCTGCCTCCATGAGAATGATCTTCAAGCAAGACTCTCTCACTCGGTGCGAAGCTTGAAGCCCCTGCAGATCTTACACGCTTTGGACAGGTGGGCTTCACTGAGGCACTTGAGGCAGGCTCCTTGGGGATCCCCACAGGGCATAGGCTTCTGTTCCAATGACCGTCATGAGTGGTAAGAATGAACTGAGGGGGTGGAGGGCCAGCCGGGGTATAGAGCGGCACCACTCCAGGGGGCTCCCCTGCTGGCCCAACAGATACTGCTAAGTGAAAAGCTTCAGACGACACATGCATGCAGCGTGCGCACACCTACATGGACTGGACATGAGCAATCACTTGAATAACCGCCCTCCATTTCTGCTTACCCACACCCTGCCTTGGAACACCTTAAACCCTTCTCCAGATCCATCTGCACAAATCTAATATATGAAACATTAAAAATACCTACCTTTGCTAGACGTTCTTTCTTGTCCCACCAGTCATCAAAGGCTCTAAATGCTACCACCTCGACCATTTTCCGGTTTAAGTCCCTTTTCATAATTGCTTTTAGTTCCTTCACAATTACCAAGAGAACACCATCCACTGTAGCCTTGTGCGGATCCTCCTTCTTCGGCACATAACCCGGTGGTGGGACTGAGGGGTCAAACTTGGGCAGCGGTGGCCATTGCTGCCCCCGTCCAATAGCTGCTCCCATTGAGAAGGGACGGTAGGGAGGGAGATTCACAAACTGCATCCGACTTCCCAGAAAAGGTGGGTACTGATACATATTCTGTCCCTGCATCATGCGGCTCAGCATCTGAGTTTGCATCTGAAAGGACATTGGCATGCCGCCCCACTGGTTGCCCAGGACATTTATCATATCCACTTGCATGACAGCAAACATGCCAGGATGGAATGGAGGAAGTGGAGGCAAAATATGAGGCGGTGGGACCCCAGGTGGCGCAGGAAGCGGAGGTGGAGGGACAGTGACCGCAGGATGAGTTGGAGGTGGTGGTGGTGGGAGAGGTGGTGGCATTGGAAAGCCTGGTCGGGGTGGTGGAGGGGGTGGAAGCGGAGGGAACCCTGGAGGGGGCATGGGTATTGACTGAGTCATCACAGCAGAGTTGCTAACAGAGGAGTTCACCACAAGGGTTTTGGCACATTCTGCACTGGTGATTGGTGGAGAATTCATTTCGTCATCAGATATTTCCATGTCCTCCCCTGAAGAATGCTGACTCTGGAAGAAAGGGGAAGAGAAACACATTCCTTTAACGTAAGTTACCTTCACACTGGCTGCTTAGAACAACAGCCACGTTACTGACATTTTAATCATAACTGGAGAAACCCAAGTGCTATACTGGAAGGTGTGTCCCACTGAGCACACAGAGTTTCATTTAAGTCATTCTGTTTCACATCAGCCTACACATGGAACCTCGAGGAAGAGGTAAAGCAGAAGCTATCTCACCGTGAAACAGCACTAGCCCCCTGAATAGCAAAACTCTGCTTCTATGCAATAGTAATTGCTGCCCCCATATTTCGTGAAGCACCTAGACCCCCACATCAGTGGAAAACACAATCTCTTACCAACAGACAGTTCTGATAGAGAATAAAAATTGAAAAGAATAACTAATCTACCTTATGCTATCCAGCAAGTCAGCGTTTCCATTTTTTGAAAGCATAATCCTCAGAATTTAGCAGCTAAAAGCCGACCTCAAGTAACAGTCAGAAGAGATGTGAGTTTCATATTAATGCTTTGAACTGCTACAATTACGCCTTATGACAGTGTTTCAGGCTAGGAAAGGAGCTCCATATCTACTTTTCAATTGTCTTTGATCCTCACAGATTGAATCCAAAATTCTCAGGGTATGTCTACACTACCCTGCTAGTTCGAACTAGCGGGGATAATGTAGTCATCCGCAGTTGCAAATGAAGCCCGGGATTTGAATTTCCCGGGCTTCATTTGCATGAAGCCGGCCGGCGCCATTTTTAAATGCCGGCTAGTTCGAACCCCGTGCCACGCGGCTACATGCGGCACTGAGTAGCTAGTTCGGATTAGGCTTCTTAATCCGAACTAGCTACTCCGTGCTGCGTGTAGCCGCGCAGCACGGGGTTTGAACTAGCCGGCATTTAAAAATGGCGCCGGCCGGCTTCATGCAAATGAAGCCCGGGAAATTCAAATCCCGGGCTTCATTTGCAACTGCGGATGACTACATTATCCCCGCTAGTTCGAACTAGCAGGGTAGTGTAGACATACCCTCAGAGAGAGAGGGGAATGGGGAGAGGCACCGATCCAGGGTACATCTATACATGGAGCTAGGGATGTGGACTCCCAGCTTGAGAAGACATACTGAACTAGTGCACTAAAAATAGTAGTGTAGCTGCAGTAGAAAGGGCAGTAGCAAGTGTGGGCACTGGGTGGCTTCCCCATGGCAAACCTGCCCAGGCCTCAGGGGTACCTGCCACTGACTGTCCTACTGTGACTACACTATTATTTTCAGCACATTAGCTCAATGAGACCTAGCATGAGTATGTCTGCTTGGGAAGAAAATCACCATTCCTAGCTCCAAGTATAGGCAAAGCCCAAGTTTCTGAACAGACACTCTCCAGAACCATATGGAATATGGAGATATATATTTTGTATAAAATGCAAAACCTAGGTTCCATCTCCACCCTCACCCAAAAAGCCCATTCAAAGTCAATGGTGCTATTATGTAAATGGGTTAACACATCCAAAGGCACCTGGTTGCTCTAAGATTCACAGAGTACCAAGAACTGCCTTTGTAAATTAAGAACAGCACCAAAAGCAACTGATCAGCTAGCTCCATTCTAGATATATTTACACTTACGCAGTTGAGATCTTGTTTGCTATCAAACTGGCAAGGCATTTTCAGCTTGGAGTCATATAAGACGCAGATACATGATGACACAAAAACATTAAAAATTCCAGTAGCGAAATATAGGGGGTAGAAGAGGCACCCAGCCCTCAGAGGCAGTTTTTCCAGAATACTTGTTCAGGGCAAAGCTGTTTATCAACCAGATTTCAGTTAGGGGCAGAGTGACAGCACCTTGTCCCTGGCCCCACTGACGGGGTGTGTGGGTGTGGTGGTGGTCGGGGGGGACGACGGGACGGACGGACGGACTATTTCAATCTCCATTTTTCCAGCTGCCAGTACTAAATAGTGGGAGTATGAGTTATCACCCATTTCCCCTCCGCATCCACTGCTTGAACACTGTAATGCAGGGCTACTCAACACGCGGCACGCAGCCCATTTGTTTGTGGCCCGTGGTGCTGTTTGTATTTACATGGGGCTCAACACGCATCCCGCGGGTGGGATCCTTTGAACATGGCCTCCACTGGGAACACGCTCCACAACAGCAAGGCCTCCCCAGGTGGGGTGAGCACTGAAAGACGCAAGCAGAAAGGCTGGCTGGAACAGATTGGTACAGGGTGTCGACATTTCTAGCCCCCAGGGAGGAGGTGCCAGGAGCACCGGGGCATTGTGGGAAGTACTTTGTATTCATGCCAGTCAGTGTGAAAGACGCTATTTGCATATATTTACATGTCTACGCAACCACACTTAAGTTGCGGCCCTCGTCATGTGCTGAGAGTATCATTGTGGCCCCCAGGGCTTCCAAAGTCGAGTAGCCCTGCAGTAATGAATAGGAGGAATGCTGATCAGCACCCAGTGACTAAAGGGTTAAACTCAGGTAACTAGCAAGGGGGTTGGCAGGAAGCCAGAAAAACCAATAGGAATAAAATGCTGAAATGTATAAAGGACCTTGCCTGCTTTCTTTGTGTGGGAGAGGTAAACCAGCAGTTGAGACACACAGAAGGATTCAAACCCAGGCAGGACTACCATGCCTCCAAGGGATTCGGGGCATGGAAGTGAACTGAACCAAGAAAAGACTGGAAGTAAGTAAAGGGAAAAAGTGAATCTAGTCGCAATCAGGGTATATTCTTTATGAACAAGTTACTCACCCTGTGTAGTAACGCTGGTTCTTCGAGATGTGCCCCGTGGGTGCTCCACTCTAGGGGCTCGTCTACATTAACATGCCCCTTCTGGAAAAGGGGCCAGTTAATTTCAGAGATCGTAACAGGGAAATCCGCGGGGGATTTAAATATCCCCCGCAGCATTTAAATAAAAATGTCCGCCGCTTTTTTCCGGCGTTTAGAAAAGCCGGAAAAGAGCGTCTACACTGGCCCCGATCCTCCGGAAAAAGCGCCCTTTTCCGGAGGATCTTATTCCTCCTTCAAAGTAGGAGGCCAATGTAGACGTAGCCTTGGTGTCGGGTCCGTCCCGGCGCCGCTGGTCGGAAGCTTTCAGAGCCGTCTTCGGCCGGTCTGCGCATGCCCCCTGCAGCGCGCGGCTTTCGCGCCTTTGATCACAAGCGCAGACCGGGCCCCCCCCCCCCGCCAGTTCCTCTCACCACTCAGTCCCTGAAAGATAAATCAAAGGGAGAGACCCGGAGCGGGGAGGAGGGCGGGTCGTGGAGCACCCACGGGGCACATCCCGAAGAACCACCGTTACTACACAGGGTGAGTAACTTCTTGTTCTTCTTCGAGTGGCCCCGTGGGTGCTCCACTCTAGGTGACTGTATAGCAGTAACCGGGACACCAGCGCTCCGGGTCAATTAATTATTGCCTGTAGAAGACAGGACTGCGGAAGCCACCGCGTGGTCTGACGCCCATCGTTGCACTATGGCATAGTGCCTCATAAAGGAAGTACTTGAAGCCCAAGTAGCGGCTCTACAAATATCTGCTAGGGGAACTCCCCTGGAAAAGGCCGTAGAGGTTGCTACTGCCCTAGTTGAATGTGCCCGTGGATTGGAGGGCAACGGTCTGTTATGAATAGCGTGACACCGGGTTATGCAGAAGGAGATAAGCCTAGCTATGCGTTGAGTTGAAAGCGCCTGTCCTTTGGATCGCTGCGCTGTTGATACCAAAAGTTTATCTGTTTGGCGCCATTGTCTGGTTCTGTCTATGTAGAAGGCCAGGGCACGTCTGACATCCAGTGTATGAAGCATAGCCTCCTTATTTGAGGCATGTGGCTTTGGATAAAAAGAAGGAAGTACAATCGGTTCGTTGATGTGGAACGACGAGGAGATCTTAGGAGTGAACGCCGGGTGCAACTGTAGAGTCACTGCTTCTTTTGAAAACAATGTGAATGGGGGAGTCGACATCATCGCTCCTAACTCACTGACTCTGCGCGCTGATGTAATTGCAAGCAGGAAAGCAGTCTTCATAGTCAGCATGTGTAATGCTACGGATGCCAGTGGTTCAAATGGGGGAAACATAAGTGTTTCGAGTACTAAGTCCAAATTCCACGACGGTGGAGGAGGTCTCCAAGGTGGACTTATATTATTTAGACCTTTGAGGAATCGCTTGGTGGTCGGATGTGAAAACAATGAGAACCCCTGTATCGGGGAATGGAATGCACTGATGGCCGATAGATGAACACGGAGGGATGCCAATGAGAGTTTTGAATCCCGCAAGTGAAGCATGTACTCGAGGACCTGGTGTAATGGAGCGGACAGGGGTTGGACGTTGTTTTGAAGGCACCAAGCCGAGTATTTGCGCCATTTAGCGAGGTAAGTACGTCTTGTTGAATCTTTTCTACTGTGAATTAGAATGGACTTGACCTGCTGTGAGCAAAGGTTCTCATCCTGGTCGAGCCAGTCAGGAGCCACGCTGTCAGATGTAACATCTCCAGCTTGGGATGTAGAAGAGAACCCCGTTCTTGGGAGAGAAGGTTCTGGTGTAAAGGCAGAGGCCACGGAGGCCGTAGAGACAACCTGTGCAAGAACGGATACCAAGCTTGCCTGGACCAGGCCGGTGCTATCAGAATCACCGTTGCTGCCTCCGCTCTGATCTTCTCCAGTGTTCTGGGAATGAGAACTATTGGAGGAAACGCGTACAGTAGTGATTTCTTCCAGTTGGTTAGTAGTGCATCGCCTAGGGATCCCTTGCCGATCCCTGCTCTGGAACAGAACAGGCGACACTTCTTGTTGGAGGCCGTCGCGAACAGATCTACCGGGGCGTGCCCCATCTGTTGAAGACGTCCTGAATCACATCTTGCCTCATCTCCCACTCATGGTCAACGGGAAAGCGCCTGCTTAGGGAGTCGGCAATGACATTGGCTATGCCAGGTAAGTAGGATGCTGATATGATGATATTGTTCCTTATGCACCAGTTCCAACACCATACCGCTTCTGTGCATAGGGAATGTGACCTTGCTCCGCCTTGTCTGTTTAGGTAATACATCGCTGCCATGTTGTCCGTAAGCACTCTGACTGTCTTGCCTTTCAGGTGAGGGAGGAAGTGTTTGCATGCCAGGAATATTGCACGCAACTCCAGTCTGTTGATATGTAGACGCCTCTCGGCAGGAGACCAGCGACCTTGTATGCGTTCGTCGCCCATGTGCGCACCCCATCCGATGAGGGAGGCGTCCGACGTCAGCTGTATCGATGGAATCGGTGTGTGGAAAGGCATTCCCACCAAAATGTTTGATGCCTTGGTCCACCAGCGCAGAGACACGTGAACGTGGAGCGGAAGAGAAACTTGTTTGTGAATGTCGTGTCTTCCCAGCACATGCACCGTTGACAGCCAGTGTTGCAGGTTTCTGAGGTGGAGGTGTGCATGGGGAACGACAAACATGGCCGCAGCCATGTGGCCCAGGAGACGCAGACAGGTATGTACTGAGACTACTGGGCCCTTGCCTAGTAGAGTGACCAGGTCCTTTATCGCCTGGAATCTGTCCTTCGGTAAATAGGCTCTTGCCGTCTTTAAGTCAAGAACTGCCCCTATGAACTGTATGTTCTGCGTTGGAGTGAGGGTCGATTTCGACTCGTTCACAATCAGTCCTAGAGAGTCGAACACTCGTCTGACCGTTGTGACCATGAGGGATGTTTCTTCCTGCGACGTACCCTTTATCAAACAGTCGTCCAGATAAGGGAATATGATGACTCGCAGTCGCCGGAGGTGCGCAGCAACGACGGCGAGGGTCTTTCAGAATACCCGTGGAGCCGAAGCCAGACCGAATGGGAGGACACGATATTGGAAATGCTCGTCCTTTATGACGAAGCGCAGGAATCGTCTGTGTGCAGGATGTATTGTTATGAAAATACGCATCCTGTAGGTCGAGGGCCGCGAACCAATTGTTGTTGTCCAGAGCTGGAATGATCGTAGTGAGCGTCGTCATTTTGAATCGCTGTTTTCAAAGGTAGCGATTCAACTGGCGCAGATCCAGAATAGGTCTCCATCCCCCCCGTTTTCTTTTGCGTTAGGAAATAACGTGAATAGAACCCTTTTCCCCTGAAGCCCTCTGGGACCTTCTCTATCACTCCGATAGATAGTAGGCGATAAGCCTCTTGTTGCAGGAGGTCCTCGTGAGATGGGTCCCTGAAAAGGGACGGGGATGGTGGGGTGGTAGGAGGGAGGGATGTGAATGGGATGGTGAGACCGGATCTTATCACCTCCAACACCCATTTGTCTGATGTTACAGCAGCCCATTGATGGTAATAGGGTTGCAGTTTGTGATGAAAAATGGGCTTGGCATCTCTGGCAACGATTGGAGTGTTCAGCACGCCCTCGACATGGGAGTCAAACCTGCTGTTTGGGCGCCCCGGCATTGTTCACTCTAGTCGGGTGAGGACGTCTGCGCTGCAGTTTCTGCCTAGGGTGACCTTTATCATAAGGACGGTTTTGTTGTCTCCGGAATTGATAGTCATAACGTTTTTGGAACGGAAAATATTGTCTGCGGCGGAAAGGTGGGGCGTACATTCCGAGAGTACGTAAGGTTGTTCGTGAGTCCTTCCCTGTATGGAGTACGTCATCCGTTTTTTCCGCGAAGAGCTTAATCCTATCGAATGGAAGGTCTTCCACCTTGGATTGTAACTCTCTAGGTACTGCGGCCGTTGCTAGCCATGAGGCCCTTTGCATGGATACTGCCGTAGCAACTGTTTTCGCCGCTGTGTCAGCCATGTCACTGGCAATTTGCAGACCTGCTCTGGCACACGCATATCCCTCTTGAATTATCTCACGGAGGAGAACCCTATCGGCCTGGGAGATTCGTTGTGCAATTTCCGTCAATCTTGCAATGTTATCGAAGCTATGATTGGACAAGAGCGCCGCATAATTAGCGATACGCAGGAGAAGCGTGGATGAAGAATACACCTTCCGTCCAAAGGTGTCTAGCTTTTTTGCATCCTTGTCAGCTGCTGAATTTCTGACCTGTGGGTTCTTTGCCCTCTGCAAGGCTGCGTCCACCACCAGTGAATTTGGCTGGGGGTGAGTGAACAGGAACTCTGCCCCTTTGGCTGCTATGAAGTATCTTTTCTCAGCCCTTTTACACGATGGGGTAACTGAAGCCGGCGTGTTCCAGATCTCTGAAGCCGACTCTAGAATTGCCTCATCTAGCGGTAAGGCCGTTCTGGATTGATGCCTAGGGTGTAAGTTCTTCCACAACTTATGTTGTTTCGCCTGCACGTCCGTTAGTTGAACTTCCTGTGACTGTGCCACCCTCTTGAATAGGTCTTGGAATTCACGGGCATCGTCTGGTGGTGAAGGATCCCCCATGAAAACTGCGTCATCTGGGGAGGGTGATTGGACATCCCCAGGGGAAGCTGCAGGCGTGTTCTCGCCTGTATCCGAAATTTGACCCTCCTCAGGGTCAGAAAGGACTGATACTGAGGGTGCCGTGGGAAGGGGTGGTTTCGGTGATTGAGGTCTTTGATATTCTGGGGCATGCGGTGAAGATCGTCTATGATAAGGCTGGTGGCAACAGCAAGAGTGGGAATGGGAGTGTGATCTGCCCTTCCTTATAGGGGCATGATAACTCCTGAGAGTATGATAATCATAGTCAGGAGATGATCTCCTTGATGTATATCTGCTGCTGTGCCTGCTCCGATATGATCTGGGAGGAGAGTAGGTCGGCGAGCAAGATCTATGTGGAGAGCTACGTCTATAAGAGTAATTCGAGCAGGAGCGTCTATGAGCATTGCTATACGCGGAGGAATAAGCCCCCCTGTCAGAGTGACATGCAGGAGGGGAAGGCTCAGGTGAGAAGTACAGTGAAGGTGACCTGGAATGGCCTTGAAGGCAGAGATTGCAATCTCGGTGCGGGGGGGGGAGGGGGTTCTGAGCAGCTGTCGGCCCGGAGTTAATGATTTCCCTCTGCAGGGAGCGAGTGCTCTCACACGGCACCGGGGGTGCTCTGGGGGAATTGCTCTCTTGCGGTGCCATCTGCCCTGTCGGCACCGCGCGGTGAGCCGTGGTCTCCCGGTGCCGCTGTGTCTTCTCTGGAGCAGCCAGTGCTCGCTCCCGTGGGGGGGTCGAGGATGCCTTTTTCAGCGGTCCCGACCCCGTTGCCGCTCCTAACTCGTCCCACTGCTGCGGGGACAGTTCCCTGTCAGGCGGCATCGTTGGTGGCATTAGCGGCATGGCCAGCTTATCCCCCGAAGGGGTTCTGGTCCGTGCATGCTCCCTATGAGTAGGGGCAGCCGCTTCAGAAGCCGAAGCTGTGCGCGGCTTTGATGGTTCTGCCACAGACCGGGAAAGTGGTTTAGATGCCGGTCTAATGCCCCCTGTTACTGCCTCCGACTTGTCCTGACTCACCCGCGGCAGGGGGACAGCGGGGAGAGAGCGGGTGGGAGAAGCCTTTTTCTTTTTTGTTTTAGGCACTCCTGGGGATAGCGCCCTTCTCTTTGGAGCAGCTATTTGCTCCTGTGCAGTTTGTGGCAGCTGAGCCTTGTCGCAGAGAAGAAGCTTGAGCCGGAGATCCCTGTCCCTGTGCGCCCGCGGGGTTAATTTCAAGCAATGGACGCATTTTTGGGGTACATGGGACTCCCCCAAACAACTGACACAGATTGTGTGTCCGTCTGAGGCTGGCATAGCCTCTTTGCACTGGGAGCACCTTTTGAATCCTGGTGTCCCAGGCATGATTAAATTGACTAGGCAGACTGCCGCACTGGCAGGAATTGACTAGAACAACGTCGTCTTTTTTTTTTTTTAAACTAACTAATTAACAGGAAACTAACTACCGAATAAAGACACACTATTTTACAATTTTTTCTGACAGGATTTGCTCTGTGTCTGAGGCGATCACAAAGCTCCGCCAGCAACCTAGGGCGGTTGAGAGGAACTGGCAGGGGGGCCGGTCTGCGCTCGTGATCAAAGGCGCGAAAGCTGCGCGCTGCAGGGGGCATGTGCAGACCGGCCGAAGATGGCTCTGAAATCTTCCGACCAGCGGTGCCGGGATGGACCCGACACCTAGAGTGGAGCACCCACGGGGCCACTCGAAGAAGAATTGGTGGTTTGGTTTCAACTGCTTTGTGTGACTCTATGCCTCCCTCCCCATTTACCATCTAATCGTTGTTCCCAGAGATTTTCTCTGTGTTTTAATTTGTTTTCCTGAGTTGCTCTGTACCATCTAGCAACCAAGTCTGCTTTGTCAAGTATATCTTTTGTTTTGTAATAAAAATCACTTTTTTAAGGTGATGATTTGATTCTTGTATCCTGGAAGGTACAGGAGGTCTGTCTGTCTGTCTGTATGTCGGCAGGCCTCATACTAAGATGTCAACTACCAGAGACTGCAGCTTGTTTGTTTCTTTTATTTTTTTTTAAATCGTTTCTTTTATTTTTTTTAATCTCTCTTGTGGCAGAAGAGCTTGGGGTACCCCTGGGGGAGAATTCAAGTGTTTGTCCCCGGTTTTAGAGAGAAAAAAAAAATCACTTGATGATGGCAGCAACCCCCCCCCCCCCCCCCCCACACACACACACACACAAAATCTGTGCATTTGTGATTCTGGGGGAAAATTTTGTAACCAGTACCTGTAGTGGCAAGATATACTTAAAATCTTTGTGGGCTTCCACAGTCTGTACTCGGAGTGCCAGAGCGGGGATCAGCCATGACAAACACGAATGGACCCACTGCCTTATTATTTCTTGCAAACAGTTCCTCCTTCTCAGCAGCAATGCATAAAAAGGCTAAACAAACAGCCTGCACATTGCCACAAGCTATAGAATATATACACAAATACAGAAACCACCACACAAATGCAATGATGAAGAACCGGCTGAAGCACAGTAGTTGTGGCTGTATTTTTGCCACGATAGTCAAGGGATTCATGGGTTTTGTTATTTTTGTGAGATTGTTTAAAAAAAAATGGGATATTTGCACATGGCATGTTGGCAAAACAGATGAATCGATTGCATTGTGACTACATCGAAGTCACCAACACACACTATGAACACATAAATTGTTAGGCTGGTTTTAATCAAAGGACACTTCTGGTCCAGCAACTACCACCAGAAAGCAGGCTGAGCACAAGACTTGCAACAGCACGCTCTCAAGCCTTCAGATCAAAGTGCACCTCTTTTCTCAGGGCCTTCCTTTAACTCATAAAACTGCAAAATGATCACATCAGCAGATGCCAACCTCCAGAACTTAAGAGCTCTGTGTAGCTTCAAAGCTTGTCTCTCTCATCAAATGAAGCTGGTCCGACAGAAGAGACTGCCTTCACCCACCTGGTCTCTCTAGACCAAACCAAGAAAACTGACCGTTTCTACTGAAAAAAATAACCAACATACATGTACTAATGTCGCCCTAAATGCTATGGTGGGTGCCTTAGAAAGAGAACAAATAATTGATTTTTCAGTGGCTCGCTTGTAACAGCTGAACAAAAAATAAGTTTGTGTTTGAACAAAACATTTCATTCCACCAGAAACTTGGGGGGGGGGGCTTTAGAAGGGAGGGAGAAGAGATTTTGATGCGTTTTTCACCCTTTTATTCATTTAACTGAGGCAGCTAAATTTTTTAATGAAACACTGACTTTTCATTTAACATTTTCAAAGCCCCTCCCCCCCCATTTATTTGGCTGAAATTGTTTGCCACATTCAGCGCAAATTCACAAATATATTTGTCTGATGGAAAGATGCATTTTTGGCAAACAAGTTATTAGCCAAAAGAAATTTGCCCAGCCCTATTTTGAAATGCAGATAATAATGCTTTGTCTCTACCCACTGTTAGTAGGGTTGCCAATTTTGGTTGGATGTATTCCTAGAGGGTTGGCAACCCCAACTATTTGCAGAGCTCTACAGAGTAAGGGTGACATGGTACTAATTAGGTGCTCAGCATCCTATGTTAGGAACTCTACATTCACACAGGCACTCTGTGATGGATGAGCTTTGTAAATCCTAAAAATGACTAAAATTGAAAAATAAGGTGTGTTTGGGATGTAGGCTGGTTAGGCCTCCCGGAGGGGTTCTTCCACCTCCAGGTCAGTGGGCGGCCACTTCGCCTCACTGCACAGTCACTTAAAAATAACCCTCCAAGCCAATAGCTCACTAACCTGGCCTTAACCAGATCAGGGCAAGAGGCAAATTGTTCAGGAGCCCGGCCTTGCTTCAGGTGGGCGACAGGCACACCCAGACAGGAGTCTTGAGTCCTGGCTCTCCATCAGAGCAGGCCAGCAACTAAACCCAATTGGGGTGTAGAGTTCCCGGCCCTGGTTCAAGGCCAGGCGAGGGCAACAGTTCAGGCACCCTAGCCCTGGGGCAGGGCGAGCAGCAAACAAACAGTTAGTTCGGTTATACAGAGGGGCCAGGCTCTGGTTTAGGGCATGGCAGCAAGCAAACAGTTTGGAAGTTCAATTAGCCCTGGCCCTAGGTCAGGGCGGGGCAGCACACAAACAGTTAGTTCAGTTATACAAAGGGGCCAGGCCCTAGTTCAGGATGTGGCAGCAAACACACACAGGTTTGGGGTCTCCTTGTTCAGGAGGGTTGTAGGCAGCTCGCCTGCGGTAGCGGTGAGGGGGAGATTGCCACCAAGTGGGTGGCGGGGGGGGGGGGGGGGCAGAGGCCCGCCCACTCCTCTGCACCGCAGCCCAGGGCCCTAGATGCAGAAGAGCAGCTGCTGCTGGCTCAGCGGGGGCTCCAGCCTGAAACACGCTGGCCTAGGGCCTTTACCAGCCCTGGCTATCCCCTGGGCCACTTCCCTTCTTCCCCTCAGCGGGTACCTGGACTTTCAGTAGGTTGTTCAGGAAGTCAAGGGTTATCTCCTCCAGCTGGGGTCCCGGCTGTTCAAGCCAGTCCTCCGCTGCCTGCAGGTCCAGCGGTCCCAGCTGGTGCTCAGGCCACAGCAGGAGGTGGCATTCCAGCTGATCCTCTGGGTTAGGCTGGTCCTCGGGGTCAGGCCCAGTTGGCGGTCCTTGCAGGTCCAGTGGCCCTAAACGGTCCCTGGATACAGGCTGGTGTCAGAGTTTGGGCAGGTCCTCCGGGCCAGCTGCACTCAGAGGCCTGGGCCAAGCCTCAGTCTCCCCCAACAGGGAGCACTGAGCAGGCCTCTGGTTCCTCTGAGTCAGAGGCAGTTGGAGGCCTAAGCCAGGTCTCAGCGTCCCAGGCAGGGAGCTCTGTGCAGGCCTCTGGCTCCTCCAGAGGCTGGGCCCCAACTGAGCTCCCAGGCTGGGTTTCTATAGCCCTGGCCACGCCCCCTGAGCTCTGGTCAGGAGACTGAGAGGAGCTAGTTCGTGTCCAAAATGGCTCCCGGAGGAATTCCTCTGCCTCTGGCTCAGTGGGCGAACACTTCGCCCCACTACATGGCAAGATTGTAGCAAAAGCCATCTCACTGCGGCTGCGGTCCATGCTGGCAGACGTGATCCATCCCGACCAGACCTACACCGTCCCGGGCCGTAGTATATTTGATAACTTGTATTTGGTCCGGGATCTCTTAGAGCTCGGGTGTAGGGACGGTTTGTCGTTCGCCCTCCTGTCCCTGGACCAGGAGAAGGCGTTCGACAGGATGGACCACGGGTATCTCCTGGGCACCCTGCAGGCCTTCGGCTTCGGGCCCCGGTTTGTGGGTTTTCTCCGGGTGCTGTACGCCCTCGCGGAGTGTTTGGTCAGGCTCAACTGGACCCTGACCGAGCCGGTCAGCTTCGGGCGGGGGGTACGTCAGGGGTGTCCGCTGTTGGGCCAGCTGTACGCTCTGGCGATCGAGCCCTTCCTCTGTCTCCTCCGTAGGAGGTTGACGGGGTTGGTGCTTCGGGAGCCGGAGCTGCGGCTGGTCCTGTCGGCGTACGCCGATGACGTGCTCCTCGTGGTCCAGGACCCGGGCGACCTGGCGCGGGTGGAGGCTTGCCAAGCCGTCTACTCGGCAGCCTCCTCCGCCCGGGTCAACTGGGTCAAGAGCTCTGGCCTGGTGGTCGGGGACGGGTGGCGGGCCGGCTCCCTCCCACCCGCGCTTCAGGCCATCAGGTGGAGCGCGGGTCCGCTGCTCTATCTGGGCGTTTATTTATCCGCCACGCATCCTTCTCCGCTGGAAAACTGGCAAGGTTTGGAGGCCAGGGTGGGTGAGCGGCTGCAGAGATGGACAGGACTGCTCCGGTGTCTCTCCCTTCGCGGGAGAGCGCTGGTGCTAAATCAGCTGGTCCTGTCCATGCTCTGGCACCGGCTCAACACCCTGCGCCCGGCCCCGGAGGTCCTGGCCAAGCTCCAGAGGGCAGCTTTGGAGTTCTTTTGGCCAGGACTGCACTGGGTCTCTGCAGGGGTCCTGTCCCTCCCCCTGGAGGAGAGGGGTCAGGGCCTGGTCTGCATGCGCAGCCAGGTCCGGACCTTCCGCCTCCAGGCCCTTGCAGAGACTCCTCTTCAGTGCAGGTAGTCCGGCATGGGGCACCTTGGCGCGCGCTTTCCTCCGCCGCCTCCGAGGGCTCCGATACGACCGGCAGCTCTTTTTTATCCACCCGAGGGGTCTTCCGCGAGACCTCTCAGAGCTGCCGGAATTCTACCAGGACCTCCTCCAGACCTGGAAGCTGCTCTCGGCGACCAGGTCCGTTGTGGCCTCCGAGGGGGCAGACCTCCTCGCGGAGCCCCTGCTCCACAATCCAGCCTTGTGCGTGCAGGTGGCGGAGTCTCCCTCGGTGCGCCGGAGGCTGATCCTGGCAGAAACCACCATGGTCGGAGACCTCCTGGACTACGACGGGGGGGACTGGGTGGACCCCCGGGCGCTCTCTCGGCGCATGGGGCTCTCCACCCCCCGAACCCCTCTGCGCCTACTCCAGGAGGTGAAGGCGGCCTTGCCGCGGCCCGCTCTCGATTTTCTGCAGCGGTCCATGCGAGAGGGTACGCCCCGCCCCTCCCCTCCCCTCCTGCAAAGCCTCCGTCCCTCATTATTGGGCCCCTGTTCCGCGGGCCCCCCCGGCCTCCCCATCCTTGGACACCCAGCCGGCTGCAAAATTTGCAGCCGGTCTGTTTTCAAACCGCGCCAAGGCAACATCTGTACACGCTTGTGCTCCACACCCTGCATTTCCCCACCCTCGTGTCCCGCCCCGATACAAAGTGGCGGGACTATCTAAGACCTGTAGAGGGTGGGGAACCCCGATGGGCCAGCGTCTATTCCGATCTAATTCCGCGGCCCATCGGGGACATAAGTTGGCGGCTCCTTCACGGAGCCGTGAGCACGGGCGTGTACTTGGCGCGGTTCACCCCAATCCCGGACACCTGCCCCTTTTGCGGCGTGAGGGAGAACCTGGCGCACGCCTACCTCGAATGCGCCAGGTTGCAGCCCCTATTCCGGCTCCTCCAGAACCTCTTATTGAGGTTCTGGCTGCACTTTTCCCCTCACCTTTTCATTTACGCACACCCTATCCGTGGCCCCACAAAGTCGCGAGACCTCCTCGTCAACCTGCTCCTGGCTCTAGCGAAAGCTGCTATTTACAACACCAGGAGTAGGATGTTGGACGAGGGGGTTCTCTGCGACTGTGGGGCCTATTTCCGTTCCTCTCTGGTTTCACGAATCCGGGCAGAGTTCCTCTGGGCGGCGTCTGCTGGCTCCATCGACAGCTTTGAGGAGCAGTGGGCGCTGTCCGGGGTTCTCTGCTCGGTGTCCCCATCCGGTTCCCTAGTTATGAACCTTTAGCCTGCACTCCTTGCCCTTTTTGTCATTATTTGTCCCCAGTAATTAGTTGAGCACGGGTCCAGTCGTCCCTCCCGCAAGGCTGGGGGAGGGGCTTTTAGACAGTGGGCGGGCTTTCACCCTGAACACCGCATAAACTTGACATTTAAAATTTCCAGTTTTGTTTAATACACTTTGCAATCTTTCCCACTGGTCCATTCTGGCAGCTCAGGTAGCAGCAGATAATGTCTCCTTGACTAAGAATGCTATGCATGAGAAACTCTGCAGCTTCAACTAACAATGCTCCAGTGAAAGGGGGCAGAGGAGGGTAATGAACAGACAAGTTGTGTCAGGTGTAAAGAAACTAGACCCATTTTTCAACAAGCTAGCACGAAAGGTGTTGTTAAAAAACACCCAGATCCAATGCAGAAGGTACTCAATGTAAAATATCCATTACTGTTTATGAAACGCAAGGAAATCTGATATGTTCAGGTTACAGAGCAAAGCAACAAGTGACTTTATATTCTGCTGGCTGAGCATGCTGAGATTTGTAGGGAAAGTCACCTTTATTGCCTCACAGTACAAAGCAGAGATAGAGAATATGAAGATTCATGGCTAGCTTTGGGACTCAGATCAACCTACATTTTCTGTGTCCCCTAGACAGACTGTACCCCAGTCCTCCACTTCTTCCACAAGGGAGGCAGCCTAAACCCACCACAGTATCTGCACAGCTTGTACGTCACTGCCTCCTGCTTCTTCACCTCTGATATACTGCACTAACCCCATGATCCTGCCTGAGACAGCACCTTCTTTCTGGAGCATGGCTACTGCTGAAGCACCAAGATCAGCAGCATCCCCACTGAAATGCCACCACCAGAAGGTAGCCTATTTACATTATAACTCAAGACCTCGCTGGCCAACCACCACCCAGAATTCCCCAACATTCTAAATGCTGTCATTCTAGGCCTGTGTTTCTGAAATGCAGCCACTATGGCCACAGCCTCCGGGGCAGTGACTGGGGGCGGAGGAGGGAGTGGCCCCTCCCCTAGGGCTACAAGGAGGAATTGGGCCCTGCTCTCCTCTTCAGTCCCTCTGCTGACGATTCCCACCCTCCCTTACCAGCCACACCAGGCAGCCCAGCTCACTAGGCTCCTGCCCCGGTGGGCAGTCCCACTGGAACACACTCCGCAGCCCAGCTGCAGTGCACCGGGGAGCCCAGCTGCAAGGAGACAGGCTCCCGGCCCCACTGGCAGCTCTCTTCCCTGCCAGCCTGCTGGGTTCTTAGCTGTCAGCCCTCCACTGGGACTCTCTGGTCTGGCAATCAACCTGTATTTATGTTTGTTTCAAGGAAGAGCCTGTGCATCATACTGTTTTACATGGAGATGCCATTGCACATCAGCGACTACACAATACTTGACCAAGTCACAGCCTGGAACCAATGGCAAGGAGGTCCAAGACGACTGGGGGGCCATGTCTCAAAGCACAGGACCCAGCAGCTCATCCACCTGAAGCCACTGGCTGTCCGGGTCGCAGCTCATCCGCCATTTCCACAAGGGATCTGCAATTGGCCACTTGAAACAAGGATGGGAAAAGACATTCCTCTCGCCAGTCAAAGAATCGTCAGCTGGCTACCCGCCCAGTGTTCAGCTGATCAGCCAAGATCAGAAACCAGGGTGCGCCTGCAACCATGTCCAAGCAGGTACGAGGAGGCAGCCATATGAGTTGAGCATGGCATGCAGACCAGTGCAGCTTGACTGTCTGAAAAAGACAGGTGTGGCCGTCTCACTGCAAAGGTACTACCACTCCACCAACACCCCAAACAAGGGTGTGTGATAGCACCTACGCTATTTAATATATTTTTGGCAGCCATGCTCCAGATTATTGGAGATGACCTCCCAGGCGGAGTTAAAATCACCTACAGGATGAATGGTAGCCACGTCATTCTGGGCCTCTTCAGAGCCAAGACCAAGACCACAACATCATCAGTGGTAGAACTTCAGCACACTGACGATGCCCAGGCCAGTGCCACCTCAGAAGATGGGCTCCAAGCAATCGTCGACATTTTCGCCATGGCCTACCACGGGTTGGGACTGACTCTCGATGCATGAAAGACCAAGGTTCTCTTTCAGCCAACACCCACCATACCATTATCCAAACCAACCACCAAGGTGGACGACCACGTGCTGGAGAATGTCAACAGCTTCCTGTAGCTCTTCAGGGAGGGCGGTCAGGATTTACTGCCAAGTTGTCCTCACAGGTCTCTGGCTCCATTGATGATGATAACCAGAAGGCTGCTTGCGTGTGCTCAGTGATGTGGGCCCAATGACCACAGCAGACCCCGAGAGGGCCCTCAAAGATCACGATCCAGATAAGGATCAAAGGTGCCAGGCCAGGTTTATTGTTAAGCGAAGTACAGTAACAGTTGTCAGTAGACTCTACTGAACCACTACACACATGTACTTGCCACAATGGAATGACTCAATCAGTGGGAAATTTCCATTGCCCCTCGGTCATACAAAGGCTATCCCCCCAAAACACCACCTTATATACAGGTGCAACAAGTCACACCTTACTGCTGACGTATCAAGTTGCCACCCTCTGACGCTATTTAGATAGGCGCCCATCACTCTGTACCTCGTGGTTTGATTCGATCATCTCTATCCATCACGCTGTCATTCTAGACCCTTTCCTGAACCTGGGTCTGTATCTGAGAGGAGTGGGTACCAAGATCTTCTTTAATGAGCTAGTGATACCACGTGCTTTCCACTTATGACCAATTACTGTTCTGCACCTGGGCCTATTACCAATTTGTGTTTTGCACACACAGCCCTGATTGTGCCAAGTTCTGTGAGCTGGGGCCTGCCTCTTGCTCAAAGCTTAGCTTTGCTTTATGTTAGCCATGTTTTGCCCATTGTTAGCTAGGCCTCAGCCCAGGCCTGTGCTGCATCGGCTTATGTTTTAGGCCTTCATCTTACTACACTTCCCTCATCTCAGAAGCTATCTGTCCAGCAATGCTGATATCAACGATGAAATCCGCCATTGAATCTCCAGTGCCAGCGCAGCTTATGGACATTTACGGAGGCAAGTCTTCGATGACCGTGATATCAAGATGCAGACCAAGATTAACGTCTACAATGCTGTAGTCATCCCAACGTTGCTGTATGGAGCTGAAGCCTGGACTCCCTAGAGATGACATATTAAAGATCTGGAGCAATTCCACCAAAGGTATCCGAGGAGAATATTGTGCATCACGTGGCAGCACAGACGGACCAACATTAGTGTCCTCACAGAGGCTGATTCTTGCAGCATTGAGGCAATAATCGCACACAGGCAGCTACAATGGTCTGGTCATGTGGTCAGGATGCCTGACACACGCTTGCCTAAACAGATTTTCTATGCTCAGCTGAGAACCGGGACGAGGCCTCGTGGTGCGCAGAGGAAGCACTACAGAGATGTTCTTAAGAACACCTTGGTAAAGTGCGGCATTGACGCTGACACCTGGGAGAGGCAGGTGAAGGATCAGGTAACCTGGAGGATCACCATCAAGAACAGTGTCCAACACTTTGAGATCAAGTGACATCTCCATGAAAAAGATCAGAGAGCCCAACATACAGAACGTGCCCGACCCGTATTGGCACCGCTGGTGATAGAGACCTCCCATGCAGCCACTGCCAGAGAGTGTTCCTTGCCAGAATTGGCCTAATTTCTCATCTACGTACTCATCAGTTATAGGCGTCCAAGGGGAAATCTTACTCGCTTCGAGGGATCCCACAGAGAGAGATGTTTGTTATCACTTTTTTCTGCCTCCCAGCTAGTTAACAAGTCTGCTGCTGCTGAAATATAACTTTTCAGAGAAGCAGACTTACTAACGAGCAAGTCTACAAGAACATACAAAAGCACCTTATTTGCTTTTCTATTCTCTTTAGGTCAAGTAAAGAATAGAGACAACTGTATGCTGTTGTTATTGAGTCTGAAAAAAACCCGCTACATAAATAGATTACTATGATTTGGATATGTATATATGCATTGTTAAGGAAAAACTGTCACAGTGGCCACCAGCAAGAGTTGGTGGCCATACTCTGAGGCCACCAAAAGTTTGCTGTGCAAACCTCTGTTCTAGACAGATCTCTCTGCTGTGTAGAGGCTGAGGAGGGAAGATTTCCTCTTCAATGAATGGTCTAGCAGTATAATGTTCAAAAGCATAGGTAGCAAAAGCCAGAAGGACTAAAATGACCTCTTTTAAAACTTTAATGAAGTGTTTTGGATACAAATGAGATTTCTTTATTCTCTTTTATTCAGCTTACTTGCACTGAAATGAGAACGGCAAATATACATGGACTAAAGTCTGGTGTAAGACTGGAAGGCTGCTGCAAATTTTTCTGGGAGAAAAGGTGGGTCTCACCACAGCCGAAGAAGAACTCTGCATAAGCTTGAAAACTCGCCTCTCTCACCAACAGAAGTTGGTCCAATAAAAAACTATATTACCTCATCCACCTTGTGTGTGTAATATTTTGGGACCAACATGGCTACAACAACACTGTATACAACAATCTTCTGATGTGTGTGACACTGTGTATGGAAACTCACAATATTTGCCCATCCTTCCGTAAACATCGGGGCTTGCAATTCACTGGTATCGACAGCAAACAGGGTCTGAGGTCCAATTTTTATGCCATGGGAGATGGGAACGAGAGAAAAAAGGTGAATTGTAACAGTAGAGAGAGACAGAGCAGCAAGCAAGAGGAAAAGACAATACAGACAGTCCCCGGGTTACATGGATCCGACTTACATCGGATCCCTACTTACAAACGGGGTGAGGCAACCCCGCACTAGCTGCTTCCCCCCAGCAGACCAGGGAGACATTTGCTCTTTCAAGCCAATAACAGCTGCATATATGTTGACACTACCACCTTGCAAGACATACACTTTAATCTCACCACTGCTGTGGGAAACCATATCATCTATTGGCCAGCAGACAAGGTCCTACAAACAGCCCTTGGGTTCCAGATACCCTTTAACTGGACTTCCCTAGTACCTGACCGATTTCAAAATTTGCTTTCACTCTTGCCAGAGGTCCAGAAAATCTGAGCTACAAGGCCAAATTCATGTACTTCAAACTACCTATCAAATCGAGAGGCATGCTTTTCACACAGTCTATAGAACATCTCTCCTGTGTACCAGTTATGCTATATCGTGTTATGTAATCAAGGCTATAAGGCTACCCCATCATAAAATTATAGTGGGGATATTAATGATATTATTGCTTTTGCTTGTTTTAGGATTAGCTTATTGTTGTTACAAAGGATGTAATAATAGAAATAGCTTTCATGTTTATACTAATCATGTATTACCATTACAAACAACCAAAACCTGTGGGGCCGATTCCCTTGATTTGAAAACAGAGTTACAATGCCTAATGAATATAGAAGTTTAGAAAGTGAATTGTGCTGGAAGCACAAAAGCGGGGAATGTGGAAGCCAAGGGATTTGTATGTAGCCATTTTGACCTTTTGGTTAGCCTAACTCATGCTAACTCTGAGACCTAACAATGCAGAGTACTGTGAGATACGCTGTTTTCGCCTCTCGTCTCTCGTGCTTGAGATAAGAATAGAATGCTGACTCTAGTGAAGACCTTGAGATAAGGTGGCGTCTGAAGGGAATTGTTATGGAAAGGGGAATAATTGTTATTGTTCTTATATATAAACAGACAGTATATATATAGGCTTCTAATTGTTTTTTATTGGACGATCTGCCTAGCAGCAGCTTCTTCCCTTACAATATTGCTTGAATAAACTCGAATAAAAATAGTCTGACTACTTGTTGCTCACAAACACAGAGTGAAGGCCTGTTTTCTTCCATAATTGTAAGAAAAAAAATTGGAGCATTTCCTCTGTGTCTCCTCCTCCCCCTGCCTCACTCTCTTTCTCTTCTCCTCCCCCTCCTTCTCCTGACTCTGACTCTCACTCTCCCTTTCTCTTCTCCTCCCCCTCCTGCCTCTCACTCACAGAGCCCAAATGGCCGCTTGCTCCCACACGGTGGCCCAGCTGAGCGGTACAGAAATCAGCCGAGCGCCAGGGCAGGAGAGGAAGGGCGTGACAGACGCTCCAGGCCCCACCCAGCGTTATTTATTCCATGATTTCTCGTGGAACTCCTGATGATGGGCCGCGGAACCCCAGGGAACCCTGGTTGGGAAAGACTGAATTAATACATAACCAGCTAAAAACATATGGGCTGCATCTAGACTGGCAAGTTTTTCCACAAAAGCAGCTGCTTTTCCGGAAAAACTTGCCAGCTGTCTACACTGGCCGCTTGAATTTCCGCAAAAGCACTGACTTCCTACTGTCTGAAATCAGTGCTTCTTGCGCAAATACTATGCTGCTCCCGTTCGGGCAAAAGTCCTTTTGCGCAAAGCTTTTGTGCAAAAGGGCCAGTGTAGACAGCTCAGATTTGTTTTGCACAAAAAAGCCCCGATCGTAAAAATGGAGATCGGGGCTTTTTTGTGGAAAAGTGCGTCTAGATTGGTGTCTAGATCATGCCAGTCTAGACGTAGCCAAGGTGAAAGTTTCAAATCAGGAAAACTTCTGTTTTTACATGTCTCTGTTTCACTTGTTCTTATAGCATGGATCCTAAACATTCCCCAGAGACACTGTATAAGCCTTAGTGAATGTCTTTTAGGGTATGTCTACACTACAGAGTTAATTCGAAATAACAGCAGTTATTTCGAATTAACTGTAATAGCTGTCTACACATACAAACCACTATTTTGAAATAAACTCAAAATAGCGGAGCCATAATTTCGAATTGGGTAAACCTCATTCTACAAGGAGTAACACCTAATTCGAAATAGCTAATTCGAAATAGGTGCTATGTAGACACTTAATTCGAAATAGGGGGCCTCCAGCCCTTCCCAGGGAGCCCTGGTGGCCACTCTGGGCACAACCAGGAAAACTTACTCTCCTCTACCCCAGACCCAGAGCCATTAAAGGGGTAGACCCTGGCCACAGTGCCTGTGCCAGCTCCAAGCCTGCCAGCCCAGAGCCAGCAGTGGCCACCGGGGCCCCTGACCCAGTGGCCCCAAAACACGAGCCAGCAAGTCACTGGCAGCCAGCCCTCCACCGCTCCCCAAGAGCAGTCTGCCAGCTCCCAGGAGCCTGACAGGGGCTAGAGAAGGCGGGCGCCTTCCTGGTCCAGGGTGGAGATCATGGAACTTATTCAGGTTTGGGGGGGATGCCCCCAACTTCCATGATCTCAGCCCTAGACGGAGGAACACGCCCGTCTATGGCAGGATAGCTGCCAGCCTGGCCACCAAAGGCCACATGTGAACCCAGGAGCAGGTTTGCATGAAAATCAAGTTGGTCTGGCGAGACCCCCAAACCTGAGCCCTGAGCTTCCCCTCCCCCTTCTTCCCCTTGCTTCCCCCTTCCAGCTCCCTCCTCCCAGGTTTCCCCCTCCCCTCTTCCACCCTCTCTCTTCCCCCTCCCACCTCCTTTTCCCAGTCTCCCCAGAGGTTCATTCCCCCCCCCCCAGTTTGGTTCAATGAACCCAGTTTCTGTTTTTGAACATACGTGTCTTTTATTTTACATCAGGAAGGGGGCTAGGGAGGGGTAAGTGGAAGGACGTGAGGGAGGAATGGGGCACGAGCCCCCGGTGGGGAGGATCAGGGAGGCTCTGAGGGCTCCTCGTGGTGGACGCTCTCCCTCAGGGCCTCCTGGATCCTGACAGCCCCCTGATGGACCCCCCCGGGATGGCAGCCTGCAGCAAGTGCAGCTGGGCTGATGGCAACGACCCCACGAGATGCACCGGCGTGCCCAGGGACAGCTCTGGCTCCATGTGGCCGAGTGCTGTGGTGTCCCGAGTGCGGGCACTCAGGGCACTCCAAGACAGGACTGCTTTGCTGTCCCTCATCGAGGTAGACAAGCGAGCGGGGAACCCTGAGAACTGTCTGTCTGGGGTGGGGGTAGGGTCCCTTTAAGCACAGAGCTCAGTTAGCCTCAGGCAGCAGCCCCACACACTGAAGTCCTAACCTGATGCCCTGCCGGCACTGGATCCGGCCAGACTTACCTTCGGTTCAGGGTCCACTCAGTGTGGATGTGCTATTTCGAAATAGTTTTTGTGTGTAGATGCGTTATTTCGAATTAGCTTCATTCGAATTATCTATTTCGAATTAAGTTAATTCGAAATAGTGCTGTAGTGTAGACATACCCTCTCTCTTCTTTCCAGTGTCAGTAAACATTGTATTAGTATTTGCAAGGAGAGCATGACTATTTCTAGTTGACTCATAGATTTGTTTAGCATCTTAAAGCTTAGCTATGTGTGGATAGTATGCATTTTGGTGTGTTTAATAGCTTGAGTTGTTAGAAAGGATGATAATACATGTACTCCGAGGGTGGTGTGAATTTTGTTTTTTATTTGATTTCATATTAAATAAACATTGTAAGCATTACTCTGTTAACTATCCCTTGTTTTAATATATTTTCTTCCACACCTATGGACTGTTTAAAATATATATTTATATTTCGGTTTTTTGTTTGTATTGGTGGTGCACATCCACACACTACCTCAGTATTGGTATTGCACATAAGAAATTTCAACCTGCCCAAGGACAGAAAATGTTAGAGGGAACACCTTCCTGACCAACTCTGGTTCTCTTTCCTAACCTGCTGTGAGACTTTGGGACTCTATGTGCCTCAGTTTCTCCATCTGTAACAATGGGAACAATAACACTTAAAGCACATTGCTTAAATTAAAGTCCAGTCCAGGATCCAAAGACAATGGGCTGGGAAGGATCTAAAGCTCGTTTCCCCCATATTAAAGTCGGTCTCTAAACAATGCTTTTGTATATTCAATATATCAGTTTTAAGCATGTGTAAGCATACCTGCAGTAGGCCACTTCTTTATTACACCAGATGATAATGTTTTTTTTAATCAAAATACACTTTCCCATTAAATCAGTTGATTAGTTTGAAATTACAGATGAGTACCTACATAGACAGATTATTCATCCAGAATACTATAGGCAAACAAGATGCAAACAACTGTGACAAAAAACATAAATCCTCACTTAAGAATAGTTAAGTATTCAGCATTACGTACATTATAACTCGTCTACTTGATTTAGTCCATCACCTACAGAGGCACCAAAGCCTGTCTCTCTTTATTGACCAATCATGCATCTTCCCTTTAAAAGTAACTTACCTGATGGCTTTCAGTTAATACCTCTTTACTTTGGACTGGGTGAGACTGGAAAACAAATATTTAGTAGTGAGAAATGTCATTTTGGTTTACAGCAAGTTTCACTTTCCGGTTCTCCTGCACTAGGCTGTACTGCTTGGATTGAAGACAATGCAGTGGGGTGTTGAAATAAAAAACTGTCTCCACTGAAATTTAAAAACAAAAAATCTGCTAGACATCAGTCCTGCGATGGAGCTCTGCATGGTGCTCATTAAAGAATAAGGCATAAGTGTGAGACATCTGCACAATATGGTCTTAGGTTTTGTAAAATATTTTTGTATTTATACTTTTTTTAAATCTAAATTTATAGCCATATCTAACTGGACACATCTCTTAAACCCAAAAATAATGTTTGAACCAATCTAAAGATGGTTCCCTCATCAAAATGTATTATTTTAAACACATTTTCCTATTACTATAATGAATTACTTTTCCTTACATTTCACTTAAATTTAAAATTTTTAGGTTCAGTACTAAAAGATCTTTGTATTATCGGAGTTATTTATGTTTTAGGCAACAATACAAAGCTTGTATCATAATAGGTTTCTGTTTCTTGCCCGTATTAACTGCATTCTTCCACTGATACATTTTCTGCAGTTGAACCCCACTAGCCACAACACCCTTCAGCTGAAATGGACATATTTAGTGACTACACAGCAACAGGAGATGAATGATGCACAACCCTACAAACTGTTTTCCAAACTAACTTAAACATGGCCTTTAGCAAGTCTAAAGCCTGCACCGATATCACTGCAGTGCTCTGGATTAAAGTTCAGTGGCTGGAATAAACTCCAAGCACTTGGAATAATAATCTCTGCAAAACACTTTGGGAGAAGGGGAAGCTGTGAGGAATCTGGTTACCAACAAATCAGCCTGCTTGTTCTAAAGAAGGAATCTTTCTTCTACATTTTAATCCTGTATAGCAGTGGTTCTCAAAGTGCGGTGGTCCGTGGCCACCTCCCAGGTCGTCTGCAGCAGGAGCTCAGCCCCCCATGCACCTGGGAGTCCACACTGCTGCTGGAGCCTCATGGACGACGCGTAGCTACAAGGCTGCAACATCAACTCCAGCCGGCAGGCGGGGAGGTGAAGAAAGCAAATTCACCTTTCCCCCACCCCTCGCACAGGCCGTGGAGCTACACGTGGAGGAGTGCTGCCCTGCTCCCCTCCATGGGAAGTCCTGCCTGCCACTGAACATCCACCTTGCCTAAGCCCCACTGAGTTTGCAGTCACAACAGTAAGAGCGGCATGGCCCTTGGTTGCTCCCGCGGGGCAGGCTGGGCTGCATAGGCTTCAGTGGGAGGTGGCAGTGCTGGGGCTGAGGATACCACAGGATGCAGATGGGGGCTAGGGCCCTTCAGGGCTTTGCACCCACAGGGACTCAGTCTGGGGGGAGGGTCCAAGCTGCCTCAGCACCTGCCCCCTAAGGGCACCATGAACCAAATCCCCACAGGGCCCCACCCCCAGCAGGGCTGGACACCCCGGGGTCACTCACTCGCCCACCCCGCCTTGTTGTGCCACAACCAGCCTCTCTGCCCCCCCATTTCCCTGAACCCCCCAAGCCCTATTCCCAGGGGCACCCTGCCCCCCAGCTTTATCCCCAGGCACTCCCTGCCCCTGGTCAGACACCCTACCCCAAGCACCTTCCTGCTCCCTGCCTCCTGGCCAGACACCCAAGCTTGCTTCTGCACCATACCTCCCACCCAGACCTTGCACCCTTACCCCATTCTGCACCCCACCTCCCACCCAGATCCTGCACCCCATCCCAATCCCACTCACTGGCAGCCTTGTCCCACACACTGAACCCCTCATTTTTGTCCCCACCCCAGAGCCTAAGGGGGTTTGCTTCTTTGCTTCTCACTTGTGTGGTCCCCAATTGATTTTCTGTGGGTCAGTGGCCCCCACACACAAAAGGTTCCCCACTCCTGCCATAAAGAAAACATTGAAACCTTTTGTGTTGGACATAAATTAATATTTTACTTTATTTAAAATGAAGTTTGATAAACTAACATGAGGAAGTTAAAATGCTTCATCTGTTTAATAATGTAAATTAAACTGTTCTCCCCAGGTGCAGCACTAGCAAAATGGCTCAGGCGTAATTAGCGGTGAGTTTCTATTAGCAACTGGTGGTCCGTGCAAAGGTTTGCATTGAGCCAGATGGCCCACGGGCCAAAAAGTTTGAGACCCACTGCTATATAGTCATGTGAAAAGAACATATTACTTCAACATAAACAGTTATGTGACCCTTCCTCTGAATTAAAACCTTCACCAGAAAGGAGTGTAATATAAGAAAGTGTCTGACTGTTTCTTACACCCAGGCTACTAGTTAAAGCCACAGACTCAGGACTCCAACCTACTTTGTCGATAGCAGGTCAATGAGGAGAGCTGGTCAAAGATTTGTGACAAATGTTATTTATCCCATTTATCACCTGCACATGAGGTATAATACACATTACAGCAAAACGAGCACACCAAAAATCTCCAAATTAAACCTAAATTCCACTAACAAAATGTGTAAGTCAAAATACCAGTCACAAAACATGAAACTGGCAATTGTATTACAGTATTTTGCAACCAACTCTCCAAGCCATGAGAAACTGCCAGCTCCAGGTTCAAACAATGGAATGAAACCTAATGGTTTTATTTCCTTCTCTTGTTCATTTCTCTGTGCATTGTTCATGCTGTTCTTTATGCACAGAACGATCTCAGGATCCCAAGACACCAACTTCACTTAACTGAAATCACTCCTAAAAATTCACTTTTGAAAACCTATAAAAAGTCATTTGACTATAAGTTGGGGGGAGGCCATTAGAAAAATCCAACTCATGGCCTCCAGATTTCCTAGTGCATCTTGGCTTTTATGTGCCATGTTCTATAATGTAATCTTTTCAGAATGGGTGCCTCTAAATGAAGGTTGGTTGTTGAAGCAGACACAGGGCTGCAGACAGGGAAGTTTGAGAGGGAGTGAAAGAGATCTTCCCCACCCCGCTCCGAACGAACAAGGTGAGAGCACTAGCTTTGGGGCAAGTGAGTTTGCTTGACTGTTTGCATTGACCTCCTCATTAATATTTCAGAGGAATCCTGTTTTCATTATTATTTTAGACAGCTCTCACTCTGGTACCTACGTGCTTACAAGGATGGTTGGTAGGTTGTTCATCACCAACATAAAAGTACACGTTGGACCTCCCTGGTCCAGCACCCTCAGGACCTGACTGGTCCTGGATGAGGGATTTTGCTGGACCAGGGTAGGTCATTACTGGACCCCCACTGACAGCCCCTCGCCCGGCCCGTCGGCCTCCCAGACGGCTCCTTACCTCCTGCGGGCCCTGCTGGGCAGCCATTGCTGCCCTGGCTCCAGGACCCACTGGGCAGCCACACGCATGTCTCCCAACCCCACTAGACAGACCTGATGCCATGTGCTGACAGCAGGCTCGCTGCAGGCAGACTACTACCCTGCCAGCCTCACAGGAATCCTTGCCACTGGCCCTCCACTGGGACTCTCTGGTCCTGCAACATCCATGCCAGACCATGGATGTTGCCAGACCAGAGAATCCTGATTAAGAGAGTTTCAACCTGTATTTCTTAAAGTGAAGCGCTAATCAACTGGACTTCAACTGGTCCAGAATGCGGCTGCTCAAGTTTTAACTAACACTAGTTATACGGAGCACATTATGCCAGTGCTTCGGCAGCTGCACTGGCTTCCGGTATGTTTCTGGGCACAATTTAAGGTTTTAGTTATGACCTATAAAGCCTTAAATGAGTTAGGTCCAGTGTATCTGAAGGACTGTCCTCTCCCATATGAACCTGCCTGGGGATTGAGGTCAGCTGGGGAGGCTTTGCTTCGTGTTCCCCCACTTGTGGAGATAAGATTAACTTCTACGCGGAACAGGGCATTCTCAGCTTTTGCTCCCAGGCTGTGGAATTCTCTTCCTCGGGATATTCGCATGGCGCCAACGCTAGCGTTGCTTCGGCGTCAGGCTAAAGCCACCCTTTTTACTCATGCTTTTATTAGTGTTTGAGTCTGTATGTGTGTGTTCCTCCTCTCTATGGCTACGTCTACACTGGCATGATTTTCCGCAAATGCTTTTAACGGAAAAGTTTTATGCATTTGCGGAAAAGAGTGTCTAGATTGGCACGGACACTTTTCCACAAAAGCACTTTTTGCGGATAAGCGTCCGTGCCAATCTAGACGCCATTTTCGCGATCGGGGCTTTTTTGCACAAAACAAATCTGAGCTGTCTACACTGGCCCTTTTGCGCAAAAGGACTTTTGCCTGAACGGGAGCAGCATAGTATTTGCGCAAGAAGCACTGATTTCAGACAGTTGGAAGTCAGTGCTTTTGTGGAAATTCAAGCGGCCAGTGTAAACAGCTGGCAAGTTTTTCCGCAAAAGCGGCTGCTTTTGTGGAAAAACTTGCCGGTCTAGATGCAGCCCATATGTTTTTAGCTGGTTATGTCCCTCTGAAGTCTTATATTTTAAATTTTATATATATTTGTATTGTGTGGGCTTTTTGTTGTTGTTGAAGCCGCCTTGAATATTTTAAATAGAAAGGCGGGGTAAAAATATTTAAATAAATAAATATAAATAAATAATCAGATGACAGTCTTCTTTAAAAAAAAAAAAAAAAAAAAAACCACACCCCAAAGTCTTCATATGCTGGAACACAAAAGGCATAAGAACAGCCGTACTGGGTCAGACCAAAGGTCCATCTAGCCCAGTATCCTGTCTGCCGACAGTGGCCAATGCCAGGTGCCGCACAGGGGATGGACCAAAGACAATGATCAAGCGATTTGTCTCCCACCATCCATCTCCAGCCTTTGACAAACAGAGGCCAGGGACACCATTCCTATCCCCTGGCTAATAGCCTTTTATGGACCTAACCTCCATGAATTTATCTAGCTCTTTTTTAAACTCTATTATAGTCCTAGCCTTCACAGGCTCCTCTGGCAAGGAGTTCCACAGGTTGACTGTACACTGTGTGAAGAACTTTCTTTTATTAGTTTTAAACCTGCTACCCATTAATTTCATTTAGTGTCCTCTAGTTCTTATATTAAGGGAACAAGAAAATAACTTTTCTTTATTCACCCTCTCCACACCACTATCATATCCCCCCTCAGTCTCCTCTTTTCCAATGTGAAAAGTCCCAGTCTCTTTAGCCTCTCCTCATATGGGACCCGTTCCAAACCCCTAATCATTTTAGTTGCCCTTCTCTGAACCTTTTCTAACGCCAAAATATCTTTTTTGAGGTGAGGAGGCACCATCAATAAGTGACTTATTCTGATCCTACCGCCCTCCCCAATACACACATGCAGGGCCTCTTCCTGTAGCAGGCCCCAAGCAAAAACAAGACCTGGCTCAAATAGGAGGTCAAAATGTCAAAAATTATATATTTAACTCCTTAGCGTCCGAAACCCCCCACGGAAAGATTTTTTTTTTAAATAGCTTGTTATGATTATGTCTTCCTCACTGTCGCTCAATTAGGCAAGACAAAAGACTTTGCTCAGTGTTACCTACAGAATCTTGCTAAAGTAAAATTTAATTAAACTGTATTTCACTCCCCCCCGTTTTCATTCCCATATTCAATACTACTTTGAATGAGCACTACAGGTTCTCTCAAATTCTTGTATGTTCTCTTTGTAATGGATCCATTCTTTTTTTTTTTCCCTCCCCCCCTCCCCCAGCCCATGTTTCATCTCCACTCTAGGGGTATGTCCACACTACAAAGTTAATTCGAACTAACAGCCGTTAGTTCAAATTAACTTTCCTAGGCGCTACACACGCGAACCGCTAGTTGGAACTTAATTCGAACTAACGGAGCGCTTGATTCGAACTAGGTAAACCTCATTCTACGAGGACTAAGCCTAGTTCGAATTAAGGGCTGTGTAGCCACTTAATTCGAACTAGTGGGAGGCTAGCCCTCCCCAGCTTGCCCTGGTGGCCACTCTGGCCAACACCAGGGAAACTCTTCTGCCCCCCCTCCCGGCCCCGGAGCCCTTAAAGGGGCACAGTCTGGCTACGGTGCCCGTGCCAGGTGCAAGCCTGCCAGCACCCAACCAGCAGACCCTGCACCTGACACAGCATGAACCAGCCACCCGCTGCCACCCAGCCCTCCGCCTCTTCCCGGGACCAGGCTGGTGGCTCCCAGGAGCCTGCCCAGGGCCGCAATAGGCGGGCACCCGCCTGGTCTAGTGCGGAGATCGTGGACCTCATCCAGGTTTGGGGGGAGGCCTCCAACGTCCACGACCTCCGCACTAGGCACAGGAAAGTGGCAGTCTAGGGCAGGATAGCTGCCAGCCTGGCCACCAAAGGCCACATATGAACCCAGGAGCAGGTTTGCATGAAAATCAAGGTGGTCCACTGAGACCCCCGACCCTGAGCCCTGAGCTTAGAATGTCTGTACTGGGTCAGACCAAAGGTCCATCTAGCCCAGTAGCCTGTCTGCCGACAGTGGCCAACACTAGGTGCCCTGGAGGGGATGGACCGAAGACAATGACCAAGCCATTTGTCTTGTGCCATCCATCTCCAGCCTTCCACAAACAGAGGCCAGGGACACCATTTCTACCCCCTGGCTAATACCACTCCATGGACCCAACCTCCATGACTTGATCTCACTTCTCTTTAAACTCTGTTCCAGTTCTAGCCTTCACAGCCTCCTGTGGTAAGGAGTTCCACAAGTTGACTATTTGCTTTGTGAAGAACTTTCTGTTACTAGTTTGAAGCCTGCTACCCATTCCTTTCATTTGGTGTCCTCTAGTCCTTCTTTATGGGAACTAATGAAGAACTTTTCTTTATGCACCCTCTCCACACCACTCATGCTTTTATAGACCTCTATCATATCCCCCCTCATTCCACGAGGTGTACAGATAGTTCGGAATGGCTTGCTAGTTCGAACTATCTAGCCCGTGCCGTGTGTAGCCGCGCGGCACGGGGTTCGAACAAGCCGGCATTTAAAAATGGCGCCAGCCGGCTTATGCAAATGAAGCCCGGGAAATTCAAATCCCGGGCTTCATTTGCAAGTGCGGTATGCCTACATTACCCCACTAGTTCGAACTAGCGGGGTAGTGTAGACATACCCTAACTGTTTAAGCTTTAACCTGACTCCTTCAGTTGCTGTAACAGAACCAGGCACAGTTTCAAAGAACTTCAGCCGGTCTTAAGGGGCGTTTGGATTTGTGTCACTCCCAGGTGGCAGATCCGTTGGGGCACTACTCAGCCACCCCCAGGCTGCCCGCTGCGAAGGAATCACGGATTCTAGCAGCTAAAATCTGAAGTGTAATAAGCTCTCCCTGTAAACTTATTGGGGCGCTCGTCAACCTCCTCCAGGTTGCCCGCTGCAAAGGACCCCGGTCTCAGCAGTTGAAGTCTCGGGCGTATAGCACACACACACACCACTCACTGCCCTGACCGTCGGCTGACAACTACTTCCCTAGGTAACCCATTCCAGTGCTTCCCCACCCTCCTAGTGAAATAGTTTTTCCTAATATCCAACTTAGACCTCCCCCACTGCAACTCGAGACCATTGCTCCTTGTTCTGCCATCCGTCACTACTGAATGCTGGACAATAAATGGATTCTCAACCAAGCCAGGGGCCCCAAAGGAAACATGTATCAGTCTTCTCATTTCCAGTACTGTTACCAGAGGGGTAGACACTGGATCAAGCTCATAAAAAGAATGGGGGCACACCGTGTAGTTGAGTTGTTTCTAAAGTTGGACTGGCACACCCAAGTTCAAAAAGATCTAGCTATATACTTACAAAAAAACCCACAAAAATGTATCATTTAGGCATAAAAGCAGATCTCAGAAGAATGGTTCCTATTAGCCTTATTTAACATTTTAAAATATGTGCTCTGATTATTATAGTCCCTTTCATCCAAAGAATCCCAAAGTCTTCTGCACAGGCAACTGTTTACCAGAGTGTCATGAACAGGAGGACTGTGAATGGCTTGCTAACTACAAAATCAGCTTCTGTTCCCTTGGAATTCACACCTCCAGATCAGCTGCTAGAAGTGGGCCTCATCCTCCTTGATTGGATCACCTCATCATCTCCAGCCTGATCCTGGCCTGCATATTTATACCTGCCTCTGGAAATTTCCACTACATGCATCTGACGAAGTGGGTCTTTGCCCACGAAAGCTTATGCTCCTACACTTCAGTTAGTCTATAAGGTGCCACAGGACTCCTCGTCACATGAACAGGAGGAGTGCTGACCAGGGTTAATGCAGGTAGCTAGCAATGGTGTCGGCCAGGGGGCTGGGAGAACCAATAGAGATAGAGGGTTGAAATTTGAACTGGATGTAGGTTCGCTGTCTGCTTTCTTTGTGTGGGAGAGAAAAAACAGGAGTTGACAGAGAGAGAATGGATTTAAACCCAGGCAGGACTACCATACCATTCCCCCCCACCCTGCACAGAATTCAGGGCATGGGAGTGGACTGAACCAAGAGAAAATTACAAGTGAGGACCAGGGAAATGGGAGTCCAGTCGCATTTTGGGTAATTTTTCTTTATTTTGTGGTTTGGTTTGAACTGCTCTGTGTGAATCTTTGCCTCCCCTCCCCCCTTACCATCTAAGCATTGTGCCCAGAGACTTTTCTCTGTTTTAATTTGTTTTCCTTAGTTGCTCTGTACCATCTAGCAACCAAGTCTGCTTTCTCAAGTTTACCTTTTGTTTTGTAATAAAAATCACTTATTTTAAGGTGAGGATTTGATTCTTGTGTCCTGGAAGGTCTGTCTGTGGGTATCTGCAGGCCTCTGACTGAGGGGTCAGCTACCAGGGACTGCAGCTTGTGTCTCTCTTTCTTTTTCAAGCTCTTTTGGGGTAAAAAAAAGCTTGGGGAACTGCTGGCGGTGGGTTCAAGTGATCACCCCTGGTTTTAGGGATAAAAAGCACTTGATGGTGGCAACAAATTCCCCAAAATCTGTGTGTTGTGATTCTGGGGGGGAAGTTTTTGTAACCATTGCCTGTTAAGGCAGTGTTTCCCAAACTATGGGCCGCGGCCTGGTACTGGGCCACGGGAAAAAAAATACAGGGCCTCAGCATGGCTGCCGGGAGGGGAGTAGAGTGGGGGGGGGGGGGGGGGGCTGGGAAGAGGGCAGGGAGGAACCAGCCACCGGGAAGCAGTGCTGGGGGCAGCGGGGCTGTCCTGGTGGAGATCCAGGCAGGCGGGCGGGCGGCCAAAGCAGGGCTGGGGGCAGCGGGCTGTCCCGCGGAGATGCGGGCGGCGAAAGCAGGACTGGGGGAGTGGGGCTGTCCCGTGGAGATCCGGGCATGTGGGCAGGCGGCGGAAGCAGGGTTGGGGGCAGCAGGGCTGTCCCGCAGAGATTGGGGGGAGGCGGGCGGCAGAAGCGGGGTTGGAGGTAGCAGGGCTGTCCGGCGGCAGCGGCGGAGAGGGCAGGTGGTGGAACCAGGGCTGCACGGGGGGAGGGGGAGCTGGCCAGGGGAGATCAGGAGGAAGAGGACAGGAGAATCAGCTGTCGGAAGCAGGGCTGGATGGGGGCAGCGGGGTTGGTGGGGGGTTGTCGGGGGAGCAGGGCTGACCGGGGGAAGATTGGTGGGTAGCGGGGGGAACCGGCCGCTGGAAGCAGGGCTGGACGGGGGAGATCGAGAAGAGAAAGGGGGAGGGAGCGGGACTGACCCGGGCATGCAGACCCTGGCAGACGAGTGAATCTGGACGGGGATTCAGTTTTGCCCCCCCATACCCTCCCTGGAGTAGTTGCGATCTGCCTGGGAGGTAGACACACTCAGGCAGCATGAGCACATCTACCAGCCAGGCAGTTCCCAGCTAAGGACTAATACACCTAATTATAATAAAATGTACCTAATTAGAAAATACCAGACATTTTATATGTCTGGTAATATCTCAATTTGTTTCCTTGACAAAACCCTCAAATACTGGACTGTCCGGTACAAAACCGGACACCTGGCAACCCTACCCTTCCTTGCACCCTCCCTCTTAGCCAGATACCCTACCCCCAATCTGTTCCTGCTCCCGCCTCCTGGAGCGCCCATGCGGTGCTGGGTCCCCCAAGCCCTGGCCCAGGCTGGGCGGAGGATGCAGCCGGGTGAAACACTGAAAATGTATTCATTTTTCATTCTTTCTTTATATGCGTTTATATTTTTGGGCTGCAAAAAACAATACTGAAAAAAAAAAACGGGTTCCAACTAAAGTAAAAAGTTTGGGAAACCCTGGTCTAGCCAGCTTTCTATCCATCTTACAGTCCATGTATCCAATCCATATTCCTTAACTTGCTGGCAAGTATATTGTGGGTGACCGTATCAAAAGCTTTGCTAACGCTGGCACGGGGGGCTTTGGAAGGACCAGAAACAACTTATTTGAATATATTCATCATTAGCTTATTGAATATGCAACTATGCAAATGAAATGTTACCGTTCCTCCAAAAGCTCGTGAATGGATTTACTGGTCCCCGGGTCAAAAAGTTTGGGAACCCCTGTGTTAAGGCAATGGTTTTGAAGCTCTCTTGCAGGCCCCCACCTTCTGCACTCGAGTGCCAGAGTGGGGAACAGCCCTGGCACAGAATATGGCAATATTTTCTGCCAGTTTAATTACAGAAATGTTTTATACATTTGTAAAAATTCAGTTTATTTATTAGACAGCCACAATCTTGAACACTAGATATCTCCACGAATGTGATTTTTTTTTCCTTGCACTCAAATTTTTTTTTAATTTAATCTGCTTGAGATTCCATTTTAAACAGTACTGAATACAAAGGTCAGGCACTTACGAAGATACATATTAACTGTCACTGACATGTTATATCCAGGGACCAAATGTATACTACAGTATGTTACTCACATTTGTTTCAACTGCAATACCAAATAAACACCCACTGCAATGCATTCTCTGTCTTCTGGCAACCTAAGAACCACAATATTGGGTCAGCCCAAAGGTCCATCCAGTCCAGTATCCTGTCTGCCGACAGTGGCCAATACCAGGTGCCCCAGAGGGAGGGATCACAACAGGTAATCCTCACGTGATCCCTCCCCCGTCACCCATTTCCAGCTTCTGACAAACAGAGGCTAGGGACACCATTCCTATGCATATTGGCTAATAGCCACTGATGGACCTATCCTCTGTGAATGTATTTAGTTCTTTTTTGAACCCTGTTAGAGTCCTGGTCTTCACAGAATCCTCTGGCAAGGAGTTCCACAGGCTGACTGTGCATTGTGTGAAGAAATACTTCCTTTTGTTTGTTTTAAACCTCCTACCTATTCATTTCACTTGGTGCCCCCCTAGTTCTTGTGTTATGGGAACAAGTAAATGACTTTTCCTTATTAACTTTCTCCACATCACTCATGATTTTATAGACCTCTATCTTATCCCCCCCCCCCCCCCCCCCCCCGTGTCCTCTCTTCTAAGTTGAAAAGTCCCAGTCTATTTAACTAGGGTTACTAGATGGTTAAAAAAAAAAAAATACTGGACACACTTGATCTCAGATCATGGGGGGGTGGGGGGGGAAAGGAGAGAGACACCGGCCCAGGAGGGTAGAGGGGCTGGCCAGGAACCAGCCGGTGGGAAGCAGGGCTGGCCAGGAGGGGTCGGGGGGAGCAGGGCTGGCTGGAGGAGATCAGGGCGGGGGAGAACCAGCCAGCGGGAAGCAGGGCTGGCCACGAGGGGGTTGGGGGGAGTGGGGCTGGCTGGGGGGAACCAGCTACCGGGGCTGGCAGGGGGGTGGAGTGGAGAACCAGCCACCGGGGAGCGGGGCTGGCCCGGGCACATGCAGATCCCGGGGTGCTGCCCGTTCCGCTCACGGTCCCAGCGGGGTGCATGGGCAAGTCTGGCCCCGGGGATTCCACCCCATCCCACCCCACCTCGGGCCCTGCCCCCCTCCTCTCTATTGCGTAGTTGCATACTGCCTGGCTGGTAAACACGCTCACGCAGTGTGAGCGTGTCTACCAGCCAGGCAGTGCGCAACTACGTACTGATACTCATGATGATAAAACAATCAGAAAATACCGGACATTTATATGTCCGGTATTTTCTAAATTTGTTTCCCGGACAGAAAGCTGAAATACCAGACTGTCTGGTTCAAAACTGGACACCTGGAAACCCTATATTTAATCCCCCCATATATGGCAGCCATTCCAAACCCCTAATCATTTTTGTTGCCCAACATTCCATGTAGTTAAGCCCCGATGTCCTTCATCCCCAAATGCTCCACTAGAGGCAGCAGGCTATGCTCTATTGTTGGAAAACTCAGTGAAACACATCCCAAGAAGATCAATTACCTCTCTTCTACATTGCTTAAGGAAAGAGTATGTTAAACCCCAATAACTGTTTCCTGTTCACACCTGATGGAATAAACCATCTGACTACTACCAAAATATATGTATTTTTAAAAAGGAACATGGAGTATTGGACTGACACCCGTGGTGACTCAAGAGTCTGTTGATCCACAGACAGAAACTGCATGAGCAGTAGTAATGCAAATTTCTCTGCAGACTCCAGCTTAGGACTGAAGCTTATTGGTGAAAGAGCACCTCAAAAAGGGGGAATTCAGTTTCTATGGTCTATTCAGTTGTAGAGATCCCTACCTGAAACTCCCAACTGCAGGGTTGTTCTTGACATAGGGATACTTGTTAACCATGAACTGGACTAAGACCATCAGCTAGGGATGTAAAATCCTGTTTAATTAGTTAGCTGGTTAAATATTAACTGTGGCCATTCTAGTCCCACTAGGCTGGAGCACCCGCCTGCCCACCCACCTGCTGAGGTTGGGCTGGAGCGGCACCCCCACCACAGGCAGGGGCTGCTCCAGCCTGGCCGGAGCAGTCACTGCCTGCGGGGTGGTACCCGGGCTCCCTGTGGGGAGAGGCTGTTCCAGATGCCAGAGCAGCCCCTGTCTGTGGTGGGCCCCCTGTGGGGCTGGAGCAGCACCCTGCCCATGGCAGGTAGGAAGCTGCTCCAGCGCCCACTGATTAACAATTAACCAGAACTGGTAAGCATCACCCATTAAGGGTGATGCTTGACGGTTAACCTTTCACATCCCTACCATCAGCTCATATCACATCTACCCCATTACCAACTCCCTCAGTCAAATCTAATTAAAACCACCTATGCTTTAAAAAAAACCACCACACACACACCCCACAGATTCTAAAGACCACTTTTTGAATCGAGTACATGCTCTACCTTGTTCTAGTCACATACATGTTCACATAGCTTTTCTGAATTCTCTATCTAGCTCTTACCTCATCCATTTTTTCCATTGGCGTATTGTCACCAGGCAGCATCTCTTTAGTCTCGGAAGTCTCTGCTTTGGATGTGCTACTCAGCTGATCAATAGGAATCATACCAGCCTCTGATGTTCCTCTTGAATTCTGGCTCAGAGGAACTGTCCCAGTGATTGGCTCGTCATCATCAGAATCTGGTAACGGTGTTGGACTAATGTCCTCTAAGCCAGTGCTAGAGGGACGTGAGGATGGGGTTTGACCTCGGTAACTGTGCTGAGAATTCGAGCCATACAATGGGATAGGAGAAAGCTGGGAGGAGGAGGAAGAGATAGGGCTACCTTCCATTTGGATCTCATTGTCCAAATCATGCTCATTAAGGAAAGGTAACTTTCTCTGCTCTTTCAAGAGCATCTCAATCCTTGAGTCTAAACTGTTATGCTGCATTTCAGACTCCATGGTTGGGGTGCCAGGTGTTTCACTCCTTTCTGGAGTCTCTGAGAAGGATGCAGTACTTTGTTCAGTAACACAGTTTGGCTGTGGCAAGGATGGGAGTTCCTCTTGTTTTTCTTTCACAGGAACAAAGTCAATATTAGTGGCAGCATTACCTTCTATTAAGATCTCGGCTGGAGGTGGTGCAGGTCTCCGGTACTCGGCATCTCTGGAAGTTTGGGGATATTGCTGCTCATCAGGAAGAGGAAACACAGCTGGTGCTTGGTATGGAGAGAAGGCAGATTTATAAGTTGAAGAACCAGAGTGGCTCAAGGGAGGAGTGTGAGAATATTGTACAGGCTCTTGCTGATGAGACTTGTATGTGCTAAACTGATGTTCTGACCCTCTGTGAACACTTGCCGAATTATGGACATAGTGATGTCCTAGTCGCCTGTTGTAGGCATCTGTAAATTTTGTTTCATGTCTCCTGGGTTTATACCCAGAGTCCTGTCCATAATGGTAAGCTGGTGTTGTTTGACGACTGGAATAAGTTGAATCTTGGGAAAATGGAGTCCCCAGTTGTGGGGTTCCTTGGGACTGTGGGGTATACTGGCTATATGAATTCGGGGTATCTTGCCGACAACTAGAATAAGCTGTATCATGGGAAAACGGGGTGCTACTGTTTGGAGTAATGGATGATCCCGCCAAAAAAATGTTACTGTCTTTCAGCCGTTTTACAGAATCAGTCAACTATAAAAAAAATAAAACAAAAGTAAATAGTAGGTACGTAGACAGACAGACTCTCTCTTTCAAACACGGCTTTTCTGAGAAGTTGAGCACCAAAATTTGCCATTAAGTTCTATGGCAGTAGCAGGTACTTAACAACTCTGAAAACGAAGTCACCACAAATAATTATCCATTAAAATATGTAGGCAGTTATTTTGGGTTTAAAATAGTCTGTAGGAGAGAAAGTGAAGGAAATGGGCAAATAGTATTTATTCTTTAGAAGCAATATCAAAGATCAAGAGAATCAGGTGAATGAGAGACATCAAGAATGCTGAAAATAAAAAATTCTGTCAACTGGTTTTGAATGCAACGATGAAGAGTATGAAAGAATACCATTGAAACCAAAAGATTCAGATTGTTTTACACAGTATGAAGGGACCCAAGTAGCTAGTTTACACATACCCAGACTGGCTCCACACCTGCAATCAGTTTCACATAGAACCCATTTGCAAGCACAGAACCTGTAGAAGTCAATGGGGCTTTCTGTTGGTCTGTCAGCTCAAACTCCCTATCTCCCCGCTTGTCACATGTTAAGTCCTAGCAGATGAGTAAATCTATCTCCTTTATGTAAAGAGGATGGATCTCAACTGCAAACAAACAAAAATTAAACGTAGATCGTACATCTTTGTGAAGTTAAGTGGAATGTTTCCAGCTGTGGAATCTAAAAACATGAACCTAGCAGAACAGCCAAATAATCCAGCTCAATGCAATTTACTTCAAAGGCACATTCAGGGGGTTATCCAAACAATACGATTAAAGTTTGAAGCCAATTACAAAAAAAAAAAAGGAAAATCCCTCAAACAATGATAAGTCGTATCAGTATCATGCCAAAAATCAATGTCCAGTAATGTAGATAGGCAGCAGAGAGTGACCCAATCCAAATTCCCTGCACATCAGCAGGAGATGCACTGAGCTTTAGAACAGCAACAACCAACCAAAAAACAGAGAAGAGTTTACGGAGGCCGCAGCAAAGTAACAACATTTGAATAAGATCTTTTAAAACTATCTACTACTTTTTACATTAAAATTCACATGCCAGTAGTGCCACCGAATCATCAGCACTACCAGGTTTCACACAGCACCCAACTGTCTGATACAGTGATGCAAACACGCTTACAGATTACATTCTTTTTTGGATGGTATGGCTGTTGCAGACCATAAAAGATTCAGCAGCTAAACTTTCTCTTCCTCATCCCACCACCTCCTCCAAAGGTCACAAAAGCATCTTAGGTCATACTTGTTCCTCCGCAAATTAAATTTGTGTATCAACTCCCTGGGTGCTTGACTGCCTGCAGGTGAGGGCCAAGGGAACACTCCCAGCCATGGGCATTGTAAAAGCCAGATCCAAAGCCCACTGAAGTCAATGGCACTTTTTTCAATAGGCACTTCAATAGGCTTTGGAGCAGGCCGAGCGAGGGAGGGTAGCTCTCAGAAGGGAGCAGGCAGATCAGAGGATCTTTACTGTTGAAACAGGGGGAGAGAAGGCAAATCAAGAAATTTCAAGTTACTCTACTGAAATTACTACAGAGCATTAGCAATGTCTTGGCAGAATCTAGTGGACGGACACTAAGGGTGTGTCTACGCAGCAAAGTTATTTTGGAATAAAAGCTGTTATTCCGAAATAACAATGCAAGCATCTACACGGCCATACCATTATTTCAAAATAATTTTGCAATAACAGATGGCTTATTCCAACTTCTGTAAATCTCATTCTATGAAGAATAACGCCTATTCTGAAATAGCTATTTGGAAATAAGGCGTGTGTAGACGCTCCACTTCAGCCATTTCAAAATAGCCCCTCAGCAGAGCCATTCTAAGTTATTCCTCCTGGGGCTCTACATCGAGATAGCACATCTACATTAGGGAAGCCTGCCTCGGACTCATTTTGAGTCTTCCCTGCAGCGTAGACGTGTTATTTAAAAATACACTATTTCAGAATAACTACAGGCAGTCCCCGGGTTACGTACAAGATAGGGACTGTAGGTTTGTTCTTAAGTTGAATCTGTATGTAAGTCGGAACTGGTACATATTGTAGGGGAAACTCTAGCCAAACATTTCTCCAGAGCTCAGTTCTATTCTCCCACACCTCACTTCCCTCAGTCCTTTATTCTCAAGCTGAGGTGTCTGCTGAGAAAAGCCGCTCCGCGTCTCCCTGGTCTGCTGTGGGGGGGGCGCTAGCTTCGTGTCTCCTTGGTCTGCTGGGGGAAAGCAGCTAGTGCGGGGTTGCCTCACCCTGTTTGTAAGTAGGGATCCGATGTAAGTCGGATCCATGTAACCCAGGGACTGCCTGTACTCTGGAATAGCTTACTCCAAAATAAGCATGCAGTGTAGACACAGTCTAATTGAAGGAATCACCAGAATTATTGTTCTGTGGGTAACCCAAAAAAAATTCAATTCAGGGTAAATTTTGCATAATAAATTGCAAGACTTTTAATCTACAATCATGGTGGTGACTAGTGTAAACAGAAAATGATGAAGCAGTTAGAGGTCTCATTAATAACTGTGATAAACAACTCTTAATAGACACATTCATTTTGGATGATCTGTGATGAGGCGATAAGTACAGGAGGCCCCCAACTTGCGATGTGATCCATTCCTGGGGAAGCGCTGCAAGTCAAACCCTCATTTACGATAGGCGCCGTGTGCCGTCATAAATATGGGCCAAGGACGTAAGTCGGGGGTTTCCAGCCCCTTCCGCACTTACAAAATGGTTGTAAGCACGGGAGCTCGGAACTCGGGCAGTCGCAAGTCAGGGGCCTCCTGTACCTCCCTGTGAAATGGTGAGCACTGTTCACTCCTGAAGTCACTGGGAGCGGAAGGTCCCTGACAGGGGATGCTCAGTACCTGGCAGGACTGGACTACCTAGGCACCTGGGCTACCTACTCTTCCACATTTAAGGGTGACCTGCTGAGGAAGAAACGAGGCCTCTTTACGATGGAGAAAGATGACCTGAAAGGTTTTGTTTGGAGGGGGATGGGTTTTTTCCAGTTTGATTTTCACATTCAGTATTCAAGTCTTTCTGTCTGGAGAACTAGTGAGATGAGGATATTGTAAGGATCAAAATGAGAAAAAGGTGAGCAACTGAGAGGGAAAAGATGTACAGCTACAATGTTCAAAAAACTCTTTAAGGCAAAACTTCCAAACCTGGATGCCTGAAGTCAGGTTCCTAAATCCATAATCCAAATCCTACATAAACTCAGACAGAAATCCACAGGCGCTCAGGACCACTGAAAAGTTAGGCCACTTTATTTAGGAGTGTATGGCATCAAACCAGAAAGTGATTCCACACAGGAGTCTCTCTACATTTAAATGGAGCTCTGTGAAGAAGCAGGTGACTGCCTCTTCAGTCAATTCAAGATCAATGTTTACAGAGGACTACTTAAAAGCATAACTTCAGGCACCCACATTTGGAACTCCTGGCCCCTGGTTTTGTTAACTGATTCCAATGACCTTTTTGCCAAATTTATGTAATTGAGAAAGACACAACATATCCACATGACATTTTAAAAAGTGTGGGGGGGGGGGGGGGGGGAAATCTCAGACCCCTGAGACAGCCTCCTGAAAAACTAGGGAAGAACCAGGATGGGCATTCCAGACATTTTTAAGAAACGGGGGGGGGGGGGGGGGGGGGGGAGGAGAAAAGGCATAAAAGATACCCCAACCTTTAAAATTCAAAACATATATCTTTCCTGTCTCCTAACAAAACCCTAGAATAACCTTTAAAGTGAAGGACAATAGGCTAAGTTTATCCTTGCAAGTCACTCCACTGACTTCAATAGAGGGGCCCCCATGGATGGATTTGGCCCAGTATCCTTAATTACAGAAATTCCTAAAGTTACTAGGATGCATTTGATTGGTTCTGTAAAAATCTTTACATTTTTAACAGGACAGATCACTCACCACAACATTCAGACATTTCAGCACAGCATGAATTTGTACACAACACTTATAAAGAATGAAATTTGCCATGTTGAGATTGAATTTAATAACTGGATCTATGTATTTAAATACAGATAATTGATACTTACTTTAAAATTAAAATGTATTGACAAAACTATTCAAGGAAGGAACAAAACAATCCCACACGTCACTTGTTATAGGAGAATCTATTTGAATAAACCACTGTCTGCTTGTAAGTTTTTAGATATGTACTACTGAAATACACCTAAGCAAATCATACCTGCTGAGTTTTATTCACAGTTGGCAAGACATCCTGCTCATTGCCTACAGGAAGGGTCTGCGGAGTGTAAAGACCATTAACCAGCAATTCATAGAAGCGCATACGTGTTTCACCTGCACAAACCACAATGAAAGTTTATTTAAAACAAAAACAAAACAAAAAAACCACATACACCATACATCATAAGTCTCTTTATTAAGCTTTCCCCAGACCCAGCTAGCACTCTTAATAGCACTCATTTCAGCCAACATCTTTCCAACAAAGGAGGCCAGGGCAGCAGTTAAGGTAAGCACCGCTGTTTCTGAAAAATCTGCTGGATAAGTGATAGAAGGTGCTCCCCCTTCTCTCAACTGGTGGGAGCAACCACATCTTCAACCATGGCATCTGAAAAAATGCATTAACAATAGGCCACACCTCTTTGAAATTAAATGGGAAAGAGTACTAGAAAACATTTAAAAAATAGCCATGGCAGAATCCAATATTAATAGCTACACTTGAAACTTGATGTATATAATTAAGGATACAGTAGCCTCTGTTAATATGCTCCCTTGAGAGAGAGAGGTTTCTAAGTAATTCCCCCCCTGCCATTCTTTTTGGCTGTTGTTTCTGCATAATGCTTTCTGGAGAGCTGTAATCCCTCCTCATAAGTGTCAAATGGTTTACATGTATCAGAACTATAACTTTTATAAAAAGCTTCCTCTCACTAACTGCAACAACCAATTCTGCCAATACCTGTAGCCCAGGGGTTCTCAAACTTTGTGATACCATGACCCCCCCTCTAAGTTACTTGTGACCCACAGTTTGAGAAACACAGCTGTAGCCAGTTTAGAAGCCTTTTCCACATATATGCTAGAGGAAAAATGTGAGGTGTTATTAATACAAATGAGATGCAATCGAACACAAGAGTCAAAAAATTATTACTTTTTCTCCAAGGTAGTGGCTAACCTGTTTTTCAGCGTGATGGAGCACTTTCCTAGCATGAGCATTCTAAAGCAGGGATGGACAAAAGCCTCTCAGTGGGCCTTGATCCAGCTCATGTGGCTGTTCCAGGCTCTGCCCCCCTAGTGTGTTGCCCGGGAGCCAGAGCCCCATGAGCCCTTTTAACTGCTTCTATTTAACAGGCTCACGCGTCTCCAGCTCCCAGGCAATGCTAGCAGTGGGAGTGGTGAGCCCTTTTAACTGTTTCTATTTAAAGGACTCTCATGAGCCCTTTCAATAGAAGCAGTTGAAAGGGCTCTAGTGCAAGGTTCCCTGTAAGCTGTGCACCCACATGGCTGCCCAGCCCTTTTCTGAGCCCATGCAGCTGTTCAGAGCTCCCTGCGCAGGAACAGAGCTCAGGCTGGGGAAGAAGGGGCCAGACATTCGCTTACTTGTGGTGGAGGAGCAGAAGCAGCAGTAGCTGCCTGCTGTACTGGCTCCAGCCTCTACTGTGCTCCTCCCGGTTCCCTTCCCCACCCCTCTGGAGGGTCTGTACTGGGGGGGGGGGGGGGGGGATCATGTGACCCACATCCATGCTGAAGCTGCTGCTGAAGGGAGGAGGAAACTTTGCTTCATTGCCTGCAACCAGCCACGTGGGAAAAGCTGGGTAAGTTACAGGCCTGCTAGATCAGCTCAACTATTCTGCCTTTCCCAAATCCTCCCCTGCCCTGTGAACTGCTAACAATGTAGCAGCCTCCCCACTTCCTGCTTCTCCCCTAGTCCTCCCTTGGGGAATTGGCTGGGCTGGGATCCCATGTGATACACACACAGCAGGGAAGTGTATGCCACATTTGCATGATGACATTTCAAGCAAAGTTTAAGGAGGTGTTAATAGCTTAAGAAAGAAAAAGATCCTTTTAACAATTTTTTTTACTGTTGCAGATATCCAAAACTCTGATCTTAATTATTTGTTTTTAAATCCTGTGTTACTAATTAATACATGGTAAATTGTAGTGCATTAAGGCCAGATCTTTGCTATGTGGTAGAGTTCTGGCTCTTATGAGTCAGAAGTAGCAAGTGACGCTGTTTTGTACGATTGTGTGGCACCTTATAGACTAACTGAAGTGTTGGAGCATAAGCTTTCGTGGGCAAAGACCCACTTCATCAGATGCATGTAGTGGAAATTTCCAGAGGCAGGTATAAATATGCAAGCCAGGATCAGGCTGGAGATGACGAGGTGGATCCAATCAAGGAGGATGAGGCCCACTTCTAGCAGCTGATCTGGAGGTGTGAATTCCAGGAGAGCAGAAGCTGCTTTTGTAGTTAGCAAGCCATTCACAGTCTTTGTTTAATCCAGAGTTGATTGTGTCAAACTTGAAGATGAACTGTAGCTCAGCAGTTTCTCTTTGAAGTCTGGTCCTGAAGTTTTTTTGCTGCAGGATGGCTACTTTTAGATCTGCAATTGTGTGTCCAGGAAGATTGAAGTGTTCCCCTACAGGTTTTTGTATGTTGCCATTCCTAATATCAGATTTGTATCCATTGATTCTTTTACGTAGGGACTGTCCAGTTTGGCCGTGCTCCTACACTTCAGTTAGTCTATAAGGTGCCACAGGATTCCTCGCCGCTTTTGCAGATTCAGACTAACACGGCTACCCTTCTGATACTTGTTTTGTAGGATGAAACCTTATTTGCAAGCGCTTTGAAACATGCATCTGTCTGTTAAGCTACATCTACACTACTGGGTTTTTGCACAAAAACCCTTGGAGCGTCCACACCTCAAGCATGTTTTTGCGCAAGAAAATCTGCAGCCAATCAACAGAACAGAGGGCTTTTTGCGGTGTAGGTATACCTCCTTCTACAAGGCGTAACTCCTTTTTGTGCCAGAGTTCTTGAGCAAAAAGGCATGTGTGGACACTCAACAGGGGTTTCTTGTGCAAAAAGCACAGGTGCTCTGATGGCCATTCTGTGAATGGCCATCAGAGCTTTCTTACGCAAGAGCGTTCTTGCAGTGTGGACACTCTTTTGCACAAAAGCACATCGCTTTTGCGATGTGCTTTTGAGGTGTGGATGTGCTTTTCCGCAAGATCCCCCCGCAAAAAGCTTCTTGCGCAAAAACCCTGTAGTGCAGACAAAGCCTTAGAAATGATGATAATACATGTACTCCAAGGTCTCAGAAGGCTAGCCCTGTTAGTCTGTAACTAAAAGAACTTAAAAACCAACAATGGTCCTGGAGCACCTTAGGGTACGTCTAGACTACAGGCTTTTGTCGACAGAAGTTTTGTCGACAGTATCTGTCGACAAAGCATCTAGACTACATCCAGGTCTGTTGACAAAGCAAGCCGCTTTGTCGACATGACAGCGTAGACGCAAAGGACAGTGTAGATGCAATAACGCCTTCTGTCCACAGAACTCTGTCGCCAAAAGGCGTTATTCCTCATAGAATGAGGTTTACCGCCGTCGACAAAACTGCCGAGTTCTGTTGATGTTTTGCCGACAGAATTCAGCGGCAGTGTGGACGCAGGTATAGTTTTGTCGACAAAAGCCTGTAGTCTAGATGTACCCTTACAGACTAACAAAAATATATAAATAGTTATCATGAGCTTTCCTGGGCACAGTCTATTTCTTCAGCCATGAGTAGTGTTAATTTTATTTTCATATTAAATAATCATAAGCATTGCTCCTTGTTTTAATATATTTTCTTCCACATCTATGGACTACTTAAAATATATCTTTATATCTAGGGTTTTTGTTTGTACTGCTGGGTGCACATCCAAACACTGCCTCACTATTGGTGTTGCACATAAGAAATTTCAACCCACCCAAAAGGAAATTCAACCTGCCAAAGAATGGAAAATCTTAGAAGGAACACTCTAGCATCCCTGGCAGCGACGCTGGAAGCAGCAAGCCCTTTTAAATAGCAATAGCAGAAATTTGGCTTGCCGCTCCTGTCCCCCACTACAGGGGAGGCGCGAGCCCTTTCAACTCCTGCTATTTAAAGGCCCCGCCCCTTCTGGAGCAGTCCGCAACAACTTCAAAAATTTTTCAAGTGGCCCCCATTCAAAAATTATTGCCCACCCCTGTTCTAAAGAATGCAAACCTTCATGCAACACTGCTATCTATGTTTAACATTCTCATTTTCAGGCTGCTGAATTCAAATGAAGACATAGTTTATTAATGTTAGACAAGTTTGTTTTACTTTGAACCTGAGCTTACTCATTTTGCAGTCAGTACGTTTGTCATGGATTTCAAAAGAAGCTGGATCAGACCTGTTGAGATATTCTGAATTTTGCTTACATGAAGGGTGGGGTTCTTTTTTTTTTTTTTTAACACTGAAAATTCAATTTAAGTCAATACAACACAAGCTGTTTCTTACTTTTTCTTTTCCAATTACAATTAAAAAATAAGTAATGTATAACCGAGAAAGAAAATATAGTAAAAAAGCACAAACCCAATGCCTGAACCTGCAGTCAGTCAGTCACTCTCTCTCTCTCTGTATGTACTCATGAGAGTGTGTACTCCAACTCAACAGGACTACACGAGTAAGCTCTGCAGGATCAAACACTCAATTCTCATACATAGCTGTGCATAACTAGTATCTTCTAATGTACTTGTCTAAAGAATCTGCTACAGATTAAAAGCTTGATACAGCATTATTCAGGTAAAACATCCATTAGATTCAATTTTACAGGAATAAATACCGCTTACCAGGCTTCAATAACATTTGTTTTTAGAACACTGTTTCACATACATAACTATTGGACCAGATCCTCATCTTGTGTCAATGATCATTGCCTAATCAAGTCAATGGAGCTATGATAATTTGACAACTGGCGATTGGGCCCACAGTGTTTGAAATACTGAATTCACATGAAATGATAGCACTTGTCATGAATATTGTGATGTAGAAGCAAATTTAAAATTTTGTTTTTAAATAGCACAAATGAATATAAATATCTTAGCTTTCCCATTCCCTTTTTTATTCAGTAAAACATTAAACAAACCACTTCTTGCGCTCCTTTTTATACTCATTTTGCTAAAATATGGAATCCAATATTGATTTTTGATAAAGATGTATTTTACTACAGTCTTGAAAAAATGAATATTGGGAATAAATGGATAAGTAAAATGAAAATTATAGACTATGTATCCAAAGATGTCAGAGGTTGCAACGGCTATTTTTAGCATTATAGTTTAACCAGACCACAAAGCAGTTTTGGTACTATTGCATCTTCTTTTAAAACAACAGAACAAAGTAGCCACAAGTTTATAAAAGGTTAAAATTAGAGGCACACATATAGCTTATGAGTTGTATGTAAAAACAAGAGTGCAATTTAAAATTAAGAGGTCTTAGTGTTTTCACTAAAGTAATTAAAACATTCAAAACCACCACCTTCTTGACACGCAGTTAACATTCCTAGCTCTTGAACTACCACCTGTTCTAGGGTTACAAAAGTGAAATATAAAATCCACAGAGTAAAAACCTGTCCAATCAACTTGCCCAAGAAGCCTCTTAATACCTACTCTCACCCTGTAAACACACTTTAATTCCCATTCTTAAAACCGAAAGTGGCTGTTGCTCCAATTTGAATGTACATGTTAATTTTCATCAAATGTAATAGGGTGATATCAATTTAAGTTAAAATAGTGCTAAAAATTATAAATAAACCTTGACTGTGGGATTTAATATGGCAAATTATTTCAACTTTTAAATATTCTTTTAATATTCAGGCAGGAATGTCAGAAATTGTGTGTTACATACCAAATGTTATGTCAACTCTGCACTTGAAGGTTGTTGAAACATTTTTTATACTTTGTATGGTTAACAGACAAACATTGAACTGTTTTTCTTTGAGAGAAAGGTATTCATAGGCTCTTCCTCTTTCGTAAAAAAAAGCAGTGCAACACATGCCTCAAACTAGAATGATGTTTACAATACAAATAATAAATACTAATAAAAGTTACAAATAAATGCCTGTAACATGTTGCACACTTTGCTAGTTTAGCTTTTATCCAGATGTTCAGAAAAGTCATTTACTAACATAGTTGGGGAAAAATTACACACACAAAACAAGAATAAGCAGAATTTTAATATTTTCAGTACAGTATTTGAATAATTACTGTACTGTTGATTCCTATAGCAGTACCATTGTGGTTCAGTTACACGGAGGATCACGAGTGTTACTGTCCCTTTAAGAGAGAGAGCGAGAGAGAGGACAGAAACACACACACTCCTCACTCACAGTGGCAAGTGCTATACACTTTTTACTGCTAGACTTGGGTTTGTTACTAAGCATCAGTGAAACACAGAGAGCTCTGAAAACAGGATCCTGCTGCAGTTAGTGTGTGGTTTGTTGTTGTTTTTTTAAAAAGATATAGTGGTTTCTAAGACAAAAAACTTTACAACCATATTTCAAAATGCATTTCTAAACCTCTGAACACTCCCACCAGTTTAGACCAAGGCATTTGTAAAGAGATTCTGAAAAGGGAGGAGGGTGATGGCAAGAGCAGATTTTGCCAAACAGGTGTCAGCGTGAGTGAATGAAATGGACAGGAGGGCAGCATTTTGTAAATTACAGGACTGTCTCCTAGCAACAGAAAATACATTCAGCCCCACATGACTTCCAATGGCCCAGAAAAAAAAGGAGAGAAACAGAGGGGTAAGGAGTAACAGTCACTACATTCATTTATTAGTATTTCTAATCACCCAGCTCCTCCAGTCTGGAAAAGCATATCACTTTTGGAGGGGAGAGGGGATGCAGGGTCTGGGGGTTGCAACTAAAAAGAGTATTAAGCTAAAATCTGCTTCCCACCTTTTGTATCCAGTTCCACATGGATGATGTTGCCCATGACAGATATGTTATGCAGGTGCTGGACGGCTTCCCTGGCACCCTTCACTGTGGCAAAGATCACTTTGGCAATGCCCAGGTGCTTCTTGTTCTTGGGGTTGTAGAGAATCTCTACCTCTTCCACTTCACCATATTTCTTGCACATGTCAGTCAGAAAGTTTTCACGGATGTTGTCATTCAACTTGGCAAAGGTTACCTGCTTGGGAGGCACTGGCCCCACGTAAAACTCATCAATCTGGAGATTTATACAAACACAAATAATTAAAAATCAGGAAGGAGAATAGGAGCAGAAAATTAAATTGTTTGGAACAGAGTTAGAGTCTTCTTAGTATTCTGGGGAAAGAAACGGTCTACAAATGTCACACCAGTCTGAGTCAAGAGAAACCTAGCCTGTACATATGGAAATTGTTACCTTTTCCATCTTAAAAGCATATCATAAGGAGCTATTTCAAGCATCAGAGTTATAATTCAAAACAAATGTATTGATTTAGTTATGGAATAGGATTATTGTTAGACAGATTGCCAGATAATAAGAATATCATTTTAATAGCTCATTAAGTTATTTTGAACTCAAACAATTGACAAGAACCCAAACCTAGGGCAGGTACCTTGAATTTGGGAACAGAAAGCTCCAACTCCTTGGTTTTGGTCCATATTCGTCCTATCCTGGGATCTCTGACACAATCCACCGGTGCAATTCCTGAGTTCTGCAAGAGGAAGTGGGAATAGAACACATACAAAACATCAATAATACTGTTAAAAATTTCAGGGGGAGGAACACACAGCAAGGAAGCAAGGGAAGCCTCCAGGGGAAAGAGAAGCACACATACACGTGTCAAATTGCAATACTGCTGGGAAATAAGACACAGATTGGAAACATAGAAAAATAAAGCTCCAGATTTTAGCTCCTTTTTGGAATCCTGACAGTTGTGTCAAGTGGCAGTAACTTTCATGTCTCTCCCACCTCCCCTCCCATTTGTTACAACATGAACGATTATAGTGTTAAGAAATTCTTGCCCCCCTCCCCTAAACAAGGACTGCTCGCGAGGGGGGTGAGTTAGGAATGTGCGGAGGGGCTATGTAATGTATTTTAAAAACAAAAACACTTACAGGCATGCTAAAATTTTGCCCATCATAACGATAGAGTTTATGCTGCCCTTTTTTCAGAGCTGGGTCAATAATCAATTTGTAACTTCTCCAGTGGTGATTTCTTTTCTCGACAGAAGTGCTGGCTTGAGAGCTGTTCTCCATTCCGTTGATCCAACCTGGAAAAAACCCACAAAGTTTTAAAAAATGTAATAAAGATCCCATTTTAACAACCACCCATTAAACACATAAAAACTAGGTACAAATACACAAACGGGAAGACTCCAAAATAGGGGAATTCTTAGAGAGCCCCCTCTTCCATGAGACAAGAGGAAGAAAAGGGGGGGGGGGGAAGAGACCCAATCTCACTTGAACTCTGTTTTTTGCCATGATCTTCTGGGTGCTTGGCTTTTTCCCCTGCCTTGATCTCCTTGAAAGACATTGTGTGAGGTGGTCGATCGTCTCCTTGCAGCGAAAGGCGAGCTCCTTTTCACATTTGGCTGGTTACATTGCTTTTGAAAGGCTCCTGCCTCCTTTTTTTGCGAGCCAACACATATTGTGTGTGTGCTTTCTGCTTGCTTCTCAGGCATCCCACAATACACCACTATGGAGCTCGGCTAATGGCTAACCGCCCTCAACCGAAGGCACATTCACAGCAACTGCAGCGCGACGCGAAGCCCCCAGCCTCGCCGCGCCGTGGCACCTCCCCACCCCAAATAAAGGGCCATGCATTTTCCCCAGCCGACCTAAGTTCGGCTGGGGACTCCCCCCCGGGTTAATTGCATGCAGGAGATTGCTTGGAATCTGCGGGCTGCGTTTACCTTAAGCGCAAACTGTTTCTAAACAAGATGGACCTAGGTGGGACAAGTTTGGGGGGGGCGACTAATGGAGCCGTGGAGGGGCCTCCCGGGAGCAACCCAGGGCACGGGATGAAAGGCTATATTTCTGTCCTTTGCTATCGTGTTTCCCCGCAGTTCGATCGCGTCGCTGTATTACAATGTGTTCATTACCCAGCTGGGGGGAGAAAGTAGCAGCTTTGCTTATTAAAGGGCCTGGGGTTGCAACAGCCAATCAGGTTGGAGCTTCCATTTTGTTTGAGCGGTGAAAGGCAGCTGGGGATCACTCTTCTCGCCTCTTTTCCTGGGCGAGGAGCGTCTCGCCTGGATTTGGGCTTTCATGTTGTTTTAGCTCATCTTGTACTTTTGGTTTGTAATTTGGTCGTGGTTAGGTAATTGGCTGGTTAAAGGCACCAGGAGCCCGCAGCCAATCAGCGCGCAGCTTCCATTTGGCTTGAGTTATTAGACGCTGATCTAAAAACATCCTTCACCAGACAGCTAAGGAGAGGCCAACAGATCAGGCAGCCATTTTTCTGCAATGGAATTAAATGGCCAACTGGGTTTTCCTTTGTTCCAAAAGGGGATACTTTATTTGAATCCACACCATCCATTTCAGGACTTCAGTGTTGTATTAATGTCTGACAACATTTTAAAGGACTCAATGAAGAAGGAAGATAAAAAAGATTTGGATTTTTCATTATGATTTGGAATCCATCTTTGTCTTGTATAACTAGGTCATGGCACACCCTTATATCAGCAGTAACAATTTTGAATTAAACAAGTAAATACATATTTTTGTGGGGTTTTTAAGCTTTATAACTATTATGACTGAACAATAAATTTTTTAAAAAATAGCTCCTGTATTAAACACTTAATTCCTGGCCATTTTTATTAACTCATTTGGTGCTTATAATGTAACGTTTTAAATATAGGCTTAGGAATAGTGACTTCTGGCAAAAATTACTGATAAACTTCTTTTTCTTTTACATTGTAAGTACCTAATCCATTTTGTCCTTACTAAGAGTAGTTTTCATGTTACTGGAGTTGTCCTTATTTCTAAACCTTTATTTGCATGTCTTATGTTTTGTCTGTTTAGCTAAAACAATTTATGCTTTTAAAATATTTTGCTTATAAAGCAAAACAGCGAGAAATGTATTGTAAAATGTTTACATACAGTAAATGTTAACTTAGTGTGTTCACACTAACACGTACAGACTAAAAATGTTTGGGGAAACATTTTTGAGTTTGTGTAGTCTGTAGAAAGCCCCTGGCTGTTCTTTTAATGTACAGAGTAAATCTGTCACAGGGACCTAGAATTAAGTCCCAAGTAAAAGTCCTGGGGATAACATTTTCTATATCTCTTTTGATGGTACACCATTTTGCCATATAAATCTCTCTAGAGGTCTTAAGATACATTTGCAAGTCAAATGTACCAGAGAAATGGGGATACAGATTATATAGTTATATATTTATAAATGGTTTTTAAAAAGCTAAACAACACAACTTCACCTTCAGAACTGCATTCATCAGTGGTGTGCAGGTAAGTAAACCCTTTTGCCCTTGCAGAGAAAGAGCCCGGGCCTGTTCAGAACAAAAGTTGTTGCTCTGGACAGAGAGAGCCTAATTATCTTCTGTAAAACGGTTGCTAACTTGTTCTTGTCATAGATACATATACAGACTATATTAATATGTTTTTAGAGGATGGTTTCTGTTTCTCTCCTTAAAGTGCTTGTTAGGCTGCTTTTTGTGACGGGAGATTGTGAATCCATGCTGGCATTACATGGCTGTTAAATTTTCTCACCTCACCCCTCGCAAAATATACCTGTAAAGAGACTAAAGGTTTCAGTAAATTGCGCTGCAAAATCCTTCCCCACGAGAGGCAGCTAGTTTAGAAACGGTCTGAATATAGATCCAAAAGGAGGGACACTTTTGCGGCCAGGATTGTTACAGTCGGGAAGACGTGACGCAGTTGATGTTCACAGCAGTTCTGTGCTTTGATGTAGCTACTGAGCCCATGTCACTAACTCCCAGCTGCTTTTTATTTCAAAATCTGCTAACGCACCAAGCGTGTAATGCCTTTGCTGCCCGGTGCCCAGAGAAAAACAGGGAGGCTGTCTGGCATTTCAGCATGCAGCTCCAGGTTGTACTCCATATTGTTTTGAGAGGGGGTGGGGTAGTGCTTCGTAATGGCTTCTTCTTTGCAATGCTGTATTCTTGTCAGGGTTGGGGGCAGCAGCACGTCTGTGTCTCCCAGTGTCTAGCGTTGTTTCTATTTCCGATCGCTTCAGGGAGGTGACTGACAGCACCCCCCCCCCCCCCCCCCCCCCCCCCCCAGGCTCGTGGAAAGTGAAGTAAGGGGGCTTTTTTTTTTTCTTTGGCTTGTTTGTTTTTAAGGCTCGGGAGGGAGGGAGTGGTTGCCACTTCGTGAAAGCACTTTGCAGCAGCAGGAGGCGAGCAGGGCCTGAGTGTAATCGAAGATCCTGGCAGGGCTCCAGGTATTGCCTGCTGTTCTACTAGGTACTCCCTGGGGGACCGGGGTCGGGGCAGGGAGAGAGGCGGGGAGGCTAGGGTTAGGCTGACAGCTCTCTTAAAGAAACAGGACACTAGCTTGGGGAAGATAAAAGGCAGCGTTGAGGCAAAACCCTCTCTATAAATAAAATGATTGTATGAAGATCTTCCAGGTCACTTTTTTTTAGTTTTTCAAACCAATTACTGTAACATAGCACAGGTATTTGAAAATAGAGTGCAATACAAAAATAGCCACATTGGTGCTTCATGCCATTTCATGCCCTTATCCCCAGAAAGTGGTGTTTTGTTTAAACAACTCAGATCACTACTGTCTGGAGTTCAGATTAATGTAATCTCCCACTTGGAGATCATACAGAAATGCCTACTGAGGGAGATCTCTGCTGTGTTCTATAGCCCTGGTAGATAAACCACTGAGATCTGGAGGAAGTATGGTATGCATCAGTTCCTTAGTTTTACAGATTTGGTGCATAAGAACTGGGATAGTGATCCTTTTTCTTGACTGATGAATACACTGTTTATTGGAATCTCCCATTGTAGATGACACAGGGTTTTTCACTGTCTACTTTTGACTGTAAACTGAAAAGGGAGCCACAGATGTGTCCACACAAGTGAAAATGCTTTAATTCCTTGAAGTGCCTGTTATCAAGTGCCCATGTTTCACAGCCATAGAGAACACTAATAAACATGACTTCATAATAAATCTTGGTGTGAAGCCAAATGCCTCTCATTTCACAGGTAGTGACAAAGTTGACTGTAGGAAGAACTGGCTTTAGAAATGCACTGCATGATTTCACTGTTGATTGTGGCATTATTAGACTGAATGCTGATAAGCTAGCAAAATATTATATTTGGTTAAGCAGCATGTCTTCAGTTATAGTTTTGGGGGCAGAGGACACTTTTTTCATGGTGCAGTCTTGCAAAGCATTTTGGTTTTCCTAAGACTGACTGATTTCCCTATCTACACTATCTAGAAAAACAGGTGACTAATATATTCAATGGTATGTGCTACGTATACACAGTCATAAGCGAAGAACGCCTTGACCAGCAGTTTAGTCACTTGAGTGTGAACCTGAAGATGCTGGAGACTGAAGATGCTGCTAGCTATATGGAAGTTCATGTAAATACCTCATGTGTGGTCTTTAACAGAATCTAGTAGTAGAGCACCAAAGAGAATGGTAAATAATGCAGGTGCAAGCACACTGCCCTAGTTAACACAGGTTGTGACAAAGAAAGGCTCTGAAGAAACACTGTTTTCCAACACGCCAGCCAGGCTGTTGTAGGAGTGCATACTGATGAGGAATTTGTGCAAGGTGCACCAGATAGCCTCATGACTAAAAGTGTTTGAAAGTCTTTATCTATAAATATTACATAGAGATATTTGTACACAGTGCTGCTCTGTTCTTCCACTCTACTCTACACTGATTATGCTGCCACTGGAGTACTGTGTCCAGCTCAGGGCACCACATTTCAGGAAAAATTGGAGAAGATCTGGAGAAGAGCAACAAAAATAATTAAAGGTCTTTTAAAAAAAAAAAAAGTGGTATGAGGGAAGATGGGAATAATTGAGTGTGTTTAATCTGGAAAACAAGACTGAGAGGGGCTATAACAGCTTTCATGTACCTAAAAGGTTGTTACAAAGAAGAGGGAGAAAAATTATTCTCCATAACGTTGGCGGATAGAACAAGAAGCAATGGGCTTAAATGGAAGTGAGGGAGCTTTAGGTTGGACATTAGGAAAAAACTTCCTGCCAGGGCAGTTAAGCACTGGAATAAATTGCCTACTGGGGGGGGAATCTTCATCACCCAAAAATTTTTAAGTGGATGAGGTAAACGCTGGGAGAACAAACTGGCGTAGAAGGCCCTGGCCCTTCCACCCATCTTCTCCGGATCCGTGATGGGGGTGCTGTCCTCCGCCAAGAGGCAGGTGACATGCTTTTTAGCCCCCCTCCTTTTCTCCAGGGCATAGAAGAAGCGGGAGCCACGATCCATCTCCTGGGGGAGACGGCTCCAGGGTTGAACCAAGGCATGCTGGACCCGGTAGTCCGCGAGGGCCCAAATAGTCTGGGACATGTTAGCTCGAACCAAGGGGTTTGATTTGAACTAACACGTCCCGAAGCGCACGTCCTGGTTCGAATCAGCTGTTGAGTGGAATAATGTGCGGGTGAGATAATGCTAATGAAGGGATATTTAAATCCCTGCTTCATTAGCAATTTTGGTGGGCTATGTTTGCATCTCTAGCTTGAACGAGGGAGCAAGTGTAGATGTACCCTTTGAGTGATGGTAATAACCAGGCCCTCACCACAGAGGGAAGGCGACCGCCATGCCTCAAAGGTGGAGGAGGGGACGCCCACGAGCCCGGGACCTGAGCCGGGGACCTGACACCGGTCGTTGCCCTTGACTACTCGGTAGCTTCAGGCATGGTGGCTCAGCTGGCCTGGCTGATGGGCAGCACTAGGGCGCCCTGAGGATGAGGACACTGGCGGCTGCATAGGGGAGCGGGGAGGAGAGGGCGGCGCAACTGAGTTGGTGCCCAGCCGGAGGCCTGTTGGCAAGGGGTCGTCCTCCCCCTGAGCAAGTGGGGTCAGACTCAGGGTCTTGATCTTTTCAAAGATGGAGCAGAAATCCATCTCTATGGCTCCAGAGTCCTCCCCGCCGGCCACCAAGGCAACAATTGCTGGGGCAGCAACAGCAGGGGGCACGGATGGTAAAGGGGCTGCGGGAGTTCCACTCAAGGCCTCCTCAGCAATAGGCTCCGCAGGGGGGACAGCGCCATCCCCCCTCACTGTCATGGCTTCCTCAGCCGGTGCCGCCCGCTGGTGCTCGTCAGAAGGGTTGTTGCCAGCAGTGGCCCCCCTCGGTATTTTGCAGAGGGGGGCTTTCCCATCCTCCTTGTTGGAGGGGGAAGATGGAGCTTGCAAACCGCAGGCTTTGTTTTCCTCGACGAGCGTCCAGCCCTCCGAGGTGGAGGGCTGGTCAGCAGGGGCAAGGCCAGAGGGTGCAGATGGGGTCTGGGGAGCGCTGGGAGGCAAGGGAGGAATAGCGGGCTGGGGGGGGAAGATAGGGAAACTACCCCCTGGGGAGAGCCCTCACCCAGCAGCGACTGCGCCACCCTCTTCTCGGGCCCTGCCAATTTGGGTTGTATGGTGGCGGGGCTAGTCTGGCGCCCAAGCAGAGCTGTTATTGGTAGGCAGGGTAGCCACGGAGGCTGGACTACCAGGGGGCCACCGGTGTTAGGGCCGGTGCCTTCCCAGGGCTTCCGGACGCCTCAGCCAACTGGGCTAGAGGGCAGTCCCTCCGGACGTGCCCCATCGCCCGGCAGAGGAAGCACTGGGTCTCCCCCATGCCATAGTGGACCTGGTAGAGGGCTCCCTGGTAGGGCACCCAGAAGGATTCCTCCAGAGCCACCCCGTCACGTGCTGCTGGTGGTATCTGCAGCTGTACCTGCAGGCGTAATGATAGAATGTGACGGAGGGCAGGGTCCTTGCAGCCCAACGGGAGAGGACTGATGGTAGAAATTGGCCTCCCCAGGATGGAGAGGAAAGGCAACAGGGCGGCATTGGGAAGAAAGAGGGGGATGGAGGTGAGGACCACCTGTATGCCCAGGTCCTCCAGGGGCTCCACCCCCCCCCCCCCCCCCCCCCATATCTCCAGGCCCCTTTCCACCGCTTCCTGGGTGGCGGCCTCTGAGGCAAGGAAGAAGATGACTTTCCTGTACGTTTTGGAAGCTGTCACCACGGCTGAGGCCCCCACCATCCTTGCCAATACCCACACGTACATTTCCACGTGGGGTGAGGCAGGGACCAGGAGGCAGCGGACGCCGTGCTTCCTCGTCAGGGTGGGGAAGGGGCCCTGGCCACTGCGGATGGAGCTGGAGGCGGCGGTTGGGGCCAATGATGTGGCGGCATGTGGGGGGGGGGTGGCAGCGGCCACCTGGGTGTACACTCTGGGGGCTGCAGGTGGATTGCCCACAGAGCTGGTGGTGGGGACTGGCAGGGGAAGGGGGGGGTTGTGGTGGATGGCGGGGCCGCAGCAGGCTGGGTGGCCTTGACTGTGGGATGTTTGGCCTTCTGGGCCGGGCCTTTGCCCTTCTTTTTCCTCGGCCCTTCTTGCTGGCCAAGGTGGAGGTTCCTCCCGAATCGGGGAGGATGTCGGCCATGGCAGCGCTGGAGCCTGGACCGGGGTTCAGGAGGTCAGCCGCAGTGGTCTGAGGGTCTGGTGGCAATGGGGGGACCACTTGGTTGGTTGGACTGGGGACAGGGGCAAGGGCTTCTTCCATCATGAGGGGAGGGGTCTCAGGAGGTGCAGAAAGTGATGAAGAGGAACAGGAGTAGACCACTCTTCCCCACCAGACAGTGGGCAGGGGAGGAGGGCATCAGTGGAGGGAAGGGGTGGAGGGAGAGTGGGGTGGGTTGACCACTCCTCCCTATAAGAGCTGAGCTTGGGAGGAGGGTACTGAGTTCGGGGGGGGGGGGATGGGACCAAGGGGAGCAGGGACAGCAATCCCTCCTTCCCGCTAATTGAAGGCTGGGGAGGAGGACGCAGAGTTTGGTAGGGGGCAGGGACACTTGAGGGAAGAGAACAGCAATCACTCCTCCCTGCCTAGCTACAGGCAGAGGAGGAGGGTGCTGGGAGGTGAAGGCGGGGGGGGGGGGGGGGTCACAATGGGGTGGTGGGAATGTGCAAAGCAACCACTCCCTCCTGTTGAGTTGTTTTTGTTGGGAGGGAGGGCACTAGCAAGGGAAGGCACGGATGGGAAACTGCGGAAGAGGGAAGCTAGCAGCCACTCTTCCCTGCAAGGCTGGAGGCAGAGGAGGAGGGTGCCAGTGGGATAGGGCAGGGGACTTGGTAGCGGGTGCAGGGCGGGGGCTGGCTCCTCCGGCTGCACTGGGATACGGGGAGAACTATGGGCCCATTAAGGAGGGTGCAGTGTACAGAGGGGGCTAACTAAAAGGGGAGGGAAGGAACACAAGCACTTGTGGAGAGGACCAGGGCACACAGGGTAGCGTCAGAGGGCTAGTGGGAGGCTGGAGGAAGGGAATAAATGCTGGGTAAGTAGAGGGTGGGGGAAGGCAAGCAGTGGCTGGGGAGTGGGGCACACGCTACAGCAGACTAACCTGGGGTGGGGGCAGGGCAGGCAAGGGGACTGTGGAGCTCTGGCTGGGCAGGCAACAAACAAACTCTGGGGCTCAGCGGGGCAGGTGAGCAAACTCAGGAGGGGCTACGTCTAGACTGGCATGATTTTCCGGAAATGCTTTTAATGGAAAAGTTGGGTGAAGAGAATGTCCAGGTGGTAAAGGGGGGTGGAGGGGGCAATTGGGGTGGTGTAAGCACAAGGGGGGCAGCTTGATGGGGGGAGGGCTCCATGCTTCTCCCCCGGCCCCCCTTTCAGCAACTTGACTCACCACCACCCCAGGAGCAGGTGAAAAGAGCTCAGTCCCAACAAACAAAATCCCTCCACAGTCCAAGTGGCGGTCTTCTCTTCTCCCTTGACGGGACGCAGATAGTGCAGCAGCGGGCAAGTGGCAGCCAACCAGGGAAGGCCTCTGGGTGGTGGGTGCTGGTGGTGGTGGGTCCTCTTCACCTCTCTCTCTGGGTGGGGGCAGGCTGGCAAGGCCCCCCCCCCCCCCCACCCAGACAGCAGCAAGCTGTGGGTGGTGGCAGCAGTTCAGAGAGGGAAAGGCCCAGCAACAGGGAGAGAGGCAGGCAGCTGCAGGAGAGAGTTGGCCGGGGAGGGCTCCCAGCAGCAGCAGCATCCGGGCAGGGGAGGGCAGGGGAGGGGAGGGGAGAGTGCTCCGGAACACGGGAGAGAGGAGCAGCAGCTGCACCCTGCTCCTCCTTCTCTACAGTGGTTGGCGTGGCCACCCACTGAGCTCGAAGGGGAGGTGCCTCTCCTGCCCCCGGGTGCGCCCCACTGGGCTACAGGGGGATACGAAATAAAATCATGGCAGGTATGGAGAAAGTGAATAAGGAAAAGTTATTTACTTGTTCTTATGTTATGGGACCTAGGCGTCACCAAATGCAATTAATACGTTGTATGTTTAAACAAACAAAAGGAAGTTTTTTTTCATGCAGCACTCAGTGAACCTGTGGAACTCCTTGCTAGAGGATGTTGTAAAGACCAGGACGTTAACAAGGTTCAAAAAAGAACCAGATAAATTAATGGAGGTTAGGTCCATCAATGGCTATTAGCCAGGGTGGGTAAGGAATGGTGTCCCCAGCCTCTGTTTGTCATAGGCTGAGGAAATGGATGAGAGGGGAGGGATCACTTGATAATTCCCTGTTGTGTTCCTTCCCTCTGGGGCATCTGGTGCTGGCCACTGTCGGCAGACAGAATACTGGGCTAGATGGACCTTTGGTCTGACCCAGTGTGGCCATTGTTATGTAACATGGCTTCTGTTGCTAGAAATATGTCCAGCTATATAGAAACTAGGATGGGTCCTGTGATTTTTTTTTTTAACAGCTCCCTAGCTCTTTTTACCCTATTGACTTTCAAAGTAGGTTTCACTGCTTGTTGCTAATCTTCCTCTGTCCTCTTCTGGCCACAGACAGGGTGCCTCCAACAGGGAGATGGGAGGGAGGAGCATCTTAAGGCAGAGTGCAGAGCCTGTGCCAATCAGCGGGCAGGAAAAAGCTACGCTTGGAAGCAGGAAAATGCTGCTTCTCTCCAGCAGCTGGCTGTGTGGCTGCGCCGCCCCCTCCCCCTGAGTCCTCCAGCCCCTGTAATGTTGCGCTGCTGTTGGCTGCCACCTGGGGACGGGCGGCTTCCCGCGGTGGGGGGATGGAGAGCCCGGGGGGCACTCAGGTGACCAATGGAACTGTGCCCCCCTCACCTTCAGGTGGATCACATGTGGGTCTCAGCCCACTTCTCCGAGCCAGCCAACGCAGGGCCACTGAGATGGCTGAAGCTGTCCTCTGCGGCCATGGAGATCTTCATATCTCCTGTCAGCCTTCTTCTCCAGCCCCACCATGGCGGCTCTGCTCCTGTGCTGGGCCCCCAGCTCTGCCCTTCCACCCGAGGCGCCGCCCTTCTGGGGCCCAGATCTGCCCCCCACACCTCACCCAGGGGTCTGGCTATTCTATTAGCCCTGCTGAACCCTTAGTTCCTGTGCCTGTGGCCCGCACCCAGGTCTGGACCTGCGCCTAGGAGAGACGGGCTGGCTTTCAGCACCCCACTATTACAAACGTTCCAATGCCACTGGTGTTAACCTAATTGGGGAATGGGTGGTCCAGACCACGGACCACCCAGGCCCGCCCATAGCTACAGCCCTGCTCTTTCAGACATTTTTAATCTGCCTAAAAATCAAGGTCAGGTTTTTAGCAATAATGAAGTGATACTATGAGTCTCGCAGTCAAAAAATGCAAACAAAAAGAAGACGAAGCCAAAAGGCGAAGCTAAGGAAAAAGACAGTTTGTCATCTTATTTTAAAAATTTTGAAGTATTGATCAAGTGGACTCTGAAGTGGCAATGGAACTCCAAATTATTGGTAATTTTGTCAAAGTAAGGGAAGAAACCTACCCTGAAGACATTGCATTATGGCCAAAATCTATTTACTTGGATATGGTAGAATGTTTCTTAGTAAATAAACCAAAAACTATGGGTAATATAGAAAATTTGAGAAAAGAGTATGAAGTTGGAGGACAAAAGCAACTTAGAGGTCTTCATGAGTCCCATTTTCTGAGGATGAAGAAAAATGGGACCATGGAAATGAGAAATTGGCTGATTTTTTTTTCCAGAAACCGCCAAGGCAGTCTACTGTTATGATTGCAAATTATTCCCTGACCGTAGTAAAGGAAAACAAATGTTTGTCGATGGGCACTCTGGAGAAATGTTGCAAGAGATATTGCTGATCGTGCAACTTCCAAAGCTCATGTTAATGCCATTTGTAAGTTTGTTCAAAGATGTGAATTATCCCGAAGAATTGATTCTGCGTTATCAGCTCAGTTTGAGGAGTGTTCTTATTGGAGGAAAGTGCTGAGACGTGTTGTTGCCATGGTGAAACTGCTGTTGTCTTTGGGACTGCTTCTAAGAGGACATGATGAGTTGTCAGTATCAAATAAAAAAGGTCATTTTTAACCTTGAATGTCTTAGTGAATTTGACAATTTTCTCAATGAACATTTGAAAAATTATCAGTACTGTGGCACAGGGAGGACCAACTTTTTAACGCACCAAACCGACAATGAATTGATTACCATAATGGCAGAGCAGCTCAGAAACCAAATCACTGATGAAGTAAAGGATGCCAAGTACTATTCCATAATAGTTGATTCAACACTAGCTGTGAGTCATGTAGACCAATTAACATGAATTTTAAGATATGTGACCGGCAATGGTGAAGTTGTAGAGCGATTTCTTTGTTTTGTCCCACTAAAAACCTACACTTCTGAATGTCTAGAGAACGCTTTTGGAAGTCCTTGCAATTTTAGGTTTGGACATCAAAAATTGTGATGGGCTGAGCTTTGATAATGCCTCAAATATGGCAGGAAAATATTCAGGTGTACAGGCAAGACTGAACAAGGCAAATCTCTCTGGTTTATTCATACCATTGTAGAAGCAAAGACTTCACTCAGTTTACGCGGCTAAACAGACAGTTTTATTGGCCAATAAAAGCAAAGTGAGCCAAACGTGGTCCCAGCAAAGTTGGGCCCAGTAAAGCTGCTAATACAATCAATCCTAGTATCTTCATACCCTTAACCAAACAGTCTGACGTCAGGGCATCCAATTACAGAAATAATCAATTAAACTAGGAAAAACAAAGCCTTATCAACAAGATGGCGGACAGGTACGAGGGAGTACCTCTCCTGTCTAAACCAGCCCAATTAACACATTCCAATAGCACATCTGTCTTGGCCTGGCACATGGGGTGATAGAAAGTTCATTCTGGCCTACGTGCAAAGGCTAAAAGCTGAAATGGTTTCTGTTATACAAGATGGCTTCTAGCTAAACATAAAATGGTTTCTGCAGCTTCTACACCATGTTCCAAACATTCTTTACATTTAATCTGCAATGCTGCAGCCACATCTTGTGAGGGAGCTATAATTTTTTTTACTTCATTCAAAACACGTATGGGTCTTTTTTTCGGTTTCCACACATCGGTGGAGTATGCTACAGTCATGTTTGGAGCAGGCAAATGGAAAACATTTTACAGTGAAAAGAATTTGTGACACCAGAGAACCTTGTTAGACATAGCCACATCAAATTCTGAAAAAAACACATGCAAAAACTGAAGCAAAACCCTTAGCAGAAAAGTTTGAAAAGTATGCTATTGCTGTTTTCACTATTTTGTGAAACTGTTTACTTCAACGAATTAATGCCATCAGCAAATCACTTCAATAGGTTGATACAACTTTGTTGAATGCTGCACAATTGTTAGCCTCAGTTACAAATTTTGTCGTGGAAGTTTGAAATGACTGTAGTTCCATGGAAGCAGAGGCACTAACATTAACAGGGAATATAGGTTCCTCTGATACAGCTGATGAGAAGCATAAAAAAACAGAAGGGAGGTATTTTTCGATTAAACTAGAGACAATGAAGTCCATTTAAAAGGGGAAAAGCAAGATAATCGAAATACAGGCAGTCCCCGGGTTACGTACAAGATAGGGACTGTAGGTTTGTTCTTAAGTTGAATTTGTATGTAAGTCGGAACTGGTACATATTGTAGGGGAAACTCTAGCCAAACATTTTTTTTAGTTTTGGATAGCATAGGGAAAGGTTAACTCCCCTCTAATGTTTGTTTTGCTGTCTGTTCCCCTGTTCAGAAGATTTCACATCTATTTCTGTCCCTGTGACAAACTCAGGACTAAAGGAGTAACTCATCAAATACCAAACAGCTCTGCACCATGCTTTGAGCTAATAGCTTTATTTCCACACACCACCCAGGGTTCTAGGAGGAGGGTCCTTTTTTTGCTAACACAATGAGGCCAGCACTTTGTTTGTTTTGGTGGAGTCTTTGTTTGCCCAGGGAGCCCAGCATGTATAGGGGGAGGAGGGGCGGAGAGGCTGCTTTTGTCTGCTGTTCGGCAGCCTGTTGCTCAGGGGAGGGGGTAGCCTGTTGCTGGCAGGGGGGTGGGGGGGCACTTTTCCTCTGCCCAGCAGCTCTGCGGGACCCCAGTCGGAGCCGGCCCGAGGAGGAGGAGGATCCTAGGACCCAGGTGAGCGAGCCCCGGGAATGCTGCTGCGCATGTGCGGGAGTTGCCTCACCCCGTTCGTATCTAGGGATCCGACGTAAGTCGGATCCACGTAAGTCAGGGACTGCCTGTAGTCAATGTTATTTGTGACACAATAGTGCAGTTGCAGAGTAGGGATGAATCTCTAAAGAAAACTGTTGATTTATTTTGCATGTTTTGTGACAGAAGTTTGGGTGAAGATGCTAAGGGCCACTACAGTAAGAAATTAAATTCTACCGAGAGGACATAGACACACATTTTAGAAGATGAAGTGAAAAATTTCTTTCATTTTATCGAAAATGATGTGGTCTGTGCTTCGAGATCGCCAGTTGATTTGTATAGACTTGTACATGATGGTTTGCAGACAACCTTTCCAAATGTAGAAACCATTCTGAAAATATTTTTAACAACGCCTATCACAAATGGTTCTGGTGAACATTCTTTTTCTGTATTGAAAGGAATTAAAAATTATTGTGAAATATGATGAGGAACATTTGACAAGTTCAGCAATATTGACAATTGAATGTGCCTCTTCACAAAATATTACTTATGATGACTTAATTGACAGTTTTGTAAAGCAAAAGTGTACCTTTCTTTCTATCTGAATAAATTTTTTTTTCCAAATTGAAGAAGTTTCTTCCAAGGAAGCTAACTTTTATTTTTTTTCATTCATGCGTCATCGATACATTTTATATTCACACATTTTTCACGTTAGCTTAATGCAAATACAAGCTTTCATCTAGACCAGAAGTCTCAAACTGTGCTCTGAGAACTTAATTCAGGTAGAGTTCCACAATATTCTTGCCAGCAAGTTAAGCAACTATGGATTTGGATAAATGGACTGTAAGGTGGCTGGAAAGCTGGCGAGATTGTTGGGCTCAACAGGTAGTGATCAACAGCTTAATGTCTGGCTGGTGGTTGGTTTCAAGCGGAGTGCCCCAAGGATCGGTTCTAGGGTCGGTTTTGTTCAACATCTTTCTTAATAACCTGGACGAGGGGATGGATTGCACCCTCAGCAAGTTTGCAGATGACACTAAGCTAGGGGGAGAGGTAGATACGTTGGAGGGTACGGATAGGGTCCAGAATGACCTAGATAAATTGGAGGATTGGGCCAAAAGAAATCTGCTGAGGTTCAACAAGGACAAGTGTAGAGTCCTGCACTTGGGAGGGAAGAATCCCAAGCATTGTTACAGGCTGGGGACTGACTGGCTAGGTAGCAGTTCTGCAGAAAAGGACCTGGGGGTTACAGTGGATGAGAAGCTGGAGATGAGTCAACAGTGCACCCTTGTAGCCAAGAAGGCCAATGGCATATTAGGGTGTTTTAGGAGCAGCATTTCTAGCAGATCTAGAGAAGTGATTATTCCCCTTTATTCAGCTCTGGTGAGGCCGCATCTGGAGTATTGTGTCCAGTTCTGGGCCCCCCACTACAAAAAGGATGTGGACGTACTGTAGAGCATCCAGCAGAGGGCAACCAAAATGATTAGGGGGCTGGAGCACATGACCTATGAGGAGAGACTGAGGGATTTGGGTTTGTTTAGTCTGCAGAAGCGAAGAGTGAGGGGGGATTTGAGAGCAGCCTTCAACTTCCTGAAGGTTCCAGAGACGATGGAGAGAGGCTGTTCTCAGCAGTGACAGTTGACAGAACAAGGAGCAATGGGCTCAAGTTGTGGTGGGAGAGGTCCAGGTTGGATATTAGGTAACACTATTTCCCTAGGAGGGTGGTGAAGCACTGGGATGGGTTACCTAGGGAGGGGGTGGAATCTCCATCTAGAGGTTTTTAAGTCCTGGCTGGACAAAGCCCTGGCTGGGATGATTGAGTTGGGGTTGGTCCTGCTTTGGGCAGGGGGCTGGTCTTGATCTCCTGAGGTCTCTTCCAGCCTTAGGATTCTATGATTGAGGAAAGGTTGTTATGTTTTTTTTAATAAAGCGCTCGTGTCCAAAGCATTTTACAATTGTTAGCTCACGGTACAAACAATATTTGGAAAGATCATGAAGTGCTCCACCAAGACCCTCAGCAATTTTCAAGTGGTCTGTGGAAAAAAGTCCGACTACAAAAACAATCAAAGTACCTCACTTTATTTTCATTTACTTCTTTTTTCCTTCATCCTCTTCCTATATTATACGTAATAAGAATGAAAATGGGAGGGGCAGGAAGAGGGAATGTTCTCTTTCTTGGCTGGGTCCCCAGGGGGCCCCCAAAAATGAAGCTGAGCACAGGGCTCCTGTAACTCTAAATCCACCATTGGGTTGCTGGCTGCCCCATTTTGTCCTCTGAGTGCAGGGACCTGTCTATTGTTGGTTCTGCCGCTATTGTATTACTTAAAGTTTCTGCACCACTCTGTGTACGTGCAGGGCAATCCTTGCCTTTCCAAAATGAGTTTGAGAAGCCTCCCTCACTTCTCGACTATTGTCAGCCACAAATGTTATTAAATGGAGGGTCATTACTCCCTTGATTTATTTATTTTAAAATATTTTTACCCTGCCTTTCTATTTAAAATATTTGAGGCAGCTTACAAAAGTTCTAAAACACACACACACACACACACACACACACACACACACACACACACAAAATGTGTGGCTGCGTCTACACTGGCATGATTTTGCGCAAATACTTTTAACAGAAGTGTTTTTCTGTTAAAAGTATTTGTGCAAGAGAGCATCTATACTGGCATGTGCCTTTGTGCAAAAGATTTGCTTTTGCAAAAAAGCATCTGTGCCAGTGTAGACGCTCTCTTGCGCAAGAAAGCTCCGATGGCCATTTTAACCATAGGACTTTCTTGCGCAAGAAATTGATGTTACCTGTCTACACTGGCCTCTTGCGCAAGAACACTGACGCAAGAGGACTTCTCCCTGAGCGGGAGTGTCAGAGTATTTGCGCAGGAATCACTGATTTTGTACATTACAACGTCAGTGTTCTTGCGCAAATACTCGCAGCCAGTGTAGACAGGCTTTTGCACAAAATCTTGCCAATGTAGACACAGCCTGTGTGTAAAATACAAGACCCCGGTGGGTGGGGCATAAAACCCGGTAAGACATCTTGAGAGGAGGGACATGCACGCGCACACACACACAAATAAAAGCATGGGTGAAAAGCATGGCTATAGCCTGGTACTGAAACAGTGCCAGCGTTGGTGCTAGGTGAATATCACCAGGGAGAGAATTTCATAGCCAGGGAGCAAAGGCTGAGAAGGCCCTGCTCTGCGTGTATAGGATCAAGGCAAGAGGCCAGCTCACTACTCTCTATTTCCATTTTTTTTTTTAAATCTAGGTGGAGGCTGAAACTAGTGTAGGAGGCTCATTCACCACCAGAATTAACAAATGCCTGGTTTTGGTGCAATTAAATACATTATGGGTCGTTTTGATGTGCCAAATGTCAAATAGATTTTCCTACATCTAGCTAAGTATGTGGGTATTTTGGTTGTTTCAGGTTATTTTGCTCTGCAGAGAGTTCATTCCACTCCATTCTAGGGATGTTAACTTAAGTTTAATCAACTAAGGGTATGTCTACACTACAGCGCTATTTCGAATTAACTTATTTCACATTAGTTAATTCAAAATAAGCTAAATTGAAATAAAGCATCTAGACACAAAATCTAATTCGAAACAGCATTTTGCTATTTCGAAATAGCGCGTCCACACTGATTGGACACTGGATCACATTTAAGGGCAGCTGAAACCGGTTCCGGCAGGGCATCAGGTCAGTCGTTGCTTTGTGTGGCTGCTGTCTGAGGCTATCTGAGGCTCGAGCTTAAAGGGACCCCCCTGGACAGCCGGTTCTCAGCTTTCCCGCTTGCTTGCCAACCTCGCCGAGGGACAGCAAAGCGTTTTCCTCTCTGTCTGCTTTGGTCGCTGTCCTTTGGGGCACCGCAGCACTTGGCACCATGGAGCCAGAGCCGCCCCTGGGCACTCTGGTGCTCATGTTGAATGTCTTGCTGCAAGCCTGGCAGCAATTGCTGGAGGCTGCCTGGTACCTTCTGCTGCAGGCCAGCCCCCTGGCCCTCCCCCTGTCCCCCCCAGGGGCCCTGGAGGAGGGGCGCCCGGACGCCAGCGTGTCCCGCCGCATCTGGCGTCTGGACACCAGCAGTGACTGGTGGGACCACATCGTCCTGGAGCACTGAGGAGACCAACAGTGGACCCAGAACTTCAGGATGAGGAGGGACACCTTCCTGGAGCTCTGCGAGTGGCTCGCCCCTGCTCTGCGGCGACGGGACAAGTGCATGAGGCCCGCCATTCCCTTCCACAAGCGGGCGGCCATCGCGCTCTGGAAGCTCTCCACGCTGGATAGCTACCAATCCGTTGGCAACCAGTTCGGCGTGGGGAGATCCACCATCGGAGCGGTGCTCATGCAGATACGGCACCCACCGGCCACTGGGCCAGGAGGGGGGGCTGCAAGGAGGGGATGGGCTGCCCCAGGGAAAACGGGGGGGAGGTGGTGTAAGTGCCCTCCCCGGGAGGGTTCGGTCTGTCCCAGCTGCGCTACAGACCGCCCGCTGTGGCCAGTATTGCAGCAGGGGTTGTTCCTGGGAGTGGGGCGCAGGGCAGTGGCGGGGCACGAACACTCCCAGCCACCCGGGCACCCTAGAGACCCTCGGTTTTGTGTCTCTCTCTCTGCAGGTGGTGAAGGCCATCAACAGGGTGCTGCTCCGCAGAGTCGTCCGCCTCACCGACCTGGATGCGGTCATCCAGGGGTTCGGCGCCCTGGGCTTCCTCAACTGTGGGGGGGTAATCGACGGGACGCACATCCCCATCCGTGCCCCGGAACACCAGGCCTCCCTCTACATCAACAGGAAGGGGTACTTCTCCGTGATCCTGCAGGCCGTGTCTGTCCAGCGGGGCCAGTTCACGGACATCAATGTGGGCTGGTCCGGCAAGGCACACGACGCGTGGGTGTACCGCAACTCCTCCATGTGCCAGAGGCTGCATGCTGGGACTTTCTTCCCCGACCGCCACATCAGGGTCGGGGACGTGGACATGCCCGTCTGCCTGGTGGGGGATGCGGCCTACCTCCTACAGCCCTGGCCGATGAAGCCCTACACGGGACACCTGAACCCCTCCCGGCAGGCCTTCAGTGCCAGGCTCAGCAGAGCCCGCACTGTGGTCGAGGGGGCCTTCGGCCGACTGAAAGCACGGTTTAGATGCCTCCTCACCTGCCTCGACCTCTCCCAGCACAATATTCCGCACGTGGTGGCAGCGTGCTGTGTGCTCCACAATTTATGCAAGAGGAAGGGGGAGGCTTTCCTGCCAGCCTGGATGGCAGAGGCTGACCGCCTGGCTGGGCAGTACGCACAGCCCTGCACGGCTGCCAGCCAGGAGGCCCTTCGGGGGGCTGTCCGCGTCCGGGAAGCCCTGCGGGAGAGCTTCCAGGCGGACGAGGACTGAAGTCCCCCTGGCGTGCCCCACTGGGGCCTTGTGCCTTACATTCCACCCCCACCTCCTTCCCCTTTCCCCTCCCTAACCCCCCTTCCTGATATACAATAAAAACATCTGTGTTGCCACGAAAAACTCTCTTTATTTAACATAACTGGGGTGGGGGGAGGGGGGAGCTGGAAGGGGGAGGCAAGGGAAGGAAGGAGATGGGGAAGCTCAGGGTTGGGGGTATTGCCGGCCCTCCCGTCTCCCAGCACTGCCGGTGCGGAGGCCTCGGCATTCCCGGGGGGGAGTGGGTATGGAGGGTGGGGCAGGAGGTACGGGGGGTGTGACGGACCGGGCCGTGTCTGGGCACAGCTGAGGGCGGCCGCTCAGGGCAAATTGCTCGAATCCGGGGCTTCTTACAGCCCCCGACTGGCGACCTTTCCACACAGGCCACAAACCAGTCTCACAGAGCACTTCAGCTGCCTGCCTGAAGCCTCACGAGCAAAACCCCTCCGACACCCCAGCAATATCCATGCCCCGGATGGCCCCGGGCCTCATACACAGGTGGGGGGTCCTAACACCCAATCCCACCTACCCTGAACAAGTTCTGTCCGGTTCCAAGAAACCAGCCACAGATCCCTGGTCAATTTACCCTCTGGACCTTACCCACAAATCACGCTGGGCCAATCCTTTAGAATCTATATCTAAAGGTTTATTATCACAAGAAAGAAAAGCCTGAGAGTAAGGTTGTTAAAGTACAGTACGTTACATGCACCGAATCTCCCAGTTCTCGATGCAGGCTCTAGCAGAGATGTTGCAGCTGCTGGTTTAAAAGTTCTTATTGCACATCCTGCGATCAGGATGGGTTCACAGGTCTTCCGGGCTCTTCAATCCCTGCAGTGCTGCCTCTGGGATGAAGTGCTGAGCTGAGAACAAAATGGCATCGACCGCATGGCCTCTTTATACCTCCTTCCTGGCCTCTTCTGGTCTCAGCCGGTCACCTGGCCCTCAGCCTCTCTCTGCTGGCAGCTCTTGGGTCTCCGCCCTCCTGCTTTAGGTGTGTCCTTGGGCCATCAAGGGCCATTGTTCCACAGGGCTTCGCTACTCAGCCTGTCCATAGCCATGCTTAACCACATTCACAGAAATATTCAGCTTCCACACAGATTACAGATTCCTACCTACACACACAGACATTATACACTCACATAAATAGCGTACATAAGATCAACAAACAATAATCTCCCATTCAATACCCCACATGGCTCCCCCCACACCAATTTCTGGGGCCAACACCCCCACTTAGGGGTGCAGCAGCGATCTGGCTGCTTCCCTCCAATTCAGCAACGTGACAGGGGGGTGCGGAGGAAGCGAGAGGGGGAGCAGGGGTGGGAGGAAGAGCGATAGCTGGGGCGGCTGCAGGGGCTGGAGCCGCAGGGGCTGGCGCAGCAGGAGGCAGCAATCGGTCCGCCAGGGCCTGCAGGTGCTCGCGGAGGGCACGGCCCTGCTCCCGCAGCTCCCGCAAGCTCTCCCGCCACAGCTGCAGGTCCTCTTGCACCCAGTGCTCCTGGCTGTGGACCTGCTGTCCCTGTAAGCGCAGCTGCTGCCTCTGGAACTCCTCCAGGTTGCGGGTGCGCCTGCTGGCCCGGGTGCGGGTGGCTGTTCCAGGCGGGGTGGTGTGCCCTGCACTCGCAGGTGGTGCGGCTGTGGTGAAACAAGAGAAGTGGTCAGTTCTCCCTGGGGACACAGTGGGTGAAACCCAGCCCCCCTCTGCAAGGCGAGGATGGCAGGTCTCCGCACCATCACGTCCTGCCATCCCTGGGAGTGTGAGCTGGCCCAGGACTGCACCCCAGCCCCTGTGCTGCCTATAGTGTGGTGTGGGGGGGGGGGGGGGGGGGGGAGGAGAGATGTGCCCTGCCTCTGTGTAGAGGGGGCGTCTGGAGGGAGGGCAGTGTGCAGTCTCTCTCCCTGGGGTCAGGACCCTGTCATGTTCCTTCACGCATAGACGCGTGTGGGGAACAGGCCAGGGCCCCTGCATGGCACCCAGCTGGGGCCACATGTCCTGGATGGCACAGCAGATGCACAGGTTGCCGCCTGCTCCGTGATCGGCAAGGCCCATGTGCATGGTCCCTGGGCTCCCCCTTCCCCCACCCTGCATAAGGGGGCCGTGATGGCACTCACATGTGGAGGCCTCCCCGGCCTCGGATGAGGCTGCTGACGGGCTCTCCGGTTCGGCTCAGGGGTCCTGGGTGTGGGGCACGCTCCCTGCAGGCTCCTGGCTGCCATCCTCCTCCTCTTCCTCCTCTTCCCCTGTGTCAGGGGCAGGGCCCTCTACCCTGGGGTCGATGACGACCAGTGGGGCACAGACCATCTGACCCCCCAGGATGTGGTCCAGGGCCTCATAGTGCGGGCAGGCCTCCGGGTCAGGCCCTGGTTGGGAGCCCCTGGCATAGGCCTGCTGCAGCTCCTTGATTTTACTCCGCACCTGCTCCTGGCTGTGCATGTGGCCTCTGGTGGCCAGGCTGGCAGCCATGCGGCTATAGACGGCTGCATTCCTGTGCCTAGTGCGGAGATCGCGGGCATTGGAGGCCTCCCCCGAAGCCTCAATGAGGTCCTCGATCTTCGCACTAGACCAGGAAGGCGCCCGCCTTTTGCGGCCCCTGGCAGGCTCCTGGGAGCCGCCAGCCTGGTCCTGGGGAGTGGTGAAGGGCTGGGTGGCAGCGGGTGGCTGGCTCATCCTGTGCCAGGGGCAGGGTCTGCTGGCTGGGTGCTGGCAGGCTTGCACCTGGCACAAGCACTGTGGCCAGAGTCTGCCCCTTTAAGGGCTCCGGGGGTGGCAGGGGAGCAGAGAAGTTTTCCTGGTTGTGCCCAGAGTGGCCACCAGGGCTCCCTGGGAAGGGCTGGAGGCCCCCTATTTCGAATTAAGTGTCTACACAGCACTTATTTCGAATTAGCTATTTTGAATTTGGTGTTACTCCTCATAGCATGAGGTTTACCAAATTCGAAATAAGGGCTCCACTATTTCGAATTTATTTTTAAATAGCGGTTTGCCTGTGTAGATGCTATTAACGTTAATTCGAAATAATGGCTGTTATTTTGAATTAACTTTGCAGTGTAGACATACCCTAATTGACTAGTTGGTGGAATTTCCATCTACTAGTTGATAAGTGGGGGAGCCGCAGTGGGGTTAGCTCCTGGCCCGAGAGCTAACCTCACTGTGGTTCTGCCTTTAAATGTATTAAGAGCCAGCAGGCTCTAATACAGGGGTGGGCAAAAGCCTCTCAGTGGGCCAGATCTGGCCCGCCTAGGGCTTGGATCCGGCCCATGAGGCAGTTTCGTGCCCCACCCCCTAGCTCATTGCAAGCCCTTCTAATTGCTTCTATCTCAAGGGCTCAGAGCGTCTTCCCCGCACCTTGCCTAGCAGCTGCAGGGAAGGCCCTTTCCTGTTCCCCCGGCTGCTAGGCAACGTGTTACCTAGCAGCCCCGGGGAAAGGCGCCAGCCCTTTCAATAGACACTGCTGAAAGGGCTCGCAGCTCCCCATGCCTCTAGCGCACTGCCGGACTGCGAGCCCTCTCAGCTGTGTCTATTCAAAGGGCTCGTGCCTTCCCCAGGCACGTTGCCTAGCAGCCGCGGGGAACAGGAGAGCCCTTTAAATAGAAACAGCCCAACAGGATCCTGCGTCTCCGGCAGTGCGCTAGAGGCGCGGGGAGCTGCGAGCCCTCTCAGCTGTGTCTATTCAAAGGGCTCGTGTTCCCCGGCTGCTAGGCAGCGGGTTACCTGACAGGCACAGGGAAGGCGCCAGCCCTTTACACAAAAGCACTGAAAAGGGCTCGCAGCTCCCCCGGCCTCTAATGAGTTGTTAGGAAGCCAGAGACTCGAGCCCTTTCAACTGCTTCTATTGAAAGGGCTCGCCTGCTGGGGGCTGCATTGCCTGGTAGTCACCCGCAGGCGCAAGCCCTGGAAACGGAAGCAATTGAAAGGGCTCGCGGCTCTGCCCCACTGGCCGTTGCCTGGGAACCATGTCCACTCCGCGGGTCGGATACTGCCCACCACTGATGCAACTAAAAGTTTAGTCTGTACAGGTTCTGAAGGGAGAAGAAGGGTTCTTTGTAGGTGGTTTGTTGAATTGCAGTAAAGTCTGGAAAAGATGAAGTGTGTGTGGATGCCTGGGTTTTGTATGATGGTTTCTAATGTTGAGAGCTCCTCCTTGATTAGTTTCTGTTTGTTGTATAGAATGCTGACGAGGCGATTCCTGAGGTTTTTTGCAAGTGTGTGGCATAATCTCTGGCTGTAGTCCATGGGATATGTAGATTGTAGTGGGTTTTTCACTCTTAGGTATGATGTTCATCTGTTTGCACTTGGAAAGGAAGCTGATGTCTGTTTGGATCTGGACGAGTTTCTTTGTGTAGTTGATGGATTTCCACTCCATACGGCTGAATGCAGTGCCTTGCATGTTCAAAAGCTTCAGGGGGCAGCTAACTCGGACCTCTCTGAAGCTTTTAGAAGTTTAGTGTTAGTGTTGTTGTTATTACAAATGTTACAAGTGTTCTCAAACTGTTGGTGTTATCATTACAAATTTGACAAGTGTTGCCATCTCTGATAATCTTTGGATAATGTTGTATGCAGTTAATTTTTATTAACATTTAATTACTTTGTTGTGTAAAAAACATATTGGTGTCTTTTCACAGCACATGGACCGCCCCTTCCGCCTGAGGCCCCGCCCGCCCCTTCCAGGTCGGCCCGCGGACACTTCTGAAATTTGTGAAGTGCCCCCCCCCTTAAAAATGATTGCCCACCCCTGCTCTAATACATTTAAAAGGCTGAAGCACAGGGGTGGGACCCAGCATGAGCCAGGACAGCTGAGTCCTGGCTTATGCCAGGTTTCTCCCCCCCCCCCCATTCAGCCATTTAAATGTATTAAGAGCCTGCTGGCTCTTAATATATTTAAAAGGCAGAGCCACAGTGTCCTGAGACAGCGCAAGTTGGGAATCAGCTGATTCCCAGCTCACACCTGGTCCCTGCTACTCTCCTGCCCCCCGTGGTGACGGTGCTGGGGGGAACCAGCTTTTAAGTATATATATAGTGTCTGGGGAACCGGCTCTTGCTCATCCCATTCCCCAGACACTAAAGGAGTGAGGGGTATGTGCTTGTATTCCATGCATGCCTCTCACACCTGGCTTGTGAGCTCCTTGCATTTTTTGTTCCCAGATGTACATCTTTAAATTTGGCCATAATAAAACACTTGGCCATATTAAAAATACTGTTTGTTTAAGCCCAATTTACCAAGCAATCCAGATCACTCTTTGTCAGTGACCTGTCCTCTGCATTATTTACCCACTGTCACACTCTTTATCATCTGCATATTTTATCAGTAATGATTTTATATATTTCCAGGTCATTGAAAAATATTTTGCGAGGAACCCAGTCCCTGCAAGATTCCACTAGGAACATTCCCATTCATTGATGATTTCCTGTTTACAATTTACACTGAGACACCTAGCAGACAGTTTTGAATCCATGTTGATTTTTATATTCTAGTTTCTTCATCAAAATGTTGTAAGGAGTCAAGTCAAATGCCTTACAAAAGTCTATTACATCAACACTATTACCTTTATCAACTAAATTTGTAATCTCATCAAAATATTATATAATTGAAGTGAGAACCTAAAGTAGTGAGACTGGGAATGTTGGCCCATGGAAGATGGTTTTCTTTTACTCTTTTGCACCATACTCTTTTACTCTTTTTAACCTCTGCCACAGTGTGGCAGAAAAGATGTCTAATTTCTCAGCCAAAGTATGCCATCTCTAGATAGGGCAACCTTATCTCTATCCTGCCCTACGATACACTTACTGGATATACGTATGGTCTAGCATAGGGTTTCTCAGTAGTTAATGCCTCGATACCTTCCATCACCACACAATTTTGACAGGTGCCCCGCCCCCTTTCACGACGTCATCAAGCCCCTCCCCTCCCACGACATCACCTGACCCCGCCCACCCATGACGCCCCAACCCCGCCCCCTTCCTAACCCCCCCCATGAGGCCCCCTAACCCCTCCCCCCATGAGCCCCCCTAGACCCACCCCATCACGGGACCCTCCACCACGCGGGCTCCAAGATGGCGGGCCGGGGCTTCCTAAGCTTCTCCGCCACGTGGGCTTCGAGATGGCGGGGCTGTCGCTTTCCAGGTCGGGGGCCTCCTCGACCCCGTCTAAAAAGAAAAGAAAGATGGGACAAGCTAGCGCTAAAGAAGGGAGCTCCCGCGAGGGCCGCCTCGACCCGCGGGGGCCGGAATAGGGAATGGCCGGAGGCTGGGTGGAGAGCCCTAGGCGGCGAGCCGCCCGTTAGGCAGAGCCAATAGAATTTCAGCTCCGCCCTTGAGACCGGACCAGTAGAATTTAGCGGAAGGCTGAGAGGCGTTTTCACGCCTTTATTTGAAAAAAAAAAACCCCACCAATGGCCATCTGTCATCCTGTATAAAAGCTGGTTTTTTGTGCAACGGTCAGTTTTAAGGCCAGACGACACGGACCTATGGGCGGGCCCCAATACAGACCTATGGCTGGTCTAAAGGGTCTTGCAGACGTCGAGGAAACCGAGCGCTTCTGGGGCGCCGTGAGGGCTACGCCTCTGTCTCAAATAAACATTTCGCGTCCTAAAGAGAGAGAGCCAAAAACGTGGGGAGGATCGACGCCCATGAAAAAGAAGAAGAGCTGCGGGGGGAAAAACCCTAGGACGCCTATGGAGGACGAAGAACCAAAGACAGCGGTAAGCGGATTTGTATGGCTTTGTAGCAAAAGGTGGACAATCACGGGCGCCTTATACAAAGGTTATATTTTTATAGGTAAGCGCTACAGAAGGAGAGAACACACACGAGGCGATGATCCCCGAGGAAGAAGAAGACGTATACGAGGACATGGGCCCCGAGACACGGAATGCTGTAAAAGAAGGAGAAAAAGCAGAAGAGAGCGCATACATGGCAACGGGTCCCGAGGAAGTAGAAGAAGTATACGAAGACATGGGCCCCGAGACAAGGGCCGGGGCGAGCGATAAGGAAAATCGCCCGCCACCGTCTGAGGGGCAAATAAACTCCTCGGCGCCGGGGGCAGAGGCAGAAGAGTGAGAGACGGTAAAAGCAAAATTTATTTTATTTAAAAGAAATAAAATACGGTTCTAGACAACAGAAGTTAAAACTTGTGTTTAATAACAGGGATCCGACGACGGTTATGACACGGACGACGGGATGACTGAGGTAAAATGTTTTATTTTTATGGTAAAACGACGGCCGCAAAAAAGAAAAAAAAGTGAGATGTAATTTTTTTTTTGTTTGTGACAGCTCACCTCTTCAGAGGATGACAAGAGCGGGACTCAGACGGGGGTAGCCGTGGTATGCGCCTGCTGCTTTTGCGTGAACACAGAGGAGAAAAAAAAAAGCACCGGAGAAAACAAGCAGGACGAGAGAGAGATGGTCATGGACGACATCGTTAGAGCCGTTATAGTAAAAGTTTTCTACCATTGTTTGAAAAAGGTGATGTTTGATACCTGTATGCCATGTGCAGAAAAATACCCCGATCCGCTCAACTTTAACATTCTGTTTTGGAACTGCTCAGAGGAGTTTTACCAACGTAGACGTATTGCTTCTAAGTTGGATGTTGCACGGGTCCTGTACATAATTATAGCTGAAGGGCACAAATGGAATAAGCTAAACGTAACCTCCGAAACCGTAGCACAAGTTATTAAAACGATCAGAGAGGTAGCAGAGAGCTCAGACCCCGGGATGTATCTGATAAACCCGTCAGAGAAGGTGATGATAAAGGCGGGCCGCTCAGCGTGCAGAAGGGTTGGCAGAATTAACCCCGACACTCTTTACGTGTCGCGCCGCGGGGCTGCGGGGGTCCAAAAAAAAGCTGTCTTTTGATTAAAGCACAATGTGTATGTTTGTAGACCTAGAAGCCAAAATGTTTATGTATTCAATAAAGCAAAAGAAAGATTTTTTAAAGTTACGCCGCTGTATTCAATAAAGCAAAAAACCATGAGACTCACACCGGCGTATATGTGCTTATTAAAGCAAGCGAAGGGCCAGGGTTAGACATGGCCGCCGGGCTAAAAGCGGTTTATTATTCTCCCGGGGAAGCCGGTAGTTTTGGGGGCGTGACGCCCCTATATCAAGCCGCTAAAAGGTGGCACAATACTTTAAGTAAAAAGCAGGTCGCTTACACAAGCCGGCAAGAATTACATTTAAAAGAAATAAAACCGTGGTGTCCGACGTGGCTGCGCAATGGCAAGCGGATTTGGTTGACATGACACCCTACGCCGGTCACGACGACCGTAAATATATTTTAACGGTGATAGACATTCTGTCTAAACACGCCTGGGCGGTACCGCTAAAGAACAAAACCGGGGCCGAAGTAGCTAAGGAGTTTAAAACGGTTTTTGAAAATTACAGACTCAAAAATTACAGACAGATAGAGGGAAAGAGTTTTTAAACCGGGCTTTAAAGACTCTACTAAAACAACACGGAGTACACCACTTTGTTACCAATAACGAAGTCAAGGCCGGGGTGGTGGAGAGGGTTAACAGAACACTGAAATCCAAGATGTAGAGGTATTTTACTGCCCATAACACCTTTCGGTACATTAACGTGTTGCAAGCCTTCATAGACGGGTACAACAGAAGTTATCACAGGACCATAAAAAGGCGTCCCGTCGACGTGACGCCCGCTAACGTGCTGAGCATGTGGAAAACAATTTACGGGGATAGTTTTAAAATAAAGACAGCGCCGGCCCTTTTTAAGAAAGGAGGCCACGTGAGGATCTCTAAAACAAAGGGGGTTTTTGAAAAGGGCTACGAGCAGAGCTTTACGGATGAAATATTTATCGTAACCGGCATTTTTTCGCGAGGGCCAAGACCAGTGTACGCGTTAAAAGATTACGGAGAAGAAAAAGTAAGGGGGGTCTTTTTATCCCGAAGAATTACAAAAAGTCAACCCTAATCAGGACCGCGTTTATAGGATAGAAAAAATGTTAGCAAAAAAAGGTCAGGGTAGAAACCAACTTTTTTTGGTGAAATGGAAAGGGTGGCCTGATAAATTCAACAGCTGGGTTAAAACGGCTCACGTACTAGACCTTTAATATGGGGGAAAAAGATGGCCAAAGGGGGCATTTACGTCACCTTACCTAGCAATGCCTCCACCGCAGTTTTCCCTCAGAACACTAGTTCCAATTTTACAATACAGCTGGCCAAACCTTTAAATTTGAACGGCTGCTGGGAAGTCGCTTTATCCAAAATTCATTATTGTCATTCGTGGAACACCCTCATGAAACCCCGTTTACTATAGCCTCGGAAAAAGAAATCCAGCGTCTCACAATGCAGCCTGGTTATTATTCCTCCGTTCAACATTTAGTAGAGGGCATCAACGAAACCATCAAGAAGCAGACCGAGACCCGGGGACCAGGCGGGTCTGGTTAAAAACCGCCGGGGGCACGTCTTATTTTTCCACCCAGGGGGAACTGGTGGCACTCTTGGGAGTGACTCCGAACCGACCTTGCAAGGTGGCGCCGCACCCCGCTGACATTACGGGGGGGGGGGGGTTAACTCTTTATATGTGTATACGGACATAGTGGAACATCAGTTAGTAGGAGACCACTACGTGCTGCTGTTGTGTTGTGTCCCCGTCCAGGGCAGCAATAACAAATTTGTCACCCTCACCTATGACAAGCCGCATTACGTGCCCGTGAGCAAGCACCACATTGGGACCATCACCACTGAAATAAAGACGGATCAAAATAAAAACATTTCATTTAGTTTTGGAAAGGTGATTGTTAAACTACACCTGCAACCCAGGAAAGCGGAGGAATGAGGAGCATAAAAAGCCACGGGGACCCCGCCATGTATAGAAACTACTATAAAGCCCAGGCGGGTTATGCCCCGCCGGGGTATCATGGATTACCCGTTATGTACGGGGCCAGTTTAGGCGGGGTCTTCTGCAGTCTTTTAAGAAAAGCCATCCCCCTGTTGAGAAGGGGCTTGGAAATAATTAAGCCCCATATGAAAACAGCCGCCAAAAACATAACCAAGGACGTGGTGAGCCACGTGACCAGCGCCGTCATGAACAAAATCGGGCCCCAGGAAGGTTCGAGACTAGCGGTGGTGAGGCGCCTCCCATTCACAGGGCCCCCCAGGCCCTTTAAAATAAAAAAGGCAACGGGGAGATGTAGCGCCCCCAGAACTAAAACGCGTCCTAAGAAGAGACAGAGCCCCAGGATATATTTAAAAGGGATATATTTTAAAATGTCTTTTATCCATTGTGGGTCTGAAGAATGCGCCAAGTCGGAGCTGGATCTCTTTCAAATAGCACCCACACAAAAAAGCATGGAGAACAGTTACTATGTGGAGATTCCGCCCCTGGAACACCCTGCGAACAAGTGAGTGCTAACAGGGAGTTTTGAGAGGGAGTTCTCCAGGTGAAGGAGAAGCAGATACAGGACTCTTGGGGGAAGTGGGTGTTGTGTTTGGGGCTTTCTTGCTGTGTGCTGAGCTTGTGTTTGTGAGTGAGGGTTGGTGCGTGTTCTTTTTTGTTTTTTTGTTTATTTATTTATTTATTTTCCCCTGTGTTTGAGAGTGAGGCTTTTTTTTTTCCCACCTCCCCTCTTCCCTCCTCCTCCCCTTGATTGGCTGTGATTGGCAGGTGGAAACTGTTGGCTTCTAATTAAAGTTTGAATTCTAGAAGCCTCTGCTGATTGGCTGAGCCTTGGTAGGGGGAGGGGCTTTATAAGGCAGTGGGCAAGCGACCAAGGAGCTTGCGAACAGGTGAGTGCTAACAGGGAGTTTTGAGAGGGAGTTGGGAAGGGGAGAGGGAAGGGCTGGAGGTTCTCTTGCCTTTCTTTTTAAATCCCTTCCCCAGGACAGCAGTGATGGTTGGTGATGGGTCTGCTGTTGTTACCTGCACAGCGTGTGCCATGTTTGTCTTCCTCCCGGAAGAAAGAAGGGATTTCATCTGCACTAAGTGCAAGCTGGTCGACATTTTGGAAGAAAAAATTAGGGACTGGAGGCCCAAGTGTCGACCCTACGCTTAATCAGAGAGGATGAAGACTTCCTCGATAGAAGGCAGCGTTTAATCCTTCAAGCACGGCAGGCGGAGGAGCCAGAGAGGGCAGTACGTGACCAAGAAGAGAACTGGCAGCATGTAACTTCTAGAAGGGGAAAAAGGCCAGCACGGGAATCCCCCAATGCTATAGAGGTAAGCAATCGCTTTCAAGCTCTCTCCACAGGCTCTGCAGTGCTGAAAGCCCTGGAAGGGACCTCACAAGGAAGAAACCAGAAGGGAACACTATCTACTGGAAGGCATGGGATGCGTAGTCCTACGGATGGGGGTTCCACGGCCACCAGGCCCAAAAGGAAACGACGGGTGGTGGTGGTCAGGGACTCCCTCCTAAGAGGGACTGAGCCATCCCTCTGCCGCCCGGACCTGGAATCTCGAGAGGTGCGCTGCTTACCGGGAGCTCGCATTCAGGATGTGACTGAGAGGCTTACCAAGCTGATCAAACCTTCGGATTGCTACCCCTTCCTGCTTCTCCACGTGAGAACTAATGATACGGCCAAGAATGATCTTGAGCGTGTTACTGCGGATTATGTAGCGCTAGGAAGAAGGATCCAAAAATTTGGAGCGCAAGTGGTATTCTCCTCCATCCTCCCTGTTGAAGGGAAAGGACTGGGCAGGGATCGTCGAATTGAGGACGTAAATGCGTGGTTGCACAGATGGTGTCGCAGAGAGGGATGGTTTCTTCGACCATGGGACTCTGTTCCGGGCGCAAGGACTGTTAGGAAGAGATGGGATCCACCTAACTAAGAGAGGAAGGAACATCTTCGCGGGCAGGCTTCCAAACCTAGTGAGGAGGGCTTTAAACTAGGTTTGTCGGGGGACGGTGACCAAAACCCTGAGGGGAGTGGGAAAGTCGGATACCGGGAAGAAATGCAGAGAGTAAGGGGCAAGAAAGGAGGACCCATGTTTCGAATGGAGAAGATAGGACGATCAACTGGTTACCTGAAGTGTTTGTACACTAATGCGAGAAGCCTGGGCAACAAACAGGAAGAACTGGAGGCCCTGGCCCAGACCAAGAAATATGATTGAATTGGGATAACAGAGACTTGGAGGGATGACTCGCATGACTGGAGCGCTGTCATGGAAGGGTATAGACTGTTCAGGAAGAACAGGCAGGGGAGAAAAGGAGGAGGAGTTGCACTATATGTAAGAGAGCACTACGACTGCTCTGAACTCCAGTATAAAGAGGGAGAAAAACCTGTTGAGAGTCTATGGGTTAAGTTTAAAGGAGCAAACAACAGCAGTGATGTTGTGGTTGGTGTCTGCTACAGGCCACCGAATCAGGTGGATGAGGTAGATGAGGCTTTCTTCGGACAACTGAGCGAAGCTTCCAGATCACAGGCCCTGGTTCTCGTGGGGGACTTTAATCACCCTGACATCTGCTGGGAAACCAATACGGCAGTACACAGGCAATCCAGGAAGTTTTTGGAGAATGTTGGGGATAACTTCTTGACACAGGTGCTGAAGGATCCGACCAGGGGCCGTGCGCAGCTTGACCTTCTGCTCACAAACAGGGAGGAACTAATAGGGGAAGTGGAGGTGGGTGACAACCTGGGAAGCAGTGATCATGAGATGGTCGATTTCAGGATCCTGACCAAAGGAAGAAAAGAGAGTAGTAAAATACACACCTTGGACTTCAAAAAAGCAGATTTTGACTCCCTCCAAGATCTGATGGGCAGAATCCCCTGGGATGTTAACATGAAGGGGAAAGGAGTCCAGGACAGCTGGCAGTATTTTAAAGAAGCCTTATTGAAGGCACAGAAAGAAACCATCCCGACACGTAGCAAGAGAGGCAAACATGGTAGGAGACCGGACTGGCTTACAGGGGAAATCCTTGGTGAACTTAAGCACAAAAAGGAAGCTTACAAGAAGTGGAAACTTGGACAAATGACCAGGGAGCAGTTTAAAGGTCTAGCTCGAGAATGCCAGGGGGTTATCAGGAAGGCGAAAGCGCAAATGGAATTGCGACTGGCTAAGGATGTGAAGGATAACAAGAAAGGTTTCTACAGGCATGTTAACAAGAAGAAGGTGATCAGAGAGGGTGTGCGGCCCCTACTGGATGAAGGAGGTAACCTAGTGACAGGTGATGTGGGGAAAGCTGAAGTACTCAATGCTTTCTTTGCCTCTGTATTCACAGACAAGGTCGGCTCCTGGACTTCTGCACCAAGTGACGCAAGATGGGATGAAGACGGACAGCCCGTGGTGAGTAAAGAACAGGTTAGGAACTATTTAGAAAAGCTAAACGTACATAAATCCATGGGTCCGGACTTAGTGCATCCGAGGGTACTGAGGGAGTTGGCAAATGTCATTGTGGAGCCTTTGGCTATTATCTTTGAAAAGTCGTGGAGATCGGGAGAAATCCCGGATGATTGGAAAAAGGCAAATGTGTAGTGCCCATCTTCAAAAAAGGGAAGAAGGACGATCCAGGGAACTATAGGCCAGTCAGTCTTACCTCGGTTCCTGGAAAAATCATGGAAGGGATCCTTAAAGAATCCATTTTGAGGCACTTGGAAGAGAGGAAAGTGATTAGGAATAGTCAGCATGGATTCACAAAGGGCAAGTCGTGCCTGACCAATCTGATTAGCTTCTATGATGAGGTAACTGGCTCGGTGGACATGGGGAAGTCAGTGGATGTGATATACCTTGACTTTAGCAAGGCTTTTGATACGGTCTCCCACAATATTCTTGCCAGCAAGTTAAGGGATTGTGGATTGGATAAATGGACGGTAAGATGGATAGAAAGATGGCTAGAAGGCCGGGCCCAGCGGGTAGTGATCAACGGCTCGATGTCAGGATGGCGGTCGGTTTCTAGAGGAGTGCCCCAAGGTTCGGTTCTAGGACTGGTTTTGTTCAATATCTTTATTAATGACCTTGATGAGGGGATGGATTGCACCCTCAGCAAGTTTGCGGATGACACTAAGCTGGGGGGAGAGGTAGATACGCTTAAGGGCAGAGATAGGGTACAGAGTGACTTAGACAAATTGGAGGATTGGGCCACAAGAAATCTGATGAGGTTCAACAAGGACAAGTGTAGAGTCCTGCACTTGGGACGGAAGAATCCCAAGCATAGTTACAAGCTGGGGACCAACTAGTTAAGTAGTAGTTCTGCAGAAAAGGACCTGGGGGTTACAGTGGATGAGAAGCTGGAGATGAGTCAACATTGTGCCCTTGTAGCCAAGAAGGCTAATGGCATATTAGGTTGCATTAGGAGGAGCATTGCCAGCAGATCCAGAGATGTCATCATTCCCCTTTATTTGGCTTTGGTGAGGCCGCATCTGGAGTATTGTCTCCAGTTCTGGGCCCCCCACTACAAAAAGGATGTGGACGCATTGGAGAGGGTCCAGCGGAGGGCAACCAAAATGATTAGGGGGCTGGAGCATATGACTTATGAGGAGAGGCTGAGGGACTTGGGTCTGTTTAGTCTGCAGAAGCGAAGAGTGAGGGGGGATTTGATAGCAGCCTTCAACTTCCTGAAGGGAGGTTCCAAAGAGGATGGAGAGAGGCTGTTCTCAGTGGTGACAGATGGCAGAACAAGGAGCAATGGTCTCAAGTTGTGGTGGGGGAGGTCCAGGTTGGATATTAGGAAAAACTATTTCCCTAGGAGGGTGGTGAAGCACTGGGATGGGTTACCTAGGGAAGCAGTGGAGTCTCCATCCCTAGAGGTGTTTAAGTCTCGGCTTGACAATGCCCTGGCTGGGTTGATTTAGTTGGGATTGGTCCTGCCTAGAGCAGGGGGCTGGACTTGATGACCTTCGGAGGTCTTTTCCAGTTCTATGATTCTATGATTCTGTCCGCTTTAACGGTGAATGCCCCCCTAGAATTTTTCATTTCTGGACACGGAGATAATTACTTGGAGCTCAACAACACCCTACTGCATGTGTGTTGTCGGGTGGTAAAAGCAGACGGCTCAGACCTCGAAGATGATGAGCGGGTGGCGCTGGCAAATTACCCCATTGCCACCCTTTTTAACCAGTTGGACGTCACGCTGGGTGACCGGCTGATCAGCCAGAGCAGCAACTGTTACCCTTACAGAGCCATGATAGAGTTGATTTTGAACTACAGCCACGGTGCTCTCAAGACGCAGTTTTCTGCGGGCGGGTTTCAGAAAGACATGTTGGGGCTCCATGAAAGCACCGCCCTGGCAGGCGCGCGAAACGAGGGCTTCCTGTGCAGGGCCAAACTAACCAGCGGCAGCAGAAAGCTGGATTTGCTGGGGTCTCTACACAGCGATTTGTTTTTTCAAGAAAAGCTTTTGCTGAACGGTGTGGACTTGAAAATTAAACTCACGTGTAGCAAAGATGCTTTTTGCCTCATGAGCGGAAACACGGCGGAGAATTATAAAGTGCATATTATTTCAGCATCCCTGTATGTAAAGCAGGCAAAAGTGATGCCGGGGGTTTGCTTGGGGCACGCGGAGGCGCTCATGACCACCAATGCTAAGTACCCGGTGGCCCGCGTGGGCATAAAGGTGTTTAGCATACTGGCCAGCAGTCGCGTCAGTAACCAGGAAAACCTCTTTTTGGGGCAGCTCCCCAAGCAGCTCGTGATCGGCTTTGTAGATAACGACACCTTTAGCGGCAGTTACGTTAAGAACCCCTTTAACTTTAAACATTATAACATTAATTTTGTGGCCTTATATGTGGACGGCGAACAGGTGCCAGCTAAACCGCTGCAGCCTGATTTTGAGAACGGAAACTGCGTGAGGGAGTACATGCAACTGGTGCAGGTGTCGGGGAAACACAGAAAAGGCCTAGCGCTTATAATAGACCATGACGAATTTGCCCAGGGTTACACGCTCTTTGCTTTTGACCTGACCCCGGACCAGGAGGGCGCCGACCATTATTCCCTGATTAAAACTGGCAACCTGAGAGCAGAGATTCGGTTTGCTACGGTGCTGGACTCCACTATTAACATGCTAGTGTACGGAGTGTTTGACAACGTGCTGAAAGTGAACCACAGAAGAAACGTCCTGTTTGACTATATGTAACAATGAACACAGGACAGATAATACACTTTTTATCAAAGGACCCTTCATTTTTAGATGTTTTCCCTAGTGACATGCTCCCGGCGGGGCGTGTGGCCGAAAGGCCGGTGGGACTGATCGTTAACACGCACCCCCACCATTTGCCTGGGGAACACTGGCTGGCCCTTTACTTACCAAGGCAGGGGGATGGGGAGTTTTTTGATTCTTACGGTTTTCCCCCAGACAGTCGTTTTTTCCTTAAATCTATTATGGCTTTCTTAAACCGTAACACTAGCCGTATTGTGTTTCAGCAGAGACAACTACAGGGCCCGTTAGCTGTGACCTGCGGATATCATTGTATATATTTTTTAAAGCAGCATGCTAAGGGTTTATCTTTTGATCAGATTTTGAAATTGTACTCTAATGATTTACCGGAAAACGATCGCATGGTGACGCGGTTTTTAAAAGAAAAAGCACCGCGGGGTCCCAAGCCTGTGTCGAGCATGTTTCAGCACGTCCAGACATGTTTGAGCATGTTTCAGCATGTCCAGTTTAAAGAGGTGCATTAATAAAACACTAAAATAAAACTGAATCATGGTTGAAATTTTTATTTTACACATTTAACCAAGTGATTTTCTGCTTTTTAGCGGGGGTCTGGTGAAAAGAGGCTGCTCCCGGCTCTAGCTCCACTTTAAGACTATCTAAATATTCTTTATTGGTAACATGACCCATGACGGAGGTCGGGGCATTTAGCTCCGCCAAGGCTTTCATAAAAGCCTTCCAACCCCTTGGAGCCCTCTTGTTAGCGAAAGAATAAGGGCCTGTTACCCCCCTAACTAAGTCGAGCATGTGAGACCCGGCCACGGCCGCCCCCCAGCTACACAAAGCCCCCGTTGGCGGTCCAAGAGGCGATGTTTTTATGCTGCTTGAGTTTATGTAGCAATAGTTCAGCTTTTTTTTATAGTGAGTATTTACCCCCTCCAACATGTCCCTAACCACAAAGTCCACGGGGCTTCCAGTGGCTTCGGGGGGAGGTTTTTCCTTAATCAGCTGTCTCAGGATAAAGTAACGATCGTAACCTTTAGTGTTATGAGCAATAAAAGTGTAGTCCTTAAAGCGCTTGTGTTATGTTGCTGAATCTTGAGGGGAGCAGCCAGATCACTGATGCACCCATAGGTGGGGGTGTTGGCCCCAAAAATGGTATAGGAGGGGGCCATGTGAGGTATCGAATATAAGCTTATTATCTGCTAATCCTATGTACGCTGTTCTGGTGTTTGTATAATGTCTGTGTGTGCAATTATGAGCATGTACTTGTCTGGACACTGAAGATTTCCCTGCATGTGGTTAAGCATTGGGCAGGGCCGAGCCTGTGGAGCCTGTGGACATGCTAATTACTGAGGCCCTGTGGAACAATGGCTCTCAATGGGCCAAAGACACACTCAAAGAATGGGGGCTGTCACCTGAGAGCAGCCAGCAGGAAACACAGAGATTGGCCTCTGACCAGGTGACCTGCTGCATACGAGAAGAGGCCAGGAAGGAGTATAAAGAGGCCATGCGGTCGATGCCGTTTTGTTCTCAGCTCAGCACTTCATCCCAGAGGCAGCATTGCAGGGATCGAAGAGCCCGGAAGACCTGTGAACCCATCCTGATCGCAGGATGTGCAATAAGAACTTTTAAACCAGCAGCTGCAACATCTCTGCTAGAGCCTGCATCGAGAACTGGGAGATTCGGTGCATGTAACGTACTGTACTTTAACAACCTTACTCTCAGGCTTTTCTTTCTTGTGATAATAAACCTTTAGATATAGATTCTAAAGGATTGGCCCAGCGTGATTTGTGGGTAAGGTCCAGAGGGTAAATTGACCAGGGATCTGTGGCTGGTTTCTTGGAACCGGACAGAACTTGTTCAGGGTAGGTGGGATTGGGTGTTAGGACCCCCCACCTGTGTATGAGGCCCGGGGCCATCTGCGGCACGGATATTGCTGGGGTGTCGGAGGGGTTTTGCTCGTGAGGCTTCAGGCAGGCAGCTGAAGTGCTCTGTGAGACTGGTTTGTGGCCTGTGTGGAAAGGTCGCCAGTCGGGGGCTGTAAGAAGCCCCGGATTCGAGCAATTTGCCCTGAGCGGCCGCCCTCAGCTGTGCCCAGACACGGCCCGGTCCGTCACACCCCCCGTACCTCCTGCCCCACCCTCCATACCCACTCCCCCCCGGGAATGCCGAGGCCTCCGCACCGGCAGTGCTGGGAGACGGGAGGGCCGGCAATACCCCCAACCCTGAGCTTCCCCATCTCCTTCCTTCCCTTGCCTCCCCCTTCCAGCTCCCCCCTCCCCCCACCCCAGTTATGTTAAATAAAGAGAGTTTTTCGTGGCAACACAGATGTTTTTATTGTATATCAGGAAGGGGGGTTAGGGAGGGGAAAGGGGAAGGAGGTGGGGGTGGAATGTAAGGCACAAGGCCCCAGTGGGGCACGCCAGGGGGACTTCAGTCCTCGTCCGCCTGGAAGCTCTCCCGCAGGGCTTCCCGGACGCGGACAGCCCCCCGAAGGGCCTCCTGGCTGGCAGCCGTGCAGGGCTGTGCGTACTGCCCAGCCAGGCGGTCAGCCTCTGCCATCCAGGCTGGCAGGAAAGCCTCCCCCTTCCTCTTGCATAAATTGTGGAGCACACAGCACGCTGCCACCACGTGCGGAATATTGTGCTGGGAGAGGTCGAGGCAGGTGAGGAGGCATCTAAACCGTGCTTTCAGTCGGCCGAAGGCCCCCTCGACCACAGTGCGGGCTCTGCTGAGCCTGGCACTGAAGGCCTGCCGGGAGGGGTTCAGGTGTCCCGTGTAGGGCTTCATCGGCCAGGGCTGTAGGAGGTAGGCCGCATCCCCCACCAGGCAGACGGGCATGTCCACGTCCCCGACCCTGATGTGGCGGTCGGGGAAGAAAGTCCCAGCATGCAGCCTCTGGCACATGGAGGAGTTGCGGTACACCCACGCGTCGTGTGCCTTGCCGGACCAGCCCACATTGATGTCCGTGAACTGGCCCCGCTGGACAGACACGGCCTGCAGGATCACGGAGAAGTACCCCTTCCTGTTGATGTAGAGGGAGGCCTGGTGTTCCGGGGCACGGATGGGGATGTGCGTCCCGTCGATTACCCCCCCACAGTTGAGGAAGCCCAGGGCGCCGAACCCCTGGATGACCGCATCCAGGTCGGTGAGGCGGACGACTCTGCGGAGCAGCACCCTGTTGATGGCCTTCACCACCTGCAGAGAGAGAGACACAAAACCGAGGGTCTCTAGGGTGCCCGGGTGGCTGGGAGTGTTCGTGCCCCGCCACTGCCCTGCGCCCCACTCCCAGGAACAACCCCTGCTGCAATACTGGCCACAGCGGGCGGTCTGTAGCGCAGCTGGGACAGACCGAACCCTCCCGGGGAGGGCACTTACACCACCTCCCCCCCGTTTTCCCTGGGGCAGCCCATCCCCTCCTTGCAGCCCCCCCTCCTGGCCCAGTGGCCGGTGGGTGCCGTATCTGCATGAGCACCGCTCCGATGGTGGATCTCCCCACGCCGAACTGGTTGCCAACGGATTGGTAGCTATCCAGCGTGGAGAGCTTCCAGAGCGCGATGGCCGCCCGCTTGTGGAAGGGAATGGCGGGCCTCATGCACTTGTCCCGTCGCCGCAGAGCAGGGGCGAGCCACTCGCAGAGCTCCAGGAAGGTGTCCCTCCTCATCCTGAAGTTCTGGGTCCACTGTTGGTCTCCTCAGTGCTCCAGGACGATGTGGTCCCACCAGTCACTGCTGGTGTCCAGACGCCAGATGCGGCGGGACACGCTGGCGTCCGGGCGCCCCTCCTCCAGGGCCCCTGGGGGGGACAGGGGGAGGGCCAGGGGGCTGGCCTGCAGCAGAAGGTACCAGGCAGCCTCCAGCAATTGCTGCCAGGCTTGCAGCAAGACATTCAACATGAGCACCAGAGTGCCCAGGGGCGGCTCTGGCTCCATGGTGCCAAGTGCTGCGGTGCCCCAAAGGACAGCGACCAAAGCAGACAGAGAGGAAAACGCTTTGCTGTCCCTCGGCGAGGTTGGCAAGCAAGCGGGAAAGCTGAGAACCGGCTGTCCAGGGGGGTCCCTTTAAGCTCGAGCCTCAGATAGCCTCAGACAGCAGCCACACAAAGCAACGACTGACCTGATGCCCTGCCGGAACCGGTTTCAGCTGCCCTTAAATGTGATCCAGTGTCCAATCAGTGTGGACGCGCTATTTCGAAATAGCAAAATGCTGTTTCGAATTAGATTTTGTGTCTAGATGCTTTATTTCAATTTAGCTTATTTTGAATTAACTAATGTGAAATAAGTTAATTCGAAATAGCGCTGTAGTGTAGACATACCCTTAGTTGATTAAACTTAAGTTAACATCCCTAGAATGGAGTGGAATGAACTCTCTGCAGAGCAAAATAACCTGAAACAACCAAAATACCCACATACTTAGCTAGATGTAGGAAAATCTATTTGACATTTGGCACATCAAAACGACCCATAATGTATTTAATTGCACCAAAACCAGGCATTTGTTAATTCTGGTGGTGAATGAGCCTCCTACACTAGTTTCAGCCTCCACCTAGATTTAAAAAAAAAAATGGAAATAGAGAGTAGTGAGCTGGCCTCTTGCCTTGATCCTATACACGCAGAGCAGGGCCTTCTCAGCCTTTGCTCCCTGGCTATGAAATTCTCTCCCTGGTGATATTCACCTAGCACCAACGCTGGCACTGTTTCAGTACCAGGCTATAGCCATGCTTTTCACCCATGCTTTTATTTGTGTGTGTGTGCGCGTGCATGTCCCTCCTCTCAAGATGTCTTACCGGGTTTTATGCCCCACCCACCGGGGTCTTGTATTTTACACACAGGCTGTGTCTACATTGGCAAGATTTTGTGCAAAAGCCTGTCTACACTGGCTGCGAGTATTTGCGCAAGAACACTGACGTTGTAATGTACAAAATCAGTGATTCCTGCGCAAATACTCTGACACTCCCGCTCAGGGAGAAGTCCTCTTGCGTCAGTGTTCTTGCGCAAGAGGCCAGTGTAGACAGGTAACATCAATTTCTTGCGCAAGAAAGTCCTATGGTTAAAATGGCCATCGGAGCTTTCTTGCGCAAGAGAGCGTCTACACTGGCACAGATGCTTTTTTGCAAAAGCAAATCTTTTGCACAAAGGCACATGCCAGTATAGATGCTCTCTTGCACAAATACTTTTAACAGAAAAACACTTCTGTTAAAAGTATTTGCGCAAAATCATGCCAGTGTAGACGCAGCCACACATTTTGTGTGTGTGTGTGTGTGTGTGTGTGTGTGTGTGTGTTTTAGAACTTTTGTAAGCTGCCTCAAATATTTTAAATAGAAAGGCAGGGTAAAAATATTTTAAAATAAATAAATCAAGGGAGTAATGACCCTCCATTTAATAACATTTGTGGCTGACAATAGTCGAGAAGTGAGGGAGGCTTCTCAAACTCATTTTGGAAAGGCAAGGATTGCCCTGCACGTACACAGAGTGGTGCAGAAACTTTAAGTAATACAATAGCGGCAGAACCAACAATAGACAGGTCCCTGCACTCAGAGGACAAAATGGGGCAGCCAGCAACCCAATGGTGGATTTAGAGTTACAGGAGCCCTGTGCTCAGCTTCATTTTTGGGGGCCCCCTGGGGACCCAGCCAAGAAAGAGAACATTCCCTCTTCCTGCCCCTCCCATTTTCATTCTTATTACGTATAATATAGGAAGAGGATGAAGGAAAAAAGAAGTAAATGAAAATAAAGTGAGGTACTTTGATTGTTTTTGTAGTCGGACTTTTTTCCACAGACCACTTGAAAATTGCTGAGGGTCTTGGTGGAGCACTTCATGATCTTTCCAAATATTGTTTGTACCGTGAGCTAACAATTGTAAAATGCTTTGGACACGAGCGCTTTATTAAAAAAAACATAACAACCTTTCCTCAATCATAGAATCCTAAGGCTGGAAGAGACCTCAGGAGATCAAGACCAGCCCCCTGCCCAAAGCAGGACCAACCCCAACTCAATCATCCCAGCCAGGGCTTTGTCCAGCCAGGACTTAAAAACCTCTAGATGGAGATTCCACCCCCTCCCTAGGTAACCCATCCCAGTGCTTCACCACCCTCCTAGGGAAATAGTGTTACCTAATATCCAACCAGCAGACCCTGCACCTGGCATGAGATGAGCCAGCCACCCGCTGCCACCCAGCCCTCCGCCTCTTCCCAGGACCAGGCTGGCGGCTCCCAGAAACCTGCCTGGGGCCGCAAGAGGCAGGTGCCCACCTGGTCTAGTGCAGAGATCATGGACCTCATCGAGGTTTGTGGGGAGGCCTCCGATGCCCACGATCTCTGCACTAGCCCCAGGAACGTGGCCGTCTACAGCTGCATGGCTGACAGCCTGGCTACCAGAGGCCACATGCACAGCCTGGTGCACCTGCGGCTACTGGAGCAGCAGCTCCACACCCAGGAGCAGTGGATCCGCAAGGGCCTGCAGCTGTGGCAGCGGAGCTTGCATGCGCTGGAGGATCAGAGCCGTGCCCTCAGAGGTCACCTCCAGACCCTGGTGGACAGGTTCCTGCCACCTCCTGCTCCAGCCCCTGCGGCCGCCCCAGATCTCACTCCTCCTCCCACCCCTGCTCCTCCTCCTGCTTCCTCCGCACCCACTCCCCCCCCCCCCCGATGCCCCCACACCCACAGTGCTGCGAGACGGGAGAGCGAGCACGACCCTAAACCCTGAGCTTTCCCTTTCCTTCTTCCCCTCTCCCACCCTCTCTCCTGCCCTCTTCCACCTCCTTTCCCCCGCCTCCCCAGAGTTTCATTCCCCTTCCCCACTTGTTTAAATAAAGAGTTTATATTTTTGAAAATGTCTTTTATTTGACATCAGGAAGGGGGGGGGGTACCTATGGAAGGGTAAGTGGAAGGATGAGAGGGAGGAATGGGGCACAAGCCCCCAGTGGGGCAGACCGGGGAGACTGTTAGCTCTCCTCGGGGCGGACGCTCTCCCGCACGGCCCCCTGGATCCTGGCAGCCCCTCGATGGTCCTCCCGGATGGCAGCCTGCAGACAGTGCAGCCAGGCTGCCAGCAATGTGTCCACAAGATGCAGCAGAGTCCCCGGGGGCAGGTCTCGTTCCATGTTGCAGAGAGCCGTGGTGTCCCGAGTGAGGGCAAGCAGAGCACTCTGAGACACAAACGCTTTGCTGTGCCCCTGCAAGGTAGACCAGCAAGCAGAGAAACCTGAGAACTGTCTGTCTGGGGTGGGGGTCGGGTCCCTTTAAGCACAGCCCTTGGCTAGCCTGAGGCAGCAGCCCCACACACTAAGTCCAACCCTGATGCCCTGCCAGCACTGCTTCCGGCCAGCCTTACCTTCGATTCAGGGTCCACTCAACATGGACATGCTAGTTTGAATTAGCAAAACGCTAATTCGAATTAGTGCATCTAGACCTAAAAAGTAATTCGAATTAGCTTAGTTCGAATTAACTAATTCGAATTAAGTTACTTCGAATTAGTGCTGTCGTGTAGACATACCCTGCGTTGTGACCCGCCATAATGACCCACCATAAACACTTGCAAATGGGTCCTGAGCCCAAAAAGCTTGAGAATCACTGATCTAGCATAAGATGTGGAACCTTTCATCTGTTGTATTGTTTTCACTATCTTGATCTATATCCATAACTAATTATATATGGTGGAAAACACATCTGTAAAAAAAAAAAATCATTAGGATGTTTGTTGCACATGAATTTTTGTAACTTCAATATCTTGGCCATTCATCATAATTTTGGTAAGGCTAAGCATGAGCAACACATTCAATTCCGGTTGTACACCAGTTTGTTGCATTTCGTTTCATTCACAATTGAAATGAAATGATCCCTTTTTTGTATATACAGTTGGTAATTGCATCAAGTACTTTTGATTTATAAACAACTTTTTAAAGTTTCAATCAGACTTCAAATTCATCAATACTTTGAAGTGATTTAATCACTTCAAAATTTTAGTTTAATGCTTATTTGCCTAAAACTTTCATGTCTTGAATGCCAAAATTCATAACTACTAAAGTAATTTCTGTTTAATTAAGTTTGTGTTAGTGACAGGAAATGAAAGCGCACACTAACTGGTAAACTATAAACATATATATGGATCAAAATACTTGTACATGGAGACTTTGATCACTAAAATGGTTTAGGGACACTATTGTACTTGAGCTGGTTTTAATAGGCCTGTCAATTAACTGCAGTTAACTCAAATTATTTGTGATTTAAAAAAAAATGAAGCACATGTTTGTTTTAACAACACTTTCACAGCAAATCTGACCAAATGTGAAGAAGGTACCAATGTGAGAGTTCTAAAGGTAGCTACTGCACTTGACCCAATGTTTAAGAATCTGAAATGTCATCCAAAATCTGAGAGGAGCGAGATGTGGAGCATTGTGATGGGGTGTACCAACCCTGCACTGGCAGGGGAGGAGTTAGCCAGGCTTGCTGGGCTGAGAAGGCCCCTCCCCCGATGCCCCGCTGGGCATGCTCCAGCTGCAGGGTCAGTATAAAGGCCGGTGGAGCAGCTCAGTCAGGGCTGACCACTGAAGGGAAAGGAGCTCCTGCCAGAGCCCAGGAGCAACCTCCCATGTGGGACCAGCCAGAGCCGCTGCATGAGCCACAGCCACTGCGCCAGCCACAGGCCATCGTCACAGCCACAGCACCCACCGCTACTGCTGCGCCAACTACAGCAGCTGAACCAGCTGCTGCACCAACTGCAGCCGCCAACACTGCAGCATCCGCCAGCCCAGGTGGGGATGGGCCCAGCCAGCAGGTGGGGGTAGGAAGCAGCCCAGGGCAGGGAGCAGGAGGTATCCTGGAGAACTTGGCGTGCTTTGGGGACAACTCCCCGCCGAGTCAGTGGTGGGAACAACCCGCCCCTGATAGGGCCCTGGGCTGGGGCCCGGTGGAGAGGGAGGGCCCGGGCACCCCTACCTGTGCACCCCAGACAAGGGACATTATAGACTCTGCCACTGGGCCATATTTACCCCAAACTGGAGTCATTATAGACTTGGCCGTTGAGCCATATTTACCCCCAGACAGGGGGTAGTATAGACCTGGCTACTGGGATAGATTTACCCCCCCGCGCAAGGGGCACGTGACCCCCTGACAAGCATGCCTCCAGAAGTCTTAAAAGAGCAACACTCTGGTGTGGAAACTACAGCAGCTGAAGCACCAAGAAATAAAATCAACCTTCTTCTCGTGATACATAAGAACAGCAATACTGGGTCAGACCAAAGGTCCATCTAGCCCAGTATCCCGTCTGCCGACAGTGGCCAGCACCAGGTGCCCCAGAGGGGGTGGACCGAAGACAATGATCAAGCAATTTGTCTCCTGCCATCCCTCTCCAGCCTCTGCCAAACAGAGGCCAGGGACACCATTTTATCCCCTGGCTAATAGCCTTTTATGGACCTAACCTCCATGAAATTATCTAGCTTCTCTTTAAACTCTATTATAGTCCTAGCCTTCACAGCCTCCTCTGGCAAGGAGTTCCACAGGTTGACTACACGCGGTGTGAAGAAAAACTCTTTTATTAGTTTTAAACCTGCTACCCATTAATTTCATTTGGTGTCCTCTTGTTCTTCTATTATGGGAACTAATAAATTTCTTTATTCACCCTCTCCACACCACTCATGATTTTACATACCTCTATCATATCCCCCCTCAGTCTCCTCTTTTCTAAACTGAAAAGGCCCAGTCACTTTAACCTCTCTTCATATGGGACCCGTTCCAAACCCCTAATCATTTTAGTTGCCCTTTTCTGAACCCTTTCCAAGGCCAAAATATCTTTTTTCAGGTGAGGAGACCACATCTGTACACAGTATTCCAGATGTGGGTGTATCATAGTTTTATATGGGGGCAGTAAGATATTCTGGGTCTTATTTTCTATCCCTTTCTTAATTCCTAGCATCCTATTTGCCTTTTTGACCGCCGCTGCACACTGTGTGGAAGTTTTCAGAGAACTGTCCACGATAATGCCAAGATCTTTCCTGATTTGTCAGCCAGATTAGCCCCCCATCATACTGTACGTATAGTTGAGGTTATTTCTCCCGATGTGCATTACTTTACACTTATCCACATGAAATTTCATTTGCCATTTTGTTGCCCAATCACTCAGTTTGGTGAGATCTTCTTGGAGTCCCTCACAGTCTGCTTCTGACTTGACTATCCTAAACAGTTTGGTATCATCTGCAAACTTTACTACCTCACTGCTTACCCCTTTCTCCAGATCATTTATGAATAAGTTGAAGGATTGGTCCCAGGACTGACCCTTGGGGTACACCACTAGTTACCCCTCTCCAATCTGAAAATTTACCATTTATTCCTACCCTTTGTTTCCTGTCTTTTAACCAGTTCTCAATCCAAGAAAGGACCTTCCCTCTTATCCCATGGCCATGTAATTTACACAAGAGCCTTTGGTGAGGGACCTTGTCAAAGGCTTTCTGAAAATCCAAGTATACTATATCTACTGGATCCCCCTTGTCCGCATGTTTGTTAACCCCTTCAAAGAACTCTAATAGATTAGTAAGACAGGATTTCCCTTTACAGAAGCCATGTTGACTTTTGTCCAACAAATTATGTTCTTCTACATGCCTCAAGTTTATTCTTTACTATTGTTTCAACTAATTTGCCCGGTACTGAAGTTAAACTTACCGGTCTGTAATTGCCAGGATCGCCTCTACAGCCCTTTTTAAATATTGGTGTCACATTGGCTACCTTCCAGTCATTAGGTATGGAAGCCGATTTAAGGGATAGGTTACAAACCACAGATAATAGTTCAGCAACTTCCCATTTGAGTTTTTAGAACCCTTGGATGAATGTCATCCGGTCCCGGAGATATGTTAATGTTAAGTTTTTCTATTTGTTCCAAAACCTCCTCTAAATGACACTTCAATCCGGGACAGTTCCTCAGATTCATCACCCACAAAGGATGGTGCAGATTTGGGAATCTTCCCCAATGTCCTCAGCCGTGAAGACTGAAGCAAAGAAATCATTTAGTTTCTCCGCAATGGCTTTATTGTCCTTGACTGCTCCTTTTATATCTCGATCGTCTAGGGGACCCACAGATTTTTTTTTTTAGCAGGCTTCCTGCTTCTAATGTACATTTTGTTATTTCTTTGAGTTTTCGGCTAGCTGTTCCTCAATTTTTTTGCTTTTCTTATTACATTTTTACACTTGATTTGACAGTGTTTATGTTCCTGTCTATTTATCTCACTAGGATTGTACTTCCACTTCTTAAGATACCTTTTTGTCCCTCGCTGCTTCTTTTACATGGTGGTTAAGCCACAGTGACTCTTTTTTAGGTCTCTTGCTATGTTTTTTAATTTGGGGTATACATTTAAGTTGGGCCTCTATTATGGTGTCTTTAAAAAGTTTCCATGCAGCTTGCAGGGATTTGGCTCCAGTCACTGTGCCTTTTAATTTCTGTTTAACTAACCTCCTCATTTTTGTGTAATTCCCCTTTTGAAATTAAATGCCAGAGTGCTGGACTGCTGAGGTGTTCTTCCCACCACAGGAATGTTAAATATTATATTATGGTCACTATTCCCAAGCGGTCCTGTAACGGTTATCTCCTGGACCTGATCCTGCGCTCCACTCAGGACTAAATCGAGAATTGCCTCTCCCCTTGTGGGTTCCTGTACCAGCTGCTCCAAGAAGCAGTCATTTAAGCCATGGAGACATTTTATCTCTGCTTCTCTTCATGAGGTGACATGTATCCAGTCAATATGGGGGTAATTAAAATCCCCCATTATTATAGAGTTCTTTATTTTGGTAGCCTCTCTCATCTCCCTCAGCATTTCAATGTCAGTATCGCTGTCCCGGTCAGGTGGTCAGTAATATATCCCTACTGCTAATTTCTTATTATTGGAGCATGGAATTACTATCCATAGCGATTCTATTGAACATGTTGATTCATTTAATATTTTTATTTCATTTGATTCTACATTATCTTTCACATACAGTGCCACTCCACCACCCACCCCGCCTGCTCTAGTCTTTCTAAATATTTTATATCCCGGTATGATTGTGTCCCACAGATTTTCCTCACTCCACTAGGTTTCAGTGATGCCTATTATGTCAATCTCCTCATTTAATACGAGGTACTCCACTTCACCCATCTTATTAGACTCCTAGCATTTGTGTACAAGCACTTTAAAAATTTGCCACTGCTTATTTGTCTGCCCTTCCCTGATGCATTGGATTCCTTTGTATGCGGTTGTTTGTCTGCTCTGGCCCATGGTTTGTCCTCTCCCCTCCTCTCTTTCTGACTACAGCTTAGAGAGTCTCTATCAATGGATTCTCCTCTAAGAGAAGTCTCCATCCGATTTACATGCATCTCAGCACCAATCGGCTTTCCCCCATCTTAGTTTAAAAACTGCTCTACGGCCTTTTTAATGTTTAGTGCCAGCAGTCTGGTTCCACCCTGGTTTAGGTGGAGCCCATCCTTCCCGTATAGGCTCCCCCTCTCCCAAAAGTGTCCCCAGTTCCTAATAAATCTAAACCCCTCTTCCCTACACCATCGTCTCATCCACGCATTGAGACTCTGAAGCTCTGCCTGCCTACCTGGCCCTGCGCGTGGAACTGGAAGCATTTCCAAGAATACCACCATAGAGGTCCTGGATTTCAGTCTTTCCTAGCAGCCTAAATTTGGCCTCCAGGACGTCTTTCCTACCCTTCCCTACGTCATTGGTACCTACATGTACCACGACCACCGGCTCCTCCCCAGCACTACACATAAGTCTGTCTAGATGCCTCGAGAGATCCGCAACCTTCGCGCCAGGCAAGCAAGTGACCATACGGTTCTCCCGGTCATCACAAACCCAGCTATCTATGTTTCTAACGATCAAATCGCCCACTACTAACACCTGCCTCCTCCTAACAACTGGCGTTCCCTCCCCCTCAGAGGTATCCTCAGTGCGAGAGGATACCGCAGCATCCTCTGGGAGGAGGGTCCCAACTACGGGATGGTTTCCCTCTGCTCCCATTGAATGCTCTGTTCCCTTGAGACTTTCATCCTCCTTAAGAGCACTGGGGCTCTCAGACTGGAGGTGGGACAGTACTACAGTGTCCTGGAAAGTCTCATCAACATAGCTCTCTACCTCCCTTAGCTCCTGCAGTTCAGCCACCTTGGCCTCCAAAGCCCGAACTCGGTCTCTGAGGGTCAGGAGCTCCTTGCAACGGATGCACACATACGCCACCCATCCACAGGGCAGGTAATTATACATGTTACACTCGACACAATAAACAGGATAGCCCCCACTCTGCTGCTGGGCTTCTGCCTCCATTTTTCTAATGAATAAGTTTACATCTCTGGAATATAGATTATTATAAAAGTTATGTTTTAAAGAAGGTCAGAAGTCACTAGTGCCCTCTAACCTCCCTCTCCAAACTCCGTTAGCTGCTCCTGGTAGCAATATCTGGTATATGACTCAGATAATGAAAATGCCATCAACATGACCATATGTCTTCTGAAATGGTGGCCAAAGCATGAAGGGGGACACAAATATCTTGCAACGATGGTGTGATGGGCCACCGCTGGCCCGCACTCCCAGGGGTCCGGCCGCCCGGGGGGCTCGCGCGGTGGCAGGCAGAGCACACCAGCACTGAAGCCACGGTGGTGGTGGCAGCAGCAGCCGGAATCTGCCTCCGCAGCTGTGCCGATGCGAGGCAGGCAGCACCCACCCTGGGGCGTTAGGGGGAGGGGCCGCAAGCGCCGCTCGGGACGCCTCCGACATGCCGGCCGCATCAGCAGGGGGCGGGGCCAGCAGCCGACGTCAGGGCCAGCGGGACAGTTTAAAATGCATCGCCGGCGCAGGGAGGGGAGCTCTCCTCCGGGGGAGCGGGAGGTAGACCGCGTCTCAGGACGGACCGGGGATGCACCCGAGCGCGGCCGGTGGCGCAACCCCACGCTCGGGGATCCCAAGCCAGCCCCCATCGCAGACGGGCCGCTAGCCCGGGCTCCAGCAGTGACCCGGATAGTGCGCGATGCCCATGGAGGGAGCGGCCCGACCGGGCGAGAAGACGTGGCAGACAGCTGGCCCCCGGGTTTGGTACAGACCAACCCCCGACCCCTCCAACTGAGGCACGGTAAGCCGGGCGAACGGATGGATCGTTCGAGGGCATGGGGTGAAGGGAGGAAGCAGCCCAGGGCGGAACCCTTCTGGCACCCGTGGGTAGACGGGTTATGGGTGGAGTGACCCCCGTCTACTGCGTCGGGGCGCGAGCAAGTCCCGACGCCTAGTGCCCCGGAGAGAGGACGGGACCGGGTCCCCCTCCCTCCACCGGAGGAGCATCCCGCTCTGAGCAACGCCGGCATAGGCGTGTAGCAGAACCAAAGTCCCGCACCCCCAGGAAGTGGGGTCAGACTAAGGGGCTCAGGCCCCCCCTGCAGGGATGGGCAACTACCGGGTCCGCTGACCCCCCCCCCCCTTCCTTCCAGGGAGGGGGGTGATCGCACTCGATCACCTGGGCTTCCGATTAGGAGCCCGGCCGCGAGACGAACCAAAAAGAGGCGAAGGGGTCCGCCAAACCCCCCTCCTAACCAGGGAGGGGGTGATTGCACCCCAAACCCCTCACAGATGGCTACAAAAGTGCCCTGTGAACCCTTGTTTCCACTTTCAGGTGACTTTGTAAACAAGAAGTAGGGAGTATTAGCTCCCACAAATTGTAACCACTTGTTTGAATAAGAAGTAGGACTAAGTGGACTTGTAGGCTCTAAAGTGTTATAATTGTAATTTTTTGTACATAATTCCACATGTGTATGGTCAACTTTCATGATAGAGATTGCACTGCAATACTTGTATAAGGTGACTGGGAAAATGCTATTCTTACCATACAAGTATTTGTAGTAATAAAATATAAAGTGCTCACTGTCCACTTCGTATTGCAAGGGAACACAGTGAGGTGGAAGGGGAGGATTTACAATGAAACACACTGTGCCCTGGTGTGCCGCCCCCAACAGGGGACTCCCAGGGCCACACAATCCAGCACAGGGTCCGGCACCCCCAGCTGTGCAGGGGGCAGCTGCTCTGCGGGGGCGGGGGCAGTCCCTCTGCAGAGGGCTGTTGGGGGGGGGGGGGGGGGAGAGCAGGAAGTCTCACCTGCAGCCGCAGGAGGCGCGAACATGGGCTGGCAGGCTTCAGAGGGGCACAGGGCAGCCGCACAGCTAGCCTCAGAAAAGCGTCGCTTTTATCTGGAAGGTGGCTCTGCTGCTCCATCCAGTTGAGTCCTCCAGCCCCAGTAATGTTGCGCTGCTGTTGGCTGCTGCCTGTGAGAGGGAGAGCACGGTCAGGGGAGGGAGAGTCCTGGGGGGGCACTCAGGTGACCAATGGAACTGTGCCCCCCTCACCTTCAGGTGGATCACATGTGGGTCTCAGCCCACTTCTCCGAGCCAGCCAACGCAGGGCCACTGGGATGGCTGAAGCTGTCCTCTGCGGCCATGGAGATCTTCATATCTCCTGTCAGCCTTCTTCTCCAGCCCCACCATGGCGGCTCTGCTCCTGCGCTGGGCCCCCAGCTCTGCCCTTCCACCCGAGGCGCCCCCCCCCCCCCCCCCGGGGCCTGGCTATTCTGTCAGCATCCCTGCTTGGACCCTTAGGGCATGTCTACACAGCAAAGTTATTTTGGAATAACAACCGCTATTCCAAAATAACTTTGCAAGTATCTACACAGCCACACCACTATTTTGAAATAATTTCGAAATAGAGGACCACTTATTGCGAGTTCTGTAAACCTCATTCCACAAGGAATAGTGCCTATTTCAAAATAGCCACACCACCTGAGACATCCTCCCATACCCGAGGATTCCACAGGCGCACACATCCAATGGACGAGTACCAGAGATGACACCTGTCAGCACTACGAGCCCTGCACAATATGATCCACTGCTGGGTGGAGGAGGACCTGCAGCTACGGCAGGAGAGCTGCTTGCACAGGGCTGCTCCCTGTACAATGATGTGCACACCCTGGTGCAGAGCATGCTGTCTCCTCCCACTCCAGCCTCTGCTCCCTCTCCAGCTATCACTCCTCCTCCCACTTCTCCCTCCCCCTGCTCCCCCCACCCCGTGGACACCAAGGCCCCTGCACCCATGGCGGTGGGATCCACAGAGGCTGGCGCCACTCTTAGCCCTGAGCCTCTCCTCCCCATTCCAGCTTCCTCCTCCCAGGTTCTCCACACCCCCCCCTTCTTCCACCCTCTCTCCTCCCCTCAGTTTCTTTGACCCTCCAAAATACAGATTGTTCAGTGGTTCAAAACAAAAGTGTTTTTATTTTGTTGTTGGGGAAGGGAGGGGTAAGTGCAGGGACAGCATTGAGGGGTGAAACTGAAGCCCCCAGTGGGGTGGCCCATGAGGCAGTGTCACTGGTCCCCTGGGGAGCAGCTCTCCCTCAGGGCCTCCTGGATGCATACAGACCCCTGATGGGCTTGGCAGATGGCAGCTGTGCACGGCTGTTCGTAGGCCCTGCCTAAGAGGTCCGCCTCCGCCCCCCATGGCAGGAAGGCCTCCCCATTCCGTTGGTACACATTGTACAGAACACAGCACACAGCCACCACATGTGGTATGTTGTGCTCCCCGAGGTCCAGGCTGTCAACTTACAGGGGCAAGGCCCATAGAATCATAGAGTTGGAAGAGACCTCCGAAGGTCATCAAGTCCAGCCCCCTGCTCTAGGCAGGACCAACCCCAACTAAATCGACCCAGCCAGGGCTTTGTCAAGCCGAGACTTAAACACCTCTAGAGATGGAGACTCCACTACTTCCCTAGTTAACCCATTCTAGTGCTTCACCACCCGCCTAGGGAAATAGTTTTTCCTAATATCCAACCTGGACCTCTCCCACCACCCCTGCATGGTGTTTTTGTCTGCTAACTCCTTCGCATCATCTCTCAACGTATATCACATTTTCCTTGCATCCTCTGCCTTTTCTGTAACTGCTTCCAAGAGGCTGGGGAACAACCACACCCAGCCCCAATCCCTATAGTATCTGTTGGCTGCATAGGTGGTTACTACAGCCTGCATGCGCTCCACAATCTCTTGTGGAGATTGAGGGAGCTGCCCCTCATCCCACCCCACCAGGGAAGCCACCCAGCACAGTGCCCTCACGATGGGATTCCATCAGGAGGTAGCTGGCCATCCCGGTATCCCATCGGGCAAAACAACCCCCGCTCCCTGTTTACTCCACATTGTCTTGAAGTGAATCCACAACCCTGTTGGGCCCTGCCACTGAGTTGACAATTGGTGTCATGAACAGGATTCACTGTGTACAGTGTCTGGAGTGCAAGAGGAGGGATAGCAGGCAGAGTCAATTAGGGAGAGTTGCTTTTATTAATCTCACTACATCACTGCTATTACAGGGTTAATACTGCCAGATGGTTACACAGCTACTGCAAAGTAATACAACAATCAGCATAGGCAGTGTGTGAGGGGGTCCACTCACCACCATATCACCCCCTGCCATCTGTCCAAAGACTTAGCTCCTTCTGCTGGCAGGGTTCCTTCCCTCAGGTGGTGTTTCCCCCTTTCCTCCAGGTCACGGTGTTCCAGCAGTGCCCATGTCAGTCTGAGCCCCCCCTTCCGGGGGTGGTTGTTCCTTCAGCGGGCTGTTCTTCAGGCCCTGCAGTCTGGGGGTTTGCTTGGCCAGAGCTCTCCTAGTCCTGCCCTAGCTCCAGGGAGCCTCCTACTCCCCCAGCAGCCAGGCTCTCACCACTCTCCCTAGGAGCAGCAGCCCATGCTCTTACATAGCTCCCAGCTGGGCCCTAATCAACTAAAGCAGCCTCAGCTGGGGCTAAACTCCCAGGCCCTGCTCCAGGCTGGGGTTGCCCTTAAAGGGCCAGTGCAGGGCAAGTGCCCTGTCACACACCCTCCCCCTTAAGTATCTCATGGGGGGGGGGGGAAGTACCCCGACACCCCAATGTACACCTTAGCTGGGCCCATAGGGTGTCTCTCTCTTCCTGCAGACTCTCCACTCTAAGGAGCAGCCTACTCCCCTCTTCCAGGGTCTGGACTCCCACTGTGGTCCTCTCTACCCTAGCAGGAGTCTGGGTTCCCACCAAAGCCCTGCCTTCTGAGGTGGGTCCCCCATTTTGTGCTGGGCCTCCAGGCCTCAGCTTTCCCCTTCCTAGAAGCTTTGATCTCCACCACTCCCTCCTGGGGAGTCATCTTACACTGGCTCTCTTTCTGGGCCATCTGCCCCACTCCCTGGGGGCAGTGCCTTTTGATATGGCCTGCCGCATGGCAATGGAAGCACCATTTGTGCCTCCCCTGGGTCCTGGCCCTCCGCCAGGCCCTTTATGGCTTAGCCCTTCCTCTCGGGCTAGCCGGGGCCCTGCAGGTCCCCCAGCACACTCCCTCTTCAGGTGCCCAGGTTTCCCACAGGCCCAACACCTTCATGACCCCCCTGTTGCCTTCACAGGGGGGGCCTCTCCCAATATCCATCTCATCTGGGTGGGGCCTTCCTTCCCTGACCCAGTAGCAGTACTCCCTCCTCCTGTAGCCCCAATGTCTGCAGGAGAAACAAGTTTTAAGTCCAGGCTCTGGCTCCCAGCCCTTGGTGCCTGTGTGTCCCTGGAGTCTGGGTGCCCACCCTTGCAGCAGCCCGACCAGCCTCTTCTGCTGCTCAGCAGGCTGGGCCACCCACAGCCTCCAATAAACATCCATTTTGTTTTCTAATGTCCCAGGTCTAAACCAGCCCCCTTGGTCACAGGCCCAATGGCCCAAGTTCACCAAAGTAACCCCCTTGTATCAAGGGGACCACATGTACCCACATTCTCCACCATCTGTGAGGGGTTCACTCACCACCATTGCACCCCCTGCCATCTGTCCTCAGGAATTAGCTCCTTCTGCTGGCAGGGTACCTTCCCTCAGGTGGTGTTTCCCCTCTTTCTCCAGGCTGCAGCATTCTCTTCAGGACATTGCCCTCCAGTAGTGCCCACATCAGTCTCTAAGCCCCCTTCCAGAGGTTGTTGTTTCTTCATCAGGCCTTTCTTCAGGCCCTGCAGTCTGGAAGTTGCCATGGGCAGCCCCAGCCAGGCTCTCACTGCTCTCCTCTAGGAGCAGCAGTCCATCGTCTTATATGGTTCCCAGCTGGGCCCCAATCAGCTAACATGGCCTCAGCTGGGGCCAAACTCCCAGACCCTGCTTCAGGCCGGGGTTTGCTCTTAAAGGGCCAGTGCAGGGTGAACACCCTGTCACACAGTGCAATGCATAAGAGTAACAGGCACTTGGAAATGCTTACGCCCCTTCAGTCTGCGGGGAGTCCTGGTCCTGTCACCTCGCACCAGGCCGCAGTGGACATGGCTCCACCTGGGGGATCCAGGGCACCCTCTGAGGTCCAGGTATCCGGCAATAACAGTGCTGGGGGGGGGCAGGGAGGGGTAGCATTAACAGGGTATTGAATGGGGATATTCTATTTGAAATCATGGGTTGAATGGGGATAGGCCAGAGATATACCAAAAATGCCAGATGGCCACGCCCCTGGATCTCACTTTTGTTATAAAAATAAAAGGTGTGATTTACAAACAAGATAATACGGGGGCTTGGGGAAGAGCAAGCATGACTAATCAGGGAAAGAAGGCAGGTTTGATTAGCAAAGGGTATGATAAATGCTTCATTACCGCAACACCAGCTGGTGGTGTTGCTCACTGTGACCTGGAGGGTAACATTTTTCTTTTGAGTGTACATGTACAGAATGCCAGCTCGTGGTGATGGGCCCCTTACAGTATCATGCAAGGTTACAGTCCCAACTGGACAGCTGCAGCCAGAGTCACAGGTGTAGTTGCCGATGGTGCAGTTGGTCTCTGCATGTTTCATAAGAAGGGTGGTGTCCACCTGGTTCCAACCTGTTGCACCCCAACCCCCAGCCAGAAGAAGAAGGGTCATAAGGTACCATACGTGAACCATCATGTTATCGTCGGAGAAGTTTTCTCCTGTCAAAACACAATAGATGCAGTTGGTTAGCAAGGCTTACCCAATAAGTGTCACCTGGCCCTTCAGCAACAATCTCTCCAGTTTGTAACCGCTGCCCTGGGTAGCGGACCCAGACCTTCTGCCCCACTTGGGGCATGGTGTTCACGGGGGACCTGCATCCGGAAGTCCCCCGGACCACACAGCTCGAGACTGTACTACCACAGCTCCACAGCATGTATCCGGATGGATATATCCGGCACACACTTGGCCCACAGGTGCAGAAGGACATACTGCTTCTGCAGCTCGAGGTGGCTGTGGCACAGCCATTTCAACCCCTGGGGACATGGTGCGATTTTGTAACCCTACCAAGATTTTGTGACCTTTCATTGTGGGCACCAGAAATGTTGGGGACAAAACTGCTGGTAGGCTCATATCATAGAATCATAGGACTAGAAGGGACCTCGAGAGGTCATCGAGTCCAGTCCCCTACCCTCATGGCAGGACCAAATACTGTCTAGACCATCCCTGATAGACATTTATCCAACCTCCTCTTAAATATCTCCAGAGATGGAGATTCCACAACCTCCCTGGGCAATTTATTCCAGTGTTTGACTACCCTGATATGGTACATATCTGCATCATGAATGCCAGTGGTGGGGCAAGGCATGGGTCTGCCCCCTCTTACCCCTGGCACCAGAACCTTCCAGTCTAAAGCATAGTGCAGCAACCTGCATATGGCACTGTCACGTTATTGGATTCTAAAGATCACTGTTGCACCCATGGGGGGGGGGGGGTGTTTGCCCCAAAAATCTGTACAAAGGGGGCCATGTGAGGTGTCACATGAAAACTTATGTTCTACTGGTTCTGTATATGCTATCCATGTACTTGTGTGATATCTGTGTGTGGAGTTATGAATATGGACTCTGTGCTTATGCTGGAAAATTCTGTCTGACAGAGCAATAGGCAAAGAATGTTCAGCCAGTGGCTATGCTAATTAGCAAGGAGACAATGAATCTCTAGGTGCCAATATACACCTGGGGAATGTGACTGATACCTGCAAACCATCCAGGGCATAATGGCTGCCAGCATGTGAAACAGAGATAGGTCACTCGACCATGTGACCTGCTCTGACCAGGAAGATGCCAGGGGAGGTATATAAGTGCCATGTAGCACCCTCCATCTTGTCTTCAGTTCAGCTCCTGATCCCAGATGCAGCCTTTCAGGGAACAACAAGCCAGAAAGAACTGTGGACCCATCCTGACCTAGGATGTACACCAGAGACTTATAAGATAGCAGTTTATAGCATCTCTGCTAAGAGCCTGTATCGAGAGCTGGGAGATTCGATGCATGTAATGTATTCTCCTTAACAACTTACTTACTCTCAGGCTTTTCTTTCTTCTAGTAATAAACCTTTAGATTTTAGATTCTAAAGGATTGGCCCAGCGTGATCTTGTGGGTAAGATCCAGAGTGTAAATTGATTGGGACCTGTGGCTGGTTTCTTGGGACCGGAAGAACCCATCTGGGGTAGGTGAGATTGGGTTCTATAACCCCTCACCTGTGTGGTAGGCCCGGGGTTGATTGGGGCACAGGAAGAGCTGGGGTGTCTGAGAGGTTTTGCTCGTGAGGCTTCTGGCTGACCAGACTGGCAGCTGAAGCGCTTGGTGCGACTGGTTTGTGACTTGTCTGGAAGGTCTCCAGTCTGGGGGCTGTAAGGAGCCCCGAGTTTTGAGCAATTCGCCCTGAGTGGACGCCCTCACCTGTGCCCAGACCCGGCCCGGTCCATCACAGGCACCCTATTTAAAGTAATGCCACCTAGCTGCACAACAATGGTCAAGGCTGCCTAGGCGTGTTCTCCGTGAACACTATAGAGTGGGAGGACAAAACTCTTCACGCTCCCCCTGTGCAAGTGTGCCGTTGCAAGGTAACTGTCATGATAGACTGCACAATAGGCAGTGTGTACTGGGCTACCAGTTGTGATCAGCAGTTCTTGAATTTGTCCCTCCCGCGCCCACATATCTCATTCCCGCTGCAGCTAGCATTCCCCCAATTGGATAACGTTTTGTAAAAAGGCCCCTGAGGTCACTCAGTTCTTGGCTGCACAGGGGCAGTGCTTGGTACATACCTATGTCCGTATGCAGTACGCCTCAGGCGAATTATTACGTTTGGCCGAAGCGGAGTCTGATCTAACCATACATCATCGGTGGGATATTGTCAAGGGGTGGTCCCCTAAGGCCCCTGCCCGCCTCAACCTGGCCCTTCATTCAGTTGTTATTCTGTGCACATTGATTGGCTTTAGCTTTATTAGAATATGTTATCTATATTGGCGCCTTTGCACTGTATATATGCGTGTGCAACAGATCATACATTTTATGCATGCTACACCAAGTGGCCATGATTTGGCCAATGCCAAGGAGTGAAATGTAGTGTAAGCCATAGGTGGGCCTGTAGGGGTTAAATTTGTGCTCCTCTAGGCCAGCCTTGAGGACTGCTAGCGAAAACACCAGGTATTCTTTATCAGATGGCCTTCACCAGCCAAAACTCCCCTTGCTTGCTAGCTGAGAACCTCGTATGGGATAAATAACATGATCTCGGCTCTCAGCCCCGTGGGAATGTTGAGAGTGGCATTGGGCCAACTCACGCACACTCAGTAAACAGCCAGGCTGTATCTACACTGGCATGAATTTCCGGAACTGCTTAAAACGGAATACTATTCCGTTTTCAGTTTTTCCGGAAAAGGAGCGTCTACATTGGCAGGCTGCTTTTCCGGAAAAGCCCTTTTTCCGGAAAAGCGTCTGTGGCCAATGTAGATGCGCTTTTCTGGAAAAGAGCCCCGGTCGCCATTTTCGCGATCGGGGCTTTTTTTCCGGAAAAGACTACTGGGCTGTCTACACTGGCCCTTTTCCGGAACAGTGTTCCGGAATAAGGACTTATGCCCGAGAGGGAGCAGAATAGTTTTTCCGGAATAGCAGCTGATTTTGTACAGTAGAGCGTCGTTGCTTTTCCGGAAATTCAAGGGCCAGTGTAGACAGCTCGCAGCTTATTCCGGAAAAGCGGATGATTTTCCGGAATAAGTGGCCCAGTGTAGACACAGCCCTAAAGTATAAGATCACTGGGAGTCCCACCCCTCTGGAAGTCTCACCAGGGACCTGGACCTCGGAGGGTGCCCTGGATCCCCCAGCTGGAGCCACATCCACTGCGGCCTGGTGTGAGGTGACCGGAACAGGACTCCTCGCAGACTGAAGGGGCATGAGCATTTCCAAGTGCCTGTTGCTCACTTATATGCATTGCTTTGCCTATGCTGATTTTGCATTACTTTGCAGTAGCTGTGTAATCATTTGGCTGTATTAAGCCTGTAATAGCAGTGACGTAGTGAGATTAATAAAAGTAACTATCCCTAATTGACTCTGTCTTGAAGCGAATCTACAACCCTGTTGGGCCCTGGCCCTGTGACTTGACACAGGCGGGTGAGGAGGCATCTAAATCGCGTGTTCAAGCAGCCGAAGGCACCCTCGACCACCATGCGGGCCCTGATCAGCCTGGCATTCAATGCCTGTCATGAGGGGTTGAGGTGGCCGGTGTAGGGCTTCACGAGCCACAGCTGCAGGGGATAGGCCGCATTCCCCACCAGGCAGACAGGAATGTCCACGTCCCTGACCCTGATGTGGTGGTCGGGGAAGAAAGTCCCGGCATGCGGCTTGTGGCAGATGCTCGAGTTCCTGAACACGTGTGCGTCGTGTGCTTTCCACGACCACCCAACATTTATGTTCGTAAACTGGTCCCGGTGGTCAGTCACAGGCTGCAGGACCACCGAAAAGTATTCCTTCTGATTAATGTACATTGAGGCCTGATGGGCTGGGGCACAAATAGGGTATGTCTACACTACCCTCCTAGTTCGAACTAGCGGGGTAATGTAGGCATACCGCACTTGCAAATGAAGCCCGGGATTTGAATTTCCCGGGCTTCATTTGCATAAGCGGGGAGCCGCCATTTTTAAAACCCTGCTCGTTCGAACCCCGTGCAGCGCGGCTACACGCGGCACGAACTAGGTAGTTCGAACTAGGCTTCCTAGTTCGAACTACCGTTACTCCTCATTCCACGAGGAGTAACGGTAGTTCGAACTAGGAAGCCTAGTTCGAACTACCTAGTTCGTGCCCCGTGTAGCCGCGCGGCACGGGGTTTGAACGAGCGGGGTTTTAAAAATGGCGGCACCCCGCTTATGCAAATGAAGCCCGGGAAATTCAAATCCCGGGCTTCATTTGCAATTGTGGTATGCCTACATTGCCCTCCTAGTTCGAACTAGGAGGGTAGTGTAGACATACCCAGATGTATTGGAGCATAAGCTTTCGTGGGCAAAGACCCACTTCGTCAGATGCATGTAGTGGAAATTTCCAGAGGCAGGTATAAATATGCAGGCCAGAATAAGGCTAGAGGTAACGAGGTTAATTCAGTCAGGGAGGGTGAGGCCCACTTCTAGAAGCTGATCTGGAGGTGTGAACACCAAGAGAGGAGAAACTGCTTTTGTAGTTGGCTAGCCATTCACAGTCTTTGTTTAATCCTAAAATGATGGTGTCAAATTTGCAGATGAACTGTAGCTCAGCAGTTTCTCTTTGAAGTCTGGTCTTGAAGTTTTTTTTGCTGCAGGATGGCTACCTTTAAATCTGCTATTGTGTATCCAGGGAGATTGAAGTGTTCCCCTACAGGTTTTTGTATGTTGCCATTCCTAATATCAGATTTGTGTCCATTTATTCTTTTATGTAGGGACTGTCCAGTTTGGCCAATGTATATAGCAGAGGGGCATTGCTGGCACATGATGGTGTATGTTATATTGGTAGATGTGCAGGTAAATGAACCAGTGATGGTGTGGCTGATCTGGTTAGGTCCTGTGATGGTGTCACTGGTGTAGATATGTGGGCAGAGTTGGCACCGAGGTTTGTTGCAGGGATTGGTTCCCGAGTTAGAGTTACTGTGATGCGGTGTATAGCTGCTGGTGAGAATTTGCTTCAGGTTGGCGGGTTGTCTGTGGGCGAGGACTGGCCTGCCTCCCAAGGCCTGTGAAAGTGAGGGATCGTTGTCCAGGATGGGTTGTAGATCACAGATGATGTGTTGGAGAGGTTTTAGCTGAAGACTGTAGATGATGGCCAGTGGTGTTCTGTTGGTTTCGTTCTTGGGCTTGTCCCATAGCAGGAGGCTTCTGGGTACATGTCTGGCTCTGTTAATCTGTTTCCTCACTTCCTCGTGTGGGTATCGTAGTTTCAAGAATGCTTGTTGAAGATCTTGTAGGTGTAGGTCTCTGTCTGAGGGGTTGGAGCAAATGCAGCTGTACCTTAGTGCTTGGCTGTAAACAATGGATTGTGTGGTGTGTCCAGGATGGAAGCTGGAGGCATGAAGGTAGGCATAGCGGTCTGTAGGTTTTCGGTATAGGGTGGTGTTTATGTGGCCATCACTTATTTGCACCATGGTGTCCAGGAAGTGGATCTGTTGTGTAGATTGGTCCATGCTGAGGTTGATGGTGGGGTGGAAGCTGTTGAAATCGTGGTGGAATTCTTCCAGAGTCTCCTTCCCATGGGTCCAGATATGAAGATGTCATCAATGTAGCATAGGTAGAGAAGGGGTGTTAGTGAACAAGAGCTGAGGGATGGGCAGCAGCCTGGGGACTAAGGGGGTAACTTTACCTAGCCAGGTATTTGCTCAGCCAATAGAAATGCAGATAGGGATTTCAAACTGGGACCAAGGAACTTTTGGGTTTTCCCCTCCTTTGTCCCTGGGCAGTTTCTCTCCAGCTACTGAGGGGGACAGGCAAAAGGTCTCTCTCCAAGAAAAGACTCTTCACTATCTGTAAGTAGGGTAAAGTTTAGATAAGTCCGTTAGGTGTTATTGTTTTATGGTTTGGGAATGGGAATCTGATGTCTGTGCATTTAAAAATGGGGTTTCCTCTCCTTTGTAACTAAGCTTTTTGGCCCATTGCGGAGGTCCCCCATGAGTATATTAATTGGTGACTTTTCCATCTAGTCATTATGCTTGTAACAAGAGTATTGTGGTGATGATAAAAGTTCTTTCTCTTTCTTTTTTATTAACCTGGTATTGGTTAATTTTTTTGTGTCCTGGTTTTTACTTTAGGGCGGAGATTTCCCAAGTGATCTCTTCCCTGGTTTTCTTATCATTGCTTGGGTGGCGGCAGTGGATTTTTATCCCAAAATCTAGGTTTTTAAGATGTTGGGGGGAAGTTTTATACCAAAGCCTGGAGAGATCAGGTTTTGGGGTACTTTTGCGGGCCCCCACTTCTGCATTTATCATGCCAGAGTGGGGAATAAGCTTTGACAGTTGGTCTCCCCAGCACTCCAGAACGATGTGGTCCCACCAGTCTGCACTGATGTCCAGATGCCAGATGTGGCGGGGCACGGCGTCCAGACCACGGCGGGCGGCGTCCAGCTACTGTAGCCACTCCCCCACATACCCAAGGAGGGTCTCCCAGAAGCCCTGGGGGTTGGGTTCCTGCAGAGCCCGGGAGGCAGCCTGCAGAAAGTGCTGCATGACTTGCGGCAAAAGCTCCAAGAGCTGAAGCCCAGAGGCAGCTCCTGCTCCATAGTGGAGAGTGCTGTGGTGTCCTGAGTCAGGGCAACCAGCACAAGAAGAGAAAATGCTTTGGTGTCACTCAGAGAGGTAGGCAAGCAAGCAAGGAAACCTGAGAAATGGCTGTCCAGCCCAGGAGCTCAGTAAGGCCCCAGCCACCGGAGGAAGCAGAGGCCTGCCTTGAGCTCCCAAGCCAGGAGGGCCCAGAGGACCTTGCAGAGGCTGAGGACGGGCCTGGACTGCTGAAGAGGAGACCTTCTACACCCTGCCCAAGCATTCAGACTACCACTATCCCGAGGACCAGCAGCCAGCATGGAGCCAGGTAGATGCAGAGGGGGAGTTAGGCAGTTACTTTGTGTGGCTGCTGCCTGAGGCTATCTGAGGCCTGTGCTTAAAGGGACCCCCCCAGACAGCTGGTTCTCAGGTTTCCCTGCTTGCTTGCCTACCTCGGTGAGGGACAGCAAAGCATTTTGTCTCTGCATGCTCTGGTTGCCCTCACTCAGGACATCACAGCACTCCACAACATGGAGCCAGAGCTGCCCCTCGGCACTCTGGTGCTTCTCGTGGACTCATTGCTGCGAGCCTGGCTGCACTTTCTACAGGCTGCCATCCGGGAGGCTGTCAGGATCCAGGAGGCCCTGTGGGAGAGCTTCCACCCTGAGGAGCACTAAGAGCCTCCCTGGTCTGCCCCACTGGGGGCTTGTGCCTCATTCCTCCCTCATGTCCTTCCACTTACCCCTCCCTAACCCCCCTGCCTGGTGTCAAATAAAATACATGTATTTTCATGAACACAAACTGTCTTTATTTAACAAAACTGGGCGGGGGGGGGGGGAAGAAACTCTGGTGAGACTGGGGAAAGGAGGCGGGAGAGGGGAGAAGAGAGGGTGGGAGAGGGGAGGGGCAAACCTGGGAGGAGGGAGCTGGAAGGGGGAAGAAGGGAGAGGGGAAGCTCAGGGCTCAGGGTCTCACCGGACCAACTTGATTTTCATGCAAACCTGCTCCTGGGTTCGCATGTGGCCTTTGGTGGCCAGGCTGGCAGCTATCCTGCCATAGACGGCCGCATTCCTCCGTCTAGTGCGGAGATCATGGACGTTGGGGGCATCCCCCCCCAAACCTGAATAAGGTCCATGATCTCCACCCTGGACCAGGAAGGCGCCCGCCTTCTCCAGGCCCTGTCAGGCTCCTGGGAGCTGGCAGACTGCTCCTGGGGAGCGGTGGAGGGCTGGCTGCCAGTGGCCTGCTGGCTCATGTTTTGGGGCCACTGGGTCAGGGGCAGTGACTGCTGGCTCTGGGATGGCAGGCTTGGAGCTGGCACAGGCACTGTGGTCAGAGTCAACCCCTTTAAGGGCTCCGGTGATGGGGGAGGGAGAGGAGTGTCCTTGGTTGAGGCTGGAGTGGCCACCAGGGCACCCTGGGAAGGCAGGAGGCCCCCTATTTCGATATAAGTGTCTACACAGCACTTATTTCAAAATAGCTATTTCTAATTTGGCGTTATTCCTTGTAGAACGATGTTTACCAAATTCAAAATGAGCGCTCCACTATTTCAAATTAATTTCGAAATAGCGGTTTGTCTGTGTAGATGCTATTAAAGTTAATTCGAAATAACTTTGCTGTGCAGACATTAAGGGCTCGTCTACACTGGCCCCTTTTCCGGAAGGGGCATGTAAATTTCACCAGTCGTCGTAGGGAAATCCGCGGGGGATTTAAATATCCCCCGCGGCATTTAAATAAAAATGTCCGCCGCTTTTTTCCGGCTTTTAAAAAAGCCGGAAAAGAGCGTCTACACTGGCCCCGATCCTCCGGAAAAAGTGCCCTTTTCCGGAGGGTCTTATTCCTACTTCAAAGTAGGAATAAGACCCTCCGGAAAAGGGCACTTTTTCCGGAGGATCGGGGCCAGTGTAGACGCTCTTTTCCGGCTTTTTTAAAAGCCGGAAAAAAGCGGCGGACATTTTTATTTAAATGCCGCGGGGGATATTTAAATCCCCCGCGGATTTCCCTACGACGACTGGTGAAATTTACATGCCCCTTCCGGAAAAGGGGCCAGTGTAGACGTAGCCTAAAAGTAAGGGTATAAGGAAGAGGATGAAGAAAAAAGCGGGAGGGAGGGAGGGATCGGGACAGGAAAGGGAATGGGCACTTTGGACCGGGTCAGAGGGAAGGTCCCCCGAGTTTATGCCACCGAACTGCGGCGCCTCCCGAGTGGGAAACAGGGGGGCAGGAGCAGGACGGGTGGATGGCCGTCCCACCCCATCCGCAGAGGAAGGGGCGTCCCCAAGCTTGAGACCTGGCCGCTTGGCACCGGTCGTCTCCCCTAAGGGCTCAGCGGTTTCAACCCCGGCGCTCAAGTCAGCCGGGCTGGTGGGTAACATCAGAGGCGCCCCGAGTGTGAGGACGGGGTCGACCACCTGGGGCATAGGGTTAGGGTCAGGGAGAGGAGGGGGCGGCACCCCAGAGGCACCGCCCAGACCGAGGCCCAATGGCGGAGGGTCGTCCTCCCCCTGGGTGAGCGGGGTCAGACCCAGGGCCTCGATCTCCTCGAAGATGGAGCTCAACTCCATCCCCTCGGCCCCAGAGCCTTCCCCGCCGGCCACCGAGGCAACACTTACCTTGGCAGTGAGGGCAGGGGGCTCAGCTGGTACCAGGGCTGGGGGAGCTCCGCCCAAGGCCTCCTCAGGAGTGGGCTCCGCAGGGGGGACAATGCCGTCCCCCCTCGCTGCCACGGCATCTTCGGCCGGCGCCTCCTGCTGGCGCTCGCCAGGGGTGTTCTCGACAGCACTGGCCCCCCTCGGGATCTTGAGGAGGGAAGCCTTCCCACCCTCCTCATTGGAGGGGGGACATTGAGCCCGCGAACGGCGGGCTCTGCGCTTTCTCCTAACAAGCGTCCAGCCCTCTGAAGTGGAGGTGGAGGGCTGGTCAGCAGGGCCAAGGCCGGGGGGTGCAATTGATCTTCGGGAGGGGCGTTGAGGCAGGGGAGGGAGAGCGGGGGGTAGGGAAACCTCCACCTGGGGGGGAGCCCTCTCCCTCGCCTGACAGCGACCGCGCCACCGTCTCCTCCTCGGGCCCCGCAGAGCCAGATGGAATGGAGGCGAGGCCCACCTGCTCGCTTGGGCACACCAGAGGGGGCGCCTCCGGCTCCTGAGCTGAGCCGTTGGTTGCAGGAGGGGCAGCCACGGAGGCCGGACAACCAGGGGGGCCGGCGGTGGTAGGGCCAGCGCCCTCCCCGGCCCTGGGGGCCCCGGATGCCTCCTCCGAGCGGGCCAGGGGGCAGTCCCTCCAAATGTGCCCCATCGCCCGGCAGAGGAAGCACCAGGCCTCACCCATTGAGTAGTGGACCCAGTAGAGGGCCCCCTGGTAGGGCACAATAAAAGACCCCTCTAGTGCCACCCCGCCACGTGCCGCCGGTGGCAGCTGCAGCTGTACCTGCCAATGGAAGGACAAGACGTGGCAGAGGGCGGGGTCCTTACAGCCCAGCGGGAGAGGGCTGATGGCTGAAATAGACCTCCCCAAGGTGGAGAGGGAAGGCAGCAGGGCAGCATTGGGGAGGAAGGCGGGACGGAGATGAGGACCACCTGTACATCCAGGTCCTTCAGCAGCTAGAGGGGCACGTGCACGCCCCCCACCGCCAGGCCCCTCTCCACCGCCTCCTGGGCAGCGGCCTCTGAGGCGAGGAAGAACACAACCTGCCCATATATTTTGGAGGCCTCCACCACGGCCGAGGCCCCCACCACCCTCGCCAACGCCCGCACGTAGGTTTCAATGTGGGGCAAGGCGGCGACCAGGAGGCAGCGGACGCCGTGCCTCCTGGTCATGGTGGGGAAGGGGCCTCGGCCACCAGAGATGGAACTGGAGGCAGCGGTTGGGGCAGATGATGTGGTGGCACGCTGGGGGCGGCAGCGGCCACCTGGGCGTACGGCCTTTTCCCGCCTCGGCCTTTTTTTCCGGTAGAGGGTCCACCCATATCAGGGGGGACATCGGCTGTGGCAGGCGCGGGACCCGGGTTAGGGGTTGGGAGGTCAGCCACAGCGATTGACGGGGTCAGTGGCAACGGGGGACCTTTGGGGCCCGTGAGGTCAAGGGAGGGACCAGAACCTCCTCCATCATGGTGGAGGGGGGCAAGCACTGGGGGAAGTGGGAATTGTGGGGAGGGGGTAGGGGAACTCCTCCCTGGCTTTCAGTCGGCAGGGGAGGGGTGGGAACCAGTAAGGGAAACTGGGGAAGGAGAGACATCTGCTCCCCTTGGGTGGGAGAAAGGTGGTGGGGGGGAGGAGAGATGCCAGCCACTCCCCCCCGCTAAGATGGAAGCTGAGGAGGAGGGCTTTTACACTTGTGGGGAGTGGGGGGACCAGGAAGGTGGGGGGGGGTCGCAGCCGCTACTCCTCGCCGACTATAGGCGAAGAAGGAGGGCGCAAAGCAAGGGGCAGGGGGAGGGGAAGGTAAGGGTGAGGGGCAACCACCCAGGGCCGGTCGAATTGGGCCCCGCGCCTAAGGGGGCCCCACGCCCCTGAACCTGGAAGTGCCAGCTGGCGAGTTACAGAGCTGGGGGCCCTGCTCCACCACTATGTGGAACTGGGTCTCTCCCCGGCTCTGCCCGGCACGGGCCCCAGACCTCCCTGCCGGCCCCCCCTCGCGTCCTCCCACCCCGCCCCCTCGGCCCCTGCCATGCGCGGCTCCTCCTCGCCGCCTGCTGCTGCCCATGTGCGGCGTTGCACATGGGCGGGGAGGACGCCCGGGCTGTGAAATGACGTCACGGCCCAGGGTTTCAAAAGTCCTGGGAGGCGATGTTGTGGGGCCTTGCTGACTCCAGCTTTGGCCTCTGGGGCCTGAGCGCAGGCCCCGGCCCCGCAACTGCAACTGCAACCAACCGCAACTGCAACGTGGAAGGTAGAAGGTAGGGAATGGGCTTGTGCGGCGGAGGCGGCGGGGCGGGGGGAAGGGAAGGGGCTTGGGTTTAGGCTTAGGCGGGGGGTTGAGGGTGAGGATGGGGGGGGAAGGGGCTTGGGTGGGGGGAGGGGAAGGCACCAAGAGACAGGGGTGCAGGAGAGACAAATGCCAGGGGCCCAAGGGCAGGAGGGGAGGTGTCAGTGGGAGAGGGGACAGAGTGATGCTGGGAGAGGAGAGTAGAGGGGAAGGGCATTGGGGGCTAGAAGGGTGAGGGGAGGTGCTGGGAGAAGGCTTGACAGAAGGGGTGGGCATGCGAAAGGTGAGGATGGAGCAAGGCATGTGTGAGGGCACAGAGGGGCAGGAGGGGAATGGGGCAGAGAGTGGTGAGGGGGTGGGCATCAGGGAAAAAGAGGGCAAAGGGGGCAGGGGCAGTGAGGGAAGGGGGAGTGTGACGGGGTGGAGCAACCCCGCCACTTGAGCGAGGCAGACGGGGCCGCCGCGGAGCCGGCAATCAGCGCGGCAGGCCCGAGCGGGGGCGGAGGGACACGTCATCACGCGGCGCCGGGGCGCGCCGGTGATGACGTCGGGAGCGCAACGCCAGAGACGGCAAGGGGAGGGGGGATAAAAGGAGCCGGGGAGGCCAGGGGAAGGGGCGCGGAACCGGCGGGGCCAGCGGCGGCGGGGCAGGAGCCAGCGGCGGCGGGGGTGAGACCTGCGGCAGCCAAGCCAGCCGGAGGAGGGGCCCGAGCGGGGGAGGAACGAGCCACGGGAGCCAGGCAAGGAGGCAGCCAAGGCAGCGGGGAGCCCGCAGAGACAGGCGGGTACCCGGAGCAGTGAGGGTCGGCGGAGTGGAGCAAGACCCAGGGCGGGCTGTGTAACCCGAGAGCAGGGGCGTTTTGGGGTACCGGCCCCCCCTGCTACCACTGAGAGGGCACCTCTCAGTGTCAGGGCCCTGGGTTGGGGTCCGGAGAGAGGGCGGGCCCGGACCCCCCACTCCGCCCGGTGACCCAGAGTCAAGTGGTATCCTGAGCGCGGCCTAGGGGCAGCAGGAGAGGCGGCGGCCCGGACGGGCGGCCTCTTGACACGTGGTGGAGAATGTGGGCAGTGGCGGCCCTGTAACGGAGGGCACAGGAGGAGAGGGGCCTCGTTTTTCTTTCGGTCTTGGTCCCTTCCCCCTCTTCCATTTCCATTGCCACCCCGAATAGGTTGAGGCACCATGGATGGGGACAAAATCGTGGAGTGGCTGGTGGATAGCCAGCGCCAATTACAGAGGCAACAGACAGAGGCATTGCGGCAACTGACAGCCGAATTTAGGGAGCAGCAGAAACAGCTAGTTCGGGAGCTGAGGGATGGGACAAGGCCGGCGGGACCCACCGACGAGGGGGAGGAGGACATGACGGGCCCAGTACGACTACCCATCAGGCTCGCCAAATTGGGGGAGGAGGACGATACCGAAGCGTTTCTAGTGACGTTCGAGCGGGTGGCCATAGCAGCCCGTTGGCCCCAGGAGCACTGGGCTACGATACTCGCCCCCTACCTGTCCGGCCCGGCGCAGCTCGCCTACCGAAGCTTATCGGACCGCGACGCGTTGTGCTATTACAAGGTCAAGGAGGCGATCCTCGACCAGATGGGCATTTCCCCAGAGACGTACAGGCAGCGGTTTCGAGCAGCAAAGTACGGAGCGGGGGAGTGCCCCCGAGCGGTCGCCCAGCGGATCCGGGAAGCCGGGCTGCGGTGGCTGGAGCCATCTAATAAGACAGCAGCCCAGGTGGCGGACCTGGTGGTACTTGAGCAGTACTTGCAGGTGCTCCCCGCGGAGGGCCAGCAATGGGTACGCCGACACCTGCCCGGGACTATGGAAGAAGCCGTGACGCTCATGGAGCACTTCATGGCGGCCGAGGCACCAGTAGGACACGGCAAGATAGGGTCCGTGACCAACCCGGCGGGTCGGGGAGACCCTAGCCCCAGAGGGAAGGAAGGGCGGGGCAACACAGGGCCCAGGGCCAGAAGCCCCCCAACCTGAGGGCCGGAACGGCGATTAGCCCCAGTGTGGCGCGGGGCCGAGCACCGCGAGAGAGTGGAAACACGGACCGGGGCCGAAAGGGGCACGGAAGAAGCACCGGGCCCCCAAGTAAAACCGACGTGCTTCCAGTGCGGCCAGGAGGGCCACTTCCGCCGGGAATGCCCCATGATGGACTGCACGTTCGGACAGCCCAAACCCCAGAGAGGGCCGCGATCGGAGGTAAGCCGGGCCCGTATAACAGGGCAGGTACGCCTAAATGGGGAGGCAGTGGAGGCCGTACTGGACTCGGGGTGCGGGCAGACGCTAGTGCGGCGAGACGCGCTAGGGAAAGGGGTGCGCACCCGAACCCCGGTGTGGATTAAATGCGTGCATGGGGACACTAGGTCGTACCCCACGACCTGGGTGAAGATACACGACGGGCAACAGGGCGGGGATCTGCGAGTAGCAATAACACCCCGGCTACCCTGCCCCGTGTTACTGGGCAGAGACTGGCCCGGACTGCGGCGGCTCCTGGGGGAATGGGACCCCCGCGACCAGGGAGGCACGCACGAGGCATGGGCCACCCAGGAGGAGGACGCGGGGCCGCTGCCCCCGCAGGAACCGGGGAGGGGAGAGTCATTGGCAGCCCTAGATATCGATAAGGGCGATTTTCTAGTCCTGCAGCGGGAAGACCCGACGCTACAGCACGCATGGGAGAACGCACTGAGCACCCCGGGGGAGGGCGAAGAGGCCGAGCAGAGGCCCGGGCAAGGCCCATATTTCAAGATCCAGGGGGATCGGCTGTATCGGGTCCCGGGGCTAGGAGATGGGGCAACCCAATTGGTCGTGCCGAAGGCGTATCGGTGGCGGGTGATGGAGATGGCCCATAACAATCATTGGGCAGGGCACCTGGCGACCGAGAAAACGCAGCAACGGGTGCTCCAGAGGTTTTATTGGCCAGGGGTGTACCAGAACATTAAGGATTTCTGCCGGTCGTGCCCGCAATGCCAACGGACCTCTGGGGCCCGGGTACCCCGAGCCACCCTAGTGCCCATGCCGCTGGTATCGGAACCTTTCGAGCGAATAGGCATGGACCTGATAGGACCCCTGGAGCGCACCCGGAGGGGGCATCAGTACATTTTGGTGGTAGTTGACTACGCGACGCGCTATCCGGAGGCCGTGCCCCTACGCAAGACCACTGCAGCCGCGATAGCCGACGAGCTCGTGAAGATGTTCGCCCGTGTTGGACTCCCAAAGGAGATTTTGACCGACCAGGGCACGAATCTGGTGTCGCGGCTAATGAAGGAGCTATGCAACTGGCTGCAGGTGAAGAAGATCCGCACCGCGGCCTACCACCCCCAGACGGACGGCCTCGTTGAGCGATTTAATCAAACTTTGAAGGCGATGCTACGGCGATTGGTGGAGGATGATCCACACGATTGGGACAAGCTGCTACCGCCCCTGCTCTTCGCGGTACGGGAGGTACCACAGTCATCGGTGGGGTTCTCGCCGTTTGAACTATTGTACGGCCGGCGGCCGCGGGGTATACTAGACTTAGTGCGGGAAGGGTGGGAGGAGCAGACGTCCTCCGCACTGGGGGCCGTCCAATACGTAATTAAGCTACGGGACCGTATGAGGACCATAGGGAGGTGGGCACGGGAAAACCTGGAGAAAGCTCAAGAAACCCAAGCCCGCCACTACGATAGGGGGACACGGCCGAGGACCCTCAGTCCGGGTGACCCGGTCTTGGTGCTGCTGCCAACAGGGGAGTCCAAGCTGTTAGCCAAGTGGCAAGGGCCGTACCGGGTCATTAAAAAGATCGGAGAGGTAGACTATGAAGTCCAAGTGGGGGGTAGGCACCGTCAAAGCCAGGTGTACCACATTAACCTATTAAAACGGTGGGTACCACGGGAAGAGCCCCTAGCAGAGGCCTTGAGTACAGAGATCGAGTTTGGGCCCTGGGGCGAGGAAGAGGTCACCTGGGCAGCTAGCCCTGTGGGGAAAGAGCTAAATCAGGTTCAGCAGGGCCAACTCCGGGCAGTGTTGCAACGGGCAGCGGCCAGCCTAACGAGCCGACCGGGGAGAACGAGCCTAGTACAACACGAAATCACCACGGAGCCGGGAAAAAAGGTTCGAGACCCCGTGCGCCCCATCCCCCGGAAGTTGTGGGACACAGTCCAAAGGGAACTGCAGGACATGACACGGTGGGGAGTAGTGGAGAAATCGCGGAGTGAGTGGCGGAGCCCCATCGTGCTAGTGCCAAAAAAGGACGGAGCGACACGTTTCTGCATTGACTTCCGTAAGCTGAACGCCGTGTCTAAGTTTGACGCGTACCCCATGCCCAGAGTAGACGAGCTGCTAGAACGGTTGGGGCAGGCAGAGTATTTGTCGACAATCGACCTCACAAAGGGGTATTGGCAAATACCCTTAGCACCGGCAGCCCGAGAGAAGACAGCGTTCGCTACCCCGTTTGGGCTTTTCCAATTCGTCACCATGCCATTCGGGCTGCACGGCGCGGCAGCTACATTCCAGCGGATGATGGACGAGATATTAGAAGACCACCGCGAATACGCCACGGCATATATAGACGACATTGTCGTCTTTAGTAGGACTTGGGAGGACCATCTGCAACAGCTGGAAGCTGTCCTGCGGGCGCTCCAACGAGCAGGACTCACGGCAAACCCCAAGAAGTGCCAATTCGGAAACAGGGAAGTATCGTACCTGGGATACACGGTGGGGAGGGGGCGGTTAAAACCACTGCTGGACAATGTACAAGCCATTAGAGACTACCCTCGGCCCCACACCAAGCGACAAGTCCGCCAGTTTTTAGGCCTCGCGGGGTATTACCGGCGGTTTATAAACCACTTTGCCTCACTGGCGGCCCCGCTAACAGACCTTACAAAGAAAGATCGCCCTCAAAGGGTGGTGTGGACGCCCCAAGGGGTGCGGGCCTTTGAGGCGCTCCGCCAGTGCCTGATGTCAGGGCCAGTGTTACGGCCACCTGATTTCGAAAAACCGTTCATATTACAAACCGATGCCTCCGAAGTGGGGCTCGGAGCGGTTCTCGCGCAGGAGGAAGAGGGCACGGAGTACCCCGTAGCCTACCTGAGCCGCAAGCTGTTCCCTAGGGAAAAAAACTATGCAGTGATTGAAAAGGAAGCGTTAGCCGTCAAATGGGCCATAGACTCTCTGCGCTATTTCCTTACAGGCAATGCCTTCACGCTGGTGACGGACCACGAACCCCTGAAGTGGATGCAGACCATGAAGGACAATAACGCGCGGATAATGCGGTGGTATTTAAGTTTACAACCTTTTCGTTTCGAAGTCAAACACAGACCCGGCAAGGACAATGGGAATGCAGACTGCCTCTCACGGTTGCCGGGTGACGAGCAACCGGGGGGTGTAGGAACTTTGCAAAGGGGGGAGGTGTGTGACGGGGTGGAGCAACCCCGCCACTTGAGCGAGGCAGACGGGGCCGCCGCGGAGCCGGCAATCAGCGCGGCAGGCCCGAGCGGGGGCGGAGGGACACGTCATCACGCGGCGCCGGGGCGCGCCGGTGATGACGTCGGGAGCGCAACGCCAGAGACGGCAAGGGGAGGGGGGATAAAAGGAGCCGGGGAGGCCAGGGGAAGGGGCGCGGAACCGGCGGGGCCAGCGGACCCGACTGGGCAGGAGCCAGCGGCGGCGGGGCAGGAGCCAGCGGCGGCGGAGCAGGAGCCAGCGGCAGCGGGGCAGGAGCCAGCGGCGGCGGGGCAGGAGCCAGCGGCGGCGGGGGTGAGACCTGCGGCAGCCAAGCCAGCCGGAGGAGGGGCCTGAGCGGGGGAGGAACGAGCCACGGGAGCCAGGCAAGGAGGCAGCCAAGGCAGCGGGGAGCCCGCAGAGACAGGCGGGTACCCGGAGCAGTGAGGGTCGGCGGAGTGGAGCAAGACCCAGGGCGGGCTGTGTAACCCGAGAGCAGGGGCGTTTTGGGGTACCGGCCCCCCCTGCTACCACTGAGAGGGCACCTCTCAGTGTCAGGGCCCTGGGTTGGGGTCCGGAGAGAGGGCGGGCCCGGACCCCCCACTCCGCCCGGTGACCCAGAGTCAAGTGGTATCCTGAGCGCGGCCTAGGGGCAGCAGGAGAGGCGGCGGCCCGGACGGGCGGCCTCTTGACAGGGAGGCACCAGGAGGGTGCAGGGCTAAGGGAAGTTGCAGGTACCAGGGGATTCTGGGGTGAAGCAGAAGGGCAGACACCTGCAGGGGAGGGACCAGCACCAGAGGAGAGAGGCAGGGCAGGTGTGCAGAGGGAGGTGTTAGGAGAGGGGATGAGGAGGGGTAGCTCACATGATCAGAGTGTGGCTACTGGAGGAGTGGGCATGGGGGGGGGCCTGGTTGCAGGAGGGCTGAGGGCAGTGAGAAGGGCAGGAGTCAGGACAGCAGAGGAGGGTGAGGAGTTGGGGGGCAGCAGACACCAGGGGAGATGATGGAGCAAGGAGAGGAGACATGGCAGCAGAGAGAAAGGGGAAAGGTTTATAAGATATTTATGAATAACTTGGTATGCTGCCCATGGCCAGTTTGTTTGCGCCCCGCACTGCAGTTTGGGTTTGTGTGGGGATCAACACGTGGCCGGTGAGTGGGAGCCAAACCAAAAGTAGTCAGTGTAATGATCTTCTGTTGATGTGTTTTAGTAGTTAAATTCCTGGACTGTCATTGCTCATGAAAAGTGCTGTCACATGGGTAGAAATCGGGGAAATGTTGCATTTTATTAATATCAGCAGAACTGACTTGAATGGGGCCTGCGTGTTGTGTAGTCTTGCCTTCATCTTTGTATTCATGCCTGTCAGTGTGAGAGAAGCTATTTGCATATATTTGCTTGCATAAGCAACCACTCTTAAGTTGAGGCCTCAGCATGTTCTGTAAGTATCAGTGTGGCCCCTGGGGCTTCCAAAGTTGAGTTCCCTAGCTCATCCCTGACAGGTGTCTGTCTAACCTGGTCTTAAATATCTCCAGTGATGGAGATTCCGCAATCTCCCTGGGCAATTGCGTTTAACCACCCTGTTTAACCACCCTGACAGGCAGGAAGTTTTTCCTAATGTCCAACCTAAACCTCCCTTGCTGCAATTTAAGCCCATTGCTTCTCATCCTAACCTCAGAGGCCAAGGAGAACAATTTTTCTTCCTCCTCCTTAGGATACTCTTTTAGATACTTGAAAGCTGCTGTCATGTCGCTTTTCAGTCTTCTCTTTTCCAAGGTAAACAAGGCCAATTCCTTCAGCCTTGCCTCTTAGCTCATGTTCTCTAGACCTTTCATCATTTGTGTCGATCTTCTCGGGACTTTCTCCAGTTTCTCCGCATTTCCTGAAATGTGGCGCCCAGAAGTGGACATGATACTCCAGCTGGGGCCTAATGTAGATGGCTCATTCCCTGCCTAGGGGACGTGAGACTGGGCGGGTTAATTTCCATCCTCCTGTTTATTCTTTTCCTAAGCCAGGAGGGCACAGTAGTTCTGTTGGGGGTTGGAGAGGGGATGGAAGCCAGATCCAAGATCAATGAGCCCTGGGAAGTAGGCCCATTGAAAGGAGACTGGACCTGTGGATGCCTTGGGGGTCAGCAACAAGGGCCTGCTTTGGGAAGCCCCCTCTTTGGAGGTGAATGTGGAGCATTGAGACACCACCCAGAAGCAGGCGCCACAGACACTAACTGCAGATTCATGGGACGGCTCTCACAGATCTTGCACGTGCATAAGATGATAGATCTGCGGTGGGGGGGGGGGGGGGGGGCAGTGGCATAGTGAGGGGGCCGGAGGGCTCAGTTCCCCCTGGGAGAAAAATAATATAAAAGGGATCAAAATTACAGGTGCTTTGTGAATATGCTGACTTGAGAGTGCAAAGATTTCATATTGTCGTGTATGATTCCTGGTAACCCATCTCAAATATGAAAAACCAGGTTGATACCTGTTCATATCAGGAGCTGTTGAATTCAGTTCGCCATTTGCAGTATCTCATTAGGAGGTTTAGTGGCGAAGATATTGGGGTTTTTTTTATTTATACGGTGGGCAAAGCATGGGCTCACAAGAATTCCTCCATTGTTTTACCATGAGTCTCAAAACATTTGGTGTTTTTCTAAAGGCCTGGAGTCAATTGAGTATGTAGGAATCTCAGCTTTCATTTAAAAAAAGTTCTCTATTTCTGGGCCTTACAGCTAAGGAGGAAAGCTTTAAAACATGAACCCTAAATACTCCAGAAACAAAAGGCCAATACAAATCCAACATGTTTTATTTTTAAAAAATCTTAGGACTTGTAGACCATTCTCATAACTTTGTGTAGGCATTCCTTGTGATTTTGGGGTTGGCAATACTGCTCTTGGATTGGTGAATTTAGAGAGGTCTCTCCCTTCAGTTTCCTTTTCCACCCTCCTTTTTTGTCACAGGTCATCAGAGAATCCTAGAGACAATGGAGAGCAGGGTGAGTCCATGACTCTGGTTAATGACTGGTCAGGGTGACTAACTGTTACCAGCCAGTGGTCTGAATGAGCTATCTACTGCCGTCTGTTAATCAACTGTAGGAAAAGGCTTCACGAGCCGACCTTATTTATATAGACAACCTACTTTGCCACAGAGATCAGGAGACACACTTGCTGTGTCAAGGTGATCAGTTTTGGCTCTTTTGGGTTGAAATTCACTTAAGACTTGGAGCTGGGAGAATGAAATGCTGTTATCCATATTGTAGGATTAAAAAACCTGAACTTAATATGACCTGGCTTAGGGTCTACCATAACTTGAACACTAAGCAGAGGATCGTGAGTCACACCTAAGTGAAAGTCACAGACGATGGAACCAGGTTTTATTTCTGGTGGTGTAGAGTCTATTTGGGAGTCCTCAATTATATCTGACACTTTACATCCAGGCTGTGTCTAGCCTGGCATGATTTTCTGCAAATGCTTTTAACGGAAAAGTTTTTCCATTAAAAGTATTTGCACAAAAGCGCATCTAGATTGGTCCTGGAGTCATCGTTATAACGATGCGCTTTTGCGCACAAGCGTATCTACATTGGCGGGACGCTTTTGCGCAAAAGCAGAAGCCCAGAACCATTTTGAAGAGAGCAAAAGGGCACCAGCCCTTTCCGGGGGCGGGGGCTGGAGCTCCTTTGAGACACGTGCTTAAAGGGATCTCCCTGGACAGCCGTTTGTCTCCTGCTCTGTGTGTTAGGACCTCTTGCAGGGACTGACAGCCATAGCAGTTTTGGTGGTTGCCCTCTGCCTTTTGGACACCACCCTTTTGCCACCTAGTGCTTTTGCCTGTTTTTTTTTCTTTTGTCTGCCATGGAGCCAGGGGTGGCCATGTGCCTGCTCTGGCCACTGCCGGCCATTTTCGAGTGCCTGCAGCTGGTGCTCCAGGCTGGTGCCCTCGTGTTCCAGGACCTGGAGGCGCTGATTGCTCTGGACTCCCTCACCGTGGAGAGGCCACTGTGGAGTTTGGACACCAGCACCGACTGGTGGGACCGGCTGGTCCTTGGGCAATGGGACGACCAGCAATGGCTCCGGAATTTCCGCATGCGAAAGCGGACGTTCCTGGAGCTGTGTGCCTGGCTCGCCCCCGTGCTCCAGAGAGCCACCCCCCGGCTGCAGGCACCCATCCCCGTCGACAAGAGGGTTGCCATCGTGGTATGGAAGCTGGCCACCCCGGACAGCTACCGATCGGTGGCACACCAGTTCGGGTTGGGCAGATCCACCATCGGTGCCATCGTGACGTAGGTAAGTCCCAAGGGGAGTGGGGTGGGGGGAGGGCGCTGCACTCCATGCCCAGGGGCACCCAAGACTCCAGGCTGGGTCACCCAGGGGTTTGGGCCGTCCCTCCCTTGCACAGGCCTGCTGGTGGGGGGGGGGGGGGTGAGGGGGCCCTGGTGTGCGTGTGCGTGCGTGAGCACAGAGGGAATCACGGGGGGGGGGGGGCAAGGGAGCACACACTCACCCCTGCCGTATGTGATGTGTTCCCTTGTGTTTCTCTGTACCCTTCTGCAGGTCATCCACGCCATCAACGACGTCCTGCTACCGAGAGTCATCCACCTGTGCGACGTGGACACTACACTGGCTGGCTTCGCTGCCCTCGGGTTCCCCAACTGCGGGGCAGCCCTGGATGCAACCCACATCCCCGTCCGTGCCCTGGAGCATCGAGCGGCCCATTTCATGAACAGGAAGGGGTACTGCTCCATTGTTCTTCAGGCCCTCATGGACCACCGGGGCCGCTTCCTGGACATTTATACAGGCAGGTCTGGCAGGGCACACGACGCCCGCATCCTATGGAACTCCGGCCTGTTTCGCAGACTGGAGGTGGGCACCTACTTCCCCCAGCGAGAGTTGACTGTCGGGGATGTGCCTATGCCCATCTGCGTCATCAGGGACGTGGCCTACCCCCTGCTGCCCTGGCTAATGTGGCCATACACGGGGCGGCCGGACCAGAACCGGGCCCTGTTCAACGACCGCCTCAACCAGGCCCGCAGCCAAGTGGAGTGCGCCTTCGGCCACTTGAAAGCCCACTTCCGGTGTTTGCTCACCCGTCTCGACATGGGTGAGCGGAATGTCCCGGAGGTACTGGCCACGTGCTGCGTGCTCCACAATCTTGTAGAGCGGAGGGGGGAGGCCTTCCTCCTGGCGTGGATGGCAGGCGAGGGCCAGGCCTTCGAACAGCCCCGCACAGCTGCCCTCCGCCAGGCGCACCACGATGGGATGCGCATCCGGGAGGCCCTGACGGACATGTTGTCCCAGGCCCCATAGTAGGGTCGCCTCGGTCTCCCTTGACATCTCCCTCCCATCCCCTTCCCCTTCCCCTCCCCTTACCTTCCAATAAACAACAAACACAAACTTGTAACTTTTTATTTACAATGGGGAGAGGGGAGACCTTCAACTGCGAGGGGGAGGAGCTACTCCAGGGAGGGGTGGCCCCTGAGACTGCTTCTGCGGGGGCGGACCTGCACATGGGGGGCAGGCCACGTCGGTGCAGGCAGCACGGGGAGGTGGGCAGGACGGGCAGGGGCAGGAGGGACATTGGAGGAGGGGCAGGGACAGGAGCAGGAGGAGCCATTGCAGGAGCGGGCAGGGGCTGTGCTAGGGGAGGGATGGCGGAGGCATGGGGCAAGGCCATGCCCTAGTGGATGGCATGGGCAGTGTGTGCAGTGAGGGTGGCGATTGAATCCGCCATGCAGACGCACTGGGCCTGGAAGGCGCCCCAGGCCTCCTGGCGCCACTGCAGGTCCCCCTCCATGCGCCGAGTGATGGCTGCCTCGATGTGCTCGATGGCCTGCACGTGGCGCAGAAGGAGCTGGTCCCGGTGGCGGAGCCGCCGCCTTGGTAGTTGGGCAGCTGGGGGTGGCGCCGCTGCCGGACTGGAGGGTCCCCGGCTTGTGCTTGGTCCCGCTGCAGGGAAGCGAAGAAAGGATGGGTCAGGCAGGCAGCCCGGCCACTGTCCCCACACCCCATACCCTCCACCCCTGAGCCCAGGTGACCCCACAGTAGTGTGGCTTGGGCCCACTCGGTTCCCCTCTGCCCCCCGTGTTGTATGTTTACAAGAGGACCGCCCCTGGAGTAGGGTCCTCCCTCCAGTATTGTAACCACCGGTCTGTGTCCTGGCCCCGTGGAGGGCGGGATGGCGCATGTGTTGTGTTCACCTGTGGAACTCCCTGCTGGTGGAGGCGGTGAGGCTTTGGGCTAATCACTGGTGTTTGACAGGGAGCGAGATGCATCCCCACACAGTGCCTGGGAGCACGTCTGGCAGAGGTGGTCTGGGCTCTCAGATCCCCATCGTGTGGGATATCTCCTGGATGGAACCAGGAGAGTGACTGGGGGGGGGGGGGGGGTGTCCCATCCTTGCAGCAAAACTCAGGCGGCCCTAGGGGCGGCCCAAGCGCTTCCCCCTTCTCCCTCCCGCTAGCCCTCACCCACGTAGCCCAGGGACATGTGTGGCCGCAGTGGGGACTTCCCTCGGGGAGCCAGCCAAGGCACCGGGAGCAGGCGAGGGGCTCAGTGGGGCCCACGCTCACAGGGCTGTGATGCTGCGGTTTTCCCAGGAGCAGCTGGCTGTGCCTCACAGCCAGGCATGGGGCAGTGTGCCGTTCTGCGTGCTGCACCCTTGCGGAGGTGCGGGCTCTGGGCTGAGTCCCTGGGGCCCTGGCTGGTTCCAGCCGGCATCCACCCTTCCCCCTGGTCCCGCCGCATGTGTGTGAGCAGCACGGTCCCAGGCGTGCCCTGGAGCTGCCTGCCGCGGCCACATCCCGCTCGGTCACCAGGCTGCACGTGGTTGCACGTGCTGCTTCCTGCCTAATGCTACACAGCGTGCAGCTCACATGGCCTGAGTGACATGCTCTCCCCCTCCCCCCTCCGGGCGCCTGGCTCCCCTCCCCCCACACCCTTGTGAGTGCAAAGTGCAAGACTCACCAGTGGATCCTTCCCCGGCCTCCGAGGACACACGGGTGCCGTCGGGGCTGCTGGAGGGGGCCTGCTGGGTGGCAGTGCCGGCCTCATCCTCCGACGCACTGCTGTCGTCTCCTTCCCCCGCCTCGGTGGTCCTGGGGGGGGGGGCACGCTGGTGGAGCGAAGCGGACAGGGGACTGCAGACAGGGGAGTTGAAGAGGGAGTTGAGCAGAGGGAGTGACTGATGGTGATGAAGACCCGTAGCGCTTGTGCCAGTACTTCTCCTGTCTCCTCCACCTGTGCCTGTATCCAGACAGAGAACCTGAGCATGGATGCCTCTACCCAGGTCCTGGTGTGGTCTTGCTGTAGTTGTGGCTTGCAATTCCCACTGAGTGATCTCCAGGCTGGGGGAGACAACCGTTGTGAAAGGTGCCTGCTGGTGGAATCTCTCAGGCAGCAGGTGGGAGAGCTACAGGAGGAGGTGGCCAGGCTGAGGATCATTCGAAGCCATGAGGAATTCCTGGACAGTATTCCTGTGGAGTCCACGGAGGTCACTGTCCTAGGATGTGGGACTGTTGACCAGCCACTTATGGAGGAGGCAGTGATGCAGGGTGAGCACTGGCAGCTGGTTACTTCCGGCAGCAGACAGTGTTCCACCCCTGCTCCTAACCCTCCCACTGTGTTGTTACATAACCGTTACACTTTACTTTCAGCAGGAGACAAGGAGTCACCCCCCACAGTGGAGGAGACCAGGCCTTGCACCACCAAGGTTGAGCAGTCTCCTGCCACCACTGCGAGGAGGAAACGTAGGGTAGTGGTGGTTGGAGACTCTCTTCTGAGGGGAACGGAGGCACCCATCTGTCGCCCTGACAGCTCATCTCGAGAGGTATGCTGTCTGCCAGGGGCCCGTATCCGAGATGTTACGGAGGCATTGTCGAGGATTATCCGGCCCTCTGACTACTACCCCATGCTACTCATCCACGTGGGCACAAATGATACTGCCAGGTGTGACACTGAGCGGATCAAGTGTGACTACAGGGCTTTGGGAGTACGGGTGAAGGAGTTTGGAGCGCAGGTGGTATTCTCTTCTATCCTTCCTGTCAAAGGTAGGGGCCCGGGCAGAGAGAGGTGCATCCTGGAGGTGAATGCCTGGCTGCGATGATGGTGTCGCCAGGAGGGATTCGGCTTCCTTGATCACGGGGTGCTCTTCCAGGAAGGACTGCTTGGCAGAGATGGAGTTCACCTTTCCAGGAGCGGGAAGGCCTTGTTTGGACACAGACTGGCTAACCTTGTGAGGAGGGCTTTAAACTAGGTTCGACAGGGGCAGGTGAGCAAAGCCCACAGGTAAGTGCTGCATGTGCGGGACTGGGAGATGGGTTGGAAATGGGGGGGACTACGGCCTATAATGGCAAGGAGAAAGGAGGGTCAGGGCACAACAGGGAGGCAAGATCAAATCAGTATCTTAGATGCCTATATACAAATGCGAGAAGTATGGGTAATAAGCAGGAAGAACTGGAATTGCTAACCAATAAATACAACTATGATATCATTGGTATTACAGAAACCTGGTGGGATGGGACGCATGATTGGAATGTTGGTATGGAAGGGTACGGCTTGCTCAGGAAGGACAGACAGGGAAAAAAGGGAGGAGGGGTTGCCTTGTATATTAAAAATGTACACACTGGGACTGAAGTGGAGATGAATGTAGGACATAGCTGTGTAGAGAGTCTCTGGGTTAAGCTAAAAGGGGTAAAAAACGAGGGTGATATCATGCTAGGAGTCTACTACAGGCCACCTAGGCAGGTGGAAGAGGTGGATGAGGCCTTTTTTAAACAATTAACAAAACTATCCAAAGCCCAAGATTTGGTGGTGATGGGGGACTTCAACTATCCAGACATATGTTGGGAAACTAACACAGCGAGGCACAGGCTATCCAATAAGTTTCTGGACTGCATTGGAGACAACTTTCTGTTTCAGAAGGTTGAAAAAGCTACCAGAGGAGAAGCTGTTCTGGATTTGGTTTTAACAAATAGGGAGGAACTAGTTGAGAACTTGAAAGTGGAAGACAGTATAGGGGACAGTGATCACGAAATACTAGAGTTCATGATCTTAAGGAAAGGTAGAAGGGAGACCAGCACAATTGAGGTAATGGATTTCAGGAAGGCAGATTTTGATAAGCTCAGAGAACTTGTAGGTAAGGTCCCATGGGAAGCAAGACTGAAGGGAAAAACAACTGAGGAGAGTTGGAAGTATTTCAAAGGGACGTTGTTAAGGGCCCAAAAGCAAACAATTCCGCTGTGTAGGAAAGATAGAAAATATGGCAAAAGACCAGCTTGGCTTAACAAGGAGATCTTGCACAATCTCAAAATAAAAAAGGAGTCTCATAAAAAATGGAAACTAGGACAACTAACAAAGGATGAATATAGGCAAGCAACACGGGAATGCAGGGGCAAGATTAGAAAGGCAAAGGCACAAAATGAGCTCAAACTAGCTACAGGCATAAAGGGAAACAAGAAGACCTTTTATAAATACATTAAAAGCAAGAGGAAGACCAAGGACAGGGTAGGCCCACTGCTTAGTGAGGAGGGAGAAACAGTAACAGGAAACTTGGAAATGGCGGAGATGCTCAATGACTTCTTTGTTTCGGTCTTCACCGAGAAGTCTGGAGGTGTGCCTAACGTAGTGAATACAAGCAGAGAGAGGGTAAGTTTAGAAGATAGGATACACAAAGAACAAGTTAAAAGTCACTTAGGAAAGTTAGATGTCAGCAAGTCACCAGGTCCTGATGAAATGCATCCCAGGATACTCAAGGAGCTGATAGAGGAGGTATCTGAGCCTTTAGCTATGATCTTTGAAAAGTCATGGCAGACAGGGGAGATTCCAGAAGACTGGAAAAGGGCAAATATTGTGCCCATCTATAAAAAGGGGAATAAGAACAACCCAGGAAACTATAGACCGGTCAGTTTAACGTCTGTCCCAGGGAAGATAATGGAGCAGGTAATTAAGGAAATCCTATGCAAACACTTGGAAGGTAATAAAGTGATAGGGAATAGCCAGCATGGGTTTGTGAAGAACAAGTCATGCCAAACTAATCTGATAGCTTTCTTTGATAAGATAACGAGCCTTGTGGATAAGGGAGAAGCGGTGGATGTCATATACCTAGACTTTAGTAAGGCATTTGATACGGTCTCGCATGATATTCTTATTGTTAAACTAGGCAAATATAACTTAGATAGGGCCACGATAAGGCGGGTGCATAATTGGCTGGATAACCGTAGTCAGAGAGTTGTTGTTAACGGTTCTAAATCCTGCTGGAAAGGGATAGCAAGTGGAGTTCCTCAAGGGTCTGTTTTGGGACCCGTACTGTTCAATATCTTCATCAATGATGTAGATATTGGGATAGAGAGTATGCTTATTAAGTTTGCAGATGATACCAAACTGGGTGGGGTTGCGACTTCTTTGGAGGATAGGGACATAATTCAAAATGACCTTAGCAAGTTAGAGAAATGGTCAGAGGTAAACAGGATGAGGTTTAATAAAGAGAAATGCAAAGTGCTCCACTTAGGAAGGAACAATCAGTTCCATACATACAAGATGGGAAGCGACTGTCTAGGAAGGAGCATGGCGGAAAGGGATCTAGGGGTCATAGTGGACCACAAGTTGAATGAGTCAACAGTGTGATGCTGTTGCAAAAAAAGCAAATATGATTCTAGGTTGTATCAACAGGTGTGTTGTAAGCAAAACTCGTGAAGTCATTCTGCCGCTCTACTCTGCACTAGTTAGGCCTCAGCTGGAGTACTGTGTCCAGTTCTGGGCGCCACATTTCAAGAAAGATGTGGAGAAATTGGAAAGGGTACAGAGAAGAGCGACAAGAATGATTAAAGGTTTAGAGAACATGACCTATGAAGCCAGGCTTCATGAACTGGGCTTGTTTAGTTTGGAAAAAAGAAGATTAAGGGGGGGACATGATAGCGGTTTTCAAATATCTAAAAGGGTGTCACAAGGAGGAAGGCGAAAATTTGTTCCTCTTGGTTTCTGAGGACAGGACAAGGAGTAATGGGCTTAAAGTGCAGCAGGGGAGGTTTAGATTGGACATTAGGAAAAAATTCCTAACTGTCAGGGTGGTCAAATATTGGAATAAATTGCCAAGGGAGGTGGTGGAATCTCCCTCTCTGGAGATATTTAAGAACAGGTTAGATAGACATCTGTCAGGGATGGTGTAGACGGAGCTTGGTCCTGCCTTGAGGGCGGGGGGCTGGACTCGATGACCTCTCGAGGTCCCTTCCAGTCCTATTATTCTATGAGTCTATGGTGTCCACAGGGACGTCTGGTCCCTACAGTGCTGGCTGGCCCAGGATGTGGTGGAGCCGTCGGTAGTGGGGGCAGGTGTTGGCTCCTGCCCCCTGGCCCGGACATAGCCCAGGCGCAGTTCTTTGACTTTAGCCCGGACTTACTCCAGGGTCCGGGCTGGATAGCCCTGGTGGGTGAGCGCCTGAGCCCTGCGGTGAAATATGTTTGTGTTCCGGTGCCAGGAGTGGGTGCTGTGCAGGGCCTCCTCCTCCTGCCAGAGGTCCAGTAGGGCCTCCAGCTCCCCCGGGGACCAGGACGGGGCTCGCCATTTCCGGCCCCTTGGGGCCTCCTGTGCTGGGGGTGCGGGTGGCTTTTCCCCCCCTGGAGCTGCCATTGTGCTCTGGGTGGCGTTGGGGACGGCAGGGGCCGCGTGGCAGAGCTCTCAGCAGAGCGTGGCAAAGGTGCGTCTGCCTCATGGCCTTAGCAGGCTGCGTTTGCCTTAAAGGGGGCTCGGGTTACCAGGAAGTCCGGAGCTGCCTGCAGCTACGGAGCCTCCAAACGGCCACTAGGGCTTTTTTCTGTGTAGCCTGCTTTTGCGCAAAGCGTCTTAGCTGCCTGTCTACACTGGCCCTGTTGCACAAAAACATTTGCGCAAGAGGGCTTTTTCCTGAGCGGGAGCGTCAGAGTATTTGCGCAAGAAGCACTGATTTCCTACATTAGAACGTCAGTGTTCTTGCGCAAATTCTCACGGCCAGTGTAGACAGGTGGTAAGTTTTTGCACAAAAGCCCCAGTCTAGACGCAGCCCCAGTGTTTAAAGGCAGAGCTGACTAGAATCAATTGAGAGTCCTTGTCTTGTCTCAGTGATCGCTTGAGCAAAAATCATTGATAAAATCTTGTGTAGACTGACCTTGGACTCAACATGCAGGCAGTGTGTTGAAGGGCAGTGCAAGGAGGCAATGGTGGGGAGGTACCATATTACCTAGGGAAATCAGTGGTGCTGCAATCACTAAGGACTGGAATTTGAGCACAGAACTGACACTTTCTTTCAAAGACTCCATTTTTGCTATTTAAAAAGTAAATCAATGTAACCGAAACCTGCAACGCTCTCTGGTACCTTTTTAAAAATCAAACTTTAAACTTTATTGAAAAAATTGGTAGTTTGCAATTGAAAATATTTGACCTACACTTAAGGCAACTGATTTAATTTTGTGTACAATTTTGCATAAAAAAGGATGGCATTTTTGTTTGAAACTGTTCAACCACAGTTTGATCAGATCTACTTCTGATGTGATATTTGTGTGTGGTTGTGGTTTGTTGTGTGGGTGCGTGGTTTTTTTTTGCTCAACAAAAAATCCTGGTGGGGGGGGGGGGGGGGGGCGCCAAAGTGGTTCGAATTGGGCCCCGCACTTCCTAAAGCTGGCCCTGCAACCACCCCCTCCCGCCCCGTTCTTGGCAGGGAGGGAGGGCGCTGACAGAGGATGGGCACTTGTGGGGAAATTAAAGAAAGGGACTAGCAGCCACTCCTCCCTGTAAAGATACTGCGTGGGAGGGGGCACTAGAGGGAAGGGTGAGGACACGAAGGTGGGTGGGGGCGGGCAGCCGCTCCCTCCCGCTTGACTATTTGCAGGGAGGGAGGGCACTGACAGGGATAGGGCACAAGCAGGGGAACGGAGAGTGTTTGAGGCCAGCAACCACTCCTCCCCGCAAGGCTGGAAGCAGAGGAGGGTGGCACTAGCAGCGGAGCGGAGTGGAGAAGGGGAGAGGGGGGACAGCCAGCAGGCCCCCCCCCCTCCCCTCAGGCAGCAGAAGCAGCAGCTGGTGGCAGTGGTAGGCGGCAGCGGCAGCAGCAGCATCATCCTCCGGGGGGAGCAGCCCAGCAGCTTGGGGCCTCGGCAGGCAGGCGGGGAGTGGCTGGGCCGGGTGGGGAGGGCTCCGGCTGGTGCAGTCAGCAGGATCGGGAACAGGAACAGGGCAGGGGGGAGAAGGAAGAGAGCGGCACCTGCACCTGCTCCCTCTTTGAAGTGTAGTGGGTCTATTTGAAACCATGGGAAGCCCCTCCCCAGCCTTACGGGAGGGACAACTGGACCCATGTCCAACTAATCACGGGGAACAAATAATGAGGAAAGGATCAAGGAGTGCGGGTCACAGGTTCAGAACAAGGGAACCGGATGGGGACACCGAGCAGAGAACCCCGGACAGCGCCCACCGCTCCTCAAAGCTGTCGATGGAGCCAGTGGACGCCGCCCAGAGGAACTCTGCCCGGATTCGTGACACGAGGGAGGAGCGGAGATAGGCCCCACAGTCGCAGAGAACCCCCTCATCCAACATCCTCCTCCTGGTGTTGTAAATAGCGGCTTTCGCTAGGGCCAGGAGCAGGTTGACGAGGAGGTCTCATGACTTTGTGGGGCCACGGATTGGGTGTGCATAGATGAAAAGGTGAGGGGAAAAGTGCAGCCAGAACCTCAATAAGAGGTTCTGGAGGAGCCGAAATAGGGGCTGCAACCTGGCGCATTCGAGGTAGGCGTTCGCCAGGTTTTCCCTCACGCTGCAAAAGGGGAAGGCTTCCGGGATGGGGGTGAACCGCGCTAGGTACATGCCCATGCTCACAGCTCAACCTCAGGCCGTAGGGCAGGGGAGAACAGGGTGGCCACCCCGGCTGAGCGAGCGCCGAGGTGGCTGAAATGCACCCCGTCCCCCCACTCCAGCCGCCAGCCAGCCTCGACGGCTGGAGTCGTGTGAGTCTCCTGCAGGAAAACCACCGAGTACCCCCCCTCCCGAAGGAAGGAGAGCACCCGGCTCCTGCGGAGACCCGCCCTACAGCCCCGGGCGTTCAACGTCGCAATGGTGGTGTAATTCATGATGAGGGCTGGGGTGGATCCTCATGGGCAGGGTGATCGTCGGCCTCCCGCAGGCCCCTCAACAGGCCGCTCCCCAACCCAAAGGCAAGGAGAGCGTCGCGGAATTTGCGGGCCCACCGGTAGGCCGCGATGTCCCGCCCCCTGGTCCCTCTCCCTTCCTGCAAGAGGGCCCTTGTGGCCCCCAAGATGGAATGGAAGTCCCCCCAGCGCTGAAGGGCGAGCTCCGCCTTTCCCTTAGCCCCACGCGTATCCGTGAGGAATTGGCGGAGCTCGGCCCCCAGTGCTGAGGGGGCGCTGGACGGTTCCTCCGTCTGGGCCCCCCGAAAGACCTCGCAGGCCACAGAGGCGGGCAAACTGGGGTCCGAGCCCCGGCGCGGCACCAAGAACGACGGTGCCGCACTGCCCGCTCCCAACCCCGCCGAGGGAAGGTGCAGCGGAGGGAACAAGGCAGCCCCTAGGGAACTAGGGACCGGGGACACAAACACCACCCCCTGAGGCCAGACGGTAGGGTAGGGGCGGGAAGATGGGGGACGGTGACAGTAGGAGAGGGATCAGGGACAGGGGAGGACTTGGGACTAGAAATGGGTTCGTAAAGGGTAGGGTCGGGGCGAAGGGCATGTGCAGGAGTGAGGGGGGTTGGGGACAGGAAAGGGGACCAGAAATTGGGGCGGGGCCTAGGGGAGGATCCTCCGGATTTGTGCCACCGGGCTGCGGCTCCTCCCGAATGGGAACCAGGGGGACAGGAGCAGGGAGGGGACCCGCGCCGACGCCGGGTGCAGATGGATAGGCAGGAGTAGTGACCACGGCGTCGGCCTGAATGGTGTTCTCTGCTGGGCCCCCGCCGGGAAAGGAAGATGACCGCCCCGCCTCACTCGCCGGAGAGGGGGCGCCCCCCGAGCTCAAGACCCAGCCGCTCAACGCCAGCCGTCGCCCCGGAGGGCTCGGTGGCTACGGCGCCCGAGCCAATAGGTAACAGTAGGGGCGCCCCGAGCGTAAGGACGGGGTCGGCCACCTGGGACCTAGGGTCAGGATTAGGGCTAGGATTAGGAAGAAGAGGGGGCGGTGCCACAGAGTCGCCGCCCAGACCGGGGCCCGCTGGCAGAGGGCCGTTCTCCCCCAAGTGAGCGGGGTCAGACCCAGGGCCTCGATCTCCTCAAAGATGGAGCTAAGCTCCATCCCCTCGGCCCTGGAGCCTTCCCCACTTACCTCGGTGGTAGCTGCGGGGAGTGCAATCGAAACGGGGGCCGGGGGAGCTCCACCCGAGGCCTCCTCGCAGATAGGCTCCGCAGGGGGGACGATGACGTCCCCCCTCGCTGCCACGGCTTCCTCGGCCGGCGCCTCCTGCTGACGCTTGTCGGGGACGATCTCGACAGTGCTGGCCCCCCTCGGGATCTTACGGAGGGGGGCCTTCCCGCCCTCCCCATCGGAGGGGGGAGATTGAGTCCGCGAACGGCGGGCTTTGAGCTTTCCCCCGACGAGCGTCCAGCACTCCGAGCTGGAGGTGGAGGGCTGGTCAGCAGGGGCAAGGCCAGGGGGCGCAGTTGGTTTTCGCGGGGGGCACTGAGGCAAGGGAGGGAGAGAGGAGGGTAGGGAAACCTCCACCTCGGGGGAGCCCTCTCCCTCGCCCGGCAACGACCGCGCCACCCTCTCCTCCTCGGGCCCTGCAGAGACAGATGGAATGTAGGCGGGGCCCGCCTGCTCGCTCGGGCACGACGGAGGGAGCGCCTCCGGCTCCCGAGCAGAGCCGTTGGTTGGGGGAGGGGTAGCCGCGGAGGCCAGACTACCAGGGGGGATGGCGGTGGTGGGGCCGGTGCCCTCCCGGGCCCCGGGGGGCCCAGACGCCTCCCCCGACCGGGCCAAGGGGCAGTCCCTCCGAACGTGCCCTATCGCCCGGCAGAGGAAGCACCGGGCCTCACCCATTGAATAATGGACCCGGGAGAGGGCCTCCTGGTAGGGCACCAGGAAGGACCCCTCTAGAGCCACCCCGTCACGCGCCGGCAGCGGCATTTGCAGTTGCACCTGCCGGCGGAACGATAACACGTGGCGGAGGGCGGGGTCCTTACAGCCCAGCGGGAGAGGGCTGATGATGGAAATGGGCTTCCCCAGGGTGGAGAGGGAAGGCAACAGGGCGGCATTAGGGAGGAAGGGCAGGACGGAGGTGAGGACCACCCGTACGCCCAGGTCCTCCAGTGGTTCGAGGGGCACGTGCACGCCCCCCACCGCCAGGCCCCTCTCCACCGCCTCCTGGGCGGCAGCCTCCGAGGCAAGGAAGAACACAACCTTCCTGTACATTTTGGAGGCCGCCACCACGGCCGAGGCCCCCACCACCCTCGCCAACGCCCGCACGTAAGTTTCGACGTGGGGCGAGGCGGCGACCAGGAGGCAGTGGACGCCGTGCCTCCTGGTCATGGTGGGGAAGGGGCCCCGGCCACCCGGGGTGGAACTGGAGGCAGCAGTCGGGGCGGATAATGCGGCACGCGGGGGGACGGCAGCGGCCACCTGGACGTACGCTCTGGGGGCCGTGGTTGAATCACCCCCAGAGCTGGTGGGGGGAACAGCAGGGGAAGGAGGGGCTGCAGCAGATGATGGGGCCACAGGGGGCGGGGCAGCCTCGGCCGTGGGAGGTTTGGCCTTCGGGGCCAGGCCTTTGCCCTTTTTCTTCCCCCCCGCCCTTTTTCCCGGCCGAGGTGGTGGTTGCTCCCGAATCTGAGGGAGCGTCGGCCGTGGCAGCGGCGGAGCTCGGACCTGGGGTCTATTTGGAAAACCATGGGAAGGACACTGGACCCATGTCCAATTAATTTCGGGGGACAAATAATGAAAAAAGGATCAGGGAGTGCAGGCTAAAGGTTTAAAACTAGGGAGCCGGATGGGGACACCGAGCAGAGAACCCCGGACAGCGCCCACCGCTCCTCAAAGCTATCGAAGGAGCCAGTGGACGCCGCCCAGAGGAACTCTGCCCGGATTCGTGAAACCAGGGAGGAACGGAAATAGGCCCCACAGTCGCAGAGACCCCCCTCGTCCAGCATCCTCCTCCTGGTATTGTAGATGATAGTCTTTGCCAGGGCCAGGAGGAGGTTGACGAGGAGGTCTTGCAACGTTGTGGGACCACGGATAGGGTGTGCGTATATGAAAAGGTGAAGGGAGAAGTGCAGCCAGAACCTCAGTAAGAGGTTCTGGAGGAGCCGGAATAGGGGCTGCAACCTGGCGCATTCGAGGTAGGCGTGCGCCAGGTTCTCCCTCACGCCGCAGAAGGGGCAGGTGTCTGGGATGGGGGTAAACCGCGCCAGGTACACGCCCGTGCTCACGGCTCCGTGGAGGAGCCGCCAACTGATGTCCCCGCTGGGCTGCGGAATTAGATCGGAATAGACGCTGGCCCATCGGGGTTCCCCACCCTCTACGGGTCTTAGATAGTCCCGCCATTTGGTATCAGGGCGGGACACGAGGGTGGGGAAATGCAGGGTGTGGAGCACGAGTATGTACAGCTGTTCTCTGGGCGCGGTTCGGAAGCAGACCGGCTGCAATTTTTGCAGCCGGCTGGGGATCCAAGGGTGAGGGGCCGGGGGGGCCCGCGGAACAGGGGCCCCATAATAAGGGACGGAGGCTTTGCAGGAGGGGAGGGGCGGGGTGTACCCTCTCGCAAGGACCGCTGCAGGAAGTCGAGAGCAGGCCGCGGCAAAGCCACCTTCACCTCCTGGAGTAGGCGCAGGGGGGTTCAGAGGGTGGAGAGCCCCATGCGCCGAGCGAGCGCCCGGGGGTCCACCCAGTCCCCCCCGTCGTAGTCCAGGAGGCCCCCGCCCATGGTGGTTTCTGCCAGGATCAGCCTCCGGCGCACCGAGGGAGACTCCGCCACCTGCACGCACAAGGCTGGATTGTGGAGCAGGGGCTCCGCGAGGAGGTCTGCTCCCTCGGAGGTCACAATGGACCTGGTCGCCAGAAACAGCTTCCAGGTCTGGAGGAGGTCCTGGTAGAATTCAGGCAGTTCTGAGGAGGTCTCGCGGAAGGCCCCTCGGCTGGATGAAAAAGAGCTGCCGGTCGTATCGGAGCCCTCGGAGGCGGCTGAGGAAGGTGCGCGCCAAGGTGCCCCATGCCGGACTACCTGCACTAAAGAGGAGTCTCTGCAGGGCCTGGAGGCGGAAGGTCCGGACCTGGCTGCGCACACAGACCAGGCCCTGGCCCCCCTCCTCCAGGGGGAGAGACAAGACCCCTGCAGAGACCCAGTGCAGTCCCGGCCAAAGGAACCCCAAAGCTGCCCTCTGGAGCTTGGCCGGGACCTCCGGGTGCGGGCGCAGGGTGTTGAGCCGGTGCCAGAGCATGGACAGGACCAGCTGATTGAGCACCAGCGCCCTCCCGCGAAGGGAGAGACACCGGAGCAGTCCTGTCCATCTCCGCAGCCGCTCACCCACCCTGGCCTCCAAACCTTGCCAGTTTTCCGGCGGAGAAGGATGCGTGGCGGATAGATAGACGCCTAGATAGAGCAGCGGACCCGCGCTCCACCTGATGGCCTGAAGCGCGGGTGGGAGGGAGCCGGCCCGCCACCCGTCCCCGACCACCAGGCCAGAGCTCTTGACCCAGTTGACTCGGGCGGAGGAGGCTGCCGAGTAGACGGCTTGGCAAGCCTCCACCCGCGCCAGGTCGCCCGGGTCCTGGACCACGAGGAGCACGTCATCGGCGTACGCCGACAGGACCAGCCGCAGCTCCGGCTCCCGAAGCACCAACCCCGTCAACCTCCTACAGAGGAGACAGAGGAAGGGCTCGATCGCCAGAGCGTACAGCTGGCCCGACAGCGGACACCCCTGGCGCACCCCCCGCCCGAAGCTGACCGGCTCGGTCAGGGTCCAGTTGAGCCTGACCAGACACTCCGCGAGGGCGTACAGCACCCGGAGAAAACCCACAAACCGGGGCCCGAAGCCGAAGGCCTGCAGGGTGCCCAGGAGATACCCGTGGTCCATCCTGTCGAACACCTTCTCCTGGTCCAGGGACAGGAGGGCGAACGACAAGCCATCCCTACGCCCGAGCTCCAAGAGATCCCGGACCAAATACAAGTTATCGAATATACTACGGCCCGGGACGGTGTAGGTCTGGTCGGGATGGATCACGTCCGCCAGCACGGACCGCAGTCGTAGCGAGATGGCTTTTGCTACGATCTTGTAGTCCGTGCTGAGGAGCGAGACGGGACGCCAATTCCGTAGGTCGCGGAGGTCCCCCTTCTTCGGCAGCAAGGCGAGCACCGCTCGCCTGCACGACAGAGGGAGGACCCCGCTCTCCAAGGACTTGGCCCAGACGGTGACGAGGTCCGGGCCGAGGACGTCCCAGAACACGCGGTAGAACTCCACGGTCAGCCCGTCCATGCCCGGGGTTTTATTGTTGGGCATGAGACGGAGGGCTTCCGAGAACTCGGCCAGAGTGAGAGGCAGCTCCAGCCGGTCTCGGTCGCCCGCGCTGACCGTCGGGAGCTCGGTCCAGAGCGCCCTGCAGGCGTCGGCTTCGGTCGGATCCGGGGAGAACAAACTGGCGTAGAAGGCCCTGGCCCTTCCGCGCATCTCCGCCGGGTCCGTGAGGGGGGTGCCGTCCTCCGCCAAGAGGCAGGTGACGTGCTTTTTGGCCCCCCTCCTTTTCTCCAGGGCATAGAAGAAACGGGAGCCGCGATCCATCTCCCGAAGGAGGTGGATGCGAGATCGAACAAAAGCGCCCCGGGCTCTGTGATCTTCCAGGGCCCGGAGCTCCTCCCGCTTCTCCCGGTACGCCTCGCGGAGGAATGGATCCTCGGGGGCGGACGCCAGGCGCCCCTCCAGCTTCAACACCTCCCGTTCCAACTGCTCTATCGCCGCATCCCTCCGCTGGCTGGCGCCCCGGGAGTAGTCACGGCAGAAGAGCCGGGCGCGCACCTTCCCCACGTCCCACCAGCGCCGCGCCGAGGGAAAGGCGGGCCGCTGCCCCCGCCAGGCCTGCCAGAACTCCCGGAAGGACGCCACGAAGCCCGCGTCCTCCAGCAGGCTATTGTTGAAGTGCCAGTAGGCCGGCCCCAGCCTCTCCGCCGTCAGAGAGGCTTTCACGGCCACCAAATGGTGGTCCGTGAACGGGGCCGGCCGGACGCTGGAGGAGTGGGCTCGTGCCAGATGGAATCGCGAAAGGTAGATGCGATCCAACCGGGAGTGGCTCGACCGCTCGTTCCCCACCCGGACGTAAGTGAAGGTGGTGCTGTCGTCCGGGTGGTGGTCCCGCCAGACGTCCACCAGGGAGTGATGTTCCACAATCTCCCTGAGGACGTCCGCCGCGGCCTGGCAGTTCGCGAGTCCTACACGGTCCCGGTCATCGAGGATGGTGTTAAAGTCCCCGCCCAGGACCAGGCCCTCGCGAGGATCCAAAGTGCCGAGGAAGGTGGCCGCCTGCCGATAAAAGGTGACCTGGTCCGGGCCCGCGTTCGGGGCGTAGACGTTGACCAGGTTCAACGTCTGCCCCTCCACGCGGGCCCGGACGTGCAGCAGGCGGCCCGGGACAACCTCGGCAGTCCCCAGCACCTCGGGCCGTAGGGCAGGGGAGAACAGGGTGACCACCCCGGCCAAGCGAGCGCCGAGGTGGCTAAAATACACCCCGTCCCCCCACTCCAGCCGCCAGCCAGCCTCGACGGCTGGAGTCGTGTGGGTCTCCTGCAGGAAAACCACCGAGTACCCGCCCTCCCGGAGGAAGGAGAGCACCCGGCTCCTGCGGAGACCCGCCCTACAGCCCCGGGCGTTCAGTGTCGCGATGGTGGCGTAAGTCATACTGAGGGCTGGGGTGGATCCTTGTGGGCAGGTGAGTCGGCGGCCCCCCGCGGGCCCGGCAGCAGACCGCTCCCCGACCCGAAGGTCAGGAGAGAGTCTCGAAACTTGCGGGCCCGGCGGAAGGCCGCGTCGTCCTGCCTATTGGCCCCTCTCCCCTGCTGCAACAGGGCTCTAGTGGCCTGAAGGATGGAGTGAAAGTCCCCCCAGCGCTGGAGGGCGAGCTGCACCTTTCCTCTTGCCCCGCGGTTGTCCGCGAGGAATTGGCGCAGCTCGCCCCTCAGCGCCGAGGGGGAACCGGGGTTCTCCTCCGTCCGGGCCCCCAGGTGGAGCTCACGGGCCACGGAGGCGGGCAGACAGGGGTCCGATCCCCGTCGCTGCGCCGACACGGCTGGCGCCGAGCTGCCCGCCCCCGACCCCGGCAAGGGAGGAGGCGGCGGAGGGAACACAGCAGCCCCTAACGGATCGGGGACTGGGGATACAAAAACAACCCCCCGAGGGCCGCCCATAGCCAGCGGGAATGAGACGGCCCTCGCGGGGGTGGCACTAGCGGACATTTGGGGAGGTGGTAGGGATGAATCGGGTGACACGACTGGGGCCGGGATGGGAAAAGGGTGGGGGGACAGCAACGGAAGGGTGTTTTCCACGGTAGGGGTGGGAGGGAGGGTGGGCTCTAGGCTGGACGATGGGTCAGGGTTGGGGAAAGGGGCAGACATGGGGGTAGGAGAGGGATCGGGAACAGGGGAGGGTTCGGTACTGGAGATGGGTTCGTAAAGGGCAGAAGCGGGGGTGGGGGGAGGATCGGGACGTGGGGGGGCATCGGAATCCCAGGCAGGGTCTGGGAAGGGGTCCCCCGTGGCCGTTCCACCAGACTGCGGTGCCTCCCGAATGGGGACCTGGGGGTCAGGATCAGGAACAGGAACGGGGGGGTCCGCGCCGACGCCGGGCTCAGATGGAAAATCTAGTATTAGTGCCTCGGCGTCGGCCAGTATGGTATCTTGTGGTGGGCCCCCAACGGGAAGGGAGGATGACCGCCCCACCCCGGTTACTGGAGGGGGGGCACCCTCAGCCCCTGGACTCGGTCGCTCGGCGCCAGCTGTCGCCCCTAAGGGCTCGGCGGCATCCGTTCCGGCGCTCGAGTCGGCCGGGCCAGTGGGTAGTATCAGGGGTGCCCCGAGCGTGAGGATGGGGTCGGCCACCTGGGACACGGGGTTGGGGAGAGGAGGGGGCGGCGCCACAGAGTCGCCGCCCAGACCGAGGCCCGCTGGCGGAGGGTCATCCTCCCCCTGGGTGAGCGGGGTCAGACCCAGGGCCTCGATCTCCTCAAAGATGGAGCTCAACTCCATCCCCTCGGCCCCGGAGCCTTCCCCTCCGGCCGCCAAGGCACCAATTACCTCGGCGGGGACGGAGGGGGCCTCGGTTGAACCCAGGGCTGGGGGGGCTCCATCAGAGGCCTCCTCGTGGATAGGCTCCTCGGGGGGGACTTCATCGTCCCCCCTCGCTGCCACGGCTTCCTCGGCCGGCGCCTCCTGCTGACGCTCGCCGGGGGGGATCTTGACAGCGCTGGCCCCCCTCGGGATCTTTCGGGGGGGCCTTCCCGCCCTCCGCATCGGAGGGGGGAGAGGAAGCCCGCGAACGGCGGGCTTTGCGCTTCCCCCGGACGAGCGTCCAGTCCTCCGAGGCGGAGGTGGAGGGCTGGTCAGCAGGGGCAAGGCCGGGGGGCACGTTTGATTTTCGGGGAGGGCGTTGTGGCAAAGGAGGGAAGGAGGGGGATACCTCCACCTGGGGAGGGCCCTCTCCCTTGCCCGGCGGCAGCCGCGCCACCCTCTCCTCCTCGGGCCCCGCAGAGACAGATCGTGTAGAGGCGGGGCCCGCCTGCTCGCTCGGGCACGTCGGAGGGGGCGCCTCCGGCTCCCGAGGAGGGCCGTCGGTTGGAGGAGGGGCGGCCGCGGAGGCCAGACTACCAGGGGGGCTGGCGGTGGTGGGGCCAATGTCCTCACGGGCCCCGGAGGTCCCGGACGCCTCCCCCGACCGGGCCAAGGGACAGTCCCTCCGGACGTGCCCCATCGCCCGGCAGAGGAAGCACCGGGTCTCCCCCGACGAGTAGTGGACTCGGTAAAGGGCCCCCTGGTAGGGCACCATAAAGGACCCCTCGAGCGCCTCCCCGCCACGCGCCGCCGCCGGCGGCAGCTGCAGCTGTACCTGCCGGCGGAAGGATAGGACGTGGCGGAGGGCGGGGTCCTTACAGCCCAGCGGGAGAGGGCTGATGGTCGAGATGGGCTTCCCCAGAGTGGAGAGAGAAGGTAACAGGGCGGCATTAGGGAGGAAGGGCGGGACGGAGGTGAGCAGCACCCGTACGCTCAGGTCCTCCAATGGTTCGAGGGGCACGTGCACGCCCCCCACCGCCAGGCCCCTCTCCACCGCCTCCTGGGCGGCGGCCTCCGAGGCAGGGAAGAACACTGCCTTGCCGTACATCTTAGAGGCCGCCACCACGGCCGAGGCCCCCACCACCCTCGCCATCGCCCGCACGTAGGTTTCCATGTGGGGCGAGGTGGCGACCAGGAGGCAGCGGACGCCGTGTCTCCTGGTCATGGCGGGAAAGGGGCCCCGGCCGCCAGGGATGGAGCTGGAGGTGGCAGTCGGGGCGGATGACACGGCACGCGGGGGGGCGGCAGCGGCCACCTGGGCGTACGCTCTGGGGGCTGTAGGTGGATCGCCCCCAGAGCCTGTGGGGGGAACAGCAGGGAGGGGGGGAGCTGCAGCCGGTGTCGGGGCTGCAGCGGGCGGGGCGGTTTTGGCCACGGAGGGGTCGGCTTTCCGGGCCGGGCCCTTGCCTTTCTTCCCTCCCCGGTTTTTCTTGCCGGCCGAGGCAGAGGATCCACCCCTGTCAGGGGGGGCAGCAGCCGTGGCAGCGGCAGAGCTCGGGTCGGGGTTAGGGAGGTCGGCCGCAGCAGTTGCTTGGGCCGATGGCACTGATGGGACCAAGGGACCATCAGGGACGGGGGTCTCCTCCATCCTGGGGAGTGGGTGGAGGGAGGTGCAAATGGCAAACTGTGGGCGGGGGGGGCGGGGGTTAACCACTCCTCCCCACCAAACAGCAGGCAGGGGCGGAGGGCATCAATGGAAGGAGGGGGGGTTGGAAGGGGGGGGGGGGGCACTGGGTCCAAGGAAGGGCAACCGTAAAAGGGAAGGGTTAGCAGTCACTCCTCCCTGCTGAGACTAGGGCAGAGGAGGAGGGCGCTATTGCAAGGGAGGGGGCACGCGAGGGAAAAAAAAAGGGGGGCACACAATTGGGGAGGGGGAGAGGGAAGGAGGGGGAGGGGGGGAACCAACCACTCCCTCCCACTAACTGATTTCAGGGAGGGAGGGTTCTACCAGGGGTAGTAGACTGGAAACCTAAAAGGCCAGCGACCTGTCCTCCCTGCAAGGCTGGAAGCAGAGGAGGAGGGTGCTGGCAGGGCGGGCAATGAACAAGGTAATGGGTGCAGGGCGGGGGCCGGCTCCTCCGGCTGCACTGGGGTACGAGAAGGACTATGGGGCTGTTGAGGGACAGGGGTGATGTGAAGGGAGGGTAACAAAAAGGGGGGGGGCACAAGCGCTCGGGCAGGGGGCAGAACTCTGGGTGGGGCTACACGACTTCTGGGGGGCTGGGGGAGAAGGGCATTGGGTTAGCAGGGCAGGATAGGGCAGTAGGGGCTGGGAAACAGCACACTAGCTGAATGTGGGCGGGGCAGGTGAGAACAAACTGAAGCTGAGCGGGGCTGGTCAGCAAACTGAGGAGGGGAGAAGGGAACAGAGCTGGCTAACAGAGTGGGGAACAGGGCAAGGGAACCAAGGTAAGGGGGGGGACCCCCAACCTAACACTGCTGAGGGAAGGGGGCCAAGTCCAAGGGGGGGGGGAGCTCGCCCACGAGCGTTTGTGGGAGGCTCAGTCCTCGCCCACTGCCGCAGCAAAGACAGTTCCAGGTGGCACAAACAGGGGGAACAGCCAGCCCCACCGAGGGGCGCTTCCTTGGTGGTGCAGGGGTTGGTGGAGGGGGTTGTGGGGGGGGGTGGTATGGGGGGGCAGCTGGACTAGGGGGAGGGCTCTACGCCTCTCCCCCAGCCCCCCTCCTGGTGTCTCTGTCCACCACCACCCCAGGAGCAGGTAGAAAGCTCAGTTCTTGCAAACAAACCCCCTCCACAGTCCAACCGGCAGTCTTTGTCCTCCTCGGCGGGGTGCAGGTAGTCAGCAGCAGCAACAGCAGGCGGGGAGCAGCCAGGTGGGGCAGGCCTCCAGGTGGTGGGTGCTGGTGGGGTCCTCCTTCTCTGGAGCAGTGGAGGAGGGGAGAGGGAGGGCAGCCGGCAGGCCCCCCCTCTCCCCTCAGGCAGCAGCAGCAGCAAGTGGTGGTGAGAAGCAGCAGCAGCGGCTGGAGCAGTGTCCAGGGAAGCAGGCCTCAGCAGGCAGGCAAGCAGGAGGGAGGGTGGTTGGGTTGGTGGTGTTGCATAAATTGCAAGGTTTCGTCCCCTTGGAGGCTAGTCTGATTTACCCCAAGAAGAGAGTCACACTTTCAGGCTGGGTCTAACTCAAGTTTATTGGTTGCAACCAAGGTACGGCTAAGGAACTCAATGTTCAGATCAGAGCCGACCCCCAACATCTCATATGCAGGGGTTTTTATAGGGTTCACATCCTTCCTGGTTTAGGTGCCTTAACATGATAGGTTACTTCATTTTTGACGTTTAGCATTCCTATAGGTCAGGTTAATTTTCCCAATGAGGTTAAATACAGTGCCTACTTGCTGACTTTGCAGTTACAGCTGTCTTACAGTCATTCACTTTTGCTGAACAATGGGCGAGCCATACTTCCCTTTTTCCTTTCCTGCTTGAGCCGGTCACAAGTTTAAAGGATGTGGAATCTATCCATATCTCTACTTAACAGAAGACTGGTTTCACTTCCCCTCGTCTCCTTATTATAAGTTATTACCTGTGACAGGCCCTAACCTTTGTCATGTCTTACTCCTATACAAATAGCAAATATATCTAAGCATTAGCAATGTATATATATTGTACGTGCCCCTCATAGGGGAATCAATGGCTCCGGGGGATTTGACTTCCCTTTTACACATCAATTCCCCCCTCAAGAGGCTTTCTCTTTCTTATACCTCATCAGTTTCTTCTTTGGCTAATCTTTGGTAATGTACAAGCATTTCACGGTTGACAGTAGTCAATACAGTGCGACGTATAGAGGCAATTATACAAGGTATAAAACAGGGCATTAAGCATAATCTAATCACAACAAAACAAAACTAAACAGGAATGTGTACCAACATAGCACAACAAGAGTTTTCCTCTTTTTCTTTGAAACAGTCGTGGTTCAGCATCATGCAGGGGAGAGGTTACTAGCACATCACCCTGTAATATTTCGATTCTTCTGGTGTCCAACAGGTGGGAAAGCAGGACCAGAAGAGAGAGGCTTATCAGCAGTCGGGGTAGGATCATTTTGCAATGGGAAGCATTGGCCAACAGTCAGTTCTTGGCACTTCACAGCGCTGATGGACATAAGAGTCTTTATTCTCTGAGCCAAAAGCCAGCTAGCTCTTTTGGAACCAAGGTTATTTCCTAGGAATAAAGCAAACCATAAAAACAATCCCACGCGGTTGCTTGATACCGGCCTTATCAAAGTGAGGCCTTTTTGGCATGTGGTTGCCAGGGGAACCAGGGTCGCAGTTACTGCTGTAGCATACGCTTCTCAGGCTGACTTAATGATTTGAGTTTGTTAGTCCTTAGCAAGATACCATGGACTGCCTCAGTTTACTCCTATAGTTCTTTTCTCTTGACTTTGGGGTTCTTCTTAATCTACTAGGTTAAATACAACAATTTAAGGGATTTTAATTTACTCTGGAAATGCTGGTACAGCACTATCATTATTATAAATGTTAAAATCTAAACTCTCTACATAATTTGGCAAACACTATTCAAATCCATCCCCAAGATATTTCGTCGCCTTACTGGCACTGCCCATGATTATAGGTTTGACCTCTACTGCCTGGTTGAGTGCTGCAGAGATAGGTGTTTGGCATGGTCCACGGTGTTTCCCTATCTGTGTGTACCTCAGACGGCCAGCCCCGATATATCTTTGGGCATTGGCCACCAACTTCTTGATCTTTGCCTGCAGGGCCAGTAAACCCTCCTCTTGGTACTTACTTCCGCCGTGCCACTCAGCATCTCATGTGTGGTTACCTCCACTACCAAAGTGCGATATATCCACATTCTATTGACGGTTAGGCCGCTTGATGAGGGACTGTTATGCACACAGACGGATATACAGAGGGGCAGGATGGAGTGATCTGTCTGGGTAGTCAAACACCAGTAGGTACCGTTCATTTGGACCAGCTCGATGTTCATTTGTTTTTCTATGACAACCACATCAAGCCTAGGCAGATTCGTCATGATGTTAAATGGGCAGGTACATAAAATTTCCTTATCAAAGTGGGTGCAACAATCCCTGGGTATAGGGAGGCTCCCACACCTTCAGAATAAGCAATGCCTTCTATTCTATCTATATGCCCTTGCTTTGGTACAAACAGGGAGGTTACCATTCTGATCTGATCTGAGTGAGGAATCCTCAGAGGGACCAAAAACAAATGGTTGTACTATGCCTTGTCCAGGTGGGCCTTTGGGTCCTCATGGATTCTCTCTTTCCCTACTCCCATGGGTAGGCACAGGGGAGATTGGGGACTCACCACCATAAGAACTAAGTGGTAGTGGCTAAAGCTTACCTTATTCTTCAATACTGGCCTTCTAATTTCTTTATTTTACTTCCAATCCAATTAGCTTCTGGTCCAAACATCAGGTTAGGTCTACAGAGCTGGACAGATCCTTCAAACTATTTAGGATCAATTGATTAGCTTGGCTGGTGTGTAGGCCTTTACGGGCACTGGATATTACTGCATTTACAAGTCTGGATTCTCATACAATTTCTGGGCTATGACATAAGTGTTGCTGATAGGGTTACCAGGCTCAAACCAATCTGCGATGGTATCTGCTAAGCCTTGTCATTGCCTAATCAGGCATTTGCCAATTTGATTAACCAGTCTCGCACACAACTGGTCTGTACCAGTGTGGAACATCATCAAGGTAAGGACCAGTGACAGTTGTCCTTGTTCTGGAACAGGGGCCTGTTCAGGGCATGGTGCACAACTGGGAGGCTCCATTTTGTCCTTAAAGTCCTGGTTGATGATATCCAAATGAGGGCAAGTTAGCAATGGCCATTAAAACAAAACTAGTCTGGTGGGAAGGAGCTAGTACTGTCTCCCATCCTTCTGTTGACGTGATGTACTCCTTGCTTCCTTCCAGTTCTTTTTGTTCACCTGTGGAGACATTGTTAACATTCTCCTAGCCTAAACAATTTTCTATTCACAACATTTGCAATACGTATTACAATTAAGACACACAAGACAAACTTGGACAGAACACAAACACATGTCATGACACAGAACCATGGCATTTTGTTGTTGTTTTTCTTCAACTGGCGCCAGCGCTTTCTGATGATCTGAAAGACAAGAAAACATTTCTCCCCCCCCATCGGGGTGGCCTATTATAACTTAAAATACTGCCTAAGATCTGTTAGGGGACCGGGTTACAGCTAGTTCCTTACCATTTTCATGTGCAAGTGAGCTGCAATTTTCTGAGAACAAGAGCGCTTCATCGGTACTCGTGACCTTCCACTCCCTTGAATTACCTTAGAGTTGCTAGCCCTCCCCAACAGTGGCATGGTTCAGTTTCCCTCTCGTATTGCAGACCGGGCTCTTTTTTTTCCTCTTATGATCTGTCTTGATCCTGCTAAATTACTTTTCTTAATTACACAGATTTGTCTAGCATTAATTTGGTAAGGAGAGTGGGCTTTCTAATTAGCCCCCACACTTCCTAATTCTTTTCAGTATATGATTTTCATAACATCCAGGCTGCAGCAGTTGAGTTATGCTGCTGGCTCTGGGGTGAATCACTTGCTCATGTTCTGTAAGGAGATTTATGTTGCAGAATGTGTCTCCTTGTTAGGGCAGATTTAGTTTTTAGTGATTACATCTTCACATTCAATTTCTACTGGTTGACATTTGGGTGGCTTTTAAGTTACCTTCCCCCACGCCCTCAAGCCAATTATAACGGCGTGTGAGGGAAAGGTTTTAACTGTTTGTTATGTTTTTTCCTCTGGATGTGGTCCCCACTCATATGTTGTGAAACATCTTTGGGTTGCCTGCGTTTCTAGCCGTAGAGGCTGTCATTTTCTATTTGCTAAGAAGGGCTTGAGAATTTCCTGAAGTTGCTTGGATTCGATCCTTGCTCAAAGCCCGCATTCCCTTTTCAATCTCATAGCTTAGGAAGGTGCATATTTGGGCCTTCTCTTGTGAAACTTTATATCCCTTCTTCCCTAGGGCATTCAACAGGGGCTCCGTTGCCCTTTTTCCCTTTTGCATATCAGGACTGGTAATCAACAAATCATCAATATACTGGAGGAGAGCTACCTCAGGGTGCTGCCCCCTCCAGTCTTCTAAGTCTTTTTGCAATGTCGTCCCAAAAATATGGGGGGATGACACAAAACCCTGGGGCAACACAGTCCACAACAGCTGGGTTTTGTGATGGGTGTCCGGGTCTTCCCATTCAAAAGCAAATAATTTCAACTATCTTTGTGTAAAGGTATAGAAAAGAAAGCATCTTTCAAGTCTAATACCGTAAACACTGTTGTGTCTGCTGGAATTTGTGTTAAGATAGTGTGTGGGTTGGGGACCATAGGATGGTCTACAAGAACTTTCTCATTTATTGCCCGTAAGTCTTGCACGAGTCTATAAGAGACGCTATCCGGTTTTGGCATCCCTAAAATAGGGGTGTTGAAGGGAGAGGAACTTTCTACTACCTAGCCATATCTTTTGAATTGTTCGATTAATGGCTTTAAGCCTATCCAGGTGGCTTTTTTTTCTCTCTCAGGGGATATTGCTTTACACCCACAGAGCCTTCTCCTTCAATGAGAGGAATTCTTACTGGAGTCACAAACTTTGCTCGGGCAGGGGTCTCATCTGCCCATACACATGGATTGACTCCTTCTAAGACCTCAGTCCCTTTTGTCTCTAACAGCATCTCAGCTGCACAGAGAGCCATCTGGTAATTTGAGCCCTGTTTCACCGGCAGCTGCACTACATTCTGATCACTACGGAAGAAAATTTTAGCTTGCAGCTTAATTAGCATATCTCACCCTAGCAGGGCAACTGGGCATGCAGATGAAACAACAAAGGCATGCTCTAGCATAATTTTTTTCTAATCTTCATGAGGAGGGGTCTACATACGGGTAGCCTGCTTCTCTTTCCCTCAATTCCTTCTATCGTCACACGCTTTCCACTTTCTTTAGCTGAAGGGGGTTTTATGGGGATCATAGAGAACGTGGCTCCAATATCCACCAGAGCCTCATAGTCCCTGTCACCCACCCTTATTTTTACCATGGGATCCTTTCGAGCTTTAGCTCGTAGGGTGGTGGCCTTAGATCCCGGTCCCCTTCAACTAGATTCTTCTCCGGAGGATTCTGCCCGCATCTGGCGGTTCTCCGGTTGTCTTTTCTTCCCCTTTGCCTTCAATTTTGGGCAGTCTCTCTTCCAATGTCCTTTTTCCCCATCAGTGCACACATTCATCAACTGCTACCCGTCCCTTTCCTTTCTGAGGGGGCCCCTTATGGTCCGGCCTCTGATTGCTGGAGAGTGCTGCAGCCAGCACTGCCATCTGCTTCTGCGCTCTCTTATCTTCCCTTCTCTATTACTTCTCTAAGGGGGTACTGATGGTATGATGATCCCGGATCTGATGGGCCTTTTCGCAAGAAGTACTTTTTTGCCCGAATGGAGTAGTCCACCCTGTTGGCTCAGCCCCCCCCTCACTTCAGCCTCTGCAGGGGGGGCTGAAGTGAATCCAGGACCAGCAGGAGTCTGATAAGGGGGGGGGGGTAACTTTTCAGATGTAAGTTCACTTATGATTTCAGAGTTACTGTTTCCTCCTGAAGTGGCAGGAGAGGAACAATTCTTATTCTCTCTAATAGGGCTAGACCCTCCTGAAGAAGAAGGGGGTTTCCTCTTCTTTCCATAGGACTCAAATTCCTCATCACTAGAGGGAGCCAGTATTTCAGGGCTTTTACCTCCCAAGGTCTTTGCCTTTGCAGCCATGACCTTACACACACCCATACTACATTTTAATATCCATTTTGGTCGATCCTGGACATGGAATAACCAACAATCAATATATGGGAAGTGATCCCACTGTCCATCCCGCGTCACAACTCTATGTGTTAGGGATACCAGGTTTACATCAAAGGAGCCCGTATCTGGCCATCCGACACCAAAAGTAGGCCACTCAAGTTGACAAAATTTAATTAACTCATCTTTTGCCATTTTTACTCTATAGTCACTTTTAAAATTACTAAAATTCTGTAACATGCATCCCCAATGGGGTTGCGGAGTTTTCTATCCGGGAACTTCCCGAACCCATATCTATCTATTTATATATATTGCGCGCACACACACACACACAGTCAACAAGCTTTTATCGCGGCTCCGTGTGTCGATGGAATGACACCACACCAGCTTTTAGCGTCCGAACTCAGAGAGGGGTCCAGCGCTTGGCTGCCTCACTAGAGACACCGGTGTGCCCTTATGGAGCCGTGACACTTAAGACGGGCCTATCAAACAGTAACAAATATAGACAAACAGGGGCTTAGAGACTCGCTGGGTCACGAGGTTCGGCTGACCCCCCCTGCAATCAAGAAATCCTGGTCATCGGGTTTCCCCTTGCAGGATTCTTGGGGCGGCTGGAGTCAGCTTAAGTCTCAGACCTGGTCAGCGACAGTCATGCTTACACACAAACCTGTGGTTTCACAATTTAGGTTTCCAACAAATCATTAAAACAAAGAACAAGAGTACTCCTACTAAAAACAAAAGCAATCCACTGGAGTTTTCCTAACTCCTCATAACTTCCCCACGCAACCCACGGGTTCATGGTGTTCCTTCTGGGGCTTACAGAGGCTTTTACCATTCGGGTGCGACCCGCCTACCCTATACGTGTTTTCCTACCGGATACACCGTGTTTATTCGAAGTTCCTACTGTCCTCGAAGGACAGTTCTCGAATTACCAACACTACCCAAAACACAGGGAATTATCGGTATACTCACTCTGTCTCCGCCCCGGCGCCTTCCTCTTTTCTTCGGACCTGACAGCCTCGTGTGACTCATTCAATAGAGACTCCTTTAACTTTCCGGATGTCCCGACTCACGCTTTCGGTGCCGTGACGGACTCAAACAGTCCGGTGCGCACTTCACGGTCACCTACAGCGAATCTTGTCGTCCGACTCCAGAGTAGTCCAAGGGATGTCCCATCTGGGTCGCCAATTTGTTGCATAAATTGCAAGGTTTCGTCCCCTTGGAGGCTAGTCTGATTTACCCCAAGAAGAGAGTCACACTTTCAGGCTGGGTCCAACTCAAGTTTATTGGTTGCAACCAAGGTACGGCTAAGGAACTCAATGTTCAGATCAGAGCCGACCCCCAACATCTCATATGCAGGGGTTTTTATAGGGTTCACATCCTTCCTGGTTTAGGTGCCTTAACATGATAGGTTACTTCATTTTTGACGTTTAGCATTCCTATAGGTCAGGTTAATTTTCCCAATGAGGTTAAATACAATGCCTACTTGCTGACTTTGCAGTTACAGCTGTCTTACAGTCATTCACTTTTGCTGAACAATGGGCGAGCCATACTTCCCTTTTTCCTTTCCTGCTTGAGCCGGTCACAAGTTTAAAGGATGTGGAATCTATCCATATCTCTACTTAACAGAAGACTGGTTTCACTTCCCCTCGTCTCCTTATTATAAGTTATTACCTGTGACAGGCCCTAACCTTTGTCATGTCTTACTCCTATACAAATAGCAAATATATCTAAGCATTAGCAATGTATATATATTGTACGTGCCCCTCATAGGGGAATCAATGGCTCCGGGGGATTTGACTTCCCTTTTACACATCAGTGGGGAGGGCTCCGGCTGGTGCAGGAGCGGGGGGAGAAGGGGGAGAGCAGCTTCTGCACCCTGCTGCCTCGCCGCCTCCTCCTTCCCAGGAGTTGCAGTGGGGCAGGGGAATGGCACCCACGGAGCCCGAGTGCGGGGGGGGGGGGGGGGGGGGGGAAGCAGCCCTAAAAGGGTAAAAGACTTCTGTAAATAGAAGCAGAGGGCTGCAGGACAATTAGATGCAGCTAGGAGGGAGCTGGCTGAGGCAGATTGGGGCCAGCTGACTCCCCTGCTGGCAGGCTGAAGGCCTTTAAAAAGCCTCAGACGGCCCTGGTGCAAACTCTAACCCCTGGGGTTGGGAGCAAGAGGCTGGCCCCAGTGGTGGCCTGGATAAGAGGGGCCCTTGCCACACATGGTGCACCCACATCTTGAAAGAGGAGACTAAGGGGGGATATGAGAGAGGTCTATAAAATCATGACTGGTGTGGGAAAAGTGAATAAGGAAAGTTATTTACTTATTCCCACAATATAAGAACTAGGGGTCACCAAATGAAACTAATGGGCAGCAGGTTTAAAACAAACAAAAGGAACTTTTTTTTTTCCCACTCAGCACACAGTCGACCTGTGGAACTCCTTGCCAGATGATGCAGTGAAGGCTAGAACTTTAGCAGGGTTCAAAAAAGAGCTAGATATATTCATGGAGGTTAGGTCCATCAATGGCTGTTAGCCAGGATGGGTAGGAATGGTGTCCCTAGTCTCTGTTTCTCCAGAAGTGAGAGACAGGGGAGGGATCACGTGAGGATTACCTGTTGTGATCCCTCCCTCTAGGGCATCTGGTATTGGCCACTGTCGGCAGACAGGACACTGGGCTAGATGGACCTTTGGTCTGACCCAGTATGGCTGTTCTTATGTACCGTTCACCAGAACCATTTTGGGTACATTGAGTATAACTATCAGTAAAATTACATTCTTGGCCTGAGGGCAACCAGTAACAGGAAACATTTTTGCGTGAGGTTGTTACACATACAGAGGAAGGTCCTGTGTTAAGGACAGCTGGTTCCCCCTTTAGTTTAAACCTTTGGTGGCAGCTCTATTTTGTAGTGCATATAGTGGAGTGCTAATTCCTCAAACAATAAACCTATGCTAGTGTAACCCTGTGACAAAGGTTAGATGTAGAAGGAAGCTTGGCTAAGGGATGGGAGTGTGGAGTCTGGGAGGGAGTTTGGGAAAGGACGTAGTTGTGACCTGGGGCACTGGATTGAGGTGCAGAGGGGGTTGGATTGTGAGCTAGGGCTGGAGGAGATTGTGGTCTGAGGCAGAGGAAAGGGATGCCATGGAGTAGAGAGCATGTAGGAACCCTGGTATGCCTGCTCCCCCTTCTTGGAACAGCAGAGGAAAGGGAAGCCATGGAGCAGAGAGTGTGTGGGAACCCCAATATGTCTGCTACCCCTTCCAGGTACATTAGAGGAAAAGGATGACATGGAGTAGGGAATGTGTGAACTCCGATATGCCTGCTCCCCCTTCCAGATGTTTGGTATGATGATATTTGGGAAAGGAAAAAGGGAAGAGCCCTTCCCCCCTCCTGACAAAGTTTCTTCCTCCTCCTCCTCCTCCTCCAGGCACCAAGGGTGTGGATTCATAGGCCCCAGGGGCAGTTTCATCAGGGGAGTGAAAGTGCTCCAAGGTGACTGAGTCCCTCATGGGAAGTGGGCCCGCTGAGAGCAGCTTAAGCATGTGGGAGGAACCACCCCAGTTCCTTGCTTCTCCCTACCATAACCCAGTGCTTATGGTGTGGGTTGTTTTGTTTTGTTTTGTTTTTTTGCATATAGTGGAGTGCTAATTCCTCAAACAATAAACCCATGCTAGTGTAACCCTGGGTGGTCTCCAGTGGGAATTTTTGGGGGTAACAGTCCCCCCCACCTGGGGCAGTGGAGCTGGGGCATGCTCATGCTTTGGCCCTCCCCTCCTGGGGTCATGTAGTAATTTTTGTTGTCAGAAGGGGGTCACAGTGCAGTGTAGTTTGAGAACCCCTGTTATATCTGAATATATCAAAGTGATGAATCTTAGTGAGTGGAGCATTCTATTTTGCGATGTGGATTAAAATGGGCTTTCATTTTGCTCCTAACAACTTTGTATTTCTTTTTGGAAGTGTTAGTGTAATACCAGTGGGAGAGCATGTCACTCCGGCTACGTCTAGATTGCATCCCTTTTTCGTAAAAGGGATGCAAATTAGACGTATCGCAATTGCTAATGAAGCGGGGATTTAAATCTCCCCCGCTTCATTAGCATAAAAATGGCTGCCGCTTTTTTTCGGCACGGAGCTTTGCCGGAAAAAAGCGCCCGTCTAGACGCGGATCTTTCGGAAAATAAAGCCTTTTCCGAAAGATCCCTTATTTTAAGAGATATCGTCTCATCCTGTAATACTTCATTTTGTATTGACCGTTATCTGTTCACTGCCATGCAACTAGCTACACCTCTTGCTATATGTACTAACTATAATTATTTCGGTTGTATAATAGTAATCTCCATGCAATAAACATTGCATAATCACGTAGCTCCTTAGGAAGTGTTCCATTCAGTGGCAAAGATTTCCTGAAGAGGTGTTGTTTCATATGACCCTTTCTCCAACCATTGTTTTATATAAATGTACACATACACGCACATGTGCATGTGTTTGGATTACATCCTCAGATATGAATCATCAGATCTCCACTGAGGTCATTAGAGATGCATTGACTTACACAGGGGAGGCTCTAGCTCAGTCTCTGTCTTTTTGTATTACCACAAACATTTGAACTGCATTGTTAAATATCCTTTCACTATTTAAAAAAAAAAAAATCACATATAGTGTTGGAAAAGAAATGTCGCTCAGCAGCAAACCACAAGTCTGCAGCATAGTGCCATAACTGTTTGCACCAGGGCTACATCAGAAACTACTCACTCAAATAGTCTATCATCCGTAAAAGAATGCACTCTAGGGCTATGTTTAGACAGTGGGGCTATTTTGGAATACCAGAAGTATCCCGAAATAGCAATTCCACATCTTTCAACGCACCCGTTATTTCAAAATAACGGCATCTCTGTAACCCTTGTTCCATGAGGGTTCAGGGATTCGTCAAAATAGTGCTTTATTTCAAAATAACCTTGAAATAAGCTATGCAATTTGCATAGCGCAAATTGTGTCGCTTATTTTGAGGTAAGGGTGCTGTGTAGACACACACTAGGAGTCTCAAAGGTAACAGATGTACTTAGTGTAATAAACACAAAGTTTAGGAATGGATCGAATGTTTATGACTGATTGAGCACCCTCAGCATACTCTGCACCACACAAATACCTGCTTATACAAACATGTGATTCCTGCCCTTGGGGCTTACAGTCTAATTTGGACACAGATAATATGGCTCAGACACATATACAGTTATACATCGTAGGATGGTTGTTTAGATTTTGAGAGAGAAGAGTGGTTCAGTGTGCAGAGGCTGGCAATCTTATTTCTAATCCCAGTTTTACATTAATAACCTCTTTAGAAAATTACTGCTCTGCCTCACTTTTCCTACCTAGAACATTTTAAACTTCTCAGTCATTGTTAGAGTCAAATGTTTCTAGGGTTTAATATTGTCATCAAGCTTTCTAAAGGCTCGGGTTGTATCTTTTGGCCTCATCTTTGCCTATTTTATTACTTACATAAATAATAAACAATTCCTAAAAGTAGTCATTACAGTCCTGCAACTGGTTTCCCACTTCAGTGAAGATTGGCAAAACTATTATAAGCTTTAATTCATGAAGCTTCAAAGCACGCGTATACTGCAGTTAAGAGCGGCTGTCCTCCTTGGCAGGAAGTGGGGCACTGAAGCGCATGGACTGGCCCAAGATCCGACAGTGAGTCCGGGCACAAGTGGTAACAAAGGGCCAATCCCACCTCCTCTAAGCATTAGACCCCTTATTTCCACCCAGAGCTGGTAACAGGACCCAGGAGTCCGGACTCCCTGCTGTAGCCACACTTCCTCGGACCAGCCAAAGGACCCAGGTGTCCTGGCCCCCGTGCTATTTGCGCTGCCGCGCGTGCATAACCGAGGCACCTCTCGGGGACTCCAGCCCCCACAGCACCTTTCCCGCGCCCCACAAACCCATGCTGCCGCGTGCTGCGGCGGTTTTGGGCGCCTGCGCAGTCTCCGGCGTCGGGCGCTCTGAGCCTGGGCGGAGCCAAGCGGCGGGAGCATTGTACGAGCGGTGTAGCTAACCAGGCTGGCCTTCGCATTCTCCGCAGCCGCCACCCCATCCCCAACAGCATGTCGGGCCGGTCGGTGCGGGCCGAGACTCGCAGCCGGGCCAAGGATGACATCAAGCGGGTGATGGCGGCCATCGAGAAAGTGCGCAAATGGTGAGCGGGCCGTGCCGGGCCCCGGCCCCGCCAGCCGCGCTGCGCCCCCGCTCGCCCTGCGCGGGGTCGGAGCCCGCCGGGTGGCCCGGGATGGGGGCGGGGATCCGGCTTCACCCACAAGCCATTTCGCTCCTGCGAGTCACGCGAAGGTGGTGTGGGAGAGGCGGGCGGATGGATGCACGTAGGGTTCCATTATGCGGCTGATCCCCAGGCTCCCCATCCTACCTCCGCTGCGGCTGAGACCCCCGGCCCTTGTTCTCACTTTTCTGCCCTAGCCCCCGCTTGTGCCGCCTCCCTCAGCTCACCCAGTATCGCTCCTTATTGCCCTTTGGTCGTAGGGAGGGGCTGCTGTTCCTGTTGCTGAGACTGGTCCTTGTCGACAGTCTCCCTCACCCCCTTTCATGTTGCCTCGTGCTGTTGCGCCTCTTCCCCCCCCCCCCGGGATTCTTGCAAAGTAATGGGGGTAGGGGGGTGCGTGTAACGCTCTGGGAGTTGAGTGGCAGGTGGTCCCCCCCCCCCCCAATCAAAGAAGAGCTGGAGGGACTCAGCTGGGAGTGATGCGTGGATGGCCGATGTAGCAGACATGAGTCAGCCACCCCCCTCCTTGGCCTTCCATTACAAAAGAAACCCGTTCTCCCGTCTGTTTAATTTCCCTGTCAAAATCAGGGAGGGGGAATGAGGTTTTAAAAAGTCGGCTCCTATGGATTTTAAGGAAACATGCTTTGAAACGACAAGGAGTCCTGTGGCCCTTTAAAGACTAACCAATTTATTAGGGGCATAATAGCTTTTGTGAGCTACAGTGTGGCAAAAGTAATCATGATTTTAGTCTAAATAAAAAAGGTGGTGATTATTTTTTCATACTTGGGAGTTGGGTGAAAACCAATAGTAAATCCAGGAACTTGTATTAAAAATTCCAGTAGGCTTCTAGTTTCCTTTTTTTGTTAAAGTTTCAAAGGATCACATATAAGCAAATCAGATGTGAACAAAAGGGGGTTTATTCTAACATTCGGGTGGTTTTAAACCCTGAGTGGAATTGGGGAAAGAGGTATAATTGCTACTTTAATTTATTTTAAATTCCATAATTAAAGTTTGTACCCATAGTAAAATAATCTCCTTTTATTCAATCTTAGAAGTATTTTGGTTTTTTATGCTTCTCTCTTTTCCTGGTTTTATTACGAAAATCAACACAAAGTAGTTAAACAATATAGTAGAACAGTTTATTGTAGCAAAATATATGGTCTCTGGTTTTTTGGATGGGATAAAGAGCAGTGTCAATATGATCCAGGAAAGAGTTACTTCGTTCAAACAGCTTGACCTAGCTGTTGTTCAATAGCTTTTCTATATAGCTAGACAAATGTCTTTATTTTTTTTTTAATGTATAAAAGGCACAGTAAATCCCAGGGGCCAGTTTTAATCTGCATAACTCACATATTTTGAATAGGATAAAATAAAAGTTCCTGTTTTGCTATGTAATTTATAACTTACTCTAAATTGATTTAACCAATGAATAAAATATAGGAATAAATCTGCATTTTTCTCTTGTTCTCTCACTCAACTGGATTGTTGCCATTTTAAAGCCCTTGAACTTGGCGAATAGGCTGGTTGGCTGGAATCGGACAAAGAATCAAAACACGTGTCCGCTAATGCAGGGCATGGGAAGGGGATTTCAAAGTAGGAATCCATCTATTGCGTTGGGAAATGAAGCACTCTCACAGTGTTATAGTTTGATGATAGTACAGAGTTCCTGAAATAATACTCCTACTGTGGATTTTTTTTAATGCTTTTTGCTGATTGGGTGGTTAGTATTGAGGGGGTCAAACACAATAGGTAGATGTGTGACAGTACTTTTCCTCAGTGGTAATGTAGCTGGCTGCTTGTGGGTTTTTTGTTTTTAATTTCCTGATATTTCATTAAAGAGAACTGGTACTTGTTTCCTTTAAATAATAATACTATGCAGAGTATAGGAGAGATGGGAATCTGTGGTTGGAGAGAAGGATAAACAGGAGCTTGATCTTTTCTTCATGGCCAACAAATTAAAATGAGAGGGGCTAATCTTTTTTGCAAGTGTTTTCTGTCATTACAGCAACTGTGCACAGTTACTAGCTTGGCTTGTTGTACCAAGTGTAAAGATTTTAGGATTCAAATGGAATTTCTAAATTGAAGTCCTGACAGGATAGATTGTTTAAGGGTGACCTTACAGAATTACTGAAAGCACTTACTCTGATCATTGCAAAATTTGTTCCTGTCACTTTTTGCATGAAGGTCTGACAAGTACTTACATAAACCACCTAGTACAAAGACATTTTTAGACTGAATCTGTTAGAACTCGCTGTTCCGTTAACAAACCTCATGTCGTCTTGTTCTTGTTTCTCATTCCCATATACCAGGCATGCAGGGATGGGGAACCTTTTTTGGGTCGGGGGCCACACACAAGCGGGAAGCAAAAACCAAACCAAAACAAAACCCCTTGCTGATGGCCCCCAACTGAGGAGAAAGACACTCCCCCACATAGCCCTGGGGGGGGCGCAGCCTGGTAGATTTTTGTATGGAGGCAGCATGCCAGCACGGGCTTCCCCATACTGGGGGGTGTTAGGGAAGAAACAGGCGACCCAGGAGCGGATGGGGTAAAAGGAACTGCTTTATTGCCTATGCACGTTTACCTCGGACATTCAACACACGTCAGTGGCCCTGAATTGGCAGTAGTCAGAACCTTTTATCTATCTAAGTGTGTTAATTCACATCATTTAGTATGTTAATTCCTAAAACCTTATTTATTAATGTTAATGCCCATAAAATGAATATTAATAAGCAAATAATGACTACAATTATACCCACCCCTAATTACTAATTAATTACATAATTTATATAATTTCTAATTGAATCAACAATTTCCTATACTACAAACTAACAGGTTACAGAGATTACAAGGAATTTGACCCTGAAGATGTTATGCAGAGTCTATGAGGATAAGCAAGAGACATAAAGTAGAGCAGCTCCATACTTATCTGGTTTCCTACGCTACGGAACAGAGAGCGCGAGCAAGGTTATATATCAAAGATAATACTGGTCTCAACTGGACCCTATCTTCCCAAACTACAAAAGAAAAGGAAAAAGCATGTTTAAGGGTAACGCTGTGGCTAAATCCTGAACCACTAATGCAAAAAAACCATTCCAAACCTATTAATTTTTACACCCCCCAACGGGGGGGGGGGGGGGGGGGCTGAGCCGCGTGGGGAGAGGGAGCCGGTACACGCTGCTCCCTCTGATACAGAGGCAGTAGCGTGGGGGGGGGGGGGGGGGGGCTCCGTGTAACTGTGCAGGTTAACTGATGAGCCCAGGCTTACTGGTTAATCATGTACATAGTTACACTTTCACATCCCTAAGTCAGACCAATGGTTGGAACTGGGTGCTTCAGAAGGAATGAACAGAACAGGCCAATTTATCAAGTGACATGTGAGTGTATGCACTGTGTGCCCAGCCATTTGATTGCATCATCATCAGCCAGGTGGAGAGCTGATAACCCATTGTTGAAATAAGTCAGTGGGCACTTGTTGAGGATACATAACATAATCTGAAGTTGACCTCAGATGTATTGCAGGTCATTAGAAAAATCCCATTTAAAGAGACTGGCTGCACAGGTGCCCTATCCTATTCGAAGCCAGGTCAGAAGTGACCGCCGATGTCTTGGCAAATCAAAACCTGGTGGACAGAAGGTTGGGTTAGTGATGAGAGAAAGGTTAACAACTGTCATCAGTGATCACTTGTTGTGCCAAGCAGATTCCACCTTTATGTCCTGTGATGGCATAAATGACCATAAAGGGCGTCTAGAAGACAGGTGAGCTGCGGGATAGTTGAAGAGGTCTGTCTACAAAGGTAGGTAGCTATCCTTGTGGATCTTGGCCAGCAGCATGACAGAGCCCTTCTCATGGCAAATGTGTGTGATGCCATGGCTACCAATATTTAACATAGCAACAGAGATGCCCATAAAGTCCTGGTAACAATACATATAGCTTTGTTGAGCTCTACATTGACAAGCCTCGTCTGATGTTGCTCATCGCACACAGGAGCACAGTACTCTGCTGTTGAATAGCAGAGGGCAAGGGCTGATGTTCTAAGCATCTGAGTGCTTGCGCCCAGGTTAACTGAGCCAGTTTTCTAAGAAGGTTGTTCCAAGTGCTGACTTGGGCTGAAGTCTTCCTCAAGTGGTTGTGGTATGTTAATGACCTACCCAGTGTCACGCTCAGGGGCAGATTTACAATGAAACATACTGTGCCCTGGCATGGGGCCGGGCAGTACAGCAACTGGGTCTGGCACCCCCAACCCTGCGAAGAGGGTGGGAGAGAAGGGAGGCTCACCTGCAGGCTGCAGCCTCAGGAGAGCCAGCAGGAGGCGGCGAGCAGCAAGAACACGGGCTGGAAGGCTTCAGAGGAGCACGGGGCTAGCTATACAGTCGGCTGGAGAAAAGCGGCGCTTTGAAGCGGGAAAGTGCCGCTTCCCTCCGGCCGCCAGCTGTGCGGCTGCTCCCGTGCTCCTCTGAAGCCTTCCAGCCAGTGGCGGATTTAGAGTTAGTTGGGGGCCCTGTGCTCAGCTTCATTTTTGGGGCCCCCCTGGGGACCCAGCCAAGAAACAGAACATTCGCTCTTCCTGCCCCTCCCATTTTTCATTCTTTTTTCTTCATCCTCCTCCTATATTATAAGTAATAAAAAGTAAATGAAAGTCAAGTGAGGTACCTTGATTTCTTATGTAGTCGGGGGGGGAATCAGACTACTTGAAAATTGCTGAGGGTCTTGGTGGAGCACTTAATGATCTTTGCAAATATCGTTTGTACCATGAGCTAACTATTGTAAAGTGCTTTGGATAAGAGCGCTTTATTAAAAAAAAAAAAAAAATCATAACCTTTCCTCAGTGCACCTGAATGGACTTCTCGGAGCACAGTTTGAGAACTTCTGGTCTAGATGAAAGCTTGTATTTGCATTAAGCCAACGTGAAAAATGTGTAAAAACAAAATGTATAAATGAATCATGAATGGAAAAAAATAAAAGTTAACTTCCTTGGAAGAAACTCCTTCAATTTGGAAGAAAAAAAATTTATTCAGGCAGCTTTATTTTCTACACTTTTGCCTTACAAAATCGTCAATTAAGTCACCGTGAGTAATATTTTGTGAAGAGGTATTTTCAGTTGTCAATACTGGTGAACTTGTCAAATGTTCCTGACTTGTCGTATTTCGCAAATAATTTTAACTCGTGCAGCTTTTTCCTGCCAGCTTTGCAGCTTGCGGGCTCTCCATCCCCTGCCATGCCCCTCCCCAACCCGCAGGCAGCCACCACTCACCAGGTGGCGGCCAGCAGCGCAAACAATTTTGGACATAATTGCAAATTTAGGCTTGGACATCAAAAACTGAAGCAAAATCCTTAGCAGTATAGTTTGAAAAGTATGCTATTGCTGTCTTTACTATTTTGTGGAACCGTTTACAGGCAGTCCCCGGGTTACGTACAAGATAGGGACTGTAGGTTTGTTCTTAAGTTGAATCTGTATGTAAGTCGGAACTGGCGTCCAGATTCAGCCGCTGCTGAAACTGATCAGTTTCAACAGCGGCTGAATCTGGATGCCAGTTCTGACTTACATAGGGTATGTCTACACTACAAAGTTAATTCGAACTAACAGCCGTTAGTTCGAATTAACTTTGATAGGTGCTACACAGGCAAACCGCTAGTTCGAACTTAATTCAAACTAGCGGTGCGCTTAATTCGAACTAGGTAAACCTCATTCCACGAGGACTAAGCCTAGTTCGAATTAAGTAGTTCGAATTAAGGGCTGTGTAGCCCCTTAATTCGAACTAGTGGGAGGCTAGCCCTCCCCAGCTTGCCCTGGTGGCCACTCTGGCCAACACCAGGGAAACTCTTCTGCCCCCCTCCCGGCCCCGGAACCCTTAAAGGGGCACAGGCTGGATACGGTGCCCGTGCCAGGTGCAAGCCTGCCAGCACCCAGCCAGCAGACCCTGCACCTGGCACGGATCGAGCCACCCACCCGATGCCCCCCAGCCCTCCCCCTCTTCCCGGGACCAGGCTGGCGGCTCCTGGGAGCTTGCCCGGGACCGCAAGAGGCGGGCACCCGCCTGGGCTAGTGCGGACATCGTGGACCTCGTCCACGATCTCCGCACTAGGCACAGGAACGTGGCCAGCTAGGGCAGGAGATCTGCCAGCCTGGCCACCCAGGAGCAGGTGTGCATGAAAATCAAGGGGGTCCACTGAGACCCCCGACCCTGAGCTTACAATGGCCGTCCTGGGTCAGACCAAAGGTCCATCTAGCCCAGTAGCCTGTCTGCCCACAGCGGCCAACCCTAGGGACCCTGGAGGGGATGGACCGAAGACAGTGACCAAGCCATTTGTCTCGTGCCATCCCTCTCCAGCCTTCCACAAACCTTGGGCAGGAACACCACTCCTACCCCCTGGCTAATACCACTCCATGGACCCAACCTCCATGACTTGATCTCACTTCCCTTTAAACTCTGTTCTAGTTCTAGCCTTCACAGCCTCCTGCAGCAAGGAGTTCCACAGGTTGACTCTGTGCTTTGTGAAGAACAACTTTCTGTTACTAGTTTGAAGCCTGCTACCCATTCCTTTCCTTTGGTGTCCTCTAGTCCTTCTTTATGGGAACTAATGAAGAACTTTTCTGTATGCACCCTCTCCACCCAACTCCTGCTTTTAGAGACCTCTATCCTGTCCGCCCTCCGTCTCCTCTTTTCTAAGCTGAGAAGTCCCAGTCTCTTTAGCCTCTCTTCATATGGGACCTGTTCCCAACCCCTGATCATTTTAGTTGCCCTCCCCTCTCCCAGCCTCTCTCTTCCCCTCTCCCACCTCCTTTTCCCAGTCTCCCCCAGTTTTGTTCAATAAAGACAGATTCCATTTTTGAACACAATTGTCCTTTATTTTGTACATCAAGAAAAGGGGCTAGGGAAGGGTAAGTGGAAGGAGGTGAGGGAGGAATGGGGTACACGCCCCCGATGGGGAGGACTGGGCTGGCTCTGCAGGCTTTTGGGGTGGAACCTCTCCTGCAGCCCCCCAATTGCCCCCTCTCCCCAGATGGCAGCCTGCGGCAAGTGCAGCCGGTCTGATGGCCGAGTGCTGTGATGTGCCCAGTGTGGGTACTCCGGGCACTCCAAGCCAGGACTGCTTTGCAAGCGGGGCACCCCTGAGAACTGTCTGTCCGGGGTGGGGGCCGGGACCCTTTAAGCACAGCCCTCGGCTAGCCTGAGACAGCATCTCCACGCTCTAAGTCCTCCTCTGATGCCCTGCCGGCACTGCTTCCGGCCATCCTTAAGCCCGGTTCAGGGTCCACTCAATGTGGACATGCTAGTTCGAATTAGCAAAACGCTAATTCAAACTAGTTTTTTAGTCTAGATCCGTTAGTTCGAATTAGCTTAGTTCGAATTAAGTAATTCGAACTAAGCTAGTTCGAATTAACGTTGTAGTGTAGACGTACCCATACAGATTCAACTTAAGAACCCCAGGCGTCCCCAAGTCAGCTGCTGCTGAAACTGATCAGTGGCTGATTCCAGGAAGCCCGGGGGCAAAGCAACTCTGCCTTGGGCTTCCTGTAGTCAGCGCTGGTCAGTTTCAGCAGCGGCTGAATCAGGACTCCTGGGGCAGAGCAGCTGGGGTGCTGCTGGGTTGCTCCAGTAGCGCGGCTCCTCGGCGCTACTGGAGCATCCCAGCAGCACCCCAGCTGCTCTACCCCAGGCGTCGTGGGCAGAAAAGCCTGGTCTGCTGGGGGGGGGGAGGGGGCACTAGCTGCTCCCCCCCCCCCCCCAGCAGACCAGGGAGATGGGGAGCAAAGCCTTGGAGCACGCCCGCAGCGGGACAGCCCAGGCACACTGCGGCTGTCCCACTGCGGGCGTGCTCCGAGGCTTTGCTCCTCATCTCCCTGGTCTGCTGGTCAGGAGACGGGGAGCAAAGCCACAGAGCACGCCCACAGGGGGACAGCTCAAGCGCGCCCGGGCTGTCCCGCTGCGGGCGTGCTCCAATGCTTTGCTCCCCGTCTCCCTGCAGACCAGGGAGACGGGGAGCAGCTTTTCTCGCCCCGGAGGACGGGGGCGGCGGACCGCCACTCCCGTCCTCCGGGGCGAGAAAAGCCCCGTTCGTAACTGTGGATCCGATATAAGTCCGATCCGCGTAACTCGGGGACTGCCTGTACTCCAATTTAGGCCTAATCACCGCACAGTAGAATGGAAAAATGACTTCTTGTGTCTTGCTTACAACACTCCTGTTAATGCATCCCAGAATCATGTTTGCTTTTTTTGCAACAGTGTCACACTGTCTACTCACATTTAGCTTGTGCTCCACTATGAGTATGGTGACCATATTTTCTGAACCAAAATTAGGGACACAGCCATGCCCCTTGACCCCCATTAGCCACACCCCCTGCCAAAAGAAGTTCCACCTCTGGAGGTAGTACTCCTGGGGTCAAGATGGACACATGACCAGCAGTAAAGGGTGTTGTGTGACCCCTCTAAGAACTCTCACCATCATTCTACCAACAGGGATTAGTTTGGCCCCCACAGGACCCCCCATGCAACTATCCTGCCATTGCAATAACGGGGGGGAGAGGCTGGGGGAAGTGTTCCCTCTAAGATTTTCCTCCCATGAGTGGCGTGAATTTTGTCTTCTGCACCAGTACTGAATTCATGAGCGCTGGTTTGGATGTGTGCCACTGTGGCACCCAAGTTATTAAATATTTTATAAACCTCTACCTTTTCCCTCTGCTACCATGTCTCTCACCCTCCCCTTGCCCCATCTGCCCCCTCACCCAACCCTAACCCTCTCCTCTTCCTTCCTCTTCCCCCATTGTCCCTCCCCTTTCCTCTCCCAGTATCACCCTGTCCCCTCCCCTCTCCCACCCCCACTGACACCTTCCCTCCCCTCCCCTCCCCTTCCTGCCCTTTTCCTCATTGTCGCCTCTTGGCCCCCTGGCATTTGTCTCTCCTCCACCCTGCCCCTTGGTGCCTTCCCATTTATTCTCCTGCCTTGGCCCTCTCCTCTCCCCTCAGCACAAGCTCCTTCCTCTGCTCACCCCCACCTTCGCCTTCCTTCTCCCCCTGCCCCTGCCCTCACTTTCTGCCTTCCAGAAAGCAGTTTGCGGGGCTGGAGCCTGTGGTCCGGCCCCATAAGCCCCAGCTGGTCCCGGTCCTATCCCCACAGGCTGTATGGCTCCAGCTGGAGTCAAGCGGCAACTGCATGAGGCCCGTCCTGGTGAGGCTGCCCTGGCTGGAATGCACCTCGTGTGGCTGCTGCTTAACTCCCAACTGGAGCTGGGGCCGCCCGCAGGGACCTGGACTGCAGTACTAAAAAGAGCACCACAGGTGGCCTCTGCTCCAATCCCGGCACCTGCTGAGCCCGAGTGCACCCTGCCCCACAGCACCCCAGCTGGGCTCCGCGTGGCCAGGGCTCCAAGGCGGCCTGGAGGAGGAGGTGGTGTCGCCGGACCAGGACCCCGGGTGGCAGCGGCGGTCCTGCTGGGGCGAGGGAGGAGAGGGAGGGGCCACGTGTCACCAGAAGCTGGCCCAGCTGCCCTACGTGCCCTGCTGGGGGGGAGGGGGAGGAGGCTGCTGCACTGTGCCAGTGTCCCCATCAAGTAGTGAAATGTCCGGCCGGGCTTTCTGGGACATTTCACTACTTGATGGGGCACTGGGACAGAGTATTTAAATTTGTGACAGTCCCGGAAAAATTGGTACATATAGTCAGCGTAACTATGATCCCTAGATTCCTTTCTGCAGTGCTCCTTCCTAGACAGTCACTTCCCATTCTGTATGCGTGAAACTGATTGTTCCTTCCTGAGTGGAGCACTTTGCATTTGTCCTTATTAAACTTCATCCTATTTACCTCAGACCATTTTTCCAGTTTGTCCAGACCATTTTGAATTATGACTCTATCCTCCAGAGTAGTTGCAACCCCTCCCAGCTTGGTGTCATCTGCAAACTCAGTAAGCGTACCCTCTATGCCATCATCTATATCGTTGATGAAGGTATTGAACAGAACCGGTCCCAAAACAGACCCCTGCGGAACCCCACCTGTTGTGCCCTTCCAGTATGACCGTGAACTGTTAATAACTACTGTCTGAGAACAGTTAGCCAGCCAGTTAGGCACCCACCTTATAGTAACCCCATCTAAGTTGTATTTCCCTAGTTTATTGATAAGAAGGTCATGCGAGACTGTATCAAATGCTTTACTAAAGTCTTGGTATACCACGTCCATCGCTTCTCCCTTATCCACAAGACTCGTTATCCTATCAAAGAAAGATATCAGATTGGTTTGGCATGATTTGTTCTTTAGAAATCCATGCTGGCTGTTACCTATCACCTTATTATCTTCCAGGTGTTTGCAGATGAATTCCTTAATTATTTGCTCCATTATCTTTCCTGGCACAGAAGTTAAGCTGAGTGGTCTGTAGTTTCTTGGGTTGTTCTTATTTCACTTTTTATAGATGGGCACTAGATTTGCCCTTTTCCAGTCTTCTGGAATCTCTCCTGACTTCCATGACTTTTGAAAGATAATAGCTAAAGGCTCAGATACCTCCTCTATCAGCTCCTTTAGAATTCTAGGATGCATTTCATCAGGCCCTGGTGACTTGCAGACATCTAACCTTCCTAAGTAATTTTTAACTTGTTCTTTTTTTATTTTAACGTCTAAACCTACTCCCTTCCCACTAGCATTCACTGTTAGGCATCCCGTCTCCATCAATCTTCTTGGTGAACACTGAAAGAAAGAAGTTATTAAGCACCTCTCCATTTCCAAGTTTTCTGTTCTTGTTTCTCCCCCTTCATTGAGCAATGTCTCTACCCTGTCCTTGGTCTTCCTCTTCTAATATATATGTGTAGAATGTTTTCTTGTTACCTTTTATGTCTCTAGCTAGTTTGAGCTTGTTTTGTGTCTTTGCCTTTCTAATCTTGCCCCTGCATACTTGTGGGCTACGTCTAGACTGGCACGATTTTCCTGAAATGCTTTTAACGGAAAAGTTCCGCACTTTTTGCGGAAAAGTGTCCGTGGCCAATCTAGACGCGCTTTTGCGCAAAAAAAGCCCGATCGCCATTTTCGTGATTGGGGCTTTTTTGCACAAAACAAATCTGAGCTGTCTACACTGGCTCTTTTGCGCAAAAGGGACTTTTGCCCGAACGGGAGCAGCATAGTATTTCCGCAAAAAGCACTGATTTCTTGATTGTTTTTTCTCTTAGGTAAGCTCCCATGGGATGCAAGACTAACAGCTCTGAGTTTACTAAAGTCTGCCTTCCTGAAATCCATTGTCTCTATTTTGCTGTTCTCCCTTCTTCCATTCCTTAGAATCATGAACTCTGTGGTTTCATGATCACTTTCACCCAAGCTGTCTTGCACTTTCAGATTCTCAACCCGTTCCTCCTTATTTGTTAAAATCCAATCTAGAACTGCTTCTCCCCCCCCCCCCCCCCCCCAGTAACTTTCTCAACCTTTTGAAATAAAAAATTGTATCCAATGCAGTCCAAGAACTTGTTGGATAATCTGTGCCCTGCTGTGTTAGTTTCTCAACAGATGACCACCAAATCCTGTGCTTTGGATTATTTTGTCAGTTGTTTAAAAAAAAGCCTCATCCACCTCTTCTGCCTGGGTAGGTGGTCTGTAGTAGACCCCTAGCATGACATCACCCTTGTTTTCTTACCCCTTTTAACCTAACCCAGGGACTTCCAACAAATCTCTGTCTCCTATGTCCATCTCTACCTCAGTCCAAGTGTATACATTTTTAATACGTAAGGCATTACCGCCTCATTTTTCCCCCTGCTTATTCTTCCTAAGCAAGCTGTACCCTTCTATACCAATATTCCAATCGTGTGTAATACCCACCATGTCATAATTGTGTTTATTTATTAGCACTTCAAGTTCTTTCTGCTTATTCCCCATACTACTTGCATTTGTATACAGACAGCTAAGATGCTGCTTTGATTTTGCCCCCCACTTCTGTCTTGGCCCTCCTTTATCTCTTCTGTTATAGCCCATGCTCCCTCCCATTTCTGGCCCATCTCTCAGGTCTCCATGTTTTTCACTTAGCTGTGGGCTTTGGTCACCTGATCCCATCAAACCTAGTTTAAAATCCTCCACTAGGTTAGTCAGCCTGTATGCAAATACTCTCTTCCCCTTACTCGATAGGTGAACCCCATCTCTGCCTAGCAGTCCTTTCTGGAATGGCATCCTGTGATCAAGGAAGCCAAAGCCTTCCTGGCGACACCATCTTCCCAGCCAGGCATTCACCTCCAGGATGCACCTGTGCTCCAAACTCTTGCATCTGTGCTCCCAGAGCCCTGTAGTCACACCTCACAGTATCATTAGTGCCCACATGGATGAGTAGCATGGGGTAGTAGTCAGAGGGATGGGTAATCCTTGACAATTTCTCTGTAACGTCTCAGATACGGGCTCCTGGCAGGTAGCATATCTCCTGAGATGTCATGTCAGGGTGACTGATCGGTGCCTCTGCCCCCCTCAGAAGAGTGTCTCCAACCACCACTCCCCTACATTTCCTTCTCTCAGTGGTGGCTGCAGACCTCTCAGCCTTGGGGGTACAGGGCTTCTCCTCCTCCTCCTTAGGGGGGATTCCTTATCTCTCATATCCAGGGCAGCATAACGGTTCTCCAGAACCACGGTGGGAGGGTTGAGCAGGGGTGGCGCACTCCCTGCTGCCAGAAGTAACCAGCTGCCAGTGGGTTCCACCAGCAGGTACCTTTTCACACTGGATGGTCCCCCCCCCCCAGCCTGGATTTCTGTAAGTGGGAAATGCAAGCCATAGTCCCTGCAAAACCACACCAGGGTAGAGGCATCCATGGTCAGGTGGTCGGTCTGGCTGCAGGCGGAGGAGACAGAAGCAGTGCTGGCACAGGTGATGCAGGTCTTCCTAACCATATTGAGACTCCCTCTTTCAACCTTCCCTGTCTGCAGCCCCCTGTCTGCTGTGCTGGTAATATACAGGTTGAACGTGTCTAGTCCAGCACACTGTGGTCCAACAACATCCCTATTCCAACATGATTTTAGGTAGCTAGGTGTCCACCTATCATGGGTGTGGCCAAGTTTCCCACAGTCCCATAAAGTTTGTTTACAGCCACCAGTCATGGTTCTGTGTTCTGTGCTGTTACTTAGCTCTAATCTTGTAAGAGCCCAGTGAGCAGTGGAAGTGTTGTTAATAATGCTAGACAATATTGACCTGCCGTGATTTGGCAGATTCTCTGGCTTGGTACCCCTTCTGTGCCTCTCGACTCCAGCGTATCAGGCCAGGGCCGGTCCCTCAATTCCTAGGAAAGACTAATATGAGGTGGGCATCCCCGTGGAACCTCGGGAGGCCAATCACCTAACCCAACCAGCAGATAGATGGTAGATTGACGCTCAAGAGTAAGTGTGCTGCTGGACCCATCTTTATACCCATAGGGGCCCGTATCCTCTTTCTTATCTAAGATGCCAAATTGTACTGATCCGTCTTTGTGACGCCAGTTCTTACAAGGGAGTTTCAACTTAATGTACACTTGCAAGAGAGAGAACTAAATTGTAAGTACTGGACATTCTTTACTGGGCGGGAGATTCTTCCCCCCGCGGACGGCTGTGTGTTCGTATCAATATATGTGCCAGCCAAGGCAGTTCTCGCAGCCTCGAGGTCAGCAATTAGCTCGATCACCCTCATATCTCTGCTTACAGTTGTCCAGGGTCACAGCAGCCAGCATATCCGGGCCTCCTGTCAAGGCTTCAAAGACTATGCTCATTTTACTGCTCTCTGTGCCCTGTATGCTTCCAGGCAAGCAAAGATGGATGTTACAGGGGGGGCTCCTGTCTGGCTACAGGAGGTCAACTTGTAGTCAACTACACAATTAACTGCTAAGCCTGGGTTTATCGGTTAATCCTGTCGACTATATTCCCCCCCCCCCGCCCCCGCTGTCTCTGTGTCAGTATCTAACATCCCTATCTGATATGCACGGCCCACTGACTTCAGTTGGAATTGCACTTGTGTATGTGAGGAAGAGTTTTGCACATTGTAAATATACTCTAGATTAGTGTAGTCCACAAGAGCAATCTCTGCAATTTGAGGAAACAGTAGACTGCATAAAAATTGATCTTTAGGTTTGTAAGGGGCTTTCATACTGAAATACAATTGAATGAAGAATATTTTGAACCAAAGGACATGCTTGGTCAGTGTTCTATTTCCATTCATTCTGATGCTATTCTTGTGATTATTATCTAGGGGCCTTTCTTGTAGTCACTGTACAGACATCTACAAAGTTGCATCCCAAACTCTGAAGACAGAGCTTACAGTTGAAAAAAATATTTTCATTTTTTTCCAGTTTTATTTTGTGCATTTGAGAGCACTTTTTGTGTCTAATAATGGCATTTTCTTTCTCATTTCCCCCCTTTCTCCTTCTGCTTGATCCCACAGGGAAGTCATAATTCTGTGATTTTCACCAAACTCTGTTGCAATGCAAATGAGTGTGATGTGATAAATTCAGCATTATGACATCACTTCTTGACCATCAAGAGAAGATGGGGTATGCAGGAGCTATCCTTGTTTAAACACACAGTGCTTTAGTAAATAGCAGACATGGTAAGAAACTGTGACAAGTAATGGATTTCTGCAAGTCTGATCTATTTGAAAGCCTCTCTGCTTAAATGGTGATGCTGCATCTGCACCACAAAGGCTTTCAGTTCTTTTTCTGTTAAACATTTTTGTTTCTGATGTTCAGTGCTCATACAAAAGCCCTCTTGACTTTTCATGTATAATTGTAATACAGGCAGTCCCCGACTTACGCGGATCCGACTTATGTCGGATCCGCACTTACGAACAGGGCTTTCTTGCCCCGGAGCTCACAGGCAGCGGTCAGCCACCTCGAGCTCCGGGGTGAGAAAAGCTGCTCCCGGTGCCCCTGGTCTGCTGGGGACCGTCTCCAGCAAACCAGGGGCACCGGGAGCAAAGCGGTCCGGCGCCAGAGCAAAGCCTCAGAGGCGAGGCACCCCCCGCTGCCGCTTTGCTCCCTGTGTCCCTGGTCTGCTGGGGGGGGTGCAGCTAGTGTGCCCCCCCCAGCAGACCAGGCTTTTCTTGTGGACCCTGGGGCAGAGCAGCTGGGGCGCTGCCGGTTGGTCCCACAGCGCTGCTCTGGGCACTACTGGACCAACCCGGCAGCACCCCAACTGCTCTGCCCCAGGCGTCCTGATTCAGCCGCTGCTGGTCAGTTTCAGCAGCGGCTGAATCAGGACTCCTGGGGCAGAGCAGCTGGGGTGCTGCTGGGTTGGTCCAGTAGCGCCGAGGAGCGGTGCTACTGGAGCAACCCAGCAGCACCCCAGCTGCTCTGCCCCAGACGTCCCCAAGTCAGCCGTTGCTGAAACTGACCAGCGCTGACTACAGGAAGCCCGAGGCACAGTTGCTCTGCCCCGGGCTTCCTGGAATCAGCTGCTGATCAGTTTCAGCAGCAGCTGACTTGGGGTTCTTAAGTTGAATCTGTATGTAAGTCAGAACTGGCGGTCAGTTTCAGCAGCGGCTGAATCTGGACGCCAGTTCCGACTTACATACAGATTCAACTTAAGAACAAACCTACAGTCCCTATCTTGTACGTAACCCGGGGACTGCCTGTACTTTGTGTTCTGTTTCACCTACTAATGTGTTACATTTAGTTATGCAATTTGATGCTAGGGTTTTTTTTGAAGGCTTTGGGGTTTATGTATATAATTATTGCATAGAAAGTCTTGGCTATTAAAAAGTAAACCTTGAGTGATTATGTAACTTAAGTTACAGGGTATTGGTGTGTCTAAGGCTATGTCTACACCAGAGAGCTTACAGCGGCCAGTGATGCAGCTGTGTCACTGTAAGATCTCTGTGCTAACAGAAGAGAACTGTGGCTGTGTTGGTGGGAAAAGATCTGCTGTCAACATAGCACTGTGCACGCTACCACTTATGCCAGGGTAATTTATGTCGCTGAGGGGCATAGAATATTCACACCCCTGAGGGACATGAGTTTTGCCAACCGAAGTGGAAGTTTAGACATGGCCTGAGATGTAAGCAATTAAATACCAGAATTTATTTTAAAATCTGAATACTTGCATATCTATTGCTGTCTTCAAAATGCTGTGTAAACCTTAAAAGGCCATTGTCAACCTAAAACAAATTAAACTACGTAATTTAGACCAAAATACTACGTCCTTCCATGACTCGATTCCACAGAGATTGGCGAGGATGGTTGGGGGCAATTGGAAATTAGTACTTTTTTTGTTTTAACAAACTAACTCTCAAGGGGTATGTCTACACTACCCCACTAGTTCGAACTAGCGGGGTAATGTAGGCATACCGCACTTGCAAATGAAGCCCGGGATTTGAATTTCCCGGGCTTCATTTGCATAAGCGGGGAGCCGCCATTTTTAAAACCCCGCTGGTTCGAACCCCGTGCAGCGCGGCTACACGCGGCACGAACTAGGTAGTTCGAACTAGGCTTCCTAGTTCGAACTACCGTTACTCCTCATTTCACGAGGAGTAACGGTAGTTCTTCTTCGGGTAGTCCCCGTGGGTGCTCCACGTCTGGTGTCGGGCTGGTCCCGGCGCCGCGAATCGGAGCTTGCCATAGCTGTAATCGACCGGGTCGCGCATGCGTGAGTAGCGTTCGCGCCTTTGAACAGCCGCGCGCGACCCGGTCCCCGCCAGTTCCTCTCATCCGCCCCTGGTCGCGGACGGAGTTCTTCTTGTCTCCTATTTACCTCAGAGAAACGTGAAACGAATATTATTAATTAACGCTGCCATTAAAACTGAACTACTGGACGTAATTAATCTTAAAACCGGCGGTTCAAACCGCGGCTCCGGTCAGTTTCGCCGCAGCCCTAGTCCCACCGGCTTATTTAAAAAAAAAAAAAAAAAAAAAAAAAAAAAAAAAAAAGGAAAGGAAAAGGGAGTAATAATAATAAATAAATAAAATTAAATAAATAATAGAGATATACAAAATATACAGAGGAAATAAAACCAACAAGTATCACTCGCAGAGAGAGGCGCGGGACAAGCCCTCTCAGTCCTTCAAAATGCCGGGCTCTCCCGGCTTCAAGAAATGTTCTGTCTGCAGGGACTCTCTGCCACTCTCGGACGGTCATTCCGCCTGTGTCCGTTGTCTCGGGGAGGCACATATTCCCCAAAAGTGTGGGCACTGTGCCAAACTCACATCCAGAGCTCGTAAGGAGCGGGAAAGGCGGTTAAAAGAAATTCTATTCGATAAGGCACTGATGCCTTCTACTTCGGCAGGATCCTCTGCCTCGGATCCTATCCTGGAGAAGCGGAGGGCTCCTTCCCCAAAGGCACCTTCTCCGAGCAGGAAGAGAGCCTCTCCTGCAAAGTCCCTGCCAATAGCCCCACAGCCGCGGGGCACCGCAGGAGGAAAGCCGGGTGCCTCTGGTTCCAGGGCAGCCCGCGCACCGGCAGGAAAAAAGCCGCCCGGCACGTCAAAGCCGCGGCCTCAGCCGGCACCGCAGGAGCCCCTTAAAGGGCCAGCTCCGTCGGCACCCACGCTCCCGGTGCCGACCACTCCAGCCTCCTCACACAGTTCTCCTCGCAGGGAGCTGTCCTCAGCACCGTGCGCACCGGGAGAGCAGCCTGCAGACCAAATGCCTGCCTCCTCACATTCCTTTGAATCTGCAACCCTGCAGCCTTCCTCTCAGGAGCAGCTCCCACCTCAGACTTCTAGGGCACCATCCAATTCACATGCTCGGGTGCTCTCTCGCTCACCCTCTCCGGAGGCATCTTCTCGCGCTCTGGGTCGTAGGAAGAGTTGCAATCGCAGGGTGTCTTCTCATCATCATCATCATAGGGAGCGTAGTTGTTCGCATCACAGGCGCTCTAGGTCTCGATCTCCTTCCAGACATTCCACGTACTCATCACAGCGTTTGTACTATGATAGGCATGGCAGCGCTAGAGCATCTAAGCATTCATCACCTGCACGCTCTGCTCGGCATGGCTCACATTATCATGACCGTTACTATGACGAATTTTCGCGCTGTAGTCAGTCACGATCTCGCTGTAGGTCACCATGCTCTTGTCGCTCCATAAGTCCAGGTTCCACACATTCTGGACGGCAGAGACACCCTTCCCGGAGACCCGTGTCGTCCCCACGATCCCCGACTCCTAGGTCACAGCAATCAGACCTGGAGGAGGGACAACTTTCTGAGTCAGAACCAGACAAGTCTCCTAATGCTAATTCTTCAGTATCTTCGGCTGTCAAAGTTATAACTCCGAGCGAGTCGTCACTCCCTGATGATCTAAAGGAATTCCAGGATCTGTTTCGCCGTGTAGCGCAATCGCAAGAGGTGCAGATCACTGAGACTCAAGGAAAACAACATAAGTTGTTCAAAAATTTGCATCCGAAGCAACAGAGAAGGATTGCTCTACCGATAGATGAAGCCATTATGGAGGTGGCCGAGGATATCTGGCAAACGCCAACCTCAGTGCCACCCACTAACAAAAGAGTGGACAAAAAGTATTTCGTACCATCAAAAGGCCTGGATTTTCTTTTCAATCACCCCCAGCCTAATTCGTTGATCGTCGATGCAGTCCGCCATAAGACAAAGACTTCGCACTTTAAGAATTCCCTTCCGGACAAGGATTCAAAAAAACTGGATTCATTCGGCCGTAAGGTTTATTCTTCCTCAACCTTACTCCTTCGGATCGCCAACTATGCTGCGCTCCTATCAAACCTTAATTTTGATAACTATTCCAAGCTTCCTGAACTAATGCAATATCTCCCGGACAGTAAGAAACATCTTTTGAAAGCTGTAGTTCAAGAGGGATTCGCGGCATGCAGAACATCCCTACAAATCGCTGCTGATGTGGCGGACACCGCGGCGCGAGCCATGGCTTCAGGCATCGCTATGCGTAGGGCCTCATGGCTGTTGTCAGCGGGAGCTCCTAGGGAGTTACAAACCAAGGTTGAGGACCTGCCCTTCGATAAGCAAAAGCTGTTTGCCTCCTCAACCGATGAAATTTTACACTCGGGGAAGGATTCACGTACTACCCTCAGAACTCTGGGTATGTACACACCACCTTTCAGACAAAGGAGATACTATCCGTTCCAAAGGAGGTATGACTATGCCTCGTATAGGCAACAGCAGCGCGCACCTGAACAACCCAAATTTCGTCAGCGCCCGCAGCGCAAACGTCAACAACAGCAAAATCGTCCACCAACCAGACCTGCTCCTAGGCAGCAGGTTTGACTCACATGCAAAGGACGCGAACATGCCTCCAGTGGTCAATATACAGAAGCGCGTTTCCAACACATTCAACCACCGGCTGAAGCCTTACATACATCAATGGGCCAGCATTACATCGGACCGATGGGTCCTAGAATTAATAACATCAGGCCTCTCGATTCCATTCATTTCAGTTCCTCCCACTACCCCCCCTACCTTGGCTCCGACTGTGAACCCGTCCCACGAGAACGTTCTTCGAGAAGAAATCATCCACCTCTTAAACATAGGTGCCATAGAACGGGTCCCGAAGGAGTTTCACGGAAAAGGGTTCTACTCCAGGTACTTCCTGGTTCCCAAGAAGTCAGGGGGGTGGAGGTCAATCCTCGACCTAAGAGGTCTAAATCGCTTCATCCGCAAACAGCGCTTCAAAATGACCACGCTGGTCAAGATCATGCCAGCACTAAACAAAGGAGACTGGTTCGCAGTCCTAGATCTGCAGGACGCTTATTTCCACATCTCAATTCACGTGGCACACAGGCGATTTCTACGGTTTCTGGTAGGAAACGACCACTTCCAGTTCAAGGTACTCCCGTTCGGCCTTGTATCGGCACCGAGGGTGTTCTCCAAGACACTAGCGGTGGTAGCGGCTCATCTACGCAGGATAGGAGTCGCAATTTTTCCTTACCTGGACGATTGTCTGATCAAGGGGCGCACATGCGCGGAGACCTCCCACATGGTGAAGGTCACTCTAGCTCTATTCAAGTCTCTCGGCCTTGTTGTAAACACAGAAAAATCCCGACTGCAACCAACGCAGATTCTTACTTTCATAGGCGCACGGCTAAACTCTCTCGAAGAACGAGTGCATTTGCCGGTAGAGCGTTTCCAGGTCATAAAGGACCTGGTGACAACGATTTTGCAGTCTCCTATGCTACCAGTCCGCGTATACCTGCAGCTCCTGGGTCATATGGCGGCTACTACGATTATCGTGCGACACGCAAGACTAAATTTAAGGTGCCTACAACATTGGCTGGCCACCGTGTACAATCCCGCCAGGCACAGCGTCCGCAAAACGGTGGTGATACCCATGCAGGTCAAACAGTCCCTGCACTGGTGGACCGATCCCAGCAACATGTTAGTAGGGGTTCCGTTTCACGCTCCGCAACCAGCAAGAGAGATAACCACGGACGCATCTCTCACGGGTTGGGGCGCTCACATGGGTACCGAAAAGGCACAAGGCCGATGGTCTCCAGCGGAGATGTTGTTGCACATCAACCTCCTCGAGCTACGGGCAATATTTCACGCATGCAGACGGTTCAAGCAGCACATAAGAGGCACAACAACAAGGATTCTAACAGACAACATCGTAGCGATGTATTATGTGAACAGACAAGGCGGTGCTCGCTCCAGATCCCTTTGTGCAGAGGCAGTTCGACTGTGGAAGTGGTGCACTCGAAACGACACTTCTCTCGTCGCTGCGTACTTACCCGGTGCAGAAAACACTATCGAAGATGCTCTAAGCAGACATTTTTACCAGGACCACGAGTGGGAAATTCGTGCGGACGTCCTCAGGCCCCTTTTTCACCGCTGGGGTCAACCGGACATAGACCTCTTTGCCACAAGGACCAACGCGAAATGCAGAGCTTATTGCTCCAGAGCGGGAGTGGGCATGCACTCTCTAGGAGATGCGTTTCTTCTTCACTGGGGAACATCACAGTTATATGCTTTCCCTTCTGTTGTGCTCATTCCCAAGGTGCTAGAGAAGGTTGTCATGGACAGGGCGCGAGTGCTGATCATAGCCCCGGCTTGGCCCAGGCAACCGTGGTATTCGACCCTCCTGCAGCTCTCGACTCGGACACCGTACCGATTCCCTCATCTACCGGACTTACTGTCGCAACAGAAGGGCTCTCTTCTCCATCCGAGGCTGGACACCCTTCACTTAATAGCCTGGATGATAGATGGTTCAGCACGTCCGAGATGCTTTGCTCGGACCAGGTAAAGCGCATCCTGCTCTATAGTAGGAAAGAATTGACTAGAAAGACCTATCTCTCAAAATGGTCAAGATTCACTCGCTGGTGCGCTCCTAAAGACCTCAACCCCTTTCTGTCACCACTTAATGTCATATTGGACTATATTCTTCAGCTGCAGACGGATGGGCTGTCCATATAATCACTTAGAGTTCATGCAGCGGCAATTGCGGCCTTCCACATGCCCATCGAAGGGAAGTCAGTTTTTTCCCATCCTATAGTGGCAAGATTCTTTAAAGGCCTCGTTAACCTTAATCCACCAGTTAGGCCCCCGCCACCTGCGTGGAGTCTTGACTTGGTCCTCGACGTTTTAACTAAAACCCCGTTTGAACCTCTAGCAACCGCTCCGTTGCCTCACCTCACGATGAAAGTACTTTTTCTCCTCGCTATAACGTCGGCACGTAGGGTGGGTGAGCTCGCAGCACTGATGTCATCGCCCCCATATACAGTTTTTTCTAAGGAGGCTGTGACATTGAGATCACATCCAGCTTTTCTGCCAAAGGTCTGTACCGACTTTCACATCAATGAACCGATCGTTCTGACATGTTTTTACCCAAAACCTCACAAGTCAAGTCGGGACGCTCTTTTGCACACTCTAGACGCCTGCAGAGCTCTAGCCTTCTACATAGATAGAACCCGTGCCTTTAGGAAGACGGATCGTCTGATTGTCTCCACCCTGGAACACTCTAAAGGTCAAGCCTTATCTGCCCAACGTATCTCGAAGATCATCGTTTCTTGTATTACTACCTGCTATAACATGGCCAAGAAACCGCTTCTATCACACCCTAGAGCCCATTCGACACGAGCGATGGCTACGTCAACGGCCTTTGTCAGAGGGGTACCCTTACGCGACATATGCCGTGCTGCTACATGGTCTTCCAACACGACATTTGCAAGGCATTACGCAATAGTGCAGCGCTTGGCTTCTGATTCGGCCCTAGCCTCAGCGGTGTTGCCAAGCCACAATACTAGTGATTCCGTAGCCCACGTTTAGTGGATTACTGCTCCGGAGTCACCAGACGTGGAGCACCCACGGGGACTACCCGAAGAAGAAGAAGAGGTTACTCACCTTCGGTGCAGTAACGATGGTTCTTCGAGGTGTGTCCCCGTGGGTGCTCCGTGACCCGCCCTCCTCCCCGCTACGGAATCTTCTTTATTATCTTTTTCAGATGGCGGTGAGAGGAACTGGCGGGGACCGGGTCGCGCGCGGCTGTTCAAAGGCGCGAACGCTACTCGCGCATGCGCGACCCGGTTGATTACAGCTATGGCAAGCTCCGATTCGCGGCGCCGGGACCAGCCCGACACCAGACGTGGAGCACCCACGGGGACACACCTCGAAGAACCATCGTTACTGCACCGAAGGTGAGTAACCTCTTCTTCGAACTAGGAAGCCTAGTTCGAACTACCTAGTTCGTGCCCCGTGTAGCCGCGCTGCATGGGGTTCAAACCAGCGGGGTTTTAAAAATGGCGGCTCCCCGCTTATGCAAATGAAGCCCGGGAAATTCAAATCCCGGGCTTCATTTGCAAGTGCGGTATGCCTACATTACCCTCCTAGTTCGAACTAGGAGGGTAGTGTAGACATACCCAAGTTGATTGTAGAGAAACTGAGACAGAGAGAGAATTGACTTGCCCAAGGTATCACAGCAGAGCGGTTATAACTCAGGAATTCCTTGCTTCTAGTCCCATGCTCAGTCAACAACTTAGACCGTGCTACAGTTCATAATTCATACAGCATCTAGCACATTGTGGGTGCTCTTGGAAACACGAATGTGTCTTATCTTAATTCTAGCGGAATAAAAGAAATGCAGATCAGAGTGATTTTATTTGCACATTGAATAACATTAAGGCCATCAGAATAGAATTTGGAGTTTTTGAAATGGGAATATGATAAATATTGTGGATGAAGTATCAGAGGGGTAGCCGTGTTAGTCTGGATCTGCAAAAGCGACAAGGAGTCCTGTGGCACCTTATAGACTAACAGATGTATTGGAGCATAAGCTTTCGTGGGCAAAGACCCACTTCGTCAGATGCATGTAGTGGAAATTTCCAGAGGCAGGTATAAATATGTAGGCTAGAGATAAAGAGGTTAATTCAGTCAGGGAGGGTGAGGCCCACTTGTAGCAGCTGATGTGGAGGTGTGAACACAAGGGCTACGTCTACACTGGCCCCTTTTCCGGAAGGGGCATGTAAATTTCACCTATCGTCGTAGGGAAATCCGCGGGGGATTTAAATATCCCCCGCGGCATTTAAATAAAAATGTCCGCCGCTTTTTTCCGGCTTTTAAAAAAGCCGGAAAAGAGCGTCTAGACTGGCCCCGATCCTCCGGAAAAAGTGCCCTTTTCCGGAGGGTCTTATTCCTACTTCAAAGAGAGGAGAAACTGCTTTTGTACTTGGCTAGCCATTCACAGTCTTTGTTTAATCCTGAACTGATGGTGTCAAATTTGCAGAACACTTCAATCTCCCTGCACACACAGTAGCAGATCTAAAGGTAGCCATCCTGCAGCAAAAAAAACTTCAAGACCAGACTTCAAAGAGAAACTGCTGAGCTACAGTTCATCTGCAAATTTGATGACACCAGTTCAGGATAAAACAAAGACTGTGAATGGTTAGCCAAGTACAAAAGCAGTTTCTACTCTCTTGGGGTATGTCTACACTACCCTCCTAGTTCGAACTAGGAGGGTAATGTAGGCATACCGCACTTGCAAATGAAGCCCGGGATTTGAATTTCCCGGGCTTCATTTGCATAAGCGGGGAGCCGCCATTTTTAAAACCCCGCTGGTTCGAACCCCGTGCAGCGCGGCTACACGGGGCACGAACTAGGTAGTTCGAACTAGGCTTCCTAGTTCGAACTACCGTTACTCCTCGTGAAATGAGGAATAACAGTAGTTTGAACTAGGAAGCCTAGTTCGAACTACCTAGTTCGTGCCCCGTGTAGCCGCGCTGCACGGGGTTCGAACGAGCGGGGTTTTAAAAATGGCGGCTCCCCGCTTATGCAAATGAAGCCCGGGAAATTCAAATCCCGGGCTTCATTTGCAAGTGCGGTATGCCTACATTACCCTCCTAGTTCGAACTAGGAGGGTAGTGTAGACATACCCTTGGTGTTCACACCTCCACATCAGCTGCTGGAAGTGGGCCTCACCCTCCCTGACTGAATTAACCTCGTTATCTCTAGCCTACATATTTATACCTGCCTCTGGAAATTTCCACTACATGCATCTGACGAAGTGGGTCTTTGCCCACAAAAGTATATGCTCCAATACATCTGTTAGTCTATAAGGTGCCACAGGACTCCTTGTTGCTATTGTGGATGAAAACATTGTAAGAAGTACTTCTAGCATAAGCATTCAGCTGTACTTCTAAATAAATTATGAAGGTGAACTCTCTTGCCCATTCTCTAGATCTGTCAGTGTTTGAAACAAGTTAAATTTCTGTACCCATTATAAAGTTTACATTGGCATCTTAACTAAGAGTTTGTTAAAGAAGTGTATCTTTTATATTCTAATTAGTACTTGTGCTCTATAAAATTCCAGTTTTGCAAACCTATTTGTAAAGTGAAGTACATGTGTGAATAATCCTATTAAGTTCAGTGTTATTGCTCGTATGCATAAGTGTTTGCACAATTGGGGCTTTGGTTTATTTCCATCAAAAATTATTATTCTGTGTTGTGTTTGTATTCATTACAGTTCATTTAAATCAGGAAAAATCCTTTCCGTTGGAGGTTATCAAAAGTTAAAATATTTTTTAGGAAGCTTAGTAGAATTGAAATGTCAGGGGTAATTTTCATATTAGAAGGAAAAAGTTACTAATATAGGTTTCCTCCTGTGTTCTACAGTCTGTCCAATGAAGAGGCTGCTTTGAGGCTGCTTTGAGATGCTAACCAGGTACCTTGAACTTTTGGTTTTCCAGTGCAGCATCTCTAATATTTTGATGTAGGAGAAGACTAAAAAACCTTGATACTAAAATCCATTCTTGTTTCCATAACGTCAAAGGCTTTCTTAACTAGAGATGAGTTTAGATTGTCTTGTATCCTTAAAACAAACAAACCCTGTATCATGATGATCTCTTTACAGCAGGGGAGGGGAACCTAAGGCCCGGGGGCCAGATGCGGGCCCCGGCTTGCCTTGATCTGGCCCCGAGGCTCAGGGCTCCCCCACCAGCATTGGGGAGCCTGTGATGGTGCTCTGGTCCCCTGTGGGGCTGGAACACACAAAATCTATTAGCCTGGGCTCCACTACACTCTAGTGTGCAAGAGGAATGTGGGGAGTGTCTGTCTTCTCAGTCAGGGACCACGTCAGTGAAGATTTTTTTTTCTTCTTACTTGTGTGTGGCCCCTGACCCAAAAAAGGTTCCTCACCCCTGCTTTACAGGTTTGTCATCAGCATTTGCAGGCTCTTATCTCCACTGCCATTTTTATCATGTTTAGGAACAGTTCAGACAGTTCTAGTTAAATTGGTTTCTGACATGCTTTGGCCATCTGGTGTGAATGAATGGGTGGCACTAAGGCACATTTACAAAATGGTGAATTTAGGATGAAGCAGGAAGCTATTTAATCTGAATCAGAGTTTAAATGCTGATTTTTAAATACAAATTTCAAATGAATGCCAGTGTAGAAAAAGCCAAAATTTGTTGCCAAAGTGCCATAAATAGTTCTTCTTCGAGTGATGTCCCCGTGGGTGCTCCAGTGTTGGTGTCAGGTCGTCCCGGCGTCGCAGATCGGCGTTTTGAACAGCAATAGTCAGCCGGACCGCGCATGCGTGGTTAGCGTCTTGCGACGTTCGCGCCCTTTTTCCTCACACGCGTCATCTGGCACCTGCCAGTTCCTTCGTTGCCTCCCTCGGTCACAGACAGAGTGAGCTCTTCTCAACTGTTTGGTCACGAAAGAAAAGAAGAATACTCTTAGTTAGTCGTTAGTTGTTATTCTTAGTCATAGTTCTAGTTACAGTTAGCAAGTTCGGCGTTGGTTTAAAAAATATTCTTGTTCAAAGGCTGTTTTCTCAGGCCATTTAAAAAAAAAAAAAGAGAGAGAGAGGAAGAAGGAAGAATCTGAACAACCAAAGTGGAGGAGGACTGATGACAGGACCCCTCTTACAATGCTGGGCTCACTGGGGTTCAAAAAAATGCGACACTTGTTGCGAAGCCATGTTGGCTTCCTACAGGCATTCCTCTTGTATCAGATGCCTAGGTTAGGCCCATGTGCCTTAGAAATGCTTGCACTGTTTGAAGCTGACGGCTAGGGCACGTCGGGACTGAGAGATGCATCTCCGCGTGCTCCTGTTCGACAAAGCACTACAGCCATCGGACTCAACATCGTCCACGTCTCGCTCGGACCCCCCTAGGCTCCAAAAATGGAGGGCTTCTTCCCCCATTACACGGTCCTCAGCAAAGAAATGCACCTCACAGCGCATTCCCTTCCACCCGTGCCAACAAGCAGGTTTAGTACTGTGGACAAGCCTGGTTCGTCCGGCACCGTCCCTTCATGTCCCAGGGCTGTTTCGGACCCGAAAGTTCGCCAAACGGCACCGTCGTTGCTGACAATGGGCTCGGGATCTCACTATCTGGCATCGAAGGCACCATTGGCACCAACAGCCCCATCCACAAAAACTCCGGCACCAGCGTCGGCACCGACAGCAACAACCGCGCTGCAGCGGGCACCTCACTCTACCTCAGCACTGGACGCACCTAACAGACCATCGGCGCTGAGAGAGGCTCACACAAAGTCAAATAAGCCTCGGAGCTCTAGTCCTCGCTCTCCAACCTTTACGCCGGCACTGTCGCTTTCACCGCTGGCACCGCAGTCACCGGTACCGCATCACGCAGAAACCTTTGAAAGGCACCAGAAGTCTCAGTCTTCATTGCCTCCGGCACCGGGGCGCAAATTTCACCGCAGCACCTAGCCAAGACACGTCTCTTTCTCCTCTTCCCCCCCCCCCCCCCCCTTCCAGGGGCTCAGTAACGCTTCCTCATTCCCCAGCCTTATCGGGGCACACAGCATGTTGGGAGGAGCATAGGCGTGTCTTTTCCTCGAGGCACTCCTCTCCAAGATGGTCATGTCATATGATCACCACAGATATTACCACCGTATTGGACAACTGCCTACCACCGGCATCAGCCTTCCTATCCTAGACACTGGTCACCTTGCTGTTACAGATCCTCTCATCCACAGCGATATGCTCCTTCTCCTGTGCCTACTCATGGACAACACTCTCCACCTCATATTTCTTCATCTCCACCACACTATTCGGAACCAGAAGAGGGTCAGTTATCAGAACCTGATGATCAGCAGCCCGATACTTCCCCTACAGACCAGTCTTCCTCCTCTCCAGACGAAGCCGTCATCCTGGGGGACGCGTCCCCTACGGATGATCTTAAACAGTTCCAACAATTGTTCAAAAGGGTGGCCACTAGCCAGGAAGTCTAACTTAAGTTCAGGAGGAGTAGTACCGTCTCCTCAAAAACCTCCAACCCTCCCAACGAGCCAAGATCACATTCCCAATTGATGAGGCCTTTATGGAGGCTGCCGAGGAGATTTGGCAGACCCCAGCCTCTGCCCTGCCGACCAATAAGAGAGCAGACAAAAAGTATTTTGTGCTGGCTAAGAGTATGGAATTTTTATTTTTCTCAGCCTGATTCCTTAGTCGTGGATGCAGCCCAACACAGGTCCAAGACACAGCATAAGAATGCTGCAGCTGAAAAAGAAAGCAAGCGCATGGACCTTTTCGTCAGGAAAATATATTCCTCCTCAATGCTATTATTGCGCATCACCAATTATGCCATTCTCCTGTCTAATCACGACTTTGACAATTACACCAAACTTACTGCACCAATGGAACATTTGCCGGATGCCAAGAGACCCATTTTGAAGTCCATAGTCCAGGAGGGATACGCGTCCGCTAGGACTGGACTTCAGATCGCACTAGATGTGGCAGACACAGCGGCTTGTTCTACCGCGATAGTCATGAGGTGAGCCTCATGGCTACAAAGTGCTGGAGTCCCATGAGAGCTTCAGACCAAAGCGGAGGAACTCCCGTTCGACATAGAGAAATTGTTTGCGGAGAAGATGGACGAGGTCCTCCACTCAAGCAAGGACTCTGGAACCACTCTTCATATCCTTGGTATGTATACACCTCCATACTGGCGCAAAAGGTACACACCATACCAGAGACGCTACGACTTCTTGCACTCAAGATACCAGCAATGCCCATTCGATCAATCCCTGACGAGACAAGGAACCCAAAAGAGGCGCATTCAAAATAACCGCACCTCTAACCAACCATCCAACAAGCAGCAAGTTTGACAGCCTGGTTGAGGGCTCACAAATTCTCCCTGTGACATACCCACTCAATCACACAGTTCCCATTTTCTACCACTGTCTCAGACCTTTTTACCATAATTGGTTGACCACCATATCCGATCGTTGGGTTCTCGAGATCGTTTCATCAGGCTACACCATCCCCTTCGTATCACTACCTCCCCATCTACCCCCATCCCTTTTCAGGGACCCTTCTCACGAGAACTTACTAAAGCAGGAAGTCCATCGACTCCTTGCCTTCGGAGCAGTAGAAAGGGTACTGACTGAGTTCAGAGGCAAAAGGCTTCTATTCCCGCTACTTCCTCATCCAGAAAAAAACTGGAGGTTGGAGACCTAGACTCAATCTTCAGAAACTCAACCGTTACCTTCGAAAGCAGTGGTTCAAAATGGTAACTCTCACAACTATAATTCCAGTGTTAGACCACAGGGATTGGTTTGCAGCCCTCAACCTCCAAGATACTTATTTCCACATCACCATCCACCTCACTCACAGGCGGTTTCTTCATTTCACAGTAGAGCACTTCCAATTCGAGTGCTGCCCTTCGGCCTTTCCTCCGCACTCAGGGTGTTCTCAAAAACACTTGTGGTAGTGGTGGCGCACCTACATCGACAGGGCATCATAATCTTCCCCTACCTCGACGACTGCCTTAGATAAAGGGTCCATCTGCATCCAAAACATCCAATATGATTCTCACAGTAAGACAGACATTCAAGTCCCTCGGTCTGCTCATCAATGACCAGAAATCCACGCTAGAGCTGACCCAAACCCTGGAGTTCATAGGGGCTCGCCTTGATTCCACCACAGCACGAGCTTATTTACCTATTCAAAGGTTCCAAGCTATACAAGACTTAGTCTTGGTACTTACTATGAGTCCTACAGCTCCAATCCTCACGTGCCTGCAGCTCATGGGTCATATGGCTGCCACAACGTGTGGTCCACCATGCACGACGGCACTTTCGATGCCTGCAGCATTGGCTGGCATTTGTGTATATTCTCACAAGGCACCGCATCCATAAGCGGGTCACTCCACCATGTGCTGTAATAACTTCCCTCAAATGGCAGACCTAACCACACAACTTCCTTGCAGGAGTCCCATTCCATCAACCTCAACCATCCGTTCATATTACTACGGACACCTCCTTTATCGGTTGGGGTGCCAGTATGAACGGTTTCTCCGCTCAGGGGCGATGGACGCCATGAGAAACAACTTTCCACATCAGCATCCTGGAACTCAAGGCTGTTTTCAATGCCTGCAAACACTTCAAAGCGCATATCTGCAGGACCACGGTCAGAATACTTACCGACAACGTTGCTAAGATGTACTATATAAATCGCCGAGGGGGCACCCGCTCTCGCTCCCTTTTGTGTGGAAGCAGTGCGCCTCTGGAATTGGTGCATTCGCAACAAGACCACGCTAATTGCATCATACTTACTGGGAATCAGCAACGCTGCTGCAGACACTTTGTGCCAGACCATGAGTGGGAACTTCGACACAATGTTCTCCAACATATCTTCCACCACTGGGGCTTCCCTCAGATAGACCTCTTTGCTTCCTACAAGAACTCAAAATGCCAATGATACTGTTCCAGGTGGGGATTGGCCAGGGTTCTCTAGGTGACGCTTTTCTCCTCAATTGGGGAGGTCAATTTCTATATGCATTCCCTCCCACCACGCTCATTCCCAGGGTCCTAGAAAAGATCAACAGGGATAGAGCCAAGGTGATTCTCATAGCGCCCTCCTGGGCTTGCCAGACGTGGTTTCCCTTTCTTTATCAGATGTCTCTCCTCCCATCATATCCCCTACCCAAACTTCCCAACCTGCTGACCCAGAACCATGGGGGCCCTTCTTCACCCGCAGCCTCATGTTCTCCACTTGACAGTATGGTTCCTCATTGGTTCTCTGAGTCCGAGAGCCTCTGCTCTTCGCAAGTTAAACAAGTCCTGATGCATAGCAGGAAGGATACCACAAGGTCAACTTACCTTCACAAGTGGCGTAGGTTCGTCTCCTGGTGCACTACCAAGCAGTTGGACCCACATGCAGTGGCCCTGGATGAAATCCTGAATACATTCTCTCCTTAAAGCACTCAGGATCAGCCATCGGTTCCCTCAAAGTACACCTTGCGATGATCACCACCTTCCGATGTTCCATAGACGGCACCTCTGTGTTCACACACCTGGCTACCACGAGGTTCCTCAAAGGGTTGGCCAACCTCAATCTGCCCCACAGCCCTCCACCACCTCCCTGGAACTTAGATCTAGTCCTGGACGCCTTCACTTAACCACCCTTTGAACCGCTATCTACTGTACCACTTCCACGCATCACAATGAAGGTGGTTTTTCTACTTGCCGTTACTTCTGCCCGTAGGGTCAGTGAGCTGGCAGCCCTGATGTATCATCCTACGACCTCACCCAGCCTTCATCCCCAAGGTGTGTTCTGAATTCCATATCAACGAACCAATCGTTTTCCCCTCTTTCTTCCCCAAGCCGCATGCCTCGTCTCAGGAGACAACCTTGCATTCCCTTGATGTGCGTAGAGCTCTAGCCTTTTACATAGATAGAACTAGAGGTTTCCATAAGTCTCAACATTTGCTGGTGTCTCTAGCAGACCGTTCCAAAGGGGAACCACTCTCCCTCGCTTTCACAGGCCTTGGGAGGTAGGCCGGTCCTTGCCCACAGACAACCCGCCAACCTGAAGCATATTCTCACCAGCAACTACACACCGCACCATAATAACTCGAACTCAGGAACCAATCCTTGCAACAAACCTTGGTGCCAACTCTGCCCACATATATACACTAGCAACACCATCACAGGACCTAACCAGATCAGCCATACTGTCACTGGTACGTTCTCCTGCACATCTACCAACGTAATATATGCCATCATGTGCCAACAATGCCCCACTGCTATATACATCGGCCAAACTGGACAGTCCCTACGTAAAAGAATCAATGGACACAAATCTGATATTAGGAATGGCAACATACAAAAACCTGTAGGGGAACACTTCAATCTTCCTGGACACACAATTGCAGATCTAAAAGTAGCCATCCTGCAGCAAAAAAACTTCAGGACCAGACTTCAAAGAGAAACTGCTGAGCTACAGTTCATCTTTAAATTTGACACAATCAACTCTGGATTAAACAAAGACTGTGAATGGCTTGCTAACTCCAAAAGCAGCTTCTGCTCTCTTGGAATTCACACCTCCAGATCAGCTGCTAGAAGTGGGCCTCATCCTCCGTGATTGGATCCACCTCGTCATCTCCAGCCTGATCCTGGCCTGCATATTTATACCTGCCTCTGGAAATTTCCACTACATGCATCTGACGAAGTGGGTCTTTGCCCACGAAAGCTTATGCTCCTACACTTCAGTTAGTCTATAAGGTGCCACAGTCTGAATCTGCAAAAGTGACGAGGAGTCCTAACACGGCTACCCCTCTGACACTCATCTCAACGCATCTTGAATGTCATAGTTTTGTGTATCAAGTGTTACACCATCCAGAACAAGCCACTTCCGACAGCACCCAGGGCTCATTCTACAAGAGCCATAGCGACATCCAGGGCTTTCCTGTTAGGGGTCCCTCTTTGAGACATCTGCTGTGCAGCCACATGGTCTTCTAATGACACTTTTATGAAACACTGCACTATAGTACACCATTTAGCTACTGATTCCTCAGTGGCCTCAGCAGTGCTCTCAACAGCCCTTAAAGCATGACTCCAAGACCTGCCGTCCAGGTGCTCTTGAGTACTGCTACAAAGTCACCAACAGTGGAGCACCCACGTGGACATCACTCAAAGAAGAAGAGGAAGTTACTTACCTCGCGCAGTAACGACGGTTCTTCGAGATGTGTCGCTCCGCGGGTGCTCCACTAACCACCCTCCTCCCCGCTTTGGAGTCTCTGCTCGTAATTATGGGTTTTTTTCAGATACTCGGGTGGACGAGAGGAATTGGTGGGAGCCAGACCTCACACGTGAGGAAAAGGGCGCAAATGTCGCGAGACTCTAACCGCGCATGTGCGATCCGGCGGACTACTGCTGTTCAAAACTCGGATCTGCAGTGCCGGGACGACCCAACACCAACAGTGGAGCACCCACGGAGGGACACATCTTGAAGAACCGTCGTTACTGCATGAGGTGAGTAACTTTCTCCTCGTCGAGTGATTGTTCACGTCGATTCCAATTCAGGTGTTCGTGCACGCAGCACGCGTACGTCGGAAACTTTTCCTCTAGCAGCTCCTGTAGGCGTGGCTGTAGAGACCCCTAGAGTGGTGCCGCTATATCAGCACATATATACCACTGCCAACCCTACCCTCCCTTAGTTCCTTCTTACTGTCCGTGGTGATGTTGGAACTGTAGTTAGCTCCTGCTTAGCAAGTGCCTAGTCCCTAGTGGTAGCTCTCATTTTTCTGGTCATCACTTTGTTTTTCTCTGTGATAAAGATCTTCAAGCAAATAAAAGGACAGTGGGCAAGTGCCCAAACATTCAGTCCCTCGGGGCGCTGGGGCATGCCTAACACCCCAGGCTTTAAAGCGTGCACAGCTTGCAAACGCCATATGCCCAACAGTGACCCGCACGATGCGTGCCTTCACTGCCTGGGTGAAGAACGTGGCACCGAAAAGTGCAAGATCTGCCAAAGCTTTAAGCCCCACGCTAGAAAGGACAGTGGGCATAGGCTCCAACAGCTCCTGATGGAAGCGGTGCTAAAACCCCCTCAGGCCGAAAAATCAACCCTGGGAGCCAGCTCAGTGCAGAGCACCCCGGCCTCGGTAAGAGATGCGGTGCAGAAGCCAAGTGCGGTAAAGGACTCTCGGTGCCGGGGTTCCCCGGCACTGAAGACTGGTGCTGAGACATAGATCTACCTCACTGGCAGGAGAGAAGACAGCGGTAGAGCCCCTCATAGGCCCTATAAAAGACAGGACTATACCTGGAGAAAATCCCTGGTGCGGGAGGTCCAGGACGTGCTGTTGACTCCAGCCCCGGGACAGGCGCCATCGAGTCTGGCATGTGACCATCCACCGAGAGACAGGAGTCCAGTGCAAGTCTTGAACTCCCCTTCGATGCCGGACACCTTTGAAGCAGTCAGACATCTAATAGATATCTCGAGGCCGAGGCATCCACCGTGCGTAACAAACCACCAGGTGCTGCTGGGGCCGCACTGCTCAAGGGGGAAGCCAGCTATGCTCCATTGACCACAGTCCATGGAATGGTACCGGGACAGGTCTTTCACCTCGGAGGGTCCCCCATCACAATATCCTCCACTGCCGGCACGGAGAGAGAACCCAGCATTGAGGGATTGACACTTCGCACAGAGATCAGCCTCCAGGTTGAGGTCACGGTCCAGAAATCCAAGGCGCTGCTCCCCTTCCAGACCTCCTCGGCACTGATCTAGGTCCCAGGCAAGGTCCCAGCACCGACATTGTTGGCACCGCCATGGTCGTCCTAGTCTGAATCAGAGTCGGATGCGGTATCAACCAGTTCTCTGCGCAGCTGGTCTCAACGCAGTACAAGGGACCCGCCAGCACAGTGGCAACAGCATTGGCCACCACCTGCGCGGTGGCCTTTCTGGACCCCCTGGGTGGTACCACCAGTCCCAGGGCGCTCCTAGGTCAGTGGTGTCCACAAGTCACAGATTAGGGATGTTAAATATAAGTTAATTGAATAGTTGAGTAACCTCATTAATTCTTATTGGTTAGTTGACTATTCTATAGGCTCCAGGGGCAGGGCTAACAGCCAGTGCATTCCCGGGCCCACTTCCGAGGAGCAGTGCGAGGTGACAGGTGGGAGCTAGTCTGTGAGGGGAGTCGGTTTAAAAACCAGCTCCCCTCGCGGACCGGCTGCCTGTTGCCTGTATCAGAGGCAGCAGAGTGGGATGGCAGTAGCCCCTGTTCAGGGGGTTCTGAGTTCCTGGACCCGGTGTGAGCTGGAACTGAGCCGGGCTGCCTGTCCGCCCAGTGCCTAATGCACTTTAAATACAGAGCCACAGCAGGGGTAGGTCCCAGACCCATCGCAAGCCAGGACAGAACCAGGCTGCTGGCCAGCCTGCTAAAAAAAATTTACTGGCGGGTGTGTGTCTGTGTAGTCTATAGCATTAACCTATAAGGTTTTTCTTATCGGATAAGCAGTTAATTGACTACACCATTACATCCCTATCACCTAGAGGGAGCAGTCCACTTCCTGAGTCTAGAGAGCAACCTCTACGAAAAGATCATCAGGTGGGTCCCGAGGACAGAGCCCCGATACCCACTGAGGACGCTGCCCAGACCCAAGCCTGTTTGTCATCCTCCCCAGACGAAGCAGTGACTGGCACCTCTATGTTGGGGCCTTTGCCCGTGGACCACAGGGCATATCAAGAGCTGCTGCGCAGGGTGGCGCGGAACAGAAACTCCTGGTGGAGGAGATACAGGAACCCCAGGACCCCATGGTGGACATCCTCTCACCCAGTGGAGAGCAAATGTGTCTCCTATGGAACTCTGATAGTGATTCCGGAATGAACAAAAGGCCAGGCATTTTTTGTTTTCTGGGGTGGCAAACAGGTCTAGATGGGGAGCCCCCAACCTGCGGAAGATTGATTTTAACACATCTTCCCTGATCGACCACTCGTGGACCATAAAGGTCCTGCTGAGGGCATCTGTCAATGTGTTTTGTAGCCTTGGGAGATACTGGACTTCAAGGTGAATTCTGTGTTTCACACAGTAGTGCCATAGCCTCTGCACCTCGTTGTATAATCAAGATGACCTCTCACCCCCTTGTTTATTTATAAAAAAACATCGTGGTCATATTGTCCTTGCACACCAATACACACCGGCCCTACATCTGGGCCCAGAACACCTGGCATGCCAATCTGACTGCTCTCAGTTCCTCCACATTGATGTGAAGACTCATGTCTGCGGGCAACCAGAGTCCTTGCGTCCTGAGGTTACCCAGGTGGACTCACCACCCCATGTCCGATGCGTCTTTTACGAGACTCAGAGTGGGGGTCAGAGGGGCAAACTGCACTCCCTCCGACAGATTACGAAGGCAGCACTGCGTGGAGCCCGGGGTCCGCTGGGGAGTCCCAAGCTGATCCCGGGTTCCACTTGAAAGGCCACGGAGCCTGGGATCAGCTGGGGAGTCACCCGCTGACCCCGGGCTCCATGAGGGCGCTTCCACTTTGAAATGCACAAGAGCCCCCAACATTTCAAAGCTGGCACACCCACTTGCAGCCCGGAGTCAGCAGTACTTCCCGCTGGCCCCAGGCTACACGTGGAGTTCCACATTCCTCCTTTGAAATGTACAAGAGCCCCAGCTTCATTTAAATTTACATGGCTGCCGCGCTGAGCCAACAAACAGCTGATCAGCTGTTTGTCGGCTCAGTGCGCTAGTCTGGACGCTCCCCTGCTGACATGAAAGCCCTTTATCAACCTCCCCGGTAAACCTCATCCTACGAGGCGTAACAGGGAAGTCGATAAAGGGCTTTCAGGTTGGCGCGGGAGCGTCCAGACTAGCGCGCTGAGCCGACAAACAGCTGATCAGCTGTTTGTCGGCTCAGCGCGGTAGCCATGTAAATTTAAATGAGGCCGCGATTATTTAAATTGCGGCTTCATTTCCCTTTGCCGATCAGCCTAATCTACATGGCTCCATCGATGGAGCCATGTAGTTTAGACACACCCTTATTGTCGTCCACCTGTACCTGCTTGCGACATGAACCTGGTGCTCAATAAACTTTTGGGTCCACCCTTTGAACCGATGGCTCAGTGTTCTTTGCTACATCTATCGATGAAGGTAGCTTTCCTGGTAGCTGTCACATCAGCGAGACGAGTGTCTGAGTTAAGGGCCCTATCCTCAACCACTGTACAAGATCTTCCACAAGGACAAAGTGCAGCTCAGGCTACATCCAGCTTTGCTACCAAAAGTGGTCTCCCAATTCCACCTGTTGCAAGAGGTCTTCCTTCTGATTTTATATCCTAAGCCTCACACTAATGACAGACAGAGGGTATTGCATACACTAGATGTAAGGAGGTCTTTAGCCTTCTACATAGACCGCACTAGGTCATTTAGGAAATCCACACAGCTGTCCGTGGCAGTCGCAGAGCGTATGTGGGGAGACCCGGTATCCACACAGTGTATTCCTACCTGGCTAGTGTGGTGCACCTGCACCTGCTATGACCTAGCTGAGGTCCCTCCCCCACCAGTCACAGGCCACTTGACTAGGGCCCAGGCTTCGTCTGCGGCCTTTGTGGCACAGGTCACCTTGCAGGAAATCTGCAGGGTGGCTACTTAGTCTTCGATTCACACGTTCACGGCCCATTATGCAATTGATAAATCTTCCAGGGAGGACGCAGCAGTTGGCAGAGCAGTACTGCAGTCTGTGATGCTGAACTCCGACCCCACCTCCATGGGGTAGCAGCTTGGGAGTCACCTGAATTGGAATCAACGTGAACAAGCCCTCGAAGAAGAAAAGACAGTTACCTGTTCTCGTAACTGGTGTTCTTTGAGATGTGCTGTTCATGTCCATTCCAATACCCACCCTTCTTTCCCTCTGTTGGAGTAGCCGGCAAAAAGGAACTGAGGGAGGGTCAGGGTCAGCAGTAGTATATATGCGCTGGTATAGTGGCGCCGCTCTAGGGGTCTCCACAGCCGACCCTATGGGAGCTGCTGGGGAAAAGTTTCTGATGTTTGTGCACGGGGCATGCGTACACCTGAATTGGAATGGACGTGAACAACACATCTCGAAGAACACCAGTTATGAGAACAGGTAACTGCTTTTTTCCTTTTCTAAGGAGGAAAGAGTATCCCTTTAGGCTGATGAAGAATGAGATTGACATTGTCTGTAGTCAAATGGGGAAAAGATAGGAGAGTGGTGGTGGAACAGATGTTATCACAAATGCACAGGCGTGACAAAGCTTTTCCCATCCTGCCAACGTGTGTTTTACAATGTATTAAATAATAGATTTGGAATCCAGCTGTAGCGTTGTGGGTTTTTTAAAAAGCAACAACAAAAAACCCCCCGAAGGCCATAAATGTTTTGAAGTGGTTCCAAATTAATTTGTTGTTGCTTAATAATCAATGACACTAGTGTGTTTTTTTGCTAGATTTTAATTGATCTGTTTGCAGAATTTTATTTTGAATCCACGAACCGTCAGTGATGATCTGTGACCTGAGAACTGATTACCAGAGACTAGGGGTACGTCTAGACTACATGCCTCTGTCGCCAGAGGCATGTAGATTAGGCTACCAGACATAGGAAAATGAAGCGGCGATTTAAATAATCGCCGCTTCATTTAAATTTACGTGGCTGCCGCGCTGAGCCGACAAACAGCTAATCAGCTGTTTGTCGGCTCAGCGCGATAGTCTGGACGCGCGGGTGTCGACATCAAAGGTATTTGTCGACCACCCAGGTATGCCTCCTGGGATGAGATTCACCTGAGTGGTCGACAAATACCTTTGATGTCGACACCCGCGCGTCCAGACTATCGCGCTGAACCGACAAACAGCTGATCAGCTGTTTGTCGGCTCAGCGCGGCAGCCATGTAAATTTAAATGAAGCGGCGATTATTTAAATCGCCGCTTCATTTTCCTATGTCTGGTAGCCTAATCTACATGCCTCTGGCGACAGAGGCATGTAGTCTAGACGTACCCTAGATTAAATTTTTCTGGCATAGTGGACCTTCCTTTAATGCTCTTGTGTAATGATTGTTCTGAAGGAGTCCGTCTCCCAATCTCTCAGTTGCTCTTGGCATCTCCCCACTCTGTATGTCTTCAGGGCCCCAGGTTGCAGTGGTACCCTTTGGACACTTTCCCTTTGCAATTCGTCAGTGTCACTTTGTGGTTGGCTGTCTGGCAAGGGTCTTCATAGAGTGCTGTAGGCAATGCTCTCCTTCCACAGTATTCCAAACCCCAGCTGGTCCAGGGAGCCAAGGCCCAAGAATCAGATTTTAGCCTTCTGTATGGCAGCACACATAGCTTTAAAATTAAGGCTGGCCTGTTGGTAGCAATTGGACATGAGTGTTGAGTGAACAGTAAAATTGCTACCAGAAAGTTTCTCTCCAAAAATTAAATTCAGATGATCAGACAGCATCTAGATTTCTAATATCATTAAATTTAACTATACAGCAACCAAAGTACCATGTGTCTGAAAACTTCTGCTGTATATAGAGTTAAATAAAAATTTGAAACTATTGTAATTGTGGTTTTGGTTGGCCAGAATTCTGCTTAACCATACCTCTGGCCCAGGTCTCATTACTGCTACTGCAGTCACTCATCAAAGCCAGTAATTGTGAAGTTATTTGCAGGTTATAATCGGTTGCTTTTTAAATACAGGTAATTGTACTAAAGATGATGTGACAGAAATCATCTTAAGTGTATGATTGCCCATTTAAATCCATGACAGCATAGTAGGTCATTTTGTGAATATGAAACTTTTAACTTCCCCTGCCTTGTAATTTTATAGGGAGAAGAAATGGGTGACAGTTGGCGACACATCCCTCAGAATTTACAAATGGGTACCAGTAACAGAGCCCAAAGTTGATGATGTAAGTATTTCTAGACACCCTACAGGTATCTTGGAAGCTTTGGACCTGCATACCAGTACTGAGTCAAGGTCATAAGGGGACATACCGTGTCTCCTCAGATCTCAAAGTTAAGATTGGGTTGGGCCTTAGTACTTGAATAGAAGACTTCCAAGGGAAACTGAGGTTGCTGTAGAAAGTAATGTTAGTGATTCAGTAGGGTGGTCTTGACACCCTAACTCTTACTCTATTACAGTGGTTTTTAAACTTTTGTACTGGTGACCCCTTTCACAAAGCAAGTCTCTGAGTGTGACCCCCTCCCTTTATAAATTAGAAACAGTTTTTTATGTATTTAACACCATTATAAATGCTGGATGTAAATTGTTGGTTTGGGGTGAAGGGTGACTGCTCACAACCCCCCATGTACAGTAGACTTCCGATAATCCGGAACCTATGGGACCTAGGTGGTGCCGGATTATCAGATATGCCGGACTATCAGGAGGTACTATAAGCAGGTTATATATATACTGAATACATTATATACTGTATATAAAGTGTTCTTAACCCTTTGTATTGTACATACTGTATACAGTATACTGTAATGTTTTAGTTTTTTTAAGCCTTTTTTACCCTTTTTGCTTAGTTCAGCTGCTGCTGCTGTTACCTTGTGACTCTTTTTTTGCCGAAGCTCACTCACTAGGCTCTTGCCATTTTGATGCTGGACTATCAGGAGTGCCGGACTATTGGAGTTTTACTGTAATAACCTCGTGAACCCCAGTTTGAGAGCCCCTGCTCTAATATATGACTTTTAAAGAGATGCTGTTAATCTGAAAGTGTGTCAGTCTTTTAAAATGATTACAGACTCTACATCCCCACATTCCAATTTAATAATTTTTTCTTTTTGCAAAAAAAACCAACAACCTATCACTTTTTTTCTTGCTGGAAAACCCATACAACCATCAGAGAAAAGTAACTTGTGCAGCTGACTGTGCACAGTATGTATATCAGCGGTGGGCTTCCTGTAGCCTGGGGGCCGCATGAGGCCCATCAGGGTTCTATGTGTGTCCCACAAGACATTTTTGTTTACCGTTGCACACGCACAGGGTTGCCAGATTCCGCTACTTTCCATTTGTGTAGGATTTTTTCCTACCAGTATTACTAAAGTAGCAGGTAAAGCAGGGGCTCATTAAGTGAAGTGCATGCTGATTGCATGCAACGTTGACTGTGAGAGCTGAGTGCTCCTTTTGTATTCCATCAAAGTGCTGCTATAGCACACCCCGCAAATTCTAGGTATGCAAGCACAGTTAGCAAAACTACCCTCTGAGATGGAGGGCCACTCATGCAGCCCATTCACTAGCCTGGGTTGCCCATCATTGATGTATACTCTATCCTCACTGTGCATTGTTGCCACATTTCACAATAGACACACCTTTATTTCAGTGTCTTATAAAGAGATTCCTCTTCGGTATAAAAGTGCTAGGAAAATGTGAGGTATTGTATTGGTTAAGATGCTCAAACCAAACAGTATAGAGTGTTCTCTGCTATTGTAACAACTATTTTCTCCTGATAAATAAGCATTGCACATGCAGCATATTGATGTTCTTACTGTGCAGTGCATTGTGAATTGACTGGGTTTTTTTCCTATGATGGTGACACGTGGCATAAACAGTATATATAATGAAAATAAAAATTAATAGCACTAGTCTTTTCATCCATAGATCTCGAAGTGCCCAGCTGATTCTGGCCCCATGTTGTGCTGCCCCTTGGAAACGCTGCCCTGGCGCCTCAAAGGGGCAGCACATTAGGAGCCTGGGATCAGCTGGAGTGCCTAGCTCATCCCCGGTAGTGAAGTTAAAGACTAGTCAACTATCTGATAAGCAAAGGCTTATTGGATAGTCAGTCGACTAGTGGACTAGTTGATTTCCTCCTCCTCCCCCCCCCCCCCCGCTTTGCTGCCTCTATCAGAGGCGGCAAGGAGGGCGGGGGGGGGGGGGGGAAGGGGTACTTCAAAGTGGCAGCACCACACAGCTGTGCGGCGCTGCCACTGTGAAACCCCAAGGCGGCGTTTCAAAGAGGCAGCTGTGAAACCTGGGATCAGCTGGGGACTCCCCAGCTGACCCCAGGTTCCACGCAGCACTTCCCCGGAACCTGGGGTCAGCTGGGGACTCCCAGTTGATCCTGGGCTCCCCATGACAGCGGAACCCAGGGTCAGCTGGGGAGTCCCCAGCTGACCCCGGGCTCCACTGCCCCTTTGAAACATATGGAGGCTGTGAGGTGGCTGCCCCTTTGAAAAGCCACCTCTGTGTGTTTCAAAGGAGTAGTGGAGCCTGGGGTCAGCTAGGGAGTCCCTAGCTGATCCTGGGCTCTGCGTTGTGCTGCCCCTTTGAAGCGCCCACAGCGGCACTTCAAAGGGGCAGCGCAGTATTAATGCCTGCGATTAACGCGTTAAAAATGTAATGTGTTAATCCTGGACTGCGTTAATCGCAGGCTTTCACCCATGTCAATTGAGAGCCCTATATTCAACCTATTGTTGCAGACCCCTGGGGACCACAGACTACATCTAAGGGGCTCAGAAATAGTGGCTTTAAACATGTGGTCTGCCGACCCCCAAGAGTGTGCAGATTTTCACAGGGGTCCACACTCCATTTGAAATTTTGTAGGTGTCTGCAAATAAAAAAAAAAAAGTTGAAAATGACTGGCTTAGTAATAGTAATGTCCAAAATAGTGTCCTCTGATTGGGGTTATGTTAAGCTGAGCTAGTCTTTTTCCATTACTTCAGTTGCTTTGCAAAATCTGCTCATTAAGGTGTGTACAAGACATGACACATCTACCACCTTTAAAGAAGTTTCCAATTCACTGATCTACTGTTTTCATAGAATCATAGAGCTGGAAGAGACCTCAGGAGGTCATCAAGTCCAGCCACCTGCCCAAGGTAGGACCAATCCAAACTAAATCAAGCCGAGACTAAAAACCTCTATGGATGGAGATTCCACCCCCTCCCTAGGTAACCCATTCCAGTGCTTCACCACCTTCCTAGGGAAATAGTTTTTTCTTCTTCGAGTGGTCCTCGTGGGTGCTCCACTCTGGGTGCTGGTGCATCCTCGCGCTGGCGACCGGAGACTCTTTCCAGCAGTTTCTGCCACGCCGCGCCGGCACCAGAGTGCCCTCTAGTGCCGTTGGAATCCTAAGGCGCCTGTGCGGCTCCTCAGTTCCTACTCTACCGTCCTCGGCAGCAGATGGAGCCACTGAGTTCTCCTCGTTTCTGTTTAAAAATAGATAAATACCTTGTTTACTCCCTAGTTTTCCTCAGCATCCAAGTTTTTTAGCCCTTTTCTCCTTACCCAGTCTGTTTAAAAAAAAAAAAAAAAAAACTTCAGTTGCGGCCCGCCGCTTTTCCCCCGGGCGCCTCATGCCCGGCTCGCCCAGCTTTAAGAGATGCGAGGCATGCCACGATGCTATGCCCGTCTCTGACGGGCACTCTTAAGTGCATAAAGTGCTTAGGGGAGGCACACCAGACGCAAAAGTGCTCCCACTGCCTTAAACTCACCGCGAGAGCCTGCTGTGACCGAGCCAATAGGCTCAAGACACTCCTTTACGAGAAGTCCCTTCGCCCTTCTTCTGAGGACTCTCCTGCAGCTCCCAAACCAGCGGCATAGAGTAAGGGTATGGGTAAAAATCATCCCTCTACCCACTCCAGCCATACAGCCTCGAAAATGGGCCTTTCCCCAACTCCTTCACTACCCTTGGCACCGACAGCCGCACGGGTCAGCACCGGAGAGAAACTGGGAACTTCAGGCATGGTGCCGACTCATAAGAGAGCCCACTCGGAGCCAAAGCAGAGGCCAGTGGCACTGCAACCTACGGCACTGGGGCCACATGAGACTCCGACCGTACCAGCTGGCCAGGGCTCAGACCGAACGGCACCGAAGCAACATCCTAAACAGTCACCGATTCCCGCACCGAAAAAACCATGCACCAATGCCCCGCCGCCTGAACGCTCAGCACCGGAGCCGATTGCTGTGCCGCCGTCACCTACGGTGCCCCCAGCGTCTACAATGACCTCGGCACCGTTACCGTCCTTGGTACCATCTAGACCCGTGGTCCCCAACACGGTGCCCGCGGGCGCCATGGCCCCGGGCACATGGCGCACGGGCGCTTGCGGGGGGAGCGCGCTTGGCGGGGGGAGCACGGGGGGGGGAGTGCGGCACTCGGCGGGGGGGGGGAGCGCTGGCCCCGGGCGCGCGGCTGGGGGGGCCCGCCCCCGGGCGCGCGGTGGGCAAACGGCCACGCCCCCTGGCGCCCGACAACCTCATAAGGTTGGGGACCACTGATCTAGACAGCACCATTTGGCACCGAGAGAGGGCTGCAGTCGGTACCATTCACCTGTACGGAGTCATACTCCTACGGCACCACTTTCACCGGGCTCTTCTGTTCAGTCCGTACGGTCTCGACGATCTTCTGTGGTGTCTCGTTCCCCAAGTGAAACAGGCACCGGGTCTAGAAGCAGATTTTCCTCACAACATTGCAGTCCGACACCTAGACCACCATCCTGGCAACCTGCCACAGTGCAGTATGCATACCCTCCTCCTCCGCCACCATGGTATGCTCAACAGTACGCCTACCCACCACTGCCGTATGCCACTCAATGGCAACCTTGGGAGCCACATCCAAAAAAGAACCACCGTCACGCTCCTTCTACTGTTTCTAGACCACCACCAGCCTCCCCATCCTCTACTGCTCCTGTTACTGAACTGGCCTCTCCACCTCATTCCGACATACAAGACTCCCTTTCTGAGGGGGAAGATAGGTCACCTTTGCACAATTCGTCAACATCTCCAGATGACGCAGTCACAACGGAAACCCCCCACCACCAGGTGATGACGCCAAGAAATTTCAAGACCTGTTCAAGAGGGTGGCTTTGGCACAACAACGAGACCTCCAGGAGGTCCAGGTGAAGCACTATCCGCTTCTGCGTACTTTTCAACCTCCAACCGCCTCCAGGATAGCGATTTCCATGGACGAAGCCATCATGGACCCGTCCGACGTCATTTGGCAGACCCTGGCCTCTGTTGCCCACGCAAACAAAAGAGCTGACCGCAAATATTTCATCGCTCCCAAAGATATGGATTTTCTTTTCACTCATCCCCCTCCGAATTCATTAGTGGTGGACTCTGCTCGGCATAAGGGCAAACAGCCTAATTTCAGAAATACCCCACAAGACAGAGATCACAAAAAGGTTGACATCATGGGTCGTAAAGTCTACACCTCTGCTACTCTGCTCCTTAGAGCATCAAACTACACTGCCATGCTTGCAGATTACGACCATACTAATTACTCCAAGCTGCAGGACCTTCTCCCACACCTCCCCAAACACAAGCGACCAGCCCTGTTGAATATCCTGCAGGAGGGTCATAATATCTCCCGTACCACCCTACAGTCCGCTATGGACGTAGTGGACACTGCGGCTCGTATCACTGCCTCCGCTATTGTCCTGCGAAGGCTATCTTGGCTACAGGCATCCGGGGTTCCGAGAGACCTGCAACAAAAGGTAGAAGATCTACCATTTGACAAGACCAACCTATTCTCGGCCAAAACAGCTGAAGTGTTACACTCTATGAAAGACTCTCGGAACATCCTCAGAACTCTGGGGATGTACACTCCCCCCTTTAAGAGGACCAGGTATCAGCCTTACCAACGCCCCAGAGAGCCTTTCAGGCAGCATACCAGATATGACTCCCGCCAGAGACAAAGACAACAGCATCGTAGGCCTCAACCTCAGCAGCAGCAACACCCTGCTACTCATCCACCAGGAAATAAGCAGCAGATTTGAAAATTACGTCGAGAGCCAGAAAGCCACTCCTCCAACTCTGAAAACCGGTATTTTTCAATTCCACCACCCCCTCCAGGCCTTCTACCACCAATGGGCCCTCATTACATCAGACAAATGGGTCCTGGAATTGATCCAATACGGCTACGCTATCCCATTCACTTCCCTACCTCCCACCTGTCCTCCCGTCCCGTCCCTTTTCAGGGACCCATCTCATGGAACCCTTCTCAGTCAAGAGGTTTCACGCCTTCTACAACTGGGTGCCATAGAACCAGTTCCACCAGAGTTCTAAGGTCGAGGATTCTACTCAACCTACTTCCTAACCCAGAAAAAGAGTGGAGGATGGCGACCCATTTTGGATTTGAGGCGACTCAACAAGTATATCGCCTACCAACGTTTCAAGATGGTAACTTTAGCGACAATAATCCCATCACTCGATCAAGGAGATTGGCTTTCGGCTCTTGACCTCCAGGATGCCTACTTCCATATCATGATCCATCCTGCTCACAGACGTTTTCTGCGTTTTACTGTGGGTACCCAGCACTACCAGTACCGAGTGCTCCCCTTTGGCCTTTTGACTGCTCCAAGGGTCTTCTCCAAAACCCTGGCAGTGGTAATGGCCGCACTCCGTCGTCAAGGGGTCATGATATACCCGTACTTGGACAATTGCCTCATAAAAGGTTCCTCCTTCCAAGAAACCAAGGCCATGACCGATACCACAATACACCTTCTGGTCAACCTGGGTTTTCATATAAACCACTCAAAATCCTCTCTACTGCCAACGCAGAGGTTAGAGTTCATAGGTGCTTACCTCGACACGGTAGCAGCAAAGGCTACCCTACCCGAACAAAGGTTCATTACCATCTGCGACCTGATCAATACGGCATGTCTAACTCCTACCATGACGGTACGCCAGTGCCTCAAAATTCTCAGACATATGGCCTCTACGACGTACGTAGTCAGGCTTGCTAGGCTCCATATGAAGAGTCTACAATCATGGCTGGCAACATCCTACAAGCCTTCCAGAGACCCGCTCTCCAAAGTGGTGGCTATTCCGCCCCACATTCTCAATTCCCTCTGCTGGTGGACAGATCCGCAGAACATGCTAGCAGGCGTTCCCTTCCAGAATCCTTCTCCTACGCTGACCGTTGTGATGGACGCTTCTCTTATGGGCTGGGGGGCCCATTTGGGCAGCATTACAGCACAGGGCAAATGGTCCTTGACAGAACAAACCTTTCATATCAACTTCCTCAACCTAAGAGCAGTCAGATGTGTGCAATGTATTGTCTGAAATGTTGGCATGCATAAGTCGATTACCATCATGACAGACAACACCATGTGCATGTACTACATCAACCGACAGGGGGGTGCCTGATCCCTATCCCTGTGTGCGGAAGCTATCAAGTTTTGGAACTGGTGCCTTACGCATCAGGTCACTCCAGTAGCCGCTTACCTCCCAGGGGTACTCAGTGTCACAGTGGACACTCTAAGCCGCACATTCCACGATCAACACGAGTGGGAGATAGACAGACACGCTCTCATCCCTCTTTTTCTCTGGTGGGGACAACCAGACATAGATCTCTTCACCACAAAGAACAACAGAAAGTGCCACCTCTACTGCTCCAGAGGAGCCCTGGGGAAACATTCCCTTGGAGACGCCTTTTCCATCTCATGGAACACTCATCTCCTTTATGCCCTTCCCTCTTCTCCACAAAGTCCTCAACAAAATCAGGACGGACCAGGCGCGAGTTATTCTGGTGGCACCAACTTGGCCCAGACAGACATGGTATCCTTACCTCGGCAGGATGGCGATGACGGATCCGTTCCCATTCCCGCTCCAGCACGACCTCCTGTCACAGAATCATGGGATGACTCTCTCCACCCGGACCTCCGAAAGCTCCATCTCCACACCTGGCTCCTTCATGGCTCCAGGATGCCGAGACTGTTTGGGACCGGTAAAAGAGATACTAATTAATAGTAGAAGGCAATCCACAAGGAAATCATACCTATACAAATGGAAAAGATTCTCTCACTGGCATAACGATCTCCACACAACAGGCCCGGAGTTCGCTCGCCCCCCCCCCCCCCCCCCGTTTTGCTGGACTACTTACTATTCCTAAAACAGTCGGGCCTCGCCCTTAGCATAATCAGAGTGCATGCGGCCGCCATAGCACCCTTTCAGCACCCTATCGACGGCGCTTCCTTCCTCGCTAACCCGTTAACCAAATGCTTCCTTAAAGGGCTGCAGAACACCTTCCCACCCGTCCGCCCGCCGGTCCCCATCTGGGATCTCAACCATGTCCTCAAAAATCTGACGAAGCCACCGTTTGAACTGCTGGCCACCTGCTCTTGGTCCCACTTGTCTATGAAGGTGTCCTTCCTGGTTGCGATAACCTCCAGCAGGAGGGTGAGTGAACTCACGGCTTTGATGGCCGACCCCCCCCCTTACACAGTATTCACAAAGGACAGGGTGATACTCCGACCCCACCCGAAGTTCCTCTCTAAAGTACCTTCCCCCTTTCATGTTAACGAGCCTATACACTTACCTGTGTTTTTTCCCAGATCGCATGCCGACCCAGTCCAGGCTGCATGGCATACACTCGACGTCCGGAGGGCACTAGCGTTTTACGTGGATCGAACCAAGCCTTGGCGAGCCTCTCCCAGGCTGTTCTTGTCCTACGCTGAACGATCTAGAAGACAAGCAGTCTCATCTCAGAGAATTTCAAAGTGGATTATCTCCTGCATTAGAACTTGCTATAACTTCTACGATAAACACTTACCTGAATCAATAACAGCTCATTCCACGAGAGCTATGTCTTCAACAACAGCCTTCCTGAACAACATTCCTCTTCAGGACATCTGTAACGCCGCCACCTGGTCATCTGATGATACATTTGCACATTACTACGCACTCTCTTCGTCCATTGCATCTTCTGTGGCGGTGGGACATGCAGTACTATCCACAGTGACTACCACAGAGCTCCAAACCCACCTCCGCGAGCCAACAACCGCTCTGTAGTCACCCAGAGTGGAGCACCCACGGGGACCACTCGAAGAAGAAGAAAGAGTTACTCACCCTGTGCAGTAACGGTGGTTCTTCGAGATGTTTCCCTGTGGGTGCTCCACTAAACTCCCTCCTTCCCCTACTTTGGAGCCTCGTAATCGGGCAGGTAGAGAAGGAACGGAGGAGCTACGCTGTGCAGGCGCCTTAGGATTCCAACGGCACTAGAGGGCGCTCTGGCGCCTGCGCGGCGCGGCAGAAACTGCTGGGAAAAGTCTCCGGTCGCCGGCGCAGGGACGCACCAGCACCCAGAGTGGAGCACCCACGGGGACACATCTCGAAGAACTACCATTACTGCACAGGGTGAGTAACTCTTTCTTCTAATGTCCAACCTAGACCTCCCCCACTGTAACTTGAGACCATTGCTCCTTGTTCTGCATCTGTCACTACTGAGAACAGCCTCTCTCCATCCTCTTTGGAACCTCCCTTCAGGAAGTTGAAGGCTGCTATCAAATCCCCCCTCACTCTTCTCTTCTGCAGATGAAACAAACCCAAATCCCTTAGTCTCTCCTCATAGGTCATGCGCTCCAGCACCTCATCATTTTGGTCGCCCTCCGCTGGACCCTCTCCAATGCATCCACATCCTTTCTATAGTGGGGAGCCCAGAACTGGACACAATACTCCAGATGTGGCCTCACCAGAGCAGAATAAAGGGGAATAATCACTTCTCTAGATCTGCTGGCAATGCTCCTCTTAATGCAACCTAATATGCCATTAGCCTTCTTGGCTACAAGGTCACACTGTTGATTCATATCCAGCTTCTCATCCACTGTAACCCCCAGGTCCTTTTCTGCAGAACTGATACTTAGCCAGTCGGTCCCCAGCCTGTACCAATGCTTGGGATTCTTCCGTCCCACGTGCAGGACTCTACACTTGTCCTTGTTTAACCTCATCAGATTTCTTGTGGTCCAATCCTCCAATTTGCCTAAGGGTATGTCTATACTACAGTGCTATTTTGAATTAACTTAATTCGAAATAGTTAATTCGAATTAAGTTAATTCGAAATAACGCATCTATACACAAAAACTATTTCGAAACAGCATGTCCACACCGAGTGGACCCTGAACCAAAGTTAAGGCTGGCCGGAACCAATGCCGGCAGAGCATCAGGTTAGGACTTAGCCTCAGGCAGCAGCCCCACACACTAACTGAGCTCTGTGCTTAAAGGGACCCTACCCCCACCCCAGACAGACAGTTCTCAGGGTTCCCTGCTTGCTTGTCTACCTCGATGAGGGACAGCAAAGCAGTCCTGTCTTGGAGTGCCCTGAGTACTCGCACTCGGGACACCACAGCACTCGGCCACATGGAGCCAGAGTTGCCCCGGGCACGCCGGTGCGTCTTGTGGGGTCGTTGCCATCAGCCCGGCTGCACTTGCTGCAGGCTGCCATCCGGGGGGTCCATTGGGGGGCTGTCAGGATCCAGGAGGCCCTGAGGGAGGGCATCCACCCCGAGGAGTCCCCAGAGCCCCCCCAGTCCTCCCCCCCGGGGGCTCGTGCCCCATTCCTCCCTCATGTCCTTCCACTTACCCCTCCCTAGCCCCCCTTCCTGATGTCAAATAAAAGACATGTATGTTCAAAAATAGAAACTGGGTTTATTGAACAAAACTGGGGGAGGATGAACCTCTGGGGAGACTGGGAGAGGGGAAGAGAGAGGGTGGAAGAGGGGAGAGGGGGAAACCTGGGAGGAGGGAGCTGGAAGGGGGAAGCAAGGGGAAGAAGGGGGAGGGGAGGCTCAGGGTTGGGGGTCTCACCGGACCAACATGACTTTCATGCTAACCTGCTACTGGGTTGGCATGTGTTCTTTGGTGGCCAGGCTGGCAGCTATCCTGCCATAGACAGCCGCATTCCTCCGTCTAGTGCGGAGATCATGGACATTGGGGGCATCCCCCCCAAACCTGAATAAGGTCCACGATCTCCGCCCTGGACCAGGAAGGCGCCCACCTTCTCCAGCCCCTGTCAGGCTCCTGGGAGCTGGCAGACGGCTCCTGAGGAGCGGTGGAGGGCTGACTGCCAGTGGCTTGCTGGCTCATGTTTTGGGGCCACTGGGTCAGGGGCCCCGGTGGCCACTGTTGGCTCTGGGCTGGCAGGCTTGAAGCTGGCACAGGCACTGTGGCCAGGGTCTACCCCTTTAATGTCTCCGGGCTGGGGGAGAGGAGAGTAAGTTTTCCTGGTTGTGCCCAGAGTGGCCACCAGGGCTCCCTGGGAAGGGCTGGAGGCCCCCTATTTCGAATTAAGTGTCTACACGGCACTTAATTCGAAATAGCTATTTCTAATTTGGTGTTACTCCTCGTAGAATGAGGTTTACCAAATTCGAAATAAGGGCTCCACTATTTCGAATTTATTTCGAAATAGCGGTTTGCCTGTGTAGACGCTATTAAGGTTAATTCGAAATAACTACTGTTATTTCGAATTAACTTTGTAGTGTAGACATACCCCCAGTCACTCTGGACCCTATCTTTGCCCTCAAGTGTATCTACCTCTCCCCCTGGCTTAGTGTCATTTATACTCCTCCCTAATCATATGTCCAAGTTTCCACTTCTTGTAAGCTTCCTTTTTGTGTTTAAGCTCACCAAGGATTTCCCCTGTAAGCCAATCTGGTCGCCTACCATATTTGCTTTTCTTACTGTGCATCGGGATGGTTTCTTCCTGTCCCTTTAATGAGGCTTCTTTAAAATACTACAAGCTGTCCTGGACTTCTTTCCCCTTCATGTTAGCATCCCAGGGAATCCTGCCCCTCAGTTCTCTGAGGGAGTCAGTCTGCTTTTCTGAAGTCCAGGGTGTGTATTTTGCTGCTCTCCTTTCTTCCTTTGGTCAGGATCCTGAAATCTACCATCTCATGATCACTGCTTCCCAGGTTGTCACGCACCTCTACTTCCCCTACTAGTTCCTCCCTGTTTGTGAGCAGCAGGTCAAGCTGCGCATGGCCCCTGGTCGGTTCCTTCAGCACTTGTACCAGGAAGTTATCCCCAACAGTCTCCAAAAACTTCCTGGATTGTCTGTGTACTGCTGTATTGGTCTCCCAACAGATGTCAGGGTGATTGAAGTCCCCCATGAGAAGCAGGGCCTGCAATCTGGAAGCTTCTCTCAGTTGTCTGAAGAAAGCCTCATCTACCTCATCCACCTGATCGGGTGGTCTATAGCAGACACCAACCACAACATCACCCCTGTGGCTTCCATCTCTAAACTTAACCGATAGACTTTTCTTCTTCTATATACTGGCGCTCTGAGCAATCATACTGCTCTCTTACATACAGTGCAACTCCTCCTCTCTTTCTCCCCCGCATGTTCTTCCTAAACAGTTTATACCCTTCCATGACAGTGCTCCAGTCATGTGAGTCATCCCACCAAATCTCCGTTATTCCAATCAAATCATAGTTCTGTGACTGGGCCAGGGCTTCTAATTCTTCCTGTTTGTTTCCCAGGCTTCTCGCATTTGTGTACAAACAGCTTAGATAACCAGTTGATCGCTCTACCTTCTCCATTCCAGTCAGGGGTCCTCCTTTGTTGCTCGTTCCTCCTTTTGTTTCTTCCCGGTATCCGACTTCCTCACTTACCTCAGGGCTTAGGTCACCGTCCCACAACGAAGCTAGTTTAAAGCCCTCCTCACTAGGTTTGCAAGCCTGCCCGTGAAGATGCTCCTTCCTCTCTTAGGGTATGTCTACACTACCCCGCTAGTTCGAACTAGGAGGGTAATGTAGACATACCGCACTTGCAAATGAAGCCCGGGATTTGAATTTCCTGGGCTTCATTTGCATAAGCGGGGAGCCGCCATTTTTAAAACCCCGCTGGTTCGAACCCCGTGCAGCGCGGCTACACGGGGCACGATCTACCGTTACTCCTCATGAAATGAGGAGTAACGTTAGTTCGAACTAGGAAGCATAGTTCGAACTACCTAGTTCGTGCCCCGTGTAGCCGCGCTGCACGGGGTTCGAACCAGCGGGGTTTTAAAAATGGCGGCTCCCCGCTTATGCAAATGAAACCCGGGAAATTCAAATCCCGGGCTTCATTTGCAAGTGCAGTATGCCTACATTACCCCGCTAGTTCAAACTAGCGGGTTAGTGTAGACATAGAATCATAGAATCATAGAATCATAGGACTGGAAGGGACCTCGAGAGGTCATCGAGTCCAGCCCCCCGCCCTCAAGGCAGGATCAAGCTCCATCTACACCATCCCTGACAGATGTCTATCTAACCTGTTCTTAAATATCTCCAGAGAGGGAGATTCCACCACCTCCCTTGGCAATTTATTCCAATATTTGACCACCCTGACAGTTAGGAATTTTTTCCTAATGTCCAATCTAAACCTCCCCTGCTGCACTTTAAGCCCATTACTCCTTGTCCTGTCCTCAGAAACCAAGAGGAACAAATTTTCTCCTTCCTCCTTGTGACACCCTTTTAGATATTTGAAAGCCGCTATCATGTCCCCCCTTAATCTTCTTTTTTCCAAACTAAACAAGCCCAGTTCATGAAGCCTGGCTTCATAGGTCATGTTCTCTAAACCTTTAATCATTCTTGTCGCTCTTCTCTGTACCCTTTCCAATTTCTCCACATCTTTCTTGAAATGTGGCGCCCAGAACTGGACACAGTACTCCAGCTGAGGCCTAACTAGTGCAGAGTAGAGCGGCAGAATGACTTCACGAGTTTTGCTTACAACACACCTGTTAATACAACCTAGAATCATATTTGCTTTTTTTGCAACAGCATCACACTGTTGACTCATATTCAACTTGTGGTCCACTATGACCCCTAGATCCCTTTCTGCCACGCTCCTTCCTAGACAGTCGCTTCCCATCTTGTATGTATGGAACTGATTGTTCCTTCCTAAGTGGAGCACTTTGCATTTCTCTTTATTAAACCTCATCCTGTTTACCTCCGACCATTTCTCTAACTTGCTAAGGTCATTCTGAATTATGTCCCTATCCTCCAAAGAAGTCGCAACCCCACCCAGTTTGGTATCATCTGCAAACTTAATAAGCGTACTCTCTATCCCAATATCTACATCATTGATGAAGATATTGAACAGTATGGGTCCCAAAACAGACCCTTGAGGAACTCCACTTGTTATCCCTTTCCAGCAGGATTTAGAACTGTTAACAACCACTCTCTGACTACGGTTATCCAGCCAATTGTGCACCCACCTTATCGTGGCCCTATCTAAGTTATATTTGTCTAGTTTATCAATAAGAATATCATGCGAGACTGTATCAAATGCCTTACTAAAGTCTAGGTATATGACATCCACCGCTTCTCCCTTATCCACAAGGCTCGTTATCTTATCAAAGAAAGCTATCAGATTAGTTTGGCATGACTTGTTCTTCACAAACCCATGCTGGCTATTCCCTATCACTTTATTACCTTCCAAGTGTTTGCATATGATTTCCTTAATTACCTGCTCCATTATCTTCCCTGGGACAGACGTTAAACTGACCGGTCTATAGTTTCCTGGGTTGTTCTTATTCCCCTTTTTATAGATGGGCACAATATTTGCCCTTTTCCAGTCTTCTGGAATCTCCCCTGTCTGCCATGATTTTTCAAAGATCATAGCTAAAGGCTCAGATACCTCCTCTATCAGCTCCTTGAGTATCCTGGGATGCATTTCATCAGGACCTGGTGACTTGCTGACATCTAACTTTCCTAAGTGATTTTTAACTTGTTCTTTGTGTATCCTATCTTCTAAACTTACCCTCTCTCTGCTTGTATTCACTACGTTAGGCACACCTCCAGACTTCTCGGTGAAGACCGAAACAAAGAAGTCATTGAGCATCTCCGCCATTTCCAAGTTTCCTGTTACTGCTTCTCCCTCCTCACTAAGCAGTGGGCCTACCCTGTCCTTGGTCTTCCTCTTGCTTTTAATGTATTTATAAAAGGTCTTCTTGTTTCCCTTTATGCCTGTAGCTAATTTGATCTCATTTTGTGCCTTTGCCTTTCTAATCTTGCCCCTGCATTCCCGTGTTGCTTGCCTATATTCATCCTTTGTTATTTGTCCTAGTTTCCATTTTTTATGAGACTCCTTTTTTATTTTGAGATTGTGCAAGATCTCCTTGTTAAGCCAAGCTGGTCTTTTGCCATATTTTCTATCTTTCCTACACAGCGGAATTGTTTGCTTTTGGGCCCTTAACAACGTCCCTTTGAAATACTTCCAACTCTCCTCAGTTGTTTTTCCCTTCAGTCTTGCTTCCCATGGGACCTTACCTACAAGTTCTCTGAGCTTATCAAAATCTGCATTCCTGAAATCCATTACCTCAATTGTGCTGGTCTCCCTTCTACCTTTCCTTAAGATCATGAACTCTATTATTTCGTGATCACTGTCCCCTATACTGTCTTCCACTTTCAAGTTCTCAACTAGTTCCTCCCTATTTGTTAAAACCAAATCCAGAACAGCTTCTCCTCTGGTAGCTTTTTCAACCTTCTGAAACAGAAAGTTGTCTCCAATGCAGTCCAGAAACTTATTGGATAGCCTGTGCCTCGCTGTGTTAGTTTCCCAACATATGTCTGGATAGTTGAAGTCCCCCATCACCACCAAATCTTGGGCTTTGGATAGTTTTGTTAATTGTTTAAAAAAGGCCTCATCCACCTCTTCCACCTGGCTAGGTGGCCTGTAGTAGACTCCTAGCATGATATCACCCTCGTTTTTTACCCCTTTTAGCTTAATCCAGAGACTCTCTACACAGCTATCTCCTACATTCATCTCCACTTCAGTCCAAGTGTGTACATTTTTAATATACAAGGCAACCCCTCCTCCCTTTTTTCCCTGTCTGTCCTTCCTGAGCAAGCCATACCCTTCCATACCAACATTCCAATCATGCGTCCCATCCCACCAGGTTTCTGTAATACCAATGATATCATAGTTGTATTTATTGGTTAGCAATTCCAGTTCTTCCTGCTTATTACCCATACTTCTCGCATTTGTATATAGGCATCTAAGATACTGATTTGATCTTGCCTCCCTGTTGTGCCCTGACCCTCCTTTCTCCTTGCCATTATAGGCCGTAGTCCCCCCCATTTCCAACCCATCTCCCAGTCCCGCACATTCAGCACTTACCTGTGGGCTTTGCTCACCTGCCCCCGACAAACCTAGTTTAAAGCCCTCCTCACAAGGTTAGCCAGTCTGTGTCCAAACAAGGCCTTCCCGCTCCTGGAAAGGTGATCTCCATCTCCGCCAAGCAGTCCTTCCTGGAAGAGCACCCCGTGATCAAGGAAGCCGAATCCCTCCTGGTGACACCATCGTCGCAGCCAGGCATTCACCTCCAGAATGCACCTCTCTCTGCCCGGGCCCCTACCTTTGACAGGAAGGATAGAAGAGAATACCACCTGCGCTCCAAACTCCTTCACCAGTACTCCCAAAGCCCTGTAGTCACACTTGATCCGCTCAGTGTCACACCTGGCAGTATCATTTGTGCCCACGTGGATGAGTAGCATGGGGTAGTAGTCAGAGGGCCGGATAATCCTCGACAATGCCTCCGTCACATCTCGGATACGGGCCCCTGGCAGACAGCATACCTCTCGAGATGAGCTGTCAGGGCGACAGATGGGTGCCTCCGTTCCCCTCAGAAGAGAGTCTCCAACCACCACTACCCTACGTTTCCTCCTCGCAGTGGTGGCAGGAGACTGCTCAACCTTGGTGGTGCAAGGCCTGGTCTCCTCCACTGTGGGGGGTGACTCCTTGTCTCCCTGCACCACTGCCTCCTCCATAAGTGGCTGGTCAACAGTCCCACATCCTACGACAGTGACCTCCGTGGATTCCACAGGAATACTATCCAGGAATTCCTCATGGCTTCGAATGCTCCTCAGCCTGGCCACCTCCTCCTGTAGCTCTCCCACCTGCTGCCTGAGAGATTCCACCAGCAGGCACCTTTCACAATGGTTGTCTCCCCCAGCCTGGAGATCACTCAGTGGGAATTGCAAGCCACAAATACAGCAAGACCACACCAGGACCTGGGTAGAGGCATCCATGCTCAGGTTCTCTGAACATACCCATAGTTAGGTGGATCCCATCTCTTCCTAACAATCCTTGTGCCTCGAACAGAGTCCCATGGTCAAAGAAACCAAAGCTCTCTCTCCGGTACCACCTGCGCAACCACGCATGTCTATCTCATGACAGATCCAACAGTCCAGCCCCCTGATTTTGACCTTTCATGTCACGTGTGGCAAAGCTTCATTGCTTCAGATATGGAGGGATCGAGTGTGCTGCAGGTGGGGCCTTCATGGTTTTTCCCCTTTGCTCCTTTGGCTACTTAAAAGGTGTAGATCCGTGGTCACCAGTCAATTGCGAGGCCTCGACCAGTCGATCGCGAGGTGTCCTGTCCGCTCCGCCCCCATTTCCCTCCCACCCCAGAGAAGCCCCACTACCTACCTCAAGTGAAAATGGAGGTAGTGTCGGCTTCCCGGGGATGGACAGACGATTCCGGATGTGCGCTAGCTGCTCTGCCGGGTGTACTGTGGGAGGGAGCATCGGCTCCCTCCACCGCACAGGAGGGGTGAGTCAGCCCTCGGGGAGGCACGTGCGGTCGGCCCCGGGGCAAGCGTGCGCAGGGCTTCCCTGTGTGGGGGGGGGGTCGGCCCCGGGGCAGGTGCGTGTGCGGGCGTGTGGTTTCCCTGTGCGGGCGTGGGGGGTTGGCCCTGGGACAAGCACGCGTGGGGCTTCCCTGCGCTGCAGGGGGTGGGGGGTTGGCCCCCGGTTTTCCTCTGGGTGAAGAGAATCCTGGGTAGAGGCAGATGCAGGGGACACTGCCTCCACTGGCACCCCACTCCCTAGCCACAGAATGCTGTCCCCACTCTCATCCCCACTCTCCTGTTCCCACCCACAGAATTCTGTTCCCACTCTCCTGTTCCCAGCTACAGAACTCTGTCCTTATTCCCCCTCCCCCTCCCCCTCCCCAAACTCTGTCTCCGCTGGCCCCCTGCCCCCTGCTGCAGAACCCTGCCCCCTGCCCTTCCAGCACCCTGCACCCTGCCCCCTCTCCCCTACCCCCAGCCGCAGAACTGTCCCCACAAAATGTATAATTCTAAATGCTTCATTTCAGATTTAAATAGCATGAATAAAAACAGACCATTTCTTTCATAACTATAAACACCTGATTTTAATTTTATATATCGCATAATTTAAAAATAAACTGTTTATCAGAGTGTGTCAGTAAGGGCTGGGGATAGCAGGTGATGGACCGGAGGAGAAGAGAGAGGGCGGGGCTTCAAGGAAGGGGCGGGGCGGTAGATCTTCGCCTGTTCTGAGATTTAAAAAGTGATCTTGAGTGTAAAAAGGTTGGCGACCACTGGTGTAGATGATACACTTGCAGGCTGCATCTATTGCCAGGGGTACATGGTTCCTTTACGGATTTGTGCAAAACCTTCCCTCAGCTGTTGAATGGTTAAGATATTTAAACTAACACATCTGACATGAATGTCTATGTAAATACAGTTACAATTTTAAAAGTTGCAATAAAGACTTAAATACCTGACATGCTACAAAGATTTCCAGAGTCTCTTGTGTTTAAAAGTTTATTCAAAGCTAAACAGCTTGTGTGTGAAATAAATTCTTCATCAGTTTGGATGCCTATTTTTTCACAGAAGTGTTCTGCATAGAAACTTTTTACTTAATTGATAAGTATTGGCACTGCTTGGATTACTTGTTATATAGAGGATATGATTGCTGCTATAATGATGCATGCTATTTAAAATATATTTGAGAAGTCAGGGGGTTTAACAATTTCTAGGGTTTTTCTATGCAGTCTTCTCCGCATCTAAGCCTGCATCCAGTAGAACACTTCTGGCTTCTTTTTTTCCCCTCAAAAATGTCCTTCATAGTACATTACAATTGAGTTCGTAGAGATATTTTGTGTAAGCTTATCAGTGCTGCATAGGTGGTTCCTCAGTACAGTGAGGTTCTGTTTGTGAGAGAATATGTTCACGTGTAACCAGTTACAGTATTTGGACCATAATTTGGCATATTGGGCCCTTTGAAACTAGGTCATTCTAACATGGACATGCTTTTGCAGCCTTGTTTATGATTAAAGGGTCTCTGCCTTGTGGCGCATGAGATCCCTGAACAGAAAAGAGCTGTATATTATGAGAGAACCTAAAGGCAGAAGGGCAAAATCTGGACTTGTATTACTTGGGCACAAGGATTACTCTCCACCTGCCATTGGCTTATGTGCATAGACGCAGATAAAGATACTCTTCCAGTGCTCATTAGAATGTTAGGACGGGGTCTTGCTAATATGCCCTATGGTGCTCCATGGCCCCAAAGAAAATTGTATGCCGTTTTAAGGGTTAGGCTGTGTCCAGACTCAGGGTTTTTTTTTCAAAAAAAGTAGCCTTTTTTCGAAAAAACTTCACCTGCGTCTAGACTACAGCCACATTCTTTCAAAATTAAATTGAAAGAACGCAGCTTTTCTTTCGACGGCGGTAAACCTTATTTCACGAGGAAGAACGCCTTTTTTCGAAAGTGCTCTTTCGAAAAAAGGCGTTCTTGAATGCCAACAGGGCTTTTTAGAAAGACAGCATCCAGACTCACTCGCTGCTTTCTTTCGAAAAAGCGGCTTGCTTTTTCGAAAGTTCCGCTTGCAGTCTAGATGCTCTTTTTCGAAAGTATCTTTCGAAAAAGCCTCTTTTGAAAGAGTCTTGCAGTCTAGATATAGCCTTAGAGTTAGTGTCCCTCCCTCATCAATGCATGTGATGCTCCTAAGCCCACCTGAGGTGCTTTAGTCAGTGGAATGGTTTAGGAGCTGTTCACATAGCTGCTGGCATAGTGCTCCCTCTAAAAAGAAACAACGCTTCTGGAAACTGTGGTCTCCTTGATCCAGAGCTATTTGGTTTGACGACAATTTTTTGAAATACGTAAATGTTTTGATTTATTATGTATATTTTAATAGGGGAAAAAACTTATTCCAAGGATAGAGAAAAGTGCCCCAGTGTGTCTGTCTTGTTCTGCAGCCTTAAAGTATACTTGATTGTCTTCTTGTTTTTGTTCCTCATTGGAGAGTGTTGCCTGACCCTAATGGGTTGGTTACTGAGCTTCTCCTGCCCTGGAGAGCCTGCCTTTTCATTCTCTACTCAGCAAGACCTGGGTATGCTAAGAGCAGTGCAGTTGGCAGTTTCTCCTAGGAGACGAGTTACGTCATCTCCTAACTGAAAATGCTGCATCCCTTCCTAGATGTGGATTTTCTACATGATGAATGCAAACATCTCTTTTTTTGCTTTTATTCTTGCAGCCCTTGCTATTACACAGGGCATGGAATGGAGACGGGGGTGCATGCAGGACTGTCCTGCTGGGATTTATTTCTCTCATAATCCCTCCTGCTCCAACTTGGATTGAATGCAGAAACTACATTCTATATGGAGCAGGGAGATGTTTCAAGTAACATGGGTCAGTGGGAGGGAAGCATGCAGGCAAACAGCCATCCTTTCCATAAAAAAATTCTATGCTCGACTAGTCACTTCTCCCCCTTGCTGCCTCTATCAGAGATTCCTCCTCCTATATTATAAGTAAATGAAAATCAAGTGAGATACCTTGATTGTTTATGTAGTCTGTTTTTTCCACAGACCACTTGAAAATTGCTGAGGGTCTTGGTGGACCACTTAATGATTTTTCCAAACACTGTACCATGAGCTAACTATTGTAAAGTAATTTGGATAAGAGCACTTTCTTTAAAAAAAAAAATCATAACCTTTTCTCAGTCCTCCTGAATGGAGTTCTCAGAGCACAGTTTGAGAACTTCTGGTCTGGAGGAAAGCTTGTATTTGAGTGGAAAAAATAAATGTTAAATTCGTTGGAAGAAACATATTCATTTTGAAAAAAAAATTTAGTAAGATAGCTTTCTACACTTTTGCTTTACACAATAGTCAATTAAGCTATCGTAAGTAATATTTTGTAAAGAGGCACTTTCAATTGTCAATATTGCTGAATTTGTCAAATGTTCCTGACTCATCGTATTCACAAACAATTTTTAACTCCTTTCAATACAGAAAAAGAACGTTCATCACAACCATTTGTAACAAGTACTGCTTAAAAACCTTTCTGAAAATATTTTTCATTTGGAAAGGTTGCCTGAAAACCGTTATGTACAAGTCTATTACAAATCAACTGGTGATCTCGAAGCACAGACCTCGTCATTTTCAATAAAAGAATGAAATGTTTAACTTCATCTTTAAAAAGATTTGTATCTATGTCCTCTCGATAGAATTCACGTAATTTCTTACTGTAGTGGCCTTTAGGATCTTCATCCATACTGCTATCACAAAACATGCAAAATAAACCAACAGTTTTCTTTAGAGATTTGCCTCTACTCTGCAATTGCACTATGATTGTGTCAGAAATAACATTGGCTGTCTCAAGATGATCTTTTCTTTCCCTTTTAAATTGATTTCATTGTCTCTAGTTTCATCAAAAAATAACTCCCTGGGTTTTTGCGCTTCTCATCAGATATAGCAGAGGAACCTATATTTGTTATTAATGTTACTGCCTCTGCTTCCACTCAGGCCCCGGGCCCATGAAATACCCGAGGCGCCACATCCTCAATATCTTCATCAACGATTTAGATATCTTCATAGAGAATACGCTTATTAAGTTTGCAGATGATACCAAGCTGGGAGGGGTTGCAACTGCTTTGGAGGATAGGGTCATAATTCAAAATGATCTGGACAAATTGGAGAAATGGTCTGAGGTAAACAGGATGAAGTTTAATTAGGACAAATGCAGAGTGCTCCACTTAGGAAGGAACAATCTGTTTCACACATACAGAATAGGAAGCGACTGTTTAGGAAGGAGTACGGCAGAAAGGGATCTAGGGGTTATAGTGGACCACAAGCTAACTATGAGTCAACAGTGTGATGCTGTTGCACAAAAAAAGCAAACATGATTCTGGGATGCATTAACAGGTATGTTGTGAGCAAGACACGAGAAGTCATTCTTCCGCTCTACACTGCGCTGATTAAGCCTCAGTTGGAGTATTGTGTCCAGTTCTGGGCACCGCATTTCAAAAAAGATATGGGGAAATTGGAGAGGGTCCAGAGAAGAGCAACAAGAATGATTAAAGGTCTACCTATGAAAGAAGACTGCAAGAATTGGGCTTGTTTAGCTTGGAAAAGAGAAGATTGAGAGGGGACATGATTGTGGTTTTCAGGTATCTAAAAGGGTATCACAAGGAGGAGGGAGAAAAATTGTTCTTCCTGGCCTCTGAGGATAGAACAAGAAGCAAGGGGCTTAAACTGCAGCAAGGAAGGTTTAGGTTGGACATTAGGAAAAAGTTCCTAACTGTCAGGGTAGTCAAACACTGGAATAAATTGCCCAGGGAGGTTGTGGAATCTCCATCTCTGGAGATATTTAAGAGGAGGTTAGATAAATGTCTCTCAGGGATGGTCTAGACAGTACTGGGTCCTGCCATGAGGGCAGGGGACTGGACTTGATGACCTCAAGGTCCCTTCCAGTCCTAGTATTCTATGATTCTGTGATCCTGTGCCCCGGGCAAGTTGACGCCATCCTCCTGATGGACCAGCGCGATCCATACACTTGGGGTGTGTCTGAATTACATGGCTCCGTCGACGGAGCCATGTAGATTAGGCTGATCGGCAGAGGGAAATGAAGCCGTGATTTAAATAATCGCGGCTTCATTTAAATTTAAATGGCTGCTGCGCTCTGCCGACCAGCTGATGATCAGCTGTTTGTCGGCAGATCGGGGCAGTCTGGACGCGACGTGGTCGACAAGGAAGCCTTTGTCGACCGGCGCAAGTAAACCTGGTTTCACGAAGCGTACCTGTGCCGGTCGACAAAGGCTTCCTTGTCGACTGCGGCGTGTCCAGACTGCCCCGATCTCCCGACAAACAGCTGATCATCAGCTGGTCGGCAGAGCCATTTAAATTTAAATGAAGCCGCGATTATTTAAATCACGGCTTCATTTCCCTCTGCCGATCAGCCTAATCTACATGGCTCCATCGACGGAGCCATGTAGTTTAGACACACCCTTGGAGTTTGCACCCTGCTTCATGTGTGGCCATCTGGGACATTGGCAGCGGGACTGCCCTGAAATGGATTGTAGTTATGTCCAGGTCTGCACTGCAGAAACCTGGTTCCGCAACCAAGTCCCGTCAAAACTCACGACATCTGTGCGGGTGGGGCCCCAGCAAGTGGTAGCCCTCCTGGACTTGGGCTGTGGACAGACACTTATATGGAAGGAGGTCATTCCTGCATCTGTGGTCACCCTAACTATACAGGGGAAACCGAGGAAATAGTTCCAGTAAGGGTGGCTACCACTCTAGCCTACCCCATTATCCTGGGCTGGGATTGGCCCGAATTCAGTGAACTTCTCTGAGAGGCCAGCCTTGGAGCACCTCTAGCCCGGGTCATCCTAGAGGGAGACCCTGTCAGCGACAACTGGTCGGAACCCCAAGCGGAGGAGCTGGCTGGGGAAGGTCCGCTAGAGACAAAAGTGCATGAGATGCCAAGCCAGTCCGGTTCTCACCTTGAGGGGGAACCAGGGAGAGTAAACTTGATGGACGTCGCCCGGGACCAGTGGGAAGACCCCACCCTGAGGGCAGCATACAACCAGGTAGCCTGCATTAATGGTGTGACAATCGACCCGCAGAGAGCTGCGCAGTGGCCCCATTTTGAGCTGAGGTCAGATCGCCTCTACCAGGTGATGCAAGAAGTCCGGTCCCAGCTACTCGTCCCGTGCTGCCATCAGAAAGCTGTGCTACGACTGGCTCACGACATCTCTGCAGCTGGCCATCTGGGGCAGGAGAAGATCCTGGTGTGAGTTTTATCCCATTTCTTTTGGGCCGGAGTACACCAGAAGGTGAAGAACTATTGCCACTTGTGCCCTGAGTGCCAACTAGCCACTGAGCTGGGGGTCCCAAGAGCCCCATTAGTCCCCTTGCTAGTAGTCAGGACCTCTTTTGAACGGGTTGCTCTTGACCTTGTGGGCCCACTCCCGAAGAGCAAGACAGGGTTTTGATATGTCCTCATCCTAGTGGACTATGGTACTCGCTTCCCGGAGGCTGTTCCGCTACAGAATACCAATGTCCGTACCATCGTGTCCGAACTCGTGAAGATATTTGCCCACGTGGGGCTTCCCCAGGACCTCCTTACGGATCAGTGGACTAATTTTACCTCATGGTTACTCCGTCCGGTGTGTGCCTTGCTCAGCATCCAAAAGCTACAGATATCTATCATCCTCAAACTGATGGACTTGTCGAGCGTTTCAATCGCACACTAAAGGACTTGCTAAAAAAAATTCCCCCATCTGAGCCCCCCCCCCCGGGTCTTGTATTTTACTTGATATACATGTATTTATTTATTGTGTTTAAAATATTCAACAGCACTTATAAATTTTTTTTAAATAGAGAGGTGGGTTAAAAGTATTTTAAATAAAATAATAAACAAAGAGTGGGACCAGCTACTTACCCCTCTGTTCCTAGCCATCTGGGAAGTGCCACAGTCGTCAACCCGCTTCTCCCCATTTTGAGCTCCTGTATAGACGACCTCACGGCATACTGGATCTGGTAAAGGAGACCTGGGAGCACACCCCCTCACAAGCCTACTCCAATAAGTGATTCAGCTGCAAGAATGACTCACCTGGGCGGAGACCCTTGCTTGTGAAAATCTTCAGGCTGCTTAAGGGACCCAGGAGCACTACTACAATCAGGGAGCCCAAGAAAGAACCATTGAGCCCGGGGAATGCGTGCTCCTGCTCCTCCCATCAGAAGAGTCAAAACTCCTCTCCTGCTGGCAAGGCCCCTACCAAGTTACCCGCCGAGTGGGACCTGTTACCGATGAGGTATACCAACCCATTCAAAAGAAGAAACAGCCGGTATACCACGTAAATCTTCTGAAACCCCGGCAGGAGCGGGTATAATTTTTGATGACTCCTGTCATGACCATGAGGGATGGGCAGCAGCCTGGGGACTAAGGGGGTAACTTTACCTAGCCAGGTATTTGCTCAGCCAATAGAAATGCAGATAGGGATTTCAAACTGGGACCAAGGAACTTTTGGGTTTTCCCCTCCTTTGTCCCTGGGCAGTTTCTCTCCAGCTACTGAGGGGGACAGGCAAAATGTCTCTCTCCAAGAAAAGACTCTTCACTATCTGTAAGTAGGGTAAAGTTTAGATAAGTCCGTTAGGTGTTATTGTTTTATGGTTTGGGAATGGGAATCTGATGTCTGTGCATTTAAAAATGGGGTTTCCTCTCCTTTGTAACTAAGCTTTTTGGCCCATTGGGGAGGTCCCCCATGAGTATATTAATTGGTGACTTTTCCATCTAGTCATTATGCTTGTAACAAGAGTATTGTGGTGATAATAAGAATTGCCCGAGACCCAGAACTACGGAGACTCACATGGGCCTAGGAGGAGTGGCCGCCCACTGACCCGGTGGGGAAAGAGCCCCTCAGCGAGCCCTAGCAGGCTACAGTTCTCTATTCAGTACTGCAAGATTTTTAAAATAAGATGAGAAACTGTCTTTTTGCTTAGCTTCATCTTTTTGCTTCACCTTCATTTTTTTCCCACGTTTTTGACTGCCAGACTCGTAGTATCGTTTCATTATTGCTAAAAAGTGACCTTTATTATTAGGCAGGTGAAAAAGTGTGAAAGAACAGGAGTGTACCTATGGCTGGGCTGTGGTCTTGACCACCCCCCATTGCCCAATTAGGTTTAACACCAGTGGCATTGGAACATTTTTAATAGTGGGGTGCTGAAAGTCAGCCCCTGTCTCTCTTAAGCGCAGGTCCATGCCTTGTTTGCTGGCCACAGGTACTAAGGGTTCAGGCAGGGTTGCTGAGAGAATAGCCAGGCCCCTGGGCAAGATGTGCGGGAGGGGCAAATCTGGGCCCCGAGAAGGGTGGGGCCTCAGGTGCAAGGGGCGGAGCTGGGGGCCCAGTGCAGGAGCAGAGCCCCCATGGTGGGGCAGGACAAGAAGGGTACGTCTAGACTACAGGGTTTTGTCGACTGAAGTTTTGTCGACAAAACTTCTGTCGACAAAGAGCGTCTAGACACATTCAGTTCTGTCGACAAAGCAAGCTGCTTTGTCGACAAAACCCTGTAGTCTAGACACAACCCTACATGCAATAACACCTTCTGTCGACAGAACTCTGTCGACAAAAGGTGTTATGCCTCGTAAAATGAGGTTTACCAGCATCGACAAAACTGCTGAGTTCTGTCGACGTTATGTCGACAGAACTCAGCGGTAGTGTAGACGCAGGTATAGTTTTGTCAACAAAAGTCCACTTTTGTCGACAAAACTCTGTAGTCTAGACACACCCGAAGTGTGACAGAGAAGATAGTAAGATCTCTGTGGCCACAGAGGACAGCTTCAGGAGCCCCGGTGGCCATGCGCTGGCTGACCCAGAGAAGTGGGCAGAGACCCACATGTGCTCCACCTGAAGGTGGGGGGTGGGCACAGTTCTATCGGCCACCTGCGTGCCCCTCCCTGCTGTGGGCTGTATGTCCTCTGGCCACTCTCACCCTCAGCTGCGGGCAGCAGCCACTCCCCAGGTGGCAGACAACAGCAGCGCAACATTACAGGGGCTGGAGAACTCAGGAAGAGGGAGCAGTGCATCCATGCAGCCAGCTGCCAGAGAGAAGTGGCGCTTTCCCGTTTCAAAGTGTGCTTTCATCCACCGGCTATGCCCCCGCCACGGCCAGCCGCCCTTCCCACCCTGCAGGCAGCTGCCACTCACCAGGTGGTGGCCAGCAGCACGAACAGTTTTGGAAATGATTTCAAATTTAATTTGGACATGAATAACTGAAGCAAAATCCTTAGCAGTATAGTTTGAAAAGTATGCTGTTGCTATTTTTATTATTTTGTGGAACCGTTTATTTCAAAGAATTAATGCTGTCAGCAAATAACTGCAAAAGGTTGCTACAAATGTACTGAATGCTGCACAATTGTTAGCCTCAGTTACAAGTTTTGTCATGGAAGTTCAAAATGACTATAGGTCTATGGAAGTAGAGGCACTAACAGTAACAGCAAATATAGGTTCCTATGATATATCTGAGAAGTGTAAAAAAACTAGGAAGTGATTTTTTTTGATGAAACAAGAGACAATTAATTCTCTTTAAAACAGAAAGAGAAGATCCTCGCTGAGACAGTCCATGTTATTTGTGACGCAACAATTATTGAAAATGCTGAGGTCTGTGCTTTGACATCAGCAGTTGATTTGTATAGACTTGTACATGATGGCTTGCAGGCAACTTTTCTAAGTGTACAAACCATTCTGAAATTTTTAACAATGCCTGTCATAAATGGTTGTGGTGAATGTTTTTTTCTGTACTGAAAGGAGTTAAAAATTGTGAAATACGATGAGTCAGGAACATTTGACAAGTTCAGCAATATTGACAATTGAAAGTGCCTCTTCACAAAATGTTACTTACGATGACTTGATGATTCTGTAAAGTAAAAGTGTAAAAGAATTCTGAGTAACTATATTTTTTTAATTTGTAAGCTTCTGCCAAGTCGGTTAACTTTTCTTCTTCTAGTGCTTGCTCATGTCCATTCCTCTTAGGTGTGTACGTACCGTGTGCACGGATTGTTGGCGAGTTTTTCTTTAGCGGTACCCGTTGGGTCAGCCGGGGAGCCCCCTGGAGTGGCATCGATATATCGGTGCATATATACCGCTGCTGGCCCTCCACACACCTGCCTCCCAGTTCCTTCTTACTTCCCGTGATGGTTGTTGGAGCTCTCTTCTTGCTTGCCAGCAAGCATGATCTGAGCCTAGTTAAACCCTTGGTTCTTTCCAAGTTGCTTACCCTGTTACGTACCAGTTACGTAGAGTTAGGTAAGTGTGTTTGGGTTCGGGCTCGCCTGTTGGGTCCCCTCCCAACCCACGGGGCATGCCAGTGCCTCACGGCTTTAAGCCCTATGGTGACTGTTCCAAGCCTATGCCCTGTGGTGACCCGCATGATTCGTGCTTGAAGTGTTTGAGGCCCACGTCCCGGCGAACTGCAGAATCTGCGGCAGTATCAAGCCCCGGACTCAGCGAGAGAGAGATTCGTGCCTGAAGATGCTACTGATGGAGTCGGCGCTTGGCCCGGCACCGTCAGCGGACTCGGCACTGGAGTCCCGCAGTGCACCGCCCTCGGTGCGGGAGACTCCCGGGTCTTTAGGGGCCTCGTCGACATCGAGGCGCCCTGCGGCGTGGCACCATTCGCAATCACCAGTGCAGTGCAAGAAGAGGAGAGCGGAGAGGGGCAGGTCTCCACCCCGGCATGCGGCTGCAGTGCGCCCCCAGTCGCGGCACCTTGTCGCGTCCTCACTAGCCGCGAGGTCGGCTGCTCCTGGGCCGGAACTTGGCCAGTAGAGCACGACCAAGAGCTGCGGTGTAGTAGAGAAGCCGGTTCTAGTCGAATGGCCTTCCACCCCGGTCATGTTCGAGGTGGTGCGGGAGCTGATTGAACTGACCGCCAACTCGCCATCGCCTCCCCTGGAGCGCCGGGACCAGCCTCGGCCCCATGCCTCGTCAACGGCACCGGACCCAGGTAGGCCCGCGCTGTCCTTGGCACCAGCGCACCATGCGGTCCTACGTTCCCCGGTGCGCACGTCTACGCTACCACCGACAGATCCTTTGGTACCCGTGGACTCGCTCTCTCAGGAGTCTAGAGAGAGCTCAGCATCGAGCACGCTCATCCCAGCACCGGAGCGCCTCGTGCCCCCGCTGCCGGTGTGGCACCGGGGCAAGCCGGCATCCACAGTTCGGCACGCGGAGAGGCACTGTTCCTTGGGTCCGGCTTCTGCCCTGCGTTGGTCAGAGACTGACTATTCGTCTGATTCTCACATGGAGTCAGTCGGTACGGTCTAGGGCACTGGTTCTCAACGTGGGCCATATGGCTCCCCAGGGGGCCCCGCCTTACTTCTAGGGGGCCACATGGAAAAAAATGGAACATTAGGGGGCCACAGTAAGTTTCTGAGGGGGCCACCCAAACTTAACTGCCAGGCGTATGATGAATGAGGCTCAAAGGGGGGCCATGAGCAAAAAAGGTTTGAGAAACAGTGGTCTAGGGCATCGATTTCTCATTCCAGCTGCCGGCGCCGCTTCAAATCCCGGTGCCGATCCCGGTCTCCACGCTGCTCCAGGTCCCGGCACCGTTCCAGGTCTCGGCGCCGCTCTCACTCCCAGTACCGCAAGCATCATGACAGTGTCTTGGGCCATTTGCAGACCTGGCCTCTGCAGTGGCAGCATCCGGACCAGTGGCCATTTTGGATCCCGTGGGCGTACCACCAGGCCCAGGGGAGCGCTCCTCCTATGGCGGGATCCTCGTGTTTGGGGATCCGGGCCCCATCTTCGGTCACCCCATTGCCTAGTGCCCCGGCACCGCACATTTTGGCGGTACAGGGGGAATCTCCTCAGCCCCGTTGGAGGAGGGCGGGGACCACGGTCTGTCGGGGCAGTCTGCCCCTTCTCAGGCGTCAGAGTTGCTGCACGAGATGGAGGACTCGACTGTTCAGGAGTATTCATCGCCCTCCCCTGACGACGCCCTAGGGTTGGTCTTTTTGTCAATGCTGGCTATGGACACCCGAGCTCATCAAGAGCTCCTCTGGAGATTGGCCCAGAGCCTCAGGGTCCAACTCGAAAGGGCTTCCGAGGACTCCGATCCTACGTGTCACGGGGTACGCCCCTGGCGGGGGGTGCGCCCCCCCCCCCCTTAGGTCTCGTTGCTCGCTCGGGTCCCTAGATCCGGGCATACACGGCATTAATAATCCCAATATAAAGTCCATGCTCCTTTATTGGGGAAATACGGCACTAACAGTCCCAACATAAAGGACATGCCCCTCTATCAGGGTAAATACGGCTTTGGCAGCCTAGCCGCCCAGAGAAGCCTCTCCTGGCCCAGGGGTTGATTATCCAGGGCAGGGAAAATGGGTGGTGGGGGGACCCGGGCCCTCCCTCTCTACCGGGTCCCAGCCCAGGGACCTTTAGGCAGGGACTATGTCTCCTGCCCAGTCAGCGGGGAGTCCGGCCGATACACGCCGAGCCAAGCTTTTAGTCCTTTGCCCTGGGCTGCTTCCTACCATGCCCTGGTTCCCTTGGGGCCTATTTGCCTCCAAGTCAGTACTTGCCGGGGCTGCCGTCGGGGTTGCGGGTGCGCTCCTGCCTCCCTGGGATTGGTGGCTGCTGGCTCTGCTTCCGGGTCATGCACTGGTGGCGACTCCGATCCCAGCTGCTGCAGAAACACCAGCCCGGCCTGGGCTACTCCCTCATCCTGCGGCCTCCCTGGCTGCAGGGCTCCCTCTGCTTTTATACCCAGGCTTTGCTGGGAGCATGCCCAGCAGGACTGGAGGGGGCGGGGCCTTCTCAGCCAGCTGGGCCTGGGCTACCCCCTGGCCTTCAGTGCGGGGCCTGTCCGCCCGGTCACACACCTTCCCCCTTAAATGGGTGGTTATGGTCTGATTTGACCAGATTTCCTCCTCCCCTACCCAGGAAAAGAAATCTGCATTCACGTGAGTCTTACCTGGGCGGTGGGCCACTTCAAAATCGTATGGCTGTAACGATAAGTACCAATGCATTATCCTGGGGTTGGTGTCCTTCATGCTGTGCAGCTCTCAAAGGGGCGTGGTTGGGTGGAAGTGGCTACCTAATAGGTAGTACCGGAGAGCATCTATGGCCCATTTTACTGCCAGTGCCTTTTTTTTCAATTGTGGAGTACTTCTGCTCCCATGGGAAGAGTTTCCGGCTCATATAGATCACCGGGTGCTCTTCACCATCCACTTCTTGGGCTAGTACGGCTCCTAGCCCCCTCTCAGAAGCATCTGTCTGGAGGATAAAGTCCTTAGAAAAGTCCGGGGAAACAACACTGGTTCTTTCATCAGACGTCCGATAGCGGCGCCGCCAGTGCTGAAAAATCGGGTCTGAATCGGCGATAATATCCCGCCAGTCCCTGGAATTGCCGAACCTGCCTCTTCATCGTTGGCCTTTTCCACTCCTAGAGGGCCTGTACCTTATCGACTAGGGGTCTCAACGTCCCTCTCTCCACTGTGTATCCCAGATAAGTCACCTCCCTTCGTCCCAAGTGACATTTCCTGGGGTTCGCCGTGAGGTTCGCTTCCCCCAGGGCCTTTAGTACCGCTTCCAGGTGTTGGAGATGTTCCGGCCATGTGTGGCTGTAGACCACTATATCATCTATGTACACGGTGGCATATAGCTGGTGAGGGCGTAATAGCTGGTCTACTAAGTGCTAGAAGGTGGCGGCTGCCCCATGTAGGCCTGAAGGGCACAGTGACGAATTGGTATAGCCCGAATGGTGTGGAGAAGGCAGTCTTTTCCTTGGAGGCAGGGGTCAGCAGAATCTGCCAGTACCCTTTTGTTAAGTCCAGCGTGGAGCGGTACCGTGCTTTCCCTAGCCTCTTGAGTAACTCGTCCACGTGTGGCACGGGATAAGCGTCAAATCGTGATATGGCGTTGACCTTCCGAAAGTCAATACAAAATTGCATCATTCCATTTGGTTTTGGGGCCAGTACGATGGGGCTGTGCCACTCGCTGCGTGATTCTTCGATTACCCCCATCTCCAGCATTGCCTGGAGTTCTTTCTTCATAGGCTCCCACATTTTCCTGGGTAGTGGATGGTGCTGGTCCCGAACTTTATGGCCTGGTAGGATGCTTATGTGATGACTCATCACGCTAGTCCTGCCTGGCTGGGTAGACAAGACGTGGGCGTATTTCTGGACTAAGCGGAGTAGCCCCTCTTCCTGGGCAGGGCTCAGTTCTTCTCCCAGGGTGACCGGTCAGTTAGTGGGTGGGTCGACGGCCAAAGGCCCCAAGTCGTCATCAGGTGGGCAGGGATCAATCACGAGTCCTTCCTGCGCCTTCCATTTTTTTAGCAAGTTCGCATGATATACCTGCACTCCTTTCTTCCTCCCCGTCAATCTCACCTTGTAATCGACGGCCCCCACGCTGCACACCACCTCGAATGGGCTTTGCCATTTGGCTAGCAGCTTTGACTCTTGCGATGGTAAGAGTAGGAGCACCCGATCGCCAGGCTCGAACGTTTGTAGTTTTGTCCCTCTGTTGTAGTACCGGGCTTGGGTCTCCTGAGCCTGTAAGAGGTTGGTTCGTGCAAACTCTCCTAACTTCTGCAAGCACTCCCTCAATTGCAACACGTAGGGGACCGTCCCCATCACCCGGGACTCCTGCCCCTCCCAGTCCTCTCTCAGGAGGTCAAGGATCCCCCGGGGTTGCCGCCCGTAGAGGAGCTCAAAAGGGGAGAAGCCCGTTGATGCTTGTGGTACTTCCCGCACAGCGAAAAGCAAGGCCGGGAGCATTTTGTCCCAACCTCGGGGATCCTCTTCTACGAATTTACGGAGCATTGATTTCAATGTCTGATTAAAACGCTCTACCAATCCGTCTGTTTGGGGATGCTATACGGTAGTTCGCAGGGCTCGGATGTTTAACAGCCGGCATAGCTCTGCCATTAATTTGGATGAGACGTTGGTGCCCTGATCAGTCAGTATCTCCTTCGGTATCCCCACTCTGGAGAATACCTCAAGGAGTTCCGCGGCTATGGTAGCAGCTGTTGTGTTCTGTAATGGCACTGCCTCGGGGTACCTAGTGGCATAATCCACTATAACTAGGATATATTGGCACCCTGAGCTAGCCTTCTCGAGAGGCCCCACCAAGTCCAACCCGATCCACTCAAAGGGGACTCCTACCACTGGCAGGGCCACCAGTGGGGCCTTGGGTACTCCCTTAGGGTTGGTGCGCTGACACTCTGGGCAGGATTCGCAGAACTCCCATACCTCCCGGTGGATCCCTGGCCAAAAAAATCTCTGGGCCACCTGCTGTAGGGTTTTCTCGTGACCCAAATGTCCGGCCCAGGGGTTGGCATGGCCCAACCGCAGCACCCCCTTTTGGTACCTGGAGGGAACTAGGAGCTGTGCGAATTCCTCATCTGTCTGTGGGTTTCGGACCACCTGGTAGAGCCTGTCGTTTTGGACCTCAAACCTCGGTCCTTGCTGCCCCCTTGCGCCTCCTGGCTCTTTATCCTCTGCCTCTTGGACTTGCGCCCAGGCTCGGCTTAACGTTGGGTCCTCTCTCTGGTCTCACAGAAAATCCCCTCTGGCGCCCAGCCACTCCGTATCGTCCCCGTCTCTCGGCGACCGCGGGGGTCCCACTGGGCCCGATGTCCCGGCTTCAACTCCCGATTCTTAATTGCGTTCTGGGGTGTTGCCCTGGGCTGCCACCGTCCCTCCTCGGGGCCGCCTTCCTATTTCGGGCGGTTCCTGCTGGGCCCAATCTTGGATCAACCTGCGGAGACCGGGCCAATCTCGCCCTAATATTACCGGGTGCGCCAGTTGAGGGGCTAACCCCACCCAACAAATCTTTTCCCCGCAGGAGTCTGCTATCCGCACCCAAGCCGTTGGGTACGACCTTATGTCCCCGTGCGCACACTGTAGCATGACCGGACCCCCTGCGGGTTCAGGGTCCTTCACCAGGTTCTCCTGTACCATGGTCTGGCTACACCCGGAGTCTATTAGGGCCCTGACAAGGGTCCCTTCCACCCGTACCTCCATCACGGCCTTTGCCGGCCCGCTTCCGCTGATATCTGGGCATATCCACTGTCCGCCCTCGTCCATAATTGCGGCCACTGATCCTGTTGGGCTCGCCACAGTTCCGCCAGCTTCTGGAACAGCTGCCGTTATTGCTCGAGTTGTTGAACAGTCCACTGCTGCAAACTCGGGTTCAGCTGCAGGAGCTGCTCCCGCTGTCTCTCGGCCCACCCTTCCAACAACTTCATGGGTTTCATCTCGCCCTTTTCACCTCACTGGTTTTATCCCTCCTATGGCACTCACATCACCATACCTCCCCTAGGTTCAGGGGTGGTCTCGTACCCACATTCTCCACCATGTTGTCACGGGGTACGCCCCCGGTGGGGGGGTGCGCCCCCCCCCTTACGGTCTCGTTGCCCGCTTGGGTCCCTATATCTGGACATACACGGCATTAATAATCCCAATATAAAGTCCATGCCCCTCTATCAGGGTAAATACGGCTTTGGAGGCCTAGCCGCCCAGAGAAGCCTCTCCTGGCCCAGGGGTTGATTATCCAGGGCAGGGAAAATGGGTGTTGGGGGGACCCGGGCCCTCCCTCTCCACCGGGTCCCAGCCCAGGGACCTTTAGGCAGGGACTATGTCTCCTGCCCGCTCGGTGGGGAATCTGGCCGATACACGCCGAGCCAAGCTTTTTAGTCCTTTGCCCTGAGCTGCTTCCTACCATGCCCTGGTTCCCCTGGGGCCTATTCGCCTCCAAGTCAGTACTTGCCGGGGCTGCTGTCGGGGTTGCGGGTGTGCTCCTGCCTCTCTGGGGTTGGCGGCTGCTGGCTCTGCTTCCGGGTCATGCACGGGAGGCAACTCCGGTCCCAGCTGCTGTAGAAATACCGGCCCGGCCTGAGCTACTCCCTCATCCTGCGGCCTCCCTGGCTGCAGGGCTCCCTCTGCTTTTATACCCAGGCTTTGCTGGGAGCATGCCCAGCAGGACTGGAGGGGGCGGGGCCTTCTCAGCCAGCTGGGCCATGAGCACCTGTTCTCCCATCCGCCTCTGGGCTCGATAGTGGTGCAGGCCAACCTGCCCCTACCCCCGAGAACAGGGAGGCCAAGCAATCGGACCTGTTGGGTTGCAAGGCCTATGCCTCCAGGGGGTCTCCTATTCAGGATTGCTAACCAGCAAGTCGTCCTCAGTAGGTATGCCTTCAACTCCTGGGCAGCTATAGACAAGTTTGGGGAGTCGCTGCGCCAAGACTCGAGTCAGGAGTTCAGGACCTTGTCTGAGGAAGGCAGGGTAGTTTCCCGGGCTGCAGCCCTGGACTCTGCGGATGCGGAAGCCCGTATCATGGTGATGGGCTTGGTCCTGAGTAGGGGTGCGTGGCTCCAGGTGTCTGGCATTCCTCCTGAAGTCCAGAACATGATTCAGGACCTGCTCTTCAAGTGTGGGGCTTGTTTTCAGAACAAACCAATGCTAGTCTCCATGGGCTAAAGGATTCTAGGGCAACTCTCAGGTCTCTAGGTATCCATACCCCCACCCCGCAGAGGCGATCCCGCCCTAGGGCCCGATCCCGCCCTAGGGCCCTGTCCCGCCCTTTCCAGCAGGGGAATAGGTCAGACTTTTCTAGGCGTAGGGGCCGTAATAATAACAATAGGAGCAGCAAACGTCCCTCCTGCTCCTCTTCCGACCAGGGGGCGGGGCCCCTCCAGCAAACCCCGGGGCCCTAGGGTTTGAAGGTGTGAGCGGGGACAGTGCAGCAGTCTCAGACCAGAGGCCCTTCACCAAACGCTTATTTCCCTTCCATCGTGCCTGGTCACTCATCACTACGGACCGCTGGGTCCTAGACACGGTGAGAAGGGATGTTTCATCCCCTTGTGCTCCCGCCCCCCTTCCCATCCCTCTTCCTCGTCCCTCTTCAGGGACCCCTGTCACAAGCATCTTCTCAGGGTGGAAGTACAGAAGCTTCTTGACCTGAGGGCGGTAGAGGAGGTCCCCTGGGCCCGCAGGGGAAAGGGTTTCTACTCCCGCTACTTCCTGGTCCCAAAAGCCAAGGGCGGCTTTTGCCCCATCCTGGACCTGAGGGATCTAAATGCCTTCATAGTGAAATCCAAGTTCAAGATGGTTAGCCTGACCTCCATCATTCCTTCCCTAGACATGGCAGAGTGATACGCTGTCCTCGATCTCAAAGACGCCTACTTTCACATTTCTATTGCGCCTGCGCACAGGCGCTTCCTCTGCTTCATGGTGGGCCACGACCATTATCAGTTTACGCCCCTCCCCTTTGGCCTTTCCACAGGCCCCGGGGTGCACCATTTTCTTAAGGGGTTGGATAGGGTCTTCCCTCAGGCACGCGAGCCCTTGCCCTTGCCCTCTTGGGACCTAAATCTGGTTCTCACAAAGCTTATGGATCTCCCCTTTGAGCCATTGGCAACATGCTCCTTCCTGCATCTTTCCCGGAAAGTGTCCTTCCTGGTGGCAATTACTTCGGCCAGGCAAGTGTCGGAACTGAGGGCCCTATTGGTGGACCCGCCCCCCCATACACGGTCTTTTTTAAGGATAAGGTCAGGCTGCACCCCCACCCTGCCTTTTTTCCCAAGGTGGTGTCTTACTTCCTGTTTTTTACCCGAAGCCCCGTAGCTCCGGGACAGAGCAGGCCTTACACTCATGCGATGTGAGACGTGCTTTAGCTTTTTATTTAGAGAGGACCAGGCCCGTCCGTAAGTCCCCTCAATTGTTTGTGTCTATAGCGGACAGGATGAAGGGCCACCCTGTGTCAGCCCAGCGTGTATCATCCTGGATCACGGCTTGTATCAAAGCGTGCTACGAGCAGGTGCAGGTCCTGGTGCCGCCCATTATGGCTCATTCCACAAGAGTCCAAGTGTCTTCCACGGCCTTTGCGGCCCAGGTGCCCATCGTGGAGATTTGCAGGGCAGCTACCTGGTTGTCGGTGCACACCTTTGCAAACCACTATGCCATCATGCAGCACGCCAGGGAGGGTGCTGCTGTGGGCGGGGCTGTGTTGCAGTCCGTCTCTCGGTAGGCTCTGACCCTGCCTCCTGGGGGTTAGCTTTGGAGTCACCTAAGTGGAATGGACGTGAGCACACGCTGAAATAAAAAATGGTTACTTACTTTCATAACTGTTGTTCTTCGAGATGTGTTGCTCATGTCCATTGCACATCCCACCCGCCTCCCCTGCGTCGGAGCATTCCGGCAAGAAGAAACTGAGGGGGTGGAGGGCCAGTGGGGGTATATATGCACCGGTATAGCGGCACCACTACAGGGGGCCCCCTGGCTAGCCCGACGGGTACCGCTAAGGGAAAACTCTGACAATCTGTGCACGCGTTGCATGCACACCTAAGTGCAACGGACATGAGCAACGCATCTCGAAGAACAACAGTTACGAAAGTAAGTAACGTTTTTTTTTATTTAACAAAATACTAAACTTAGAAAGCAAACACAAAATCCGGTTGTCACAAACGAAGCCTGGCGTGAGGCCAGAACCCAAAATAGGAATGGTTTAAACAGTCCTACCACTGTCTCGATGTCCGGAGAAGAGAGGTAAGTGAACATCTTCAGGCTGAGGAAAAGGAACAAGCAGAGACGGGACGGAGTTGCAGAGACCCAGGTAAGTGGACAGTCATCTTTCTTCTGGTCGTCTTTCTTCCTTTTTTCTATACTTGACATGCCGTCCTGTGTGCGGACCGGAGGACGGGATGGTGTGTGTGCATGCTTGTATGACTGGCCCTGCTGCAGCCTCCTAACTAAAAGAAATAAACCCTGTGCTAGAAGTCGTTACGGCTGTGAAACTGGATTGTTGCACCACAAAGGGCTGTGAGCAACCAGGCTGACTTCTGCCAAGACGGCCTACAAAGCCAACAGAGCCTGCTAGCTGTCGCCCTAGCACCGCTGGGTTGTGCTGATGGCATGTGCGCACAGAGCCCGGAGGGGCGGGTGAACTCCCCTTAAGAGCCTTCTGGTTACTGGGCAGATTAGAGTCATGTGACCCATTTTTCCTGCCTTTTCTCTTTTTCCTGCTCTTTTTTGGCCACCATCTTAAAGAAGAAAACAAAATGGGAGGACATTAAAAAAAACTGGCGCCCCTCCCCCAACATATCCCCTCCTTGGCAACCTGGTACCTTGGCACCATAGTTGCCACATTAACATTTACACAGAAGGAGTGGTACGTGTCCATTATTTTATTCGGTTGTTATGCCAGATTGTTTATAAGTTTATCACAACCTGATTACTCCGGGCTACCCTCATCACCCGGACCTATCCGTAAAGCGGCCTCTGCGAGACAAGGCCGCTGCCTCCGTTTGCGGTCCTGCACATGTGGACCGGTGGCAGAGAGGGGTGTCCGGGCCCACCCTCACTCCCAGATCCTGGCCCAGGGCCCTAACACCAGGAACAACGCTCCCAGTGGTAACAGGTGCGGGATTACCCCTAAACTCGCCTGTTCACGGGCTACATGACCCCACCCTGGGCCACATTCAACTCTGCCACCGGAGTTCCTTCCGGCCTTCCCTTAGGGAAACCTTCTTCCACGCCACTTCCCCCGAGCCCCCATTACCTGCCGCCCTTGCTCCTTCCCCTGTCTGCTCTCCCCCTCCCGCTTTTATACGCACCGCCTTCCCCACCTCCGTGAGTGACGTCCCCTGCCCCGCCGGTTCCCGCGTCCCGCCCCCTCCCGTCACGATGGTGACGTCAGGTGACGTCAACGGGCGGGGCGGCTGTACGCATGCCTCTGTGCTCCCCGGCTGCTGCACCGCGCAGATTCGCCCCCATCCCGAGGGCGTCCGGCGATGTTTGGCCCACCACCGCATGCGGCAGGTCCACGTCTCTCCCGACCGTGTTCTGATCCCCCTGCTGGGGATAGTGACGGGGTTGCCTCACCCCGCCACACCCCTCCCCACTTAAGTCAGCCCCTATACTCGCCGTCGCTTCATGCCCAGCCTCCGGCATTCGTGACAGGCAATCGGCATTCTGGTTTTCTTTGCCTGGTCTATGAAGCATGTCGAAATGGTAGGGCTGCAAGCTCAGGTACCATCGTAGTGTTCAGGTATTTGTGTCCTTCATCGTCTGGATCCATTTTAAGGGTGCGTGGTCTGTTACCAGCGTGAAGTGGTTTCCTGTAAGAAAGTAGCGTAGCGTATCGACGGCCCATTTAATGGCCAATGCCTCTTTTTCTATTGTGGCATAGTTTTTCTCTCTAGGGAATAACTTCCAACTCAGATATAACACTGGGCGTTCAGCTCCTCCCTCTTCCTGCACCAATACCGCCCCGAGTCCCCCTCCGATGCATCTGTCTGTAGGATAAATGGTTTATCAAAGTCTGGTTGGCGTAATACGGGGGCCATTATCAAACACTTTCGTAATGCCTCAAAATCGCGTATCCCCTGAGGAGTCCACACTACCTGCTATGGCTGCCCCTTCCTCATAAGATCTGTCAGGGGTGCTGCTACCGAGGCGAAGTGTGCTATGAACCGCCGGTAGTACCCGGCCAGCCCCAAGAACTGCCGTACCTGCCTTTTCGTATTAGGGCGTGGGTAGTCCCGAATGGCTTGGACCTTGTCCACCAACGGCTTTAGTTGGCCGTTGCCCACCGTATACCCTAGGTACGACACCTCCCGCTTACCAAAGCGACACTTCTTCAGGTTGGCTGTTAGTCCCGCCTGGATCAGCGCTTTTAGCACTGCGCTCAGGTGTCGTAGATGGTCTTCCCAGGATACACTTAAAACGATGACTTCGTCAATATAGGCAATTGCGTAGCGGCGGTGTTCATTGAGGATGCAATTCATCAATCGTTGAAATGTAGCTGTGGCTCCGTGGAGTCCGAACGGCATGGTCACGAACTGGTACAGACCAAAGGGGGTCGCAAAAGCCGTTTTTTCTCGCGACTCCGGTGCCAATGGGATTTGCCAGTACCCCTTTGCTAAATCTAGTGTCAATAAATATTCGGCCTGCCCGAGCTGCTCCAGGAGTTCATCTATCTGGGGCATCGGGTACGCATCAAATTTCGAAATGGCGTTCACTTTGCGGTTTTGTATAGATTTTCGCACGGACCCATTCTTTTTCGGGACCAGCACGATAGGGCTTCGCCAGTCACTATGGGATTCCTCCACTACGCCCTATTGAATCATATCGTGGAGTTCTTTCTGCACTGTCTCCCACATTTTCCAGAGTACTGGGTGCACGGCGTCCCGCACCTTTTGTCCTGGATCGGTGATGATGGTGTGGTTCACGAGGGGCGTTCTCCCCGGTCGATTTGTCAACCCCTCCTCAGCCTGCTTCAGTACCCTTTGTAGTTCGTCCCGCTGGGTGGGGGTCAGGGCTTCACCTAGCTGACTCGCCAACCAGGTAACCTCCTCCTCCCCCCAGGGTCCGAATTCTACTTCCGTAGTTAGAGCCTCTTCTGGTGGTGCTTCTCGTGACACCCATTTTTTTTTTAACAGATTTACATGATAAATCTGGCTCCGTCGTCTCTTCCCCTCAACCTGGACCTTGTAGTCCACCTCCCCCACTTTCCTCAATACCCTAAAGGGGCCCTGCCAGCGGGCTAACAGTTTAGAGTCCCCCGTGGGTAATAAAACTAATACTGGATCCCCCGGACTAAATTCCCTTGTCCGAGCATCTTGATTATACTGCCGTACCTGGGCATCCTGGGCTCGTTGTAAGTTCTCTTGGGCCACTGGCCCACAGTGCGCATTCGGTCCCTCAGCTTAATAACATACTGGGCAGATCCCAAGGCCGTAGACTTCTGCTCCTCCCACCCCTCCCTCAGGGGGTCCAGTATTCCCTGTGGGCGCTGCCTGTATAATAGCTCAAAGGGGGAATACCCAACTGAGGCCAGCGGTACTTCACGTATGGCAAAGAGTGGGGGGGGGGGGGAGTTTGTCCCAGTCCCGTGGGTCATCCTGTACTAACCTTTGCAACATCGTTTTCAATGTCCGGTTAAACCTTTCAACCAACCCGCCTGTCTGGGGGTGGTAAACTGACGTCCGTACCTTCTTGATCCGCAGCCATCTACACAGTTCGACCATCAGCCGTGATGTCAAGTTGGGTCCTTGATCAGTCAAAATCTCTTTAGGGAGGCCGACTCTCGCAAACATTTTCATCCGTTCGTCCGCTAAGATCGGGGCAGTTGTCCTACGAAGGGGAACTGCCTCAGGGTAGCGTGTGGCGTAATCCACCACCACAAGAATGTACTGATGGTCCCTCCGTGTCCGCTCTAGGGGCCCCACTAGGTCCAGCCCGATTCTCTCGAATGGTTCGCCCACAAGGGGGAGGGGCACTAGCGGGGCCCAGGGTACCTTTTTCCCCGACGTCAGCTGGCACGGGGGCAGGAGGCACAAAAATCTTTGGTGTCCTTGTATACCCCCATCCGGTAAAACCTTTGTAACACCCGCTGTTGGGTTTTCTCTACCCCCAAATGTCCCGCCCATGGGTTATCATGGGCCAGCTCCATCACCCACCACCAGTAAGCCCGTGGTACCACCAACTGGGCTTCCTCTTCCTGTTCCTCTCCCCCTTTTACAACCTGATAAAGCCTGTCCTGCTGGATCTCGAAGTGAGGTCCTTGGTTGACCCTATGGTCTAGTCCTTCCGCGCTCCCCCTTACCGACTGAGCGCTTTCCCATGCGTGTCGGAGTGTTGGATCCTCCCATTGCAATGTTACAAAGTCACCGACATCTGGCTCTTAATGCTGTAGGCGGTGGTGGCTTCCTTGCCTCCTCTCCCCTTGGGCGGTCGCGCCTGGGGCTTCTTTCCCTCTGAGCTGGCCACACTGCTTTGCTTCCCTTCCCCCGGGTCTCCCCTTTTGCTTGCAGGAGGAGTTGGAATCCGGGCCAATCCCATCCCAATAGTACCGGGTACAGCAGCCGGTCGGCTACTGCTACTCTTACCGGGTGTAACGCGGGAGCCCGTCCTGCTCCCCGTCGCCTCTGCTTGCTCCCCTTTTACCGTCCCCCTCACCACTTGTGCTCCTCCACTTCCCTCCTCCTCGTGCTGCGTGCCTCTCCTTCAGTGCCCTGTGCCTCCTTCCTCCTCTGTTCTCCCCTCCTCCTCTGCTCTCTCTTCCTCCTCCGCTCTCTCCTCCTTCTCCGTTCCTTCCTCCCCTGCTCGCTCTCCGTCTCCCTCCTTCCCCTCCTTGCTCCTCCCTCTTCTTCCGTTCCCTCCCCTTTTTGAATTCCCCGCCGGCGTCCGGTCCGGGTGACGCAGTGCGCCACGTCACCAGGCTCCGCCCCCGCCATGTGTCTGTGCCTGGTGACGTCAGACGCCACGTCGCCGAGGCTCCGCCCCCGCCGTGCGTCATCGTCCGGGCGTAGCCCCGCCCCCGCCGCGCTGCCCGTCATCCGGGCCGCGGCAAGGGAGCAGGCCCCGCAGTGCCGCCGCGCTCCCTGGGTGGCGCCCAGGAGAGACAGCGCGATCGCGGGCTGAGTGCGGGGCGGGCCGCTGGGTGGGGTGTGGGGGCGGCGCGACCCGTCACACCGGGCCACCTACTTGCCCGTCGTGCATGTCCACCCGTGCGGTCGGGTACGGGCGCGTCCCCATGCACGCACCAGATCCATACAAGGGAACCGCGGGGCACCCGAGGTCCCAAGGTGTCAGCCCTGACTAGCGTTTGACTGCACCCGGAGTCCAACACCGCCTCCACCAACCTTCCGTTCATTCGCACCCTGCGCGTAATCTCACGCTGGCTTACCTCCCTCCTTGGGGTTTTCCCCAGCGTAGCCTGTCGGAAGGTGCAGTCCATCATGGGGCACTGCCTCCGGAAGTGGCCTTCTTGTCCACAGTGGTAGCATGTTAACTTTGCTGGGGCCGGGGCTCTGACCTCTGGGCACTTCTCCTCCAGGTTCCGTGCTGCTTCTCCATCCTTCCCCTCCGGGCAGCGCCATACAGGGGCCAGCCCCCGTTCCGTCCCTCGGCTGAGCGTGACCCTTGGGCCGAGACCAACCTCCCCGCGGGGCTCCTTACCGTGGGGTATAGAGCTAATTCACTCCCCTAGACTTATCCCCGGGGGCTTTCCCTTTCCTTCTACTCCCTCGGTGGCCATAAAGTGTTCCATCAGCGTGACTGCCTCCTCTAAAGTTCCGGGGAGGTGGTGTTGCACCCATCGTTGACCCTCGGGGTAGTATCTGGAGATACTGTTCGAAAATGACTAGATCGGCCACCTGAGACGCCGATTTAGCGGAGGGCTCCAGCCATCTCATGCCGGCTTCTTTTACCCTGTGGGCCACCGCCCTGGGTCGTTCCCCAGACTCGTACTTTGATGACCTAAACTTTTGTCAGTATGTTTCTGGCGATATACCTAATTGGTCTAGGATCGTCTCCTTTACCTTGTAATAGCATAATGCGTCCCGATCGGATATGCTACGGTATGCCAGCTGCGCGATCCATCATCTATAGCCAAGCCCTTTGATACAACCGCATCTGCTCTAATCCCACTGACAGAGACCAGAAACTTCAGGATCTCTACCAAGCATTTATAAACCTCAACTACCCACCCGGAGAAATAAAAAAGCAAATTGAAAGAGCCGGACGAATACCTAGAAACCATCTACTTCAAGACAGACCCAAGAAAACCAACAATAGAACACCACTTGTCATCACCTACAGCCCCCAACTTAAACCTGTCCAACACATTATCAATAAACTACAGCCTATACTGGAACAGGATACTAAACTCCAAGAGGCTCTGGGAGACAGACCCATAGTCTCCTATAGACAACCACCTAACCTCAAGATGATTCTTACCAACAACCACAGGACATACCACACTAATACCAACCCTGGTACTTTCCCTTGCAACAAACCCCGCTGCCAGCTTTGTCCACATATTCACTCTGCTGACACCATTATTGGACCTAACCAAGTGAGTTATAAGATCAAGAACACATATTCCTGCGCATCCAGAAATATAATCTATGCTATCATGTGCCGAAAGTGTCCGTCTGCTATGTACATTGGACAAACGTCTCAGACACTTCGCCAAAGGATCAATGCCCACAAAACAGATATTAGACAGGATCACAAAGAAAAAACAGTTTCTTGCCATTTCAACCAGAAAGGACACTGTCTCAACGACTTACTTACCTGCGTCCTGCTTCAGAAGCCTTTTAAATCTGCACTTGAAAGGGAATCCTCTGAACTGGCATTCATGCTAAAATTCGACACTCTACGCGTGGGTCTCAACAAAGACCCCGGTTATCTTACTGTAGGGGATCCACCCCCGGAGAGGGGCTCAAGTTCACCCCCTCAGTTATCAAAGTCAATTGTAACCCGCTGTGACTCGCTTCGCTAGGCTCCGCTCAGCGGTTGGGGGAAGGGGGTCCGGGCCCGCCCTCGCTCCGGACCCCGACCCAGGGCCCTAAGGTCAGGGATAGGCTCCCTACCTAGCGAGGGGGGTCGAAAACCCTAAACTCCCCCGCTCTCAGGGTCCACGTCCCTGCCCTGGGCCACTTCTTCCCCCAGAACCAATCGGCTCACCTGGGTGCTCCCTCGGCTCCCACCCAGGGCCTCCAACACCGACCTCCGTTCCCCGGTCCTTGGGGGGGGAGCGTCTCCTCGGCGTTCCCCCTTCTGGCTGGCTCACGGCCGCCTTTTAAATGGCCCGCCGGTTGCAGGCAGATGACGTCCGTGCCTTCATCTGCCTGTGGCCCCTCCCCGGGCCGGTCGTCCTGTGACGTCACAAAGACGTCACCCCGCCCCCGTCTCCTTCCGGCGCTATCTGCCGGCCCCGGCTCGTCACCCGGCCGGGGTGTCAGCTCCCCCGTACTGGAACCGTGGGCGGCTGCCTGTGCCGCGCCGGGGGGGTGAGCCCTCCCCCCATACTTGCGGCGTCCCGGCGGCCCCTATCACCCCCGCCGGCCCCGGCTCGTTCCCTGGCCGGTGCGCCGGCTCCCCCGCGCTGAGACCGCGGGCGGCTGTCTGTGCCGCTCCGGGGGGTGAGTCCTCCCCCCCTACCCGCGGCGTACCGGCGGTTTTCGGTAGGGGCGGGGCTACCCCGCCACACTTATCCATTACAAAGATAGCTTCCCCAATTATCACCTCTAATACCATTAGCTCACAGACATTTACCTTTCTCCCCGCCCCCCCCCATCCCCCTTCTGTTCTGAAATTTGATGTGTTCTCTTTTTTTTAATTGTATCCTTTGGTATATATGGTTGTGACTATTTTCTTCCACTACTTGATCTGAGGAAGTGGGTCTGGCCCATGAAAGCTCATCATCTAATAAACCATCCTTGTTAGTCTTTAAAGTGCTACATAGTCCTGTATTTTGTTTCAGCTACACCAGACTAACACGGCTACATTTCTATTGCTTATATCCCTGGCATTCTATTTCTGCAAAATTAACTTAATGTCACAACCCTCCAGAAATAGCACAAAACATAGGCACAAATTAATGTAGGGATCATTAACAATAGGATAAAAGAAATTAACCATAAACTGGTTACAAGTACTCCTGATGCATGCACAATGATTGTTGATTATAACTACTGAGATGTATTTCTTGGTTGCATATGGTAATGGCATCTTCCCTTATCTGTACTCAGGCATGTGTGTGGCCCCCCTATAGACTTCAGTTGGACACACATATCCAATATTTACCTCCCATACACATGGGCTATGTCTACACTGCCCCCGTTTGGCACAAAAATATGCAAGTGACACAAAGCACCTCATTTGCATAATTAATGAGGCTCTGGTTTTGTGCAAGAGGCTTTTGCAGAAGATCCGTTCTTCCCGCAAAAAATGCTCTTGGCTCTTGCACAAGAAGGGGTTTTTGCGCAAAAAGGAGCCGTGTAGATGGCTCCTTTTTGCGCAAAAGCCTCTTGCGCAAAAACGGAGCCTCAATTATACAAATGAGGCATGGTGATATTCCACGTTTTGCCTCATTTGCATTTTGCGCAAAATGGGGGCAGTGTAGACATAGCCATGGATATGGATCAATTCTATAATTTTCTCCCTGATCCTGTATTACCCAATTTGGTATATCTATGGGTGTTAATACAGTATGGTTGACATTCATACCTAGAGGGATTAAAGGATATATCCACTCAATTACCACATCAGTGATCAAGTATCAGAGGGGTAGCCGTGTTAGTCTGAATCTGCAAAAGGAGCGAGGAGTCCTGTGGCACCTTATAGACTAACAGAAGTGTTGGAGCATAAGCTTTCGTGGGCAAAGACCCACTTTGTCAGATGCATCAGTGATGGTGAGGATGTAGGTACTGACCTTATGACTGTCGGGATCATAATCAAAACTTAGCATTTTCCACAATGTATGGTAGTCTCTTTCAAAAGGCGTTACATCTTTTAGTAACATGTTTTTAATCTCTATGGGTACGTCTAAACTACATGGCTCTGTCGACTCGACAAAGGGAAATGAAGCGGCGATTTAAATAATCGCTGCTTCATTTAAATAAAAATGGCTGCTGCGCTGTGCCAATCACCTGTTTGTTGGCACAGCGTGGCAGTCTAGACGGGGATCTGCCGACCCCAGAACCCTTCGTCCGCAGATCCTGTAAGCCTCGTTTAACGGAGCCAATTTTCTCCAACGAGACGGAGTTCCACAATTCTCTGCCTTACCGACACTCCAACTAGTTATTAGCCATTAGTTGTTGTTAGTGTTGTTGTTCTTATATAGTTAATAGTTAATTATAGTTTAAATTTTTTTTATTTTTATCATGTCCTGCTGTGCGGGTTTTAAACCGTGCGCCTCTTGCAGAGACGCAATCCCAATTTCTGACGGTCCCTCGCAATGCATCAGATGTTTAGGAGAGCAGCATTCATCACAAAATTGTCCCCGCTGTGCCAAACTCAAGGCCAGGAATCGGAAGGACAGGGCCCTTTGCCTAAAACTGATCCTGCTGGAGAAAAAAGCACACCTTGCTTTGGATCCGGGAAGGCAGCCCAGGGAGGTACGCTCACCCCCAGGCTCCCCTCAGGGCAAGAAGGCCCCAAAGAAGAGGAGTTCCTCTGTGCCTCGTGGTCAGCCCTCCTCCAGAAAACGGTCTCCGCCCAAACCATCAGCACCGAGGGTCCCGCTTCAGCACTTACGACATGCTGAGTACCTCAGGTGTTCAGGCACCAGCAGCACCGACGGCAAGGGGCCTAAACACTGCCCTGAGACCATGCCGGTACAGAGTACGGTACCGTCATCTACATCGGTACAATCTTATGCATCAATGGTACCGATTACTTGAGCAGTACCGATAGCTACCGCACCAACATCACTATCGGCACCTCGCCTGATAGCACCGACCTGAGCAGCGGCACCAGTCGTATGCTTGGTACTGCCAACATACCAGCGATCTATTCCATCAGTGCCCAACACACTGTGGGCATCGTACAGTCATACACTACAAACCCCAGCACCGATCCTTGCGGCACTGTTGCCGTACATACAAAATGCTGACTTAGCAGTCACATCTGCGCCTTAGGCACCGCTTTTCGGAACGGATGCTTCACTGGTACCGGTGGCATCCCATGCTCTATCCCCGGTGCCGTCGCAGTTCTCCAGCGATGATGACGAAGGGGTACAAGCCTCTTTCTCTCCGCACCGCAGCCTGCCAATGCAATATTACAAGCCCCAATATGACCCAAGGGCGATTACCCCCTGGTATGGGCACCACTGGATGCCCCCTCTTTTACCACATCCTGGACAATGGCCATATTGGAGTCCCTGGGGCTCATACAGGAGACATCACAGCCTGTAACCGAGCCCTTACAAACACGCTGCTTCCCTTACACCACGCACAACCTCATTGATGCAACAGTTGGAACCTCAGGTGCGCCAACCAACGGAGGAGTCACCTCCGGATACATCACCACCTACCAACTCATCTTTGTTACCGGACGAGGCCGTGATGCTGCCTCCTGTCAGCCACGGACGACTTCAAGCACTTTAACGAACTCTTTAAGAGAGTTGCGGCTGAGCTCAAAATCGCCATGGAAGAAGTGGCGCAACCCCAGCATGAGCTCACCGATATACTCCAGGTTGCTCCATCCTACAAAATTGTCCTCCCCATCAATCCTGCTATTTTGGATCCAGCCAATGCAATTTGGCAAACTCCTGCATCGATTCCACCTACGTGCAGATATGCAGACAAGAAATACTGTTTCCTCCAGTACCTTGGAATTTCTCTTTACTCATCCCACACCGAACTCTCTAGTGGTGGAAGCTGCACACCAAAGGGCGAAACAACATCACTTTCACACCACTCCACCAGACGAGGACATGAAGAGGCTTGACCTATTCGGGCATAAGATGTATACTTCTGCATCTATACAGTTCAGAATTTCAAACTATTCAGCTTTGCTAGCGAAATATGACTTTCGCAGTTATTCCAAAATCATGGCGTTTGCTGATGACATTCCTGAGGCGAAGAGATCTCAATTCGCCGCCATATTTTCCGAGCTGCCCTCTAGGCAGCACTTGACGCCGCTGACACGGCCACTGACTGCTAGAACCATGGCCACCGCCATTGTGATGTATAGAGCCTTTTGGTTCTCCCCGGCCATGTTACCATGTGAGATCCAATCCACAGTAGAAGACCTGCCATTTGATCAAGAAAAGCTATTTGCAGCTAAGACCAACAAAGTCCTCAACACTGCGAAGGACTCCCGTGCCACTCTCGCCACACTAGGCATACATACGCCTGCCAGGAGGTGGAGACAATACCAGTATCAGCCCCATCAGCGGCCATGCTACCCGGCCTATCTCAACCAATGGCAGGATAAGAATCCTAACAGAAACCAAACCCGGCCTCAGAGGCATAGACAGTCTTCGGGCTTGGCCCCTCAACCACTATCGGCCAACAAGCACATTTGAACACTTGGTGGAGGGCCTCAAAACCCCCCTACAAATTTCAATGCTGAGAAGGACCGACCACACAAACCTTCCAAAATCGGCTTCACACATTCTACCACCAATGGGCTTACATCATCTCAGACAAATGTGTGCTTGACATTATTGTGTTTGGTTATACCATCCTATTCCTCTCCAAGCCGCCTGTCCACCCGCCTACCCCATCCCTCTTCAGGGACCCCTCTCACGGCACCTTACTACAACAGGAGATGCTTCATCTGTTAGATCTAGGAGCCATAGAACCGGTTCCACAAGAGCACAAAGGCAGGGACTTCTGTTCCCACTACTTTCTAACTCAAAAGAAATTAGGAGACTGGAGGCCGATTCTGGATCTATGCAAACTGAACAAATTTGTCAAGATGCAACACTTTCACATGGTCACTCTATCCACCATTATCCTGGCATTGCAGCGATGTGATTGGTTTTCAGCCCTAGATCTCCAGGATGCATACTTTCATATCCTGATTCACTCTGCCCATAGAAAGTTTTTGAGATTCATGGTAGGCCAAGACCACTACCAATCATAGAACCATAGAGCTGGAAGAGACCTCAGAAGGTCATCAAGTCCAGCCCCCTGCTCTAGGCAGGACCAATCCCAACTAAATCAACCTAGCCAGGGCTTTGTCAAGCCGAGACTTAAACACCTCTAGGGATGGAGACTCCACTACTTCCCTAGGTAACCCATTCCAGTGCTTCACCACTCTCCTAGTGAAATAATTTTTCCTAATATCCAACCTGGAACTCTCCCGCCACAACTTGAGACCATTGCTCCTTGTTCTGCCATCTGTCACCACTGAGAACAGCCTCTCTCCATCCTCTTTGGAACCCCCTTCAGGAAGTTGAAGGCTGCTATCAAATCTCCCCTCACTCTTCGCTTCTGCAGACTAAACAGACCCAAATCCCTCAGTCGCTCCTCATAGGTCATGTGCTCCAGCCCCCTAATCATTTTGGTTGCCCAGCGCTGGACCCTCTCCAATGTGTCCACATCATTTTTGTAGTGGGGGGCTGTAAAAGAGTCTCGCACAGTTTACCACCACCACGGCTAATGTCACCCGGTTTATTGGTCATGTGGGACTGTCCGGCAGCCTCAGGCCCAACCCGCAACAGAAACCCGCCCTGTTCGCATTCCTCTTTTCCTCCCCTTAATGCACGCCCGAGGCTGCCTCACCGGCCAACAGAGTAGGGGGGTTCGGGCCCACCCCCTCTCCAAACCCTGGCCCAGGGCCCTGAAGGCAGGGACACACGGTCCCTCCCTAGCGGATGGGGGAAGAGCCCCAAAACACACCCGCTCACAGGCTCCACAACCCCGCCCTGGGACGCTTCCTACTCTGCCCTTCCTAAGGGCCCGTCTCTGCCGCGTATCTCAGCCTCACCTCTCCTCTCTTCCTCACTCTCCGTTTCTCCCTCCTCCCCCTTTCGCGGTGCCAGCCCCGGGTTTAAATCCCCCGTACATCATCTCCTCCGCGCCGCCCAGCAACCCCCCTTCCCCCGTGACGTCACACGCCTGCGCCTCTCTAGCCCCTCCTACTTGGGCCTCGCCCAGAGGCTCTCCTTGCCTCCCATCGTTCGCCGCGCCGAGCCCCGACTCGGCAGCGCGGCCCGCCGTCCCGGAGGCGCGCCGGCTCTCCACCCCCCGGCGTGTCCATCCGCCGTCACCCCGGGCACCTCGAGCGCGGGGCGGGAGCGCATCGTCACAGGGGCCCAGAACTGGACACAGTACTCCAGATGTGGCCTCACCAGAGCTGAATAAAGGGGAATAATCACTTCTCTGGATCTGCTGGCAATGCTCCTCCTAATGCAACCTAATATGTCATTAGCCTTCTTGGCTACAAGGGCACACTGTTGATTCGTATCCAGCTTCTCATCCACTGTAACCGCCAGGTCCTTTTCTGCAGAACTACTACTTAGCTGGTTGGTCTCCAGCCTGTAACAGTGCTTGGGATTCTTCTGTCCCAAGTGCAGGACTCTGCACTTGTCCTTGTTGAACCTCATCAGATTTCTTGTGGCCCAATCCTCCAGTTTGCTAAGTCACTCTGGACCCTATCTCTGCACTCCAGCGTATCTACCTCTCCCCCTAGCTTAGTGTCATCTGCAAACTTGCTGAGGGTGCAATCCATCCCCTCATCCAGATCATTAATAAAGATATTGAACAAAACCGGTCCTAGAACTGAACCTTGGGGCACTCCACTAGAAACTGAACGCCATCCTGACATCAAGCTGTTGATAACTACCCACTGGGCCCGGCCTTCTAGCCATCTTTCTATCCATCTTACCATCCATTTTTCCAATCCACATTCCCTTAACTTGCTAGCAAGAATATTGTGGGAGACCGTATCAAAAGCCTTGCTAAAGTCAAGGTATTTATCACATCCACTGACTTCCCCGTATCTACAGAGCCAGTTACCTCATCATAGAAGCTAATCAGATTGGTCAGGCACGATTTGCCCTTTCTGAATCCATGCTGACTATTCCTGATCACTTTCCTCTCTTCCAAGTGCCTCAAAGTCGATTCCTTAAGGATCCCTTCCATGATTTTTTCCAGGAACCAAAGTAAGACTGACTGGCCTCTAGTTCCCTGGATCGTCCTTCTTCCCATTTTTGAAGATGGGCACTACGTTTGCCTTTTTCCAATCATCTGGGATCTTTCCCGATCTCCACGAGTTTTCACAGATAATGGCCAAAGGCTCAATGACATTTGCCAACTCCCTCAGTACCCTCGGATGCGTTAACTCAGGACCCATGGATTTGTGTACGTTTAGCTTTTCTAAATTGTTCCTAACCTGTTCTAAACCCACCAAGGGCTGTCCATCTTCATCCCACCTTGCGTCACTTATCGCATTAGTCCGGGAGCCGACCTTGTCCGTGAATACAGAGGCAAAGAAAGCATTGAGTACTAAAGCTTTCCCCACATCATCTGTCACTAGGTTACCTCCTTCATCCTGTAGGGGCCCCACACCCTGTCCTGATCACCACCTTCTTGTTAACATGCCTGTAGAAACCGTTCTTGTTATCCTTCACATCCTTTGCCAGTCGCAATTCCAGTTGCGCTTTCGCCTTCCTGATAAGCCCCCGGCATTCTCGAGCTATACATTTAAACCCCTCCCTGGTCATTTGTCCAAGTTTCCACTTTTTGTAAGCTTCCTTTTTGTGCTTAAGTTCACCAAGGGTTTCGCTTGTAAGCCAATCCGGTCTCCTACCATGTTTGCCTCTCTTGCTATGCATCAGGATGGTTTCTTTCTGTGCCTCCAATAAGGCTTCTTTAAAATACTGCCAGCTGTCCTGGACTTTTTTCCCCTTCATGTTAGCATCCCAGGGGATTCTGCCCATCAGATCTCGGAGGGAGTCAAAATCTGCTTTTCTGAAGTCCAAGGTGTGTATTTTATTACTCTCTTTTCTTCCTTTGGTCAGGATCCTGAAATCTACCAGTTCATGATCACTGCTTCCGAGGTTGTCACACACCTCTACTTCCCCTATTAGTTCCTCCCTGTTTGTAAGCAGAAGGTCAAGCTGCGCACGGCCCCTGTTTGGATCCTTCATCACTTGTACCAAGAAGTTATCCCCAACAGTCTCCAAAAACTTCCTGGATTGTCTGTGTACTGCCGTATTGGTCTCCCAACAGATGTCAGGGTGATTGAAGTCCCCCACGAGAACCAGGGCCTGCAATCTGGAAGCTTCTCTCAGTTGTCTGAAGAAAGTCACATTTACGTCATCCACCTGATTCGGTGGCCTGTAGCAGACACCAACCACCACATCACCCATGTTGCTTCCACCTCTAAACTTAACCCATAGACTCTCAACAGGTTTTTCTCCCTTTATACTGGAGTTCTGAGCAATCATAGTGCTCTCTTATGTATAGTGCAACTCCTCCTTTTCTCCCCTGCCTGTTCTTCCTGAACAGTCTATACCCCTCCATGACAACGCTCCAGTCATGCGAGTCATCCCACCAAGTCTCTGTTATCCCAATTAAATCCTATTTCTTGGACTGGGCCAGGGCCTCCAATTCTTTCTGTTTGTTGCCCAGGCTTCTCGCATTAGCGTACAAACACCTCAGGGCGATCAACTGGTTATCTATCTTCTCCATTCGAATCAGGAGTCCTCCTTTCTTGCTCGTTCCTCTTTGCATTCCTTCCCGGTATCTGACTTTCCCACTCCCCTCAGGGTTTTGGTCACCGTCCCCCAACGAACCTAGTTTAAAGCCCTCCTCACTAGGTTTGCAAGCCTGCCCATAAAAATGCTCTTTCCTTTCTTGGTTAGGTGGATCCCATCTCTTCCTAACAATCCTTGTGACCGGAACAGAGTCCCATGGTCGAAGAAACCAAAGCCCTCTCTGCGACACCACCTGCGCAACCATGCATTTACTTCCTCAATTTCACGATCCCTGCCCAGTCCTTTCCATTCAAGAGGGAGGATGGACGAGAACACCACTTGCGCTCCGAATTCTTCGATCCTTCTTCCCAATGCTACATAATCTGCAGTAACCCACTCAAGGTCATTCTTGGCCGTATCGTTAATTCCCACATGGAGAAGCAGGAAGGGGTAGCGATCCGAAGGTTTGATGAGTTTTGTAAGCCTTTCAGTCACATCCTGAATTCGAGCTCCTGGTAAGCAGCACACCTCTCAAGATTCCAGGTCCGGACCGCGGATGGATGGCTCAGTCCCTCTTAAGAGGTAGTCCCAGACCACCACCACCCGTCGTCCTACTCTTTGGTCTGTCTGCGGCCCCTCAGATTTTCTCCAAGGTACTCGCTGTAGTCACAGTGCATATTCACTTTATGGGAATAATCATGTTCCCCTATCTCGACGACTGCCTTCTCAAGGTGTCGTCACAGACGGAATGAGCACACATGACAGCAATGACCATGCAGTGCTTTCAAAATTTAGGCCTTTGAATAAACTGGGAAAAGTCTTCCATTCACCCTTGCCAGAACATACAATTCATCGGGGCCCACCTAGATTCCACGGTGGCTCGAGCCTATCTACCTCGTGAAAGATTCCTCATCATTCAGACTCTGGCCACAACGATCTACCTCTCCTCTCGCACCATATCAAAGGATTGTCTGCAACTTCTTGGCCACAGGGCAGCCACAACATTTGTAGTACTGCATGCTAGACTTCACATGTGCTGCCTACAAGTTTGGTTTTCCAGAGCATACAAGCCTCAGAAACACTCCATGTCACACTCACTCACAATACCTCATGAGGTCAAAACTTCACTCCTTTGGTGGACCAAACCAGCCAGTCATTGCATGGGTGTCTAAATCTAAATCTATTAGAATTGCGTGCTGTACACAACACTTGCAGACATTTCCTGCCTTCGATTGCCAACAAATGTGTTCGTGTCCTCATGGACAACATTGCCTGTGTCCTCTATATCAACAGACAGGGCAGGACCTTTGCACTGAAGCCATAAAGCTGTGTAATTTTTGTATCAGCCACAACATCCACCTCTGTGCAGTTCACATACCAGGTATCTCCAACGTGGCGGAGGATGATCTCAGCAGACACTTTCTTCAACATCATGAATGGGTGCTCGACCTCTTGATAGCATGCTCCCTTTTTCACAAATGGGGCCGACCATCAATAGATCTATTTGCAATACCGCACAATACCAAATGCACTCAGTTTTGCTCAAGAGTGGGCATAGGGACGGGATCTCTCGGGGATGTCTTCCTCAGCCAATGGAATCACAACCTCGCTCCTGCACCCCCCCCCCCCCCCCCCAACATACCACTTCTGGCCAAGGTCATTCAGAAAATCAGGAAGGACGGCTCCACAGTCAGCCCCTGCCTGGCCGAGACAGCTGTGGTATCCCTTCCTGCTCAGGATGTGGATTTGCACACCTATCAATCTCCCTCTCCAATACAATCTAATCACTCTGGGGCAGACAACCCAAACCTACCCTGATCTACGCAAGCTACACCTAACAGCATGGCTCCTATGTGGCTCTCCCACTTAGAACTAGGCCTACCAGAACAGGTTCGAATAATCCTCATCCACAGTCATTAGGACTCCACCCGGGCCTCCTGCACTTAAAAGTGGAAGCAATTCTCAGTATGGTATACATCGAAGGGGCAGGACCCAACGTCAGCACCCCAACATCCTTGATTATCTACTCATCTTAAAGCAATCATTGCTCTCGTTTAGCTCCTATCAAGGTACACCTAGCGGCCATTACAGCCTTCTACTGCAAAATTGACTGTCTCTCCATGTTTACTCACCCAATCACCAAAAGGTTTCTCAAAAGATTGCATCTTTTACATCTTGATGATATACAACTAGTGCCTGCCTGGGATCTTGGGCTAGTATTGCGAGCCCTGGCCAGGCTGCCTTTTGAGCCCCTCATCTCCTGTTCCCTTTCGCGCTTCTCCCTCAGAGTTGCATTCCTGGTTGCCATCATGTCAGCCCACCACGTTGGAGACATAGCGGCACTCGTGGCTGACCCACCCTTTACAGTATTTCACTGTAATAGGATTACCCTTTGTACACATCCAGAATACTTACCAAAGGTTCCTTCATCGTTCCATATAAATGAACCTGTAAACCTACCTGTATCCTTCCCAAAGCCACACAAAAATGCATTCGAGTCTGCCATGCACACCCTCGATGTTCGACGAGTGTTGTCTCTTTATCTAGAAAGAACTAGGCCCTTCAGACAGTCACCTCGCCTATTCCTCGCATTCGCCCATTGAGTTAAGGGACAACAGAGGCTGTCGAAATGCATTACAGACTGTATAAAAATCTCTTACACGCTCAAGGGCCTATAGCCACCGTTATGCTTGACAGCTCCTTCCACCAGGGCCATATCCACTTCTACTGTGTACCTACACAACGTGCCACTAACGAACATTTGCAAGGCAGCCACCTGAGCATCACAACTTACTTTTGCCAAACACTATGCACTATGCTACGCGGTCAACACTGCAGTGGGCTCTACGGTATTATCTGCTTACCGTAACCTTCTGAAGCCCCAGCCACTAAGGGGCTAAACTACTTGTTAATCACCAAGAGTGGAGCACCCACGGTGGCCCCTCGAAGAAGAAACAAAGGTTAGTCACCTTGTGCAGTAACTGGAGTTCTTCAAGATGGTGTCCCATTGGATGCTCCATGACCCACCCTCTTCCCCTTTGTTTTGGACCTGGGGGCTTCCGGGGTAGAGAAGGAACTGGAGGGATCGGGCCGCGCAGCTTCACAGGTGATTAATCAGTCCTGCCCAGTCAGGTCCGAGGCAAGGAGCTGTGAAACTGTGCTGCTGCTCAGCTTAGAGAGAACCACTGCCAAGGCATCTTTCCCCCGAGACCTCTGAGAGCTGCCGGAGTTCTACCAGGTACTTCTCCAATCCTGGAAGCTGTTCGTGGTGTCCAGGTCTGTTGTGGCCACTGAGGCGGCAGATCTCCTGGCGGAGCCCCTCCTCCACAATCCAGCCTTGCATGTGCAGGTGGCGGAGTCTCCTTCGGTGTGCCAGAGGTTGGTCCTGGCAGAAACTGTTGCACTTCCCGAGACCTGCTGAGGAACAAACCTGGACAAAGGGTGGACTGGAGCAGTATTGCTTTTGGTGGTGTTTATTGGTACAGATTCTTAAGGGTAAGGTGACACAGACACACACTTGGGAGGCAGGCTGCAAGTGCGTTGTAGATTGTTTCCTATTTCACAGGCAGCTGGAGCTGGCCAGGCGTCAGCTTCTTGGAGACTCCGCTATGAGCTTCCCTGCGAGATCACTTCGGATGTGCGGGCGGCTTTACTTTCTCTGTGCTCTTACATCTTGTCCGAGAGAGAGAGATTTTCCTGGCCACTCATCTGTTGATCTATATACTTTGCAGGGTCCTTGTTTGCCTTGAAAGGTTACAGATCTTAAACTGCTGTTGATTGGGTATTCGTCATTCACATTTTGACACTCATTCCATAGGCTACATGCATATTCATAAGCATATATTAAGCTAAATGGTTTCTAACCAAAGTCTGGCCTTTGACGTAACAACAAAAAAACCCTAACATAAATGGTATGAAACTTTCAGAGGGGTAGCCGAGTTAGTCTGTAACAGGAAAAACTTAAAAAACAGCAAATAGGCTTAGTAGCACCTTAAAGACTAACAATACCATCTACATAAATGGTATGGGTTAACATAGCAAAAAGCTAACATCAATCGTATTGCTTGACACCTAACATAAATTGTAGCTGAGAGCACTCACTCAGTGCATGGGTCTCTCCACCCTCTGAACCGCCCCCTGCGCGTACTCTAAGAGGTGAAGGTGGCTTTGTCGTAACCCGCTCTCGATTTCTTGCAGCGAGCCCTGCGAAAGGGCATGCCCCTCTCCCCCCCCCCCCCCCCCCCAACTGTAAGCTCTCCTGCCCTTTTTCTTGGATCCAGGATCTGCAGCCGGTCTGCTTTCTAACCGTGCCCAGGGACAAACTGTACACGCTCGTGCTCCACACGCTGCATTTCCTCACCCTCGTGTCCTGCCCCGGTACCAAATGGTGGGACTACCTAACACTTGTCGAGGGTGAGGAACCCCGGTGGGCCAGTGTGTACTCCACCCTGATCCCATTGGGCACATCAGTTGGTGGCTCCTCCACAGAGCTGTGAGCATGGGCGTTCACCTTTGTCCCCGATGCCTGCCCCTTCTGCGACGTGAGGGAAAACCTGGCGCATGCCTACCTTGAATGTGCCAGGTTGCAGCCCCTTTTCTGGCTTCTCCAGAACCTCCTGCTGAGGGTCTGACTGCAGTTTTCTCCATACTTTGTCCTTTATGCACACTCCATCTGTGGCCCCACAAAGTCAGGAGACCTCCTCGTTTAACCTTCTCCTGGCCCTAGTGAAAGCTGCTATGTATAATACCAGGAGAAGGATGCTGGATGAGGAGGTGCTCTGCGACTGTGGGGCCTATTTCTGTTCCTCCCTAGTCACACGTATCCATGTAGAGTTCCTCTGGGTGTATCCACTGGCTCCCTGGACAGCTTTGAGGAGCAGTGGGCGTTGTCTGGGGTTCGCTGCTCGGTGTCCCCTTCCAGTTCCCTCATTTTAACCTATGATCCACACCCCGATCCTGTTATTCATCATTTGTCCCTAGTGATCAATTGAATTCCGGGCCCAGTAGTCCCTCCCGCAAGGCTGGAGGGAGGGGCCTTTAGAAGTGGGTGGGCTTGTGCCCGTCCATCTCCTGTAGTTCAAATAGTGCCTCAGTACAAGGAGGGTGGGGTTGCTGCTCCTGTTCCCTTCCCCCCTGTACTGCTGCCCCCCCTTCCCCCCCCACTGGTTGGAGCGCTCCCTGTTCTGCCCTCCCTCATGGCCGCCTGCCTGCCTCCACCCTGGCTGCTGGATGTCTCCTGCGGATACCTGCTGCTGCTCATCACTGCTTCTGCTGTTCCTGTTGGGGGGGGGGGGGGGCATATTGGCCTACCCCCCGCCCAGAGGGAGAGGTGGAGGAGACACCACCAGTAGTACCCATTGCCTAGGTGTCCCCCACCGGTTGGCTGCCACTCGCCTGCTGCTGTTGCTAACACCACCTGCACCCCATCGAGGAGGAAGAAGAGGAGGGAACCTACCTGTGCTCCCCAGGGTGGTGGTAAATTGAGTTGCTGCAAGGGTGGCCGGGCAAGAAGCTTGGAGCCCTCTTCACTGTCCAACTGCCCCCCCTTCTACTACCACCACTCACACTTCTCCCTCCACCAATCCTCTTTTACCACCTCCACCTGCACCTGCTTTCACCCCTTGGTAAGGCTAGTGACTGTGCCCCTGTGATGGGGTGGACTAAGTCCCGATGCCCCCTACAGAAGGCTGGAGGCCTTGCCCCACCCCACCCCAGCAAGAGGAGCAGAAGAGAGGTCCTCCAGGCAGGATAGAGTGGCTACCCCTGTGGCGGTCAATCAAGGCCCAGCATGCCAGTATAAAAGAAGCTGCTGGGTTAGGGCCTGGCAATTCCTCACAGGAGCTCGACCCAGACAGAGCTACATACTGACTGGGAGACTAGCCGCATCCTGCACAGCTCTTGGGTGCAAGCTGAACTTTATGCCTGGGTGAGGCCCAGGTTGTGGCCGAAGACTGGCCACAAGCTGACTACAAAAGTTAATAGCACCTTGGACAGGGTCTATTAAGAACCCAGCCTCAGAACCCTGAGACGACCAGACAGAGCAGCACCCTGGGGAAGTAGCCCGGGGAACAAGGAAGTAGCAGATAGCGGAAACTCATAGCAGGCGCCTTCTTCTTTATAGGGTCCCTGGGCCAGGACCCAGAGGAGAGGGCAGGCCTGGGTCCCCTCCAGCCCTGCAACAGCCATGGCAAGGGGACAAGAAGAAGCCTGGTCCCAGGTCATATACCAACGTTTTCTTTGCCACTGATGGCCAGGCCGGGAACTGACCAGACACTCTTCAGCCACAGAAAGGGGCTCACAAGCCCACTTTCCACCTGGGCCTGGTTTCCTGCAGCAGTGGGTGAGAGACTAAACCCATAAACGGTTGTGGGTGCACTCCCTTGGACTTGGCCCCCTTCCCTCCCTTGGCTGCATTTGGTTGTGGGGCCTACCCCTTGTGTTGCACCCTCACCACAGCAGCTTGCCTCCCTTCTTGCTGCCTACCCCACCCTGATAGCTCAGTTTGTTTTCTCCCTCCCTCCCTCCCTGAGAGTTAGTTTGTTTGCCTGCCCTGCCCTGCCCCTGGCCCGGGCTAGTTTGCTGTGGTGCTTGCCCTGCCCTCCTAGTAATTGCTTTCCCTAGTGCTCTGCCAGCCCCACCCTCCTATCGTTTGTGTTTGCTCCCTTCCCCCAGGCTCTCATTAGTCTCCTGCCTACTGCTCTGTGCGCCCTGGTCCCCTCCCTGAGTACTTGTGTCCCCCTCCCACCTTTTAGTTAGTAACCGCCCCCCATTCACTGCACCCCCCCCTTCATGTTGTCATAGTTTCCCTTGCCCCAGTGCAGCTGGAGGAGCCAGCATCCCCGCTCTGCACCTGTAACCTTGCCCCCTGGCCTGTCCCACTAGTGCCCTCCTCTGCCTCTTGCCTAGCAGGGAGGAATGGTTGCTGCTTCCTTTCCCTCAGTTGCCCCCCCCCTTAAGTGTCCTCCCCTGCCTTTGCTTCAAGGGGGAGGAGTGGCTAGCTTGCCCCCTCCCTTCTCCCTCAGCCCTTCCCTTCCATAGATGTCCTCCTCCCCTACCTGCTGCTTGGTAGTGTTCCCCTACCCTGCTCTCTGTGCCTCTCCTGTGATGGAGGAGGTTCCTGCCCCTTCCCTTGTCCCCACTGGCTCCTCATTCCCCCTGTTGCCACCGGCCCTGAAGACCTCTGCAGCTGACCTCCCGACCCCCAGTCAGGACTCAGTTGCTGCCATGACCAACGCTTCCTTCGACTCTAGAGGAGCCTACACCTCGGCTGGTAAGAAGTGCCAGGGGAAAAAGGGCAAAGGCCCGGGCCGGAAGGCTAAACCTCCCACGGCCGAGGACGCCATGCCTGCCACGGCCCCGACGCCTGCCACGGCCCCAACACCTGCCACAGCCCCTCTTTCCCCTGCTGTTCCCCCCACCAGCTCTGGGGTCATTCTACCTGCAAACCTCAAAGAGCATATCTGCCACTCCCAGCTCCATCTCTGGTGGCCAGGACCCCTTCCCCACTTTGACCAGGAAGCACGGCATCTGATGTCTCCTGGTCCTCTCCTTGCCCCCGGTAGTAACATATGTGCAGGCTTTGGCGTGGGTGGTGCGGTCCTCAGCTGTGACAGCGGCCTCCAAAATGTATGGAAAAATAGTGGTGTTCATCTTTGAGTAGCGTCCTCATGGATACTCCACTTGGGTACTGTGTCCACCACGCACGCGCTGTGGTGCCCTCTTGTGCCGTTATTGTCCATTAGCCACAGCACGGCCCCTCAGTTCCTTCTCTATTGTCCTTGACAGCAGACAAAGCTTCTCTCCTTTCCACTGTTTCTACAGAAAAATGACAAAAAAATTGGTTATTTCCCCTTAGTTTCCTCACGTTTCCAAGTTTTAAGACCCCCCCCCCCCCCCCCCGACCTTATAACAAACAAACAAAATTTCTGTCATCGGCCCACTGCTTTTCGCCACGCCTGATGCTGGGATCTCCTGGCTTCAAGAGGTGTGAGTTGTGCTGGGATGCTATGCCCGTCTCTGATGGGCAATCTGTGTGCATAAAGTTCCTCGGAGAATCTCACCAGACACAAAAGTGTCCTCATTGTTCTAAATTGACGGCCAGAGCACGCCGTGACCACACCAACAGGTTAAACACCTTCGTCTATGAAAGGTCGCTCCAACCATCTTCTGAGGACACTCCACCTGCCTCAAAGCCAACTTCTGAGCCGAAAGGTATGGACAAAACACATCCCTCTACCTCTTCTGGCACATCTCTCTCAAACGAGACTGTCTCCAGCCCGATCCTTACCCACGGTGCCGATGGCCTCGAGGGTCAGCACCACAGACAGGCCCAGCACACCGGGCATGGCACCGTCCAAGATGCCGGCACCGCATAAGAGGGCGCACTTGAAGCCCGAACAAAAACAAGCAGCACTGCCAGCACCGCCAAGCCAGCATAAGCACCGCTTGGCACCGAAGCCGCCAACTCATTGCCACTGGCCTCGGCACCTAAGGGACCCTGTACCAAGATGTTGTCTCCTGACCAATCGGTCCTGCCTTCACCAATGGCACTGACTAACATGTGTACCTCGGTACCATCCCAGGAGCCATCTATGACATAAGTCTTCTGTCAGGAGCGGTCCTTCACCGGCACCATTATCTCCAGGTTCCTCCATACAATCGGTGCACTCACGCAGATCACCGAATCTGTCTCGCTCCCCAAGCGAAGTTGGCACCGAGCCACACATGCTTTTCTTCCCAGCATTCCAGCCTAGCACAGAGAGCTCCATCCTGGGATGCTGGGCCTATTACATACGCATATCCACCACCACCCTGGTATGCGCATCATTACACATACCCGCCGCCCCCTTACCCTGGTAAATGGCAATCATGGGACTCACGTCCTCATAGGAAGAGCTATCATACCGCACCTGCCACAACATCCAGAGAACCACCTCGTTCTCCCCAGCCCATGACATCTATAACAGCACCTAACTCCCCTATTGAGACTGAGATGGAGGACTCTGTCTGAGGGCGAAGACAGGTCCCCTGTGCATAATTCTTTGTCCTTATTTACTTGTTCCTATAATATAAGAACTAGGGGCCACCAAATGAAACTAATGGGCAGCAGGTTTAAAACAAATAAAAGGAAGTTCTTCACACAACGCATAGTCAATCTGTGGAACTCCTTGCCTGAGGAGGTTGTGAAGGCTAGGACTATAAGAGGGATTAAAAGAGAACTAGATAAATTCATGGAGGTTAAGTCCATTAATGGCTATTAGCCAGTATGGGTAAGGAATGGTGTGCCTAGCTTCTGTTTGTCAGAGGGTGGAGATGGATGGCAGGAGAGAGATCGCTTGATTAGTACCTGTTCAGTTCACTCCCTCTGGGACACCTGGCATTAGCCACTGTCAGCAGACAGGGTACTGGGCTGGATGGACCTTTGGTCTGACCCAGTATGGCCATTCTTATGTCCTCACCAGACAAGGCGGTTATATCCACCACCCCACCACCAACCGATGCCTCGAAGTTCCAAGAACTTTTTTAAAGGGTAGCTTTAGCATAAGAGCGAGACTTACAGGGAGTTCAGGGAAAAAAAAGTATCGACTCTTGCGAACCTTGCAACCTCCTACCTCCTCCAGGATCGCCCTCCCCATGGATGAGGCTATTATGGACCCAGTAGACAACATTTGGTGGACCCCGGCATCCATCGCTCCAATGAACAAAAGAGTGGACCGAAAATACTTTATCACACCAAAGGGAATGGACTTCCTTTTCACTCACCCGCCACCAAACTCCCTGGTAGTCAATTCCGTTAGACACAGAGCCAGACAACCCAATATTAGATCAACACCACAGGACAAGGACCACAAAAAAAATGGACATTATGGGTTGTAAAGTATACTCCTCGGCCACCCAGCTTCTTAGAGCAGTGAATTGTACCACCGTGCTAGTGGATTATGACTATTCTAATTACTCCAAGCTTCAAGATCTTATACAATACTTACCTGAACACGAGGCCTATTCTCCTCAACATTATGCAGGAGGGCCATACAATTTCTCGCACCACACTACAGTCCGCAGTGGATGTAGCAGACACAGCTGCACGCATCACAGCCTTGGCTATCTGATGCAGAGAATATCCAGATTACTCCTGTTGCCACTTACCTCCCAGGGGTGCTAAACGTTACAGCAGATGCCCTCAGTTGCCAGTTCTACGACCAACACGAATGGGAGATGTACATGCAAGCCCTCAATTATGTGTTCCGCCAACAGGGTCAGCCAGACATAGACCTCTTCGCGACCAGGAACAATTGCAGATGCCACCATTACTGCTCCAGAGCAGCCTTAGGGAAGCGCTGCCTTGGGGATGCTTTATCCATCAAATGGGACACACTGTTACTCTACGTGTACCCACCCCTCCCCATGCTCCACAGGGTCGTCCTCATCAAAATCAGAACAGAACGAGCTTGTGTGATTCTCATCGCACCAGCGTGGTCGAGACAAACATGGTATCCTTATCTCCACAGAATGACGGTAACGGATCCATATGCTTTCCCACCTCAACGCAGTCTTCTATCCCAGAATCACCGTGCAGTTCTCCATCCTAAACCGCACAAACTCCACCTCCACGCCTGGCTCCTTCATGGCTCTAGGATGCCGAAAACACCTGTTCAGAAAGAGTGAAACAGATAATAATCAACAGCAGAAGAGACGCCACCAGGAAAACATACATCTACAAATGGCATAGATTCGCCCAGTGGCTTAAATGTACTCTCACTACACCCCCTGAAACCGCCCCCCTTCCCCTCCTATTGAACTACCTCTTGTACCTTAGGGAGTCGGGCCTGGCTCTAAGTACTGTCAAGGTTCATGCAGCTGCTATAGCAGCCTTCCATTGAACAACTGAAGGTGATTTTTTTCCACTAGATCCCAATCACCAAAAGATTTCTCACTGGCCTACAAAACACCTTTCCATACATTTGCCCACCAGTTACCATTTGCGACCTAAACCATGTACTTAAGAGCTTGACGAAGCCACCTTTCGAGCCCTTGGCAACCTGCCCTTGGTCATACCTCTCTACGAAGGTCTCCTTTCTAGTCACAATAACCTCCAGCAGGAGAGTAGGGGAGCTTGCCACCCTAAGGGCAGACCCCCCCCCCCAATACAATTTTCAGCAAGGACAGAGTGACACTCTGGCCTCACCCTAAATTCCTCCCAAAAGTTCCCTCTCCCTCCCACATTAATGAACCGACACACTTACCTGCATTTTTCCCCAAGCCACACACTGATCCAACACACGCAGCATGGCACACCCTCGACGTCCGTAGAGCACTCGCGTTCTACGTTGGTCGTACGAGAGCCTGGTGAATATCTCCTAGACCAGGGGTGGCCAACACGTTACAGATGAAGAGCCAAAATAGTGGTGGATACAGCGCAAAGAGCTGAGGGGGAAAAAAGTTGAGCAAAAAAAAAGTGTCCCGGCTGCCGTGTTTGGTCGAGCAAAAAAAAAGGGGGGGGGGAGACACGCTGCTCTTTTAAGAGCAGAGCAGGCATTGCCATTTTAACGGTGGCCATTTTGAGGATACACAGGATGCCGTGGCACAGCTGCCCCTTGAAGAGGTGCGGGTGCAGGAGCCGCAATTTTTCCTTTGAAGAGCCGCGGGTTAGCCACCCTTGCTCTAGGGGCTTGGTGGCTAGAGTCCATCCCTATGGCCCCAGAGTCCTACCTGCCGGCAACCGAGGCAACAGTTGTCTCAGCAGCGATGGAGCACAGATGGCAGAGGGACCCGGGGAGCTGCAGCCGAGGCCCCTTTGGGGTAGGACTCCAGAGGGGGGCGGCACTGTCCCACTCTGCTGCCACAGTGGCCTCAGCTGGTACATCCTGCTGAAACTTGTCAGGGGTCATAGCAGCAGCATTGCCCCCCCCCTTGGTATTTTACAGAGGCCCTTCCTGACCTCCTATTCAGAGTGGGGAGATTGAGCCGTGGGCCCTGAGCTTCCCCCAAACGAGCGTCCAGCCTTCCGACATGGAAGGGGAGGGCTGCTCAGCATGGGCAGGGCCAGGGGACGCAGATAGTACGGGGGGGGGGGGGTTGGGGGGCAGGGAAACCTCCCCCCTGTGGCAGTCGTGGCCAACCTGCGGCTCACGAGCTGCATGTGGCTCTTCTCCCCCCCCCCCCCCCCCCCCCGGGTGCGGCTTGTGAAGCTGCCCCAATGCCCCTGAAAATGGCTCCTGGCTCAGTGTGCTCACCGGAGCAGGGGAGTTGTCTGCCATTAAAAATGGCGTCTTCAAGATGGCTTTGGCCGGCAGGAGCCTGATGTGGTACTCCAGGCCCTTGAGGACCACTGGGCCCTTTGTTCGATCTCACATCCATTTCCTTCAGGAGATTAATTGCAGCTCCCTCTTCTTCTACACCCTGGAGAAAAAGAGGGAGGCCAAAAAGCACGTCACCTGCTTCCTGGCAGAGGACAACACCCCCACCCCCCCTCATGGATCTGGAGGAGATGCGTGGAAGGCCAGGGCCTTCTACACCAGCTTATTCTCCCCCGATCCAGCTGACGTCTGCAGAGTGCTCTGGACCGAACTCCCAATGGTCGGCGCGGGCGATGCCTCTCACTCTGGCCAAGTTCTCGGAAGCCTTCCGTCTCATGCCCGTGAACAAAACCCCGGGCATGGCTGACAGTGGGGTTCTACCCTGTGTTCTGGGACATCCTTGGCCCAGACCTCGTCACCGTCCGGGCCGAGTCCTTGGAGAGTGGTGTCCTCCCTCTGTAGTGCATGCGAGCTGTGCTTGCCTTGCTACCAAAGAAGGGGGACCTCTGTGAATTTCGTAACTGGTGTCCTGTCTCGATCCTCAGTACAGATGACAAAATCATGGTCAAAGCCATCTCCCTGCGACTGTGGTCCATGCTGGTGGACGTGGTCCATCCTGACCAGATCTGTACTGTCCTGGGCTGTACCATCTTCGATAACCTGTACTTGGTCCAGGACTTCTTGGAGCTTGGGTGTAGAGATGGTTTGTCATTCGCTCTCCTGTCCCTAGGCCACGAGTGGACCACGGGTATTTCCTGGGCAGTCTACAGGCCTTCAGCTTCTGGCCCCATTTCGTGGGCTTTCACTGGGTGCTATACATCTCCACGGAGTGTTTGGTCAGGCTCAACTGGACCCGACTGAGCCGGTCATATTTGGGCGGGGCGTATGTCAGTGTTGTCCATTGTCAGGGCAGCTGTATGCTCTGGCGATTGAGCCCTTCCTCTGTCTCATCTGCTGGAGGTTGACGAGGTTGGTGCTCCGGCTCTCGGAGCTGCGACTGGTCCTGTTGCCGTACGCCAATGACCTGCTCCTCATGGTCCAATACCTGGGTGACCTGGTGCAGGTGGAGGCCTGCCAAGCCATCTATTTGGCAGCATCTTGGCCCTGGCAAAAGCTGCCATCTACAACACCAGGAGGAGGATGCTGGACGAGGGGATGCTCTATGATTGTGGGACCTATTTCCACTCATCACGTATCCAGGCAGAGTTCCTCTGGCTGGCGTCTGCTAGCTCCCTGGACAGCTTCAAGCAGCAGTGGGTTTTGTCCGAGGTTGTCTGCTCATTGTCCCCTTCTGCTTCCCTTGTTTTAAACCTATGACCCGCCCCCCTTGACCCTGTTATTTATCATTTGTCCCCAGTGATCAACTGAATTCCATTCGCAGTGGTCCCTCCCTTCATACAGGGAAGTTTTACCAAACAGCAAAATGAAGAAAAATAACCTGATTGTGACTAAATATATGCTTTTTCTCTACTTGCTACCCGTACCTCCAGGCCCAGTCCAGTCTCATGCCAACTTTTCTTGTAGGCATGGTAATTCTGGTTGATTATTTCATCTTTTTCATCTACCTGCTAACTTAGAACTCACAAAGAGAGCAGGCATCAGGTATATATTTACAGTTTAAATTTCAGCAGTGTATCCCATTGGTTCTTCTGGGTTGCTGCGAACAGCTTTAGCTACCTGAGTTAAATCCTTTAGTCACCAAGTGCTGGCCAGCACGCCTCCTATACATCACATCCCCAGACTGTCGTTAGAAGAAAACAACTTTCAGTCACTACTGGTGTGCGTCAACTTGTGAATTGCAACTTTTTTGAGACAAGAACTTACTTTCTCTGTATTTATTTTTCAATTAAACTATTTTATTTAAGAAAAAGCACCATGCTTCCTGTAGTGAGCAGGGGTGACTGTTCGCTCTCCGAGCCCAGGTGGGCCAAGCCAGGTCTTGTCCCTTTAACTCCACAGAGGCCAAGGGACGGGGCAGATAGAATAAAAGCCCAGCCCAGGAGCTCAGTAAGGCTCCACCTGCCAGAGGAAGCAGAGGCCTCCCCTGAGCTCCCAAGCCAGGAGGGACCTGAGGACCTTGCAGAGGCAGAGGACTGGCCTGGACCACTGGGCCCTTGCTCCGAAAAGGAGACCTTCTACACCCTCCCCAAGGGTTCCAACTACCACGACCCTTAGGACCAGCAGCCAGCATGGAGCCAGGTATATGCTGAGGGGGAGTTAGGCAGTAGCCCAGGGAAGCTGACAACTGTCAGGCTGATCTGATAACACTTCAGAATGTGTCAGAGTGTTGTGGGCTGGATCCCTGCTGACTCAAGTGGCAGCCAAAGTTGCCACTGCTAGGGCTCTGGATCGGGACGCGGTGGAGTAGGGAGGGCCTGCGTCCCCCCTGCCACCCCGCATACCTGGTGGCTGTCTTCCCCCCCCTCCCCTCGCTGGCCTGTGGAACAGCGTTTGTTTGTTGAACCACCCTGAACCAAGGCTTGGGCCTCACTAGCTGTGGGACTGCTTTACTCTGTTGCCCACCCTGAACCAGGGCCTGGGGCTTATTGACTGTGGGACAGTGTTAGTATCGCTGCTTGCCCTGCTCTCAGGGAGCCACTAGACCTGTACTTACAGGCCTGAGCACAGGTCAGGGACCCAGGACTCAAGCTTGGTTTACACATGGTGGAGAATGTGGGCATGACCCAGCCCCCGGGAGTAAGTGGTGTAGGGACTGCTGGGGTACGTGCGCACACACACAAAAGTGGAAGATAGGGAAGAGGAAAATCCAGGGATGGATCTTGATAAATTCTTTAAATTTTTGGCTGAAAACCAAGAGCAGCAACATCAACAGGTGGTGCAGCAGCAAAAACTCCTGTAACTGCTAGCAACCCAGCAACAGGAAATGCAGCAACAATGTTTTCTGCAGCTGGCCAATCTCTGGCCCCACCCTGCTCTTGAGCAGTTTACCCAAGTACTCCCACCCCGTGGCCGGGTATGGGTGCTCCTCCACCACCCTACGACACTGAGTGAGGCCATCACCTTGATGGAGGACTTTCTGGCTGCCGAGAACCTAGTCGGGCCGGTGACTCGGGCCCCAGCCCCACTCCCAAGATTGGGGGTCCAGCACCAACCCCAAGAGGGTACCGCGATAGGCCCTAATGTCCTGCAATCTGAAAGGCGGGTCTGTGACGTGGCCTGGCCGAGGAGCCGGGACTCTCTGGTGACTCCTTGCCCAGCGGGCTGGGAAGAACGCCGTAGTTCCCCACCAGATGAACCTGCCTGATTAGCTTGCCCAGAGCTCAGGCCATACTTTGCCTGCGGCTGTATGGGCCATTTACAGCAGGATTGTCTGGAAATGGACTGTAGCTTTGGCCAGGTATGCACAGCTGAGGCCCAGGCCCGCTGACCGGCCCCACCTAAGCTGACAAGCCTTGTGGGGGTGGGACCGCGTGAAGTTATTGCCTTTCTTGACTCGGGCTGTGGACAGACCGTCGTGAACATCCTCGTTCTTGTGGACTATGCAACCCACTTCCCCAAGGCCATCCCATTGCGCAACACCGGGGCCCGGACTATCGCCTCTGAGCTGATGAAGCTCTTCGCCTGGGTGGGGCTTCCCCAGGAGTTGCTGACAGACCAGGGGACCAATTGTACTTCTCGGTTACTGTGCTGGGTGTGTGCCTTATTGGGGATACAAAAGCTGCAGACGTCGGTATACCGTCCACAGACCGATGGACTAGTTGAGTGGTTCAACCGAACCCTGAAAGGGATGTTGAGGAAGTTTCCTCCCATCGAGATGCAGCAGTGGGACCAACTCCTCCCACCCTTGTTGCTGGCTATCCGGGAGGTGCTTCTAGGCCTTTACCCTATTCTCACCATTCAAGCTACTCTATGGGCATCAGCCCTGTGGGGTGCTCGACCTGATGCGGGAAGCCTGAAAACACCCCCCTCCCCTGAAAGGGCCTCCTCCAGTATGTCCTGCAACTCCAAGAACAGCTTGACCAAGCAGGAACTCTGGCTCGAAAGAACCTTCAGGCCACCCATGTGGACCCAGGAGCGATACCATACCGGGGGGGGGGGGGGGGAGAGGAACCTTTGAGCCCGGGGACCGGGTGCTCCTCCTACTCCCCTCAGATGAATCAGAGCTCATGGCCTGATGGCAGGGCTCATATGAGATCATCCGCCAGATGGGGTCAGTTACTTATAAGATCCATCAGCCTGACCAAAAGAAGATGAGACAAGCGTATCACGTCAGTCTTCTGAAGCCGTGGCGAGCATGGGAAGAGCTACTCATCAACCCCTGTCGGCCGGAGCCGGCACTGGGCCCTCAGATACCAGAGTTGGCTGGGGAGGAGGAAAGACCTCATCTAGGCAACACATTATCCAAAGATCTGCGGAAGCAAGCCCAAAAGGTGATAGAAGCTTTTAAGAAAACTTTTAGTACCCTCCCCAGCCGGACAACAGTCATAGCCCACTCCATCCAGACACCACCTAGCCACATTGTGCGAGAACGGAGCCACTCTCTCCCGAGACGGATGAGAGAGACTGTAGAAAGCGAGGTCCAGGCTATGTTGGACCTAGGAGTCATCGAAAGATCCACAAGTGAATGGAGGAGCCTCCTGGTTCTGGTCCCAAAACCTGATGGGAGCATTTGATTCTGCATCGACTTCTGTAAGGTCAACACAGTATCAAAATTCTATGCCTACCCAATGCCCCAAACGGAAGAGCTGCTAGACCACCTTGGAACAGCGCAGTACATTACGACCCTGGACCTGACCAAGGGATATTGGCAGATCCCCTTGGACCAGAGTTCCCGGGAGAAGACATAAATGATGTGGTCATGTACAGTCGAGACTGGAACGAACATTTATTACATGTGGCGGCCGTCCTTTGAACACTCCGGGACGCGGGCCTCACTGCAAACCCTAAGAAATGCCACCCGTATTGGATGGCAGGAGACTACCCACCTGGGGTATCAGATTGGTGCACCCCCTCATAGGTAAAGGGGAGAGGCCGTCCAAAGGTACCCCGCGCCCACCACGAAGCAGAAGGTATGGCAGTTCCTCGGGCTGGCCGGTTACTACTACCACTTTGTGCCTCGGTTTGCAGGCATTGTCGCACCCCTTACAGTGTAAAGGTGTAAAGGTGACTCAAGGAACCCACCCTATTCAGCCCTGACTTCGATGGACCTTTCATCGTACAAACAGATGCCTTGGAAATCTGGCTGGGGGCAGTACTCTCACAATACATGGATGGGGAGGGATACCGCGTCCTTTATATTAGTAGAAAACTCTTTCCTGGGGAACTGAACTATTCCCTCATCGAGAAGGAGCCCCTGGCCATTAAGTGGGCGATTGAGACCCTACAATATTACCTTCTCGGAGACTCTCTTATACTAATTGCTGACCATGCACCCCCTCAAGTAGCTGCATAACATGAGAAACTCTAATGCCAGGATAATGCAGTGGTATCTCACCTTGCAGCAGTATGCTTTTACCATACAGCACCAAGCCGGGAAGGAGAACGCCAGTGCTTACTTTCTGTCCCGGGTGGGGGAGGATCAAGTGCCCAGCCCCGTAAACCGGGAGCTGGACTTAAGAGGGGGGCGGTATGTAGTGAGCAGGGGTGGCTGTTCACTGATTCCGATGAGGAAGAGCCCCTCTCCGAGCCCGGGTGGGCCGAGCTGGGTCTTGCTCCTTTAACTCCACGGAGGCCAAGGGAGGGGGCAGGTAGGATAAAAACCCAGGCCAGGAGCTCAGTAAGGCCCCAGCCACCAGAGGAAGCAGAGGCCTGCCCTAAGCTCCCAAGCCAGGAGGGACTCGAGGACCTTGCAGAGGGTGAGGACTGGCCTGGACCGCTGAAGAGGAGACCTTGCTCCAAAGAGGAGACCTTCTACACCCTGCCCAAGGGTTCCAACTACCACGACCCTCAGGACCAGCAGCCAGCATGGAGCCAGGTTGATGCTGAGGGGGAGTTAGGCAGTAGCCCAGGGAAGCTGACAACTGTCAGGCTGATCTGATAACACTTTAGAGTGCGTCAGAGTGTTGCGGGCTGGATCCCTGCTGACTCAAGTGGCAGCTAAAGCTGCCACTGCTAGGGCCCTGGACCGGCACGTGGTAGAATAGGGAGGGCCCGCGTCCCCCCTGCCACCCTGCATACCTGATGGCAGTCTCCCCCCTCCTCTCGCTGGCCTGTGGAACAGTGTTGGTTTGCTGCCCCGCCCTGAACCAGGGCCTGGGCCTTACTAACTGGGACTGCTTAGTTTTGCTGCCCCGCCCTGAACCAGGGCCTGGGGCTTATTGACTGTGGTACAGAGTTCCTATCGCTGCCTGCCCTGCTCTCAGGGCCCCTAGTTTGGACAGAGCCACTAGACCTGTACTTACAGGCCTGAGCACAGGTCAGGGACCCCCAGGACTCAAGCGGCTAGCTTACACTTCCCCTTAAGAGTATGATGCAGTGGTTAAAGCACATGACAGAGACTAAAAGGACAAGCTCCGGTCCCAAATCTGCTTGCTGCCATGCAGCACAAGCCTGGGACCGGCTCTGGCCACCATCATGCGACCCTGGCCCCTCACTCTCCCACCCACCGCCCCCAGCTTACCTTCCACACCATGGAAGCTGAGAGCTGCTGTGGGGCTCTGCTGATGAGGTGGGCTGCACAGGGTTCGAACGAGCGGGGATTTAAAAATGGCGGCGCCCCGCTTATGCAAATGAAGCCCGGGAAATTCAAATCCCGGGCTTCATTTGCAAGTGCGGTATGCCTACATTACCCCGCTAGTTCGAACTAGGAGGGTAGTGTAGACATACCCTCAGGTCTACAGGCAAGACCAAAAAATGCAAATCCTTCTACTTTATTCATACCATGTTCCAGCCATTCCTTAAATTTAATCTGTATCTCATGAGGGAGCAACACCTTTTTTTTTTTTTTTTTTTAACTTCGTTCGAAACTCTTGCTTTTTTCGGTTTCCATTTTATGCTACAATCATGCTTGGAGCAGACAAATGGAAAACATTTGACAGTCAAAAGAGTTTGAGACACTAGGTGGTCTGCTCACGCAGATGTTGTTTTGGCTTTGAAAATGAGCTATGATATTATAAAGAGAACCTCAGTGGACATAGCTCCATCAAATTCTGATAAATCACGTGCAAAAACGGAAGCAAAATCCTTAGCAGAAAACTTTGAAAAATATGCTGTTGCTGTTTTTACTATTTTGTGGAACCATTTATTTCAAAGGATGAATGGAGTCACCAAATCACGGCAAAAAGTTGATACAAATGTATTGAACACTGCACAGTTGTTTGCTTCCACGGACCTATAGTCATTTTGAACTTCCATGACAAAACTTGTAACTGAGGCTGAGGCACTAAAGTTAACAGCAAATACAGGTTCCTCTGACATATCTGATGAGAAGCGTAAAAAAACCAGGAAGTGATTTTTTTCAATGAAACTAGAGACAATGAAATCAATTTAAAAGGGAAAGAGAAGATCATCGTTGAGACCGTCAATGTTATTTGTGACACAATAATAGTGCAGTTGCAGGGTAGAGGTGAATCTCTAAAGAAAACTGTTGATTTATTTTGCATGTTTTTGACAGAAGTCTGGATGAAGATCCTAAAGGCCACTACAGTAAGAAATTAAGTGAATTCTACCAAGAGGACATAGATACAAATCTTTTTGAAGATGAAGTGAAACATTTCATTCATTTTATCGAAAATGAGCTGTGTGCTTCGAGATCACCAGTTGATTTATATAGACTTGTACATGACGGTTTGCAAGCAACCTTTCCCAATGTAGAAACCATTTTGAAATTTTTTTTAACAATACCTGTCACAAATGGTTCTGGCTAATGTTCTTTTTCTGTATTGAAACCAGTTAAAATTATTTGTGAAATACAATGAGTCAGGAACATTTGACAAGTTCAGCAATATTGACAATTGAAAGTGCCTCTTTATTACTCACAATGACTTAATTGATGATTGTGTAAAGAAAAATTGTAGAAAGAAAGCTATCTGAATAATTTTTTTTTTCAAATTGAATAAGTTTCTTCAGAGGAAGTTAACTTTTATTTTTCCATTGATGCATCATCTAAACATTTTACTTTTACACATTTTTCACATTAGCTTAATGCAAATACAAGCTTTCATCTAGACCAGAAGTTCTCAAACTGTGCTCTGAGAGCTCCATTCAGGTGGACTGAGGAAAGGTTATTATGCTTTTTTTATATATATATATATAGAGAGAGAGAGAGAGAGAGACAGAGAGAGAGCGTGAGTGCTCTTAGCCAAAGCACTTTACAATAGTTAGCTCATGGTACAAACAATATTTGGAAAGATCATCAAGTGATCCACCGAGACCATCAGCAATTTTCAAGTGGTCTGTGGGGGGAAAAAGTTAGACTAGAAAAACAATCAAGGTTCCTACTTTATTTTCATTTAGGTGTTATTACTTATAATATAGGAGGAGGATGGGAAAAAAATGAAAAATGGGAGGGGCAGGAAGGATGTTCTTTTTCTTGGCAGTTGGCTGGGTACTTGGAGGGCACCACTAACTCTAAACACCGGAATAAATTGCCTAGGGAGGTTGTGGAATCTTCATCACTGGAGATATTTAAGAGCAGGATAGATAGATGTTTATCAGGGGCGTCTATTCTAGATGGTACTTGGTCCTGCTCTGAGGGCAGGGGACTGGACTTGATGACCTCTCGAGGACCCTTCCAGTTCTAGTACAGGTTGCATCTCTAAAATCCGGGATTCTCTGCTCTGGCAAGGTCCGTGGTCCGGCATGACCACGGATGTTGCAGGATCAGAGAGTCCCTGTGTGCTGCAGGAGGGTGGGGGCCCAGGAGCTGGCGTGTGGCTCAGTTGGGCTGCAAGGGAGGAGCCAGGAGTTGGTGCGCTGCTCATTTGGAGGGGGGTGCTAGCTGGCGCTCCGCTCATTTGGGCTGCAAGCTGTGGGACAGGGAGCCAGCGCACGGCTCAGCTGGGCTGGGGGGCGGGTCAGGAAGCCTGGGGGGGGCAGCAGGGGGCATGAAATGACCACCCCTGGTCCAGAAAAATCTCTCATCTGGGACTAGTCACATCCTGAGGGTGCCAGACCAAGGAGGTTCAACCTGTATTCTATGATTCTACCTCTATAACTCATCCTGGGTATGTCTACACTACAAAGTTAATTCGAACTAACGTCCGTTAGTTCGAATTAACTTTGATAGGCGCTACACTAGCGCTCCGCTAGTTCGAACTTAATTCGAACTAGTGGAACGCTTAGTTCGAACTAGGAAAACCTCATTCCACGAGGACTAAGCCTAGTTCGAACTTACTAGTTCGAATTAAGGGGTGTGTAGCCCCTTAATTTGAACTAGTGGGAGGCTAGCCCTCCCCAGGTTTCCCTGGTGGCCACTCTGGCCAACACCAGGGAAACTCTATTGCCCCCCTCCCGGCCCCGGACCCCTTAAAGGGGCACGGGCTGGCTACGATGCCCGTGCCAGGTGCAAGCCTGCCAGCACCCAGCTAGCAGACCCTGAACTTGGCACGGCTCGAGCCAGCCACCCGATGCCCCCCAGCCCTCCCCCTCTTCCCGGGACCAGACTGGCGGCTCCCGGGAGCTTGCCCGGGACCGCAAGAGGCAGGCACCCGCCTGGGCTAGTGCGGACATCGTGGACCTCATCCACGACCTCCGCACTAGGCACAGGAAAGTGGCCGTCTAGGGCAGGAGAGCTGCCAGCCTGGCCACCCAGGAGCAGGTGTGCATGAAAATCAAGGTGGTCCACTGAGACCCCCGACCCTGAGCCCTGAGCTTACAATGGCCGTCCTGGGTCAGACCAAAGGTCCATCTAGCCCAGTAGCCTGTCTGCCGACAGCGGCCAACCCTAGGGACCCTGGAGGGGATGGACCGAAGACAGTGACCGAGCCATTTGTCTCGTGCCATCCCTCTCCAGCCTTCCACAAACCTCGGGCAGGGACACCACTCCTACCCCCTGGCTAATACCACTCCATGGACCCAGCCTCCATGACTTGATCTCACTTCTCTTTAAACTCTGTTCTAGTTCTAGCCTTCACAGCCTCCTGCAGCAAGGAGTTCCACAGGTTGACTCTTTGCTTTGTGAAGAACAACTTTCTGTTACTAGTTTGAAGCCTGTTACCCATTCCTTTCCTTTGGTGTCCTCTAGTCCTTCTTTATGGGAACTAATGAAGAACTTTTCTTGATGCACCCTCTCCACCCCACTCATGCTTTTATAGACCTCTATCATATCCCCCCTCCATCTCCTCTTTTCTAAGCTGAAAAGTCTGTTTAGCCTCTCTTCATATGGGACTAGTTCCAAACCCCTCATCATTGTAGTTGCCCTCCCCTCTCCCACCCTCTCTCTTCCCCTCGCCCACCTCCTTTTCCCAGTCTCCCCCAGTTTTGTTCAATAAAGACAGATTCTATATTTGACCACACGTTTTCTTTATTTTGTACATCAGGAAGGGGGGCTAGGGAAGGGTAAGTGGAAGGAGGTGAGGGAGGAATGTGGTACGAGGCCCCGATGGGGAGGACTGGGCTGGCTCTGCGGGCTTCTGGGGGTGGACGCTCTCCTGCAGCCCCCCAATTGCCCCCTCTCCCCAGATGGCAGCCTGCGGCAAGTGCAGCCGGTCTGATGGCCGAGTGCTGTGATGTGCCCAGTGTGGGCACTCAGGGCAATCCAAGACAGGACTGCTTTGCAAGCGGGGCACCCCTGAGAACTGTCTGTCTGGGGTGGGGGTCGGGTCCCTTTAAGCACAGCCCTCGGCTAGCCTGAGACAGCAGCTCCACGCTCTAAGTCCTCCTCTGATGCCCTGCCGGCACTGCTTCCGGCCATCCTTAACCCCGGTTCAGGGTCCACTTAATGTGGACATGCTAGTTTGAATTAGCAAAACGCTAATTCGAACTAGTTTTTTAGTCTGGATGCGTTAGTTCGAATTAGCTTAGTTCGAATTAACTAATTCGAACTACATTAGTTTGAATTAGCGCTGTAGTGTAGACATACCCCCTGTTGTTATGCAGTTGATTGACAATCTGAATGCTACAGTTCTATTGGTTAGTCAAATGCTATGGATTCTTTGTTGGATTCCAGTCACAGCATCAAGTAAGAATCCATTTTTGAGCTGTGACATCAGTAAATTCCTCTGCTTGTTTTAAAACTCCTTAGATTTGCTCCAGATAACCTTATAGAAAATGTCTTTCCTCTGCTCTCTATATTCCTTCTGTTCATGCAGTCCTGGCCTCCCTTCTTTTAATCTCACTGCTGTTGAGGCAAGAGATTTCTCCTCTGCAACACTGGTAATCTAGACCCCCTTTCTTGAATTTCTGAACAACTCTCCATCAATGTTTCCTCTCATTTTTTCCTTTAATGTGTGGAAGCAATTTTGTTATGTGCATTGAGGCATGTGTGGATGTGCACCACCAGTAGAAATACATCCTCTGTTAATCAGCTGGGCTACGCCTAAATCTCTCCTGGGTGTCCGCCTAAGCACTCAGCTTACAGGGAACAGTGCTCTCCGTATCTTTTCTAAGCTCAGCTGAACACACATTTTTCTCTCTGCCCCAGACATATTACATTACATGCAAAAACATTAGTGATCATGTTTACAGTGCCACAGGTGGCCACGGTGCTTTGCAGGAAACAAGTATCAAATCAATTCTAAAGTTAAGAAATAAAATGAAATAACCTTTGCAGTTCCCGAGATTTTTTTTTTTTATTTTAAGGATCTGCCAGTAATTTTAACGCAGTTGCAGTACATATCCTCTGCATGTCATACTACACATTTAACAACAGGAACTCTAACATAGTCACTTCATACATTATTGAACAAGAAAAATATGAACAGAAATTTTGCTACCTCATTATTTACCCACTTTTCTAGATAATTAAGAAATATATTAAAGAGGACTCCACCATGAACTTGTTGCCATGATGCATATTGACCAGCTAATTCTACTCTTTGTTTTCGGTCTGCTAGTCACTTTTTAATCCATCACAATACTTTGCGTCTTCAGGACAACTTAAACTTCTTTAGCAGCCTCTTGTGCAGGACCTTGTCACAGAAATATGCCTAGTTTGGGGTTTCTAGGTTCCACTGTTTCTGAGCTACATGCATGTCAACATTTCATGGAAACATAAGGAATAAGCTAGGTTTCTCTCATTCATAACTAAAATATAGCACAAATTTTCCAAACATATTCATAACTGGACTAAAACTAAGCAGAGGAAGCTTAATGGAAACTGCTTCTTAGCTGTAGGATTTCATCTTAACTATAGAATTTGCTACTGGAAATAATAATGTATGCCTTTACCATTATGTTCCATTGAACTCTGTGAGCCAGCCTCTGTTGGAAGCAGAGGAGGATTTACAATGAAACATACCGTACCCTGGCACAGGGCCCCCCAAATGACACAGGGTCCCCGGGTGGGGATGGCGACTGGCTGCGGCTGCCCATGGCAGGGGGAGGGGCAGCAGCCGGGGGATGGAGGCACAGAAACTAAGGGTTCAGGCAGAGCTGCTGACAGAATAGCCAGACCCCTGGGTGAGGTGTGGGGGGCAGATCTGGGCCCTAGATGGGCGGGGTCTCGGGTGGAAGGGCAGAACTGGGGGCCCAGCACAGGAGCAGAGCCGCCATGGTGGGGCTGGAGAAGAAGGCTGACAGGAGATATGAAGATCTCCATGGCCGCAGAGGACAGCTTCAGCCATCCCAGTGGCCCTGCGTTGGCTGGCTCGGAGAAGTGGGCTGAGACCCACATGTGATCCACCTGAAGGTGAGGGGGGCACAGTTCCATCAGCCACCTGAGCGCCCTCCCCCCCGCCCCGGGCTCTCCATCCCCCGGCCGCGGGCAGCAGCCACTCCCCAGGTGGCAGCCAACAGCAGCGCAAAATTACAGGGGCTGGAGGACTCAGGAGGAGGGGGCAGAGCAGCCAGTTGCCTGAGAGAAATGGGGCTTTCCCACTTCAAAGTGTGGCTTTTTCCTGCCAGCTGTGCAGCTTGCGGACTCTCAATCCTCTGGCTGCCCCCGCCCTCCCCACCTGGGAGCCCCGTGCCAGGGCACAGTATGTTTCTTTGTAAATCCACCTCTGGTGCTGGGGGCAACTGGCTTACAAGCCGGTTCCCCCCAGCACTGTCTCCGCCGGGGGGCAGGAGAGGCACAGCAGGGGAATGGGTGTGAGCTAGGATTCAGCTGTCCCGGCTCACGCCCAGTTCCAGAAGTTGCACCTCTGCTTTTGAAATGTAGCAAGAGCCGCCAGCTTTCTGTACATCTTACAGTCCATTTATCCAATCCATACTTCCTTAACTTGCTGGCAAGAATATTGTGGGAGACCATATCAAAAGCTTTGCTAAAGTCAAGGTATATCACATCCACTGACTTTCCCATGTCCACAGAGCCAGTTACCCCATCATAGAAGCTAATCAGATTGGTCAGGCACGACTTGCCCTTGGTGAATCCATGCTGACTATTCCTAATCACTTTCCTCTCTTCCAAGTGCATCAAAATGGATTCCTTGAGGATCCCTTCCATGATTTTTCCGGGGACTGAGGTAAGGCTGACTGGTCTGTAGTTCCCTGGATTGTCCTTCCTTTTTTTAAAGATGGTCTACATTTGCCTTTTTCCAATCATCCGGGATTTCTCCCGATCTCCACGAGTTTTCAAAGATAATGGCCAAAGGCTCCGCAATGACATTTGCCAACTCCCTCAGTACCCTCGGATGCATTAAATCCGTGCCCATGGATTTGTGTATGTTTAGCTTTTCTAATTAGTTCCTAATCTGTTTTTTCTCCACCGAGGGCTGCCCACCTCCTTCCCATTCTGCATTGCCTAGTACATTAGTCTGGGAGCTGACCTTGTCTGTGAAGACAGAGGCACAGAAAGCATTGAGTACTTCAGCTTTTCCCACATCATCTGTCACTAGGTTACCTCCCTCATGCAGTAAAGGCCCCACACCCTCCCTGATCACCCTCTTATTGGTAACATGCCTGTAGAAACCTTTCTTGTTACCCTTCACATCCCTTGCCAGCTGCAATTCCAATTGTGCTTTTGCCTTCCTGATAACTCCCCTGCATTCTCGAGCAATGTATTTATACTCCTCCCTAGTCATCTGTCCACGTTTCCACTTCTTGTAAGCTTCCTTTTGGTGTTTAAGCTCACCAAGGATTTCCCCAGTAAGCCAATCTGGTCGCCTACCATATTTGCTTTTCTTACTGCACTTTGGGATGGTTTCTTCCTGTACCTTTAATAAAGCTTCTTTAAAATACTGCCAGCTCTCCTGGACTCCTTTCCCCTTCATGTTAGCATCCCAGGGAATCCTACCCATCAATTCTCTGAGGGAGTCAGTCTGCTTTTCTGAAGTCCTGGGTGTGTATTTTGCTGCTCTCCTTTCTTCCTTTGGTCAGGATCCTGAAATCTACCACCTCATGATCACTGCTTCCCAGGTTGTCACCCACCTCTACTTCCCCTACTAGTTCCTCCCTGTTTGTGAACAGCAGGTCAAGCTGCGCATGGCCCCTGGTCGGTTCCTTCAGTACTTTTACCAAGAAGTTATCCCCAACAGTCTCCAAAAACTTCCTGGATTCTCTGTGTACTGCTGTATTGGTCTCCCAACAGATGTCAGGGTGATTGAAGTCCCCCATGAGAACCAGGGCCTGCGATCTGGAAGCTTCTCTCAGTTGTCCAAAGAACGCTCGTCTACCTGATCTATAGCAGACACCAACCACCACATCACCCCTGTTGCTTCCACCTCTAAACTTAACCCATAGACTCTCAACAGTCTTTTCTCCCTCCAAGTATTGGAGCTCTGAGCAATCATACTGCTCTCTTACATACAATGCAACTCCTCCTCCTTTTCTCCCCCGCCTGTTCTTCCTAAACAGTTTATACCCTTCCATGACAGTGCTCCAGTCATGTGAGTCATCCCACCAAGTCTCTGTTATTTCAATCAACTGATAGCTCTAGGCATGGGCTTCTAAATCTTCCTGTTTGTTTCCCAGGCTTCTTGCATTCATGTACAAACACCTTAGATAACCAGTTGATTGCCCTACCGTCTCCATCCAAATCAGGGGTCCTCCTTTGTTGCTCATTCCTCCTTGTGTTTCTTCCCGGTATCCGACTTCCTCACTTAGCTCAGGGCTTTGGTCACCGTCCCCCAACGAACCTAGTTTAAAGCCCTTCTCACTAGGTTTGCAAGCCTGCCCGCGAAAATGCTCTTTCCTCTCTTGGTTAGGTGGATCCCATCTCTTCCTAACAATCCTTGTGCCTCGAACAGAGTCCCATGGTTGAAGAAACCAAAGCCCTCTCTCCGACACCACCTGCGCAACCACGCATTTACTTCCACGATTCGCTGATCCCTACCTGGACCTTTTCCTTCAACAGGGAGGATGGACGAGAACACCACTTGTGCTTCAAATTCCTTGATCCTTCTTCCCAATGCTACATAATTTGCAGTGACCTGCTCAAGGTCATTTTTGGCCGTATTGTTAGTTCCTACATGGAGAAGCAGGAAGGGGTAGCAATTCGAAGGTTTGATCTGTTTTGGAAGACTCTCGGTCACATCCTGAATTCGCGCTCCTGGTAAGCAGCACACTTCTCGAGATTGCAGGTCTGGATGGCAGATGGATGACTCCGTCCGTCTTAGGAGGGAATCCCCGACCACCACCACCCGTCGTCTTCTCTTGGGGGTGGTGGTCGTGGAACCCCCGTATCCCTAGGACTATGCAGCCCATGCCTTCCAGTAGATGGTGTCTCCTTCTGATCTCTTCCCTGAGAGGTCCCTGCCAAAGCATTCTCCACCGTAGTGCCTGTGCAGAGAGCCTGGAAGCGGTTACTTACCTCTACAGGAATGGGGGATACCTGAGTTGACCTTCTTCTTCTAGAGGTTACATGCTGCCAGTTCTCTTCCTTGTCCTGTACTGCCCTCACTGGCTCTTCAGCCTGCTGTGCCTGCAGGATTAAACACTGCCTTCTATCGAGGAAGTCTTCATCCTCTCTGATGGAACATAGGGTTGATACTTGGGCCTCAAGTCCTTTAATTTTTTCTTCCAAAATGGCAACCAGCTTGCACTTCGTGCAGATGAAATCTCTTCTTTCTTCTGGGAGGAAGACAAACATGGCACATGCTGTGCAGCTAACAACAGTAGACCTACCACTATCCATACCTGCCTTCCTTCGGAGAGATTCCTCAGATGTTTTTAAATGCCCCCTTGAATGGCAGAAGAGAAAAAATAATTCAAGGAAAAGACCTTGCTACATTTCAAAGGCAGAGGCGCAGCGGGGATGGCGAGCACCCCCCTCCCTCCTTATTGACTAATTGAGTAGTCAGTGGAAATTTTATCGATTACTCGATTAGCTGATTAATCTCCTCTAGTCCTTCTTTATGGGAACTAATGAAGAACTTTTCTGTATGCACCCTCTCCACCCAACTCCTGCTTTTAGAGACCTCTATCCTGTCCCCCCTCCGTCTCCTCTTTTCTAAGCTGAGAAGTCCCAGTCTCTTTAGCCTCTCTTCATATGGGACCTGTTCCCAACCCCTGATCATTGTAGTTGCCCTCCCCTCTCCCAGCCTCTCTCTTCCCCTCTCCCACCTCCTTTTCCCAGTCTCCCCCAGTTTTGTTCAATAAAGACAGATTCCATTTTTGAACACAATTGTCCTTTATTTTGTACATCAAGAAAAGGGGCTAGGGAAGGGTAAGTGGAAGGAGGTGAGGGAGGAATGGGGTACGAGCCCCCGATGGGGAGGACTGTGCTGGCTCTGCGGGCTTCTGGGGGTGGAACCTCTCCTGCAGCCCCCCGAATTGCCCCCTCTCCCCAGATGGCAGCCTGCGGCAAGTGCAGCCGGGCTGATGGCCGAGTGCTGTGATGTGCCCAGTGTGGGTACTCCGGGCAATCCAAGCCAGGACTGCTTTGCAAGCGGGGCACCCTTGAGAACTGTCTGTCCGGGGTGGGGGTCGGGTCCCTTTAAGCACAGCCCTCGGCTAGCCTGAGACAGCAGCTCCACGCTCTAAGTCCTCCTCTGATGCCCTGCCGGCACTGCTTCCGGCCATCCTTAACCCCGGTTCAAGGTCCACTCAATGTGGACATGCTAGTTCCAATTAGCAAAACGCTAATTCGAACTAGTTTCTAAGTCTAGCTGCGCTAATTCGAATTAGCTTAGTTCGAATTAGCGCTGTAGTGTAGACATACCCTCAGAGAGTAGTTATTAATGGTTCTCAATCCTGCTGGAAAGGTATAACAAGTGGGGTTCCGCAGGGGTCTGTTTTGGGACCAGCTCTGTTCAATATCTTCATCAACGATTTAGATATTGGCATAGAAATTACGCTTATTAAGTTTGCAGATGATACCAAGCTGGGAGGGGTTGCAACTGCTCTGGAGGATAGGGTCATAATTCAAAATGGTCTGGACCAATTGGAGAAATGGTCTGAGGTAAACAGGATGAAGTTTAATAAAGACAAATGCAAAGTGCTCCACTTAGGAAGGAACAATCAGTTTCACACATAGGCTGTGTCTACACTGGCCACATAACCTGTAATAGCTATGGAAATGAGAGAAGTCAGAATAGGGAAATGCGCGGGGGATTTAAATATCCCCCGCAGGATTTAAATAAACATGGCCGCCGCTTTTTTCCGGCTTGGGGAAAAGCCGGAAAAGAGCGTCCAGACTGGCGCGATCCTCCAGAATAAAGCCTTATTCCGGAGGATCTCTTATTCCTACTTGCAAGTACAAGTACATGACCTATGAAGGAAGGCTGAAAAAATTGGGTTTGTTTAGTTTAGAAAAGAGAAGACTGAGGGGGGACATGATAGCCGTTTTCAGGTATCTAAAAGGGTGTCATAAGGAGGAGGGAGAAAACTTGTTCATCTTGGCCTCTGAGGATAGAACAAGAAGCAATGGGCTTAAACTGCAGCAAGGGAGGTTTAGGTTGGACATTAGGAAAAAGTTCCTAACTGTCAGGGTGGTCAAACACTGGAATAAATTGCCCAGGGAGGTTGTGGAATCCCCATCTGTGGAGATATTTAAGAGTAAGTTAGATAAATGTCTCAGGGATGGTCTAGACAGTATTTGGTCCTGCCATGGGTGCAGGGGACTGGACTCGATGACCTCTTGAGGTCCTTTTCAGTCCTAGTATTCTAGGATTCTATGTGTGCAACTCCTGAGCCACAAGGCCCCCAAGGACCTTCAAGGGAGCCACCCCAAGTTCCCTCAGCCGAGAAAAAGAGAGCCCCAGCCTGGTCAGGGCCAGAGGTCCTGACACTACTTGAACTGTGCGGGGAGGAGAAAGCAGTCCAGGCCCTGCACACCCAGCGCAGGAACGCCAGCATCTACGGACACATGGCTCAGGGGCTGGCCGATAAAGGGCACCATCCCCAGGACACCGCAAGAGGTCCGGGCCAAAGTTAAAGAGCTTCGGCAGGGCTACGTGAAGGCCCAAGAGCAGAGCTCAGCATCAGGTACAGCCCTGGTGCACTGCGCCTTTTATAATGAACTGGACCGCATCCTGGGAGGCCAGGAACCTATGTCTGCACTGGTCCTTGTGCAGACAGGGTTGCACACACCGGTGCAGCAGGAGGTCCCCAGGGAAGATGTGGAGGAGGAGGAGCAGACGGAGGACACCCTGACCCTGCAGCCTGTCCCGGAGACTCAGGAAGCCTTGCAGGCATCCTCCAACGCTGGCGAAGAAACATCAGGTGAGTGCAGTCAGGGTCACAGACGCGGAACGGGGGAGGTGGGAGCAGAGAGGATGCAGAGCAATGTGCACCTCTTGGTCCTCCTGGACAGCTTGCATCTCTCTGTGCATGTGCAAGCAGGCGGGTGGGTGGGGGCCATGAGAGACCCAAGGTGCTGCAGGCCCCTGTCCCACTGTGGCTGCACACTTACCTGGCCTGGACGGCCATGGTGGAGGGTGGGGAGGATGTAGGGGGTGGAGGCGGACAGTGCCCTAGCCACAACAGGGCCCCTGTGCAGCCGAGGCGGCTGACAGAGCCAGACGTGGCCTAACAGTAACAACATTCCCATCCCTTGTTGTGAGGACTTGTGTGTGAATTCCTAACTCTGATTGGTTCTCCCTCTTCTCCTCCACAGCCAGACCTGCTGCTGCTGACTGCCGGGCGACACCTGTGCCACCACCCACCCAGTCCCACAGCACCCGCAGGCATTGGAGGGCCTATAATGACCTCTTGCGGAGGCGATGGAGAACGTTGAGGGTACCATGGCCAAAATGCAGGACACCATGACCGAAAGAACCAGGGAGGAGGCGGCTCGCTGGCATAATCACCTGTTCGATGACTTCCTACCACAGTGGAGCACAATGTGTGCCACCATCTGGGAGGCCCTAGCTGTGCTGGGTCCTCTCCCCCTGGGGAATCCTGCCCATCCAGCTCCAGCCCCCTCTGACCCCACTTCCTCTCCCTCAGCCCCTGCCCCCCACTAGAGCAGAGCCATCTGCAGCCCCGACTCGAGCCCGAGGACGGCAGGGTCCACGCACAAGAGGTGGCGGTATCGCGTGGGCCGCAAGACTTTGCCATTACCCTTAAGTTGTCTGCCCGCCCTCCCTCCCTCCAGCTTGACATCCCCCCTCCTACCCCAGTTATAAACACAGGTTAATAGTTCAAAAAAGGTTTATTTTTTAACACTTGTTGAACAATTCTGTTTTATAACAGTTCTAAATTCTAACATTACTTGTTAATAAACATTATATTTTTCATATTTAACATGATGTGTGTGTCTTAACTGTTTGGAGGCTGATGCAGGGATGGATTGTGGGAAAGTTTTGGGACGGGGGGCCCAGGCCCACAGGCCCCATTGGGGAGTCATTGGGCTCCAGCTGAGAAGCGCTCACGCAGAGCCTCCCGAATGCAGACCCCCACCTGATGGGCTTGGCGAACGGCAGCTGTCCGAGGCTGCACAAACCGCCTCCCCTCCACTTCAGCCATTGGCCCCCAGCCTGGGAGGAAGGCCTCCCCTTTGTTCTCCACCAGGTTGTGGAGGATGCAACATGCTGCCACCACCTCTGGGATATTGTGTTCCCCCATGTCAAGGCAAGTGAGCAGGCACCTAAACCTCCCCTTCAGCTGGCCAAACGCACATTCCACTTGTAAATGTGCGCGCGTCAGGTGCATGTTAGAGACTTCCCTGCTTAGGTTCAGATGCCCTGTGTATGGCTTCATGAGCCAGGGCATGAGGGGGTACGCCGCATCGGCCACAATGCAGACCGGCATCTCCATGTCCCCAACAGCAAAGGTTCGCTGGGGGAAGAAGGTTCCAGCCTGCAGCCTTTCGTAAAGGTGCAAATTCCAGAAGATCCAAGCATCGTGTGCCCAGCCCGACCACCCCACACAAATGTCCGTAAATAGTCCACGGTGGTCAACCAGGGCTTGCAGCACAATGGAGAAGTACCCTTTTTTGGTTAATATAATGGGTTGCTCGATGAGGCAGTGCACGGATGGGAATGTGAGTTCCATCGAGCGCTCCTCCACAGTTTGGGAATCCCAGCCCAGCAAAACCGGCCATGACGGTGTCTAGGTCTCCGAGGCAGACAACTCAGAGTTCAGCACCTCTGAGTTGATGGCCCTCACCACCTACAGAAATAGACACATACAAACACACAATATGAAGTTAGAGGGGTTGCCTAAGTCCTTGGGAGGTACCCCCCTTCCCTCCCCCCCCAGACCCCAAGAGTGCCCCCCCCCCCGGTGATTGCTCCCAGCAGTACAGTGAAGTGAGGCCAGGGACCCTCCATTGCCCCCCCCCCCCACCGCCCTCTCCTGGTACAGTCCCCCTACCCCTCATGGACTCCTCCCCCCCCCCCCCCCCGAGGGACTTACCTCCACCAACACGGCACCAACAGTAGATCTCCCCACACCAAACTGGTGTCCCACTGACCGGTAGCTGTCAGGGGTGGCCAGCTTCCAGAGGACAGCTTCCAGAGGACAATAGCTACCCTCTTCTCCAGCGGGATGGCAGGGCACAGGTGGGTGTCCTGTTGTTGCAGGGTGGGGGCAAGCCAGGTACAGAGCTCCAGGAAGGTGGACTTCCACATCCTGAAGTTTTGGAGCCAAGCCTGGTCATCCCACTGCTCCATTACAAGCTGGTCCCACCAGTCCGTACTTGTCTCCAGCCTCCAAAATCGCCTCTCCTGGAAAAAGTTCAGAGGCAGGAACAGTGCTGCTGCATCCTGAAGTAGGGGCTCCAGCCTGGGTGCAGGATCCGGACTGGGCATTAACAGCATGATAGTCTCATGCAGTTGCAGCAGCATTTGAAGCACCGTGGAGTGAGGCCAGCACCCGCCCAGGGGCAGCTCTGGCTCCATGGCAAACAAAGGGATCAGAAAAACCTTCAAAAAAAAAAAAAAAAAAACACCCCTAAACTGCCGTGCTGTCCCAGGAAGCAGGATACTCACAGCAAGCACTGGAAAAACCTTTTCTGTCCCTCTAGGAGGTAAGCAAGGCAGCTGCAGCAGCAGAGCAACAGCTGGTCGGGGGGTCCCTTTTAGCACGTCTCTGCAAAGGGCAGGCAGCAGAACCAGGAAGTACATGCTGCCCCTGTGACCTGGAAGAAGCAGTTCTGGATGCCTTCTTCTGTCGACAGAGCGTCTGGCAGTCTGGACGCTCTTTGTCAACAAAGCAAATGGCTTTGTCTATCTGCTTGATGCAGTCTAGCTAGACGCTTTTTGTCGACAGAATCTGTCGACAAAACTTCTGTCAACAAAACCCTGTAGTCTAGACGTACCCGATCAGACAAGTCTGGTGCTTGTGTGTTACCTGTTGCTGGTGTGTTGCTTGGAGGGAGGAGAGTGACTGTGTGATCAGGGTACTACCCTAGCCAGGACACCCTGGGAGCAGCAGGGTGTAGTAAGGGTGGCACCTACAGACAGTATGGAAGTGTGTAGCAGTCTAGAAAGCTTCAGGTCTCTGACCTCTTACCAGGGAAATCTGTTTGTTTTCCTGAAAGGGGGTTATGTGGAGACCTGCCTGTTCAGGGAGTAGGGAAAACTCAGGAGGAGTTGGTGGTGACTCAGCAGGGCGATGCTGCTGTAGGGCCAGGGAAAGGTGAGTTTTTGCTTACAGGTCATAAGGAAGAGGATCCTTATGGTGATGTTGCAGAGGGATTGGAGGTTGTTTCAGATGGAGTGGAGACAGCCAGGGGGATGAAACAGCCCCCTGGTGACCAAGTGACTGTGTTTGACCAGCTTGCTGGGAAGTGTGGGTTACTGAAACAGGGATGTTTCCAGTCTGATTCTGTGAAGGGACCAAAGATCCCTAAGTCTATTAAACCCGTACACCCAGGCCCTGTCTCTGAGAGTCAGTGGCCCACCTGGAAAACTAGATGGAAAACTAGACTGAAAGCAGCAGGGTGCCAGATTAGTGTCTGGACTGCTTACTACCTGATTAGCTGGGGGGGAGAAGGAAAATTCCATGGCCATTGTGAGCAAGGGAGACACACCCAGCCAGCCCTTTATCTTTGTTAAAATGGAGACTTCAGGATTTAAACTCACAGGGCAATGAGGGAGGGGCAAGACCTGTGTTGCCAAGGAAAGCTGCAGTTTTTTAAATCTAGAAGCCCAAAATTGTCAGGGTACACTTGCTATGAGTTTGATCCCATTGCTGGTGTCAACTTTTGTAACCATTGTACTGCTGTTACTAAGAATTGTAACAATGTCCAATGTGCATGATCTTGTGCCCAAACCCTGGAAACTTTTAAGAAATGTACCCAAGGACACACTATGTTCAAAAGCCTTGTGATACTGATGTTTCACTGTTAATACTTGTAATTAGTGTTGGAGCATGTGAGGGGGCACAAGGGGGTCACTCACCACCATAGCAGGGGTCCATCATCTGTCCCCGGAATCAGTCCATTCCATCTGGCCAGGCCTCCGTTCACGGGTGTTTCCCCTCTGGACCCCTTCCGGTCACATATGTCTCTTTGCCACACTGCCCTCCGGCAGTGCCCAAGTCACTCGCTCTGAGCCCCCCTTCTGGGAAACGAGGAGTAACGGTAGTTCGGAATAGGCACCCTAGTCCGAACTACCTAGTTCGAGCCCCGTGTAGCCGCGCTACACGGGGTTCGAAGCAGCGGGGATTTAAAAATGGCGGCTCCCCGCTTATGCTAATGAAGCCCGGGAAATTCAAATCCCGGGCTTCATTAGCAAGTGCGGTATGCATACATTACCCTCCTAGTTCGAACTAGGAGGGTAGTGTAGACATACCCTGGGTGTGGATTGCCTACTGTGAAGAATGCTTATTCAGTGAATGGCTGTGCTAAGTAGCACTGACTCATGAACAATGACCTGAGGCCTGCATCTGGGAGCAAAGCAGCTTGCAGGGAACTGCTTGCATGTGACCAGCTCCAGTTGGAAGACAAGAACATCAAAGGGCCCTCTGAGGCTGACACTAATGACTGTTAAGCTAGCAGTTTGTACTATCTTTGCTAACTACCTGCATCAAGCACTCCGTGATTGATGTACAACGTGTTCTCTTTAACTATCTTACTCTCAACTTTTTCTTTCTTTTATTAATATACCTTTAGAGTTTAGATTCTAAAGGATTAGCCCAGTGTGCTCTTGTGGGTAAGATCTAAAGTCAAAATTGGCCTGGAACTGTGGCTGAGTCCTTTGGACCAGGAGGATCTGTTTGGAGTTGGTGAGTGTGGGTTTTACAACCTCTCACCTGTGTGTGAGGCCTAAGTCTGATTGTGGAACAGGGAAGCTGGGGTGTCTAAGGGGTTTTGCTGGTGAGGCTTCCTGCTGGCCAGGTTGGGTGCTGAAGTGCTCTGTGTAACTGGTGGGGTGCCTTGGGAAAGGACCCCAGTTGAGGGCAGTAAGTAGCCCTGGTTTTAAGCAATTCGCCCTGAGCTGACGCCCTCAGCAGTGCCAAGACCTGGCCTGGTGTATGACAGTGGTGTATTCAGTACGAGGCACAGAACCTGGTCAATTGAGCTTTAGATCAGGACCCCACACTATTCTAAATTTGATTTTGAGACTGAGAGTTTGATAGCTTAAAGAGGCATTTCCGGACTCAATTACTTATGACACTCTCAGTATATCTGTCATGGTACTCCACAGATGTGGAAGGGTCTTGTTTAATTTTCATGTATTCAATAGTCTAGTCAAGTGTGCATATTCATATTTACTATGTTTTATCTCAGACCTCCAGGAAGAAATCACAGCCAGTGTGGCAAGAAGCTGTCCAGCACTGTCTGCGATTTGGGGGGCATGTCATGACCATGAGGGTTAGCCAACAACCTGGGGACTAAGGGGTTAACTATGTCCCTTACCTAACCAGGTAACAGTCACCCAATAGAAATGTAGGTAGGAATTTCAAACTGGGATAAAGGAGGGAAAAACCCAAAAAGTCCTTTGTCCCAGTTTGAAATTCCTACCTACATTTCTATTGGCTGTCTGTTACCTGGTTAGGTAAGGGACATAGTTAACCTCTTAGTCCCCAGGTTGCTTGCTAACCCTCATGGTCATGACAGGGTCACAAAGAATAAAGTGTATAAGTATTTTTCAGAGATTTTTTTATGACAACTGCCTTATTAGTGTTCTTGTTAATTCTTGAGTTGTCCTAATTTCTCACATGAAAGTTACAAGCATAATATGCTTTATAGGACTAATGCACTGAGCTGAAAGAGAGGGGGTTATTCTAACATATGCATGATGGTTTTCTGGCTAACAGTTGGGTGACTTTTTGTTTTTCAGAAAAACAAAAATAAGAAAAAAGGCAAAGATGAAAAATGTGACTCTGAAGTGACCACTCCAGAAAACAGCTCTTCTCCAGGGATGATGGACATGCATGGTGAGTGGAACAGGGCTAACCCGAGCTACTCCATGAACTGTTATAAAGGAAGTTACCAATGGACAAGATTCCTATTGGAATCAACAGGAGTTGCTGATGTGTACATGAGGACAGAATTTGGCCAAGTGAGAATAATAAAAAAAGAAATGCATGGCACCAGATCAATGTATGGTATATGTCCATTAACATGGGTCATGTTAAATGCAGTTTTCACTCAGGCTGTGTGTAAAAGAAAATCCCTATGTCTGCTGTGAGAGGAGTGAAGATGCCAAAATAAAACATGGAAAGGACAAAATAAACATAAGCCCAGTATCCAAGGTGCTGTTTCACTTATCTAAGTAGTAGCCTTGTTCAACTTATAGATGCTGCTTGCTTTGGTAGTGGAAAGGTAGTGACTTCTTCTCTATGTATTTGCTAACTTAAACTAGCTGCAAATGTCGTCACAACGTGTCTGGCCTTGAAGTGCACAGGTAAACTACCTAATGAAATACCCTGTTCTGCATTTAAACTATAAGATTTGTCTTGAAACCATTTTTTCAAATTTAGCAAAGCAGAAACTGTTTATTGACGTATGTTTTAATAGTGATAGAAATGTAGCCGTGTTAGTCTGGTGTAGCTGAAACAAAATACAGGACTATGTAGCACTTTAAAGACTAACAAGATGGTTTATTAGATGATGAGCTTTCATGGGCCAGACCCACTTCCTCAGATCAAATAGTGGAAGAAAATAGTCACAGCCATATATACCAAAGGATACAATTTAAAAAATGAACACATATGAAAAGGACAAATCACATTTCAGAACAGAAGGGGGATGCGGGGGGGGGGGGGGGAAGGAAGGTGAATGCCAGTGAGTTAATGATATTAGAGGTGGGGAAGGATAGATGTCTGTGAGTTAATAGTATTAGAGGTGATAATTGGGGAAGCTATCTTTGTAATGGGTAAGATAGCTGGAGTCTTTGTTAAGTCCCCCGCAGAGAGTGTCGAATTTTAGCATGAATGCCAGTTCAGAGGATTCCCTTTCAAGTTCAGATTTGAATGTCTTCTGAAGTAGGATGCAGGTTAGCAGGTCATTCAGACAGTGTCCTTTCTGGTTGAAATGACAAGCAACTGTTTTTTCTTTGTGATCCTGTCTAATGTCTGTTTTGTGGGCATTGATTCTTTGGCGAAGTGTCTGAGACGTTTGTCCAATGTACATAGCAGACGGACACTTTCGGCACATGATAGCATAGATTATATTTCTGGAGGCGCAGGAATATGTGTTCTTGATCTTATAACTCACTTGGTTAGGTCCAATAATGGTGTCAGCAGAGTGAATATGTGGACAAAGCTGGCAGTGGGGTTTGTTGCAAGGGAAAGTACCAGGGTTGGTATTAGTGTGGTATGTCCTGTGGTTGTTGGTAAGAATCATCTTGAGGTTAGGTGGTTGTCTATAGGAGACTATGGGTCTGTCTCCCAGAGCTTCTTGGAGTTTAGTGTCCTGTTCCAGTATAGGCTGTAATCTATTGATAATGTGTTGGACAGGTTTAAGTTGGGAGCTGTAGGTGATGACAAGTGGTGTTCTATTGTTGGTTTTCTTGGGTCTGTCTTGTAGTAGATGGTTTCTAGGTATTCGTCTGGCTCTTCCAATTTGCTTTTTTATTTCTCCGGGTGGGTAGATGAGGTTTATAAATGCTTGGTAGAGATCCTGAAGTTTCTGGTCTCTGTCAGTGGGATTAGAGCAGATGCGGTTGTATCGAAGGGCTTGGCTATAGATGATGGATCGTATGGTGTGTGCTGGATGGGAGCTGGAAGCATGTAGGTAACTGTATGAGTCAGTGGGTTTTCTGTAGAGGGTGGTGTCTAATTTTCCATTGTTCATTTGTACTTTGGTGTCAAGGAAATGGATCTCTCGTGTGGAATGGTCCAGGTTGAGGTTAATGGTGGGGTGTAGGTTGTTGAAATCTCTGTGGAATGTCTCCAGTGTTTCTTGGCCATGCGTCCAGATCATAAAGATGTCATCGATGTAGCGTAAGTAGAGAAGGGGTAAAAGGGGACGGGAGTTGAGGAAACGTTGTTCTAGGTCAGCCATAAAGATATTAGAATATTGTGGGGCCATGCGTGTACCCATGGCTGTGCCGCTGATCTGGAGGTATAAGTTGTTCTCAAACTGGAAATAATTGTGGGTGAGAACGAAGTTACATAGGTCTGCTACCAGGTTGGCAGTGGTGTCCTCTGGGATAGTGTTTCTAATAGCTTGTAATCCGTCTTCATGTGGGATGTTGGTGTATAGTGCTTCTACATCCATGGTGGCAAGGATGGTGTTATTGGGGAGGTTATCGATGTTTTGTAGTTTCCTTAGGAAGTCAGTAGTGTCTCGGAGATAGCTGGGGGTGTTGGTTGCGTAGGGTTTGAGGAGAGAGTCTACATAGCTGGATAGGCCAGTAGTGAGTGTGCCAATACCAGAGATGATGGGGCGTCCGGGGTGTCCAGGTTTATGGATCTTGGGAAGCAGATAGAAAAATCCTGGTCGGGGGTCAGAAGGTGTTTCTGTGTGGATTTGTTCCCGAGTAGCTGTAGGGAGGCTTTTAAGGAGACAGAGTAATTTCTTTTGGTATTCCGAAGTAGGATCAGAGGAGAGAGGTTTGTAAAATGTGGTGTTGGAGAGTTGTCTGGTTGCCTCTTGGTTATAGTCGGCCTTATTCATAATGACCACAGCACCACCTTTGTCAGCTGGTTTGATTATAATGTCCAGGTTGTTTTTGAGACTCTGGACGGCATGGTGTTCAGCGTGGCTGAGATTGTGTGTCGCTTGTTGTTGTTTGCGAATAATGTCAGTCTGTGCGTTGTTGCGGAAGCTTTGTATATAGAAATCCAGATTGTAATTCCGACCGTCAAGGGAAGTCCATATAGAGTTATTCTTCCTTTTGTGTTGATAGGGGGGATCTGGTAGGTCAGATTGGTGTTCATTGGTGGTTTGGAAATATTCTCGGAGGCGGAGGTGGCGAAAAAAAGCTTCAAGGTCACCACAAAATTGTATCCAGTTTGTGGGGGACGTGGGGCAGAAAGAGAGACCCCTGGATAAGACAGACTCTTCTGCTGGATTGAGTTTGTAGCTGGAGTGGTTAACAATATTATCCGGTGGGTTGAGGTTGTTGCTGTTGTAGCTTGTGGTGTGGAGCAGTTTGGAAAATTTATTGTCTTTTCTTTGTTGTAGGGAATAGAAGTGTGTATAGTAGATTTCTTGTCTGGTGGAACAAAAGTCTTGCAAGGTGTCAGTCGGTGTGGATGTTTGTCCTGAGATGAGACTCTCTAAGTTAGAAATGTCATTCTTGATATTTTTCTGTTTCTTGTATAAAATGCTTAGCAGGTGATTCCTTAATTTTTTGGATAGTGTGAGGCAGAGTCTTTCACTGTAGTCAGTGCAGTATGTTGATCTTAACGGATTGTTCACTTTCAGTCCTTTGGGTATGATGTCCATCTTCTTGCACTTGGATAGAAAGATGATGTCTGTCTGTATCTGTGCAAGTTTCTTCATATGGGAAGGGTAGATGTCTGTGAGTTAATAGTATTACAGGTGATAATTGGGGAAGCTATCTATGTCCGTCTGCTATGTACATTGGACAAACGTCTCAGACACTTCGCCAAAGAATCAATGCCCACAAAACAGACATTAGACAGGATCACAAAGAAAAAACAGTTGCTTGTCATTTCAACCAGAAAGGACACAGTCTCAATGACCTGCTAACCTGCATCCTACTTCAGAAGACATTCAAATCTGCACTTGAAAGGGAATCCTCTGAACTGGCATTCATGCTAAAATTCGACACTCTCTGCAGGGGACTTAACAAAGACTCCAGCTATCTTACCCATTACAAAGATAGCTTCCCTAATTATCACCTCTAATACTATTAACTCACAGACATCTATCCTTCCCCACCTCTAATATCATTAACTCACTGGCATTCACCTTCCTTCCCCCCCCCCCCCCCCCCCGCATCCCCCTCCTGTTCTGAAATGTGATTTGTCCTTTTCATATGTGTTCATTGTTTTAATTGTATCCTTTGGTATATATGGCTGTGACTATTTTCTTCCACTATTTGATCTGAGGAAGTGGGTCTGGCCCACGAAAGCTCATCATCTAATAAACCATCTTGTTAGTCTTTAAAGTGCTACATAGTCCTGTATTTTGTTTTAATAGTGTTAATGAAATAAGTTTTAATAATGTTAGTAATTTTAAATAACCTGTGTAGGGAAGAAACATGCTCATTTATATTAACACCTATTTGCCCTCCCCCCCCCAAACTGCAAAGCAGCTGAAAGAATCTTGCTTTAAAAAAATTGTGGGGAGAAACTACACACACAACTTCATACCCAATGTAAATATATCTGGAAGCTCTCCTGCAACTTCAGCTATGTTGTCTGTACTAGGGATGTTAACCAGCGATTAATTTACTAGTCGAGTAGTCAATGGAATTTCCATCGACTACTTGACTAGTCGATAGGCAGTTCTGGGTTCTGCCTTTGAAATGTACAAGAGTCCCCAGCAGGGGCTCTTGTGCATTTTAAAGTTGGAACGCCATGTGGAGCCCAGGGCCAGCGGGAAGTCCCACTGACTCCGGGCTCAACAGTAACACATAAAATAGAATTTCTAGTTTTGAGCTGTGATGAAAAATAACACAAGAGAGTTTCTTGGCAAGTAATTGAATCTTCAGCAAGATTATAAATTCATGAGAACTTTTGCAAAGAATCCTCCTGGAAAATGAAAGTTCCTTTGTGCCATAATTGATATGATTAAATAAGCACATTGGGCTAATGTTATGATGAATGGGGAAACCTTATTTGCAGATTTGTGCCAGGCTTACACTTATTTAACCCTATTGACTTTAATGGAGTTACTTCTGATTTACACGTCAAATTTGCAAGTCAAACCTTGAGGCAAAATTATTATTTCAGTACCAAGAAAAAACATTCATCTCCTGTAGTATTTGCCGCTGGGGAGACTTCTTGATAAAATTAAATGAATCAGAAAATGAAATTTTCAGATCCCAGAACAAATGCTGATAGATTAAGAAAAATAAAATGAATTGTTGAGTGTTATCCTAGTTCCTATCAAAACAGCCTGGCTGTGTCTACATTGGCAAGATTTTGCCGCCTGTCTACGCTGGCCGTGAGTTCTTGCGCAATAACACTGATGTTCTAATGTAAGAAATCAGTGCTTCTTGCGCAAGAACTATGACGCTCCCGCTCAGGAATAAGCCCTCTTGTGCAAGAAAGCCCGATGGCTAGAATGGCCATCGGCGCTTTCTTGCGCAAGAGCGCGTCTACACTGGCATGGATGCTTTTGCGCAAAATCACATCTCTTCCGCAAAAGCACATGCCAGTGTAGACGCTCTCTTGCGCAAATACTTTAATGCAAAAACTCTTGCGTTAAAAGTATTTGCGCAAAATCTTGCCAATGTAGACACAGCCCCTGGCTGTGTCTACACTGGGCCACTTATTCCGGAAAATCAGCCACTTTTCTGGAATAAGCTGCGAGCTGTCTACACTGGCCCTTGAATTTCCGGAAAAGCAACGACGCTCTACTGTACAAAATCAGCCGCTATTCCGGAAAAACTATTCTGCTCCCGCTCGGGCATAAGTCCTTATTCCGGAACACTGTTCCGGAAAGGGCCAGTGTAGACAGCCCAGTAGTCTTTTCCGGAAAAGCGCGTCTACATTGGCCACAGACGCTTTTCCGGAAAAGGGGCTTTTCCGGAAAAGCAGCCTGCCAATGTAGACGCTCCTTTTCCGGAAAAACTGAAAACGGAATAGTATTCCGTTTTAAGCAGTTCCGGAAATTCATGCCAGTGTAGACACAGCCCCTATGTATAGCTCAGCCATATTGAAATTTCTTAACTTCTGGATTTCTAGGCAACAACAATGCCCAAAGCTACTTCCCCATCTGAGTTGGAGTCAAAGATGCAAAATTTTAGTTTCAGCAGCTTGCATCTTTGTCACAGACTTCTTGTGTGACTTTTTCTTGGACAAATCATTTATTCTTTGTCCATTCCCCATTTGTGAAATGGGACTAATGCTACTTTTTTCTTGCCTTTTGTTCATCTGGTCTGTTTAGACTGTAAATTCTTTCAGACAGGGATTCTCCCAGATTTTGTGTGGTAACTATCTCAGTTAGGACGTGATCTCAGTTTGGGACTTTAGGCTCCACATCAATAAAAATAAGTGTTCTCAATGGGAATACACTAGAAGGCCCCTGGAAAAATTTAGCTGTTACAGAGGATACTGTGTGCTTGATTAGCAGGTTGTTTTATGGGGATTATGTTACATCTGTGCTCCAAGATCTGTACTGGCTGGCTGTCAGTTTCTGGTTCCAGTCCAGTGGTTTGGGAATGCTTCTTCCCCTGCACAGATGATGTTAGATGAGGCGCTTAGGTAGCCCCAGGTTTTCCCAGAAATTGGGTGCAGGCAGGGTATTCCCCCTAAGGGGCTCTTGATATTAGGATTTGCTTCTTTCTTTGACTTGACATGACCCAGGTTTGTAGACCTTCAAGAAGCTCTGGAAGGCCCACCTGTTCTTTTGAGTAGGGGGAGAGGCATGAAGGAGCATGTAAGTCTGCAGATTAAGTATTAATAGTTGGGTACTGATGCTCTTGATGGATGAACTGATACAAATTAGACTGCTCTTTAGTCAGTCTCTTTTGTTCATAATATAGAATTCTGGTTTCTGAAAAAAGATGTATATAATATAAATCCAAGGATTTTGTACTGCTGTTGGTTAGAGCCCTTGGTCACCATATTTGGAGAAAATACACACTAGAGTTAAGCTGCAATGTGTACAGCAGACTGTCAGTTGAGTGAAGGGGACTTAAGTGTAAGGAATATGTGAATCTGAACATTCCCTTCCTCTCCCAAAGTTCCCTCTGAAGTCACTGGGATTCTTGCGTAAGCAAAGCTTGCAGGATCATGTCCAATATTAACTATGCAATGATGTATAAAAATATATAACTTCAAGAAGAGCCAAAATCTCCTCTTTCATTCATTTTTCATCAAGGTAGAATTTTTTTCCAGATGACAATAGCAACCAGAGTTCAATAGCTGATGCATCTCCAATAAAACAGGAGAATAGTAGTAACTCAAGTCCAGCACCTGAGCAGAACTCAGCAACACAAGCAGATGGCACTGAAGTAAAGTCTGATGAAACTCAAGCAGATGCAAAGGAGCAACCTGGTTCAGAAGGTAATACATATAGATGTATCTCGTGCCTGCAGCTTTTCTAATAGGAAGCATTAGTTTAAATGAATGCTTACATTCAACATTCTTGGTAAGAAAGAAGCTAAAATAATAAAACTGGAACAGAGTGACTGGCATTGATACAAAACACAACCATCCATTCTTTCAACACAACAAAACAACAACTACAGCTCTCAAAACAACTCACAAATAAAACACGATGAGTTGTAACAGACCACGTGTTATTAACTCTTTAACTTCTCCATAATCATGTGGCTTAAGTCTTCTAAACTTCATTGTAGTAATGTTGTGTAAATCAGAGTAAAAGTCCTTGGTATGTAAGTATTTCATTTATGTACTTAAAAGTCCTATTGACTTCACAGGGAGCAAGAGCAGGTTTGAACTAAATTACAAAATTAATTACTTCCATGAGAATTCTACTGACTTCAGTAGTAGCTGTCCCAGTTCTGAAATCTTTACTGCGTCTATATGCTTTGCGGTTCCAAAACAGATAGTGGAAAATATTTTTCTGCTTGGTTTTATACCTTAGAGCAGTGGTCACCAACCAGTAGCTCAGGATCTACTGGTCGATCCTGGAGCCTCAGACAGGTGATCCTGCCTGGTTGGCCAAGAGGTTATCAAGTGCTGGCACTTCAGCTGCCCCTCCCCCCACTGCTATGCATCTCCTGCCCTTTGCCTTGGAGCTGCCTCCCTACCCCACCCCTGGGAGCCTCCCGCTTGCTGTGCAGGACAGGGAAGGGAGAGGAGGGAGCGCTGATCTCAGGGTGCCCCCTCCCACCCTGTATCCTATCTCCACAGAGCAGAGAGGGGGCACAACAGGGCTTGGGATGGAGGGAGTTTGCTGGCTGCTTTTGGGAGTGGTGCAGGGCCAGGGCAGGGGTGAGCCTGCCTTAACTCCACTGCTCCACCACCCAGGAGCCACCTGAGGTAAGTGGTGCCCAGTCAGAGCCCACATCCTGAAACCCTGTCATGTACCCCCTCCTGCACCCCAAACCCCTGCCCTAGCCCTGAGCCTGCTGGACCCGAACGCCCTTATGGAGCCTGTACCCTGGACTCCTTCCTGCACCTCAACTCCCTGCCCAAGGCTTAGCTCAGAGCCCCTCATACTCCAAATCCCTTAGCCCAAGACCAGAGCCTGTGCCCCAACCCTCTGCCCCTGCCTGGTGAAAGGGAGGGAGGATGGAATGAACAGAGGCAGGGCTTTGGAGAAGAGGCATGAAAGAGGTGGGGCAAGGGTATTTGGGTCTGAGGTAGATCCTGGATTGCATTTAAATTCAAAAAGTGATTGTGTGCTTAAAAAGGTTGGAGACCCCTGACTTAGAAATTCAGGTCCTGTCTGGGTTGGAGGACTGACTGTGAAATGGTTACATCACAAGAACTAAACAGGTGAAATCGGTTTTGCTAAGAGGATACGAGATTTTTTTTATTGACTCTAGATACATTTTACAAAATAAAAGTTTTAACATGTCAGTAACTGAAAATTAACATTTTAAAGGAAGAAGTTGCTTCAGTGTTCAGAATCCTTGGGCTTTCTTGAGATCTCACAATAAATTCCCTTATATTACTCATTGATGCACCAGTGAAAGCAGGGAAGGTCAGACTTGATATTCAAGTAAAACAAGAGTGGGGAACATTTTTTGGTTCAGGGGCTACTGACCGACAGAAAAAAAAAAAAGTCAGGCAGGCAGCGGGCAGCGGGGGCTGGAGTGCCAGCAGGGGCTCCTCAATGCTGGGGGGAAGCCCTGAGCCCCAGGGGCCAGATCCAGGCAAGCCAGGGACCGCATCTGGGCCTTAGGTTCCCCACCCCGGAAGTTTTAAAAAAAAAAACCACAAGTAGGGAAGGGTGGAAACCTTAAAATAAAAAACCTTTTAGGCCTTCTTAATCTATACCAAGAAGTAAAAAATAGGCATAAACCCTAATCTTAAAAGAAAAATCCTTTGTAGGTTGCTGTTCGGACAGTTTCAAAGCCTTGATCCTGCCATGTGCTCAGCCAGTGGGAGTTAAGGATGCACTTTATCTAGCATGATTGGGCTCTAAATGAAAATGGAACTAACAAATATTACTATTTTGTAACTTTTATGTGTAATTTTTTATTTTAACTTTACTTTAATTGACTTTGCTACATTTCTTTTAAAGCCAACTCTGAATCTGTATGCCCATTTCTTCGAGAGACATCTCAGTGGGTGTGCCACAGCAGGTGTTGGTGCATCCCAGCGCTGCAGACTGGATTCTTCAGCCTCCCCTCAGTTCCTTCTTACCGTCCCCAGCTTAAGATGGAGCTCGGCAGTGCTCTTCACTCATCAGTATACCCTGTAGATAAGTAGTTACATTTTGGTTATTTCTTCTCCGTTTACCCCACGCTTCATCCAAGTTCATCTCCCCCCCTCCCCTCCCAAAATCAAAAGTTTTTCTCTAAGTTGTTCTCCCCTTGTTATTGTTACTGTTCACCTTGTGAACAATGCCAGGGTCACCAGGGTTTAAACACTGCTCAACATGTAACGACGCCATGCCCGTCTGACACTCAAAATGCGTCAGATGTCTCGGCGAGTCCCATGTCCAGCAGGACTGCCAGCACTGCGCCAAGCTTAAGGCGCAAATGCAGAGAGACAGGGACCTTTGCCTTAAAATGCTCATGATAGAAAAAGCACAACATCCATCCTCTGACCCAGGCACGGAATGCCCCAACAAACCGAGATCCAATAAGGGGAAAAAATCCCCCAAGAAATGTGCTTCATCTCTACCTCACAAGGCTCAACCACCCAAACAGCACTCAGCTGAAAGATCCGCACCAAGGGCTGCCAGGGCACCATGCTTCAGCACCTACGATGCCCTGGGTGTCTCTGGGACCAGTCGGGCCATCTCCAAGCATGTGACACATAGAGCCTGCACTGAGGCTACAGGCCTGACTGTGCCTGCCTCACGGCCCACTGCGGCACCAAGTAACTAGAGCACGGACATGTCGGTACCAAGGCCTACTGATACAGCATCGCAACACCTAGCTGCACCGGCCATTGGTACCGTAGCAACATCCAACGGTGCCGCAACCACCTTGGCACCACAACACACATTGGTACTGACTGCCTCCACCTCTGTACCGGTACTGACCATGGCACCGTCCACTCCGGCACCGAGGTACATCCGGCACCGAGGTACATCCACCAGAGAGACCCATCTACATTTAACTCTCCATTCCTCGGCACCAACACATCACCAGCCACAGCGGCACCCAAACATGCCTCTTTGCCCATGCTGTTATCTAGCGATGATGACGGGGAAGTAACATTTTTGCCCCAACTGTCACCCGCGACCGAGATATCAGTGCCTTCATCCCATCCCAGCTTCAGGCACCCGTTTGGCACCGGCATTCCTTCCTGGGACCACACCCATGGCTTACGCCTCCCAGTGGCAATATTGGAGCCCATAGACATACAACTACAGAAAGAAACACACACACACACACACACACACACACACACACACACACACACACAAAAGAGGGAAACTCAGCTTGTCCTTTCTCCTCCACCACAATCTCCATCACCACAGAAGATGCAGCAGGAGACGGCGGATCCACAATCCCGTGAGTCGGGCCCAGATAGGTCCCCTGACACAAACTCATCCGCCTCGCCTGACGCGGCAGTACTGCTTCTATCACCCGCTGCAGCCGATGACTTCACATCCTTTCAGGATCTTTTCAAGAGGGTAGCAGCTGACCTTAATATCACCATGGAGGAGGTCACCAACATCTTCCAGGCCACTCCATCGGCTAAGATTGCTCTGCCCATAAATCCTGCCATGGGATCCTTCCGAGACTCTGGCAGACCCCTGCTACCATAGCTCCTGCTAAGGTGTACACCTGCGCGGCCACCTCCTCTGCAGAGCCGCGCAGCAGCACTCACCTTCCTGCTGGTGGCTCCTTCCGGCAGGCGGCTGCTCCAGGCAAGGGCCGTCTGAGATGGTGTGGTTGGGGGGGGCCGCTGGGGCAGAAGGCAGGGGGGCACTACCTGGGAGCAGGGCTTGGGTATCAGCACCACTGGTGGGTGCCACAGTGGCACACATCCGAACAAGCACATGTGACCTCATTGTTGGCACACAAGACAAAAAAACCTCACTCTGCTCATGGATGGAAAATCTTAGAGAGAACACTGCCTGCCACTATCCCACCCACCTGTAAGAGGGTGGATAGAAGTACTATGTTCCCCCAAAGGGGTCCAAATTTCTCTTTACCCACCCACTCCCAAATTATCTGGTGGTGGAGGTGGCCCATCAGAGGAATAAGCAGCACCAGCCCCACTCCACCCCAGCTGATAGACAGCAAGCAACTGGATTCATTTGGCAGGAAGGTTTACACACATCCACCTTGCAATTCAGAGTCGCTAATTATGTGGCGTTGCTCAGCAAATATGACTTTAACAACTACTCAAAATTCAACACCTTTATTGACGATATACTGGAGGTGAAGAAACAGCAATTCAAAGCGGTCATCGCGGGGAGCCGTGCAATATCACAGACAGCTCTACAAGCTGCTCTTGACGTGGCAGATACGGCCATGAGATCTACAACAACTGCAGTGGTCATGAGACGAGCTTTGTGGTTCAACTCTTTAGCTTTTCCCTGTGAGACAGTCAACCGTAGAGGATTTACCATTTGAGGGCGAGAAGTTGTTTTCGGCCAAAACCAACGAAGTCCTTCACTCCATGAAGGATTCCAGGGCGACGCTCCGATCTCGTGGTATCCATACACCTGCAACCAAGAGGCGGCAGTATAGATACCAACCTTACCTTAGACCAAGGTATCCAGCATGCACATACCAGCAGTAAAGACAGGACCACCAACTTCAACACCAATATGGTAGTGGCAGGCAGCAGTGTAGACGCAATCAAAACAGTGCTACGAACCAGCCACAACAACAAAACAAGGAAATTTGAGGCATCTGTCAAGGGGCCGAAAAGGATTCCACCCGCTCTAGAGTTTTCAATAAATAAGACTTTTAACCATCGCCTTCTGCCCTTTTACACCAACTGGCAGGATGTAACATCTGATAGATGGGTGCTACAAACAATCCTCTTGGGATACACCATCCCCTTTGTCTCCATCCGTCCCTCCCATCCTCCTACCCCATCCCTCTTCAGGGACCACTCACAAGGCCATCTTAAGACAGGAGGTTGATCATCTCCTCTGATTGGGTGCTATAGAAGCAGTCCCGCTCACACTATTTCCTCACACTGAAAAAGAATGGGGGATGGTGCCCAATTTTAGATCTTAGAGGCCTCAACAAATTCCTGAAAAGGTAAAATGTAAGATGGTAACGTTGACCACCATTATTCCGTCTCTGGAGCTGGATGATTGGTTTTCGTCTCTCGACTTACAGGATGCCTACTTCCATGTTACAATTCATCCTGCTCATAGGCATTTTCTCTGTTTCATCCTCGGTACCAAACATTACCAATATAGTGTCCTACCTTTTGGACTCTCCATGGCACCGAGAGTTTTCTCCAAGATGCTTGCCATGGTCACCGCCCACCTAAGGAAACAAGACATCATTATCTTCCCTTACCTTGACGATTGCCTCATCAAGGCAAAATCTGTATTGGAGTCTCGTCCAAGCACCTACTTGTTATGACATGCTTCCACTCTCTGGGCCTGTTAATAAACTAAACAAAATCAGCGCTCACACTGACAATCCATACAATTCATCGGAGCACAGCTCAACTCAACAACCGCCATAGCCTCCCTGCCACAAGGCAGATTCTTAAAAATCCACAACCTGGTTCTCAAATTGCATTTAATGCCATGAGTCACAGAGCACAACTATCTCAAGCTACTCAGCCACATGGCAGCATGCAACCCGGTAGTACCAAACACATGTCTTTTTATGCGATGCCTACAAGGCTGGCTCAGCACAGTCTACAAGCCAAATCACCACCCCCCCTCATCAAAACCCTATCCGTTCCTCCGACAGTAAAAAGTGCAATACTATGGTGGACAAAACCAGACAACCTGTGTACAGGTATCCCCTTCCAAACACCAGAACCCTCGGTGGTCATCACCACAGACGCCTCCCTCACGGGATTGGGGGGGGGGGGGGGAGCACATGAAGAGGTCCACAGCTCAGGGTTTATGGACACCAATAGAACGGGCTCTCCACATAAATGTCCTCAAGCTCAGAGCTGTATGGCTTGCTTGCCAACACTTCTTGCCAGCAATATCCGGCAAACACGTCCGAATATATACCAACAGCATCGCCTGCATGTTTTATATAAACAGGCATGGTGGTGTCCGTTCTCATGCCTTATGTACAGAGGCATATCACTGTGGAACTGGTGCACTTATGGTGATGCTGTGAGTGAGGCATGTCACCTTCCCAGTGCCTTAAATACCACCGCCGATGCACTAAGTCGAACCCTACCTCAGGAACATGGGTGGCAGATAGATCACAGAGTTCTCGCAACAATCTTCGAGCAATGGGGATACCCTCTGATAGACCTTTTTGCCACAAAGGCAAACAAAAAGTGTTCCCTGTACTGCTCCCGGGTCGGCATTGGAAAGGGCTCTCTCAGAGATGCTTCATCCTCAAGTGGAACCATCACCTACTATATGCCTTCCCGCCGATTCCCCTTCTCAACAGGACAATTCTCAAGGTAAGGAGGGACAAGGTGAGGATCATTCTTATAGCCCCATGCTGGCCCCAGCAGCCTTGATTCCCCTTCCTGAACAGAATGGCCCCGTGTCCCCCAATCACTTCCACGCAACCCAAAGCTGTTATATCAACCAGGGCTCCAGACTCAGCATCCACAATTTCTCAGACTTCAGCTAAAATCCTGGTAACGAGATGGCTCTCAGGGATAGAGCCGCAGTGCTCAAGTCAGGTACAGAATGTTCTTCTACACAGTAGGGCGCCCTCAACTTGAAAAACATGGAGGGTATGTCTACACTACAAAGTTAGTTCGAACTAACGGACGTTAGTACGAACTAACTTTGATAGGTGCTACACTAGCGCTCCGTTAGTTCGAACTTAATTAGAAGAAGCGGAGCGCTTGGTTCGAACTAGGAAAACCTCATTTTACAAGGATTAAGCCTAGTTCGAACTAGCTAGTTCGAATTAAGGGGTGTGTAGCCCCTTAATTCGAACTAGTGGGAGGCTAGCCCTCCCCAGGTTTCCCTGGTGGCCACTCTGGCCAACACCAGGGAAACTCGTCTGCCCCCCTCCCGGCCCCGGACCCCTTAAAGGGGCACGGGCTGGCTACGGTGCCCGTGCCAGGTGCAAGCCTGCCAGCACCCAGCCAGCAGACCCTGCACCTGGCACGGATCGAGCCACCCACCCGATGCCCCCCAACCCTCCCCCTCTTCCCGGGACCAGGCTGGCGGCTCCCGGGAGCTTGCCCGGGACCGCAAGAGGCGGGCACCCGCCTGGGCTAGTGCAGACATCGTGGACCTCGTCCACGATCTCCGCACTAGGCACAGGAACGTGGCCGGCTAGGGCAGGAGAGCTGCCAGCCTGGCCACCCAGGAGCAGGTGTGCAAGAGAATCAAGGGGGTCCACTGAGACCCCCGACCCTGAGCCCTGAGCTTACAATGGCCGTCCTGGGTCAGACCAAAGGTCCATCTAGCCCAGTAGCCTGTCTGCTGACAGCGGCCAACCCTAGGGACCCTGGAGGGGATGGACCGAAGACAGTGACCAAGCCATTTGTCTCGTGCCATCCCTCTCCAGCCTTCCACAAACTTCAGGCAGGGACACCACTCCTACCCCCTGGCTAATACCACTCCATGGACCCAACCTCCATCACTTGATCTCACTTCCCTTTAAACTCTGTTCTAGTTCTAGCCTTCACAGCCTCCTGCAGCAAGGAGTTCCACAGGTCGACTCTTTGCTTTGTGAAGAAGAACTTTCTGTTACTAGTTTGAAGCCTGCTACCCATTCCTTTCCTTTGGTGTCCTCTAGTCCTTCTTTATGGGAGCTAATGAAGAACTTTTCTGTATGCACCCTCTCCACCCAACTCCTGCTTTTAGAGACCTCTATCCTGTCCCCCCTCCGTCTCCTCTTTTCTAAGCTGAAAAGTCCCAGTCTCTTTAGCCTCTCTTCATATGGGACCTGTTCCCAACCCCTGATCATTTTAGTTGCCCTCCCCTCTCCCAGCCTCTCTCTTCCCCTCTCCCAGTCTCCCCCAGTTTTGTTCAATAAAGACAGATTCCATTTTGGAAGACACGTTATCTTTATTTAGTACATCAAGAAGGGGGGCTAGGGAAGGGTAAGTGGAAGGAGGTGAGGGGAGGAATGGGGCACGAGCCCCCGATGGGGAGGACTGGGCTGGCTCTGCGGGTTTCTGGGGGTGGAAGCTCTCCTGCAGCCCCCCAATTGCCCCCTCTCCCCAGATGGCAGCCTGCGGCAAGTGCAGCCGGGCTGATGGCCGAGTGCTGTGATGTGCCCAGTGTGGGTACTCCGGGCACTCCAAACCAGGACTGCTTTGCAAGCGGGGCACCCTTGAGAACTGTCTGTCCGGGGTGGGGGTTGGGACCCTTTAAGCACAGCCCTTGGCTAGCCTGAGACAGCAGCTCTACGCTCTAAGTCCTCCTCTGATGACCTGCCGGCACTGCTTCCGGCCATCCTTAACCCCGGTTCAGGGTCCACTCAATGTGGACATGCTAGTTCGATTTAGCAAAACGCTAATTCGAACTAGTTTTTTAGTCTGGATCCGTTAATTCGAACTAAGCTAATTCGAAGTAAGTAATTCGAACTAAGTTAGTTCGAATTAACGTTGTAGTGTAGACATACCCATAGTGACAAATGGTCACAATTTGTTCAGTGGGCTGCTCTTTGCAACAGTTCTCTGGAGATGGCCCCATTACCTGTGATATCAGACTACTTATTGCACCTTAGACAGTCGCATCTCTGTCAGCTCCATCAAAGTACACTTGGTGGCTATTACAACATTCCATACAAAAATGGATGAAACTACAATTTTTGCACATCCAATGACAAAATAGTTCAGGAAAGGCTTACAGGCGCTATACCCTGATGCAACTCCCCCACGTCAACCTTGGGATTTACATTTGGTGCTAAACACCCTCACTAAACCCCCATTTGAACTGACGGCTACATGCTCACTCCTCCACTTGTCACTGAAAACGGCATTCCTAGTGGCTATAACATCAGCCTGGTGGGTAAGAGAAATGACTGCCCTAATGGCAGATCCCCCATATACTACCTTCTTCAAAGATAAAGTTTCTCTACGCACCCACCCCAAGTTCCTCCCCAAAGTATGCTCATCCTTTTACATCAGAATACAGGTAGGTGAATAGTCTTTCCCAAAGCTCATGCCAATATCTTCGAAGAACAAATGCATACCCTCAACGTATGCAGGGCACTTTCCTTTTACATCCATAGAACAAGGCCTTTCAGAGCTTCACCCAGGCTATTTATTTCTATAGCAGAACGCAATAAAGGACAGCAGATACCATCTCAGAGATTATCACACTGGATTTCCTACTGCATCAGAATTTGTTACCACCATAACCAATTTTCACCACCTACCTCGCTACATGCCCATTCCACCAGGGCTGTAGCCACATCAATAGCTTACCTCCTCAAGGTTTCCATTGGGGATATATGCACTGTGGCAACATGGACCTCCGATCAAACATTTGCCAAACACTATGCACTTTCGCAGGGAACTCTCTCTTCAACCAGAGTGGACAAGGCCATATTGTCTACAGCGTACTTACCAGATCTGTATCAGAGGGATAGCCGTGTTAGTCTGGATCTGCAAAAGCAATGAGGAGTCCTGTGGCACCTTAGGGTACGTCTAAACTACATGCCTCTGTCGTCAGAGGCATGTAGATTTGTTTTTTTGACAAAGGCAAATGAAGCCGCGATTTAAATGATCATTTACATTTACATGGCTGCCGCGCTGAGCCGACAAACAGCTGATTAGCTGTTTGTCGGCTCAGCGAGCTAGTCTGGACGCTCCCCTGCCGACATCAAAGCCCTTTGTCGGCAGCCCCGGTAAACCTCATCCCACGAGGAATAACGGGGCTGCCGACAAAGGGCTTTGATGTCGGCAGGGGAGCGTCCAGACTAGCGCGCTGAGCGGACAAACAGCTCAGCGCGGCAGCCATATAAATGTAAATGAAGCCGCGATCATTTAAATCGCAGCTTCATTTGCCTTTGCCTATGTGTCTAATCTACATGCCTCTGACGACAGAGGCATGTAGTCTAGACACAGCCTTATAGACTAACAGACGTATTGGAGCATAAGCTTTTGTGGGCAAAGACCCACTTCGTCAGATGCATCTGACAAAGTGGGTCTTCTTCTGTTAGTCTATTAGGGTATGTCTACACTACCCCGCTAGTTCAAACTAGGGGGGTAATGTATGCATACCGAACTTGCTAATGAAGCCCCGGGGCGTACAGATAGTTCGGATTAGAAGCCACGGCGTTCGCACTAGCCGGCTTTTAAAAATGGCAGCGCCGGCTTTATGCTAATGAAGCCCGGGAAATTCAAATCCCAGGCTTCATTAGCAAGTTCGGTATGCATACATTACCCCCCTAGTTCGAACTAGCGGGGTAGTGTAGACATACCCTAAGGTGCCACAGGACTCCTTGTCACTTTACCAGATCTGAAGTCCCTCCCTCCATAGGACATTGCTCTGCCGTCACCTGCTGTGGAGAACCCACAGGGATGTCTCTCTCTCTCAAAGAGGCGGTTACTCACCTTCAGCAGTAGCTGACATTCTTCAAGATGTGTGTCCCTGTGGGTGCACCACTACCCTTCCTTCCTCCCTCGACTTTAGAGACCTTTTACCAGGCTGGGGTTTCTGGGTAGAGAAGGAATTGAGGGAAGGGGGTGCGCGCATGTGCGATCGCGCTGTGTGGTGCCTGCGCGACCTGCTTGCCGCGCATGTGCGCCACCGCCCCCCCGGCACTGCTGTAAAGAATCTGGTCTGCGGCACGGAGACGCACCGACACCCGCTGTGGCGCACCCACAGGGATGTTCATCTCGAAAAACATCAGTTACTACTAAAGGTGAGTAACCTCCTCTTTTCTAAGAAGTACATAATGTATTTTTTTTGCTGTGCCAAACACGATGCTGGTAAAAATGTTTTAAATCTCACTTTGTTAATGCTGTATTCTCTTGAGTGCCCTGTAAAAGTTTAGTAATGAAACATTTGCTGTGTATTTATGCAAAATCTTATGTTGTGATATTTTGAAAGAAACCATTTTCTCTCCTCCCTAGTATAACAGATAGAATGTGGTTAAGAGTATATTTTAATAATCCGGTTGCAAAATTCCTTCCATAACAAAGCATTTAAATGGGCTGTTGCAAATCTCTTCCTATTGATTCAGTTCTTAACTCAGTAGATCCAACATCCAATTTAAATTCAGATCAGTTATTTCAGTAATATTAGGACCATGTACATTATGCTAACTACCTTCAATTACTAGAATGTTTTAAGTGTTTGCTGCAGGGCAATTTGGCAGCTAAATTATTACCAAAGTAGACGCAGGAAAGCCAAAATGTATAAAATAGTATTCTCAACTGACTGTGCTCACGGAAGACTATACAGATTTACTGCCAGATGGTAAACTTGCCTTTAACATGCTCATGGGCGAATCCAGCTGATTACATAATGTACATGCTCCCATGACGAAATTTAGGTTCAAGGACAATCTTTCCTTGGTTTGGTTCCAGGGCTATTACTGTGAAATGACAGGGAGAACCTAGGGCAAAATGCAAACTAATCTGGTCTTTTTTTCTGGTTGGATACTGTGTTTATTTAGTGACTCTAAAGCCAAATAACCCATCATCCATTGGAGAAAGATGCTGTTTGATCAAATAGGTTTGCTTGTGACCTTGCCAAGCTGAATTTAAATAGCAGGTAATAGATTAAGGACGCAGATCTGTTCCACTGTACATCTGGGCGCCACATTTCAAGAAAGATGTGGAGAAATTGGAAAGGGTACAGAGAAGAGCAACAAGAATGATTAAAGGTTTAGAGAACATGACCTATGAAGCCAGGCTTCATGAACTGGGCTTGTTTAGTTTGGAAAAAAGAAGATTTGGGGGGGACATGATAGCGGTTTTCAAATATCTAAAAGGGTGTCACAAGGAGGAAGGCGAAAATTTGTTCCTCTTGGTTTCTGAGGACAGGACAAGGAGTAATGGGCTTAAAGTGCAGCAGGGGAGGTTTAGATTGGACATTAGGAAAAAATTCCTAACTGTCAGGGTGGTCAAATATTGGAATAAATTGCCAAGGGAGGTGGTGGAATCTCCCTCTCTGGAGATATTTAAGAACAGGTTAGATAGACATCTGTCAGGGATGGTGTAGACGGAGCTTGGTCCTGCCTTGAGGGCGGGGGGCTGGACTCGATGACCTCTCGAGGTCCCTTCCAGTCCTATGATTCTATGATTGATTCATGTGACGACTCTGACGTCATTGGGGCAACTTAGAGACCAATTCTCCCCTAAGTGCTTAAAATCAACATTTTTATAATGAACAAATATTTTAGAGCATTTTCCTATGTATACTAATTATTAGCAGGTCTGAATGTCTGAGGACAGGTAGTAGGACATGGATCCTTTCGCCTACAGATCACCAGTTCAACTCTAGCACAAGTGCTAGGGGTCACCGAGGTTGTCCCGGGCCGCTTGCTGCACGTCCGGGCCCGCGTGGAGGGGCTGACGTTGAACTTGGTCAATGTCTATGCCCTGAACACGGGCCCGGACCGGGTCATCTTTTATCGGTGGGCGGCCACCTTCTTCGGCACCCTGGATCCTTGCGAGTGTTTGGTCCCGGTCCTCAAGGGTAGTGCTGAAGTCCCCACCCAAGACCACTCAGGACTCGAAGTGCCAGGCCGCGGCAGGCGTCCTCGGCGATGGTAGACCATCACGCCCTGGTGGACATCTGGCGCGACCACCACCCGTATGACACCGTCCCCCACCCGGACGTAGGTGAAGGTGGTGATCAATCGCGCCACTCCCGGTTGGACCTCATCTATTTATCACGTTTACACCTAGCATGAACCCATTTCTCCAGCGTCCAGCCGGCCCCATTCACGGACCACCATTTGGTGTCCGTGAAAGCCTCTCTGAGTGCAGAGAGGCTGGGGCTGGCCTACTGGCTCGTTAACAATAGCCTGCTGGAGGACGTGGGCTTCGTGGTGTCCTTCTGGGAGTTCAGGCTGGCCTGGCGGGGGCAGCGGCCCGCCTTTCCCTTGGCGCAGCGATGGTGGGACGTGGGGAAGTTGCACGCCCATCTCTTCTGCCATGACTAGTCTCAGGGCACCAGCCAGCGGAGGGATGCGGCAATACAGCAGTTGGAGCGGGAGGTTTTGAAGCTTGAGGGGCGCCTGGCCTCTGACCCCAAGGATCCACCCCTCCGCGAGGCATACCAGGAGAAGCAGGAGGAACTCCGGGCCCTCGAGGACCACCGGGCCCAGGGTACCTTTGTTCGATCCCGCATCTGTCTCCTCCGGGAGATGGATCGCGGCTCCTGCTTCTTCTATGCCCTGGAGAAAGAGGGGGGCTAAAAAGTACGTCACCTGCCTCTTGGTGGAGGACGGCGCCCCCCTCACGGATCCGGCGGAGATGCGCGGAAGGGCCTGGGCCTTCTACGCCAGTTTGTTCTCCCCGGATCTGACCGAAGCTGACGCCTGCAAGGTGCTCTGGACCGAGCTCCTGATGGTCAGCGCAGGCGACCGGGACCAGCTAGAGCTGCCTCTCACTCTGGCCGAGTTCTCGGAAGCCCTCCGGCTCATGCCCACCAACAAAACCCCGGGCATGGATGGGCTGACCATGGAGTTCTACCGCCTGTTCTGGGACATCCTGGTCCCAGACCTCGTCACCGTCTGGGCCGAGTCCTTGGAGAGCGGGGTCCTCCCTCTGTAATGCAGGCGAGCTGTGCTCGCCTTGCTGCCGAAGAAGGGGGACCTCCGGCAGCTCTGTTTTCTCCACCCGAGGGGTCTTCCGCGAGACCTTTCAGAGCTGCCGGAATTCTACCAGGACCTCCTCCAGACCTGGAAGCTGTTCTCAGCGGCCAGGTGTGTTATGGCCACCGAGGGAGCAGACCTCCTCGCGGAGCCCCTGCTCCACAATCCAGCCTTGTGCATGCAGGTGGCGGAGTCTCCCTCGGTGCGCCACAGGCTGATCCTGGCAGAAACCACCATGGTCGGAGACCTTCTGGACTACGACGGGGGGACTGGGTGGATCCCCCTGCGCTCGCTCAGCGCGTGGGACTTTCCACCCTTTGAACCCCTCCCCGCGCCTACTCCAGGAGGTGAAGGCGGCCTTGTCGCAGCCCGCTCTCGATTTCCTGCAGCAATCCCTGCGAGAGGGTACGCCCCCTGCCCCCCTGCAAACCCTCTTTATTGGGCCCCTTTTCCGTGGGCCCCCCCGGCCTCCCCATCCCTCGACCCCCAGCTGGCTGCAGGATCTGCAGCCGGTCTGTCTTGGAACTGCACCTAGGGACCATCTGTACACATGTGGAGCACGACCGCTGCATTTCCTCACCCTCGTGTCCCGCCCCGACACCAAGTGGTGGGACTACTTAAGATCTGTTGAGGGTGGGGAACCCCGATGGGCCAGCGTGTACTGCACCTTAATCCCACGGCCCATCGGGGACATCAGTTGGCGGCTCCTTCATGGAGCCGTGAGCACGGGCGTGTACCTGGCGCGGTTCACCCCCATCCTGGACACCTGTCCTTTCTGCGGCGTGAGGGAAAACCTGGCGCACGTGTATCTGGAATGCGCCAGGTTGCAGCCCCTATTCCGGCTCCTCCAGAACCTCTTATTGAGGTTCTGGCTGCACTTCTCCCCTCCCCTTTTTATTTACTCACACCCCATCCGTGGCCCCACAAAGTCGCGAGACCTCCTCGTCAACCTCCTCCTGGCCCTGGCGAAAGCTGCTATATACAGCACCAGGAGGAGGATGCTGGACAAGGGGGTGCTCTGTGACTGTGGGGCCTACTTCTGTTCCTCCCTGGTCTCTCGTATCCAGGCAGAGTTCCTCTGGGCGGCGTCCATTGGCTCCAAGACAGCTTGGAATTAGTTGAACCCCAGGTCCAGTTGTCCCTCCCGCAAGGCTGGGGGAGGGGCTTTTAGGGTATGTCTACACTACAGCGCTAATTTGAACTAACTTAGTTCGAATTAGTTAATTCGAACTAAGCTCATTTGAACTAACGCATCCAGACTAAAAAACTAGTTTGAATTAGCGTTTTGCTAATTCGAATTAACATGTCCACACAGAGTGGACCCTGAAGCGGGCTTAAGGATGGCCGGAAGCAGTGCCATCAGGGCATCAGATGAGGACTTAGAGCGTGGAGATGCTGTCTCAGGCTAGCCGAGGGCTGTGCTTAAAGGGTCCCGACCCCCACCCAGGACAGATAGTTCTCAGGGTTGCCCCGCTTGCAAAGCAGTCCTGGCTTGGAGTGCCCGGAGTACCCACACTGGGCACATCACAGCACTCGGCCATCAGCCCGGCTGCACTTGCCGCAGGCTGCCATCTGGGGAGAGGGGGCAATCGGGGGGCTGCAGGAGAGATTCCACCCCCAGAAGCCCGCAGAGCCAGCCCAGTCCTCCCCATCGGGGGCTCGTACCCCATTCCTCCCTCACCTCCTTCCACTTACCCCTCCCTAGCCCCCCTTCCTGATGTACAAAATAAAGGACAATTGTGTTCAAAAATAGAATCTCTCTTTATTGACCAAAACTGGGGGAGACTGGGAAAAGGAGGTGGGAGAGGGGAATAGAGAGGGTGGGAGAGGGGAGGGCAACTACAATGATCAGGGGTTGGGAACAGGTCCCATATAAAGAGAGGCTAAAGAGACTGGGACTTTTCAGCTTAGAAAAGAGGAGATGGAGGGGGGATATGATAGAGGTCTATAAAAGCATGAGTGGGGTGGAGAGGGTGCATCAAGAAAAGTTCTTCATTAGTTCCCATAATAGAAGGACTAGAGGACACCAAAGGAAAGGAATGGGTAGCAGGCTTCAAACTAATAGCAGAAAGTTCTTCTTCACAAAGCAAATAGTCAACCTGTGGAACTCCTTGCTGCAGGAGGCTGTGAAGGCTAGAACTAGAACAGAGTTTCAAGAGAAGTGAGATAAAGTGATGGAGGTTGGGTCCATGGAGTGGTATTAGCCAGGGGGTAGGAGTGGTGTCCCTGCCCGAAGTTTGTGGAAGGCTGAAGATGGATGGCACGAGACAAATGGCTTGGTCACTGTCTTCGGTCCATCCCCTCCAGGGTCCCTAGTGTTGGCCGCTGTCGGCAGACAGGCTACTGGGCTAGATGGACCTTTGCTCTGACCCAGTACGGCCATTCTAAGCTCAGGGCTCAGGGTCGGGGCTCTCAGTGGACCACCTTGATTTTCATGCAAACCTGCTCCTGGGTGGCCAGGCTGGCAGCTCTCCTGCCCTAGACGGCCGCTTTCCTGTGCCTAGTGCGGAGGTCGTGGACAAGGTCCACGATGTCCGCACTAGCCCAGGCGGGTGCCCGCCTCTTGCGGTCCTGGGCAAGCTCCCGGGAGCCGCCAGCCTGGTCCCGGGAAGAGGGGGAGGGCTGGGGGGCATCGGGTGGCTGGCTCGAGCCGTGCCAGGTGCAGGGTCTGCTGGCTGGGTGCTGGCAGGCTTGCACCTGGCACGGGCACCGTAGCCAGCCCGTGCCCCTTTAAGGGCTCCGGGGCCGGGAGGGGGGCATACGAGTTTCCCTGGTGGTGCCCAGAGTGGCCACCAGGGAAAGCTGGGGAGGGCTAGCCTCCCACTAGTTCGAATTAAGGGGCTACACAGCCCTTAATTCGAACTAGTAAGTTCAAACTAGGCTTAGTCCTCGTACAATGAGGTTTACCTAGTTCGAACTAAGCGCTCCGCTAGTTCGAATTAAGTTCGAACTAGCGGAGCACTAGTGTAGCGCCTATCAAAGTTAATTCGAACTAACGTCCGTTAGTTCGAATTAACTTTGTAGTGTAGACATACCCTTAGATTTCAAATAGGCCCCACTACGAGGTCCTATCTGCTCTGTAAAAGCAGTCAGGTTAAAACACTGTTAAGTCTTGTAACGTAGAGAGAAGTGAACTGTAGTTTAACAGTATCAGCAAATTGTACTAAAGAAGATATAGGAAGATATAAGGAATTAAGGCCCTTGCTTAGAAGTGCTTTTAATCTGGAAGTGTGTTAGTGTTTGTTTTTATAGCCACACAAACAATTCTATGGCAAATTAGAGGGGGAAAAAACTCACAAAAACAAACATTTTGTATCTGACTGAGTCACTTTGAGAAATATAACACCAGACCACATTCAATAAAAGATTTTGTGGAGAAGGCTTGCCTTTCAGTATATGTGAAAAGTTTCAGTGGGTGTTTAGTAACCAGTAAAGAACGTTTAAATCTTACTCTCTTTTTCTAGGGGGATTTGATAATGTAAAAAATAAGAATTAAATACAGAGGCCATGAGTATAGAATGGAGGAAGGGAATCTATTCAAAAGTTGCTTATTAGAGCAAGAGCAGCAATGAAAGTTGAAACCGAATAGGAACCATTAGAAACTTGAAACACCTAGAGATTTCTCACAAACATCCAATAGACTTAAAATTCCTATAACCTATATACCGATGAACCTAGATTCCTAGTTACGGTGTTAGAATGATTTTGTGCCACTTTTTGTAGGAATAGGTTTTAAGTGTCATGGGGGTTAAATTCCAGTTCAGGTAACTAGTTTCTTACTATCTAGCTGCCATGGCCTCTCACCCAACTTTGTTGGCTATGTTGTTCTTTCACTTCCAGTCTCCATCCCTCCATCCCACAGGTAGCTGTATTTCACTACTGGTTGTAATAATTTCCACATTATTTATATATTTCATCTAGTTATTTTGACGATTATTGTCTGATAAGTACTTTGAAATTTTGTGTAATACAAGTGTGGGTCATGACCGCGTCCAGCGGCTAGTCCAAGTAACTGTACACTTTACAACCAACAGGTAAAAAGAGTTCTTTAATTTAGTACAAGTGGCAGAAGCCCGTGGTTTCGGTGGTGAATAATATGGGTTCAGTCCACACTGACAATTCCAGCGTTATAATGTGTATGCAATCACAACTGGTTATATTTGAATTAAAGGTATTATATATGCATTACCATTAGAGAGTAAAAGCTTTTATTGAAAGTTGATTCTTCATGTTTAAAACAAGCTTTTACTCTTTCAGATACTTCTGATGAACAGAATTCACAGTCTTCAGTGGAAAATTCCATGAATAGTTCAGAGAAAGCAGAAATTCAGTCCTCTGGAGAAAATGATACAACTACAGAGGCATCTAAAAACTCTCAGGTAATTTTAATTAAGTACAAAAAAGCGACTTTTTACAAATATCTTTTCCAAATTCAATATGAACTTTAAAAAAAGTTATTAAAGAAAAACCGTCAGGAGACCAACCACATTGACGTTTTATTTCCTTAGCTGTGTTACTAAGATCACCTTGGACTATTAACAAAGCATTTTAAATATCCGATGTGTTTTCACTATTTATTTGGACTACTGTTTCAGTTTCATTCATTTTTAGCAGTAAGAAGACTGATCAGTTTTACTTTTGGGCTCATTTTCACCAGCTCAGTTCTGACGTGTAAGAAAATGTTACAGTCCAAATAAGAATATTTTTATTTACTTGTGTTTTGGGCACAGCCTGCTAAGGATGTGAAAGGTTAACTGGTGGGGGCTGGAGCAGCTCCCTGCCTACCGCAGGTGAGGAGCTGCTCCTGTCCTACAGGGGGCTCACTGCAGATAGAGGCTGTTCTAGACTGCCGAAGCAGACCCTGTCCATGGCGGGGCTGGGTGCATCACAGGCAGGGGCTGCTCCAGTTGTCCAGAGCAGATCCTGTCTATGGTGGACCCAGGCACGTCACAAACAGGGCTAGGCTGGAGCAGCCCCTGCCTGTAGCAGTTGGGAGGACCACTCCAGCCCAGCTGGTTAACATCATGTTTAACTGGTTAACCAATTAAATGGGATTTTACATCCCTACAGCCTACTGGATGGTATCCTTTTAATTTCCATTTGTAAATAAATATATTGTCTTTATAAAGCAAGTACAGTTGGAAAAATATAATCAACTCAGTGGGCCAGTTTCTGACTTGAGGCATGTCGTGTGGTTCAATTTGTTTTAGATCCAGGGGAAACCAGGACACTCCAGGGCTACTTAACCACGTTCTTATTTATTGCAAGCTTTAAGCAGTTAATACAGTTGTTTAAGTTTTACAAGCCTTAAAAACAATTACTATACAATTTAAACCTTACATACTATAAATTCTAAAGCAATTAATACAGCACAAAGCAATGCAAAAAGCAATTAATAGAAGATCTACTATAATACAATAATAAAGCCTAGTTCACTTACACTTCACCCGTATGCCACCTACAGTACCAGGCAGGAGGTCGTGGTTAGTTTTCTTCCCATACATTGGAACGCCATTGTCGGGGACTCGAACCCAGACGGCCCCTCTTCGTTGTCTGACCGCAAAGAGACAGGCAACACCAGCAAGATCCAATCACAAGCTCTTTATAGAATGGTGCACACAACAATAGAGAGCGGCCCGTCTCCAAAGAGAACCAGCCCCGATTTCATTTACAGGTAGGCTTATATAGACAGTTCCGTCGCGTCATAGACTATTCGCCCAAGCAGCCAACCCCCCTTTATCAGTTAGAAACCTCTAATACCTATGCACACCTGGCCAACTATACATCATAGCCTTAAGCAATTCATAATGCATCAGCAATTTCTTATCAGCCCAAAAGACAGGTACTGGGCAATAAGGAGACAGTTTGTTATGGCCGAAGGAGAACATAAACAGGGAGTTTGGAACAAACGGGGAGAGCAGAAACAGGGAGTCTCCTTATCAGTTCTCAAAACAAACTGTTCCTCATCGCAGCAGGTACAAAAATGCAGCTTCTTGCTTATCTCATTTTGCAACTTGAGCAAGCGTGTAGGGTGCGTCCCTGCTTGAACCTATCTCCAGTTCTGCCCAGGGACTACCCAGAAACCTTTGTTACATTTGCTTTAGCATAACTGCACTAGGCCTATTTTTTCTAGGGCCTAACACCATGCACTGGGTCACTGGTGTGACAGGCCTATTTACTTCTAGTTACATCGAGCAGGACCTGTGGGTCAATCCTGCCCATTCCCTCCCATCGATTGTTCTTACTAAATCTGCATTGTTATGCAAAACATTCCTGACTCTCTCAGCTTCTCCCTCCCAAACCATGCCTGTGTGCTTATGTGCACCAGACTTGAGACAGGCCTGGGTTTTGCTTTTTAGGGATCTGCACTGTGTTAAAGGCAGACATTGTTACCCCAAAAATATTCTCACTGGAGACCACCTAGGGTTACACTAGCATGGGTTTATTTCCACTAGGTAAAACTAAAGAGAAGAAAGCAGCCACCGATGGTTTAAACTAAAGTAGATAGAACTCTCACTCACACAGACAGACAGAAGCAAGCAAGCAAGCAAGCACACACCCCTCCATTCATTCACTCATTCACACCCATTCATTCCTGCACTCAAGGTATGTCTACACTACAGCACTATTTGAAATTAACTTAATTCGAAATAGTTAATTCGAATTAAGCTAATTCGAAATAATGCATCTATACACAAAAACTATTTCGAAATAGCGTTTTGCTATTTCGAAATAGCACGTCCACACTGAGTGGACCCTGAACCGAAGTTAAGTCTGGCCGGATCCAGTGCCGGCAGGGCATCAGGTTAGGACTTAGTGTGTGGGGCTGCTGCCTGAGGCTAACTGAGCTCTGCGCTTAAAGGGACCCTACCCCCACCCCAGACAGACAGTTCTCAGGGTTCCCTGCTTGCTTGTCTACCTCGATGAGGGACAGCAAAGCAGTCCTGTCTTGGAGTGCCCTGAGTGCCTGAACTCGGGACACCACAGCACTCGGCCACATGGAGCCAGAGCTGTCCCTGGGCATGCCAGTGCATCTCGTGGGGTCGGTGCCATCAGCCTGGCTGCACTTGCTGCAGGCTGCCATCCGGGGGGGTCCATTGCGGGGCTGTCAGGATCCAGGAGGCCCTGAGGGAGAGCGTCCACCCCGAGGAGTCCCCAGAGCCCCCCCAGTCCTCCCCCCCGGGGGCTCGTGCCCCATTCCTCCCTCATGTCCTTCCACTTACCCGTCCATAGCCCCCCTTCCTGCTGTCAAACAAAAGACACATATATTCAAAAATAGAAACTGGGTTTATTGAACAAAACTGGGAAGGGGGATGGACCTCTGGGGAGACTGGGAAAAGGAGGTGGGAGAGGGGAAGAGAGAGGGTGGAAGAGGAGAGGGGGAAACCTGGGAGGAGGGAGCTGGAAGGGGGAAGCAAGGGGAAGAAGGGGGAGGGGAAGCTCAGGGCTCAGGGTCTCTCCAGACCAACTTGACTTTCATGCTAACCTGCTCCTGGGTTCTCATGTGGCCTTTGGTGGCCAGGCTGGCAGCTATCCTGCCATAGACGGCCGCATTCCTCCGTCTAGTGCGGAGATCATGGAAGTTGGGGGCATCCCCCCCAAACCTGAATAAGGTCCATGATCTCCACCCTGGACCAGGAAGGCGCCCGCCTTCTCCAGGCCCTGTCAGGCTCCTGGGAGCTGGCAGACTGCTCCTGGGGAGCGGTGGAGGGCTGGCTGCTAAGTGGCTTGCTGGCTCATGTTTTGGTGCCACTGGGTCAGGGGCTCCGGTGGCCACTGCTGGCTCTGGGCTGGCAGGTTTGGAGCTGGCACAGGCACTGTGGCCAGGGTCTACCCCTTTAATGGCTCCGGGGCTGCGGGAGAGGAGAGTAAGTTTTCCTGGTTGTGCCCAGAGTGGCCACCAAGGCTCCCTGGGAAGGGCTGGAGGCCCCCTATTTCGAATTAAGTGTCTACACAGCACTTAATTCGAAATAGCTATTTCGAATTTGGTGTTACGCCTCGTAGAATGAGGTTTACTAAATTCGAAATAAGGGCTCCACTATTTTGAATTTATTTCGAAATAGCAGTTTGCCTGTGTAGACGCTATTAAGGTTAATTCGAAATAACAGCAGTTATTTCGAATTAACTTTGTAGTGTAGACATACCCTCACACACTTACACAGACATATGGGTTGCAGAAGGAGCCAAGGCACGTGGATCCTGGAGGGTCTGTCTGCTCATCATGGCTGGGGAAGCTGGTCAGGAGGGACACTGGAGAGGAGCTTCTCAGGAGCAGGGGAAGGAAAAAGAGATTATCTCACATGTGCTCCCTCTCTTTATAGTGTCTGAATGGCTCCTGTGACTCAGTCACCTCGTCATCAGGGAGCATGCCCAGACTTACCTTTATCCAGCAGGGAGCATGCCCAGACTCTGATGACTCATTGACATGTGGTCCATTGTTCCCAGTCTTCTTCAAACACACTCACACTCACACTCTCTCTCCATTCACCCAGGGGAGAATGCAGCTTAGGGAAAGTTACAAGCAGGGTGGCTGAGAGTTACAAAGATTACAATGTTGCAGTTTACAGTAAATTTGAGAGTTACACAGATTACAAAGTTTGACAAAGATCACAATAAATTGCAGTTTAAAACCTTAGACCTTACAGTTTGGTGTAGTTTCAGAAAATCCATGTATATAAATCAAGTAAGCTCAGGCGGAGGCTTTTTTATGCAACAGACATCACCATTTATCGTCAAGGCAGGGCTGTCCAGGCTCCCCCACAAGGCATGTATATGTCTTCAGACATGGCTGGGAAAGGGGCTGTGGCTTGGGAATTATCCCACCTAAATCTGCACTACAGGTCCTCTCTGAGACTTGGTGGTTGTTTCACATCCGAGTGCACATGTACCCACTCCAAACCTCACAAACCCTGTCCTGCAGAAATTGCTGCTGCTACTAGGAGGAGTAACTTCTGGGTCTTTGTTTTTTGTTGCGCCTGAGTATGGCACTAAGGTAAGTCACAGTCTGATCACATGTTGATGCTGTTACTTTGGAGTGTATACGGTGGCTTCATGCCTGGAATCAGGATTTTGCCCTGTGTGAGTAGGTAACAAGACCAAGCAAGGTGATGTGTAGAAAGCTGATTTCAGGAAGTGTGTTCATTTGGTTATATCATTCACATCCTAAAATATCCCCCCTGCCCCAAGTAACATGAGAGTATTTACTCTTTATTTTAATCTGGTATCTACAGCATCTAAGATTCAGTCCAATGATAACATGAATTCTCTCTCTCTTTTCTATTAAGGACTCTGAAGGAGTGCCACCTTCTAAAAAGATGAAAATAGAGGCTTCCCAACAAAATGTTGAAGAGATTTAGACTATAGATTTTCTTGATCAGTTTTTATGTAAAATACATCAGTGGGCTTAATCCTAGAAAAACCTTACTTCAGCATCTTCTCTTGGATGAGGACAGAACTCCTAACTTTTCAAGTTTCCAAGCAAAAATCCAACAAAACCTAGCAAAGGTCTAACGTCTCAGACACTGAAAACTTTTTCCTGTGAAGCAAATATTGAGAACTTTTACGTTACTGTCTCTGAAATGGTTGGAGCATACATCTCCGGAGTGGGTCTACACACTGTTTCTAAAGTCAAAATTTCAATTATGTATGTTGCTGCTGTTTTGTTTTTGTTTTTTCATGTCTCTATTTAACAATGTAAGATATTTAAAGATGGTACAGGTCCAGTATTAGCTTCCATGTGAACTTCATTGTTCTGGTGTGATGTCTCTTTTTGTTTTGTGCCTTGTGTTCTGAAAACAGTGCTAATGTTTAAAATTGTTTTGCAGCTGTTTCCTTTGCAAAGTGGCCTATGTTTGTATGATGCCATGTAGTAAGTTTTTTTTGGGGGGGGGGTTGTTTTTTGTTTTTGTTTTTGTTTCTTTTCATTTTAAATCCCTGGTGCTTAAAACTTAATAAGTAGAGCTAAGAGAGATCTGGAAGCCATTTTCACACTTGGAGTCCAAGGAGACAAAGAAGCATCAGATTTTATTTGTCTGCAACTACAGTGGAGACCTTTTATTGAATGCTCAGCATTTGCAAACTGTAAATCTGGTCTTTTACACTTTAATATGATTTATTTACCACTTACATTCCGGATCTAAATAAATTTAGTACAAGTAAAGTAGATTAAGTATTAGGTCCAGATCTCTGTTCTGATAATAGGTTTTCACTGAACTGGATTTCATTGTACTGTTCTTTAATAAGACGTTTACTGGTATGTTCTAGGCTATACTGTATCTAGGATTTTTTTAAATTTTTCAGCTAATCTTTGTAAATAAATCGAAATTATGAAAATAAGACATGTAGAATCATAGAGCTGGAAGAGACCTCAGGAGGTCATCAAGTCCAGCCCCCATGCCCAAACACTCCTATCGGGGTCTAAACTCCTGACTCATTACCAGCTATAGAAATATTTAACTGTCCCACACAACTTGCTTTGTTTATGGACGGCAAGTATACAGGACAAAGACTATTTACATTAGCAGTTGAATTACAATATTGATGAGCACCAACTTCACACTTAAGATCAATAAAATACTGGCAAGAGGGAGTATGTAGTCTCATTTTCTGCACAGGAATAAAGAACTGACCATTAGAATAGACTGTAACATTAAAAATCCCTTCCTTAATACGATTGGTTAAGTTAGAAAAAATACATAGGGTTATGCAACAGATAATAAAATACATAACACCCATCAGCCGCTTGCTGATCCAAGTCTCCTATGACACAGAAGAAAGAGACAATGATTATATTCACATTATTGTACATTTAGTTACCCTTCCAATCTTTAATCTGGCTAGAATGGAACCATTTTAAGGGCCTTCCTTCCCTTACTGCCTTTCAGATCAAGCTCATAGGCCACTGGACTTGCTTTATTTGTATTCTGAACTGGACCCACCCACCTTGGACTAAAGGTGTGACCTTTTTCTGAAAAGTACTTATACAGCACTTTTAAACCCAAAGAATGGAATATGGTAAATAGGAAGGAACAATCAGCTGCACACATTCTGGGCTTGTCTTCACTAAGTGGAGTACTTTGCACTTGTCCTTATTGAATTTCATCCTAAATGGAAGATCGACACTGCCGCAGTCAATCTTCTGGAGTTCAATTTAGCAGGCCTAGTAAAGAACCGCTAAATCAAACATATCTTAATTTGACCTTCCCCTATAGTGTATACCTGGGCACAAAATGGGAAATGAGTGCCTAGGAAGGATTACTGCAGAAAGGGGTCATAGTGGTTCACAAACTACATACGAGTCAAGAGAGTAACACCATTGCAAAAAAAAACCCCATGGTATTCTGGGATGTATTAGCAGGAGTGTGGTAAACAAGACACAAGAAGTAATTCTGCTCTATTCTGCACTGATTAGGCCTCAGCTGGAGTATTGTGTCCAGTTCTGAGCACCACATTTCAGGAAAGATGAGGACAAATTGCAGAAGGTCCAGAGAAGAGCAACCAAAAATGATCAAAGGTCTAGAAAACATGCCCTACGAGGGAAGTTTGAAAAAAATGGGTTTGTTTAGTCTAGAAAACAGAACACTGAGAATGAAAATGATAATAGTTTTCAAATACATAAAACACCTAGCAAGGGATGTGAAGGGTAACAAGAAAGGTTTCTACAGCAGGCATGTTACCAATAAGAGGGTGATCAGAGGGTGCGGGGCCCTTACTGGATGAGGGAGGTAACCTAGTGACAGATGATGTGAGAAAAGCTGAAGTACTCAATGCTTTCTTTGCCTCTGTCTTCACAGACAAGGTCAGCTCCCAGACAAATGCACTAGGCAACGCATTATGGGAAGGAGGTGGACAGCCCTTGGTGGGGAAAGAACAGGTTAATAACTAATTAGAAAAGCTAAACATACACAAATCCCTGGGTCCGGATTTAATGCATCCGAGGGTACTGAGGGAGTTGGCAAATGTCATTGCAGAGCCTTTGGCCATTATCTTTGAAAAGTCGTGGAGATCGGGAGAGATCCTGGATGATTGGAAAAAGGCAAACGTAGACCATCTTTAAAAAAGGGAAGAAGGACAATCCAGGGAACTACAGACCAGTCAGCCTTACCTCAGTCCCCAGAAAAATCATGGAGGGATCCTCAAGGAATCCGTTTTGAGGCACTTGGAAGAGGGGAAAGTGATTCGAATAGTCAGCATGGATTCACAAAGGGCAAGTCATGCCTGACCAATCTGATTAGCTTCTATGATGAGGTAACTGGCTCTGTGGACGTGGGAAAGTCAGTGGATGTGATATACCTTGACTTTAGCAAAGCTTTTGATACGGTCTCCCACAATATTCTTGCCAGCAAGTTAAGGGAATGTGGATTGGATAAATGGACTGTAAGATGGATAGAAAGCTGGCTAGACCGTCGGGCCCAATGGGCAGGGCCGGCCTTAGGCAAATTCGACCGATTCACTCGAATCGGGCCCCGCGCCTAAGGGGGCCCCGCACCCTTGAACTCGAAAGTGCTGGCCCACGAGTTACAGAGCCGGGGGCCCTGCTCCACCACTATGCGGAGCTAGGTCTCTCCCCCGGCTCTACCCGGAGTGGGCCCTGGCCCCCCCGTGCGTCCTCCCACCCCACCCCCAGAGTGTCCCCCTCAGCCCCTGCCGTGTGCAGCTCCTTGCCGCCTGCTGCTGCCCATGCGCGGCATTGCACGTGGGTGGGGAGGACGCCCGGGCCGTGACGTGCCGTGACGGCCTGGGATTTTAAAAGTCCTGGGAGGCCACATTGCAGGGCCTCGCTGGCTCCGTCTCCAGCCTCTGGGGCCTGAGCGCAGGCTCTGGCCCCGCAACGTGGAAAGCGGAAGGTAGGGAACGGGCTTGTGTGGCGGCAGCGGGACGAGGCGGGGGGGGAAGGGAAGGGGCTTGGCCTTAGGGGGAGGTGGTGGGCTTGGGCGGCAGGGGAGGGGAGGGGACGGGGTGGGGTGAGGGTGGAAGGAGAAGGGGCTTGGGCGGGGGGAGGGGAAGGCACCAACAGAAAGGGGTGCAGGAGAGACAAATGCCAGGGGCCCAAGGGCAGGAGGGGAGGTGTCAGTGGGAGAGGGGACAGGGTGATGCTGGGAGAGGAGAGGAGAGGAGAGGGGAAGGGCATTGGGGGCTACAGGGGGAGGTGCTGGGAGAAGGCTTGAAAGAAGGGGTGGGCATGCGAAAGGTGAGGATGGAGCAAGGCATGTGTGAGGGCACAGAGGGGCAGGAGGGGAATGGGGCAGAGAGTGGTGAGGGGGTGGGCATCAGGGAAAAAGAGGGCAAAGGGGGCAGGGGCAGTGAGGGAAGGGGGAGGCACCAGGAGGGTGCAGGGCTAAGGGAAGTTGCAGGTACCAGGGGATTCTGGGGTGAAGCAGAAGGGCAGACACCTGCAGGGGAGGGACCAGCACCAGAGGAGAGAGGCAGGGCAGGTGTGCAGAGGGAGGTGTTAGGAGAGGGGATGAGGAGGGGTAGCTCACATGAGCAGAGTGGGGCTACTGGAGGAGTGGGCATGGGGGTAGAGAAGGGCTGGTGGAGGGGGGCTGGTCGCAGGAGGGCTGAGGGCAGTGAGAAGGGCAGGAGTCAGGACAGCAGAGGAGGGTGAGGAGTTGGGGGGCAGCAGACACCAGGGGAGATGATGGAGCAAGGAGAGGAGACATGGCAGCAGAGAGAAAGGGGAAAGGTTTATAAGATATTTATGAATAACTTGGTATGCTGCCCATGGCCAGTTTGTTTGCGCCCCGCACTGCAGTTTGGGTTTGTGTGGGGATCAACACGTGGCCGGTGAGTGGGAGCCAAACCAAAAGTAGTCAGTGTAATGATCTTCTGTTGATGTGTTTTAGTAGTTAAATTCTTGGACTGTCATTGCTCATGAAAAGTGCTGTCACATGGGTAGAAATCGGGGAACTGTTGCATTTTATTAATATCAGCAGAACTGACTTGAATGGGGCCTGCGTGTTGTGTAGTCTTGCCTTCATCTTTGTATTCATGCCTGTCAGTGTGAGAGAAGCTATTTGCATATATTTGCTTGCATAAGCAACCACACTTAAGTTGAGGCCTCAGCATGTTCTGTAAGTATCAGTGTGGCCCCTGGGGCTTCCAAAGTTGAGTTCCCTAGCTCATCCCTGACAGGTGTCTGTCTAACCTGGTCTTACATATCTACAATTTAAACCCACTGCTTCTCATCCTAACCTCAGAGGCCAAGCAGAACAATTTTTCTTCCTCCTCCTTAGGATACTCTTTTGGGGTATGTCTACACTACAACGTTAATTCGACCTAACAGATCTAGACTAAAAAACTAGTTCGAATTAGCGTTTTGCTAATTCGAACTAGCATGTCCATATTAAGTGGACCCTGAACCGGGGTTAAGGATGGCCGGAAGCAGTGCCGGCAGGGCATCAGAGGAGGACTTAGAGCGTGGAGCTGCTGTCTCAGGCTAGCCGAGGGCTGTGGTTAAAGGGACCCAACCCCCACCCCGGACAGACAGTTCTCAGGGGTGCCCCGCTTGCAAAGCAGTCCTGGCTTGGAGTGCCCGGAGTACCCACACTGGGCACATAACAGCACTGAAAGTTCTTCTTCACAAAGCAAATAGTCAACCTGTGGAACTCCTTGCTGCAGGAGGCTGTGAAGGCTAGAACTAGAACAGAGTTTAAAGGGAAGTGAGATCAAGTCATGGAGGTTGGGTCCATGGAGTGGTATTAGCCAGGGGGTAGGAGTGGTGTCCCTGCCCAAGGTTTGTGGAAGGCTGGAGAGGGATGGCACGAGACAAATGGCTTGGTCACTGTCTCCAGTCCATCCCCTCCAGGGTCCCTAGGGTTGGCCGCTGTCGGCAGACAGGCTACTGGGCTAGATGGACCTTTGGTCTGACCCAGGACGGCCATTGTAAGCTCAGGGCTCAGGGTCGGGGGTCTCAGTGGACCACCTTGATTTTCATGCACTCCTGCTCCTGGGTGGCCAGGCTGGCAGCTCTCCTGCCCTAGCCGGCCACGTTCCTGTGCCTAGTGCGGAGATCGTGGATGAGGTCCACGATGTCCGCACTAGCCCAGGCGGGTGCCCACCTCTTGCGGTCCCGGGCAAGCTCCCGGGAGCCGCCAGCCTGGTCCCGGGAAGAGGGGGAGGGCTGGGGGGCATCGGGTGGCTGGCTCGATCCGTGCCAGGTGCAGGGTCTGCTGGCTGGGTGCTGGCAGGCTTGCACCTGGCACGGGCATCGTAGCCAGCCCGTGCCCCTTTAAGGGGTCCGGGGCCGGGAGGGGGGCAGACGAGTTTCCCTGGTGTTGGCCAGAGTGGCCACCAGGGAAAGCTGGGGAGGGCTAGCCTCACACTTGTTTGAATTAAGGGGCTACACAGCCCTTAATTCGAACTAGTAAGTTCGAACTAGGCTTAATCCTTGTGGAATGAGGATTACCTAGTTCGAACTAACTTTGTAGTGTAGACATAGCCTTGGATACTTGAAAGCTGCTGTCATGTCGCTTTTCAGTCTTCTCTTTTCCAAGGTAAACAAGGCCAATTCCTTCAGCCTTGCCTCTTAGCTCATGTTCTCTAGACCTTTCATCATTTGTGTCGATCTTCTCGGGACTTTCTCCAGTTTCTCCGCATTTCCTGAAATGTGGCGCCCAGAAGTGGACATGATACTCCAGCTGGGGCCTAATGTAGATGGCTCATTCCCTGCCTAGGGGACGTGAGACTGGGCGGGTTAATTTCCATCCTCCTGTTTATTCTTTTCCTAAGCCAGGAGGGCACAGTAGTTCTGTTGGGGGTTGGAGAGGGGATGGAAGCCAGATCCAAGATCAATGAGCCCTGGGAAGTAGGCCCATTGAAAGGAGACTGGACCTGTGGATGCCTTGGGGGTCAGCAACAAGGGCCTGCTTTGGGAAGCCCCCTCTTTGGAGGTGAATGTGGAGCATTGAGACACCACCCAGAAGCAGGCGCCACAGACACTAACTGCAGATTCATGGGACGGCTCTCACAGATCTTGCACGTGCATAAGATGATAGATCTGCGGTGGGGGGGGGGGGGGGGGCAGTGGCATAGTGAGGGGGCCGGAGGGCTCAGTTCCCCCTGGGAGAAAAATAATATAAAAGGGATCAAAATTACAGGTGCTTTGTGAATATGCTGACTTGAGAGTGCAAAGATTTCATATTGTCGTGTATGATTCCTGGTAACCCATCTCAAATATGAAAAACCAGGTTGATACCTGTTCATATCAGGAGCTGTTGAATTCAGTTCGCCATTTGCAGTATCTCATTAGGAGGTTTAGTGGCGAAGATATTGGGGTTTTTTTTATTTATACGGTGGGCAAAGCATGGGCTCACAAGAATTCCTCCATTGTTTTACCATGAGTCTCAAAACATTTGGTGTTTTTCTAAAGGCCTGGAGTCAATTGAGTATGTAGGAATCTCAGCTTTCATTTAAAAAAAGTTCTCTATTTCTGGGCCTTACAGCTAAGGAGGAAAGCTTTAAAACATGAACCCTAAATACTCCAGAAACAAAAGGCCAATACAAATCCAACATGTTTTATTTTTAAAAAATCTTAGGACTTGTAGACCATTCTCATAACTTTGTGTAGGCGTTCCTTGTGATTTTGGGGTTGGCAATACTGCTCTTGGATTGGTGAATTTAGAGAGGTCTCTCCCTTCAGTTTCCTTTTCCACCCTCCTTTTTTGTCACAGGTCATCAGAGAATCCTAGAGACAATGGAGAGCAGGGTGAGTCCATGACTCTGGTTAATGACTGGTCAGGGTGACTAACTGTTACCAGCCAGTGGTCTGAATGAGCTATCTACTGCCGTCTGTTAATCAACTGTAGGAAAAGGCTTCACGAGCCGACCTTATTTATATAGACAACCTACTTTGCCACAGAGATCAGGAGACACACTTGCTGTGTCAAGGTGATCAGTTTTGGCTCTTTTGGGTTGAAATTCACTTAAGACTTGGAGCTGGGAGAATGAAATGCTGTTATCCATATTGTAGGATTAAAAAACCTGAACTTAATATGACCTGGCTTAGGGTCTACCATAACTTGAACACTAAGCAGAGGATCGTGAGTCACACCTAAGTGAAAGTCACAGACGATGGAACCAGGTTTTATTTCTGGTGGTGTAGAGTCTATTTGGGAGTCCTCAATTATATCTGACACTTTACATCCAGGGTTTAAAGGCAGAGCTGACTAGAATCAATTGAGAGTCCTTGTCTTGTCTCAGTGATCGCTTGAGCAAAAATCATTGATAAAATCTTGTGTAGACTGACCTTGGACTCAACATGCAGGCAGTGTGTTGAAGGGCAGTGCAAGGAGGCAATGGTGGGGAGGTACCATATTACCTAGGGAAATCAGTGGTGCTGCAATCACTAAGGACTGGAATTTGAGCACAGAACTGACACTTTCTTTCAAAGACTCCATTTTTGCTATTTAAAACGTAAATCAATGTAACCGAAACCTGCAACGCTCTCTGGTACCTTTTTAAAAATCAAACTTTAAACTTTATTGAAAAAATTGGATAGTTTGCAATTGAAAATATTTGACCTACACTTTTTGGTTTTTTTTTGCTTAACAAAAAATCCTGGGTAGGCGGTTGGGGGGCCCCGCCAAAGTGGTTCGAATAGGGCCCCGCACTTCCTAAAGCCGGCCCTGCCGGCGGGTAGCGATCAACGGCTCGATGTCAGGATGGTGGTCGGTTTCTAGCGGAGTGCCCCAAGGTTCGGTTCTAGGACCGGTTTTGTTCAATACCTTTATTAATGATCTGGATGAGGGGATGGATTGCACCCTCAGCAAGTTTGCGGATGACACTAAGCTGGGGGGAGAGGTAGATACGCTGGAGGGCAGGGATAGGGTCCAGAGTGACTTAGACAGATTGGAGGATTGGGCCAAAAGAAATCTGATGAGGTTCAACAAGGACAAGTGTAGAGTCCTGCACTTGGGAGGGAAGAATCCCAAGCATAGTTACAAGCTGGGGACTGACTGGCTAGGTAGCAGTTCTGCAGAAAAGGACCTGGGGGTTACAGTGGATGAGAAGCTGGAGATGAGTCAACCGTGTGATCTTGTGTCACGTTATTGGATTCTAAAGATCACTGTTGCACCCATGGGGGGCGTGTCTGCCCCAAAAGTCTGTACAAAGGGGGTCATGTGAGCAGGGGTGGCAGGTTTGTATAATTTTTGGTGGTGCCCAGAATGGATCTAGTCCCCACCCCCACCTCCCCGCCTGCCCACCCGCCCTGTAAGCCGAAATATATTTTATTAAATAAGGTAAAAATGGACTGGAAACCGTAAGCGTTTAAAAAGTTTCCCTTTATTGCACAATACCACTATTGTAAGAAAAAATTATTTAACTAAGAATATCAACGTTATTAATACTCTTTTGAATATGGAACCAACCAAGCACTCTGATCAATAACCGTCAAAAGCAAATATAGACCCTTCTTTTGCAATGTTCTTCAGGCCCCCGCCCTTCTGGGAGCTGTAGGAGATGGTTTTTCCATATATAACAGATTTTGGAACAATATTTTGTATAAAATGTATAACTCAGTCGCTAGATAAAATTGGTTTTACTACGTTTTTTTTTAATTGCAATAAATGACAAAGATTGAGTGGGGTCTAAGTGCAGAGATTCTTATCTATACCTTTTTCATAAAAAACCAACAAAACGCTCCCTGAGTATAAGTTAGCTAATTTGGCACATTTTTTCTTACAGAAGAGTTTTGATATGGCTTGTAGATTGCTATCAAAGTGCATGTTGGAATAAGATTGAAATATTTATTAGAAACGCTTTGTTCATTTTTTCACTTCTCGTAAATACTTTGACCTCCCATCTGTCTGCTGTTGGGTGAATTATATTATCTACAGCATCTGAAGTCATGGCCCTGGAGCATGTGAAACCAATATGTAGGGCCTTTTAAAGCTCAGTTACCTAGAAATATGTTTAAACATTCCAGTTAACAAACATACATTGTGGCAACAGCCTTGATTAATTCTAACCATCTTTTTATTGCTAAACTGTATCCTCACAGTTATCACTTTTTAGTTAAGTGGTTAGTATGCTTGTTGCACAGTGTAGGCTTATATTTTATTTGGGTGACTAACTAGTGTTTTTATCCAAGAGATAAACGTGACAGACAATAGTAACTCTAGATGTTCTCCTGTTTCAGGTATTGTTACATACATTCTGCAGGTATGTTAGGGTGGGTGTTTTTGGAGTCCAGGGGTGCCGGACCAGGGAGGTCCAACCTGTACCTGCAGGTTAGGAGAAATGTTTTCGGTAATGTTTGAGATATTAATTACTAATTAAACAACCCTGTCACCTGACAATATTTTACAAAATCCTTGTTTTGAATATAGACATCATTATGGAATATCCATGCAGGCAAAATGGTGGTCTATTTTTTACTTTTGCATAATTTGAAGATCAAAATTTACAGAATTAATGTTTTAATGACTCCTCATTATCATAGCATGCACTGTATTCTAAACCTTCAACTCCCCTTTCCCATCAAAAGAAACGTCTTAAGTATTTGCTAAGTGAAAACGATAAGTCTGTAAAGTTCTTTTATGAAAACTCCTACAAGTGAATTCCTTCATAATTCACACACAAACAAAAAGACGCATTTTCAGTCATTGCCTGCATCTTACTTGGGTTTTTAAAAGAGAGCTCTTTAACATATTAAGTGAATCCAGGAAAGAAATATTGTCCGTAATTGACTCTTTCTATCTCTTTTTGTCCCTTACTCTCTTTCACAGAATCTCTTTTGTTTACTAGATCTCCCAAAGTTCTTTTACATGAATAAAGTAACTTTCTTCTGCTTACAGTGATGTCTAATTGATCATGAAAATAATGTCACCATACCATTTTGCCTGCATGGATATTCCATAATGATGTCTATATTCAAACCAAGGATTTTGTAAAATATTGTCAGATGATTTTGTAACGTAGTGGATTGGTCAAAATCTTATCATAATGTGCTGGCTTGGTTTTGTTCTAGTGATGTGCATAAGCAGGGCTTGACAAATGGTGGTGAAAACCACTTGCCAGCCCTGTACTGCACATGCAAAAGAGCCGCATTGCGCATGCGCACGCTGCGAATGAACGGGGCGCACGGCTGAAATCTACTCACCATGGGTGAGTAGATTGTATAGTTTGTCGAGCCCTGTACATAAGAAAATTTTCAATGTTTTTTAATACTCTTATAACTTTCTCCCTGACTATTTTGTAATAAAGCAATCACTCTCAAAAGGTTACACCTAGTGTCAGTTTGATGATTGGCTTTAATATGTACATTTCTGAGTGTGAAGGTGTTAGCCAGGGCTTCAGTTATTGTGATTTTAAGTTCACTAATAGAAAGTTCAGAGTTGGCTTTGTACAATAATCTTTATTTGAATTAGATCTACTTTAAAACACAAAGACTACTTTTTTCTGATGCTTGCTTCCAAAAAAAAGGCACTTTACTGGCAGCCCAACCCCCCTTCAGTTTCTCTTCAACTGGCGCTCCGATCTCTCTCACCTCTGGCTATTGTCTCTTCACACATACTTGTTACTTAATTGCCTTTTCCTTCTGGGCTTTTGCCCTTAATTGATTCATTCATTCAAAGAATGAACAGCAAACAGAACAGGCTGTCCTAGCCTCAGTCCATTGGTGGAGCAGGGCCCCCAGCTCTGAATATTCCTGGAGCATGGGCACCACGAGCCTATATAACTCGTCGCCCATGCATGTGAGGTAACACATGAAATCTTCTGTTCTACTGATTCTGTATATGCTATTCATGTACTTGTATGATGTCTGTCTGTGGAATTATAATTATGTACTCTCTGTTGATGCTGAAAGGTTCTATGATGCAGAGCAATGGGCACAGAATGTTCAGCCAGTGGCTATGCTAATTAGTGAGGCTCCAGAGACAATAGATCTCTAGGTGCCAAAGACACACCTGAGGAATGTCTGGATACCTGCAAGCCAGCCAGAATAATGGTTGCTGACTTGGGACACAAGGATAGGTCACTGGACCATGTGACCTGCAGTGACCTGCTCTGGCCAGGAAGATGCCAGGGGAGGTATATAAGTGCCATGTGGCACCCTCCATCTGGTCTTGAGTTCAGCTCCCGATCCCAGATGCAGCCTTGCAGGGAAAAACAAGCCGGGAAGAGCCGCAGACCTGTCCTGACCTAGGATGTACACCAGAGACTTATAAGATAGCAGTTTATAGCATCTCTGCTAAGAGCCTGTATCGAGAGCTGGGAGATTCGATGTATGTAATGTATTCTCCTTAACAACTCTCTCTCAGGCTTTTCTTTCTTCTAGTAATAAACCTTTAGATTTTAGATTCTAAAGGATTGGCCCAGCGTGATCTTGTGGGTAAGATCCAGAGTGTAAATTGATTGGGACCTGTGGCTGGTTTCTTGGGACCGGAAGAACCCATCTGGGGTAGGTGAGATTGGGTTCTATAACCCCTCACCTGTGTGGTAGGCCCGGGGCTGATTAGGGCACAGGAAGAGCTGGGGTGTCTGAGAGGTTTTGCTCGTGAGGCTTCTGGCTGACCAGACTGGCAGCTGAAGCGCTTGGTGCGACTGGTTTGTGGCCTGTTTGGAAGGTCTCCAGTCTGGGGCTGTAAGGAGCCCCGAGTTTTGAGCAATTCGCCCTCAACAGATGCTCTCAGCTGTGCCCAGACCCGGCCCAGTCAGAAAAGGACCTGGGGATTACAGTGGATGAGAAGCTGGATATGAGTCAACAGTGTGCCCTTGTAGCCAAGAAGGCTAATGGCATATTAGGTTGCATTAGGAGGAGCATTGCCAGCAGATCCAGCGATGTCATTATTCCCCTTTATTCGGCTCTGGGGAGGCCACATCTGGAGTATTGCGTCCAGTTCTGGGCCCCTCACTACAAAAAGGATGTGGACGCATTGGAGAGGGTCCAGCGGAGGGCAACCAAAATGATTAGGGGGCTGGAGCACATGACCTATGAGGAGAGGCTGAGGGATTTGGGTCTGTTTAGTCTGCAGAAGCGAAGAGCGAGGGGGGGATTTGAGAGCAGCCTTCAACTTCCTGAAGGGAGGTTCCACAGAGGACAGAGAGACGCTGTTCTCAGTACTGATGAATGACACTGGAATAAGTTGCTTAGGGGGGTTGTGGAATCACCCTCTTTAAGCGCAGGTTAGACAGACACCTGTCAGGGATGATCTAGTCTCTTAGGTCTCCCATGAGGGCAGGGGATGGACTAGATGACCTTCCAGTTCTACAATTCTATAATGCTATGATTGTTCAAAAATCCCAATCTCATGAACTGGTTGTTTTTACCCGTGGGACAGATTCTGCTACCATTTACAGCAGAACAAGCCGGGGGTAGATCAAAATTTGGCCCAGTACAGATGTGTAAGGGTAAGTCTACACTACAGCACTAATTCGAACTAACTTAATTCTAATTAGTTAATTCAAACTAAGCTAATTTGAACTAACGCATCTAGACCTAAAAACTAGTTCGAATTAGCATTTTGCTAATTTGAACTAGCATGTCCACATTGAGTGGACCCTGAACCGAGGTTAAGGATGGCCGGAAGCAGTGCCGGCAGGGCATCAGATTAGGACTTAGAGCGTGGAGCTACTGCCTCAGGCTAGCCGAGGGCTGTGCTTAAAGGGACCCGACCCCCACCCCGGACAGACAGTTCTCAGGGGTGCCCCGCTTTCTTGTCTACCTCAATGAGGGACAGCAAAGCAGTCCTGGTTTGGAGTGCCCTGAGTGCCCACACTGAGCACATCACAGCACTCGGCCATCAGCCCGGCTGCACTTGCCACAGGCTGCCATCTGGGGAGAGGGGTCAACCGGGGGGCTGCAGGAGAGGTTCCACCCCGAGGAGCCCGCAGAGCCACCCCAGTCCTCCCCATCGGCACAAAACCCCACCATGATTAAAGAATCCCTGTGAAAGGTGGGAATGCCTGAAGAGTACCGCCTGCCCCCACAGCCGTCTCCTATTAAAGATGCAGCTCCATTTAACCCATTACAACCTGAAGGAGTATGGTTTACAGATGGCAGTGCCAAGCTAGTGAAAGGGAAATGGATAGGGAAGGCTGTAGCAGTCTCAGCAGACACATCTGCTGCACCCCTGACTGTAAACATAGAAGGATCAGCTCAGCTTGCAGAGCTGGCAGCAATCAAACTAGCTTGTGAGGCCGGCGCTAGTACCATTTACACTGACTCCTATGCTGTATGGGCTGGAGCCACCCAGTGGATAACTAACTGGAAGAATAATAACTGGGAAATAGGAAAGCCTGTTTGGGGACTGGAATATTGGAAATGGATATACCAGCATGCAACCCCACATGCCTTAAGCATAGGTCATGTGCCAGCTCACCAAAAGAATAACACCCCGGCTGTACAGCTAAATAACCTAGCAGATACAGCAACACAGATTTTCACTGCCCAGGTGGATTGGGAACGCCTGTACACTTGGCTGCATGAAACCTTGGGACACACAGGAAGTGATGAGCTGGTGCGGCAGGCACATGCCAGAGGGTGGCCTATCACTCACCAACAAGCCAGGGATCTGGTACGAGCTTGCACCCTCTGTGCTGAATTCAGAAAACATATATCAGAAGGACAACGGTTTGCCAGGCTAAGAGATGGGAAAGTGCTATGGGCAACCTGGCAAGTAGATTATATTGGTCCATTACCCACCAGTAAGCAAGGGTGGAAACATGTTTTAACTGGAGTAGAAGTTGTTTCAGGAATTGGGTTTGCTTACCCGACTCGAGTGGCAACAGGATTATCTACAGTCATGGGACTATACCGCTTAATAGCCCTTGTCCCAACACCCCAAGAAATCCAGTCTGACAATGGCTCACATTTTAAAAACAAACTGGTGAATGAGTGGGCCCTCCGCAACGGAGTCCAATGGACCTTTCACCTTCCGTACCGACCTCAGTCTAATGGCATGGTCGAACGCTGGAATGGACTGTTGAAAGCCCACTTGAGGCCCACAGATGGCAAATGGGGAAACAGATTAGATACTGTAGTGCAAAGATTAAACAATCGACAGACTCCTACGGGCAGTCCAATCAGCAAAGGATTTTTCCCTACAGAGAGAATCTCTCCAAGCCCCACTGTACCACTTAAAGATTCCAAATATGCACCTGGAGACACAGTGGTAATTAAACACCCCAGTTTGGGAACACAAACCCGCGTACTGCACTCCTATAAGGGAAAAGGAGTCTGGACCACTGCAGACGCTGGGCTAACACCAATAACCATTACTGAGGCTTGGATTGTATCCAAGACCGGCGAACCTTATGTTTTATCACAGGAAACTGAGGCAATGGTCCCGAACAGTGCTCCAGTCGGATGCATCCCTCCCAATGCCTGTTTGGAATCAGAAAGCCACTATGAACTGTGTATATATATACTGCTTGCTGTCGTGATGTTTGCAATCACCATCAGCTATAGACTATTGAAACAAGACGTGGCACTCCCACTTGCCATGGGTCTCCTTTTCATCCCAACTGCTACTGCTGTACCAGAACATCCACTCAAAAGTGCTATTCAAACCATTGCTTCTGCTGCTGCTGCCACAGATTGCTGGATGTGCACCCTATTGGATTCCTCTACTGGACTGGAAATTGAGTTTGTCCCTCTCAGTCCAAATGACTGGTGGAACAAAAGCGACATCTTCCGATGGGGACCGGTGTGGTTCGATGGCAGCGACTACCGCAGTCCTCAAAATGACTCTGGGGGGAGGTTAAAGGGGTGGCACTGGACATGGCGACGAACGGTATGGAGTAACCCAGTAGAATATGTAACTGGAAACTCTAAAGAAATGTACCCCGTTTGTTTTGAAAGTAAGGAAGGCAGTGGACCTCAGCTAGGTAGCTTTGAGGACCACCAGTGTACCCACATTGCCACTTTCAATAAGAAACTAGGAGCCTGGGATATTTATTCAGACCAGGACACACACCAAGGAACACTTAATTGCTGGGGAAATGTTATTAATGTCTCCCTTGGTCACAGACCCCTGTTTGGCATTAGCAATGCTGCCATTATCCCCTTGAATTTCAGCCAGTACCAGGAAAGCAGTGCCTGGTACAATAATTCCCTTTTTATAGTCCCTAGCACTGGATACATTTACAACCCTACACTGGTAAATGGCAGTAGCCTGCTGCCTGACCAGTGTGCTAAGGCAGACCTCTTGCCACCAGACCAGATCCTACAAGATCTGCTGTTCGCTCTCCAGTGCTCTGTCACTAATAGCAATTATTGTGCTGCATACCATGCTCCAAAGAAGAGACACACAAGAAAGGGATGGTACAAGGGGCCATATTCCCCTATCCTTAACAAAGGGCCTGGACTATTTTTCATTTGTAGGACTAAGGCCTACAAATACCTGCCAGTAGGCTGGATAGGACGGTGCTCTCTGAGACATGCTGTGCCTGGAGGATTAACGGTACACCCACACATTACAGCTCCAAGTATCACAAACCTTGGAAGCTTCTTGCACCGATACAAGAGGAAATTTACTATTAACCCTCTTGTGAGACGTCCCACAGGTTTCCATCGATTTACCCATGCATTCTTGCCCTGGCTTGGAGTAGCTGAACTTGAACAAGCCATAGTAAATGTGTCAGGGCAACTAGAAATAGCTTTCAACCACACTGCAGATGCTCTGGGCCTACTCAATGAGCAGATCCAATCAGTGGCCCGCTTTGCCCTACAAAATAGAATAGCTTTAGATGCAATTTTAGCCCAACAAGGAGGAGTATGTGCTGTGATTAATCAATCTTGTTGTTTCTATGTGAACCACTCAGGGCAGATTGAACAAGATGTATCTGCTATAAAAGATGCAGTTAAAATACTACATGCTGTAGCTAAAGATGGGGAAATCTCATGGCTAAATTGGTTAGCCCAACATTTAGGACTTTCCCTAATTCCTTTCCTGCATTCCATTCTAATCACTGTTTTAACTATTGTAATTGTTATAATCATTTTTTGCATAACCTTGTGTATTGTGAAACGCCTAGTTAATGTAGCTATCTCTTCTGTGCACATTCGATATGCAGCACTAGGAAAAGATCCCGGCCAATTCCTCGATTATGAACCCCTTAATCAGACCATCGGGCATTTTTAGATTCCCCCAAGGTGGGCAAGAGGTGCTGGTATCACCGCCATCTTGTATCCTGGGACGTAGTGTGTCGTATCAGGGGGTGGAATGTAGCCAGACGTGAACCCCCATTTTAACATCCATCTTTGTCTGCTTGAAACCATGCAGGGCACATAAGAGCAGAAAAACAGCATATTCTTTGAAAACCTTGGAGCAGGAGGTTTAGATATGCTGGCTCAGTGACCGTGACCAACTGTAAGCAGAGATAGGAGGGTGGTCAAACTAATTGTTGACCAAGAGGCTGTACATCGTGCCCTTGACTTAACCCATATTGATACGAACACATACCCGTCCATGGGGGAAGGAATCTCCCGCCCAACAAGAACATCCGGCAGTCCTAATTTAGTTATCTTCCTCTCTTACAAGTGTAAATTAACTTGTAACCTGCTTGTAAGAACTGGCACCACAAAACGGACCAGTACAATTTGGCCTCTTAAGATAAGAAAGAGAATACGGGCCCCCAGGGGTATAAAGATGAGTCCAGCAGCACACTTGCTTTGTGTGTCAATCTACCATCTATCTGCTGGTCGGGTTTGGGGTTTGACCTCCCGAGGTTCCAGAGGGGACGCCCACCTCGTATTCGTCTTTCCGAGGAATTGAGAGACCGGCCCTGGCCTGACACGCTGGAGTCGAGAGGCACAGAAGGGGGTAAAAATTGTACCTGGATGTGTCCTTTGCTTAAGTATATATATACATAGTGTTAGAGCTCTTTAAAGATTAAGCTGTCATTTGGTACCATTATTTCTATTTTCTATCTTTACCTTTTTCCTGTAACCACTTTTTAAGATCTATCTATATTTTACTAGTATTTAAGAAATAGAGCAATAGCCATTGTAACCATATGATTTATAAGCTTCTTTAATAAACCTGTAACTGTTTAAGTTTAACCTGACTCCTTCAGTTGCTGTAATAGAATCAAGCACAATTTAAAAGAACTTCAGCCGGTCATAAAGGGACAGACATAGGGAGAGCTTGGGCGTTTGGATCTGTGTCACTCCCAGGTGACAAGATCCGTTGGGGCACCTTTCCAGCCTTTCCCAGGCTGCCCGCTGCGAAGGAACTTTGTGTTCTAGCAGTTAAAATCTAAGGTGTAATAAGCTCTTCCTACACACTGGGGCGTCTGTTAGCCTGTTTGGCTACCCTCTGCGACGGGACCTCGGTCCTAGCAGTAAAGTCACGGACGTTAAACACTCGGGGCTCCTTTCAGCCTTCTGGGCTGCCCACTGCGACGAGACTTCGTGTCTTAGCAGTTGAAGACTTAGGAGACATACCCACACACACTGCCCTGACCGTCGGCTGACAGGCTCATACCCCATTCCTCCCTCACCTCCTTCTACTTACCCCTCCCTAGCCCCCCTTCCTGATGTACAAAATAAAGGACACGTGTGTTCAAAAATAGAAACTCTCTTTAGTGAACAAAATTCGGGGAGACTGGGAAAAGGAGGTGGGAGAGGGGAAGAGAGAGGGTGGGAGAGGGGAGGGCAACTAAAATGATCAGGGGTTTGGAACAGGTCCCATATGAAGAGAGGCTAAAGAGACTGGGACTTTTCAGCTTAGAAAAGACGAGACTGAGGAGGGATATGATAGAGGTCTATAAAAGCATGAGTGGTGTGGAGGGGGTGCATAAAGAAAAGTTCTTCATTAGTTCCTATAATAGAAGGACTAGAGGACACCAAATGAAATGAATGGGTAGCAGGCTTCAAACTAATAACAGAAAGTTCTTCTTCACAAAGCAAATAGTCAACCTGTGGAACTCCTTGCTGCAGGAGGTTGTGAAGGCTATATCTATAACAGAGTTTAAAGAGAAGTTAGATCAAGTCATGGAGGTTGGGTCCATGGAGTGCTATTAGCCAGGGGGTAGAAATGGTGTCCCTGGCCTCTGTTTGTGGAAGGCTGGAGATGGATGGCACGAGACAAATGGCTTGGTCATTGTCTTCGATCCATCCCCTCCAGGGTACCTAGTGTTGGCCGCTGTCGGCAGACAGGCTACTGGGCTAGATGGACCTTTGGTCTGACCCAGTACGGCCATTCTTATGTTTTTATGTTCTAAGCTCAGGGCTCAGGGTCGGGGTCTCACTCGACCACCTTGATTTTCATGCAAACCTGCTCCTGGGTGGCCAGGCTGGCAGCTATCCTGCCCTAGACGGCCACTTTCCTGTGCCTAGTGCGGCAGTCGTGGACTTTGGAGGCTTCCCCCCAAACCTGGATGAGGTCCACGATCTCTGCACTAGACCAGGCGGGCGCCCGCCTATTGCGGCCCCGGGCAGGGAGCCGCCAGCCTGGTCCCGGGAAGAGGCAGAGGGCTGGGTGGCAGCGGGTGGCTGGCTCGTGCCGTGCCAGGTGCAGGGTCTGCTGGCTGGGTGCTGGCAGGCTTGCACCTGGCACGGGCACCGTAGCCAGCCCGTGCCCCTTTAAGGGCTCCGGGGCCGGGAGGGGGGCAGACGAGTTTCCCTGGCTTGGCCCAGAGTGGCCACCAGGGCAAGCTGGGGAGGGCTAGCCTCCCACTAGTTCGAATTAAGTGGCTACACAGCCCTTAATTTGAACTACTTTATTCGAACTAGGCGTTAGTCCTCGTAGAATGAGGTTTACCTAGTTCGAATTAAGCCCTCCGCTAGTTCGAATTAAGTTCCAACTAGCCGTTTGTATGTGTAGCGCCTATCAAAGTTAATTCGAACTAACGTCTGTTAGTTTGAATTAACTTTGTAGTGTAGCCATACCCTAAAAGAGTATCAGTCTATTGGGGTGTGTCTAGACTACAGGGTTTTGTCGACAAAACTATACCTGCATCTACACTGCCACTGAGTTCTGTCGACATAACGTCAACAGAACTCAGCAGTTTTGTCGACGGCTGTAAACCTCATTCTCTGAGGAATATCGCCTTTTGTCAATGGAGTTCTGTCAACAGAAGGCGTTATTGCAGCTACACTGTCCTTTGCGTCTACACTGTCATGTCGACAAAGCGGCTTGCTTTGTCGACAGAACTGGATGTAGTCTAGACGCTCTTTGTCGACAGAAGCTTTGTTGACAGTATCTGGCAACAAAATTTCTGTTGACAAAAGCCTGTAGTCTAGACATACCCTTGATGATTTTTTTAAATCTCAGTTTTCTAAATCTTGCATGTCCCATGAGGACTGACATAACTCACATGTGGAGGGCTTTATTAATTACTAGCAGAAATACCCGGCATCGCCCGTGGAAAATATAGTAAAAGATGTGTTGAAGCAAAAAACCGCTCCTCTCTGTTTAGGCAGCTAACAAACAGCTTTATTCATTAATAAAGCACAGCATGAGCCAAACATGGTCCCAGCAGAGCCGGGCCCAGTGAGGCTGCTAATACAATCAATCCTAGTATCTTTATACCCTTAGCCAAACAGTCTGACATCAGGGCATCCAATTACAGAAATCATCAATTAAACTAGGAAAAACAAAGCCTTATCAGCAAGATGGCGGACAGGTACGAGGGAGTACCTCTCCTGTCTAAACCAGCCCAATTAACACATACCAATAGCCCATCCTGTAGGCCTCTTCTCACGGGGTCACAGAAAGTTCACTCTGGTCTACGTGCTTGAGAGAAAAGCTGAAATGGTTTCTGATATACAAGATGGCTTCTAGCTAAATATGAAAATGGTTTCTACAGCTTCTACAACTCCCCCCTTTTAGCCTTTTAAAGGCTAACCTTGAAACCATTTTACATCTCTATTTCCATTAAAGTATTTATGTACATTTTTTTGTTCCTTTCTCTGCTCATCCTATTTTAACATCACGAGTTCCACATTCCCTTTGGTAAGAGTCTGTCTTGTGTTTTCCAGAATACAAGAAATACAGCATTTGATTAACAAGAAACAGCAATAAACACAAAAGAATATAGCCAATACTAGAACTATTCCTTGCAAAATCCAAGTTCCCACATGTCCAAACCAGCCTCCCAACCACCCCCAGAGGGTCCAACCTTCCTCCTGTCTTGGGCTTTCTACAGTTCTTTCAATCTCTGAGGCATCTTCCTCTACTTCCTTGCTGGTGTCAGTGATACACACAGTATTCTCTTCCTACTAAGGCACAAACCCCGCCCTTACTAGCCAGGATGTAGTCTAGGGCCATTCGGTTTTGGCTTTTTCCCACCCTGGCTCCGGACCCATTACATGTCCAGCAGTACTCTCCAATTGGGGTCAGGGCTAGGCGGATATACCCTGGGTTAGTAAACCCTTTATCCTGCCAAGTATCATTTGGCTTAGTTCCCTAAACAGTGTGCCATTCATTTGAGTGTTGTTCAGTGGGACTGGAATCATTGGGATGCCTCCTTCTGAATGTACAGGACTGTGAGCACATATCCAGCAACCTGTGGAATTAAATTCTTGGGAAACTTGGTTCATTAAAAGCATAAACACATTTGAACCATATAGGTTATAACTGCTAGTTTTAAAAACAAGATTAAGCATAAGCTTAACATGAATTGTTTGTCCAGCCTCATGCTGGCTGTTCTTCAGGACTTCGTAGTTTGCTTCACCAATCGCTGGCAGGTTCTTCTGGGCTGCAGCTGGTACCTTGCCCTCGGTCTTTCAGGATCGTCTGCTTCTGGGCCTGGATTGCCGGTACCAGGTCTGCGCTGATCCCCGTCTACTTCTGGACCTGGGTTTCTGGTACCAGGTCTGCGCTGATCCCTGTCTGCTTCTGGACCTGGGTCTCTGGTACCAGGTCTGTGGTGCTCCTTGTTGGGGCCAACCTCTGTAGGGGCTGGAACTGGTTTGCAGTGAGAGGTGTGAATCCAGGCGGGCAATCCCTCGCACTTTACAGCAGTATGGGTGGTCAGAAGGACTTGGTAGGGACCCTTTCACCTGGGTTCCAGGGCAGTCTTCTGCTGGTGAACCTTCACGCAAACCCAGTCTCCTGGTTGTAGTTTAAGGCACGGCTCAGTCGGGGCCTCCTGGAAGGCGTCCTTAACCTGTGAATGATAGGACTGTACACACCTCAGAAGTTCCTGACAATACTTGACTAGGCTTCTTTTAACAAGTGTGGCATCAGCCAGGTCAATTTCTGGGCTGCTTAACAGTCTCATAGGTTGGCCGCATGCAATTTCATGTGGACTGAGTCCAGTTTTCCGATTAGGAGTGGCTCTCATGCTCATTAGGGCAATCGGAAGTGCTACTATCTATGTTAAGCCAGGGTTCTCACATATTTTAGCAAGTTTGTTCTCTAAAATCCTGTTTCATCTTTCTACTGCTCCTGCGCTCTCCGGGTGTCACGCACAGTGCAGTGCTTGTCTGATAGAGTAGTGCTTTGCCAGTTTTTGAACAATTTGTCCAGTAAAGTGGGTACCTCTATCACTGGAGATCACAAGGTGCATTCCCCACGATGGGATATAATGGTTTAGAAGTCTCTTTGCCACTGTGATGGCATCAGCTTTCCTGCAGGGATAAGCTTCTACCCATCCCGAAAACAAGCAAACAATAACCAGCACATATTCAAAAGATTGACATTTAGGCAATTGAATAAAGTCCATTTGTAAACTCAGAAATGGTCCCAAAGGCGGAGGTCTGGTTGCTGGAACTGTCTTTACAGGTTTACCCACGTTGTGGGCTTGGCAGACAGGGCAAGCCAGACAGTAATCTTGGGCTGCTTGGGAGAATTTGGGAGCAAACCAATTTTGCTTTAGGATTGCCACCATCCCCCCTTTGCCAATGTGTGACAATCCATGGAGCACGGAGGCAAGGTGAGGTAGCAAGACCACTGGGGCAACAATGCGGCCGTCAGAGCTGCGCCACAAATGGTCTGGGTGCAAGATGCACCCTGACAGTCTCCACTCCTGCTTTGCCTTTATGCACTGTCTGCAGTGGTCTGCCACTGTCAGAAGCTCCTCTAAGGGTTTAGTTTCCCAGCCAATGGTTATCTGTTTTAACAGGGTCTGGATAGCTGGATCCAGTCCAGTAACAAAAGTGGCACCCAGCGCCTGCTTGGCAGTGTCAGCTGGGTTTTCAATGCCAGAGTGCCTTTCAAACACTTTAGTAAGCCTTTCCAAATAGGCACCTGGTGATTCATTTTCTTCCTGTTTGCAGGTGCTAATTTTAACCCAATTCGGAAGTTTGGGAAAGACTTGAAGGATACTATCAAGCAGTCCATTTCTAGCTCGGGTGAGAGCCTCTTTATTAGCTGCTAAATCTGGGTCTCCTGAAATAGGTTCAGATGGCCAGCCTGCCTTCTCTAAAATCTTTTTACGCTTATCATCAGGCAGAATCACTCTCAAAAGCAGATCAAGGTCTTGCCAGTTAGGATCATAAGACCGTATTACTAGTGCCAGTTCTGCTTTAAATTTTACCGGGTCCTCTTCTACTGAGGGAAAATCTTTGGCCATGGCGTGTAATTCGGTTTTGGTCCAGGGTTGGTAAACCCGCATACGCCCCCCTTGTGGGTTTGGGACTTCCCGTAAAGGATAAGCGGCGACGGGGCTATTATTCCCCACCTCAATACGTGTCACTGATCGTTGTCCCTTAGGAGTTGCTGGCTGGAGGAGAATAGTGCTTCCCCCAGAAATCTGATATGTAATCGGGAACACCCCTGTTCCCTGTTTTTCCCTATCAGTCACAGCCTGGCTTCCTGAAGCTACTTGGGGCTCGGGAGCTGAAAGTGGGTCTGGTACTGGCGGGGGATTCCACGCGGGGCACAGGACATCATTCATGTCATCCTGTGAATCGGGGTTTGGGAGACAAGGATACAATTGCCCAATAGGTGGTGCACTAGGCTTAGTTATCACTGCTTTTGATTGAGTGCTAGCCTCTTTCAGCAGTTTAATCTGTGTTTGCAGTTTTTCCTGAGTATCTTTGAAGCTTCTTAATTGAGATTCTTTCTGCCTTTTAAAGGTTTCCTCATACCATGGTAGATAGGCAGACCATTGCAGATCGGGAGTTTTCGCTCCACGACCCTCAAGAGCCCCCCTTAAATGTAAAATTTTAGTTACATCAAAAGTCCCTTTCAATGGGAATTGCAATTTTGGGTCATTTTGTGTATACAAATTCCATTTATCTAAAAACTTGCAAGTATTTTTCCCATAGTGGGTATACATAAAGAAAGCCGGACTGTCCTTAGAAGACACTGGAATTCCTGTAGACTGACCTACCCCCATTTTCTGCACGCGCGCTTAATTCTGTAAGACACCGAACCAAAGTCCGCCTGCTTACACCATATTCTGCAAGTCACCGAATCAGGATCCGCCTGCTTGCTCTGCGAGTCACTGAATCAGGATCCGCCTGCTCGCTCTGCGAGTCACCGAATCAGGATCCGCCTGCTCGCTCTGCGAGTCACCGAATCAGGATCCGCCTGCTCGCTCTGCGAGTCACCGAATCAGGATCCGCCTGCTCGCTCTGCGAGTCACCGAATCAGGATCCGCCTGCTCGCTCTGCGAGTCACCGAATCAGGATCCGCCTGCTCGCTCTGCGAGTCACCGAATCAGGATCCGCCTGCTCGCTCTGCGAGTCACCGAATCAGGATCCGCCTGCTCGCTCTGCGAGTCACCGAATCAGGATCCGCCTGCTCGCTCTGCGAGTCACCGAATCAAGAATTCACCTGCTCGCACTGGTCCCCCCCCTTTTTGTTGCGAAGCACTGGACTCAAGGTCCACCTGCCTCGCAGGGGTTTCCAGCACCTGCCCCAGCCCGGCAGAACACCACGTCCTGGCGCCTGGAGACAGCCTGGCGGAATGGGGCACTATGGCCTGGGGTTAGCCTCAGAGGTCAGTACTACGCCCACAAATAACAGAGAGAGACAGCAAAGCTTCCCCACAGTTCCGTGTGCCGAGAGAGAGTAATGGCACCACACCAGCTTTTAGCATCCGAACACAGAGGGTCCAGCGCATGGCTGCCTCACTAGAGACACCGGTGTGCCCTTTTGGAACTGTGACACATAAGACAGGCCTCATAGACAAAGACAGACACAGACAGACAAAAATGTTAGCCGCTCCACAAAATTGAATTCCGTAGCTCCCCTTACCCCGATGGCCGGCCGTCACTCCAAATCCCAAGCCCTCACTAGGAGATTTCGTAACAGGTATCTCCTTACCTTCTATTGAGCGCTCTGAGAGGTTTGGAAGTGGAGTGCCGGTCCGTCCGTAGGGGCAAGTGGCGCATTAGGAATCTCGGTGGAACCTCCAAATTGTCGAAGCAAAAACACGCTCCTCTCTGTTTAGGCGGCTAACAACTGATTGCTTTATTGATCAGTAAAGCAAAGTGAGCCAAACGTGGTCCCAGCAAAGTCAGGCCCAGTAAAGCTGCTAATACAATCAATCCTAGTATCTTTATACCCTTAGCCAAACAGTCTGACGTCAGGGCATCCAATTACAGAAATCATCAATTAGACTTGGAAAAACAAAGCCTTATCAACAAGATGGCGGACAGGTACGAGGGAGTACCTCTCCTCTCTGAACCAGCCCAATTAACACATACCAATAGCACCTCTGTCTTGGCCTGGCACATGGGGTGATAGAAAGTTCACTCTGGCCTACGTGCAAAGGCTAAAAGCTGAAATGGTTTCTGTTATACAAGATGGCTTCTAGCTAAATATGAAATGGCTTCTACAAAGGTAATTAACTGTTAACTGTTGACATGTAAATACTGCTCAGGAGGGAATCCGAGGTGTGGTTATGTAAATCCCATTCAGCTAGGGCTGATGGAAGGTCAGTGTTGGAATGGAATGTAGAGAAGTGTATATAACTTGGGACTGTTGTGGGGGTAACTAATCACGCTACCCCTAAATGTGGGAACTGTAAAACATGCCACCAGTGCTTGCAGGAGAGACACCACCATCATGCAAAAGCGACAAAGAGTCCTGTGGCACCTTATAGACTAACTGAAGTGTAGGAGCATAAGCTTTCGTGGGCAAAGACCCACTTCGTCAGATGCCCACGAAAGCTTATGCTCCTACACTTCAGTTAGTCTATAAGGTGCCACAGGACTCCTTGCCGCTTTTGCAGATTCAGACTAACACGGCTACCCCTCTGATACTTACCACCATCATGGTAAGAGGTCCCTGAGGAACAAGCCTCCCCCCTTCCAGAGTTGAGTGAACAGAGCTGGGGGAAAGGTTAAAAGGTTTGAGTCAGCCTGCTTCACACCTGTCAGGTGTGAGCTATAAGACTGGCCCAGCCTGCACCTTTCCCTCTTTGTTTTAAGGACAGACCTAAAGCAGACTCCATGAGGAGTCTTTTTCTTTTGTTAGTCCACTGAAAGCTGGATTCATTTGCTAGTCCAGCTGGTGGCTAAAGAGTTGAAATCACTGGTTTGGCTGAGTGCCAGACCTATTGCAGCCAGTGAAGTGGCAGCAACCAGCGGCGGGGTGTGGCGCGGCAGCAGGCGAGGAATGGCAGCAGGTGTCCAGAGGCGTGGAATGAGACAGCTGGTGGAGCGTGGCGGAGTTTCGTATAAGGTGCCCCCTATCTAACCCCCCACCCCCATTTCCACCCAGGTTGGGAGGTGAAACCCTGTGGGTGAACTTTGGGACTCTGGGTGGCACGGACCAGGGACAGAGACCTTTGGGTTGTTGGACTTTTTTGGACTTCAGGTGATTCTTGGCTGGGGTGGGGGCTTGGCTCATGTTTGGGTTATGAACTCTGTTTGGTGTTTTCCCCAAGCTAATGCCATGTGACTTCTCTCTCTGTTTCATTAAATGTTTCTTTCCTACACACAGACTCAGTGCTTGCGAGTGGGGAAGCATTGCCTCTCAGAGGCACCCAGGGGTGCGTGAATTTCCCAGATTACTGGGTGGGGGCTCGAGCCGGTTCTGTGTGAGATGGACCCCTAGATATTGAACCCAGCCCTGGTTACTGCCAGGCCTACCCGGCAGAAGGGTTACACTTTACAATAAGAGATTGGTCATCAATACTTTTAGCATGTTGTCCAGCTCTGCTGCTAACTGTGCAGGAAGTGGAGTCTCTTGTAGCCTCAGGGTGACTTTCTGGTTCCCCACTCCCCTCAGTCCAACTTTGCTACTTCCTACTTTGTGATAGCACCTGGGACACTGTCTCCTTTCTGACCAGTGACTTGTCCTGTTTGAGAGAGAGAGTGGTGTGAAAAGACAGTTTATTGAACCAGCTGTGACATTCACCCCATCGAACAAGATACACATTTGAAACGCATGTTAAACGTTTCCCAAAGTTTCATGCTCCTGAAAGCTGGCTGTACTTGGTCACCTCCCTAGCAGCCCTTCCATATAGGAAGCAGGCCATGGCCACAGTGCTAGTTCACCTAGCCTCAGCTCACTAGTAACAAACCACATGTATTGTAACCCTTGCAGAGGGCAGGCTTGAAAGATTACAAGCAGCACTTAGCACCTGGGTTTTCAATGACTGAAATATGTCCATTGGAGATCACCACAGCAACAATGATGGAGTCGGATACACAATAAATATCCAAGTGTGTTGGCATGGACTTAGAAAACCCATTGAGATTAAGCAGGGTATTGTGTTTAATTTAGCATGTCCTTACTTCTGTGCATAAGGCTAGCCAGCCCTTCCCTTGGCTGGCAGAGCTGGGGCGCTGATTGCATGGGCATAGTTGGGGGGGGCAAGAGGGGCATTTCCTCCCCCCACCAACTTCAAGCCTGTGACAGCTGCAGAATTCCCTCCCCCATGCATGGCCCTGTTGTCCTAAATCAGGGGTGGGCAATAATTTTTGACCAGGGACCACTTCAGAAATTTTTCTCCTGGGAAGGGGAGGGGCGTCAGGTGGAAGGGGCAGGGCCAGGACACTTCCCTGCTTCCCAACCCACAAACCCAGACTGGTCTGGGGGTGGAGGAGCATGCAAAGTCTTTGCGCCCCCCCCCCCCCCCCCCCGAGAGAACCACCAGCTGTTATGAACAGCTGGCGGTTCCCTCTATGCGCCCCTGCCCCTGGCAGTGGGAAGAGACTTTGCACACTGCCCCCTGCTGCCCCCAGGTCAATCAGGGCCTGGGAAGGGGGAGCACGTGAAGCCTGCAAGGGAGCTCTGCACTTAGTCACCTGCCAGCTGAGCAGCAGCTGGCAGTTGACTTAAGCGCTGAGCCCCTCGCAGGGTTGGAGGAGACTTCGCGTTCTCCCCCTGACCCTAGGCCCTGATTGACCTGGGGGCAGGGGAGCATGGTTTGAAGTCACCTCCCATCCTGCAAGGAGCGTGTGGTGCTTCTAAGTGCTGCATTCTCCTTGCAGGGCGGGAGGAGACTTTGCATGCTTCCCCCCCCCCCCCCCTCCAGGCCCTGATTGAGCAGGGGAAGCAGCAGGGCCTCTGTGGGCCACATCAACTTGCTTGGTGGGCCGTATCTGGCACCTGGAGACCTTTTTACCCACCCCTGTCCTAAATGAAGCTGTCCCTCCAAGCGTAGGCATCATTTTACTTCTATATTTGATTCTTATACCCTTCATCTTTGAAAGACTGATGCATCAGTGAGATGTACAATGACCAAGGCAGCGCCAACACCCTCCTCCATCCATCCAGCGATAGATTGCACACAGGCATCTTAATATCACTAATTCAGCAAGGAATTCAAACACATTCCTAATTTTAAACTCATGAGTAGATCTAATCACCTCACTGGGATTGTATGCGTGCCTGAAGTTAGACACATGATCATGCTTAAGTACCTTGCTCAATTAGTGCCTAGACAGAGAAATATCATTGGTCAACCAGCAACCTGTACCTAGTAGGTTGAAGGTTTCCATTGCTTGTTGTTCAAGGTTCATAGGCAAAGAAGTGGTTGTATTTCCACAAGTTAGATGTGAACTGTTAGAGCTCAGAAGAGCTGGTGTAATAAGGTAAGGTGAGATTAGCTGTGTTTTTCCTGGCTGAGCAGACAACTGCTAGGGATTCATGAAAATGTGTGCATGTTGTGAATTGTATCCCAAATCATCCCATTGGAAAGTGGGTTGTTCAGCCCTCTAACTCCTGTGACACATCTACTTCCTGAATGGCTGACTTTTTAAAAACAGAACAGCAAATGGCGATAACATACTACAAATAATGAAGAGTCAAAGGCATTAGCTATGCTTGCAAACCCAGTACTAATAGTAGTAGATGTAATTCACCACTGGTGGAAGCTGCAGTGTATATATATATCCCATAAAAGATATCTGAACTCTGTCTACACTACAACTTCCACTGCTACAGCTCTTGGAGCTGCCTACACCAGCAATGAATGATAGCTACAGAGTTTGCTAATGCAGAAGCAGCCACAAGTGAATGATTTAGAACATACAAACGGCCATACTGGGTCAGACCAAAGGTCCATCTAGCCCAGTATCCAGTCTTCTGACAGTGGTCAATGCCAGGTGCCCCAGAGGGAGTGAACAGAACAGGGAATCATCAAGTGATCCCTCCCCTGTCACCCATTCCCAGCCTCTGACGAAGAGAGGCTAGAGACATCATCCCTGCCCATCCTGGTTAATAAATTCATGGAGGTTGGGTCCATCAATACTTATCTAGTTCTTTTTTGAACCCTGTTAGAGTCCTGGTCTTCACAACATCCTCTGGCAAGGAGTTCCACAGGTTGACTGAGTGCTACATGAAGAAAAACTTCCTTTTGTTTGTTTAAACCTGCTGCCTATTAATTTGTTGAACAGATGATGGACACTAATATCAGACTACGGGTTGTTAGCATGTTGTACTTAAAAGAAGTACTCGGGATCTTTTTCAGGGGGATAAGGCAACATGCCACATTTATTGATCACACATAGAATAATCAACAGTTATCATATGCATATGATATATATATATATGTCACTCATGCACACACACACACACACACACACACACACACACACACGCACACTCCGTCTTGCTGTTGTTACCAACGAGTTGCTCCCCTTAACTGCACTGGCCAGGTGAGTTAGATGGGGGAGGGGTGGAGCTGGGCTTCTGCCGATCCGGATCGATGCTCTGATGGTGACAAGACGAAACCCAGGGTCCTCTGCAAGACACCTCACTTTTATAGCATCCCTCTCATATGCAAATATATCCCAGATTCAAACTCTGGGTCTGTGTCCATTGGTCCCTTTGTGCTGCAGAGAGGGTGTTTTCCAGAGAAGGTGCCTGCTTCTAATCCCCAAAGCCATCAATATGTCTGCTCTTCTATCTTGAGCCCACTTGACACCTTGGGTCTGGCTTCCACCCCCTCTTCAACTGGTGTAGCTGTCTGGAGGTGCTTGGCTCCCAAGTCTTACTCATTCACACCTCATTCATTCAACAGGGCAATTGATTACAGAGTGGGGGAAAGAAAGTGGGGGGAAAATCTTATTCTGCTACAAGTTTTCTATATAGGGTTCTAATACAAAGTTACAAGGTTATACGGATTTAGGTGTTACAAGGTTATATGGATTAATACAAAGTTACAAGGTTATATGGAGAGGCACAATGTCAAGTCATATGAAGCAATATATAATACATAGATTTATCTACAAGCAAATACATACAAATAGTGAAAACTAGTGTAGGAATGAGGCTCCCTCACCAACAGGAGAACGAACAACGTCTCTTTCACAATGAACAATTGTCCCAGACACTGAAAGAGGTATTTTCAGCCTGAGGAATGTAGGTTTCATTTTACCCCTGAACAGATTCTCCATGTGCTTTGGAATTTCTGTTTTTTATATCCCTCTGACCTAGAATCCTAGGGCTGGAAGAGACCTCAGAAGGCCATCAAGTCCAGCCCCCTGCCCAAGGCAGGACCAACCCCAACTAAATCAACCCAGCCAGGGCTTTGTCAAGGTGGGACTTAAACCTCTAGGGATGGAGATTCCACCATCTCCCTAGGGAAACTCATTCCAGTGCTTCTCCACACTCCTAGGGAAATATTCTTTCCTAATATCCAACCTAGACCTCCCCCACTGCAACTTGAGCCCATTGCTCCTTGTTCTGCCATCTGTCACTACTGTGAACAGCCTCTCTCCAGCCTCTGTGGAACCTCCCTTCAGGAAGTTGAAGGCTGCTCTCAAATCCCCCCTCACTCTTCTCTTCTGCAAACTAAATAAGCCCAAATCCCTCAGCCTCTCTTCATAGGTCATGTGCTCCAGCCCCATAATCATTTTGGTTGCCCTCTGCTGGACCCTCTCCGATGCATCCACACCCTTTTTGTAGTGGGGGGCCCAGAACTGGACACAATACTCCAGATGTGGCCTCACCAGAGCCGAATAAAGGGGAATAATGACTTCTCTGGATCTGCTGGAAATACTCCTCCTAATGCAACCTAATATGCCATTAGCCTTCTTGGCTACAAGGGCACACTATTGACTCGTATCCAGCTTCTCATCCACTGTAACCCCCAGGTCCTTTTCTGCAGAACTACTACTTAACCGGTTGGTCCCCAGCTTGTACCAATGCTTGGGATTCTTCCGTCCCACGTGCAGGACTCTACACTTGCCCTTGTTGAACCTCATCAGATTTCTTTTGGCCCAATCCTCCAATTTGTCTAAGTCACTCTGGACCCTATCTCTGCCCTTAAGCATATCTACATCTCCCCCCAGCTTAGTGTCATCTGCAAACTTGCTGAGGGTGCAATCCATCCCCTCATCCGGGTCATTAATAAAGATGTTGAACAAAACCGGCCCTAGAACTGATCCTTGAGGCGCCCCGCTAGAAACCGACCCCCAACCTGACATCGAGCCGTTGATCAATACCTGTTGGGCCCGACGGTCTAGCCATCTTTCTATCCATTTTACAGTCCGTTTATCCAATCCACATTCCCTTAACTTGCTGGCAAGTATATTTGTGGGAAACAGTATCAAAAACTTTGCTAAAGTCAAGGTATATAACATCCACTGACTTCCCCATGTCCACCGAGCCAGTTACCTCATCATAGAAACTAATCAGATTGGTCAGGCACGACTTGCCCTTGGTGAATCCATGCTGACTATTCCTGATCACTTTCCCCTCTTCCAAATGCTTCAAAATGGATTCCTTGAGGATCCCTCCATGATTTTTCCAGGGACTGAGGTAAGGCTGACTGGTCTGTAGTTCCCTGGATTGTCCTTCTTCCCTTTTTTGAAGATGGGCACTACATTTGCCTTTTTCCAATCATCCAGGATCTCTCCTGATCTCCACGAGTTTTCAAAGATAATGGCCAAAGGCTCTGCAATGACATTTGCCAACTCCCTCAGTACCCTCGGATGCATTAAATCCGGACCCAGGGATTTGTGTATGTTTAGCTTTTCTAATTAGTTCTTAACCTGTTCTTTCCCCACCAAGGGCTGTCCACCTCCTTCCCATACTGCGTTGCTTAGTGCATTTGTCTGGGAGCTGACCTTGTCCGTGAATACAGAGGCAAAGAAAGCATTGAGTACTTCAGCTTTTCCCACATCATCTGTCACTAGGTTACCTCCCTCATCCAGTAAGGGCCCCGCACCCTCTGATCACCCTCTTATTGGTAACATGCCTGCTGTAGAAACCTTTCTTGTTACCCTTCACATCCCTTGCTAGCTGCAATTCCAATTGCGCTTTCGCCTTCCTGATAACTCCCCTGCATTCTCAAGCAATGTATTTATACTCCTCCCTAGTCATCTGTCGAAGCTTACAAGAAGTGGAAACTTGCTTTTTGTGTTTAAGCTCACCAAGGATTTCCCCGGTAAGCCAATCTGGTCGCCTACTATATTTGCTTTTCTTACTGTGCATCAGGATGGTTTCTTCCTGTGCCTTCAATAAGGGTATGTCTACACTGCCACCCTAGCTCGAACTAGGGTGGCTAATGTAGGCATTCGAACTTGCAAATGAAACCCAGGATTTAAATATCCCGGGCTTCATTTGCATGTTCCCGGGTGCCGCCATTTTTAAATGCCTGTAGTTCGAACTACCTGCCCGCAGCTACATGTGGCACAGACTAGGTAGTTGAAATTAAAGCTCCTAATTCGAACTACCGTTATTCCTCCTGCAAGGCACATTGCCTTAACAGCCGGGTCTGTTGCGTGCTGGCAACTTCCTTCCCCCTGCTGCCTGCCTGGGAGGAGGGAGGGAGTAGGAGTCCTGGGACTGCGTGCAAGTTCCAACTGCTCAGGAAGTGCACGTGGCTGCCTCGGGGAACGGAGGAGCAGGGCGCATGTGTTTCCTGAGCAGTTGGAATTGGCGTGCAGTCCCAGGACTCCTACGCCTCTCCATGCCGTACACAGAGCGGCCGGTTGGCCGGCTGTGATCTGCACTCGGCCACAGTGGGCCACACTTTAGTATTTTTTTAAAATGGAGTGGCGGGCTGCAAAAAATTTCGATTGGGCCACATATGGCCCGCCAGAGGCCTGTCCTACTCAAAGCTGTAGCTGTGCTGGCCCTGCCTGCCTCCAACTGCCATGTGGGGTTGATGTGGAATGTTTAGTGTGGTTCAGGCAGGTTCCAGGGCGGCTGGGAAGTCAGACTAGCAGGGACCCTCCTCAGCAGCCTGCCCCTGAACCTGCCTGGCAGACACAAGACTCCAATTACAGTCACAAGCAGTGTCCCTTTAAGCTGCGTGGCAGCTCAGCCAGGCCTGGCCAAAGAGTTTGCGGGGCCCAAGGCGGCATGTTGTGGTTGGCTGCACTGCGTGGCCGGGCAGCTCCCTGCTGTTTTGCAGCCTGCAATTCCATTCATCTCACTGGCTCCAGGAGGTTTGCTAGCCCTGCTCTGCTGGTTTCTTCTCCTACTCAGCCCCCTCCCCTGCATCTTGCTCCAGGGTCAGCAAAGTGGGCTTCCTCCTTTGCTCTCTCCCTGCTCAGTTGGCTCCCCCACCTTTGCTAATGTGTGGAGGAGGTGGGAGGGCAGGGCGGGGGTTGCCTACCCCAACGAGCCCTGCAGAGATAGCTGCCCAATCCCCTTCTTGACCTCTCCCCGCAGGCTTCCTGTTTTCTGTGCCCTGCAGTGGAGTTGGGTGGGAATGAGAGGAGGAGGGTGAGGTGGTGGGGGGGGGGGAAGAAATGGGGAGTGAGGGGAATGGGGGGGGGGGGAGGAGGCCGTGGGGAAGGAATGGGGAGTGAGGGGAATGAGGAGAAAAGGGGATGAGGAATCGGGTGGGGGAGGGAGCAGGAGTCCACCATGCAGTGTCCCCTCAGCAGCATCTGGGACTCCCTGGTTAAGCAGGGCCATCTAACCCTCACCCTGACAAGCTCTGCTCCCCTACACCTGGACTCATCCAACAAGCTCCTCACACCCCTAGCCCACTGAGCCCCAGCAAGCTGCACCTGGACCCCCTATCCTATGAAGTCCCATTTCCCCAGCATCTGGACCCCGTCCCAAACACCACCTCCCTCAACTCCTCTACTGAGCTGAGCCAGAGTCCCATTGGCCCTACACCAGAACCCTCCACCTCCCACGCAGGGAGAGGCACCGGAGCAGTCCTGTCCACCTCTGCAACCGCTCAGCCACCCTGGCCTCTAAACCTTGCCAGTTCTCCGGCGGAGAGGGGTGCATGGCAGAGAGAAAAACGCCGAGATAGAGCAGCGGACCCGTGCTCCACCAGATGGCCTGAAGCGCAGGTGGGAGGGAGCCCGCCTGCCACCTGGCCCCAACCACCAGGCCAGAGCTCTTGACCCAGTTGACCCAAGTGGAGGAGGCTGCCAAGTAAACGGCTTGGCAAGTCTCCACCCACGCCAGGTCACCCGGGTCCTGGACCACGAGGAGCATGTTGTTGGCGTACGCCGACAGGACCAGCCGCAGCTCCGGCTCCCGAAGCACCAACCCCGTCAACCTCTTGCGAAGGAGACGGAGGAAGGGCACGATGGCCAGAGTATACAGCTGGCCTGACAGTGGACAGCCTTGACGTACTCCCCGCCTGAAGCTGACCGGTGCCGTCAGGGTCCAGTTGAGCTTGACCAAGCACTCTGCAGAAGCGTACAGCACCTGGAGAAACCCCACAAAGTGGGGCCCGAAGCCAAAGGCCTGCAGGGTGCCCAGGTCGAATGCCTTCTCCTGATCTAAGGACAGGAGGGTGAACAACAGACCATCCCTACACCCGAGATCTAAGTCTCTATTTTGTCTATCGAAGGTGGTACAGCCTGGGATGGTGTAGGTCTGGTCTGGAGGGACCACGTCCACCAGCACGGACCACAGCCTTAGTGAGATGGCCTTGGTAATGATTTTATAGTCCGTGCTGAGAAGCGAGATGGGATGCCAATTCCTCAGATCGTGGCAGTCCGCCTTTTTAGGCAACACCTGCACGATAAAGGGAGGACCCCACTCTCCAAGGACTCAGCCCAGATGCTGGCAAGGTCTGGGTTGAGGATGTCCCAGAACATGTGGTAGAACTCCATGGTGAGCCCGTCCACGCTTCAGGACTTATTGGTCAGGCCCGTACACGGGGGGGTGCGAATGGTGCAAAAGCACCCCCCCCATGGTCCCCCAAGTAAGCATGCTCTGACCCGTCAGGGGAAGGCAGGAGGGGGGTGCCAGCTAGCCTCAGTGGCTGGAGCAGTGAGGATCTTCTGCAGGAACACGACGGAGTACTTCCCTTCCTGACTCGACATGTGCAGGAACCCATCCTACAGCTCCAGGTGTTCAGAGTGGCAAAGATGAGTGGCAGCATTGGGAGGACTGGGGAAGATCCTTGCTGGCGGGAGTGCTGACAGTTCCCATTGGGCCCCACACCAAACTGTGACTGTACCCAAATGTGGGCCTGCTGATAGGCTGTAGCCTCCCACCGTCCGGTCCCTTTGCCCTCCCCAAAAATGGCGCTTACAGTCCAGACGACGAGATGGAAGTCTCCCCAGTGCTGAAGGGCGAGAGCCACCTTGTTCTTGGAGCTACTAATGTCCTCCAAGAAACTGCGCATCTCGTCCTTTAGTGCGTCGGGGCCTCAGGTCCCTGAACGTCCTCGGGCCAGGCCAGGTGAAGGGAGAACAGCCCTAGACATGCTGAGAGTGGGAGAAATGAAAACCGCCTCCTGGGGGCCAACGTCTGAGGTGTAAACAGCAACCCCAGGGGCGGCAGCAATAGGGGAAGGGGAAGGAAGGCGGTCAGGGACGGGATTGGGGAGAGGAGGAAGGGTAGGAGGATTAGGAAAAGGAGTAAGAGGAAGGGGTGGAAGGGGGGCAGGAGGAGGAGTGGGAAATTCAGTTGGGAGGGGCTGAGCAGGGAACAGGGGTGGTACAGGGGTAAGGAGCTGGAACAGGGTCAGCAGTCTCAGCAGAAGAGGCACCGGGATGTGGTGCCTCCTTGCAGGGCAGGGGATTGGTAGCAGTGGTAGGGGAAGTTGGTGTCTCCCTAGCGCCGGACTCCAGTGCCACAGGGAGTGTGGCACCAGAGTTCCCGGTGCCATGGGTGATGGGGAACAATGGGAACTCCCGCCTGCTAGAAGCACCCAGGGGCTCAGTGGTCATGGCCGAAGTGCTGCTGACGGCCAGGCAGATGGTCGCACCCTGGGACAACTTGGAGGCAGGGAGAGGGAAGGACAGCAGGTCAGATGGGGAAGGAGAGGGCAGCTGTCATCCCTCCAGGACAAGGTGATCTCTCTCTGAGGCAGTGGAGGTTAAAGCTAGGGACGCCACCTCCTGCAAAAGGAAGGCCAGTCCATGTGACTTGCTCCATCCCCTGCCTTCCTCATGCCCACCCTTCCTTTCAACCCCTTTTCTCCCAGCACCCACTCATCCCCTCTCCTCTTCCTCCCTCTTGCCCCCATTGCCCCTTTGAGAACCACTGTCTTACATTAGCATCAATTTGCATGGCCATGTACCAGTTTAACTTTTTACAAGCGCAAACCATAGCCCTTCTGCCATTAGACAATTACCACAAACAACAAAAAAGAGATATTCCATGCCGGACATTCAGTGGTTGTTGTACGTAGCTCACACAGAAAACATTTACATTCAACTTGCTTTGCAGGGTGGGGAGCTTAAAGTGGGATCCTACTTTTTAGATGGCTATGCTGATATAGCAGGTATACCTACGGCCTTTGAATTTAACGGTTGTTTTTTTCACGGCTGCCCCGTCTGTTGTTGTGAAAACTATTACAATCCGTTGCTCGGGGTGACCTACAGACAGTTGTACAACCGTACCATGATTAAGACTGAATTTGTGAAAAGACAGGGCTTTGAGGTGAGGACCTTATGGGAACACAAACGGAAGGCAATGCTAGCTAATGATAACCAGGTGGGGGCCTTTTTAGGAGAAAAAAGGCTGCCGCAGCCTTTGGTTCCTAGAGACGCCCTTTACGGGGGTAGAACCAACACTATTTGCCTGTATTACAAGCCATAGCCCGGGGAGTAAATTCATTACTACAATTTCACCAGCCTCTACCCTTTTGTTAACAAGACTAAGCATTGTCCTGTGAGGCACCCTGTTATTGTGTATAAGGACTTTGGGGACATTAGGCAGTACTTTGGCATTACTAAAGTTGAAGTGTACCCCCCACCCCGAGAGGTCTCTATTTTTGCGTTTTACCATACAGGGTCGGGGGCAAGCTAACCTTTCCCCTGTGAGCCCTTTGTGCAGAAACAAAACAAAAGGGACCTTGCACGCACAGGTAGGAGGAGAGGGTTTTAATGGGGACTTGGTGCACGATAGTGTTGAGATATGTAAAAATGAATAGGGGTCTGGGATGACTTTACATCAGTGGGTAAGGGGTCTAACCAGAATAGGCATTGCCATTGCCCTTTAAACATGTTTTCCCCCTTTGTCCTGGCAGCCTTGCAAGATGGTTGCACTGAACAGTGTCTTGTTTTGTCTTCGCACTTGTCCGTAAAAACATTGTCAGGGTCAAAGTGCTTTCGCCCTCCCTATAAGCTGCTGATTAAGACAGTATGTAATGCTGATTCAACTAACAACCAGTAAACAACAAACAGGGGTGGGTAGAATTGTATTCATCACCTGCTTATTAATATTCATTATGTAGGAGTTAACATTACTAAATAAGGTTTCAGGGAAAGCAGTGATAGACGTGTGAATTAACATACTAAAATAGATAAAAGGGAGTAATTGGTGACAATTTGTTGCCACTTGGATGTTGTGTTGAATGTCCGAGGTAAACGTACGTAGGCCATAAAGCAGTTCCGTTTACCCCATCCGCTCCTGGGTCGCCTGTTTCTTCTCTAACAGAGTGGATGGAGGCTTTAGACAAAGGGTACACAATTGCCAAGATTTATGAAATCTGGCACTTTAACAGCACTTCAGACACTCTGTTTTCAGGCTATATTAAAATGCACCTGAGAGGAAAAACAAGAGGCCTCAGGTTTCCCTCACTGGTGCATGGATGAAATGAAAAAAACCCCAGTACGGTAAAGAGTACCAGGAAAAAGAAGGTGTGTGCCTAAGTAAGATTAAGGTAACCCCTGCAAAAAGGCAGATGAGCTCTTCAAGTACGCTTTTGTGCCTTATTACTATGTGTCATCATGCGAATTTATCGATGATGACACGGCGGTGGTGTCATGGAAGTATGCAAAGGAGCGCTGCACCCATTCCAGCAACGCTAACATGTGTATAGCGTGCTTCACCACCGCCTATGCCCAGCTAGAGCTTTACTGGCTCTTGGATCGATTACAAGAGCGGTGTCTTTACCACGATACAGATTCAGTGATTTTTGTAAGTAAAGAAGGAGAGTGGAACCTGCCCTTAGGGGATTATTTAGGGGATCTGACCAGCAAAATACCAGCAGTTGAACACATCGTGGAGTTTGTGTCCGCCGGACCTAAAACATATGGATGCAAACTATCCGGCGGTAAAACCTGTATGAAAATGAAAGGGATCACGCTCAACTCGGGAAACAGCAAAAATATCAATTTTGAAAGTTTAAAAGAGCTCGTCGGGGCTTACCCCACGGAAGAACCCCCAAAGAGATTGTGGTACAATAACCAGGGATCACGAGGGTGAAAAAACATTGGCTGATAGAAAAAAGGACTCTTAAAAAAACCCCAAACCCAAAAGTCATTTGACAAAAAGGCCCTCAAAGAGGATTTTAAAACCTGGCCATACGGGTACTGATTATTATGCAAAGCTACGTTTGGTTTGTTCACCCCTTTTCCTGTCTGCTTTGTGGGCCTTCGAATTCTGGAAAAATGTTTTTTATAAAAGCAATTGTTAGAAAATGGCATGGGTATCGTGTATGCCTGAAAAAATTGTATGATGTTATAGCTGTTGGCAACCACTGTATAAAGAGTTGCTGCAAAAATTTCCATGTATTATGTTTATGGAAGGATTACCAGATACAGGCAGTCCCCGAGTTACGCGGAACCGACTTACGTCGGATCCGCACTTACGAACGGGGCTCTCTCGCCCCGGAGCTCGCAGGCAGCGGGACCGCCCAGAGCGCAGCAGTCCCGCCACCTCGACCTCTGGGGCGAGAAAAGCTGCTCCGGGTGCCCCTGGTCTGCTGGGGACCGTCTCCAGCAGACCAGGGACACCTGGAGCAAAGCCGCAGCAGCGGCGGGGTGCCGCGCCTCTGAGGCTTTGCTCTGGCAAAGCCGGGGAGGCGCGGGACTCCGCCGCCGCTGCGGCTTTGCTCCCAGTGTCCCTGGTCTGCTGGAGACGGTCCCCAACAGACCAGAGGCACCGGGAGCAAAGCCGCAGCAGCGGCGGGGTCCCACGCCTCCCCGGCTTTACCAGAGCAAAGCCTCAGAGGCGCAGGACCCCTCCGCCTCCCCGGCTTTGCTCCGGGTGTCCCTGGTCTGCTGGGGACCGTCTCCAGCAGACCAGGGACACCGGGAGCAAAGCCGCAGCGGCGGCGGGGTCCCGCGTCTCTGAGGCTTTGCCAGAGCAAAGCCTCAGAGGCGCAGCACCCCGCCGCTGCTGCGGCTTTGCTCCCCGTGTCCCTGGTCTGCTGGTGGGGGGGGCGCAGCTAGTGCGCCCCCCCCCCCCAGCAGACCAGGCTTTTGTTGTGGACCCTGGGGTAGAGCAGCTGGGGTGCTGCCGGGTTGGTCCTGCAGGGACCTACCTGGCAGCCCAGCTGTTCTGTCCCAGGCTCGAGATTCAGCCGCTGTTGAAACTGATCAGTGGCTGATTCCAGGAAGCTGGGGGCAGAGCAATTCTGCCTAGGGCTTCCTGTAGTCAGCCTCTGGTCAGCTTCAGCAGCAGCAGCTGAATCTGGAGCCAGTTCCGACTTACATACAGATTCAACTTAAGAACAAACCTGTAGTCCCTATCTTGTACGTAACCCGGGGACTGCCTGTACTTTTAATGATGAACAACTATTTCCTAGTAATAAAGCAAATATGGCTATTATACAAGTATCGGAGGGGTAGCCGTGTTAGTCTATAAGGTGCCACAGGACTTCTCATTGTTTATACAGATTCAGACTAACAGATTTATTAGCGCACCAGCTTTCGTGGGCAAAGACCCACTTCGTCAGATGCAAGTGGGACGTTGCATCTGATGAAGTGGGTCTTTGCCCGCGAAAGCTTATCCTCCAATAAATCTGTTAGTCTATAAGGTGCCACATGACTACTTGTTGTTTATGGTTATGATAGATGACCTAAGGGAGTCTGCTTCTGAAAGTGGTGAAATTGAAAAAGCCTTTACAAAGTACATACACCGCAGAAACCTAAGTATTATGTACACTGTGGAAAACATTTTTTGCCGGGGAAAAAAAAGCCAAACGATTAATTTAAATACTAAGTATATGGTTCTTCTTAAAAATCCCTGTGATAAGCTGCAAATCACTACTCTGGCCCGACAAATGTACCGTGGTAAAACACAGTTCTTTTTGGAGGCCTTTGAGGACACTACCAAAAAACCTTACGGGTACCTGCTGGTGGATTTAAACGTTTCAACACCCGAAGCCTACAAGCTAAGAACAGGCCTCTTCCCCCCACACTGGCCTTGTGTATACATCTTTAAAAAAGCTAATAAAAATAGACGTTTTTAGCAAATGCCCCCATTTTAAAAAAGAGCAGCCTCCTACCAAGTATGTCTAGACGCATGCAGAGAAATATGGCTCTTTTAAGGCTCCTCATAAAAGCCAAGCCACAGCAAAGAAAAGCTATTCTCTACTCTGCCTCTGATGACCTGGTCGCAGCCATCTCAGAAATAGCGCTCAACACTTTAAAAGGCTATGTCCCCCTGAACCCCCGACAAATAAGCATGCTAAAAAAAAGCCCGGGGACCTATTAAAAAACTGAGCAATAAAAGACTGTCCCTCAAAAAAACAAAAAACTAATTGTAAAACACTCCGGGGCCTTTATTGGTCCTTTGTTGAGCTGTGCACTCCCTCTACTGCCAGGTCTGTTAACTAACAGCTAATGACGCTGAAAAAATGTACCTCCTGCCTAGCCATCAGCTGGAACAACTGAAAGGCTCCTCTAGCGGCAAAGAAAGTATTAAGAACTACAGCCCCCTACCAGCTGGATTCAGAAATGAAAGACATTCTTCACAGAACCGGCTTATCCAACTACGAAAAGGCTAAACTTGACAAAAGGGTCCTGGCAAAGATACCTGGTATTGAACAAGCAGGGGGAAGCGGAAAAGACTAAAATAAGTCTCTTTCTCCCCGAGCACGGGAGAGAGCCGGAGGAAATTCAGCCTCCCGAAGCTGAGGGGAACCCAATGGACTTTGTGGTTTGAGAGGTGTTGGAGGGGGGTAAATCCTTGCTATCAAAAAAAAAAAAAAAAAAAGAGCTGAGATATTGTTAAATAAACTCAAACAGCTTAAAGATGTTTCTTCTTGGGCCGATAACGGAAGTTTTGTGTACCGGGGGGTGGCTATTGCGGGGTCTCACATGATCGACTTAGTTAGGGGGGTAACAGGCTCTTATTCTTTCTCTAACAAGAGAACTCCTAAAGGGTGGCATGCTTTTATGAAAACTTTGACGGAGCTAAATGTGTCAATGTCTGTTGTAAGCCATGTTACCAATAAAGAATATTTAGAATGTCTAAAATCGGGCCTAGAAGCAGCCAAGGCCGTGAGTAGCAGCACCTCTTTTAATCATGCCCCGGCTAAAAAAATGAAAAATCACATGGTTAACTATGTAAAAGAAAAGACTGTAACAAAATTCAACGTGTGCTTTATTAATGCTCCTCTTTAAATTCATGACAAGGCAAACACGTCTGGACATGCTGAAATATGTTCAAAGCATGCTTGGGCCCCTACGGTATTTTTCCTTTTACAAACCGCACCGCCATACGATCATTTTCTGGTAAATCATTGGAGTACAATTTTAAAATCCGATCAAAAGATAAACCCCTACCACATTTCTTTAAAAATATATACAGTGATAACCACAGGTCACAGCTAAAGGGTCCTGTAGTTGTCTCTGGTGAAAGACAATGCGATTAGATTTACAGTTTTAAAAAGTCATAATAGATTTAGGAAAAAAGTTACTGTCTGAGGGAAACCGTAGGAATCAAAAAACTCCCCGGGGACCTGCTTTGGTAAGTAAAGGGCCAGCCAGTGTTCCCCGGGCAAATTATGGGGGTGCATGTTAACACTAAGCCCCAACAGCCTTTCGGACACATTGCCCTTCGGGAGCAAGTCGCTAGGAAGAACATCTAAAAAAGAAGGGTCCTTTGATAAAAAGCGTCTTAACTGTACAGTGTTCATCGTTACATATAGTCCAACAGGGTGTTTCTTCTATGGTTCACTTCCAGCATGTTGTCAAAAACCCCATACACTATCATGTTAATCGTAGAGGGCAACGCCGTAGCAAACCGACTCTCCGCTCTCAGGTTTCCGGTTTTAATCAGAGAATAATGATCGGCGCACTCCTGGTCTGGGGTTAGATCAAAGGCGCAGAGCGTGTAACCCCGGGGAAATTTGTCACGGTCAATCAAGAGCAAACAGTCTTTTCCGTATTTCCCCGTCGCCTGCACCAGCTGCATGTACTCCCTCAGGCAGTGTCCGCTCTCAAAATCGGGCTGTAGCGGTTTAGCTGGCGCCTGTTCGCCGTCCACATATAAGGCCACAAAATTAACATTGTTATGTTTAAAGTTAAAAGGGGTTTTAACGTAATTGCCGCTGAAGGCGTCGTTATCTATACACCGAATTACAAGCTTCTTGGGCAGCTGGCCCAAAAAGAGGTTTTCCTGGTTACTGACACGGCTGACGGCCAGAATGCTAAACACCTTTATGCCTACGTGGTCTACTGGATACTCAGCATAGCCGGTCATGAGAGCCGCCGCGTGTCCCAATGAACCCCCGGTGTCACTTTTACCCGCTTTACAAACAGGGACGCTGAAATAATATGCACTTTATCATTCTGGGCGGCGTCCCCGCTCATGAGGCAAAAAGCATCTTTGCTACGCGTGAGTTTAATTTTCAAGTCTACGCTGTTCAGCAAAAGCTTTTCTTGAAAAAACAAATCGCTGTGTAGAGGTCCCAGTAAATCCAGCTTTCTGCTGTCGCTGGTTAGTCTGGCCCGGTGCACAAAGCCCTCGTTACGCACTCCTGCCAAAGCGGTGCTTTCATGGGCCTCCGCTGTATCTTTATGAAATCCACTTGCAGAAAACTGTGTCTCGAGGGTATCCTGGCTGTAGTTCAAATTCAGCTCTCTCAAGGCTCTGTAAGGGTAACAGTTGTTGCTCTGGCTGATTAGACGGTCGCCTAGAGTGACATCCAGCTGGTTAAAAAGGCTGGCAATGGGTTAGTTTGTTAGTGACACCCTGGCATCATCTTCAATGTCTGATCCGTCTGCTTGTACCACTTTGCAACACATGTACAGCAGGGTGTTGTTAAGATCTAAGTCAGGGCTACTCAACACGTGGCCTGTTTGTTTGCGGCCCACGGTGTGGTTTGGGTTTACGTGGGGCTCAACATGCGGCCCGCAGGTGGGAGCCAAAACAAAAAAGTAGTCAATATAATGTTGCTATGCGTTTTAATAGTTAAATTCCTGGACTGTCATTGCTCATTACAAGTGCTGTCATATGGGTAGAAATCGGGTAAATATTGCATTTTATTAATATCAGCAGAACTGACTTGAATGGGGCCTGCGTGTTGTGTAGTCTTGCCTTCATCTTTGTATTCATGCCCATCAGTGTGAAAGAAGCTATTTGGATATATTTGCATGTACATGCAACCACACTTAGGTTGAGGCCCTCAGTATGTTTTGTAAGTATCAGTGTGGCTCCCGGGGCTTCCAAAGTTGAGTAGCCCTGATCTAAGTAATGATCCCCGTGTCTCGAAATAAAAAATTCTAGGAGAGCGTTCACCGTTAAAGCGGACAGAAGAGGGACCTCCATGTAGAAGCTGTTCTCGATGCTGGTTTGCGTGGGGGCTATCTGAAAGAGATCCAGTTCTGACTTGGCGCATTCTTCAGAGCCGCAATGAACAAAAGGCATTTTAAAATATATCCCTTTTGCCGTGGGTTACAGTACGCTGTCTCTTCTTAGGGCGGCTTTTAGTCCTATGGCTAAGGCATATTCCGGACGCCTTTTTTTTAAGGGGACTGGGGGGGACTGTGAATGGTTGGCATGACGCAGCTCCTTTTCTCCTCATCACCACTAACCACAAGCCTTCCTGTGGCGTGTGTGCTCCGATTTTGTTCATTACGGCGCTAGACACGTGGCTCACCACATCCTTGGTTATGTTTTTGGCGGCTGTTCTCATGTGGGGTTTAATTATTTCCAGCCCTCTTCTCAATAATGGGACGGCTTTTCTAATATCCCCCCCTAAACCGGCCCTGTACATTTCGGGTAATCCAGGATATCCCAGCAGGGCTTAAACTTCATTTGTGACCCAGGAAAGTTAAGGAATGAGGAGTGTAAAAAACTATGGGAATCCCTCTGTGCATAGAAATGACTATAAAACCCAGGCCGGTTAACAATCACCTTCCAACAACTAAATGAAACGTGTTTATTTTGATCTGTCTTTATTTCAATAGTAATGGTCCCGATGTGGTGTTTGCTCACGGGTACGTGATGCGGCTTGTCATATGTGGATGGTGATAAATTTGTTGTTGCTGCCTCGGGTGGGGACACAATGCAACAGCGGCACGTAGTAGTCCCCCACTAACTGATGTTCCAGTATGTCCATATACATGTGTAAAGAGCTGAACCCCCCGTGATGTCTGCAGGATACAGCACTATCTTACAAGGCTGATTGGGAATCACTCCCAATATTGCGGCCATTCTCCCTTTGCGGAAAAAGAATGCTTTTCATCAACGGCTTTTAACCAAACCCTTCTGGTCACTGCGTCGTAAATGAGACGCACCTCCTGGTTCTCGGCCTCTTTATTGATGCTCTCATTGATGCTCTCTACCAAATGTTGAAAGGATGAATAATAACCGGGTTGTACATAGTAGCACAGGGTTTCTTTTTTCGGTGATATCATAAACGGCGTCTCATAAGAGATTGTGCTCCACGAATGACAATAATGAATTTCCGATAAAGCCACTTCCCAATAGCCGTTCAAATTTAAAGGCTTGGCCAAATGTATTGTAAAATTGGAACTAGCATTTTGAGGAAAAACCTCCGCAGAGGCGTTGCTAGGTGAGGTAACGTAAAATCCTCCTTCAGCCATTTTTCCTTTATTAAAGGTCTTGTATATAAGCCGCTTTAACCCAGTTGCTGAATTTTTCAGGCCAGCATTTCCATTTCACTAAAAAATACTCATTCCTACCCCGTCCTTTTTTCGCTAGAATTTTTTCTATCCTGTAAACGCGGTCCTGGTTAGGGTTTACTCTTTGTAATTCTTCGGGATAAAAAGACCCCGCTACACTTCCTCTTCTCCGTAATCTTTTAATGTGTACACTGGCCTTTGTCCTTGTAATGAAACACCAGTCACGGTAAATATTTCATTGGTGAAGGTCTGCTGATATCCCTTTTCAAAAGCCCCCTTTGTTTTAGAGACCCTCTGTCACGTTACTGAATTTGAGGGAAGCAACCAGATCACTGCTGCACCCTTAGGTGGGGGTGTTGGCCCCAAAAATGGTATAAAAGGGGGCCATGTGGGGTGTTGAATAGAAGCTTACTGACTGCTGATCCTGTGTATGCTAGTCATGCGATTTTATAATGTCTGTGTGTGTAGTTAGGAATCTGTAATCTGTGTGGATACTGAATATTTCCCTGCATGTGGTTGAGCAGTGGGCAGAGCCCGGCCTATGGACATGCTAATTAGCGAGGCCCTGTGGGACAATGGCACTCAATGGGCCAAGGACACACCTAAAGAATGAGGGCTGACACCTGAGGGCTGCCAGCAGGGAACGCAGGGATAGGCCGCTGGCCAGGTGACCTGCTGCAGCCAAGAAAAGACCAGGAAGGAGGGATAAATAGGCCATGTGGTCGACTCCATTTGGTACTCAGCTCAGCACTTCATCCCAGAGGCAGCAGTGCAGGGATCGAAGAGCCTGGAAGACCTGTGGACCCATCCTGATGCTAGGATGCGCAACAAGGACTTTTAAACCAGCAGCTGTAACATCTCTGCTAGAGCCTGCATCGAGAACTGGGAGATTTGATGCATGTAATGTATGATTCTTTAGCAACCTTACTCTCGTGCTTTTCTTTCTTGTGATAATAAACCTTTAGAGGATAGATTCTAAAGGATTGGCCCAGTGTGATTTGTGGGTAAGGTCCAGAGGGCAAATTGACCAGGGATCTGTGGCTGGTTTCTTGGAACCGGACAGAACTTGTTCGGGGTAGGTGGGATTGGGTGCTAAGACCCCCCACCGGTGTATGAGGCCTGGGGCCATCTGGGGCACGGATATTGCTGGGGTGTCGGAGGGGTTTTGCTCGGGAGGCTTCAGGCAGGCAGCTGAAGCGCTCTGTGGGACTGGTTTGGGGCCTGTTTGGAGAGGTCACCAGTCTGGGGGCTGTAAGGAGCCCCGAATTTGAGCAATTCGCCCTGAGCGGACGCCCTCAGCTGTGCCCAGACACAGCCTGGTCCGTCGCAGTGGCGTAGTCGGCAGGATCCACAGATCTTGGTCAATTGTGGTTTGGATCAGGACCCCACGCTGTCTAAATTTGATTTTTGGTGTTGAGAGTTTGGTTGGTTAAAGAGCTGCTGCAATGAGCCAGGGAATATATGGGTATGTCTACACTACCACCCTAGTTCGAACTAGGGTGGTAATGTAGGCAACTGGAGTTGCAAATGAAGCCCGGGATTTGAATTTCCCGGGCTTCATTCGCATGTTGCCGGGCGCCACCATTTTTAAATGTCCGCTAGTGCGGACTCCGTGCTACGTGTAGTGAGGAGTAACGGTAGTTCGGAATAGGAAGCCTAGTCCGAACTACCTAGCCGCGTGTAGCCGCGCGGCATGGACTCTGCACTAGCGGACATTTAAAAATGGCGGCGCCCGGCAAGATGCAAATGAAGCCCGGTCTTCATTTGCAACTCTGGTTGCCTACATTACCACCCTAGTTCGAACTAGGGTGGTAGTGTAGACATACCCTAAGAGAGTCTGGGCAAAAGTTCTCCGAAGGATTTGTGCTTTGGGAGAGGCATTGCCTTTAGGAAGAGGGCCTCTAAGGTAGAGATGGTAGTGTTGTTACTAGCCAGAGATGTGGCTGAAAGGGAGCAGAAGCGAGCCAAGGAATCTGCTGAAAGAAGGCAGAAGGCCGATGAAGAAATTGCTAAGAGAAAGCAGGAGATGGATCGGGAACTTGAGAAGAGAAAAGCAGAACATGCAGAGAGAAGGGCAGAGCATGCAGAGAAGATGGCCCTAGCCAAGGAGGAACATGCTAGACTTGACCTCCAGCTTAAGAGACTAAAAGAACAAGAGAGACTGTATCCTCCTGAAGGTTCAATGTGTAACTCTGTGGGTATGCGGTGTGCTTATGATATGGCAGACGTATTTTGCCCAGCTGATGTGATGACCCAACCCCAAAGCATGTGTGAATGCAAACCTTTTGTGTTACCTGTAGCTAACAGGGAGGTTTGGGAAGGGGGTGCATGTGGGTATGGAAAGTTTCCTGGAGCTGGTCAGGCTTACTGTAACCAAGGGGAAAGTGTCTCTACATGTGTGCCTGTGGCAGATAGCTGTGTGTCTGTGCAGGGGGGCAGTGAGCCTGTGGGTGAGGGACCCAAGGGCCTGTCTGATGCCTCAGAGGTGAGGCTGGAATCAGAACCAGGGCAGGAAGAGCCCAGAAATCAGGGAAATGTTTCTCTGGGGCAGCCTGGAGTGGCTGGCCAGAGTGAAGTTGTAGCTCAAGAAAAACATAAAGTCTTGGGAGATGAGGAGTTGTTGGCTGGTGAGGTTTGTGGAATTGAACCTGCACGAGGTGAAAAGGAGTGGTGTGAAGCACCGTGTGTGCGAGCGGGCGATTTGGCTGGTGGAAGTAGCAGTGGGGCAGTAAAGGAAGCTGTCTCAGTGTCTAGCTCTATGCCTGAAATTAGCCAGGGGTGTTGGGACAAGGGAGAAACTGTCTCTGGTTGTCTGTCTGTGTGTGGGGAAGAGTTTCTTCCTTTGTCTGAGAAAGATACCCCACAGCCCGTGTTGGCTGAGAGCAGGGCTGTTGTCCCAGAGTTGGGTCTGGAGGTGGCTAAGGCCCAGAAAGGAGGTGGCTCTAAGTTTGTGTCTGCTGGGGAGGAGGATGCTGTGACTTGGGTAGATCCAGGCAGTGTCGTGCCAGAACCCCAGAGATCAGACAGTGGTGACACTGATGTTGTGCCTGATGCTGCTGTGTTAATTTGTCAGGGACTCTAACCCAGACAGCTCGGTTCGTTGTCTGACCGCAAAGAGACAGGCAACACCAGCAAAGTCCAATCACAAGCTCTTTATTGAAGAGCGCACACAACAATAGAGAGCGGCCCGTCTCCAAAGAGAACCAGCCCCGATTTTAGTAACAGGTAGGCTTATAAAGACAGTTCCGTCGCGTCATAAGCTCTTCACCCAAGCCACTTACCCCCCTTTCTAGAAACTTTTAATATCTATGCATATCTTAGCCAACTATACATTGTGGCCAAAAGCGCTTCATAATGCATCAGTAACTTTCTTATCAATCACAAAAGGCAGGTACCAGGAACAAGGAGACAAAAGAGTCGGGTACAAACAAAGGGCAAAAATAGGGAGGTAAGATTAGCGAAGAGGAACAAAAACAGGGAGTTACTGACCAGTTCCCAGAGCAAACCATTCTACCTACAGTAGGTACAAATATATAATTTATCACTATCTTACTTTATAACCTAAGCCAGCATGGAGGGTGCGCCTCTGATTGAACCACATTCCTGGTTCTGGTCAAGAATACCCAGAGGCCTACGTAATTAGCCTTTGTTAACTTTCCTTAGCATAACGTTGACCAGGCCTTGTTTTCCTGGTCCCAACAATCCCCCCTTTGTCCCTGGAGTTCCCTATGGGACTCCTGGGACACCCAAAATAATTGGTACCTACTTTTTTTAGCGGTACACAACTTGGTACCAATCCATCATCCACAGTGGATCATAACATACAGCACTAGTAACCCACAAATAATAACCACAGCACTATGAATCGAATTATGGAGCCAGCCCCCTATGTTCGGAAACCAGTTAAATAAGCTACTACACTAGGAATCTCCTTTTTCTCCTCCACGATCCCTCGCCACTTGCACAAAGTGCTTTGCTCTGTCCCAGGTCGCATTATAGACATCAGGAATGTACACACAACACTCTTGTCCTATCAAGGCACATGTTCCTCCCTGAGAGGCTAGCAGAATGTCCAGCACTAAGCGATTCTGGAGAACCATTTGCCGGATTTTTTTCTGTTCAGTAGCCAAATCAGTTAACGCATCAGCAGTGGTATTTGCCATTATTTCCAGAATCCCTTGAAGCCTCATTATTCCTTCTCCTAACCTCCAGGTGGCTCCCCCACAAGCAAGGGGGAATCCTGCACAGGCCCCTGTCCAATCATTTAATGCTCGCCAAGTAAGAGGGCGAGATTCTTTAGCATCGGTCTCTGTATCTCACATGTTTCTGATCTTTCCTATGGGGAGGTGAGACCGATATACTATTGGGGGCTCTAGCCACGCTAGATAGCAGGATCTAGCCCAGGAAGGAAGGAGAATCAGGTATGCTTTATCTCCACACACCCAGTATACTTCAAATAAGGGTGTGTTCCACGGTGTCCAAATACGGAGACTATCAGGACACACAAGGAAGGGTCTATTGTCATCCATGTAGGGAGGAGTGAAATAGAGATTCCATTGGGGATCAAATATTTCAATTTCTTTCAAATTGGTACCCAATATGTGAGGTATTATAATAGATTTCTCACTGACTTTCACCAACCCATAAAATATTGAATGTAGGGGATCCCCAAAGGAGGCACCATTTACCGGGTCGTTGCCAGACCAACAGGTAGTTACCGGTATGGATTCCAGCATTTGCCCAAGTCATATTCTGAGTGCCTAAGGGATCTTTCCATGAAGGAGTCCAAGTCATATTTGCTGCGCTAAGGGCAATGGGAATCATGAGAAGGCCCTTTTGACTATCGGTTGGCATTAAGGAGCATACCCAGCAAGATAAGTTATGTAATGCAGGCATGCGAGTTTTCATTTCATGAGCAAAACGTAGGAAGGTATTAGTCTCTGATACCCTTATATTCCATACCACCAAAAGAGCAAGGCAACAAATAAAAGACAAAGTAACACACAGAGGACCCCGTAAATGTAACCAAGCCATTTTTCAGCAAAGGGGCACCACCGATCTAAGTCCTTTTCAACTGAAGCTTCAGGTCGCCCAAAGGGGTGGCAGTCCATTTGCCTTGGGAGCTAAAATCGTCTGCTTCTGGTTCACCCGTTTCGCGGTGGGGTGAACTAGCGTGGCTCCCTCGATGTCCGATGTCGTCTGCTTCTGAGGAACCCTTTACCTGGTCAGATTCCCTGGCGGTGCTCCTCTTGACCCTGGTATGATGAATCCAGGTGGGAAGTTCTTTAACCCGAATGGCAGTAGGGCTTACCAGGAGAGTCTCAAAAGGACCCAACCACTGAGGTCGAAGCGGAATCTTCTTATACGTTTTTACCCACACAGGATCACCTTTATCACTGGAGATCACAAGGTGTATTCTTCATAATGGGATGTAATGATTTAGAAGTTTCTTTGCCACTGTGATGGCATCAGCTTTCCTGCAGGGAATAAGCTTTTACCCATCCCCAAAACAAGCAAACAATCACCAGCACATATGCAAAAGATTGACATTTAGGCAATTGAACAAAATCCATTTGTAAATTCAGAAATGGTCCCAAAGGTCTGGTTGCCGAAACTGTCTTTACAGGTCTACCCTTGTTGTGGGCTTGGCAGACAGGGCAAGCCAGACAATAATCCTTGGCTGCTTGGGAGAATTTGGGAGCAAACCAATTTTGTTTTACCTTTGCCAACGTACGACAATCCATGGAGCACGGAGGCAAGGTGAGGTAGCAAGACCACTGGGGCAACAATGTGGCCATCAGAGCTGCACCAGTAGTGGTCTGGGTGCAAGGTGCACCCTGCCAGTCTCCACTCCTGCTTTTTCGACTCTGGGCTTGGTCTTGCAGGAGGGCCAGTTCTGAAAGAGACGGCAAAGGAGCTGGTGATCATAGGAGAGAAGGGAAAAAACAGCAGGTAGAGGAGCAGATTCCACTACGTTCCAGACAGTACAACCTGCAGAGCCTGTTACCAAAACTCCACTAAAATTATAGAAGCAAAAAGCCATTTGTGTAAAGCACAAAGTTAAGATTATTTAAGGGACTTAAATTATTTTTTCATTAAAACAACCATGTTGTACACACAACAATGTTTGAAATACATATATCACAATTAGGACACACGACAACTTTGGATAGAACACAGAACACCAACTTATTGTGTTATAACACAGAACCATGGTTCTTCTTCACTTACTTTTTAGCAGACATAAACGCTTTTTGATTATCTGAAAGACAAAGAAAACACTTCTACCCACATTGGGGTGGTGCATTATATTTTAGAATACTTTTTCTTTACAGATTTTCTTTGTTAGTTTTGATCAGCCTGCTGTTACCCAATGGTATGCTTTTGTTTTGCACACCAGCTTCAGAGGGTTTAAGTAAATTACTTTATTGTTCAATTAAGTTAAATATGACATACCTCAGTTTCCCTTTTGTACTGCAGACCAGACTTTTTTTTTTTTTTTTTTTTAATGTGTGAAGCTTCAAATGATTTACTGCTACAGAAACTCTTTCTTAGAACAAGGTGCTTGCTAGTTACTATTCCAGCAAGCAAAAAAAGTTTTTTTTTTTCTTCTTGAAAAGAATCATATACAATGTTACAGGCTTACTTATGGGGGACAATGCCCCCCCCCCTTTCCAGAACAGACAGGCAGTTTGCAGACACACACAACCTTGGATCTGAAAGCAAGCCAGAAGTGCTATCAGCTCAGCCTTAAACGGAAACACCGTGAAGTTTCTGGGCTTGGATTTTTAAAACAGTAATTAGTTTCCTTGGAAGACAAATGCAACCCGCAGGTGTGCAGGTTTTACAAATTTACAATGTATAGATTTCATTCTTTTGTACCAATAACCAGTTAAGTTCCAGTAAAATTTCTTATTTCTTTTTAATAGATTTAAAAAAGTGTCTGTAGCCAAATGTTTAAACTTGATTGTTTCTTTGCCTAGATGATTAAAAGAGGCTACAAGAAACAAGGAATCATTTTAAAGCAGGGTTCCTTTTACATATTACAACAATTGCTTAATTTCATCCACCCTCCCACAGAGTCACTTCTCACCTTCACATACCCTTTAATCACTTGACATAGTTCTTCCAAAGAAAACGTTCCTCATTCCCAGTGACGCTTTAATGTTTGCTCTACCTTCCTTATTCCTTTCACTACACCTATAGGGCTCCAAACTTCTTGCCTTCCCCTTTCACATGCTTTTTCCTTCTTATGGTCCATCCTGATTTCTGGTAAATGATGTCTTCCAATGACACAAGTCTGTTCAGTATTAATTTGGTAAGGAGTGTGGACTTTCCAATTAGCCCCCCACACCTCCTGATTCCTTTCAGTTATTTTTCGTGTTTCCTCTTTATCTGTGTATGCGGCATAAAAGGGAGGGGGGTGATGTTGTGCCAAATTCTCCCCCCTCAAGCTTGGTTGATACGGGTGTGCCAACTAAGAAATCCCTTTTTCCTACTTCTTGTGCATTATTTTTGGCACATAGGTGCTGCAGCTCTCACTGCAGGGCGGATTTTTTTGCTTTTTCTAAGCTTCACTTTTATCCCTCAGAGCTTTAATTTTTCTCTTTTCCAATTTGTTAAATGCTTACAGGTCCTTGAACCATTATGCACATACATATAGTACACAAGGGTGCCTTTCAGCAGTGTAGGGAAATGTTTAGACTAATCCCCACCTAAACTAACTCTACACACTCCAAAGAAAGAGTCTGCCGGGTCTAGAGTGTCAGACCTTAGCAGCTCATGAAATAAGGAGAGTTGTCACTTCCTCACATATCCGCTGAGTCTTGAGGTTCAGCTGACCCACTACCTTAGTCTTGAAATCAGGGTTTGGTCTGAAAGGACATTCCCTTTTCCAGTGTCCTGCCTCCCCACAATAGTGGCACTCATTACGACCAGGGTCACACTACCTTCACATCCTCGCCCTCTTGCTATTTTACCCCTTCCTCTTCCAATAGGTCCTCCCTGGTTATTATGACTCCACCCGGGGCCCCCTCCTCTGCCTCCTGCTACAGCCACTGCCAATAAGGATACTTGATCCCTCCTTTTGGGTTTTTTTTTTTCTTTCTCTTTCTTCCTCTTTCCCATTGTATACCCATGTCGCAATACTAAGCACTTCAGGTACTATTCCAGAAACTTTTCCCTTGCATCCTGTCCGAATTCAGATCCCAATTAGGCTCAGCGATGGGCATGGCTTCCCAAGCTTGATTCTGGTGACGTGCTACAGCCTTTTCTTTAACCTCTTGATGCTTATCCTCTGTGAGGAGGGTATCCAACAATTGGTTCACATCAGCCCAGGTTGGCAGGTGAATAGAGAAAAAGGTACAGAATGTTCTTTCTACCACCTCTGGAGCATAGGGTGGGGGAAGTTTAACAGACTTTTCCATACAAATGGCCTGCAGGGCCCTCTCCCTCTCTTTTGGCCTTATAATTGTACCATACAAATAAATACGCCATTTGTCCGGGTCTAAGATTAACCAATATGTCCCTAAGGGAATTCATTCTTTCTACGGAAAAGGTTCCGCAATCTGGCCAATCATTATCCGGGGACAAATGGGCAGTAAAAGAAGGCCATTGAATTTGACATAAATCTCTCATCCTGGACTTAGCTAAACCGGTTGTTCCAGAGATACCCTTCCAATCTCTGAGTACCAGGGACAACGGGGCGTCCCCCGGGCATGAACTGCCAGCCTGTCCCATTTCCCACGGTTAAGGGACTCTAACCCTCTAACCCGAGCGCTCACTTACCTGTCCAGGGACTCTAACCCCGAACACTCCAGGGACTCTAACCCCGAACACTCCAGGGACTCTAACCCCGAAGACCTGGATCCTACTCAACGGGTAGGTCGACGTTGCTGGATTTCTACGGGCTCTGGCTGGTTCACAGGACACGCCTTATCGCCGATGCAGGGATCAGTTCACCGGGCAAGGCTCCTCAAAACTGGAGGATGCGCGCTGCATTGCATTGGAGTCCGATCCTGCACCGGAGAGTCAGATGAGTCCCATCTGGGGTGCCAAATTTGTCAGGGACTCTAACCCAGACAGCTCGGTTCGTTGTCTGACCGCAAAGAGACAGGCAACACCAGCAAAGTCCAATCACAAGCTCTTTATTGAAGAGCGCACACTACAATAGAGAGCGGCCCGTCTCCAAAGAGAACCAGCCCCGATTTTAGTAACAGGTAGGCTTATAAAGACAGTTCCGTCGCGTCATAAGCTCTTCACCCAAGCCACTTACCCCCCTTTCTAGAAACTTTTAATATCTATGCATATCTTAGCCAACTATACATTGTGGCCAAAAGCGCTTCATAATGCATCAGTAACTTTCTTATCAATCACAAAAGGCAGGTACCAGGAACAAGGAGACAAAAGAGTCGGGTACAAACAAAGGGCAAAAATAGGGAGGTAAGATTAGCGAAGAGGAACAAAAACAGGGAGTTACTGACCAGTTCCCAGAGCAAACCATTCTACCTACAGTAGGTACAAATATATAATTTATCACTATCTTACTTTATAACCTAAGCCAGCATGGAGGGTGCGCCTCTGATTGAACCACATTCCTGGTTCTGGTCAAGAATACCCAGAGGCCTACGTAATTAGCCTTTGTTAACTTTCCTTAGCATAACGTTGACCAGGCCTTGTTTTCCTGGTCCCAACAGCTGGAAGAGGGGGGAGCGACTATGTGGGACCAGGGTGACCCCTTAGCCCGGGCACAAGGAGAGAATGAGGGACTGTTAACTCCGGAGCCTAATGATGGTGTGGACGTTTACAGCCATCTAGAGAGCAGCAAAGGGAGAGAGGGTGTCTCTGACCTTGTATCTTGTGAGTCTGTCTGTGTGCCTGAGAGGGGATTGTCTGTGAATCCACCGGAGGGGCCAGAGATGACTCGGGGAGTAAGGGAATCACAGGAGGAGTTGGTTGGGGCTCAGCAGTGCAAGGCTGCTGCAGAGCCAGAGAAGGGTGAACTGTTGCTTAAGGAAGCTCATAGGGAAGAGAGTCCTGGCAGTGCTTGTAGCAAGCAGTTTGCAGTAACTGAGAGAGGTGACAGGGCCTGGCTTGGAGAAGCAAAATACAGGACTATGTAGTACTTTAAAGACTAACAAGATGGTTTATCAAGTCTGATCTGAGGAAGTGGGTCTGGCCCATGAAAGCTCATCATCTAATAAACCATCTTGTTAGTCTTTAAAGTGCTACATAGTCTGGTGTAGCTGAAGCAAAATACAGGACTAACACGGCTACATTTCTATTACTATTCTACATGGCTTGGAGAAGGCATTCAGGAGAAAGCTCTGCCTGTAAAAGGCAGTGGCTTGTTGTGTGAGGCACTTGTGGCAGTGCCTGACAGACAGAGTTTGTCTGTTAACAGTGACTCCACTGACTTGGGTTTAGAGAAGCCCAGTGTGGATGATTGTAAAGAGATCTCAGAGGGACTGAGGGTTGTTCCAGATGAGGCAGGAAGAGCCAGAGAATTGGAGCAGGCTGATAACCCAGTGACTGTGTGTGACCAGCTTGCTGGGAAGTCAGTGTGTATGGTACAGGAATATTCCCAGGTGAAGGAGGAGAGTGGGAAGTTAGTGTCTCAGATTCAGGAGAAGGGCTGGGTAGCTAAGTATGCAGAGCAGAACAGCTGTGTGGTCACTCTCCCTAGGATGCAGGAGATGGCAATTAAGCTCCCATCTCTGGACATGGTGGACACTCATACTCAATCAGGGAAGTTGATATCTGGTTCCATGTGGAAACAGAGGTTGGAGATGGACAGAGGAGAGACTTGGGAGTCTACAGCTTACTGCTGTTACCCCACTGAGTGGGGGAAGGGGGAGAATTCCAGGGCCATTGTGAGCCAGGGAGTCACACCCAGCCAGCCCTTTGTCTTGGTCTGGCCAGAGGTTTCAGGCCTGGAGCCCAGAGGACAAGGGGGAGGGGCAGGACTTGCTTTGGCCAAGAAGATTTGCAGTTTAAACCTGAGGGGCCAAAACTGCAATGGTGTGGGGCCAGAGAAGGGGCCTGATGGAGAATGTTAATATACACCTGTTGGGACCAGGAAAACAAGGCCTGGTCAACGTTATGCTAAGGAAAGTTAGCAAAGGCTAATCACGGAGGCCTCTGGGTATTTTTGACCAGAAGCAGAAATGTGGTTCAAACAGAGGCGCACCCTCCATGCTGGCTTAGGTTATAAAGGTAAAATGAGTGATAAATTATATATTTGTACCTACTGTAAGTAGAATGGCTTGCTTTGGGAACTGGTCTGTAACTCCCTGTTTTTGTTCCTCTTCGCTAATCTTACCTCCCTATTTTTGCCCTTTGTTTGTACCCGACTCTTTTGTCTCCTTGTTCCTGGTACCTGCCTTTTGTGATTGATAAGAAAGTTACTGATGCATTATGAAGCGCTTTTGGCCACAATGTATACAGTTGGCTAAGATATGCATAGATATTAAAAGTTTCTAGAAAGGGGGGTAAGTGGCTTGGGTGAAGAGCTTATGACGCGACGGAACTGTCTTTATAAGCCTACCTGTTACTAAAATCGGGGCTGGTTCTCTTTGGAGACGGGCCGCTCTCTATTGTTGTGTGCGCTCTTCAATAAAGAGCTTGTGATTGGACTTTGCTGGTGTTGCCTGTCTCTTTGCGGTCAGACAACGAACCGAGCTGTCTGGGTTAGAGTCCCTGACACACCTGAGATAGGATTGTTCTTGTTACTGATGTTAATTCTTGTAACCAATGTATTATTGTTGCAGAGAAATGTAGAGGTATACAGTGTGCATGATCTTATGAAAATACCATGTAATCTGTCTGGAGATGTACCAAACGACAGACGGTATGTAAGGGGACATTGTGATGTTGCTATTTCATGGTTAATGCTTGTAACTGGTCTTGGAACTTCTTACAGGACAAAAAAGGGTTCAAGCTAGAAGGTCCTGGGTGAAAAGGGAAACTGAGGCATGCCACCAATTTGTTTTCATGGATAAGTGCAAAAATGCCTACACTATTTGGGATGAGAATACCTGCATTCACACAATGTTAATTGTGGTTCAGAGAGTTGCCAGAGCTGGCCTGGATAAATTCACTACTTTCTTCAGCTCTGGGCAAAATCACCTGACACACATGGGGATCATGCTACAAAGGCAGATCCAATTAGTTCTGGGTTTTACCAAGTTTTACCTTGGGATTCTAAGACAGTGCAAGGATGTGCTTGTCGCCATGACAGACCTTGCAGTAATGAATCCTATTTTAGGCAAACTGGGCTCTCATACACTGATCCTGCTCTGTACTGTTGTTTCTAACATTGGGTTAGAACATGTGATGAGACAGAGCCAAAACATGGGGAGGCCTATGATGCCCTCAGTGATGTTACTGGCATCACCTCCTGCATCAATTTTGCATTGGGGGTGTCATGTTACCGAATTTGAGGGAAGCAGTCAGATCACTGCTGCACCCATAGATGGGGGTGTTGGCCCCAAAAATAGTATAAAAGGGGGCCATGTGGGGTGTTGAATAGAAGCTTACTGACTGCTAATCCTATGTACGCTAGTCATGTGATTGTATAATGTCTGTGTGTGTAGTTAGGAGTCTGTAATCTGTGTGGATACTGAATATTTCCCTGCATGTGGTTGAGCAGTGGGCAGAGCCCGGCCTATGGACATGCTAATTAGCGAGGCCCTGTGGGACAATGGCACTCAATGGGCCAAGGACACACCTAAAGAATGAGTGGTGACTCATACCTAAGGGCTACCAGCAGGGAACGCAGGGATAGGCTGCTGGCCAGGTGACCTGCTGTAGCCAAGAAGAGACCAGGAAGGAGGGATAAATAGGCCATGTGGTCGACTCCATTTGGTTCTCAGCTCAGCACTTCATCCCAGAGGCAGCAGTGCAGGGATTGAAGAGCCAGGAAGAACTGTGAACCCATCCTGATGCTAGGATGTGCAACAAGGACTTTTAAACCAGCAGCTGTAACATCTCTGCTAGAGCCTGCATCAAGAACTGGGAGATTCGATTCATGTAATGTACTATCCTTTAACAACCTTACTCTCATGCTTTTCTTTCTTGTGGTAATAAACCTGTAGGCTACGTCTAGACTGGCCACAAATTCCGGAAAAGGGATGCAAATCAGGTAAGTCAGCATAGGGAAATCCGCGGGGGATTTAAATATCCCCCGCGGATTTAAATAAACATGGCCGCCGCTTTTTTTCCGGCTTGGGGAAAAGCCGGAAAAAAAGTGTCTAGACTGGCGCGATCCTCCGGAATAAAGCCTTTTTCCGGAGGATCTCTTATTCCTACTTTCAAGTAGGAATAAGAGATCCTCCGGAAAAGGGCTTTATTCCGGAGGATCGCGCCAGTCTAGATGCTTTTTTTCCGGCTTTTCCCCAAGCCGGAAAAAAAGCGGCGGCCATGTTTATTTAAATCCGCGGGGGATATTTAAATCCCCCGCGGATTTCCCTATGCTGACTTACCTGATTTGCATCCCTTTTCCGGAATTTGTGGCCAGTCTAGACGTAGCCTTAGAGGATAGATTCTAAAGGATTGGCTCAGCGTGATTTGTGGGTAAGGTCCAGAGGGTAAATTGACCAGGGATCTGTGGCTGGTTTCTTGGAACCAGACAGAACTTGTTCGGGGTAGGTGGGATTGGGTTCTAAGAACCCCCCCCCTGTATATGAGGCCCGGGGCCATCTGGAGCACGGATATTGCTGGGGTGTCGGAGAGGTTTTGCTCGTGAGGCTTCAGGCAGGCAGCTGAAGCGCTCTGTGGGACTGGTTTGTGGCCTGTTTGGAGAGGTCACCAGTCTGGGGCCTGTAAGGAGCCCCAAAGTTGAGCAATTCGCCCTGAGCGGATGCCCTCAGCTGTGCCCAGACACGGCCTGGTCCGTCACACCCTCACATGGTCTCCTTTCTTAAAAATCACTCGTGGGGCCTTTAGCGTAATGTCACGTCAATCGGGCGCCCTCAAATAGTTCTGCGATAATTTCTGTTGTATCCGTCTATGAATGCCTGCAACATGTCAATGCATCGGAAGCTGTTACAGGCTGTAAAATACCGCCACGTCTTGATTTTAAAGTTCTGTTAAACTGCTCCACAATTCCAGCCTTGACTTCGTTATTGGTAACAAAATGGTGTACTCTGTGTTGCTTTAGTAAAGGCTTTAGAGCCTTGTTTAAAAACTCTTTCCCTCGATATGTCTGTAATTTTTGAGGCACGCGGCCTTGTTTAAAAACAGCTTTAAAGGCTTTAGCTACTTCTGTCCCGGTTTTATTCTTTAGGGATACTGCCCAGGTGTATTTAGAATATCTACCACCATTAAAATATATTCACAGTCATCGTTGTGATCAGAATAGGGAGCCATGTCAACCAAATCCACCTGCCATTGCACGTCCACATCAGACACAACCGTTTTATTTCTTTTAAATTTAATTCTTGCTGGTTTATGTAACGTGTAAGCATCTTGATCCGCAAGTCAGTCGGCTAACTGCTTTTAACTCAGAGTTTTGTGGTGCCTTTTAGCAGCCTGAAATAAGGGCGGCACTCCCCCAGAACTTCCAACTTCTCTGGGCGAATAATAAATTGCCTTTAGCAAGTTGTCCATGTCTAACCTGTCTTACCTTAAAACACAAATATACACAAACATGGCTCTTACTTTTTGTTTTATTGAATACAGTGTGGAAGCAAGGGATTTGTATGCAGCCATTTTTAGGTTTGTTAGCCTAACTCTTGCTCTGCTACTAACTCTGAGGCCAGACAACGCGATATTTGTAGAGACACTGTCTCCCCTTAGCTTTAGGAGATAAGGATGGAATGCTGAATGCTGACTCCGGCAGGGACCTTGGGATAGGGTAGCATCTGGGAGGAACTAAGATAATTGTTAGCCTTGTTATATGTAAAGGGAAGGTATATAAACTGCTTCATAATTGCTTGTATTTCAAAGATCTGCCTGGGGGGTCTCTCCCCTGTCCGAATCAGGCTTCCCTTGCAATATTGCTCGAATAAACTGCCTCTGGCTACTTGTTTCTTACAAACTCAGAGTGAAGGCCTGTTTTCTTCCACAATTTGGTGCCCTGACTTGGATGGCAATGCCAGCTGAGACAGCGACAGCGGCTACGGACCATTCCCCTTTTTGACCCCCAGGGCGCCACATGAGAGGTAAGAGATCTTTTGAAATCTCTACTGGGGGTCAGAGGAGGACTGGCCGCGGGGTGTCTGCTTCTTGTGGGCTTACGCCATCCAAACTTATTGAATCTGCAACAAGGTCAGATGCAAAGTGGTGCTGGGGATTTGTTTTTGCCGCCCCCAATAAGGTCAGTTAACGCGGTTCTGAGGAATGTGTTTTGCTGCCCCCGAGTAGATTAAGTATAGTTATTCTGGGGGATTTTTGTAGTGCCGCCCCCAAGTAGAGCTAGTTGATGTGGTTTTGTTGATGCGGTTGTGGTGCCGCTCTGAAAATGGGAAAGTTGTATTGAGTCCGGACATAGCGAACTATAGGTTCCTGCGGTTATGGGAGGAACAGTGTTGGTTGCTGCCCCAAATATGGATGAGGTCCATAAAGAGAGATGCATCTACATATGGAAAATGTAGAAAACTGTGAAAAATAAATAAAAAAGAGAAAAAAAGAAGAGAAACAGAAAGAGAGACTTTTTGTGTGTGTGTAAAGTGAATGAGTTTGAATGTAATGAGTGGAGTGTGAATGCCGCTGTCCAGGTCTGAGACTTAAGCTGATTCCAGCTGCACCAGGACTACCCCACGAGGGAGTTCTGAACGCAAGGGGGCGGGGGGTCAGCGAACCTCAAGACCGAGCGGATATGTGAAGGAGTGACGACTCCCCTTATTTCATGAGCTGCTGCTAAGGTCTGACTCTCTAGACCCGGCAGACCCCTTCTTTGGAGTGTGTAGAGTTAGTTTCCTATGAGCCACTGAGCGGACAGGGAGCGGACAGGATACTCCCCTGAGTGACTAAACTGGGTGGGGGTCAGTCTAAGCATACCCCCACCCCGCCGAAAGGCACCCCTGCGTACTACATGTACGTGCATCATGGTCCAAGGACCTGTAAGCATTTGACAGATTGGCACAGAAGGATTTGATCAAGTGGGGAACTGAAAAGGAAAGTGGAAACATCAAGAAAGTAATAATAACATCGCTAAAAACCCTCACACTAAAAGAGAAAGAAATTAAAGCCCTGAGGGATGAGATTGAGGCTCAGAAAAGCAAAAATCCTCCCTACAGTGAGAAACATAACTCACAAGCAGCAGCGCCTCTGTGCCAAAAGAATGCACCAGGAGTGAGAGGAAAGGATTTCTCAGCTGGCGCGCCCATATCAACTGCACCGCCTCTCCCAAGCTTAAGGGGGGAATTTGGCCCAACATCACCCCTCTACTCCTCTCTATGCCCAGCCCCATACGGGCCATTGCTGTACATCATTGAAGATAGAGAGGAGGCACAAAAGATAACTGAAAAGGATCAGCTCTTCCCTCTGGAAAAACGGGCTCTAGTAACAAATCTGCCCCATCCAAAGCAAAGCACTGAGTTTTGGAAGAGACTTAACAGCTTGTGGGAAGTATTCCTCCAAATTCTCAAGGAAGGAATGCCTGACGACCAGCAAGCCATATTGGCCCTAGGCATTTTGGTTGGAAACATACACAGAACACAACACAGGGGCAGGAAAGGGCTGCCAAGCAACTTCAGGAGATTCTCAAGCCCCTTGTTAGCAAATAGATAACTACAGTCTCTCCGGCTGGAATCGCAGGCAACCCAAGGATGTCTCACAACGCACGAGTGGGGGCCAGCCGGGCAAAGTATTAATAAATAGTCAAAACCTTCCACTCACATGCCGTTATGTTTGGCTCGAGGGCGTGGGAGGAGGTAAATTAAAAGCCACCCTAAGTCAACTGGTAGAAATTGAATTTGAAGATGTAATCACTGAAAGCCAAATCTGCCCTAACAAGGAGACACATTCTGCGGCATAGAGCATGGGGGAGTGATCCACCCCAGAGCCAGCAGCATAGATCAACCCTGCTGCAGCTTGGCTGTTACGAAAACCCCCTGTACTAAGAAGTTTAAAAATTCCTCTTAGCTGACTTCAATAATAAATATTTGAATAAAGCCATTTAGCAGGAATCAAGAAAGACAATAAGAAGGAAAAAGTGTGTGAAATGAGGATAAGAAGTTTGGAGCCCTATGGGCAAAGTAGAAGGAATAAGGAAAGCAGTAATACAGTCATTGGAAAGTTAAATTAATAGGAATGAGGAAAGTTTTTATATGAGGGACAAAGTAGGGGTATGTCTACACTGCCCTCCTAGTTCGAACTAGCGGGGTAATGTAGGCATACCGCACTTGCAAATGAAGCCTGGAACAGTAACTGGCCAACACCTAGTATTAAGAAAAAGTTTCTATAGCAGTAAAGCCTCTCAGTACCACCTGTGAATAATTTGAAACTTCACACATTACACCTGATCCACGGTACAAGAGGGAAATTGAGGCATGCCACCTTTAACTTAATAATTGAACAATGAAGTAATCCACTCAAACCCTCTGAAGCTGGTGTGCAAAATAAAAGCATATAATCAGGTAACGGCAGGTTGATCCAAAAATTAGCAAGGACATCTGTAAAGGAAAAGTATTCTAAGATATAATGTGCCACCCTGACGGGGGTAGAAATGTTTTCTTTGTCTTTCAGAACATCAGAAAGAGCTGGTACCAGCTGAAAAGTAACTGAAGAAAAGGAAAAAAACAACAACACAAACCATGGTTCTCTCTGTCATGACATAATGTTGTTTGTGTTCTTGTTCTGTCTAAGTATGTTTTGTGTTGTTTTAATTAATATGTCTTGCAAATGTTGTTGTGTGTAGGATATTGTTTTTAATGAAAGGATATTTGAATAAAGCAGAAGAGTGAGCTTAAACAAAACAAAATTAATAATTGGGCCCAATCAATTGGCAACTCTAAACTTAATCAATTGGCAACTTTAAAATTTAGTGAAAGGATAATAGTTTGGTAATTGTTTAAGCTAGGAGAATGTTAACAATGTGGCCACAGGTAAAAAATAAAAAAAGAAGGTAGCCATAAGGCTGTTATTGCTGCAGCTCCTGCTACTCCTAGGAAGCTGAAGGAAAGGAGCAAGGAGTGCACCACGTGAAAAGGAGGACTGGGAGTGGGGTACCAACCCCCACTGGGTTCACTTTGCTTTAATTGCCACACTAAAGAAATATTTAGCTTTGCAACTTGCACATTAACCATGAAATGGCGCCAGGAGAAAACGCCAGCTGGCAGCAAGGGGCAGACAACCGCTCCTCCCCCTCGGCATGCTGCGACGCAGCCCCGCCCCTGGGTATCCAACGCTGTGTGCGGGGGGACATTGGGGGAGGGGTGGAAGAGGGTGGAACGGGCCCCGGCGGGGACTTTAAAAAGCGCCCAGTGAGCAGGAGGGGGGGAAGGACCGTGGGGCAGTGGTTCCTCCCCCCACATTTGAGGTGGGAACACCAGACCCCAGAGAACGGTGGCGAGGAGCCCGGGGATCCCGTCAGAGCGGTTTGCCGTGGCCGCGGTACTCCGCACCGCGCCGGGCTCGGCGGACGTGGTGTCCCGGTTGTGCGCCGGCTGGGCAGCACCTCCCGGTCTCTCCGCCGGGGCCGCCTGCCCCGCTCTAGCGTGGGCCGCTGCTGGCCCGTCACACACCTCCCCCCTCGGAGGCTTTAGGCACTCCCCCTCATCGCGGTCCTATAGTCTAGAAAAAAAATCTGCGTTCTGGTGTCTCTTACCCGGCCAGTGGCTTATTTCAAAACTATACAGCTGTAAGGACAAGTACCACTGCATAATGCGTGAGTTTGTATCTTTCATTGAATTGAGCCACACTAGCGGGGCGTGATCCGTTACCAAGTAAAATTTATTTCCACACAAATAATACCTTAGGTACTCTACCGACCATTTCACGGCTAATGCTTCCTTTTCGACCGTGGCATAATTCTGTTCTCTGGGCAGGAGTTTCCGGCTGGCGTACAGGATTGGGTGTTCTGCCCCTAGGTGTTCCTGCACCAAGACCGCTCCAAGTCCTACTTGAGAGGCGTCTGTGTAAAGAAAAAAAGGTTTTTCAAAATCTGGTTGCGCCAACACCGGAGCGTTCGACACACGTTCTTTTAATGTCTCAAAGGCCTGTTTGGCTTGTGAAGTCCACTGCACCTGCGTGGGCTTGCAGTTCTTTGTGAGCGCCATCAGGGGTGTGGCTATCATGGCAAAGTTTGGGATAAATCTCCGGTAATAACTGGCCAGCCCCAAGAATTGTCTCACCTGCTTCTTTGATCTGGGGGCCGTATAGTTCTTAAGGGTCTGTACTTTGCTGGCCAGGGGCTTCAACTTCCCCCCTACCACGGTGTACCCCAAGTACGATACCTCCGATTTGGCTAGATGACATTTCTTCGGGTTCACCGTTAGGTCCGCTCTTTCCAGAGCTGCCAATATGGAGCAAATGTGGTGCAAATGCTCCTCCCAGCTGTTGCTGTAGATGACAATATCGTCTATGTAGGCAGCGGCGAATGTTCGGTATGGGGCTAGCAGTTGGTCCATAACTCTCTGGAAAGTGGCCGCTGCTCCATGGAGGCTGAAGGGCATCGTTCTAAACTGAAAGAGGCCGAAGGGGGTGGAAAACGCTGTCTTTTCTCTGGCTTCGGGTGCCAGGGGGATTTCCAAGTATCCTTTTGTTAAATCCAACGTGGATAGATACTTGGTGTGCCCCAGCCGTTCCAGGAGTTCGTCGACCCGGGGCATTGGATAGGCGTTGAACCGGGATATGGCATTAACCCGTTGAAAGTCGATGCACAATCTAGTCGTTCCATCCGGCTTCGGGACCAGTACGATGGGACTACGCCATTCACTCCGTGACTCTTCAATCACACTCCACTGCCGCATCAGTTGTACCTCGTCCCATACGGTCTTCCACATCTTACGGGGTAAGGGTCGGAGGGGCTCCCGTACTACCTTTCCTGCCTCCGTGATAATCCGGTGGCAGCCCAACGAGGTGCGGCCCGGCTTAGCTGTAAGCACTGTCCCGTACCGGCCTAGTATGTCCTTAAGTTGCTGTGGCTGAGGGGTCGTCAACTTGTCGCTTAACTTGACCTCGGTTCCCTTCTGACTGTCACCACCCCAGGGTCTGAGGTCGTCCTTGATGGGTATGGGCGTTACTAGCAGGTTCTCTGCGGTGTTCCACTTCTTCAGAAGGTTCACGTGGAAGGTTTGATTATCCTTCCGTCGCCCTGATAGGCGGATTTTGTAGTCCACGGCCCCGACACGTCAGAGCACTTCGAACGGACCATGCCATTGGGCCATTAGCTTGGAGCCGGGTGTGGAAAGAAGGAGCAATACCTGGTCTCCTGGCTGGAATTCTCTTACCTGTGCCATTTGGTTATAGTATAGTGCTTGTCTTTCCTGACCCCGCGTTAAGTTCGCGCGGGCAAATTCACCCAGCCGTTGTAGTTTCCCTTTTATCTGTGGTATATAGTAGGCTGTCCCGCGGCAGGCGGTGGTTTGTTCCTCCCAGTGGTTTGCAGGTAGTAAACAGACGTTCGGATCTGCTTGATCTTTAACATCCGACACAGCTCCTTCATAACCCGGGACGTAATGTTTGTCCCTTGGTCCATCAGAATTTCTTTCTGTAGTCCCACCCGCGAGAAAATCTTAACCAGTTCTCTGGCTAGAGTGGGCGCCTTAGTGTTCCGCAGTGCTACCGCCTCACGCTATCGAGTCGCGTAGTCTACCACCACCATGATATATTGGTGTCCCATGCGAGAGGCCTCCAGGGGACCAACCAAATCAAAGGCTATACATTCAAACGGAGTTTCTATGACCAGGAGGGGGATGAGTGGTGCCCGCGCCACACCCGCCGATGCCGCCCTCTGACACTCCGGACAGGAGGCACAAAAGTCATGTACCGCCTTATAAATCCCCGGCCAAAAAAACCTCTGGGTTACCCTAGCCAAGGTTTTCTCCCATCCCAAGTGTCTGGCCCAGGGGTTGGCATGGGCAAGGTGGAGCACCGCCCGCTGGAGTCACGAGGGGACTAACAGCTGTTGTCTCTCTCCCTCCCCCTCCAATTCCTGGGTTACCTGGTACAGGCAGTCATTTCGTACCTTGAAGTTTGGTCCCTGGCGCTGACCTTGGGGTTCCTCTCCATTTTCGTCCTCAGTCACGGCTTGGTCCCAGGCATTTCGCACCATCGGGTCCTCTCTTTGCTCCCGGATGAAGTCGGTGCTCCGCCCTATTTCCGTGTCTTTGTCCACCACTTGCTCCTTGTCCCATGTAGTTCCAACGTCGTCGTCTCCGGGTTTGCCCCTCCCTGGGGCCAGGAACCCCTCGACGGCCGGGGGGGTCCCAATTCTCCGCTGCCCCCGGGGCCTCCCCTCCCGTGTGCAGTAGCCGAGTGAAGCCTGGCCAATCTCTCCCTAGTACCACCGGGTAGGGCAAGGTGGGGACCTTCCCTACTCTCCACCTTTTCTTGCTTCGCCTGTCCGCCAGCTGTACTTGTACCGAGGGATAGGCCCTGACCTCCCCGTGGACACACTGCATCAGCACAGGGTCTCCTTCTTTTCGCCCGGTAGGGATGAGGTCTTCCCACAACAACGTGACGGCGGACCCCGAGTCTACCAAGGCTTTTACCACTTCTCCTTCGACCTTTACTGTGGCCATCATGGGAGCTCCTATCCCCGACACCGCTCGGGGCTCGTGAAACCTCCCTGCCTGGCCTAAAGTGCAGTCCATTAGGGGGCAATCCCTCTTGTAGTGTGCCTCCTGGCTACTCAGTCCCTCCTTCCCGCGTTGTCTCTGCCTCTGCCCCTTCCACCGGCCTTTCGGGCCATACTGGGGCTAACTTACGACTGGCTCCCAGGCCACCCCGGGGGCCTCTGAACCGCCCCCTTCCTCCTGTGCCGCTGCCGGATTGTGGTCCCCCTAGCTTCGATCCTTGGCAGGTCGTCCGGGGGCCACTGTCCTCTCCCTCCTCAGCGGCCATGTAGGCTTCCATCAAGGCTACCGCCTCGTTCACTGTTGTGGGTTGGTTCTTCTTGACCCACTTCTGGCCTTCTCGGGGCAGGATACTGACGAACTGTTCGAGGATTATTAGCTCCATCACCTGCTCAGCTGTTTTTTGTTCTGACTCAATCCATTTCCTTGCCTATTCGCGCAGCCTCTGGGCCACCACCCGAGGTCGCTCTTTGGGTCCGAACCGTTGCCGGCAGGTGTCTGGGGTGACCCCCAGCTGGTCCAATACGGCCTCCTTCACTTTAAAATAGTGCAAAGCGTCCTTGGCCGCTAGGCTCCATATGCAAGTTGTGCCGGCCCGGTAAGGTACGGGGTGAGTAGCGTCGCCCGCTGGTCCTCCGGCCACCGGGCTGCGGTAGCCACCCTCTCAAAGGTGGTTAAAAAGGCCTCTGGGTCGCCTTGGGGGCCCATCTTAGTCAGACGGAGAGGGAAGGTTCCCATCCCCGACCCCTGTGGCCCTCCGCCTCCCCCAGTGGGCGTCACCGGTCCGGCTTGCTGAGCGGCCTTGACCCACCGCTCCTGTTGCGCGCTCAGCTCCTGCACCAGTTGCCGCTGTTGGTCCTGAAACTGAGTGGCCAGTTGTTGCAAGAGCTCCGCCTGCTGCTGCTGCTGTCATTGGGTTTCCCCGATCCAATCCAGCAGCTGCCACGGTTCCATTGCGCCGTCAGTCCTCCTTTACGCTCCTACGGTCGATATAACCATGTCTTTGTTTACAAAGGCATCTCTAGTGGGGTGTCACAATACCCACATTCTCCACCAGATATGACGGGTTTAGTCCTGGGTGCAAGCACGCAAACCCCAACTTGGGGTCATGGCCCAGCGAGCCTGCCGTCTTACTGTTATAAAGTCACCAGTTAAATGGGCGCGGGCTCCCAAGATACCCCCAAGAGGGGTAGACTGGGGCCCAGCAAGCCCTGCGTTTCGGATTCCCCTTCTTGGGGCACCTTGAACGGTCCCTCAGAGTTCTCGTGGAGGAGGTCCCTACCACTTCGTTCCCGTTTGCTTCTCTCTAGCGTTGTGAGCAGCGTGGAGGGATAAGAGGGGTGGCTAGGGGGACCTGGGCCCGCCCTCTCCACCGGGTCCCAGCCTGGGGCCCTGAGGGTTTGGGTCTTGACCCTTACCCGGATGACGGGGTCCCACCCCGTAACGCATCAGCCCACGGGTGCCAGTACGGCCCTGCCCCGGGCTGCTTCCTAGCCTCCCCCGAGTCAGCAGTTGTGGGGCCCGCGCCGTCCGTCCTTACCTCGCTGCTGTAGGTGCAAGAGAGTCCATCCCGTGGCTCTCCAGAAGTCCCAGCTTCCCGTCTCCACCGGGGGGGGGGGGGGGGGGGGGGAGGAACTGCTTCCCTGGCATCCTTCTCCTTACTGCTCCGGGGTGGTTTTTAAATGCCCCGCCAGAGGTCACGCTGTCCTCGTCGTCCCCGCCCCCGGCGTTGCTGGCGTCCCCGCGTAGGGCCACAGGGGGCGGGGTTGCATCCCGGCGTCCCCCGCCCGGGGGTGCGCACGTCCAGGCTGGCCCGGCGGTAGGCACGGTTTGCCACGGCTGTGGGACTCCGCGCTGCACCGGGCTCGGCGTATGCGGCGTCCCGGTCGCGCGCCGGCTGGGCAGCGCCTCCCAGGCTCTTCGCCGCTCTAGTGCGGGCCACTGCTGGCTCGTCACACATGGGCATCGCTAACTTGCTTTCATTTGGATATCATCAACCAGGTCCTCAAGAAACAAAATAGAGCCTCCCGAATGTGCATTGTGCCCTGAACAGACCCCTGTCCCACAACCAGTACTAGTAATAATAGGACAAATGTCACCAGACTGGCTAATCAAATTGGCAAGCGCCTGATTCGGCAACAACGGGGCTTAGCAGATACCATCACAGACTGGTTTGGGCTGGAAACTCTGTCAGTGATATCCAATGCCTGTGAAGGCCTAGACACCAGCCAAGCCAACCGATTAAGCCTAAATAGTTTGAAGGATTTGTCCAACTCTGTGTCCACTTCACTAGACCTAACCAGATATTTGGACCAGAGACTGATTGGATTGCTAATTAATGGTACTAAACTAAAGGCATTAGAAGAGCAATGTTGGAGGATAGGGTAAGCTTTGACCACCCAGCCCTTATGGAGGTGGTGAGTCCCCATCTCCCCCGTACCCATCCATGGGAGTGGGGAAGTAGAGCATTCACGAGGACCCAAAGGCCCACCTGGAGAAGCCATAGTATAACCTTTTGCTTTTTGGCCCCTCTGGGGATTCCTCACTCACAATGAGCCAGAATGGTAACCTCCCTGCCTGTACCAAAGCAGGGGCATATAGATAGATCGAGGGCATCGCTTATTCTGAAGGTGTGGGGGCCTCCTTGTACCTAGGGATTGTTGCACCCACTCTAATAAGGAAATTCTATGTACCTGCCCATATAACATCATGGCAAATCTGTCTAGGTTTGATGTGGTCGTCTCAGAGAAACAAATGCACACCGAGCTGGTCCAAATAAACGGTACCTACTGGTGTTTGACTACCCAGACAGACCACTCCATTGAACTAAATGGAAGACCCTGCCCCTTTACATAGCCATCCATGTGCATAACGGTCCCTCTCCAGGCAATCCTGACCATTGACGGGACGCGGCTCTACTGCACTTCGGCAATGACAGATAACCTAACATGGGATCCTGAGTGGCATGGAGGAAGTAAATACCAAGAGGAGGGTTTACTGGCCCTGTAGGCAGAGATCGAGGAGTTGGTGGCCGATGCTCAAAGGTATGTCAGGGTTGGCCGTCTGAGGTACACACAGATAGGAGAACCGTAGACCATGCCAAAACACCTTACTCTGAGGCACTCAACCAGGCAGTAGAGGTCAAAACTATAATCATGAGCAGCTCCTTTACTGGCGACGAAATACTTTGGGGATGAATTTGGGTAGTGTTCTGCCAAATTCTGTGGGGAGTTTCAGTTTTAACATTTATAATAGTGCTAGTGCTGTACCGGTGCTTCCAAAGTAAATTAAAAACCCTGAAACTATTGTATTTAACCTGGCAGGTTAAAGAACCCTAAAGTCAAGAGGAAGGAACTGTAGGGGTAAACTGAGGCAGTCCATGGTATCTTGCTGAGAATTTTCAACTCAAATCCTAAATTTGAGGTCTGGGAAACACACAGACAAACAGCTAAACTTGACCCTGGTTTCCCTGACAGCCACATTCCAGCAGGGCCTTAACAGAGTGGCTGGTACCATAACATAATTTCTTTATTCCTAGAAAATAAGCTTGGATCCAAAGGAGCCAGCTGGCTTTTAGCTCAGAGAATAGAGGCTCTTCTGTCCATCATCAAAAGACCGCTCTAGCCCCACGCTGGAAAGGCCCATACCAAGTTCTGCTAACCACCAACACGGCTGTGAAGTGCCAAGAACTGACTGTATGGACCCATGTTGCTCACTGCAGAAAGATCCCTCCATCTCGAAATGATCCTACCCCGACTGCTGATAAGCCTATCTCTCCTAGTCCTGCTTTTCCTCCTGCAGGACAGCAGGAGACAAGAACAAGGTGAAGTGCTGGTAACCTCTCCCCTGCATGATGCTGAACCATGACTGTTTCAGGAAAAAAGAAGAAAAGTCTGCTCCGCTGACACCGCCAAAGCCCAGAGATTTCTGACTACAAAAGGACATTAAGAACTGGTCCTGGTGGAAGAAGCGAAGTATTATATACTGATAAGGAGAAACTTGTGGGAGTGGTTTGGGTTTCTTCCAGAGTCCAGGCTCTGTGCTTATGGACGGGTAACATCAGCATGTACTACCCTCCCTAATTGGCTTTCAGATGCAATTAGCCCTTAAGTTCCAAATATCCTTTAATTGGATTACCTTAATACCCGACCGATTCCAAAATCTGCTTTCACTCCTACCAGAGGTCCAGAAAATCTCTGAACTACAAGGTCAAATTCATGTACCCCAAAATACATATCAAATTGAGAAACATGCTTTCCATACAGCCTATAAAATATCTTTCTTGTGTACTAATTATGATATATTGTGTTAAGTTACTACGATTTTGAAACAGACCCATCATAAAATTATATTGGGATATTAATGCTTTTAGTGCTTTTGCTTATTTTAGGCACATTTTATTGTTGATGGGAAAAATGTAATAATAGAAATAGCTTTTATGTTTGCACTAATCATGTATTGCCGTTATAATTAACCATAACTTGTGGGGTCGATCCCTTTGATATGGAAACAGAAATACAATGCCTAATGAAAATAGAGGTTTAGAAAGTTAGTTGTGCTAAAAGCACAAAAGGGGGGGCAGTGTGGAAGCAAGGGATTTGTATGCAGCCATTTTTAGGTTTGTTAGCCTAACTCTTGTTCTGTTACTAACTCTGAGGCCAGACAACGCGATATTTGTAGAGACATGCTGTCTCCACTTCGCTTTAGGAGATAAAGATGGAATACTGACTCCAGCAGGGACCTTGGGATAGGGTAGCATCTGGGAGGAACTAAGATAATTGTTAGCCTTGTTATATGTAATGGGAAGGTATATAAACTGCTTCATAATTGCTTGTATTTCAAAGATCTGCCTGGGGGGGTGGGGTCTCCCCCCGTCCGAATCAGGCTTCCCTTGCAATATTACTCGAATAAACTGCCTCTGGCTACTTGTTGCTTACAAATACAGAGTGAAGGTTTGTTTTCTTCCACAACAGAAACATCTTAACTTTTAGAAGTCAGACTTTTTTTTGAGGCAAAACCAGCGTAATATAAACAATGTATTTTTATCAATATTCAGCTTAATTTTTTTGACCCCTTAGGTCGAGGTTCTGACACACAAAAAGTTTTGTGATCGATTTTACAAACCCTTTTACATGCCGAACGACCAATTTTTGCTGACACCTTGTCTGCCTGATTCACTGCTCTACAGCCAAAATGCTTCTGAAATAAATGCAGTCAAACTTTACTAATTCTGGGTCACTGAGAATGAAAATGATGCTTAAAATTGTTGATTGGCTCTAGTTTTCAAGATATGCTATTGGGTCAGTATATACGACCCTTGACTTGCGAATGGCGGAGGATAAGTGAGTTATAAAGGGAAGGGATCTCAATTTAAACCAGAAATGACTAAAATACATCTTTGACTGGATCTATGAATAAATCTATGACTGGGTTTGGACAGTACTTGCTTTTTAGGCAAAACAATGAATGATGCAATCTGAAGCTGGTATTGCATCATACATGATATGAATTGCATCATGTTATTCCTAGAAGTCATGGATGTTTTGCTGCATAATGGCAATGTTTTGCCATCAATTCCAGTTGGCCATGCAGTCCATATGAAGGAAACCTATGACAACATGAAACAACTTCTGAGGTGCATAAACTATGACCAACATCAGTGGCAGCTTTGTGGCGATTTGAAGGTTGTTGCTCTCTTGCTTGGTCTGCAGACTGGATACACAAAGTACTGCTGTTTTCTCTGCGAATGGGATAGTCGTGCAAGAGATTCCCACTACATCAAGATAGATTGGCCACTCCGACAGTCATTGGAACCTGGGAGGAAAAGTGTTCAGCATCCACCACTTGTTGAATCAAGGAAGATTTTGTTACCACCCTTACACATCAAGCTGGGTCTGATGAAGAACTTTGTCAAGGCCATGGACAAAACACAAGCAGCTTTCAAGTACCTCCGTGGAAAATTTCCAAGGTTAAGTGAAGCTAAGATAAAGGAAGGTGTCTTTGTTGGTCCTCAGATTCGTGAACTTCTTCGAGATGATGCATTTGACCATGCACTGCGTGGCAAGGAAAAGACGGCATGGAAAGCCTTCCAGTCAGTGGCAATAAATTTTCTCGGAAACAACAAGGCAGACAACTACAGGTTGTTGGTGGAAAACCTCCTCAAGGCATACAAAAGCCTTGGTTGCAACATGTCACTAAAGATACATTTTTTGCACGCTCATCTAGATTTTTTTCCACCGAACTGCGGAGCAGTGAGCGACGAGCACGGCGAGCGATTTCACCAGGACATTGCAACAATGGAGAAACGCTATCAGGGCAAATGGAGCCCATCAATGCTTGCAGACTATTGCTGGACAGTGACAAGAGATGCTCCATTTAATGAATACAAGAGACAAGCCAAGAAGCGCCGAGTAGACACTGAATAGGACTAAACTATGTACATAATAGTTTTTTGCCTTTTGTTTCATAATAAATTTTATTTATATAACCCTTTTGCTGATTTTTAAAGTGTTACATAAACAGGACAGGTGAAATATTATCATGTAAAGCAACCATAAACACATGAAAAGACCTAGGTTTACAATTTATGATTAAAACTCTACTATCTACACAATATACATAGACGTAAAATGTAAAAACTTAAATATCTTGGAAACAGTAGCCAATCAGTTGTTTTAATTGTCATATTTGAATTCAGCACCTCAAAATACATAATAAATAGCACATTTTATCTCTGAAGCAGACGACTTCTAAAAAATTGTAGACCAGTGTTATCAGAAACATCACCGGGTCTGAGACCTCTCTTACCTCTCTGATCATTTTGGCAACTTCAGATACAGTTTCATTGGTCATGTTAAGCTTTTTCCATTTGTAGCCTTCGGCTATAATTATATTTAGGGCCCGTGCAACATTCAGTTTAGAAGAAATACGTCTAAGTCGGTAAAACTCCTCTGAACGGGTACACAACAGATATTTGAGGCTAAATGGATTGGGGGATTTTTCTGCACATGGTGCACAGATTTCAATCATCTGATTTTTCAAGCAGTGGAAAAAGATTTTTACTACAATGGCTCTAATAATCATAGAATCATAGAATACTAGGACTAGAAGGGACCTCGAGAGGTCATCGAGTCCAGTCCCCTGCCCCCATGGCAGGACCAAATACTGTTTAGACCATCCCTGATAGACATTTATCTAACCTACTCTTAAATATCTCCAGAGATGGGGATTCCACAACCACCCTGGGTAATTTATTCCAGTGTTTGACTACCCTGACAGTTAGGAACTTTTTCCTAATGTCCAACCTAAACCTCCCTTGCTGCAGTTTAAGCCCATTGCTTCTTGTTCTAGCCTCAGAGGCCAAGATGAACAAGTTTTCTCCCTCCTCCTTATGACACCCTTTTAGATACCTGAAAACTGCTATCATGTCCCCCCTCAGTCTTCTCTTTTCTAAACGAAACAAACCTAATTCTTTCAGCCTTCCTCCATAGGTCATGTTCTCTAGACCTTTAATCATTCTTGTTGCTCTTCTCTGGGCCTTCTCCAATTTCTCCACATCTTTCTTGAAATGCGGTGCCCAGAACTGGACACAATACTCCAATTGAGGCCTAATCAGCGCAGAGTAGAGCGGAAGAATGACTTCCCATGTCTTGCTCAGAACACACCTGTTAATGCATCCCAGATTCATGTTTGCTTTTTTTGCAACAGCATCACACTGCTGACTCATATTCAGCTTGTGGTCCACTATGACCCCTAGATCCCTTTCTGCTGTACTCCTTCCTAGACAGTCGCTTCCCATCTTGTATGTATGGAACTGATTGTTCCTTCCTAGGTGGAGCACTTTACATTTGTCTTTATTAAATTTCATCCTGTTTACCTCAGACCATTTCTCCAATTTGTCCAGATCATTTTGAATTATGACCCTATCCTCCAGAGCAGTCGCAACCCCTCCCAGCTTGGTATCATCTGCAAACTTAATAAGTGTACTTTCTATGCCAATATCTAAATCGTTGATGAAGATATTGAACAGAGCCAGTCCCAAAACAGACCCCTGCGGAACCCCACTTGTTATACCTTTCCAGCAGGATTGTGACCCATTAATAACTACTCTCTGAGTACGGTTATCCAACCAGTTATGCACCCACCTTATAGTAGCCCCATCTAAGTTGCATTTACCTAGTTTATTGATAAGAATATTATGCGAGACTGTATCAAATGCCTTACTAAAGTCTAGGTATACCACATCCACCGCTTCTCCCTTAGCCACAAGACTCGTTATCCTATCAAAGAAAGCTATCAGATTGGTTTGACATGATTTATTCTTTACAAATCCATGCTGGCTGTTCCCTATCACCTTGCCACATTCCAAGTATTTACAGATGATTTCCTTAATTACTTGCTCCATTATCTTCCCTGGCACAGAAGTTAAACTAACTGGTCTGTAGTTTCCTGGGTTGTTCTTATTTCCCTTTTTATAGATGGGCACTAGATTTGCCCTTTTCCAGTCTTCTGGAATCTCTCCTGTCTCCCATGATTTTCCAAAGATGATAGCTAGAGGCTCAGATACCTCCTCTATCAGCTCCTTGAGTATTCTAGGATACATTTCATCAGGCCCTGGTGACTTGCAGGCATCTAACTTTTCTAGGTGATTTTTAACTTGTTCTTTTTTATTTTATCTTCTAAACCTACCCCCTTCCCACTAGCATTCACTATGTTAGGCATTCCTTCAGACTTCTCGGTGAAAACCGAAACAAAGAAGTCATTGAGCATCTCTGCCATTTCCAAGTTTCCTGTTACTGCTTCTCCCTCCTCACTGAGCAGTGGGCCTACCCTGTCCTTGGTCTTCCTCTTGCTTCTAATGTATTTATAAAAAGTCTTCTTGTTTCCCTTTATTCCCGTAGCTAGTTTGAGCTCATTTTGTGCCTTTGCCTTTCTAATCTTGCCCCTGCATTCCTGTGTTGTTTGCCTATATACATCCTTTGTAATTTGTCCTACTTTCCATTTTTGATAGGACTCCTTTTTTATTTTTAGATCAGGCAAGATCTCGTGGTGAAGCCAAGGCGGTCTTTTGCCATATTTTCTATCTTTCCGATGCAGCGGAATAGCTTGATTTTGGGCCCTTAACAATGTCCCTTTGAAAAACTGCCAACTCTCCTCAGTTGTTTTTCCCCTCAGTCTCGATTCCCATGGGGACCTTACCTATCAGCTCTCTGAGCTTATCAAAATCCGCCTTCCTGAAATCCATTGTCTCTGTTTTGCTGTCCTCCCTTCTACCCTTCCTTAGAATTGTGAACTCTATGATTTCATGATCACTTTCACCCAAGCTGCCTTCCACTTTCAAATTCTCAACCAGTTCCTCCCTATTTGTGAGGATCAAATCTAGAACAGCTTCCCCCTTTGTAGCTTTTTCAACCTTCTGAAATAAAAAGTTGTCAGCCATGCAGTCCAAGAACTTATTGGATAGTCTGTGCCCTGCTGTGTTATTTACCCAACATATATCTGGATAGTTGAAGTCCCTCATCACCACCAAATCTTGGGCTTTGGATGATTTTGTTAGTTGTTTAAAAAAAGCCTCATCCACTTCTTCCACCTGGGTAGGTGGCCTGTAGTAGGCTCCTAGTATGACATCACCCTTGTTTTTAACCCCTTTTAGCCTAACCCAGAGACTCTCAACACTTCCGTCTCCTATGTCCATCTCCACCTCACTCCAAGTGTGTTCATTTTTAACGTATAAAGCAACACCTCCTCCCTTTTTCCCCTGTCTATCCTTCCTGAGCAAGCTGTACCCTTCTATACAAACATTCCAATCGTGTATTATCCCACCAAGTTTCTGTGATGCCAACAATGTCATAATTGTACTTATTTATTAGCAATTCCAGTTCTTCCTGCTTATTTCCCATACTTCTCGCATTTGTATATAGGCATCTAAGATACTGATTTGACTTTGCCTCCCAGTTTTGCCCTGACCCTCCTTTCTCTCTGCCATTATAGCCCATGCTCCCTCCCATTTCTGACCCATCTCCCAGGTCTCCATGTTCTCCACTTACTACATTTTTTACAAGATTTTTACTACAATGGCTCTAATAATATCAGCCATAACATCCTGTTGATCATCCTGTTTGGTTTTTTCGGTCCTTTTTGTTTTAATACGCTTCATGCAAAAGCAGCTGGTGTATATCACGACTATTCATGGCCGATCCCCGCTCTCTCCATCCTCTGAAGAGGTCTGTGTCAAGCAGAGAAAAGTCACGTTTTAATTTTCTGTTGTGGACCCGTTCGGCTTGGTTATTTCCCCCCTCAGCCTCCACAGGTTGATTTTCCTTATTGCTATCCTCGGACCGCATCTCAGGGGCCATGTCCTCGTATACGTTCTCTTTTCCCATGATTTCCTATAAAAACGTAATATTTATAATACACTTGTAATTTTCGACATTTTGCTATAAAATAATACAAAGCAGCTTACCTCCGTCTTCAATTCTGCTCTCTCCATAGCCGACAACAAATTTTCTCTTTTACAGGCGGCGATGCTTCCTGCTTTTTCAGATCTGTCTCTGTAGCAAAATAAGGGCTAAAGGAAAGCCTCGAATAATGAATACAAGACACCGGGCTGACCCTCAGGATGCCAAAATCTGAATCAAGCTTCTTGGCGTCTTGAGACCAGCCACAGGGTTGTATTGCCTACCCTTAAAACTACCCATTGCAAAAACGCAAGCTTTTATACACAAGGACAAACACTCATTGGGTAGCTTTTTTTCAAATAATCCTGTTTCTGAAACAGAAAACTGCATTCTGTGACATGATTGTAAAACGGTTTCTAATTGGTCCAACTGGGAAGCAGGGGTTCACCAGTTGGCTCCACGCCCTCCTGAGTTCTATCGGCTGGTTCTGCCGAGAGGTGGATCTCACCGATCATCTCTACAAAGCTTTCATTCACCGCCCAGCTCTGCCAAACGTATTGGCCCAGCCTGAAGGCCGGGTTGGCTCCTGCAGTTCTTCGCCTCAGCCCCTATCAACTGTTGGGAAAGAATGCTTCACTCTCTGGGTGTTCGCTAATGCAACCCCTCTCGCCCCAGCTTTTCCACCATAAGTCTACCATTTCATTTTATACGTTTCTCCTCTTTTAAGTATCCTCATTTATTTAATTTTGTTCAGTTTTTAATAGCCCACGCTTTTAAGTATCCTTTCTTTGCTGATTTCTCTAGCGGTCAGCCTTCTTTTATTTCATTTGATTTAACTCTTTTATTTCATTTTATTCATACTCCTCTTTCCTGCTGATTCCTCTAGTGGCCAGTCTTCTTTTCTATCCACTTTTATTTCATTTATTTCCTTTTATTCACTGTTTCATACCCTTCTCTCCTCTTAAGTATCTTTTTTTGTCTCGATTCTCCTCTTTTAAGTAGCCTCTCTTGCATTTCATTTTATTCAGTTTTTATTTACTTTTATTCACTGTTTCAGACCCCTCTTTCCACCTTGCCTCTTTTACCTTCACACCCTCACTCCTTAACACTACCCTAGCTCTGCCCAGAAAGTCCCCATGTTGGTGGCCATGTTTCAACATGGCCACCAACATGGCGCCAGACCAGAAATGGAGGGACACCCATCAAAAGAACACGGTGATGAGAGCTATTGAGCCATTTACTACTTACATGTCTGCCCCATTCTCACACTATAGCCATATGTTTTCCATGTGCCTCACAAACAGTTTGGGCAAAATAGCCACCCAGCTCTGAACGGCCTCTCCATGAGGCACAAGGGCACAGTTGCTATTCTGGCAGTGCTAGCAGATGCTGAGCATGCTCTGAGGTCCCAGCTGAAGCTGCCTTATATGGCTTACTTTATGCACTCACAGGGTGTATGGCCTGCCATGAGAAGCACCCAGACACCCATTTCCCTAGCCCTTCCCTATTAACAGTGTCTCCAACGAACTAAGGAGTGTTGAAAGCAACTTTGCCCAAGTGTCTCATGGCTAGTGACTGACAATGGGAAGGTCTGGCCTTTAGATAGCTCCTGGATCATAGGGCTTGACAAACAAGTTCAGTTGTAACAATGCCATTTTCACAGTCGGGCAAAGGGGCCATGGGAGAAATAGTCTCCCTGCAAATTCTTTTCTTACAGACATTAAGATGGAAACAACTAAGACAGCTGGGAGCTGGCAGGGAATATGAAGGACATTGGCGAGTGTCATTCCAACTCCCTTGTACAAGCATGTCTGCATGTCAGGGGGAAAGGAGGAGATGAAATGAACAGGCTAAAAATATGAAGACAAAAAAAATGGTTCCCAATGAGTGCAGCTTTGTTAGTCAATGGCTCCTTGGGCTAATGGTCCAGCTGGGAGGTGGCTCTATCATCCCTCTCCTTAATTTTCAGAACAAATATATTGTAGCAGCAGTGGCTGACTGGTGAAAGTGCTGCCACCTCTGCAGTGAAACATATCAACTATTTAACAGCCCACTGCAAGGCTAGCTGAGAAAGAATGGGAGGCAGAGGGGCTGCAGTATGCTGGAGTTAAGGCCGTAGCAGGTGCGCGGCATAACTGGGTAGGCTCAGTAAGAGGGTGTGAAGGAGGGGCGTCATTGTCGCATTCATGGTTCTGAGGCCCAGCACTGCACAGCCTTTGGGGGATCTGCCCTAACCTGTATGAACCAGACCAAGCCCCAGCAGCCCCAGAATGAGGGAGGCACAAGCCACCTCTTATGCCAGGCACCTGTGCAGGGCCCAATGATTCTTTGGATGCAGGGCTGCATTGTTATGTATCTTCGCTGCAGTGGTGCCTGTTCATGGTCCTTCAGCCCAGCTAGTGACATAATCCCTGCTGCACTTGCTGGGCTGAGATCCACAGTTACTGGCAGCCAAGCACTGACCTCTGCAAATCCAAAATAGGATCATGAGATGAGGCCTATCAAGCCAGTGATCCTGGACAAGTGGGAGGGAGCAGGCCTCCTTCCTTCAGGGAGACCAGAGACAGCAGTAGCTAGAGATTGGGGTCCCTCATCACCACCAGGCAGATGGATGGGGAAGCCCCTCAACAAGGAACCAATTGAGAAAGCACCTGCCCCTGCACTCCAAACAAAGGGTTGGCCCACCCAACCCTGCTGATGCCACTCACAGTGGAACATCAGTTCTGGCACAGTGGCAGCTCACACCACCTGGGCTGTAGTGACCTTTGGGCAGACCTGGATCGAGTTGTGTGATTGCTGTTGTCACGGCTCAATGCCCCAACCTGATACTATGTGTACAGAGATGGGGAGCTGGCTAACTGAATAAACGCTTCAAAACCTGTCTCTGGGAATCACAGAGACAAACTTATTCAATCTCAGTCACTCTGAGATTTAAAAAAAAAAAAAAACATAAAAACCAAGACTGGTTCCTTGCTGCCACCACCCAAGTGATTGCAAGAAAATATAAAAATAAACCCTTTTCCAGGGAAGAGATCATTTGGGAAATCCCCTCCCTAAGGCAACGCTCTCCCCCCTGCCTGTGGGGGAGCCTGCACTACCCTGCCTTGGCAATAAATGGTGATGTCTGCCTTTTCCACAGTGCGGATTTCTAAAAAGCAAATCCAGGCCTGTTTCAAGTCTGGTGCACCAAAGGACATAGGCAAGGCCCGAGAGTCAGGAATGTTTTGCATAACAATGCAGATTAAGCCTGGTACGCGAGACCACGTCAAGAACACAGGACAAGCGGCCTTGTACTGGTACTTCCTGGTACTGTAGGTGGCATACGGGTGAAGTGTAAGTGAACTAGGCTTTCTTATTGTATTATAGTAGATCTTCTATTAATTGCTTTTTGCATTGCTTTATGCTGTATTAATTGCTTTAGAATTTATAGTGTAACTGTCATGTTACCGAATTGGAGGGAAGCAGCCAGATCACTGCTGCACCCATAGGTGGGGGTGTTGGCCCCAAAAATGGTATAAAAGGGGGCCATGTGGGGTGTTGAATAGAAGCTTACAGTCTGCTAATCCTATGTACGCTAGTCATGTGATTGTATAATGCCTGTTTGTGAAATTATAAGCATGTACTTTGATGGATATTGAATATTTCCTGCATGTGGTTGAGCGTTGGGCAGAGCCCGGCCTATGGACATGCTAATTAGCAAGGCCCTGTGGGACAATGGCACTCAATGGGCCAAGGACACACCTAAGGAATGAGGGCTGACTCATGAGGGCTGCCAGCAGGGAACACAGGGATAGGCTGCGGGCCAGGTGACCTGCTGCAGCCAAGAAGAGGCCGGGAAGGCTGTATAAAGGGTCCATGTGGTCGACTCCATCTTTTGTACTCAGCTCAGCACTTCATCCCAGAGGCAGCAGTGCAGGGATTGAAGAGCCGGAAAGAACTGTGGATCCATCCTGATCCTAGGATGCGCAACAAGGACTTTTAACCCAGCAGCTGTAACATCTCTGCTAGAGCCTGCATCGAGAACTGGGAGATTCGGTGCATGTAACGTACTGTACTTTAATAACCTTACTCTCGTGCTTTTCTTTCTTGTAATAATAAACCTTTAGATATAGATTCTAAAGGATTGGCCCAGCGTGATTTGTGGGTAAGGTCCAGAGGGTAAATTGACCAGGGATCTGTGGCTGGTTTCTTGGAACCGGACAGAACTTGTTCGGGGTAGGTGGGATTGGGTGCTAGGACCCCCCACCTGTGTATAGGCCCGGGGCCATCTGGGGCACGGATATTGCTGGGGTGTCGGAGGGGTTTTGCTCGGGAGGCTTCAGGCAGGCAGCTGAAGCGCTCGGTGGGACTGGTTTGGGGCCTGTTTGGAGAGGTCACCAGTCTGGACTGTAAGGAGCCCCGAAATTGAGCAATTCGCACTGAGCGGACGCCCTCAGCTGTGCCCAGACACGGCCCGGTCCGTCACAGTAACCCCCAAGGAGATTACCTAGATTCCTGGGGCTGTGTCTGCTGGCAGCTCAGGGAGAGGCTCACTGTCCCTGGTAGGGAGGGGGAGCCAAGGCAAACTCAGAGTCTGCCTGGCAACCAATAGGGAGTGAGATACCCCTCCCAGGGAGTTCAGGAAAGGGGAGAGGCCATTGTTTTTTATGAGTCAGTCTGGAGCCAGCCAGGGCAAGGGCAGGACTAGCTGTGTGGGGAGCTGGTAAGCCCCAGGCCTGCATGCAGGGTCCCCCCTGAGAACTGGCCTCTAGGGACCTGAAAGCAAGATCCTTCTCCACTGATGATTCCCAGTTTGTAGAGTTTGCTGGGAAACTTCCCCAGCCAGACTGAGTTAGCTCTCCAGCTCCCTGGGTGAGACCAGTCACCGCATGGTCAGCTCTGCTCTGTCTGCTAGTTCCGGGCTGCTGCCTGCTGTGTGTGTGTCTGGGCGCTGGGCTAGGAGACTACTGTTTGGATTTTAGTACAGTTGTGTAATCTGCACCTTGAGCCCTGCACCCCTTTGTGGTGAGGGGAAATACTGGGACTGAAGCAGCCTGATTCCTGCCTGAGGAGGATCCCTGCCAGCAGAGATCAGCCCTCTGCAGTGACTGAGGAGCCCAGAGTCATCTCTGAGCCGGAGGATCATTCATGGAGTTTGTGAGTGCACCATCTTTTAGTTAGGGAATTTGTTTTGGGGACCCCCTACTCCCTGAACTGTGTCTTCAAGCCAGGGAGTAAGTGTTTGGGGATTTGATAACCTGCTGCATATTAAACCTGTGGAGGGATTTACCACCTTCTCCCGCTTGTGAGTCCTTTGGGCTGTATTGGACCCAGTCAGACACACTGCTAAACCACTGCAGAGAAGAATTTTGTGGTCATAGGTTATCAAGGGCCCCAACAAAATACACGTACCAAGGGGACACTAATCTTACATTTGCTACATCAAGTCACATGACTGGGGAAAGTCACAGGTATTAGCAGCATGGGCACCGGTTAACCTAAAAATAGTGTTTTACCCTGTTATGTTATAATTGTTTCCTGTTTAATACAATATATTCAACACAATAATTGTATGTGTTTTTGTTATTTTTTGAAGTCTCCAACTATCTGGCAAGTACATGGGGATTACCCTGTGGTTAGAATTTTCCTCCCAAGCTGCCCTGGTGACCCTGCCAGGAAGGAGCGAGGGGGGTGGAAGCACCGCCAAATAAATTGATAGGGAAAAATAAACAGGATAGACCCTGCTGAGTGGGTGGTGGGATCCAGAAGAACCCAGACCTGTCCACCGAAACCTGTAGGCAGATTGACATTAAAGAAGGTAATCAGGTGGAGAGGGGCGCTACAATAGTATGTAAGGTTTAAATTGTATAGTAATTGTTTTTAAGGATTGTAAAACTTAAACAACTGTATTAACTGCTTAAGCCTGGTTTCACGAGGCTTACCTGTGTCGATGAAGAAAGGCTTCTTTGTCGGGGCATCGCGTCCAGACTCCCCCGATCTGCCGACAAACAGCTGATCGGCAGATCGGGGCAGCCATTTAAATTTAAATGAAGCCGCGATTATTTTAATCGCGGCTTCATTTCCCTCTTCCGATCTGGCTAATCTACATGCCTCCGTCGAAGGAGGCATGTAGTCTAGACACACCCAAAGAGAGACATGCTTGTCCCTCTCTGTAGCTGCAGAGAACTCTCCGAGAGACAAAAGGGAGAAAAGAAAAAAAACCCAAATTCCATTGTCCCAGTTTGAAAAGTCCCACCTACATTCCTACTGGCTAGGTGTAGTTAACCCCTTAATCCCCAGGCTGCTGGCTAACCCTCATAATCATGACAGAGTGGCTGGCTCGAGCCGTGCCAGGTGCAGGGTCTGCTGGCTGGGTGCTGGCAGGCTTGCACCTGGCACGGGCACTGTAGCCAGCCCGTGCCCCTTTAAGGGGTCTGGGGCCGGGAGGGGGGCAATAGAGTTTCCCTGGTGTTGGCCAGAGTGGCCACCAGGGAAAGCTGGGGAGGGCTAGCCTCCCACTAGTTCGAATTAAGGGGCTACACACCCCTTAATTCGAACTAGCTAGTTCGAACTAGGCTTAATCCTCGTAAAATGAGGTTTTCCTAGTTCGAACTAAGCGCTCCGCTAGTTCGAATTAAGTTCGAACTAGCGGAGCGCTAGTGTAGCGCCTATGAAAGTTAGTTCGAACTAACGTCCGTTAGTTCGAACTAACTCTGTAGTGTAGACATACCCATTGACAGTGTAATGAGTGCTGATCAGCACCCGGTGACTAAGGGGTTAAACTCAGGTAGCTAGCAAGGGTGTTGGCCAGGAAAACCAATTGAGATAGAGGGTGGAAATTTGAATTGGATATAGATCCCTTGCCTGTTTTCTTTGTGTGGGAGAGTTAAACCAGGAGTTGAGACACACAGAATGATTTAAACCCAGGCAGGACTACCATGCCGCCAAGGAATTCCCGTTATGGAAGGGGACTGAACCAAGAAAAGATTGGAAGTAAGTCAAGGAAAAAAGTGAATCTAGTCGCAATCAGGGTAGTTTCTTTATTTTGTGGTTTGGTTTGACCTGCTCTGTGTGAATCTATGTTCATTGTTCCCAGAGATTTTCTCTGTGTTTTAATTGGTTTTCCTTAGTTGCTCTGTATGTAACCCCTCCTGTTCACTAGCCCAGTGTGAGGTTATTCAGCATAGGGGAAGCCTTGTGACTTCTTACACAACTGTGGGAGGCTAGGCCTGAGGCTCCTTGGTGTGCTCTGCATTGTGTAGTGTGTGTGTGCGAGCACCTCAGACCAGACCCACTCAGACAAACCACCAGCAACAGGCTTTCTTCTGTAAAAAACATAGAACAGGATCAGGGTTCAGCAGCCCCTCCTCTCTGCATGCAGCCTGCCTACTGCTTCCAGCTCAGTCCCTGCTGGGGCAGAGGGCACATCCAAACAGGAAGTTCTCCCAACATGCCGCAGTTTGTAGTCCACAACTTGTAGTTCCCAAGGCTGCTGTTGAAGCACACTGGACCTTGGGTTACATGTAACATGCTTGATAAAGCATACTTGGTTGCTAGATATCTTTTGTTTTGTAATAAACGCACTCCGTCCCCGTCTCTCGGTGTTCCCGGGGCCGCTCGGCCCGAGGCACCCACTCCCATCTCAACGTCCGCCCCTTGCGCCATTGGCAAGTGATGGGGTTGCTCCACCCCGTCACACATCTCCGCCCTTTCCCCAGTTCTTGCACTCCCCGTTTGCTCATTACCCGGCATCCGTGAGAGGCAGTCTGCGTTCAGGTTGTCTTTACCTGGTTTATGTTTTACTTCAAAAAAAATGGCTGCATGCTTAAATACCATCGGAGGATTCGCGCGTTAGTGTCCTTCATATTCTGCATCCACTTCAAGGGTGCATGGTCGGTCACCAACGTGAAGGGGTTACCTATAAGGAAATAGCGCAGAGAGTCTACTGCCCACTTAATAGCTAGCGCTTCCTTTTCTATTATGGCATAGTTTTTCTCTCGTGGAAACAATTTCCTACTCAAGTACGCCACTGGGTATTCCACTCCCCCTTCCTCCTGTGCGAGTACCGCCCCGAGCCCCACGTCGGAGGCGTCCGTCTGTACCAGGAACGGTTTTTCGAAATCAGGCGGTCATAGTACCGGCCCCGACATTAGGCATTTGCGAAGCGTTTCGAATGCCTGTACCCCTTGGGGTGTCCATAATACCCGCTGGGGTTGGTTTTTCTTTGTGAGATCCGTTAAAGGGGTGGCTAATGAGGCAAAATGGTTTATGAACCGCCGATAGTATCCAGCGAGGCCTAGAAACTGGCGGACTTGCCTCTTGGTGTGGGGGCGAGGGTATTCCCTAATAGCCCGTACCTTATCTAACAGCGGTTTTAGCTGTCCATTCCCCACCGTATACCCTAAATAAGATACTTCCCTTTACCCGAATTGGCATTTCTTCGGGTTCGCCGTGAGCCCTGCCCGCTGGAGCGCCCGCAAAACGGCTTCCAGCTGCTGTAGGTGGTCTTCCCAGGAGTTGCTGAAGACGACAATATCGTCTATGTATGCGGTTGCGTAGTCCCGGTGGTCCTCCAAGACTTCGTCCATCAGCCTTTGGAATGTGTCGGCTGCTCCGTGCAGTCCGAATGGCATGGTGACGAAATGGAATAGTCCGAACGGGGTAGCGAACGCCGTCTTTTCTTTTGACGCCGATGACAGGGGTATCTGCCAATAGCCCTTTGTGAGGTCGATCGTTGATAAATACTTGGCCCGTCCCAAGCGTTCTAAAAGTTCGTCCACCCTGGGCATGGGGTACGCGTCGAATTTGGACACCGCGTTCACTTTGCAAAAGTCGATGCAAAATCGTATGGCCCCGTCCTTCTTCGGGACTAATACAATCGGGCTCCGCCACTCGCTTGGCGATTTTTCCACCACTCCCCACCGTATCATAACTTGCAGCTCTCGCTGGACGGTATCCCATAGCTTCCTAGGGACGGGGCGTACCGGGTCTCTTATTTTCTGTCCAGGGTCCGTGTGGATTTCATGGCATACTAGAGCCGTCTTCCTGGGTCGGCTCGTCAGGCTGGCCGCCAATCGTCGCAACACGGCTTGGAGTTGTTCCTGTTGGTCACAAGTTAGTTCCGTACCCATGGGGCTAGCCGCCCAGGTGACCTCTTCCTCTCCCCATGGCCCGAACTCGATCTCTGTCGTGAGGGCCTCTACCAGGGGGGTCTCCCGGGGTATCCATCGTTTTAACAGGTTGACGTGGTAAACCTGGCTTTGTCGTCGTTTACCTCCCACTTGGACTTCGTAGTCCACCTCCCCAATCCTTTTGGTTACCCGGTAGGGCCCTTGCCATCTGGCCAATAATTTAGACTCTCCCGTTGGTAATAGTACTAATACTGGGTCGCCTGGACTAAAGGTCCTCGTTCGCGTTCCCACATCGTAATGGTGAGCTTGTGCTTCTTGTGCCTTTTTCAAATTCTCGTGGGCCCACTTTCCTATCATTTGCATTCTATCCCGCAATTTAATTACGTATTGGACCGCCCCTAGTGCGGTCGAAGCTTGCTCTTCCCACCCTTCTCGTACCAGATCTAGTATTCCCCGAGGCCGCTGACCATACAACAGTTCGAACGGGGAAAACCCCACCGAGGCCTGTGGTACCTCACGTATTGCGAAGAGTAGGGGTGGTAATAACTTATCCCAGTCTCGGGGATCGTCCTGTACCAGCTTCCGCAGCATCGCCTTTAGGGTCTGGTTGAAGCACTCAACTAATCCATCCGTTTGGGGGTGGTAGGCCGCTGTGTGGATCTTCTTCACCTGTAGCCACTTACATAATTCCTTCATTAGGCGAGACACCAGATTCGTGCCCTGGTTGGTCAAGATCTCTTTAGGAAGACCGACCCGTGCGAACATCTTCACTAGCTCGTCCGCTATGGTGGCGGCATTGGTCTTACGCAAGGGGACGGCCTCTGGGTAGCGGGTTGTGTAATCAACTACCACCAATATATACTGGTGCCCCCTTCGAGTGCGTTCAAGGGGTCCTACAAGGTCCATGCCCACCCGTGCAAACGGCTCCGTTACCAATGGCATGGGCACCAGGGCCGCTCGGGGCACCCGGGCTCCGGCGGTCCGCTGGCATTGCGGGCAAGACATGCAAAAATTCTTAATGTCTTGATACAACCCGGGCCAATAAAACCGCTGGAGCACCCGCTGTTGGATTTTCTCCGTTCCCAGGTGCCTGGCCCAGTGGTTACTGTGGGCCAACTCCATCACTCGCCACCTATACGCCTTGGGCACGATCAACTGGGTTTCTCCGTCCTCCGCCCCTGTGACTCGATATAATCTATCCCCCTGGATCTCGAAATAGGGGCCCTATCCGTGCCGCTTGTCTACCCCCTCGCCACCTTCCCCGGGTACTTGTGCGTTCTCCCACGCGTGTCGCAGCGTCAGGTCCTCCCGCTGGAGGACCAGGAAATCTCCCATATCGACCTCCAGGGCTGTCACTGGCCCGTGGGGCTCCTCCCGGCCCGTCCCTTGCTGGGGTGGCCGCGCCTCGTCCCCTTTCTGGGTTACCCATACTTCCCTTATGTCCCCCCGGCCGTTGGGGTCTCTCCCCCCTAGGAGTCGCCTCAGCCCGGGCCAGTCCTGACCCAGCAAAACAGGACAGGGCAGCCGCGGCATTACCGCCACCCGTAGCTCTCCACCCCGTTGTCCGTCATGCAACCTAACTCGGGTTGTCGGGTATGGCCGTGTGTCGCCGTGTACACACTTAATCCATACTTGGGGCTGTGTGGACACTACCCCTCCTAGGGCGTCCCTTCTCACCAATGTCTGTCCGCACCCTGAATCCAATACGGCCTCTACCATTTCCCCGTTCAAGCGCACTCGCCTCGTGATACGGGCTCGGCTTACCTCTTGCCACGGGCCCCTCCTAGGGGCAGGCTGCCCGTACGTGCAGTCCATCATGGGGCAGTCTCTGCAAAAGTGGCCTTCTTGCCCACACTGGAAGCACGTCGGTTTTGGCGGGGGGCCTGCCTTGACTTCTAGTCCCCGTTCCTCATTGCTCCTTGTCTCCCTCCTGTCGTGCCCCTCGGGACCATGCCACACCGGGGCCAGCCTCCGTTCTGGGCCTCGCCCTGGGGGCGTCCTCGTGCTTGTGCCCTCGTTGCTTCGGCCCTCTTTGCTCCGGGGATTGAGGCCTCCACGTCCCACCAGGTTGGTCCCCATCATGCCCTTGCTGCGGTCTTCTAACCCCTCGGCCACCAGGAAGTGTTCCATCAAAGTTATCGCCTCTTCTAGAGTCCCCTGCAAATGGCGGCGCACCCAGCGCTGGCCTTCTGGGGGGAGTACCTGTAAATACTGCTCCAATACCACCATCTCGGCCACCTGAGCTGCCGTTTTGGTGGCAGGCTCCAACCACCGCAGGCCCGTTTCCTTAATCCGTTGGGCCACCGCCCGGGGCCGCTCGCCTGCCATGTATTTGGCCGCCCGGAACCTCTGTCTATAGGTCTCCGGCGAGATACCTAGCTGGTCAAGTACAGCCTCTTTGACCTTATAATAACAAAGGGAGTCCCGGTCGGACAAGCCCCGGTAGGCTAACTGCGCCGGGCCGGAGAGGTAGGGGGCGAGTATCGTGGCCCAGTGTTCCTGGGGCCACCATGCGGCTGTTGCTACCCGTTCAAAAGTTACCAGGAATGCTTCCGCGTCATCCTCGGGCCCCAGCTTGGCCAGCCTGATGGGTAGACATTGGTTCACCACACTGTCCTCATCCCTCTCCGTGGTGGGTCCCACCACGGCTGTCCCGTCCCTCAGTTCTCGGACCAGCTGCCGTTGTTGTTCACAGAAATCGGTGGTCAGCTGCTGTAACGCCTCCGTGTGTTGCTTCTGCAGCTGGTGTTGGCTGTCCACCAGCCATTCCACAATTTTGTCCGCATCCATTACGTCTGCCGGTTTAAACGTGTATCATAAAGAAATAAAGCAGGCGACATACAGACCATGGATACCCTCCTTCACGTGCCCCTTAACACGGGGCCCCGATCGGGTGCCCACATTCTCCACCACGTGTCACGGGTTGTCCAGTCCGTGCGTCCCGCTTTCGCAGGCCCCTCCGGGGCAACGCGGGGTGACACTAAGTTCTGGGCCTCCTGGGCGGAGTGGGGGGTCCGGGCCCACCCTCTCTCTGAACCCCGACCCAGGGCCCTAACACCAAGAGTGAGACTCTCAATGGTAGCAGGGGGGGCACAGACCCCAAACACGCCTGCTCTGGGCCCGCCCTGGGTCTGGTCCACTCCGCCGCCGGTTACCACCCGGCATAGTTACCCTCTGCTCCTGTTATCCCTTCGCCTTCCGTGTTTCCCTTCCACTCGCCTCCCTTGCAGCCCCCTCCGGGTTCATGCCGCTTTTCCCCTTCCGCGCTCCACCCTCTTTCCCCTGGTGCCCCCGTGCCCTTTATACTGTCTCCCCCGTGGTTGCTCTCCTCTCCCCCGCACTTCCGGGTTCCCGTCCCAGAGCTCCCCGTCGTGCCCATGACGTCGTCAGCACGTCTGGGCATTTGCTGATGACGCACTCCGTCCCCGTCTCTCGGCGTTCCCGGGGCCGCTCGGCCCGAGGCGCCCGCTCCCGTCTCACCGTCCGCCCCTTGCGCCATCGGCGAGTGACGGGGTTGCTCCACCCCGTCACAGACCCCCACCAAAATCTGTCCATTTGTGATTCTGGGGGAAGTTTTTGTAACCAGTGCCTATAGTAGCAAGGTATATTTAAAGTTTTGTAGGCCCCCACCTTCTGCACTTGGAGTGCCAGAGTGGGGAACAACCCTGACAGACTGTCTCAATGATGATCTTCTCTTTCCCTTTTGAATTGATTTCATTGTCACCAGTTTCATAGAAAAATAACTTCCTGGGTTTTTTTTACACCTCTCATCAGATATAACAGAGGAATCTATATTTGCTGTTAATGTTAGTGCCTCTGTTTCCACAGGCCTATAGTAATTTTGAAATTCCATGACACAACTTGTACCTGAAGCTAACAATTGCACCGCATTCGATAAATGTATATCAACTTTTTGCAGTGATTTGCTGACAACATTAATTCTTTGAAGTAAATGATTCCACAAAATAGTAAAAACAGCAATATCACACTTTTCAAGCTTTTCTGCTAAGGATTTTGCTTCAGTTTTTGCATGGGGGTTTTCAGAATTTGATGTGGCTATATCTGATAAGGTTCTCTTTATAACATCATAGCTCATTTTCAAAGCCAAAACAGCATCTGCACGAGCAGGCCACCTGGTGTCACAAATTCTTTTGACAGTCAAATGTTTTCCATTTGCCTGCTCCAAGCACGATTGTAGCGTACTCCACCAATGTGTGGAAACAAACAAAAAAAAGCATACATGTTATGAAAGAAGACAAAAAATGTGTAGCTCCCTCACAAGCTGCGGCTGCAGCGTTGAAGGTAGAATTTAAGGAATGGCTGGAACATTGTATGAAAAAAGCAGAGGGATTTGCATTGTTTAGACTTGCCTGTAGACCTGAATATTTTCTGACATACTTTCAGCGTTATCAAAGCTCTGCCCACAAATTTTTGATGTCCAAACCTAAATTTGCAATAATTTCCAAAATCGTTGTCTCTAGTGTGGCAGGGTAACCCCACTCCTGGGTCCCAGTACCCTGCTCAGTCCTTCCTTGGGCAGTCTCAGTTTTGTGCTATTAGCCCTTGGCAGGGTTCAAGCTCTGGTCTCTCATCCACAAAGGCATTGGGGCCAGTGCCCCAGGGTCAGCCTGGGCTGTGAAAACAGTCCTCTCCAGCTCTCAGGCTGCCAGGAGAAGGAGGGGCTAAAACCCCTGTTTGGGGCTCCTCACCCCCACTTTGCTATCTCTGGCAATGTTGCTGTTACCTTTCTTGAGTCTGCTCTTGTCTCCTCTCCCTCCACGTACTCTCTCTCTCTCCCTCCCTGCAAGGAGGGCTTCCTTTTAAAAGGCTCCAGGGCAGCCTCAGGTGAGATCATCTGGCAGCAGCAGCAGCCCTATCTCCTTTGCTCCTGATTGACCAGGGCTGTTGCTGCCTTTCTCTCTATTTGCTGTAGTCCTCCAGCCTGACCCTGTCACACTAGACATTCAGAAGTGTAGGTTTTTAGTGGGACAAAACAAAGAAATCGCTCTACAACTTCACCATTGCCGGTCACATATCTTAAAATTCATGTTAATTGGTCTACATGACTCACAGCTAGTGTTGAATCAACTATTATGGAATAGTACTTGGCATCCTTTACTTCATCAGTGATTTGGTTTCTGAGCTGCTCTGCCATTATGGTAATCAATTCATTGTCGGTTTGGTGTGTTAAAAAGTTGGTCCTCCCTGTGCCACAGTACTGATAATTTTTCAAATGTTCATTGAGAAAATTGTCAAATTCACTAAGATGTTCAAGGCAGGTTAAAAAATTACCTTTTCGATGTGACACTGATGACTCATCATGTTCTCTCAGGGCTCGTCTAGACTACACTGCAGTTTTGAAAGATGAGGTTTAAGTGGATTTTTGAAAAAAGGGGGGGTTGCCGAAAAAAACCCGCATCTCGACTACTTTCACTTTCTCGGAATTTGCATAGCCTCTTTCAAAACTTCAGCGTAGTCTAGACATAGCCTTAGAGGTAGTCCCAAAGAAGACAGCAGTTTCACCATGGCAATAACACATCTCAGTACTTCGATCTGCTTTTTCGAAAGAGAGCGTCCAGTCTGATTGGATGCTCTCTCGCATAAAAGGCCACCTGGAACCACTTCAGGCAGGGCTTTAGGTCACCAGTTGCTTCTGAGTGCTGGTTCCAGAGCCTTGCAGAGACACGCGCTTAAAGGGACCCCCCTGGACAGACGTTTCGCTGCTTCTGCTGCCTGCTTGCTACCTCTTTGAAGGACAGCAAAGCTGTGGTTGCGCTGCTTTTTTGGATGCCACAGCTTTTCTCTTGTGCCATGGAGCCAGAGCTGCCCCTGGGCATGCGATGGCCCCACACAGTCATGCTGCAGTTTTTGCAGCACTTTGTGCCAGCTGCCTTCCTGGTCCTGCATGAGCTCGACCCCAAGCTCATTCTTGGAACCCTCTCCCTGAGTGTGGGAGCTACACTCTGGCACCCCACGGTCGAGAGACGGTTCTGGAGGCTGGACACCAGTTCAGACTGGTGGGACCAGCTGGTGATGGAGCGGTGGGACAACCAGCAGTGGCTCCACAACTTCAGCATGCAGAAGGCCACTGTGATGGGGCGCCGGTCCCCGCTGACACGGAGCACACGGCACCCCGCACTCGCCGGCAGTCCGCGGGCAAGGGAGGCACCGGTGGGGACACCGCGGGACCAGCTGCGGCTGCGGAAGGCGCCGGAAGCCGGAAACGCGGCGGCGCGCGGACAGCCCTCCGGCTCCCGTGCCCCGCCTGCACGAGGGTGGCCGGGGACTCGGACGTCACGGACGAGGGGTTCCCTGCCACTGACGTCATCAGCCCGCGCCTCGGGGTGAGGGGCGGGGCTTCGGTAGGCGGGCCTTTCAAAAGACGCCCAGGGAGGGCCGACGTGGAAGAGGAAGGCAGCCAGGAGGCGAGGGAGCAGGGAGAGTTGCCCCAGCCAGAACTCAACCAACTGAATGCAGCCAAGATGACCACGGTTGGCGTAGGGGATGACGTTGCACGCCGAGGGAAGAGCTAGATGGGCGAGGAGGAGGAAGTGGCCCAGGACGGGGGCTGGAGACGGCGGCACCGCCACCACCTTGTAAGTCCCAGAGGGTTGGTGAGTTACAGGGGAATCCCCTCCAACTAGGCAGCGCCAGTGCATTGCTGCCTTTAGGGTCCTGGGTTGGGACCCGGAGAGGGGGTGGACCCGAGTCCCCTTCCTTCCTCACGCAGGATTGCGTGTATCCAAGACTCTGTAGACTCCCCATCAAGCCACGAACTCTACGTTCTAATTAGACTAATAAGGGAAACATGGGTGGGGGGAAGGTGCACGGGTGGACAACCCCGATGATGACCGGGCTGTAAGCCTGAGGGGGAGCCCAACCTGTGACAGCCACCTTTTTGGAGACGTGTGCCTGACTCACCCCTGCCCTCCGGAGACGTGACACCCACCTGTGGCCCGCCATCCCTCTGGAGAAGCAGGTTGCAATGGCCCTCTGGAAGTTCACCACCCCAGACAGCTACTGGTCGGTGAGCAACCAGTTCACTGTGGGGAAGTCCATCGTCGGGGCCCTCCTCATGGAGGTAAGACACTCTCAGGCTGCAGTCCCTGCATTGGGCGGGGGGAGTCCTGGAAAAGGGGAACCCTCGGGAAAGGAGGGCTGGGAGGTGTGGGGGGGAAACCCCATCCCCGGGGGGTTCTGCAGTCCCATCCTCGCACAGCCCTGCTGCTGGGGGGGACAGCCTCATGGGGGTGGCTCCTGGGGTGTTTGAGGGGGGAGGGGATGGGAGGGGATGGGAGGGGGTCAGGCACTCCCTCTGTCATTCTCTGTTTTGTGTGCTTGTTTGTCTCCTTCTGCAGGTTGTGAGGGCCATCAACTCCGTCCTGCTGCGCAGGGTCATCTGCCTGGAAGACCTGGACCCCATTGTGGCCAGATTTGCTGCTCTGGGGTTCCCGAACTGAGGTGGAGCCATTATGGAACCCATATTCCAATCTGCGCACCAGAGCAGCGAGCGGCCTAATATATAAATCACAAGGGCTACTTTTCTATGGTACTGGTTTGCATGTTCCCGGCCGGTCGCCATTTTAGAAATTCACTAGCCCAGAGTAACTGCCCGTGTCTACATGCGGCAGTGAAATGGGAGTCCGATTTAAAGCCCTAACTCGAATTAGCTGGTATTCCTCCTGCAATGAGGTTTACCAGCTAATTCGAATTAGGGGCTTTAAATCGGAATCCCGTTTCACTGCCGCATGTAGACACGGGCTAGTGTAGTTACTCTGGGCTAGTGAATTTCTAAAATGGCGACCGGCCGGGAACATGCGAATCAAGCGCGGGATATTTAAATCCCAGGCTTGATTTGCAACTTTGGTATGCTTCATTTGCCTCCCTACTTCGAAGTAGGGGGCAAGTGTAGACATACCCTTGGATACTTGAAAGCTGCTCTCATGTCGCTTTTCCGTCTTCTCTTTTCCAAGGTAAACAAGGCCAATTTCTTCAGCCTTGCCTCTTAGCTCATGTTCTCTAGACCTTTCATCATTTGTGTCGATCTTCTCGGGACTTTCTCCAGTTTCTCCGCATTTCCTGAAATGTGGCGCCCAGAACTGGACATGATACTCCAGCTGGCAGGGCCGGCTTTAGGAAGTGCGGGGCCCAATTCAAACCGTTTTGGTGGGGCCCCCTCCCACCCCCACCCCGGATTTTTTGCTGAACAACAACAACAAAAAACCCAAACCACAGCCACACACAAATATCACATCAAGTAGATCTGATCAAAATGTATATCTATATAATTGAACATTTTCAAAAAAAAAGCCATCCTTTATTATGCAAAATTTTACACAAAATTAAATCAGTTGCCTTAAGTGTAGGTCAAATATTTTCAATTGCAAACTATCCAATTTTTTCAATAAAGTTTAAAGTTTGATTTTTAAAAAGGTACCAGAGAGCGTTGCAGGTTTCGGTTACATTGATTTACGTTTTAAATAGCAAAAATGGAGTCTTTGAAAGAAAGTGTCAGTTCTGTGCTCAAATTCCAGTCCTTAGTGATTGCAGCACCACTGATTTCCCTAGGTAATATGGTACCTCCCCACCATTGCCTCCTTGCACTGCCCTTCAACACACTGCCTGCATGTTGAGTCCAAGGTCAGTCTACACAAGATTTTATCAATGATTTTTGCTCAAGCGATCACTGAGACAAGACAAGGACTCTCAATTGATTCTAGTCAGCTCTGCCTTTAAACCCTGGATGTAAAGTGTCAGATATAATTGAGGACTCCCAAATAGACTCTACACCACCAGAAATAAAACCTGGTTCCATCGTCTGTGACTTTCACTTAGGTGTGACTCACGATCCTCTGCTTAGTGTTCAAGTTATGGTAGACCCTAAGCCAGGTCATATTAAGTTCAGGTTTTTTAATCCTACAATATGGATAACAGCATTTCATTCTCCCAGCTCCAAGTCTTAAGTGAATTTCAACCCAAAAGAGCCAAAACTGATCACCTTGACACAGCAAGTGTGTCTCCTGATCTCTGTGGCAAAGTAGGTTGTCTATATAAATAAGGTCGGCTCGTGAAGCCTTTTCCTACAGTTGATTAACAGACGGCAGTAGATAGCTCATTCAGACCACTGGCTGGTAACAGTTAGTCACCCTGACCAGTCATTAACCAGAGTCATGGACTCACCCTGCTCTCCATTGTCTCTAGGATTCTCTGATGACCTGTGACAAAAAAGGAGGGTGGAAAAGGAAACTGAAGGGAGAGACCTCTCTAAATTCACCAATCCAAGAGCAGTATTGCCAACCCCAAAATCACAAGGAACGCCTACACAAAGTTATGAGAATGGTCTACAAGTCCTAAGATTTTTTAAAAATAAAACATGTTGGATTTGTATTGGCCTTTTGTTTCTGGAGTATTTAGGGTTCATGTTTTAAAGCTTTCCTCCTTAGCTGTAAGGCCCAGAAATAGAGAACTTTTTTTAAATGAAAGCTGAGATTCCTACATACTCAATTGACTCCAGGCCTTTAGAAAAACACCAAATGTTTTGAGACTCATGGTAAAACAATGGAGGAATTCTTGTGAGCCCATGCTTTGCCCACCGTATAAATAAAAAACCCCCCAATATCTTCGCCACTAAACCTCCTAATGAGATACTGCAAATGGCGAACTGAATTCAACAGCTCCTGATATGAACAGGTATCAACCTGGTTTTTCATATTTGAGATGGGTTACCAGGAATCATACACGACAATATGAAATCTTTGCACTCTCAAGTCAGCATATTCACAAAGCACCTGTAATTTTGATCCCTTTTATATTATTTTTCTCCCAGGGGGAACTGAGCCCTCCGGCCCCCTCACTATGCCACTGCCCCCCCCCCCCCACCGCAGATCTATCATCTTATGCACGTGCAAGATCTGTGAGAGCCGTCCCATGAATCTGCAGTTAGTGTCTGTGGCGCCTGCTTCTGGGTGGTGTCTCAATGCTCCACATTCACCTCCAAAGAGGGGGCTTCCCAAAGCAGGCCCTTGTTGCTGACCCCCAAGGCATCCACAGGTCCAGTCTCCTTTCAATGGGCCTACTTCCCAGGGCTCATTGATCTTGGATCTGGCTTCCATCCCCTCTCCAACCCCCAACAGAACTACTGTGCCCTCCTGGCTTAGGAAAAGAATAAACAGGAGGATGGAAATTAACCCGCCCAGTCTCACGTCCCCTAGGCAGGGAATGAGCCATCTACATTAGGCCCCAGCTGGAGTATCATGTCCACTTCTGGGCGCCACATTTCAGGAAATGCGGAGAAACTGGAGAAAGTCCCGAGAAGATCGACACAAATGATGAAAGGTCTAGAGAACATGAGCTAAGAGGCAAGGCTGAAGGAATTGGCCTTGTTTACCTTGGAAAAGAGAAGACTGAAAAGCGACATGACAGCAGCTTTCAAGTATCTAAAAGAGTATCCTAAGGAGGAGGAAGAAAAATTGTTCTCCTTGGCCTCTGAGGTTAGGATGAGAAGCAATGGGCTTAAATTGCAGCAAGGGAGGTTTAGGTTGGACATTAGGAAAAACTTCCTGCCTGTCAGGGTGGTTAAACAGGGTGGTTAAACGCAATTGCCCAGGGAGATTGCGGAATCTCCATCACTGGAGATATTTAAGACCAGGTTAGACAGACACCTGTCAGGGATGAGCTAGGGAACTCAACTTTGGAAGCCCCAGGGGCCACACTGATACTTACAGAACATGCTGAGGCCTCAACTTAAGAGTGGTTGCTTATGCAAGCAAATATATGCAAATAACTTCTCTCACACTGACAGGCATGAATACAAAGATGAAGGCAAGACTACACAACACGCAGGCCCCATTCAAGTCAGTTCTGCTGATATTAATAAAATGCAACATTTCCCCGATTTCTACCCATGTGACAGCACTTTTCATGAGCAATGACAGTCCAGGAATTTAACTACTAAAACACATCAACAGAAGATCATTACACTGACTACTTTTGGTTTGGCTCCCACTCACCGGCCACGTGTTGATCCCCACACAAACCCAAACTGCAGTGCGGGGCGCAAACAAACTGGCCATGGGCAGCATACCAAGTTATTCATAAATATCTTATAAACCTTTCCCCTTTCTCTCTGCTGCCATGTCTCCTCTCCTTGCTCCATCATCTCCCCTGGTGTCTGCTGCCCCCCAACTCCTCACCCTCCTCTGCTGTCCTGACTCCTGCCCTTCTCACTGCCCTCAGCCCTCCTGCGACCAGCCCCCCTCCACCAGCCCTTCTCTACCCCCATGCCCACTCCTCCAGTAGCCCCACTCTGCTCATGTGAGCTACCCCTCCTCATCCCCTCTCCTAACACCTCCCTCTGCACACCTGCCCTGCCTCTCTCCTCTGGTGCTGGTCCCTCCCCTGCAGGTGTCTGCCCTTCTGCTTCACCCCAGAATCCCCTGGTACCTGCAACTTCCCTTAGCCCTGCACCCTCCTGGTGCCTCCCCCTTCCCTCACTGCCCCTGCCCCCTTTGCCCTCTTTTTCCCTGATGCCCACCCCCTCACCACTCTCTGCCCCGTTCCCGCCCCATGGGATTTGTCTCTCCTCCACGCTGTCCCTTGGTACCTTCCCCTTTCTTCCTCCTCCCCCTCCACACAAGCCTCTTCCTCTCCCACCCCATCCAAGCCCTTGTCCCTCCCACCGCTCCCGGTCCCCTACCTTCTGCCTTCTGCGGGGCTGGTCTGCGAACCGTGTGCGCCACGGCAACGTGGCACTTTTCAGTTTTAAAATCCCGGGCGTGACGTCACGTCACACCCGGGCGTCTCCCCGCTCACCTGCGAATGGCACACACAGCAGGAGTAGCTGGCAGCGTGTGCAGGTAAGGGCGGGGGAGCTGAGCAAACCCGAGGGAGCCAACTTCCGGGTGCAGGGGCACGGGGCCCCCTTACACGTGGGGCCCAATTCGGCCGAATCGGCTGAATCGGCTTAAGGCCGGGCCCTGGCTGCTCGTGCAGGGTGCACCACCCAGCCCAGGACATGCTCCCGCAACCGCGGCCTGCTCCGGACCACCCCCACGCAGCAGGAGTACCGGAACCAGGACCTGGAGTCCCTGCGAGCCCTGCAACGCACCCGCCAGGCCTGGATGCGGGAAGACCTCCAGCTCCGCCAGGAGCAGCTGGCTGAGATCTGAGGGCTGAACTCAAACCTGCAGGCCCTGCTGCAGAGCATGGTGCCCTGTGCCGGTCCTGTTCCTGCTGCCCCCCTAACTACTGTTCCTCCTCCCACTCCTGCCCTCCCCACCTCTTCCTCCTCAACTTCCACACCCTCCTCCTCAATGTCCATACCCCCCACCTCATCCTCCGTACCCTCCTCCCCACCCCCCCGGGGACGCCGAGGCCCCCTCCCCCGCTGTGCTGGGAGGCGGTTGGCTCGGCAAGACCCCCAGCCCTGAGTGCTGAGCTTCCCCTCCCCCTTCTTTCCTTTGCTTCCCCCTTCCAGCTCCCTCCTCCCAGTTTTCCCCCTCCCCTCTCCCACCCTCTCTCTTCCCCTCGCCCACCTCCTTTCCCCCGTCTCACCAGAGTTTCATTCCCCCTCCCCAGTTGTGTTAATTAAAGACAGTTTGTATTTTTGAAAATACGTGTCTTTTATTTGACATCAGGAAGCGGGGGCTAGGGAAGGGTAAATGGAAGGATGAGAGGGAGGAATGGGGCACAAGCCCCCAGTGGGGCAGACCGGGGAGACTGTTAGCTCTCCTCAGGGCGGAAGCTCTCCCACAGGGCCCCCTGGATCCTGACATCCCCTCGATGGTCCTCCCGGATGGCAGCCTGCAGACAGTGCAGCCAGGCTGCCGGCAACGTGTCCACAAGACGCAGCAGAGTCCCCGAGGGCAGGTCTGGTTCCATGCTGCAGAGAGCCGTGGTGTCCCGAGTGAGGGCAAGCAGAGCACTCCGAGACACAAACGCTTTGCTGTCCCCCTGCAAGGTAGACCAGCAAGCAGAGAAACCTGAGAACTGTCTGTCCGGGATGGGGGGGTTGGGTCCCTTTAAGCACAGCCCTTGGCTAGCCTGAGGCAGCAGCCCCACACACTAAGTCCGACCCTGATGCCCTGCCAGCACTGCTTCCGGCCAGCCTTACCTTCGATTCAGGGTCCGCTCAACGTGGACGCGCTATTTTGAAGTAGAAAAATGCTATTTCTAATTAGTTTTTTGGTCTAGATGCGTTATTTCGAATTAGCTTATTTCGAATTAACTAATTCGAAATAAGTTAATTCGAAATAGCGCTGTAGTGTAGACATACCCTCAGAGATATAGACTAACTAGGAAGGCTAATGTAGGCATTCGAAGTTGCAAATGAAGCCTGGGATTTAAATATCCCGGGCTTTATTTGCATCTTCCCGTCTGGTTCCTCCACAAGCTGTGCCCTGACTGAACCCTCTGGCTGGGCTTTTATAGCTCTGGCCCCGCCTCCTTATTTCCTGTCTGGTGGCTGGGCAGGCTCAGGCTCGGACCAACATGGCTGCCGGAGGGGTTCCTCTACCTCCGGGTCCATGGGTGCCCCCTCCATGCCCGACTACAAAGAAGGAGAAAGAGCAGGGTGTGGCTGCTGCTCCTCTCCTCTCCACTATTCCTCGGGGGAAACACGGTAGTTCCTCTGCCGGACGATGGGGCACGTCTGGCGGGACTGCCCTTTGGCCCGGTCGGAGGAGGTGTCCGGACCCCCCGGGGCCCAGGAGAGCACTGGCCCTAAAATTGCTGGACCCCCTGGTAGTCTGGCCACTGCAGTTGCCCCTCCCCCGACCGACGGCTCTGCTCGCGTGCCGGAGGCACACCTCCCACCACCCCCTGGCATGGCCGAGTGAGCAGGCGGGCCCCACCTCTGTGAATCCCGACTTGGCGGGGCCCGAGGAGGAAAGGGTGGCGCAGTCACTGCTGGGTGAGGGAGAGGGCTATCCCCAGGGGGAGGTTTCCCTACCCCCCTCTCTCCCACCCTTGCCTCCACACCCCCCCTAACAAAATATGTGCCCCCTGGCCTCGCCCCTGCTGACCAGCCCTCCACCTCCACCTCGTTCATCTGACAGAAGCACCGAGCCCGTGGTTCACGGGCTCAATCTCCCCGCTCCGATGAGGAAGCCCTCCGTCTCATGCCCAACAATAAAACCCCAGGCATGGACGGGCTGACTGTGGAGATCTACCACGTGTTCTGTGATGTCCTCGGTCCAGACCTCGTCACCGTCTGGGCCGAGTCCTTGGAGAGCGGGGTCCTCCCTCTGTCGTGCAGGCAAGCCGTGCTCACCTTGCTTCCGAAGAAGGGGGACCTTTGCGACCTTCGGAACTTGCGTCCCGTATCGCTCCTCATCATGGACTACAATGTCGTAGCAAAAGCCATCTCGCTGCGGTCCATGCTGGTGGACATGGTCCACCGCGACCAGACCTACACTGTCCCGGGCTGTAGCATCTTTGATAATTTGTACTTGGTCCAGGATCTCCTAGAGCTTGGGTGTAGGGATGGTCTGTCGTTCGCCCTCCTGTCCCTAGACCAGGAGAAAGCGTTCGACAGGATGGACCACGGGTATCTCCTGGGTACTCTGCAGGCTTTCTGCTTCAGGCCCCTTTTTCTGGGTTTTCTCTGGGTGCTGTACACCCTCGCAGAGTGTTTGGTCAGATTCAACTGGATCCTGACCAAGCCGGTCAGCTTCGGGCAGGGAGTACGTCAGGGGTGTCCTCTGTAGGGCCAGCTGTATGCCCTGGCGATCAAGCCCTTCCTCATTCTCCTCCATAGGAGGTTGACGGGGTTGGTGCTCCGAGAGCCAGGGCTGTAGCTGTTCCTGTCAGCGTACGCTGATGACATGCTCCTCATGATCCAAGACCCAGGCGACCTGGAGCGGGTGGAGGCCTGCCAAGCCGTCTACTAGGCGGACTCCTCCGCCCGGGTGAACTGGGTCAAGAGCTCTGGCCTGGTGGTCGTGGACGCATGGCAGGCCAGCTCCCTCCCACCTGTGCTTCAGGCCATCCGGTGGAGCGTGTGTCCGCTGCTCTATCTGGGCATCTTTCTATCCGTCACCCATCCCTCCCTGCTGGAGAACTGGCAAGGTTTGGAGGCCACGATGGGTGAGTGGCTGCGGAGATGGACAGGACTGCTCCAGTGTCTCTCCATGCGTGGGAGGGTGCTGGTGCTGAAGCAACTCGTCCTGTCCATGCTCTGACACCGGCTCAACACTCTGAGCCTGGCCTCAGAGGTCCTAGCCAGACTCCAGAGCAGTCCCAGGACTGCACTGGGTCTCTGCAGGGGTTCTGTCTCTTCCCCTGGAGGAGGGGGGCTAGGGCGTGGTCTGCATGTGCAGACAGGTCCAGACCTTCCACCTCCAGGCCCTGCAGAGACTCCTTTATAGTGCAGGTAGTCCAGCGTGGAGCCTTTTGGCATGCGCCTTCCTCCGCCGCCTCCGAGGGCTCCGATACGACCGGCAGCTCTTCTTTATCCACCCAAGGGGTCTTCCGCGAGACCTCTCAGAGCTGCCGGAATTCTACCAGGACCTCCTCCAGACCTGGAAGCTGTTCTCAGCAACCAGGTCCCTTGTGGCCACCGAGGGAGCAGACCTGCTCGCGGAGCTCCTGCTCCACAATCCAGCCTTGTGTGTGCAGGTGGCGGAGACTCCTTCGGTGCGCCGGAGGCTGATCCTGGTAGAAGCCACCAAGGTCAGAGACCTCCTGGACTACGACAGGGGGCTCCACCCAGTCCCCAAGCACTCGCTCAGCGCATGGGGCTCTCCACTCCCCAAAGCCCCCTGCACCTACTCCAGGAGGTGAAGGCAGCCTTGTCGTAGCCCACTCTTGACTTCCTGCAGCACTCCCTGCGAGAGGGTATGGCCTGCCCCCCACTGCAAGCCCTCCAGCCCTCATTATGGGGCCCTTGTTCCGCGGCCCCCCCAGCTTCCCCACCCCTGGACCCCCCAACCAGCTGCCAGATTTGCAGCCGGTTTGTTTTCAAACCGTGCCTAGGAAACATCTGTACATGCTCGTGCTTCGCACTCTCTATTTCCCTACCCTCGTGTCCCGCCCCGATACCAAGTGGCGGGACTATCTTAGACCTGTAGAGGGTGGGGAACCCCGATGGGCTAGCGCTTATTCCAACTTAATCCCACGGTCCATCAGGGACATCAGTTGGTGGCTCGTTCATGGAGCCGTGAGCACGGGCGTGTACCTGGCATGGATCCCAAACACCTGTCCTTTCTGCGGCGTGAGGGAAAACCTGGCACACGCCTACCTTGAATGCGTCAGGTTGCAGCCTCTTTTCCAGCTCCTTCAGAACCTCATATTGAGGTTCTATAGCTGCACTTTTCCCCTCCCCTTTTTATTTAGGCACACGGCATCCGTGGCCCCACAAAGTCGCAAGACCTCCTCATCAACCTCCTCCTGGCCCAAGCTGCTATATATAACACCAGAAGGAGGATGCTGGATGAGGGGGGGGTCTCTGCGACTGTGGGGCCTACTTCTGTTCATCCCTGGTCTCACGTATCTGAGCAGAGTTCCTCTGGGCGGCGTCCACTGGCTCCTTCGACAGCTTTGAGGAGCAGTGGGCGCTGTCCGGGGTTCTCTGCTCGGTGTCCCTGTCCCCTTCCCTAGTTTTAAACATTTGAACCACATTCCTTGACCTTTTTTCATCATTTGTCCCAAGCAATCAGTTGAGCCAGGGTCTAGTCATCCCTCCTACAAGGCTGGGGGAGGGGCTTTAGGAGTGGGCGGGCTAATGCCTGGGTTCAAATAGGCATCCCACTCCAGAGAAGGAGGAGGAGCAGGGTACGGATGCTCCTCCTCTCCTCTCCTGTGCTCCAGAGCACCCTTCCCTCCCTCTCTCTCTCTCTCTCCCCTGCCCTGCCTGCCTGGCTGCTGCTGGGAACCCTCCCTGGCCAGTTCTCTTCTGTGCCTGCTTGCCTTCCTGCTGTTGCTGGGCCACTCCCTCCCTGGACTGCTGCCACCACCCACAGCTTGCTGTTGCTTGGGGTGGTGGGGGGAGGGGGGGAGGCGCAGCCATAAACATGTTGGCATATTGTGGGGCCATGTGGGTGCCCATGGCTATGCTGCTGCCTTGAAGGCATGAATTATCCCCAAGTTGGAAGTAGTTGTTGGGGAGGACAAAGTCACAAAGCTCTGTAACCAGGTGTGCAGTGGCATCATCAGGGATAGTGTTCCTGATCACCTGTAATCCGTCTTCGTGTGGAATGTTGGTGCAAAGAGCTTCTACATCCATGGTGGCCAGGATGGTGTTTTCAGGAAGATCACTGATGTTCTGCAGTTTCCTCAGGAACTCGGTGGTGTCTCAAAAATAGCTAGGTGTGTTGGCAGCATGGGGTCTGAGAAAAGAGTCAACATAACCACATAATCCTGCTATAAGCGTGCTGATGCCTGAGATGAGTCATCTGGGATTTCCAGGTTTATCTATCTTGGGCAGCAGATAGAATGCTCCTGGTCGGGGAGTTTTTAAAGTTACAGACTAACACAGCTACCCCTCTGACACTTTTAAACATATTATGCCATGTATTAATCAGCGGTTTATGTTCAGGAGATAAAAAGTCTCATGCATCTGGGCAAAAGCTAATAACTAACTGAAGAGGGTGAAAAAGAAATTTAGTTCAGGGACCTATTTACAAAATCCAGGGGTTATCAGTAAAGATACAGATCTTCTAGTAAGCAGGTGGAATTGAATGAAAGGATGAATATAAGCAAACACAGGTATGCAGGGGCAAGATTAGAAAGGCAAAGGCACAAAATGAGATCAAACTAGCTACAGCCATAAAGGGTATAAATATATTAGAAGCAAGGGGAAGACCAAGGACAGGGTAGACCCATTGATCAGTGAGTAGGGAGAAACAATAACAGGAAACTTGGAAATGGCAGAGATGCTCAATGACTTCTTTGTTTCGGTCTTCACCAAGAAGTCTGATGTAGGAATGCCTGACATAGTGAATGCTAGTGGGAAGGGGGGAGGTTTAGAAGATAAAATAAAATAAAACGAACAAGTTAAAAATCACTTAGAAAAGTTAGATGCCTGCAAGTCACCAGGGCCTGATGAAATGCATCCTAGAATACTCAAGGAGCTGATAGAGGAGGTATCTGAGCCTCTAGCTATCATCTTTGGAAAATCATGGGAGACAGGAGAGATTCCAGAAGACTGGAAAAGGGCCCATATAGTGCCCATCTATAAAAAGGGAAATAAGAACAACCCAGGAAACTACAGACCAGTCAGCTTAACTTCTGTGCCAGGGAAGATAATGGAGCAAGTAATTAAGAAATTCATCTGCAAACACCTGGAAGATAATAAGGTGATAGAAAACAGCCAGCCTGGATTTGTAAAGAACAAATCATGTCAAACCAATCTGATAGCTTTCTTTGATAGGATAACGAGTCTTGTGGCTAAGGGAGAAGCGGTGGATGTCATATACCTAGACTTTAGTAAGGCATTTGATATGGTCTCCCATGATAGTCTTATCAATAAACTAGGTAAATACAACTTAGATGGGGCTACTACAAGGTGGGTGCATAACTGGCTGGATAACCGTATTCAGAGAGTAGTTATTAATGGGTCACAATCCTGCTGGAAAGGCATAACAAGTGGGGTTCCGCAGGGGTCTGTTTTGGGACTGGCTCTGTTCAATATCTTCATCAACAATTTAGATATTGGCATAGAGAGGACGCTTATTAAGTTTGCAGATGATACGAAACTGGGAGGGGTTGCAACTGCTTTTGAGGATAGTGTCATAATTCAAAATTGTAGGGAATAATTCTGGACACTGGATGCAGGTGAAAACAAGTAGAGGATTTATTGTACACCAGCGCTGGTGGAGTACCAACCAGGGGCTAACCTGGAGCGCACTAGTTAATCAAAACATTACAATTAATTATATAGGCAGCAGGTGGGCGGAGTGGAAGCAATTCCATAGGTCCTGCCGGCAAGACGTAATGAGCACATAAGCCAATAAACTACAAAGGTTACAGAGTATCTACGCCCACTGCCAATTAAACATCTTATCAATGATACAGGTAGTTATTCCTAACAAGCTAAATAAGCCAACATAAACAAAAGACATGTTGATGGCAACTTTGTTCGCTGAAATTATGATGCGTCTACTGTAGGATGATTACTGCCTCGCATTGGCGTGGTCCTTGGGATCCAGGTTTATTATCTAGAATTAAGGAGACAGTGAGAATGACTTCCGTGAAGTTTGTTTTGGTACCAGCCAGGGTCTTATCGGAGTGAGGCCTTCTTGGAATATGGTTGCCAGGGCAACCAGGGTCATGTTACTGCTTGTTCTGTGTGTTCCCAGGACTTGCCTCAAATTTAGGATTTGAAAGTGAGTTCTTAGCAGAATACCATGGACTGCCTCAGTTTACCCCTACAAAATGATCTGGACAAACTGGAGAAATGGTAGAGCTGGTGGTAGAGCTGGTGGGGGGCAGGAAGAAGGGGAAGCCATGGCTGACACCGAGGCTGCAGCCAGGGGGGTGAGCCCTTGCCACAGGAGGTTTTACCTTCCAGGTGGGGCACTTGCCCTTCTTGGTCCCCTAGCCCTTCCTGCCCTTCAGAGGGGCCTTCCTGGTGGTGACTGGACGCACGGCGGCAGGAGCGGTCGAGGCCCCGGGGTCCCCGTCCGCCATCTCCATTGTATTGATAGAGAGCCTGGCAGCCTCAGAGGGGTCAGCGTTTATAGAGGTAGATGTGAGGAGGGATGGGGAAGGGGCAGCAGGAGTGTCGCCAGCCAACCCCTCCATTGTAGTCATGGGTGGGGAGGGAAGAACAGGAAACAATTTGGGGAGGACAAAAGTGCCAGGGGAGGGAACAAGGGGGTGGGGGTGGAGGAACCCCTTCCTCACATCTCTCCCTCCTTCGAGACCGAACTGAGCAGGGTCACTCCACCAGTGACCTGGGGAAGTTCAGGCGCCCCGCTCTGGGACAAAGCATCAGCTATGACATTGGTGTTCCCCTTAACATGGACCACCTCCATGTCGTAGTCCTGCAGGAGCAGGCTCCATCTTAGCAGCTTGGAATTGGCACCCTTCATCTGGTGCAGCCAGGTCAGCGGGGAGTGATCGGTGTACACTGTGAAATGTCGCCCAAATAGATAGGGCTGCGGCTTTTTAAGGGCCCACACCAGGGCCAGGCATTCCTTCTCTATGGCCGTGTAGTGCTGCTCATGGGGCAGCAGCTTTTTGCTCAGGTGCACGATGGGGTGTCTCTCCCCCTTGGAGTCAGTTTGCATTAGCACCGCACCTAGCCCAACGTTGGAGGCGTCAGTGAACACCAGGAAGAGTTTGCTAAAGTCTGGGTTGACCAGCACCGGGCCCTGGATGAGGGCCTGTTTCAGTGCACTGAGAGCCCTCTGGCACTGCTCGGTCCAGACCACCTTGTCAGGCTTTCCCTTCTTGCACAGCTCTGTCAGGAGAGCGGCCAGGGTGCTAAAATGGGGCAGGAACCTTCGGTAATACCCGGCCATCCCAATGAAAGCCTGGATCTGCTTCTTAGTCTGGGGAGTGGGCCAGTCCTGGATGGCTTCCACCTTAGCCGGCTCTGGCTTCAGCCAGCCGCTCCCCACCTTGTGGCCCAGATACGTCACCTCGGCCATCCCCATCCTGCACTTTCCAGCTTTTACAGTCAGCCCGGCATCCTGGAGACGGCCCAGCACCTTCTTCACTTGGACCATGTGATCCTCCCAGGTCTGGCTAAAGACACAGAAATCATCAATATAAGCCAAAGCAAAGTCCTCCATCCCCCTCAATAACTGATCCACGAGGCGCTGGAAGGTGGCCGGGGCCCCCTTGAGGCCAAAAGGCAGGACCAGGAACTCAAAGAACCCTATTGGGGTAATGAAGGCCGACTTCACCCTGGCCCCCGGGTCCAAGGGCACCTGCCAGTACCCTTTGGTAAGGTCCATAGTAGTGAGGAACCGCTCCCCCCCCCCAACTTGTCTAGGATCTCATCAGTCTGAGGCAGGGGGTAGGCATCAGACACGGTGATGGCGTTGAGTTTCTGATAGTCCACGCAGAACCAGATTGTTCCATCCTTTTTGGGGACCAGCACCACTGGGGAAGCCCAGGGCTGGAGGAGGGCTGGATCACCCCAAGAGCCAGCATGTCCCCAACCTCCCTCTCCAGACCCTGGGCTGCTTTCCCAGTGACCCTGGATGGGGTACACCGGATGGGAGCATGGACCCCCGTCTCCACCCAGTGCACAGTGAGGTTAGTGAGCCCGGGCCGGGAGGAGAACAGCTGCTGGTAGGAATGCAGCGCTTCCTTGATCTTTGCCTGCTGGGCCGGAGTTAGCTGGTCCGAGAGGGGAATTGACTCCAGCATGGCACCAACCTCGGCCTCTGGGAGGAGACCCACCAGGAGATCCTCCCCCTTCTCCTCCCACTGCCCACACACAGCCAGCACCAACCCCTCTCTGTTCCAGTACGGCTTCATCATGTTGACATGGTGCACCTGCTGGTGGTGGCCCCGGTTGGACAGCTCCACTACATAGTTTACCTGTCTGATGACCTTGAAGGGACCGTCCCAGGCCGCCTGATTCCCAGTGGCGTAGGAGTGGGCACGTGCCGAGCGATCATGCCAGGCCTTCTGCCTCCTCTGGGCCTGGGCTAGGTTCTCCCTGGCCAGGCCCATGAGCTCCGTGAGCCTTTCCCGGAAGGTCAGTACATACTCCACCGCTGACTCACCATCCGGAGAGGCCTTCCCCTCCCATTCACCCCTCATCAGTCTAGGGGGCCCCTCACCCTTCTCCCATACAGCAACTCAAATGGGGAGAACCCCATGGATTCCTGGGGCACGTCCCTGTACGGAAACAGCAGGTGGGGTAAGTACTTGTCCCAGTCCTGTGGGTGCTGGTCCATGAAGGTTTTCAGCATTTGTTTGAGCATCCCATTAAATCTCTCCACCAGCCCGTTGGACTGGGGGTGGTACGCTGAGGTCCAGGTGTGCTGGACCCCGCACTTCTCCCACAAACACCAGACCAGGGCTGACATGAAGTTGGACCCCTGGTCTGTAAGGACCTCTTTGGGGAACCCCACCCTGCTGAAAATGGTCAGCAGCGCATCTGCTACCGTGTCTGCCTCGATAGAGGGCAGAGCCATGGCTTCGGGGTAGCGAGTAGCGAAATCCACCACCACCAGGATGTATTTCTTCCCCGACCAGGTTGCCCTATTCAGGGGCCCCACTATATCCATCACCACCTTCTGGAAGGGCTCTTCTATGATGGGCAGGGGCTTTACACTTGTCCTGGGCTTTCCCCACCCTCTGGCAGGAGTCACAGGACCTGCAATACTGGTGAACAGCGTCAAAAAACCTTGGGCCAATAAAAGTTCTGCAACAGCCTCTGCCTGGTGCGCCGGACTCCTTGGTGCCCCGAAAAGGGAATGTCGTGGTCTAGGAACAGCAGCCTGTGGCGGTACCTCTGGGGCACCACCAGCTGCCTCCTCACCTCCCAGGATTCAGTTTGTCCCGGGCCGGTCCATTCCCGGTACAGGAATCCCTTCTCCCATAGGAATCTCTCCCTGCGGTCCTCCCACAGGGACCAGGACCCGGCACTGCCCTGGTCAGCTAGGGCCCTCAGCTTCTCTAAAGAGGGATTCTTATGCAGCTCCATCTGGAACTCGGCTGCTGAGCTGGTGTTTATGGCCCCGGAGAGTTGTGCCTCATTTTCCCTGCCCTGGGATGGAGGCTCTGGGCTGCCACTGTCCAGCCCTACCTGCGTTGCTTCCCTTTCCCTCTCTGAAAGGTCCTGCACCCTCGCTGACTCTGGCTCCGAGTGAGGACCAGGGCATTCTGAGTGCTCTCTGGTCAGTCCTCCAGATCGTTACCCATTGGCACCTCCGTGGGCAGCTGATCATGAACCCCCACCTCTATGGGCCCCTCCTTGGCCCCCCATTTCAGGGGTATCCTCGCTACAGGCACCTTGACCGGGGGTCCGAACACTCCCCTCAGGGTTAGGTAGGCATCAGGCACCAGCTAGGCCATGCCAGTGTCACCTCCGCCCCCGTATCCCAGAACCCCTGGATGCTCCTTCCTCCCCCCTCAATGGGGACGACATGATGATTGTTCCCCACGGCTTGTCCCACACTCACCCGGCAGATTGAGTACGACTGCTCTGGGGCTGGCGTTTCGCCCTCCCCAGCTGTCCTGTCCTGTCGGGCTCCTCCCCCGGCACAGCCCAGTTAACTGCATCCCCTTGGGCTGGTGGGCTGGCCTCTGGGTGCTGTGGGGAAAATCCAATAACTCCAATTGTGTCAAAGGGGGGGGACTGTGCAGAAATCAAAACTCTCTGAAAGAAAACTGCTGTAAGGGTTAAAAGTTTTCCAGGCCTCTCTCCCTGTAACAGAGAGAAATCAAATTAGCTCTAATCAAGACCCTTACAAATGACTCTCTCAAATTCATGGATACTCCTAGTCTGTCACAATTTGTCATGTAAACCCTTATCTTTGTCACAGTTTGCCTTGTAGACTCCTCCACTCAAGTTCTCATGTGGCTTTGTGTACTGTAAAAACTTACTTCTAGCACTCCTGGGGTGAACAGAAGTCTCAGAGTACTTCTGCTGAGACTTTGATATGTTAAAGAAGAACAATCCTCAACTGAGCTGTCTGAACATACTGTATAAAGATTCCCTGAATCTGTCTGTCAGGGCTGCTGCTTCACTCTTGGAAGTGACAGCCTGCATGCATGCATCATAAAGTTTTCTCTTCTAGGTTTCTTTCCTGCCTCACTGATTTGACCTCCGGCCTCGAACCCTTCTGGGGGCTCTGTACCCCAGGGGAGCGAGATTTCCCCCTCAATTTGGTGTCAGAAGTGGGATGGCTTGGAACTCCAGTTGGAAAGGCTGATGACGGGGAATGGGAACAGACTACAGTGCGCATCTGGAGGGTAAGGGATCCATTTAAAATCCCCCAGTCCGCCTCCCTGTTCTCGTCACCAGCTGGACCGGCTGGCGGTAAGAGTCATCTTTTACTTAAAATTTTTGGTTAAGAGGCTTGAGGGAAACTTAAAACGAAAACACTGGGTATAGCCAAATAGGGGTTGGATTTTGTTGTTGTTGTTGCTGACTGATTGGTGGCGAGTCCAAGCGCTTGGTTTTGAGTGAGTGAAGTCCGGAATGGGACCGCAGCCGCACCAGTGCTGTCAGTGTCACTGCACAGCTGCTGAAAGCAAGGGCGGTTTCCCCCGGCACATAAGGAGTGTGAGTGAAGTTGACAGTTTGTGTGGACTCCCACACTATCCTTGGAGAGAGTAGTGTTGCTGGACGCCTGTGCTATCCTTGGAGAGGGTAGTACTGTTGGGCTCCTGCGCTGTCCTTGGACAGGACAGTGCTAACATGGATAAGATTGCTCCCTCAAGTCTGTCTCCTACTGAGAGAAAAGGTTTCTCACAGCCTGGGACTCCCTTGTCTCAGATGATCAGTCAGCTAGGTATTGCCTGCAGGTTTGAAACTAAGGAGACTTAAGGAATTATTGAGCATTTGGAATGGCTATACTCAGGGGAATTCCCAGAATAAATGACAACTAGAACTTTGACTTACAAAAGCTTGCTTATCTTAGAGTTTTCCTCGAGGAAAAACATCCTAACCAGATGGAATATTGGTGCCTCTGGGAGGATGTGGCAGTAAAAAAAAATAATCAGAGCATTATGGCTAGCAAAAAAGATTCTATTGAAAAGCTGCAGCAAGAAATGGCTACTCTAAAGAAACAGCTTGATTCCCCAGATGTGCCATCTGCACCCCCACCCGCTTTGGACCCTTGTCAGCTGAACATTCTTTCCTGTTATCTCCCTTTTCTCTTGTAAACCTTATGGGACCTGACTTGTTGTGTAAATTGGGTGCAAACCTTCTCTGTAGAGAGGAAGGGATATTTGTTGACCTTCCCCCCCATCAGACCCCAAAATTGATGGCATTACTACTCTCAGAGGAATCTGCTGAGACCTCAGGACATACACCCCTCCTGGACCTCTCAGATGTCCCAGAGACATTGTGGGCAGCCCATTGTGAATGAAGTGGGGTTGCTAGCCTCTGCAACACCAGTGCAAATAACATAGGGTATGTCTACACTACAAAGTTAGTTCGAACTAACTTAGTTCGAATTAGTTAATTCGAACTAAGTTAGTTCGAACTAACGCATCTAGAACTAAAAACTAGTTCGAACTAGCGTTTTGCTAGTTCGAACTAGTAAGTCCACATTGAGTGGACTCTGAACAGGGCTTAAGGATGGCCGGAAGCAGTGCTGGCAGGGCATAAAAGGAGGACTTAGAGCATGGAGATGCTGTCTCAGGCTAGCCGAGGGCTGCGCTTAAAGGGTCCCGACCCCCACCCCGGACACACAGTTCTCAGGGGTGCCCCGCTTGCAAAGAAGTTCTGGCTTGGAGTGCCCTGAGTGCCCACACTGGGCACATCACACCACTCGGCCATCAGCCCGGCTGCACTTGCCGCAGGCTGCCATCTGGGGAGAGGGAGTAATTGGGGGGCTGCAGGAGAGCTTCCACCCTCAGAAGCCCACAGAGCCAGCCCAGTCCTCCCCATCGGGGGCTCGTACCCCATTCCTCCCTCACCTCCTTCCACTTACCCTTCCCTAGCCCCCCTTCTTATTGATGTACAAAATAAAGATAACGTTTCTTCCAACATTGACTCTGTCTTTATTGAAAAAAACTGGGGGAGACTGGGAAAAGGAGGTGGGAGAGGGGAAGAGAAAGGCTGGGAGAGGGGAGGGCAACTAACATGATCAGGGGTTGGGAACAGGTCCCAGATGAAGAAAGGCTACAGAGACTGGGACTGTTCAGCTTAGAAAAGAGGAGACGGAGGGGGGACAGGATAGAGGTCTCTAAAAGCAGGGGTTGGGTGGAGAGTGTGCATTCAGAAAAGTTCTTCCTGAGTTCCCATAAAGAAGGACTAGAGGACACCAAAGGAAAGGAATGGGTAGCAGGCTTGAAACTAGTAAGAGAAAGTTGTTGTTCTTGACAAAGCAAATAGTTAACCTGTGGAACTCCTTGCTGCAGGAGGCTGTGAAGGCTACAACTAGAACAGAGTTGAAAGGGAAGTGAGATCAAGTCATGGAGGTTGGGTCAATGGAGTCCTATTAGCCAGAGGGTAGGAGTGGTGTCCCTGCCCAAAGTTTGTGGAAGGCTGGAGAGGGATGGCACGAGACAAATGGCTTGGTCATTGTCTTCGGTCCATCCCCTCCAGGGTCCCTAGGGTTGGCCGCTGTCGGCAGACAGGCTACTGGGCTAGATGGACCTTTGGTCTGACCCAGTACGGCCATTGTAAGCTCAGGGCTCAGTGTCGGGGGTCTCAGTGGACCCCCTTGATTTTCATGCACACCTGGTCCTGGGTGGCCAGGCTGGCAGCTCTCCTGCCCTAGACGGCCACTTTCCTGTGCCTAGTGCGGAGATCGTGGACGAGGTCCACGATGTCCGCACTAGCCCAGGAAGGTGCCCGCCTCTTGCGGTCCAGGGCAAGCTCCCGGGAGCCGCCAGCCTGGTCCCGGCAAGAGGGGGTGGGCTGGGGGGCATCGGGTGGGTGGCTCTGTGCCGTGCCAGGTGCAGGGTCTGCTAGCTGGGTGCTGGCAGGCTTGCACCTGGCACGGGCACCGTAGCCAGCCCGTGCCCCTTTAAGGGGTCCGGGGCTGGGAGGGGGGCATAGAGTTTCCCTGGTGTTGGCCAGAGTGGCCACCAGGGAAACCTGGGGAGGGCTAGCCTCCCACTAGTTCGAACTAAAGGGCTACACAGCCCTTAGTTCGAACTAGCTAGTTCGAACTAGGCGTTAGTCCTCGTAAAATGAGGTTTACCTAGTTCGAACTAAGCGCTCCGCTAGTTCGATTCAAATTCGAACTAGCGGAGCGCTAGTGTAGCACCTATTAAAGTTAGTTCGAACTAACGTCCGTTAGTTCGAACTAACTTTGTAGTGTAGACATACCCATACAGACACAAGCCTTTCCCAAGGGTAGCCCTGTATCTATTGTCTAGGGAGGCACAAGAGGGCATTAAGCCTGTAATCTCTTCCCTCCTTGAACAAAGGATACTTGTTTATACAACTTCACCATGTAATACACCTATACTACCTGTGAAAAAGCAAATCTATAGATTTGAAGAAGACCTAAGAGCCATTAATAAGTTTGTAATCCCTAGATTTCCAGTAGTACCTAACCTGGTTTTCTGTAATAGATTTATGTTCTGCCTTCTTTTCTATTCCAGTGCATAAGAATTCCCAATTTCTCTTTGCCTTTTCCTTTCAGGGTCATCAATTAACCTGGACATGTTTTTGTAAAGTTATTGTAAAAGCCCTACTCTGTTTTCTCAGTTTTTAAAAAGCTGACCTTAATTCTCTCTTCCCTGCAGTTCTGTGTTAGTTCAGTATGTTGATGATGTGTTAATTGCTAGTAAAACTAAGGAAAGATGTAAAACTGATACCTCATATGTGTTAAAGTGTCATGCTGAAAAGGCTCACAAGGCTTCCAAAGCCAAATTGCAATTTGTAAAACAAAGAGTTCAGTACTTAAGGACATTTACTTTCAGGAGATGGCCGCCAGTTAACACCTGAGCGAATCTCAAGTTTTTTTCATTCCTCACCCTTTCACCAAAGTCAGGTACACAAATGTCTGGGTACTGCAGGATATTGCAGACAATGGATTCCTAATTTTTCTGGACTCACCAGGATCCTTACTATTCTACTCTTAATCTTAGCTCCTGACCCAGTGACCTGGTCCCCAGAATGTGACTCTGCTTTCCTTTCCCTTAAAACTCTTCTTTCACAGCCACCTGCTCTAGGCTTACCTAATTATAGCAAGCCTTTTACTCTGTTTTGTCATGAACAGGATGGAATTGCAGCTGGAGCTCTCTGTCAACCCCTTGGACCCACACCTCGTCCAGTAGCTTATTTTTCTGCAACACTGGACTCAGTAGCCCATGGGTTCCCACTTTGTCTGAGGGCAGTTGCAGCTACTGCTGAATTACTTTAAAAAGGCCCAACCTGTCACATTAGGCCACAGCATTATCTTACAGGTCCCTAATGCTGTCTCTGCTCTCTTACAGCAACACTGCACCCAGCACCTATCTGTTCAGAGACAAACCCTGTATGAGAATGTTATCCTCTCTTCCCCAAATGTGGTAATTCAAAGATGTAATGTACTTAACCCAGCTACTTTTTCTCCTTTACCCTCTACTGGTAAAGCACATACCCATAACTGTGAAGAATTGCTTGAGCACTGTGTAAAGCCTCCCCAAGATTTGTCTGATCAACCGCTGGAAAATGCAGATCTTGTATTGTATACTGATGGCTCATGTAAAAGAAATTCAGTTGGTAAACTAAAGGCTGGATATGCAGTGGTCTCAGATAATAATGTTTTAGAGGTTCTTTTCTCTTCCAGGAATCAAAATCAGCTCAGGCTGCTGAGCTCATCGCTTTAATTCGTGCTTGCCTTTTAGCTTCCGGACAGTCTGCTGCCATTTATACTGACTCAAAGTATGCTTTCTCTGTCTGTCATGCCACAGGACAAATTTGGAAACAATGAGGTTTCCTTACCTCTTCTGGCTCTGCTATCTCACATGGTCCCCTTATCTCCCAACTCCTTGATGCTATTCAGCTACCCACATCCCTTTCTATTACCCATTGCCCGGCCCACACAGGTGCCACTGATCCTGTTTCTCTGGGTAATGGAGTGCTGATGCAGCGGCCAGACATGCAGCAGCACATGGACCTCTGGCTCCCTTTCAGATTCTGGTCTCTCTTTCCCTCCCTGTTTCTTTGCAGGACCTGATAGAACTACAGCAAGCTACTCACCCTGTGGAGAAAACCCTTTGGGAGAAAGCAGGCTGCTCCTTATCCCCAGCTGGGATAATGGTTGCGCCTGATGGCCGCCCAGTCGCCCCAAGATCTCACACAGCAGCTTGCTCAGGTGTCTCATCAAATGACACACATGAGCAAAAGGGGGGTGGCCTCACAAATCCCAAAACAATGGTATGCCCCAGGCGTGCACCTAGAAGCTGTCAAGAATATCTAATTCATATCTAATTCATGTGTGATTTGTAAGCAGTTTAATGTTGCAGGAGGCCCACAGGCTAGCAGCCACACAGAAAGAAGAAACCTAGACATAAAATGACGGTTAGGAGAGCTTGCACCTGCAGGTGAAGGAAGCCCTCCCAGTACCTACTGATGTACCGTGCCACAACATCCAACCAGGCGACTACGTGTTCGTGAAGGAACATCGCAGAAAGAATTCCCTGACAGCCCGGTGGGAAGGACCGTTCCAAGTGCTGCTCATCACCCACACAGCAGTAAAGGTGAAGGAGCGCCCCTCGTGGATCCACGCAAGTCATGTACGCCGAACTGCAGATCCAACAGAGCTGATTGACCCCGTCACCCAGGACCCCTCCCCGGAGGAATCACCTGAGGACGAGGTTCAGCGGACCGAGGCGGCAGACTCTCAAACCAGACTGTTACCAAACCGGCCTCCACCAGGAGCTTCGAGGTACAACCTGAGAGGTAGGACTGTGCCAGAACAGACCTACAGGTGAGCCTGGCGCCCCGTAGCTCTCACAAAGGGGAATCCATTCCAGTATTGAGCGAACTGAGAGACTACGAAATCTCAACGAGTGCCTGCAGAGGCAAGCCAAACAATACTAACTGATTAAGCTTAGTTAAAGAGACTGCTTTGCTAGGTGCTAGCTAATTACTATATTATTATTATTATCCTTCTACTTTAGAGACTTAAGATACTATAATAAGATGGGGATTGTTCTCCTTCTTTTAGTAGTCAGAGTAGCCTTAGTGTATAACTTTCCCCACCCTCATTGGGAAGCCCTGCAGAAGGTTGTGTCCCTCACCAATGCAAGTGACTGTTGGATATGTGAACAGCTTATAAAAGGCTCTGAAGGCCTTTTACCATTACAGTTTATCTCAACTCCTGCCTCCCTGTGGACCAGACCCCTAAAATTCAGATCTACTGGTAGTCAGTACTCTACAGGAGAGCGGGAGTGGGTAGATGCCCAGAATGATAACACTGTGCCAGGAGTACATAGTCATGGGGGGAACAGGCAGATTTGGCATAAAAATCTGATTGCCTCAGGGATTCCCCTTACTCAAGCATTACATCCATCAGGGAATGCTTCCCTTATGTTTCCCTTCTGTTTTAAAAGCAATATTGGCACTGGTAAAGATCTGGGGGTGAATGGGCAGTGGGTCATTTACCCAACTGATAAAGAAAACCTCCCTCTAAGATGAGAATTCATCCTAGCAGAAGAAGAATACCTAAGAATGTCTAGAATAACTTTGAGTAATACTCCAATAGGAGTATTAAAGGGGGGAATTGTGGGGAAAATCCAATAACTCCAATTGTGTCAAAGGGGGGACTGTGCAGAAATCAAAACTCTCTGAAAGAAAACTGCTGTAAGGGTTAAAAGTTTTCCAGGCCTCTCTCCCTGTAACAGAGAGAAATCAAATTAGCTCTAATCAAAGACCCTTACAATGCCTATCTCAAATTCATGGATACTCCTAGTCTGTCACAATTTGTCATGTAAACCCTTATCTTTGTCACAGTTTGCCTTGTAGACTCCTCCACTCAAGTTCTCATGTGGCTTTGTGTACTGTAAAAACTTACTTCTAGCACTCCTGGGGTGAACAGAAGTCTCAGAGTACTTCTGCTGAGACTTTGATATGTTAAAGAAAAACAATCCACACCTGAGCTGTCTGAACATACTGTATAAAGATTCCCTGAATCTGTCTGTCAGGGCTGCTGCTTCACTCTTGGAAGTGACAGCCTGCATGCATGCATCATAAAGTTTTCTCTTCTAGGTTTCTTTCCTGCCTCACTGATTTGACCTCCGGCCTCGAACCCTTCTGGGGGCTCTGTACCCCAGGGGAGTGAGATTTCCCCCTCAGTGCACTCCCAGCCAGTTGATGCTCCTAGGGCCCTGTCTGGCTGCCATCTCCTTCACCCTCTGGCATTGTGCCACCTTGTGCCCTTTTTGGCCGCAGAAGTTGCATTTCAGGTCCCTCAAGTCCCATGGTGGGGGTTGTCCTGGCCTGGCATTCTGGGGCCCCCCTGGGCTGGGCTTCCTGGAGTCCCACTTTCGAGGGGTCTCCGGGTGACTCCCCTTCAGGGACCCTGGTGTGGGTCTCCCACCTGTCCCTGATCTGCTGGCCACAAACTCGTCCGCCAATGTCCCCGTACTGCGTAGGTCTTTGGGCTTCTGGTCAGCCAACTACACCTTGAGGTCTAGGGGGCAAATGTCAAAGCTGCTCCAGCTCCACCAGTTTGTACACGTCCTCAGTGGTGGTGGCCCCGACCCCCTTCCCCCACTTGTGGAGACATTACCCCAGCAAGTTGGCCACCTCCTTGTAGGTGGTGCCAGGGGACTTGCACACGCCCCAGAACTGTGTTCGGTACGCCTCGGGGGTCAGCTCAAACTTCAGCAGCAAGGCCTGTTTGAACAGCTCATAGTCCTCGGTCTCAGTCCCATCCACCTGGCCGAATGTCACTGTGGCCTTGGGCCCCAGCAGGGGGGTCAGGTTGCGGAGCCTGTCTGCAGGGTCAAGCCGGTGCAGATCACAAGCCCTCTCCAAGGCTGTGAGAGAGGCATCCATGTCATCCCCCTCCTTAAATGGGGGAAGCAGCTTGGAGTCCAGCTTCCCCCCAGAGCTGCCATCGCGGGGCCCTTCCCCACTTACCCCTGGATAGGCTCTCTTGGCCCATCTCTCCTCCAACGCCAGCTCATGCTTCCGCTGTTGGACATGGTCCTCTCGCTCTCTGCCTGTCCACCAACCTCTACTCCTCCAGCTGCTTCACTTTCAGCTCCAGCTCCAGCCTCCGCAGTTCCCCCGGGGAGAACCCAGACTGGGGCTCCCCTGTGCTAGCTGGGGAGTCAGCTCTGACAGAATCCTGGCTGCTATACTGACTGCCTGCCCCCCAGCTATTCCCTGGCTCTCCAGGCATATTGGAAGCCCCGCTGGGACCCGGAGCCTGTAGCTCCAACTGGTCATTCTCCACCAGCTGAGCTATTAGCTACTCCTTAGTGAGCCTCCCCACGCTCAGCCCTCTTCCCCTGCACAGACGTGCCAGGTCGCTCTTATGGAGCTGGGCATAGGCCATTTCCCCACTGGTTCCTTCAACACCCTCGTTCGTTTCTGCCAATCACTCTTTGCACTGCGCCTGCACAGCCAACGGTCTACAGGGTGCACCTCTAAACTATCCTCTGCTACCATTGTCACAGCTCACAGGTCGTGCCCCACACTTGGCCCCTCAGCTCCTGGGCAGAACCCCCCTCTCCAGTGCGGCAGCCCCTTATCAGGGAGCCCACTCCACTCCGGCGGCAGTGAGACAGCCCTTTCTCAGGGAGTCCACTCCAGTGCGGCAACCCCCTCTTGGGGGGCCCACTCTCACCTGGGGGGTCTGCCCCTTCGCCTCCAGGATGGCGCCTCTCAGGGCCTTCAGCCTGCCTCCGCCGTGAGCCCTTTCGGGGGGGTCCACTCCCTCTGGACCCCTGGGGCCTCCACTCCCAGAGGGAATAGTGCAGCCCTGTTCTCCAGCCCAGAGCGACTCTCAGCCAGCACCCAACAGGAGGGTTTATTGAGCTTTGAACAGACCAACGGATCTCTCAGGCCAGTAGGCCTGGGCCCTCAGCCCACACGTCAGTCTCTCCTGCAGCCAGCTGAGTCCTGCCTGCTCTGCTCAGTCCCCCAAAACAGCCCCCAGTCTCCCAGCAGAGCCTCCAATATCCCCAGCTACAGCCCCTCCCCAGTCCATTGTCTTCTCCCTAGGTAAGAGGGTCACCTGGCCAGGGCTGGCTCGAGCCATTCCTGCGCCCCAGGCAGCGGGCACGCAACACATGCGCGGCTCCGCCCCTGGGCGCATGGTGCATGCAAAGCCCCGGCCCCTGGCGCACTGTGCACCTTACAGATGCAATCAGGCACACGGCGCCTGATGGCAGCTCTAAGGGGCGTCGTATGGCCAGGCGCGCGATGCCCCTTACAGCTGCCATCAGGATCCCCCAGTAGGTTGGCACCCCAGGCAGCTAGCCCCCCCCTTAATCTGGCGCCTGGCCTCTCTCGTCTCCGCCTCCTCTCCTCCATCCAATGTTCTCCCCTCGTGGGATCAGCTGGGCCGGTTGTCGGGGTCCCTCTCTGCAGCTCATTGTCTGTCATCTGGCCAGAACCGGCTGTGTCCTCTAAGCAGGGCTGGGGTCACCAGGGTCCCAGACACCACGGCTCCAACTCTGGCCTGTTCTCTGAAACAACAAACTCCCCACCTTTGTCACATTAGACCAGTAACTGCTGGGCACTGAGTGCCCCCTTGTATGCAACACCCCCCTTTGAACCCCCCCCAAACTCCCCACTTCCTCACAGAGACCAAGGTGAATGTGGCTAACCTGACATCTTGGAACCCAGCCTCAAATTCAGCATTCAGTAGTCTGAGACCCAGTTGTAAGTTTGGAAAGCTTTTGTTTTCATTACAAAACCCACCTGTGATGCATGTAGCTATGAAACTGCAACCCCTTGTTTTTTGTGCACTGCACCTTTTATGTCTACAGGGAAGGAGTAGCCTAGGCCGTACTGGTGTTTCTGCAGCAGCTGAGACCGGAGTCGCTGCCCGTGCCCAACCCAGAGGCAGAGCCAGCAGCCGCCAACCCCGGGGAGGCAGGGCTGCACCCGCAACCCTGACAGCGGCCCCGGCAGATACTGACTGTGAGGCAGATGGACCACAGGGGAGCCAGGGCGTGGTAGGAAGCGGCCCAGGGCAAAGGACTAAAAGCTTGGTTCGGCATGTATCAGCCAGATTCCCCACCCAGCGGGCAGGAGACATAGTCCCTGCCTAAAGGGCCCTGGGCTGGGACCCGGTGGAGAGGGAGGGCCCGGGTCCCCCCACCACCCATTTTCCCTTCCCTGGACAATCAACCCCTGGTCCAGGAGAGGCTTCGCTGGGTAGCTAGGCCTCAAGAGCCATATTTACCCCGATAGAGGGGCTCGGACTTTGTATTGGAACTGTGGGTACCATAGCTGCCCTGATAGAGGGGCGGGACATTGTATTGAGACTGGGGGAGTACCGTGGATGCCCTGGTCGAGGGGCCCGAACGGGGGCAAAGAGACCTTAGGAGGGGGGGCATACCCCACGCCAGGGGCGTACCCCTTGTCAACTTGGTGGAGAATGAGGGTACCCGACCACCCCTGAACCTAGGGGAGGCGAGGGGACCTGCGTGCGAGTAATAGGGCAAGATAGGGATTTAAAGACAGCGGGATGGAACCCGCGAAATTGCTGGACGTGATGGCTGAGAGACAGCGGGAGCAACTCCTACATCTGAGCCAGACGCTGCAGCAAGGGACAGCTCAACAACTGGAGCACCAACGCAAGCTGTTCCAGAAGTTGGGTGAGTGGTGCCAAGCCCAACGAGATGAGCGATCGCGACCGTGGGTGATGGCGGACTGTGGATACAACCAGGTACTGATGGAGGGGCACTAGGCTCAGGGAAGCGGGCTGGACAAAGCCGTGGCTGAGGTACAGGTGGAAGGAGCCTCGGTCAAGGCCCTCCTAGACTCTTGGTCTAGCCAAACTCTAGTACAGGAGAACCTGGTGACGGACCCCGAGCCCGCCAGGGGTCCCGTCCTGCTGCAGTGTGTGCATGGGGACATAACATCATACCCAATAGCCTGGGTGTGAATAGCTGATACCTGCGGGGAAAAGATATGTCGGGTGGGATTGGCCCCCCGACTAGCGTACCCAGTAATATTGGGGCAAGATTGGCCCAGTCTCCGTGGGTTACTCCAAGCCTGGGCCCAGCAGGAACAGTCAGACATAGGAAGGAGGCCCTGTGGGGGGATGGTGGTGGCCCAGGGCGACTACGTGGAACCAAATAAAGAACCAGGTGGCGAAGCAGAGCCAGCAGGCCAAGTGAGAACCCAGCAGCTGCCAGCAGATGGGAACGAGGCAGAGTGGCTGGGTGTCAGAGGAGACTTTCTGCGGGACCAACGGGAAGACCCAACATTAAGACGAGCCTGGGAGCAGGTCCAGGAGGCAGAGGGCGATGAGCCAGGAGACGCACGGAGGTGGCAAGGCTCAAGGTTTGAGGTACGAAACGACCGGCTCTACCGGGTAGTCCGTGACCCGCAGACGGAGGAGGAATTTGTGCAGCTCCTAGTCCTCACTAGGTATAGAAAGGGGGTGTTGCGGCTGGGCCATACCAACCCCTGGGCCAGACATCTGGGTCACGAGAAAACCCTACAGTGGGTGGCCCAGAGGTTTTTCTGGCCGGGGATCCACCGGGAGGTGCGCGAGTTCTGCGAGTCCTGCCCAGAATGTCAGCACACCAACCCAAAGGGTGTACCCAAAGCCCCCTTGGTGGCCATACTTGTGGTGGGAGTCCCCTTTGAGCGCATCAGGTTGGACCTGGTGGGACCCCTCGAGAAGGCCAGCTCGGGTTGCCAATATATCCTGGTTATAGTGGATTATGCTACTAGGTACCCCGAGGCCGTGCCCCTGTGAAATACAACGGCCGCTACTATAGCTGCGGAACTCCTTAAGGTGCTCTCCAGGGTAGGGATACCAAAAGAGATACTGACTGATCAGGGCACCAGGGGTATGTCTACACTAGCCACCCTAGTTCGAACTAGGGTGGTTAATGTAGGCAACCGGAGTTGCAAATGAAGCCCGGGATTTGAATTTCCCGGGCTTCATTTGCATATTGCCAGGCGCCGCTATTTTTAAATGTCCGCTAGTTCGGACTCCGTGCCCGCGGCTACACACGGCACGAACTAGGTAGTTCGGATTAGGCTTCCTATTCCGAACTACCGGTACACCTCGTTCCACGAGGAGTAACGGTAGTTCGGAATAGGAAGCTTAATCCGAACTACCTAGTTCGTGCCGCATGTAGCCGCGGGCACGGAGTCCGAACTAGCGGACATTTAAAAATGGCAGCGCCTGGCAATATGCAAATGAAGCCCGGGAAATTCAAATCCCGGGCTTCATTTGCAACTCCGGTTGCCTACATTAACCACCCTAGTTCGAACTAGGGTGGTAGTGTAGACATACCCCAATGTATCATCTAGATCAATGGCAGAACTCTGCCGACTGTTGAATATACGAGCCCTGCGAACGACCGTATACCAGCCCCAAACCGACGGCTTGGTGGAGCGGTTTAATCAGACATTGAAATCAATGCTCCGTAAGTTGTAGAAGAAGACCCCCGGGGCTGGGACAAAGTTCTCCCAGCCTTACTCTTTGTCATGTGAGAAGTGCCGCAAGCATCGACAGGTTTCTCTCCCTTCAAGCTTCTTTACGGGCGGCAACCCTGAGGAATACTCGACCTCCTGAAGGAAGACTGGGAGACACAGGAGACCCAGGTGTTGGGGTCGGTCCCCTATGTGTTGCAGCTGAGGGAGCTCCTGCAGATGTTAGGAGAGTTTGCACAAACCAACCTACTACAGGCTCAGGAGACCCAAGCCCAGTACTACAACAGGGGGACAAAACTACGGATGTTTGAGCCCGGCGATTGGGTGCTCCTGCTTTTACCATCGCAAGAGTCAAAGCTACTAGCCAATGGCAAGGCCCATTCGAGGTGGTGCGCAGACTGGGGCCCGTAGATTACGAGGTGAGATTGACGGGGAGGAAGAATGGAGTGCAGATATATCACATGAACCTGCTAAAAAAAATGGAAATCGCAAGAAGGACTCTTGATCACTCCCTGCCCACCTGATGACGACTTGGGACCTTCGGCCATCGACCTCACCACTAACCGACCGATCACCCTGGGAGAAGAACTGGGCCCTGCCCAGAAAGAGGAGCCACTCCGCTTAGTCCAGAAGTACGCCCACGTCTTGTCTACGCAGCCAGGCTGGACTAATGTGATGAGTCATCACATAAGCACCCTACCGGGCCATAAAGTTCGGGACCATCACCATCCACTACCCAGGAAAATGTGGGAGCCCGTGCAGAAAGAACTCCAGGTGATGCTGGGGATGGGGGTAATCGAAGAATCACACAGTGACTGGTGCAGCCCCATTGTGCTCGTCCCAAAGCCAGATGGATCGATACGATTTTGTATTCACTTTCGGGAGGTCAATGCCATGTCACGATTTGATGCCTATCCCATGCCACGCGTGGATGAATTATTAGAGAGGCTAGGGAAAGCACGGTACGTCTCCACGCTGGACTTAACTAAAGGGTACTGGCAGATCCCGGTGACCCCTGCCTCCAAGGAAAAGACTGCCTTCTCCACACCGTTTGGGCTATACCAATTCATCACTATACCCTTCGGCCTACATGGGGCAGCCACCACCTTCCAGTGCTTAGTAGATCGCCTATTACGCCCTCACCAGCTATATGCCACCGCGTACATAGACGATATAGTGGTCTACAGCCACACATGGCCGGAACATCTCCAACACCTGGAAGCAGTACTGAAGACCCTAGGGGAAGCGAACCTCATGGCAAACCCCGGAAAGTGCCACGTGGGACGTAGAGAGGTGACCTACCTGGGATACACAGTGGGGAGAGGCACTTTGAAACCCTTAATTGACAAGATACAGGACTATGTAGCACTTTAAAGACTAACAAGGATGGTTTATTAGATGATGAGCTTTCGTGGGCCAGACCCACTTCCTCAGATCAAATAGTGGAAGAAAATAGTCAACCATATATACCAAAGGATACAATTTAAAAAAAAAGTGAACACACATGAAAAGGACAAATCACATTACAGAACAGAAGGGGGATGTGGGGGGGGGAAGGAAGGTGAATGCCAGTGAGTTAATTATGTTAGTCTTTAAAGTGCTACATAGTCCTGTATTTTGTTTCAGCTACACAAGACTAACACGGCTACATTTCTATCACTATTCTTAATTGACAAGGTTCAAGCCCTCCAGGAGTGGAAAAGGCCAATGACAAAGAGGCAGGTCCGGCAATTCCTGGGACTAGCGGGCTACTATCGCCAATTTGTGCCCAACTTTTCAGCCCTAGCGGCACCATTAGCCGATCTAACTAAGAATTCCATGCCGACAAAGGTACAGTGGTCGCAGGAGTGCGAGGGGGCTTTCCAAACATTGAAAAGACATTTGACAGAGGCACCAGTGTTGTTTCCCCCAGACTTTTATAAGAACTTTATCCTCTAGACAGACGCCTCCGAGAGGGGACTAGGGGCCGTACTAGCCCAAGAAGTAGAGGGGGAAGAGCACCCGGTGCTCTATATGAGCCGGAAACTTTTCCCAAGGGAGCAGAAGTACTCCACAATCAAGAAGGAGGCACTGGCCGTGAAATGGGCTGTAGATGCCTTCCATTACTACCTATTAGGTAGCCACTTCCAACTAGTAACTGACCATGCTCCTTTGAGATAGCTGCACAGCATGAAAGACGCCAACCCCCGGATAATGCGTTGGTACTTATTGCTGCAGCCATACGATTTTGAAGTGGCTCACCGCCCGGGTAAGACTCACGTGAATGCAGATTTATTTTCCCGGGTAGGGGAGGAGGAAACCAGGTCAAATCAGACCATAACCACCCATTTAAGGGGGAAGGTGTGTGACGGGGCGGACAGGCCCCGCACTGAAGGCCAGGGGGTAGCCCAGACCCAGCTGGCTGAAAAGGCCCCGCCCCTCCAGCCCTGCTGGGCATGCTCCCAGCAAAGCCTGGGTATAAAATCAGAGAGAGCCCTGCAGCCAGGGAGGCCACAGGGGGAAGGAGTAGCCTAGGCTGTGCTGGTGTTTCTGCAGCAGCTGAGACTGGAGTCGCTGCCCGTGCCCAACCCAGAGGCAGAGCCAGCAGCCGCCAACCCCGGGGAGGCAGGGCCGCACCCACAACCCTGACAGCGGCCCCGGCAGGTACTGACTCTGAGGCAGATACCCCACGCCAGGGGCGTACCCCTCGACAGGCCCCCTATTTCGAATTAAGTGTCTACACAGCACTTAATTCGAAATAGCTATTTCGAATTTGGCATTACTCCTCGTAGAATGAGGTTTACCAAATTCGAAATAAGCGCTCCGCTATTTCGAATTAAATTCGAAATAGCGGTTTGCATGTATAGATGCTATTGAAGTTAATTAGAAATAACGGCTCTTATTTCAAATTAACTTTGCAGTGTAGACATACCCAAAGTGACAATGTTTACCTGGGGTTAGTAAATGCCTGTGAAATGGCTTCATTACCACTTGACTGGCTCTTACAAAGTGAAAGACCTCTTAGTAGAACATTGTACATGTGAAAGTTAGCTAGATCCTCTCTGGAGGAAGCAGAGTCACAGAACAAGAAGAGGTGGGTGGGTGGACACTGAGACCCAGTGGTGCCCCCAAATTTTCAGGTGCCATACACATCTGCATATTCTGCGTATGGGTAAGGATGACCCTGTTAGCATCCATAGAATACTAGTCTTACACGCCACAGACAGAAAATAGAAAGGACCAAGGTACACCATCACAGGGAAATGATTAAATGAGATATATTCAGATAATCCTGCCAAGTGATTGACCTGCTGCAGAGGAAGGCAGAATACCTCCGTGGTCACTCCTAATGTGACCTGTTGGAAAATTCCTTCCTGCCCCTAGCATTGCCCTGCCACTCTCATTGGCTGGAAAGGCGGCCAATAGAGCTGTGGGGGCGGAACCTTTGAATGGGGCAGCACACACCCAGCACCTCTGCATAGGAGCTGGGGGGATGTGCTGCTGCTTCTGAGAACTGCTTTAGGTAAGTGCTGCCCAGAGCCTGCACCCCTAAGCCCTCCTAGGGCCAACTGCCCTGACCCCCCTCCCACCCTCTAAACCCCTTGACCCCAGCTTGGAGTCCCCTCCTGCACTCCAAACCCTCATCCCCAGACCCACCCCAGAGCCCAAACCTCATCCAGAGACCTCATCCCCCTGTGGCCCAACCCTCTCCTTTAGTCCTAATCCCCCTCCTGTCTTCTGAAACCCTTGGTTCCAGTCCAGAGCCCCCTTTAGCACCCTGATCTCAATTTTGTGAGCATGTAAAGGGTCCATCAGCGGGTGGAGCACCGCTGACTCCCTAGAGTGCCCACAAATCACTGGGGCACACCTCGGCCTCGTCGTTGGCTGAGCAACAGTTTGTGAGGCTGTCATGTTAATGGATTTTGAGGGGAGCAGCCAGATCACTGTGTTGGCCCCAAAAATGGTATAAAAGGGGGCCATGTGAGGTGTTGAATAGAAGCTTACCGACTGCTAATCCTATGTACGCTAGTCATGTGATTGTATAATGTCTGTGTGTGAAATTATAAGCATGTACTTTGTATGGCTGGTTTCTTGGAACCGGACAGAACTTGTTCGGGGTAGGTGGGATTGGGTGCTAGGACCCCCCACCTGTGTATAGACCCGGGGCCATCTGGGGCACGGATATTGCTGGGGTGTCGGAGGGGTTTTGCTCGTGAGGCTTCAGGCAGGCAGCTGAAGCGCTCTGTGGGACTGGTTTGTGGCCTGTTTGGAGAGGTCACCAGTCTGGGGACTGTAAGGAGCCCCAGATTTGAGCAATTCACCCTAAGCAGAGACCCTCAGCTGTGCCCAGACTCGGCCCAGTCCGTCACAGTGGCGTAGTTGGCAGGATCCACAGATCTTGGTCAATTGAGCTTTGGGTCAGGACCCCACGCTGTCTAAATTTGATTTGTGGTACTGAGAGTGCAGTTGGGTAAAGGGCAGCTGAAATGACTCAGCACCAGTATGAGAGCCTAAGTAGAGAGGCTCTGAAGGATTTGTGATCGGGGAGAGGCATTGCCTTTAGGAAGAGGGCCTCTAAACTAGATCTGGTAGTGCTGTTACTAGCCAGAGATGTGGCTGAAAGGGAGCAGAAGCGAGCCAAGGAAGCTGCTGAAAGAAGGCAGATGAAGAAATTGCTCGGAGAAAGCAGGAGCTGGATCGGGAACTTGAAAAGAGAAAAGCAGAGTATGCTGAGAGATGGGCAGAGAGGGCCAGACGTCAGCTTAAGGAAATGGCAGAGCATGCAGAGAAGATGGCCATCTAGAGAGCTGCAAAGGGAGAGAAGGGGTATGTCTACACTACCCCGCTAGTTCGAACTAGGAGGGTAATGTAGGCATACCGCACTTGCAAATGAAGCCCGGGATTTGAATTTCCCGGGCTTCATTTGCATAAGCGGGGAGCCGCCATTTTTAAAACCCCGCTGGTTCGAACCCCGTGCCACGCGGCTACATGGGGCTCGAACTAGGTAGTTCGGACTAGGCTTCCTATTCCGAACTACCGGTACACCTCGTGTCAAATCCTGGGCTTCATTTGCAAGTGCGGTATGCCTACATTACCCCGCTAGTTCGAACTAGGAGGGTAGTGTAGACATACCCAAGGTGCCTCTGACCTTGTATCTTGTGAGTCTGTCTGTGTGCCTGAGAGGGGATTGTCTGTGAATCCACCGGAGGGGCCAGAGATGACTCTGGGAGTAAGGGAATTGCAGGAGGAGTTGGTTGGGGCTCAGCAGGGCAATGCTGCTGCACCCTTCTCTGGCTCTGAACTGTTGTTTGAGGAAGCTCATAGGGAGGAGAGTCCTGGCAGTGCTTGTAGCAAGCAATTTGCTGTAGCTGAGAGAGGTGCCAATGCCTGGCTTGAAGAAGGGATTCAGGAGAAAGCTCTGCCTGTAAAAGGCAGCAGCTTCTTGTGTGAGGCACTTGTTTCGGTGCCTGACAGACAGAATTTGTCTGTTAGCAGTGACTCCACTGACTTGGCTTTAGGGAAACTGTGAGGGGGTTCGCACTCACCACCGTATCCCCCTGCCGTCTGTCTTCCAGAATTGGCTCCCTTGGCAGGTAGGGTGTCTTCTCTGGGGTGGTGCCTCCCCTCTTTACTCCTGGCTGCGGCGTCCCCTTTGCCACACTGCCCTCCGGCAGTGCCCAAGTCTGTCTCTGAGCCCCCCTTCTGGGGGTCAATGTTCCTCCAGCGGGCCTTCTTTCAAGCCCTGCAGTCCGAGTATTTGCGGGCCAGAGCTCCCCTAGCCCTGCCTGGCCTCCCCAGCTCTGCCCTAGCTCCAGGGAGCCGGAGCCGGAGCCGGAGCCGCCGCCGCCGCCGCCGCCGCCGCCGCCGCCTCCTCCTCCTCCCTCAGCAGCCAGGTTCTCACTGCTTCCCCCCACAGCAGCAGCCCCTTCTCTATTATAGCGCCCAGCTGGGCCCTAATGGGCTAGTACAGCCTCAGCTGGGCTAAATTCCCCGGCCCTGGTTCAGGCCGGGGGTCTGGCCTTAAAGGGCCAGTGCAGGGCGAGCGCCCTGTCACAGAAACCCAGTGTGGATGGTTATGGAGAGATCTCAGAGGGACTGAGGGTTGTTCCAGATGAGGCAGGAACAGCCAGAGAATTGGAGCAGTCTGATGAACAAGGGACTATGTGTGACCAGCTTGCTGGGAAGTCAGTGTGTATGGTACAGGAATATTCCCAGGTGAATGAGGAGAGTGGGAAGTTAGTGTCTCAGATTCAGGAGAAGGACTGTGTAGCTAAGTATGCAGAGCAGAACGGCTGTGTGGTCACTCTCCCTAGGATGCAGGAGATGGCAGTTACGCTCCCATCTCTGGACACGGTGGACACTCATACTCAATCAGGGAGGTTGATATCTGGTTCCATGTGGAAACAGAGGTTGGAGGTGGACAGAGGAGAGACTTGGGAGTCTACAGCTTACTGCTGTTACCCCACTGAGTGGGGGAAGGGGGAGAATTCCAGGGCCATTGTGAGCCAGGGAGTCACGCCCAGCCAGCCCTTTGTCTTGGTCTGGCCAGAGGTTTCAGGCCTGGAGCCCAGAGGACAAGGGGGAGGGGCAGGACTTGCTTTGGCCAAGAAGATTTGCAGTTTAAACCTGAGGGGCCAAAACTGCAATGGTGTGGGGCCAGAGAAGGGGCCTGACGGAGAATTTCAGTATACACCTGGTATAGGATTGTTCTTGTTACTGATGTTAATTCCTGTAACCAATGTATTATTGTTGCAGAGAATTGTAACGGTATACAGTGTGCATGAGCTTATGGAAATACCATGTAATCTGTCTGGAGATGTACCAAACGACAGACGGTATGTAAGGGGACATTGTGATGTTGCTATTTCGTGGTTAACACTTGTAACTGGTCTTGGAACTTCTTACAGGACAAAAAGGGTTCCAGCCAGAAGGTGCTGTGTGAAAAGGGAAACTGAGGCACGCCACCATTTTGTTTTTGAGGGAAAGAGCAAAAATGCCTACACTATTAGGGATTGGAATACCTGCATTCACACAATGTTAGTTGTTGTTCAGAGAGTTGCCAGAGCTGGCCTGGATAAAGGCACTATTTTCTTCAGCTCGGGGCAAAATCACCTGACACACTTAGGGTATGTCTACACTACAAAGTTAGTTCGAACTAATGGACATTAGTTCGAACTAACTTTCCTAGGCGCTACACTAGCGCTCCGTTAGTTCGAACTTAATTCGAACTAACGGAGCGCTTAGTTCGAACTAGGTAAACCTCATTTTACGAGGATTAAGCCTAGTTCGAACTAGCTAGTTCGAATTAAGGGCTGTGTATACCCTTAATTCAAACTAGTGGGAGGCTAATCCTTCCCAGGTTTCCCTGGTGGCCACTCTGGCCAACACCAGGGAAACTCTATTGCCCCCCTCCCGGCCCCGGAGCCCTTAAAGGGCCACGGGCTGGCTACACAGTTTGTGCCAGTTGCAAGGCTGCCAGCACCCAGCCAGCAGACCCTGCGCCTGCCACACCATGACCCAGCCATCCGAGGACACCCAGCCCTCTACTGCTCCCCAGGACCAGCCTGGCGGCTCCCAGGAGCCTGCCCGGGGACGCAAGAGGCGGGCACCCGCTTGGTCAAGTGCGGAGATCGTGGACCTCATCGAGGATTGGGGGGAAGCCTCCAATGTCCACGGTCTCCGCACTAGCCACAGGAACGCGGCCGTCTACAGCCGCATGGCTGACAGCCTGGCCGCCAGGGGCCACCAGTGCAGCCGGGAGCAGGTGTGCTGCAAGATTAAAGACCTGCGGCAGTCCTACTCCCGGGCCTGCCTGCCAGGGGCCGACCCGGAGGCCTGCCCCCACTTCCACGCCCTGGACCGCCTCCTGGGGGCTCATGCCGTCCCTGCCCCCCGGGACGTGATAGACCCCGGAGCAGAGGGACCGCTCCTGGAGACGGAGGAGGAGGAGGAGGGCTCTGAGAGCCAGGAGCCTGCCGGCAGCCTGCCCAGGACCCGGGACCCCCGAGGCACCCCACAGAGCCGCTCGCCTGTGTCGTCCGAGGCCGGGGAGGCGTCCACCTGTGAGTACCATCGTGCTCCCCTTATGTGTACGGGGGGCTGGGGTGAGAGGGAGCCCTGGGACCGTGCGCCTGGGCCTTGCCCACCACGGAGCAGCAGCTGGGGATCCTGCAGGGGCCCTGGCCTTGCAGAGGGGAGCTGGGTTTCACACACCTGGGCCCCTGGGGTAATTGACCGCTGGTCTTGTTGCACCACAGCCGCAGCACCTGGGACTGCAGGGCGCACCACCCCGCCTGCAGAAGCTGCCCGTGCCCGGGCAAGCAGGAGAGCCAGGAACCAGGAGGACTACCAGAGGCGGCACCTCCGGTTCCTGGATCACCAGCTCCGCACCCAGGACCACTGGGTCCAGGAGGACCTGAGGCTGCGCCAGAGGAGTTTGGAGGCCCTGGAGGAGCAGGGCCGTGCCCTGCGAGGCCACCTCCAGAGCCTGCTCGACCGCTTCCCAATTCCTCCTGCTCCTGCTCCCCCTGCTCCTCCCCCTGCTCCCCCTGCTCCTCCTGCTCCCCCTGCTCCCCCTCCTGCTCCCGCTCCTGCTTCCTCCACACCCCCGTCCCTCCTGCCACCCCCTCCACAACCATTCCCCACCGACGCCCCCGAACCCGCAGTGTGGCGAGACGGGAGAGGCAGCCGGATTCCCACCCCTGAGCTTTCCTTTCCCTTCCTCCCTTCCCTCCCCTTCCAGCTCCCTCGTCCCAGGTTTCCCCCTCCCCTCTCCCACCCTCATTCCTCCCTTCCCCCACCCCAGTTATGTGAAATAAACATACGTTTTTGTTTGAAAAACAGGCGTCTTTATTTTACAGTAGGTAGGGAGGGGAAAGGGGAAGGGGGGTAGGGTGGAAGAAGGCCCCAGTGGGGCATGCAAGGGAGAGGTCAGTCCTCCTCCTCCACCTGGAAGCTCTCCCGCAGGGCTTCCCGGATCCGGACGGCCCCCCGCTGGGCTTCCCGGATTGCGGCGGTGCGGGGCTGACCGTAGTGTCCAGCCATGCAGTCAGCCTCAGCCATCCAGGCTGGCAGGAAAGCCTCCCCCTTTCGCTCACACAAATTGTGGAGCACACAACATGCTGCCACCACGGGAGGGATGTTGTGCTCGCCCAGGTCCAGACGGGTGAGGAGGCATCGAAAGCGGCTTTCAGTCGCCCAAAGGCCCCCTCCACCACGATGCGGGCCCTGGTCAGCCTGGCATTGCAGGCCTGGCGGGAGGGATTGAGGTGCCCCGTGTAGGGCTTCATGAGCCACGGCTGCAGTGGGTAGGCGGCATCCCCCACCAGGCACACGGGCATGTCCACGTCCCCGACCGTGATGTGGCGGTCGGGGAAGAAGGTCCCGTCCTGCAGCCGCTGGCACACGGAGGAGTTGCGGTACACCCGGGCGTCGTGTGCTTTGCCGGACCAGCCCACATTAATGTCCGTGAACTGTCCCCGGTGGTCACACACGGCCTGCAGGAGGATGGAGAAGTACCCCTTGCGGTTGACGTACTGGGATGCCTGGTGTTCCGGGGCACAGATGGGGATGTGCGTCCCATCGATGGCCCCCCCGCAGTTGGGGAAGCCGAGGGCGCCGAACCCCTGGATGACGGCGTCTGGGTCAGCGAGGTGGACCACCCTGCGGAGCAGCACCCGGTTGATGGCCTTGACCACCTGCGGAGAGAGACACAGCAAAGCGCCAATCAGTGGGGCGCCCGGGTGGCTGGGAGCGTTTGTGCCCTGGCAGTGCCCCGCGCCCCACTCCCGGAAGCAACCCCCCTGGCGGCGTGTAGTACGGCCGGGACAGACCGACCCCTCCGGTGCGGGGCGCTTTTGCCTCCTCCTGCCCCCCCTTTGTCCCTGGGGCGGCCCATCCCCTCCTTGCAGCCCCCCTCCCCGCCGGCTCAATGGCCAACGAGTGCCATACCTGCATGAGCACCGCTCTGACGGTGGATCTCCCCACGCCGAACTGGTTCCCGACGGATCGGTAGCTGTCGGGCATGGAGAGCTTCCAGAGGGCGATGGCCACCTGCTTCTGGAGGGGGATGGTGGGTCTCATGCGAGTGTCCCTTCTGCACAGGGCAGGGGTGAGCCACTCGCAGAGCTCCAGGAAGGTGTCCCTCCTCATCCTAAAGTTCTGGGTCCACTGTCGGTCCTCCCAGCACTCCAGGACGATGCGGTCCCACCAGTCGGTGCTGGTGTCCAGACGCCAGACGCGGCGGGGCACGCCGGTGCCGGGGCGCTGCCGCGGCTCCTCCATGGCCCCCAGGGCGGCCAGGCGGAGAGGCAGGGGGCTGACGTGCACCAGAAGGTGCCAGGCAGCCTCGAGCCATTGGTGGCAGGCTTGCAGCAGCAAGTCCAGAAAGTGCACCAGAAGGTGCAGGGCGAGCCGTGGCTCCATGTTGCCACCTGCGGCGGCCCCCCCCGAAGGGAAGCACCGACACAGACGGGCACAGAGACCAACGCTTTGCTGTCCCTCGGCGAGGTTGGCAAGCAAGCAGGAAAAGCTGAGAACCGGCTGTCCAGGGGGGTCCCTTTAAGCTCGAGCTTCAGATAGCCTCAGACAGCAGCCACACAAAGCAACTACTGACCTGATGCCCTGCCAGAACCAGTTTCAGCTGCCCTTAAATGCCCCCCTGCGTCCAATCAGTGTGGACGCGCTAGTTCGAATTAGCAAAACGCTAATTCGAACTAGTTTTTAGTTCTAGACGCGTTAGTTCGAATTAGCTTAGTTCGAATTAACTAATTCAAACTAAGTTAGTTCGAATTAGCGCTGTAGTGTAGACGTACCCTTAGGGATCATATTGCAAAAGCAGATCCAAGTAGCTGTGGTTCTTATCAAGTTCTACCTTGGGTTGGTGAGACAGTGCAAGGACGTGGTTGTCACTAGGACAGACCTTGCCGTAATTAAGCCTATTTTAGGCACACTGGGTTCTCATACTCTCATCGAGCTCTGTACTGTTGTTTCTGCCATTGGGTTAGAACATGTGATGACCCAGAGCCAAAGTGTGGGGAGGCCTGTGATGCCCTCAGTGATGTTACTGGCATCACTTCCTGCATCAATTTTGCGTTGGGGGTGTCACGTTAATGGATTTTGAGGGGAGCAGCCAGATCACTGCTGCACCCATGGGGGGGTGTCGGCCCCAAAAATGGTATAAAAGGGGGCCATGTGAGGTGTTGAATAGAAGCTTACCGTCTGCTAATCCTATGTACGCTAGTCATGTGATTGTATAATGCCTGTGTGTGAAATTATAAGCATGTACTTTGTATGGATACTGAATATTTCCCTGCATGTGGTTGAGCATTGGGCAGAGCCCAGCCTATGGACATGCTAATTAGCGAGGCCCTGTGGGACAATGGCACTCAATGGGCCAAGGACACACCTAAAGAATGAGGGCTGACACCCGAGGGCTGCCAGCAGGGAACACCGGGATAGGCCGCTGGCCAGGTGACCTGCTGCAGCCAAGAAGAGACCAGGAAGGATGTATAAATAGGCCATGTGGTGGACTCCATCTTTTGCACTCAGCTCAGCACTTCATCCCAGAGGCAGCAGTGCAGGGATTGAAGAGCCGGAAAGAACTGTGGACCCATCCTGATCCTAGGATGCGCAACAAGGACTTTTAAGCCAGCAGCTGTAACATCTCTGCTAGAGCCTGCATCGAGAACTGGGAGATTCGGTGCATGTAATGTACTATCCTTTAACAACCTTACTCTCATGCTTTTCTTTATTGTAGTAATAAACCTTTAGATGCTAAAGGATTGGCCCAGCGTGATTTGGGGGCAAGGTCCAGAGGGTAAATTGACCAGGGATCTGTGGCTGGTTTCTTGGAACCGGACAGAACTTGTTCGGGGTAGGTGGGATTGGGTGCTAGGACCCCGCACCTGTGTATGAGGCCCGGGGCCATCTGGGGCACGGATATTGCTGGGGTGTCGGAGGGGTTTTGCTCGGGAGGCTTCAGGCAGGCAGCTGAAGCGCTCTGTGGGACTGGTTTGTGGCCTGTTTGGAGAAGTCACCAGTCTGGGGACTGTAAGGAGCCCTGAAATTGAGCAATTCACCCTGAGCGGACACCCTCAGCTGTGCCCAGACTCGGCCCGGTCCGTCACAGAGGCCCAGCCCAGGGTCAGGGTGGGCGGACAAACAGACAAGGGGGTAACACAAATAGTCAACAGTTCCTAATTTAAGGTGTAGCCCTGGGTCAGGGCGACAAGTGTCTATCACCAGTTCAGCGATTAAAGCTCTGGCTGGGTCCCAACTGGGCAGGGAGGTCGGGTCTCCTCACTCTGGGAGAGCCAACAAGTGCAGGGGTTTTTGCCCCACAGAGGGGGAACCTGCCACCCAAAGGGAGGGGTGGCAGGGGGGACGCGGGACCTTCATACTCCACCACGTCCTGGCCCGGGGCCCTGACAGTGGTGGCCTTGCAACCATTAGGTTGGTGGGGATCCAGGCCACTACACGCCAACAAGGTCAAGGGTCAGTGGGGGTCCAGGCTGCAACACACTGCCCACCTGACCTCCATGTCCTCAGCCGCCCTGAGGTCAGCTATCCCTGGGCCACTTTTCAACCCCCCCTGTGGGCCTACCCAATTTTGGCGATGCTCCAGTTGGTCCTTGGGTGACAGCGGTGCTGGAAGGCTGTCCGTGGGCTCCGGTTCAGGCAGGGCTCCAGATGGGCTGGCCCAGTCGTTGTTGCCCAGCGAGAGTCCCGGTGGGGGTTCAGGCAGCAGCTGGTGTCTCCGCAGTCCAGGCTAGGGCTCCGGCGTTGGCAGGAGTCCAGGCGGCCCAACCCAGTCCTCAGGCCAGGGGCAGCGCGGCCAAGGCCTTCACTGCAGGAGCCAGGACCAGGCGCCTGCTCAGCTCAGCTGCCTGGCTCTGACTGAGCCCGTGGCTCTAATAGTCCCAGACCTGGCCTCCTGTGGGTGGGACTAGGTGTGGCTGGACCCACCCACCAAGGGGTCATAGAGGGCGCTTCCTCTTCCGGGTCAGCGGGTGGTCATGTTGCTGTCCCAGGCTCATTACAGAGCATTTGTGGCCCTCCACACAATTTCCATACCCTGATGTGACCCTCAAGTCAAAAAGTTTGCCCACCCTTGAGTTAGACCCTGAGCATATGAGCAACAATAATTCATCCAAATGCTTGAGAAAGCGAATGTTTATCATTGATGCCACCTCAGAGCCCTGGCCCACTCCACCAATGTCCCATCTCCAGCCATGGTCATCCCTGATGTTTCAGAGGAAGAAGGTTAAAAAAAATCCTCCCAGAATACACTGAGGGGAAAAAAAAACCCTGCCTGGCCTGATCTCTGTCACTTGCCAGCTGTCCAACAACCTGCTCTAGTTGAGGTTTGGAGCACAATCGATGGGGTCTTGAATAATCTATATCTCCTTCTTATTCATCAAAGCAAAGGTGATTGCTGTCTCCTGCACATTTAAAGATTGTGGGTCACAAAGGAATAAAGAGTAAGCAATATCTTGGGGAAACTCTATTTTCTGGTGGAAAAAATGGTGATGAGCAACCTCTGACTACCATGGACAGACCCAGTGGCGGATTTAGAGTTTAGTGGGCCCTGTGCTCAGCTTCATTTTTGGGGCCCCCTGAGGATGAGCCAAGAAAAAGAACATTCACTCTTCCCGCCCGTCCCATTTTTCATGCTTTTTTCTTCATCCTCCTATATTATAAGTTATTTTTATTTACTTCTTATTAAGCGAGGTACCTTGATTGTGGGGGGAAAAAAGTTAGACTACAAAAACAGACCACTTGAAAATTGCTGAGGGTCTCGGTGGACCACTTAATGATCTTTCCAATGGCTAGCTCATGGTACAAACAATATTTGGAAAGTGCTTTGGATAAGAGCGCTTTATAAAAAAAAATAACCTTTCCTCAGTCCATCTGGATAGAGTTCTCGGAGCACAGTTTGCTAACTTTTAGTCTAAATAAAAGCTTGTATTTGCATTAAGCTAACATGAAAAATGTGTAAAAATAAAATGTATTTTTTCATTCATGCGTCATCTATACAAGTTAGCTTTCTAATTGAATAAGTTTTGTCAGAGGAAGTTATCTGAATACTTTTTTTTTCCGTCTACACTTTTTCTTTACAAAATCATCAATGAAGTTATGGTAAGTAATATTTTGGAAAGAGTATCAGAGGGGTAGCTGTGTTAGTCTGAATCTGCAAAAGCGACGAGGAGTCCTGTGGCACCTTATAGACTAACTGAAGTGTAGGAGCATAAGCTTTCGTGGGCAAAGACCCACTTCGTCAGATGCATGTAGTGGAAATTTCCAGAGGCAGGTATAAATATGCAGGCCAGGATCAGGCTGGAGATGACGAGGTGGATCCAATCAAGGAGGATGAGGCCCACTTCTAGCAGCTGATCTGGAGGTGTGAATTCCAAGAGAGCAGAAGCTGCTTTTGTAGTTAGCGAGCCATTCCCAGTCTTTGTTTAATCCAGAGTTGATTGTGTCAAACTTAAAGATGAACTGTAGCTCAGCAGTTTCTCTTTGAAGTCTGGTCCTGAAGTTTTTTTGCTGCAGGATGGCTACTTTTAGATCTGCAATTGTGTGTCCAGGGAGATTGAAGTGTTCCCCTACAGGTTTTTGTATGTTGCCATTCCTAATATCAGATTTGTGTCCATTGATTCTTTTACGTAGGGACTGTCCAGTTTGGCCGATGTATATAGCAGTGGGGCATTGTTGGCACATGATGACGTATATTACGTTGGTGGATGTGCAGGAGAACGTACCAGTGACAGTATGGCTGATCTGGTTAGGTCCTGTGATGGTGTTGCTGGTGTATATATGTGGGCAGAGTTGGCACCGAGGTTTGTTGCAAGGATTGGTTCCTGAGTTCGAGTTATTATGGTACGGTGTGTAGTTGCCGGTGAGAATATGCTTCAGGTTGGCGGGTTGTCTGTGGGCAAGGACCAGCCTACCTCCCAAGGCCTGTGAAAGCGAGGGATCATTGTCCAGGATGGGTTGAAGATCACTAATGATGCGTTGGAGAGGTTTTAGCTGGGGACTGTAGGTGATGGCCAGTGGTGTTCTGTTGGTTTCTTTCTTGGGCTTGTCCCGTAGCAGGAGGATTCTGGGTACACGTCTGGCTCTGTCGATCTGTCTCCTCACTTCCTCGTGTGGGTATCGCAGTTTACAGAATGCTTGCTGAAGATCTTGTAGGTGTAGGTCTCTGTCTGAGTGGTTGGAGCATATGCGGTTGTACCTCAGTGCTTGGCTGTAAACAATGGATCGTGTGGTGTGTCCGGGATGGAAACTGGAGGCATGCAGGTAAGTATAGCGGTCGGTAGGTTTTCGGTATAGGGTAGTATTGATATGACCGTCACTTATTTGTATCGTGGTGTCCAGGAAATGGACCTCCCGTGTAGATTGGTCCATGCTGAGGTTGATGGTGGGGTGGAAGCTGTTGAAATCATGGTGAAATTCTTCCAGAGTCTCCTTCCCATGGGTCCAGATGATGAAGATGTCATCGATGTAGCGTAGGTAGAGAAGGGGTGTAAGTGGACAAGAGCTGAGGAAGCGTTGTTCCAGGTCAGCCATAAAAATGTTGGCGTATTGTGGGGCCATGCGGGTGCCCATAGCAGTGCCACTGGTCTGGAGGTATATGTTGTCACCAAATCTGAAATAGTTGTGTGTGAGGATAAATCCACAGAGTTCAGCCACCAGTTGTGCTGTGGCATCATCAGGAATACTGTTCCTGACAGCTTGTACTCCATCTGCATGTGGGATGTTTGTGTAGAGAGCCTCTACATCCATGGTGGCTAGGATGGTGTTTTCTGGAAGATCACCAATGCATTGTAGTTTTCTCAGGAAATCCGTAGTGTCACGAAGGTAACTGGGAGTGCTGGTGGCGTAGGGTCTGAGCAGAGAGTCCACATAGCCAGACTGTGGCGGGTTTTAAGGGTGCGAGCCCCGCACCCCCAAAATCCCCCGGGCTGAGCCAGCGGGGTGGGGTGGGGCTCCGCGAACCCACCGCCTTCCAAATGCCCAGTTGCCCCGCCCTCCGGGGTCCACGGGCGAGTCTGGCCCCGGGTGCGATCACCCCTCGCCCCTTATGGGGCCGAGGGGGCTCAGCGGACCTGGACCGGTATCTTCCCGGGCGGCCCCCGGCCGGGGGCCCGACCGGGGTTCTTGAGCCGTCCCTCTACTCTTTGCCCCCTTGTCTTGTTGCCCCTCTCTGCGGGGAAGGGGAGGGGTGTTGTGCGCGACCGTCGCCGCCTTTGGGGCTTACGTTGAGGTCGGGGCGTGGGGGAGTGGGGGACCCGGGCCCGCCCTCACCACCGGGTCCCAGCCCGAGGCCCTAAGTGAGATGGGTGCTTTAAAGCGCTCCCCTCACGGCAGGCGGGGCAGCCGCCCGAAACTCGCCTGCCCACGGGCGCCAGAACGGCCCCGCCTCGGACTCCTTCCACTCCCGCTGCGCCGGCCCCCCGGGCCGGTGCAGAGTCAAGTCACTTACCCCGTCGTAGACGCCGGGTTCGTCCCAGGGCGAGCCTCCAGTTGCCGGGGTCGTCTCCTTTAGTCGCCCGGAAGGCCGGGTGCTTGGGGTGCCGGGAAGCCAGGGTGGCTGCCCACTCGCTTCCCCCTCCCTGGGCGTCCCAGCGCCCCTGTTATGGGCGCAGCCGGGTGACATCAGGGGCGTCAACCCCGCCCCCTCCAGCGGGTCCCCGTGCGGCTCCGGCCGAAGTGGGCCCGCGGCTTCCGCCCGGGGCGCGAACCGGGGCACCCGCGCCGGACGCCTCCCGGGCCCCCGGGGTTTCCCCCGTCCCCTCTGGCGCGCGCCTGCCCCCGCCTTTAGCCGCTGCGGAGCCGGCGGCGCCGCGCCGAGCGGCTTCTGGCCGTCCCTGGCCGCCGCTTTCTGCCGGAGAGGGGGGGCCTCCCCCGCTCCTAGTGCGGACCCTACTGGGTCCGTCACACACCTCCCCCCTTTGGAAAGGTCGCCGTCCGGGGGGGGTCCTCCTATTTGGGAAAAGAAGTCTGCGTTAAGGTGGGTGGCCCCGGGTCGGTGCACTATTTCGAAGCAATAGGGCTGTAGGGGCAGGTACCACCGCATAATACGCGCATTGGTCTCTTTCATTGAGTTAAGCCAGACCAGCGGAGCGTGGTCCGTCACCAATTTGAATTTATTCCCCCACAAATAGTATCGCAAGGAGTCCACCGCCCATTTTACCGCCAATGCCTCCTTCTCAATAGTTGCGTAGGCTTGCTCCCGGGGCAGCAACTTGCGGCTAAGGTATAAGATGGGGTGGTCCCCATCTGGTCCCTCCTGCGTCAATACGGCGCCAAGTCCCACCTCGGAGGCATCTGTATAAAGGATGAAGGGTTCATCAAAGTTTGGCTGCCTTAACACGGGGGCGGCGGCTAGTTTTTCTTTTAGCGTATAAAAAGCCCGCTCCGCCTGCGGGTTCCAACGTACTTTGGTGGGCTCTGAATTTCGTATCAGTTCAGTTAGGGGGGTCGCCACCGACGCGAACTGAGGTACGAACTTTCTGTAATACCCCGCGAGTCTCAAGAACTGGCGGACCTGTTTCTTGGTCGCCGGGATGGGGTATTCCCTCAATGCCTGCACTTTGCTAAAAATAGGTTTTAGTCTCCCCCGCCCCACCGTGTACCCCAGGTAAGAAACCTCATGCTGCGCGAAGCGGCATTTTTTTGGGTTGGCAGTGAGGCCGGCCTTCTGTAAGGCTGATAATACCGTTCGTAGATGTTCCAGGTGCTCTTCCCATGTCCGGCTATAGATGACGATATCGTCGATGTAGGCGGCGGTGAACTCGGCGTAGGGGGCCAACACCCGGTCCATCACTCTTTGAAAGGTCGCCGCTGCCCCGTGGAGTCCGAACAGCATAGTCCGGAACTGGAACAAGCCGAACGGAGTCGAAAAGGCGGTCTTCTCTTGAGCCTGGGGGTCCAACGGTATTTGCCAATACCCCTTAGACAAGTCCAATGTTGATATGTAGACCGCTTGTCCCAGCCGTTCCAATAGTTCGTCCACCCTCGGCATGGGGTATGCGTCGAACCGGGATATAGCGTTGACCTTCCGGAAGTCTATGCAGAAGCGTGTGGAGCCATCTGCCTTGGGGACTAGTACAATGGGGCTGCGCCACTCGCTCACTGATTCCTCTATAACCCCCCATTGCCGCATTAACTGAATTTCCCGCCTCACGGTGTCCCATGCTTTTCGGGGGAGGGGACGCAGCGGTTCCCGCACGGTTCGGCCTACCTCTGTGACGATCTGATGGACCCCCATCGTGGTTCGGCCCGGGCGCGATGTGAGTGTCTCCTGGTACTGGTGGAGGAGGCCCCGCAGTTGCCCCTGCTGGGCGGGAGTCAGGTCGGGGTTCAGGCTAGCCTCTACGGGCCCCGTCTCTGTTCCTCCCCATGGTCCTAGGTCCTCCTCCTCGGACGGGGGTGCAATCAGCAGGGTGTCACGGGGTACCCATTTCTTCAATAGATTAACGTGGAAGAGTTGGGTCCCCTGGCGTCGGCCCGACAGTCTGATCTCGTAATCGACCTCCCCCACTTTCTTGATAACCTCGAAGGGTCCTTGCCATTGCGCCAGGAGCTTCGACTCTTTTGTGGGTAAGAGTAGCATAACCCGGTCACCTGGTTGGAACTCCCGACGTCGCGCGTTAGCGTCGTAGTACCTGGCTTGGCGATGTTGGGCGTCTTCCAGGTTCCGTCGGGCGTACTCCCCCAGCCGGCTCAGCTTCTCCCGGAGCTGCGTGATGTACTGCACTGTCCCTCGTCCGGTAGAAGCCTGGCTCTCCCATCCTTCCTTCAGGAGGTCCAGAATCCCACGGCACCGGCGGCCGTACAGCAGCTCAAAGGGGGAGAAACCCGTGGAGGCTTGCGGGACCTCTCGCACTGCGAACATAAGGCTAGGTAACATCAAATCCCACCCCCGGGGATCCTCCAGCACGAATCGTCGCAGCATCTCCTTGAGCGTTTTGTTGAACCGCTCAACTAATCCGTCGGTTTGGGGGTGGTAGACTGAGGTTCGCAGCCGCTGGATCTTTAACATTTTGCACAACTCCTTAATGACCCTGGAGGTTACATTCGGGCCCTGGTCCGTAAGGATGGCCTGGGGTAGCCCTACCCTAGAGAAGATCCGGAGCAGCTCCCGCGCTAGCGTCGGGGCTTTTGTGTTCCTTAACGGTATCGCCTCGGGGTACCGGGTGGCATAATCGACAACTACCATAATGTAACGGTGCCCCCGCCCCGAGGGTTCCAGTGGCCCTACCAGGTCCATGGCAATCCGTTCAAATGGCACCGCCACTATTGGCATGGGGACAAGGGGGGCTTTTGGTACTCTGGCTGGCGCCGTCCTCTGGCATTCCGGGCAGGAGTCACAAAAGTCTCGCACGGCCCTGAAAACGCCGGGCCAGAAAAACCGCTGCAGGACCCGGTCTAAGGTTTTCTCCCGGCCGAGATGCCCTGCCCAGGGGACGGCGTGCCCCAACTCCAGGACTTCCCGACGGAAGCGGGTGGGGACCACGAGTTGTTTCCGTACCCCCCCTTCTGCCTCCCTCGTGACCCTGTATAGGCGGTCGCCCCATACCTGGAACTGCGGTCCCTGCGGCGCCCTCTCTTCGCCCGGCCTTTGCTCGTCCGGGGTGCCCGCTTGGTCCCAGGCATGTTGGAGGGTGGGGTCCATCCGTTGCTCGGTCAGGAAATCCGGCGCCGTCTCGAGCTCCAGGCAGATCGCTCTCTCGTTCTCTGCTGCTGCCGGCGTCGGGTCGCCAGCCACCCCCCCTCGGCCTCCTTCATCCGCGGGAGGGTCCTGTCCTTTTAGGAACAGCTCGAACCCGGGCCAGTCACGGCCGATGAGGACGGGGTACGGCAAGGTTTTGGCCTTCCCTATCGGCCATACCCGGTCCTGTCCCCCTCCGGTCAGGCGGAGTTGGACCGTGGGGTATGCCTTCACGTCCCCGTGGACGCACCTCATCCACACGGGTTCGCCTTCTGGGTGCCCGGGTGGGACGAGGTCGGCCCTCACGAGGGTGACGGTGGAGCCCGAATCCACCAATGCCTGAACGGGGCGGCCCTCGAGCCATACTCGATGGACCAAGGAACCTCCTCTGGTTCCCCCGTCCTCCCGGGGCCCGGCTGCCGCCCCTTGGCTTAGGGTGCAGTCCATTAAGGGGCATTCCCGCTTAAAATGCCCCTCCTGCCCGCACTGGAAGCAGGGCCCTCTTCCTCCTTGACGGACCTCCCGTGGCCCCCCTTCGGGTCTTCGCTCGGCGTCTGTTTTCTCGGGCGTGGGCCGGGGCCAGACCAGGGCCAACCGGGGGGGGGTGTCGCGTCCCCTGCGCCCCCCTGATGAGGGTTCTCCCCCTGGAGGCTTCCCCTGGGGCCGGGACCCCCCTACCTTCGGGGCGGGCGGGGCGGCCCTTCCGGCGCCGCCCTCTTCCCTCTCCGCGAGGAGGTGGGCTTCCATCAGTGTGACGGCCTCGTTCAGCGTTGCAGGCTGGTTCCGGCGGACCCACCTTTGCCCGTCCCTCGGTAAAATGTGGATGAACTGCTCCATCACCACCATTTCTGATACCTGGCTGCCCGTCTTGTGCTCGGGTTCTAGCCATCGGTTGGCCCATTCTTTTAGTCGCTGGGCTACCGCCCGAGGCCGGTCGCCCCCTCTAAACACCTCCTGCCGAAACTTCTGCCTGCAAGTCTCGGGGGAGTGCCCCACCTGGTCTAGAATCGCCTCGCGGACCTTCGGGTAATTCAAGGCATCCACTACTGCCAGGCTGCGGTAGGCGAGTTGGGCGGGTCCGCTTAAGTAGGGGGCCAACAGTGTCGCCCATTGGTCCGGCGGCCACTGGGCAGCCGTCGCCACCCTTTCAAAAGTCGTTAGAAATGCTTCTGGGTCGTCCTGAGGTCCCAACTTCGTCAGGTGCAGGGGTAAGTTGGGTCCTTCGCCCGATGTCCCCGGTGCTCCGACCGGGGTTCCCCATCGCCTCTCCACTGTCTGCCGCCACCGCTCCTGTTGGGCTGCTAATTCCTGGATCAGCAGCCTCTGATGTTCCTGGAACTGCGTGGTCAGCTGTTGGACTAGTTGGGCCTGTTGCTCTTGCTGGGCCTGGCGTTGCTGCTGCTGGTTCTCGCTGAACCATTCGAGAAACGGTCGGGGCTCCATCGGGTCGCCCGTTCCTTCTTCGCCCCACGCGGGCTCTGTCGGCCGGTTGGCCTGTTCACGTTCGTCTATGGGGAGGGAATTACTTCGCTACCCACATTCTCCACCAGTGTGGCGGGTTTTAAGGGTGCGAGCCCCGCACCCCCAAAATCCCCCGGGCTGAGCCAGCGGGGTGGGGTGGGGCTCCGCGAACCCACCGCCTTCCAAATGCCCAGTTGCCCCGCCCTCCGGGGTCCACGGGCGAGTCTGGCCCCGGGTGCGATCACCCCTCGCCCCTTATGGGGCCGAGGGGGCTCAGCGGACCCGGACCGGTATCTTCCCGGGCGGCCCCCGGCCGGGGGCCCGACCGGGGTTCTTGAGCCGTCCCTCTAGTCTTTGCCCCCTTGTCTTGTTGCCCCTCTCTGCGGGGAAGGGGAGGGGTGTTGTGCGCGACCGTCGCCGCCTTTGGGGCTTACGTTGAGGTCGGGGCGTGGGGGAGTGGGGGACCCGGGCCCGCCCTCACCACCGGGTCCCAGCCCGAGGCCCTAAGTGAGATGGGTGCTTTAAAGCGCTCCCCTCACGGCAGGTGGGGCAGCCGCCCGAAACTCGCCTGCCCACGGGCGCCAGAACGGCCCCGCCTCGGACTCCTTCCACTCCCGCTGCGCCGGCCCCCCGGGCCGGTGCGGAGTCAAGTCACTTACCCCGTCGTAGACGCCGGGTTCGTCCCAGGGCGAGCCTCCAGTTGCCGGGGTCGTCTCCTTTAGTCGCCCGGAAGGCCGGGTGCTTGGGGTGCCAGGAAGCCAGGGTGGCTGCCCACTCGCTTCCCCCTCCCTGGGCGTCCCAGCGCCCCTGTTATGGGCGCAGCCGGGTGACGTCAGGGGCGTCAACCCCACCCCCTCCAGCGGGTCCCCGTGCGGCTCCGGCCGAAGCGGGCCCGCGGCTTCCGCCCGGGGCGCGAACCGGGGCGCCCGCGCCGGACGCCTCCCGGGCCCCCGGGGTTTCCCCCGTCCCCTCTGGTGCGCGCCTGCCCCCGCCTTTAGCCGCTGCGGAGCCGGCGGCGCCGCGCCGAGCGGCTTCTGGCCGTCCCTGGCCGCCGCTTTCTGCCGGAGAGGGGGGGCCTCCCCCGCTCCTAGTGCGGACCCTGCTGGGTCCGTCACACAGACAGTCCTTCAGTGAGAGTGCCAATGCCCAAGATGATGGGGCGTCCGGGATTTCCAGGTTTGTGGATCTTGGGTAATAGATAGAACAACCCTGGTCGGGGCTCTAAGGGTGTGTCGATTTGTTCCTGTGCTTGTGTAGGGAGTGTCCTGAGCAGATGGTGCAGTTTCTTAGTGTATTCCTTGGTGGGATCTGAGGAAAGAGGCCTGTAGAATTTGGTATTGGAGAGTTGTCTGGCAGCCTCCTTTAGGTAGTCAGGCCTGTTCATGATGACAACAGCACCTCCTTTATCAGCCTCTTTGATTATAATGTCAGAGTTGTTCCGGAGGCTGTGGATGGCATTGCGTTCTGCACGACTGAGGTTACCAGGCAAGCGATGCTGTTTTTCCACAATTTCTGCCTGTGCACGTCGGTGGAAGCATTCTATGTAGAGGTCCAGACTGTGGTGTATGAAGGCACGGACTCCGGCCGGTGCAAGCACGAAATCATTTTATTGCAAGATCACAACTACCTTTATACTCTTAAAAGTTTACAAACTGCTTTTTCCCAGTCCCAAACACAGCACTCTCGAAGGTCATTGACTCAGGCAGATGTTGTTATTGTTGGCTCAGGACTCTTGCTTGGTTTCGTCCTTGGGATGCCCTGTCACGCGGCCAAAGCACTATGCTTGCTGATTCTCTACATCTCCCCCTCTTTTATACAAAGCAATACCATTAATAAGTAACATTGTCATTACACGAGCCTCAACTTTCTGAGCAGAATGAATACAAGAAAAAAGTAAAGAAAGAATTATAAAAAGCACAATAAGAAGCCCACTAGCAAGTCCAATAAACACCCACATGCGCAAATTTAATCCAGAAAACCACGTAGTAGGATAAAGCCAAGATAAGTCAGATTGCAAAGTAGCAAAAGCCTTTTGTGTGGTTAATTCTTGCAATTGCTGAATTTGGTTCTTTAATTGAACATGCAAAGAATTAACATGAGAACGTAAAGAAACATCAAAGGCACCCTGTAAATGGTGTTTAACAAGGTTCCAATCATGAACTGATGAATTCCAGGGGAGGGATGTCACACAGAGACCTCCCGCAGTGTGCTCCCAATCACAATGCAGAGACAACCTAGTCTTTAAGGCTGCATGCCTATCACCAAGCCAAATGACTGCGGCTTCTAGGGCCTCAAGCCGTGCCAATATCTCTTCATCAATGGTCTCCTGCGTTTGGAACTCCCGTGTAACGTTTATTAGAGCTTCCCCTACCATTTTTGCAGTCTTAACCGACTGAGTTAAAGAGGCAATAGCAGCAGTGGCAGAAGCAAGAATAATAATTGCCGACACAAGAGCAAAAATCAGCCACCCCAAAAATCGCTTCGTACGTCTACGAGTGTTAGTAATCTCCTCCTTCAGCAACCTTGTAAGATGGCCAAAACCACTATCTCCTTCCCAGTCTCGTGTGAGATTAACAGGAATCCATAACTCAGGGCGTCGTCGAAGAGGGAACACAAAGGTTACATTATCACTCATGGAAATGCAGGTCTTATATCGCACCTCAGACAACATAACAGAATAACAAGAATGGGAAAATTTACATCTCTTAAAACTTGCATTTTGTGCCAAGGCAAAAACATATGGATGCGAAGTACAAACCATAACACTATTATCTTGCTGCTTAATATAGTTAGATGTATAATTCTCTAAAATCAAACTCCCTAAACTACAACCCATAAATGCTAACCCTATCCGCCACACCCCCTTATGTAACATGGAGGCTGTGGCTTTATCCCCATTAGTAATAAATTGTAACACAGGACCGGCAGAGCCTCCCCCATGCCATGAAAGGCTATGATTATACCGGCCGAAGGGGACAGTGCGATTGTCCACTTTATCCCACAGCATACCGTGCGGGCCCCAATCCACAACCGTGCCGAATTCGCCCCGGAGTACCAGGGGGCTGCGTCCATGACATGCCTGCCAAACTGGTGCCGCGTCCGCTGATATCCTCTTTATCATGCAGCGGGGCAAATCAGGGGCGTACGGCTCCCAAGAGTCATTGCCGCTTCCGTGCATCCCGGGAATGCTCAGTAAGGTATAGTTAACCCTTCCGTCATGCTCCCGCGCCACTAGGTGCAACTGTGGCTGCACGGGCATGAAACTTGAGTCATGAAGGGTAGAAAAGCAAAGCGGTGGGAGGTCAGTGACAAAGGTGACATTGGTAACATTAATGACCTCGGTTTCTTGCTCCGCTGTAGGGGGTATCCACACCCCTCCCACCCAGTCGGTACCATTGTTACTGATGGGCGGTGAGGGATCCCACCACGTCACAGGCCTGAATACGGGGGGATCAATGATGTGCGCCCAATACAAATGTGCTGTCGCAGTATGCACACAGAAACCGCTCCACAGGAACCACAAAAATGCAGTGGTGACCGTCATGGATTTGTCGCTACGGATCGGCAGCGGTCCCTTCATTCTCGAGTTGAATCTCTTGCGCCGATGGCGTACCAATCCTGGCTGGCTTAACAAATCGCACAGGAAGCCAATAGGGACCTGAGGGAAGAGAAACACAGGCATACCCGCGTCCCCACGTGATTAATGGTACGGGACCTTGCCACTGTCCGGATTCCAGGTGTCTGTAGTAAACTTGTGGCCGCTCCGGCCATGCAGAGTCTTGCCCAAAGTGGCGCTGTGCTGCCATGAAAGACAAATCAGAAAGATTTAAAAAGTTTAACACATACATAGCTTTGTCCAAACGCTCCTGTGGGGTCATTCCCACTGGACTCCCCCTTTTTTGTTTATCAAGAAGGGTCTTGAGAGAGCGGTGCGTGCGTTCAACAATCGCCTGGCCCGTGGGGGAGTGTGGAATGCCTGTGGTGTGGCTTACACCCCAATCCTGCAAAAAGGACTGAACTTTGTGGGAGATGTAAGCGGGACCATTATCAGTTTTAACAGAAACTGGAACACCCATAACAGCAAAACAATGTAACCAATGCCGAACAACATCACGAGCCTTTTCTCCCGCGTGGGCAGTAGCAACAATAAGGTGGGAAAAGGTATCAACAGTAACATGTACATAGCGCAATCTGCCAAATTCGGAAAAATGGGTCACATCAGACTGCCAAAGTTCATTGGCCCGTAGGCCTCGCGGGTTAACACCGCTAGGTACCAGAATGGCGGATAGACGCTGGCAATCCGGACAGGCGCGAACTATATCTTGCGCCTGCTGTTTAGTAAGGGAAAATTGCTGAGCTAATGATCTAGCATTCTGGTGAAAAAAATCATGTGAAAGTCGTGCTTATCATAACACATTTGAACCATATAGGTTATAACTGCTAGATATTAAAAACAAGATTAAGCATAAGCGCAACATGAATTGTTTGTCTAGCCTCATGCTGGCTGTTCTTCAGGACTTCGTAGTTTGCTTCACCTATCGCTGGCAGGTTTTTCTGGGCTGCAGCTGGTACCTTGGCCTTGGTCTCTCAGGTTTGTCTGCTTTTGGGCCTGGGTTGCCGGTACCAAGCCTGCGTTGATCCCTGTCTACTTCTGGACCTGGGTCTCCGGTACCAGGTCTGCAGTGATCCTTGTTGGGGCCAACCTCTGTAGGCGCTGGAACCAGTTGGCAGTGAGAGGCATGAATCCAAGTGGGCAATCCCTTGCACTTTACAGCAGTATGGGTGGTCAGAAGGACATGGTAGGGACCCTTTCACCTGGGTTCCAGGGCAGTCTTTCATTGGTGAACTTTCACGCAAACCCAGTCTCCTGGTTGTAGTTTATGGCGCGGCTCAGTCGGGTCCTCCTGGAAGGCGTCCTTAACCTGTGAGTGATAGGACTGTACACACCTCAGAAGTTCCTGACAATACTTGACTAGGCTTCTTTTAACAAGTGTGGCATCAGCCAGGTTAATTTTGGGTTGCTTAACAATTTCATAGGTCGGCCACATGCAATTTCATGTGGACTGAGTCCAGTTTTCCGATTAGGAGTGGCTCTCATGCTCATTAGGGCAATCGGGAGTGCTTCTACCCATGTGTCAGCTGACGGTCAGGGCAGTGTGTGTGTGTGTGTGCTGAGAAAAGGTTTAACGTCCGTGACTTTACTGCTAGGACCGGGGTCCCATCGCAGAGGGCAGCCAGAGTGCACACAGGCCAGAGTTCTCACATATTTTAGCAAGTTTGTTCTCTAAAATCCTGTTTCATCTTTTTACTGCTTCTGCGCTCTCCAGGTGTCGCGCACAGTGCAGTGCTTGTCTGGTAGAGTAGTGCTTTGCCAGTTTTTGAACAATTTGTCCAGTAAAGTGTGTACCTTTCACTGGAGATCACAAGGGGTATTCCCCATGATGGGATGTAATGATTTAGAAGTTTCTTTGCCACTGTGATGGCATCAGTTTTCCTGCAGGGATAAGCTTCTACTCATCTCAAAAGCAAGCAAACAATCACCAGCACATTATTCAAAAAAATTGACATTTAGGCAATTGAATAAAGTCCATTTGTAAATTCAGAAATGGTCCCAAAGGCAGAGGTCTGGTTGCCGGAACTGTCTTTACAGGTTTACCCACGTTGTGGGCTTGGCAGACAGGGCAAGCCAAACAGTAATCTTTGACTGCTCGGGAGAATTTGGGAGCAAACCAATTTTGTTTTATGTTTGCCAACGTGCGACAATCCAGGGAGCACGGAGGCAAGGTGAGGTAGCAAGACCACTGGGGCAACAATGTGGCCAACAGAGCTGCACCAGTAGTGGTCTGGGTGCAAGGTGCACCCTGCCAGTCTCCACTCCTGCTTTCCCGATTCTGGGGCTTGGTCTTGCAGGAGGGCCAGTTCCGAAAGAGATGGCAAAGGAGCTGGCGATGGTAGGAGAGAAGGGAAAAACAGCAGGTAGAGGAGCAGATTTCACTACAAACTGCATAGCCTGCTATTAAAACTCCACTAGAATTATAAAAGCAAAAAAACCGTCTGTGTAAAGCACAAAGTTAAGATTATTCAAGGGACTTAAATTATTCTTTCATTAAAACAACAATATTGTACACACAACGTTTGAAATACATATATCACAAACAAGACACACAAGACAAATCTGGACAGAACACAGAACACAAACTTATTATGTCATGACACAGAACCATGGTTTTTTGTTGTTGTTGTTTTTCTTCAGCTGGCACCAGCGCTTTCTGATGATCTGAAAGACAAGAAAACATTTCTACCCACATTGGGGTGGTGCATTATATTTTAGAACACTTTTTCTTTACAGATTTTTGCTACTTTTTGATCAGCCTGCTGTTACCCAATGGTATGCTTTTATTTTGAACACCAGCTTGAGAGGGTTTGAATAAATTACTTTATTGTTTAATTATTAAGTTAAAGGTGGCATGCCTCAGTTTCCCTCTTGTACTGCAGACCAGGCTTTTTTTACTGCCACAGAAACTCTCTCAGAACAAGGTGCTTGCTAATTACTATTCCAGCAAGCAAAAAGGTTTTCTTTTCCTGAAAAGAATCACATGCAATGTCACAGGCTTACTCATGGGGGACAGTGCCCCCCCCCCCCCTTCCAGAACAGACAGGCAGTTTGCAGACACACACAACCTTGGGTCTGAAAGCAAGCCAGAAGTGCTATCAACTCAGCCTTGAAAAGAAACACAGTGAAGTTTCAGAGTTTGGATTCTTAAAACAATAACTAGTTTCCTTGGAAGACACATTTAACCCTTAGGGTGCAGGTTTTACAAATTTATCAATTCTGAAAGAGTTTTCGCCTTGTTACGCAGGGGGTCCAAAGCCTTCCTGCAGTCTATATTAGCGTTTTCAATAGCCAATTGAAACAGCAACAGGTGCTGAGCCTCCTCTGAGTCTACTTATCGTTGTATGGCGGTTTGGAGCCTATCCAAAAATTACACATAGGGTTCCTGGGGGCCCTGGCGGACCGTAGCAAAAGATGTGTCCCTTTGGCCCGCATCAGGGACCTGTCGTAAGGCTCGAAGGGTCAGCGATGTGGCTTGCGTAAATACCAAGCGATTCATCTGAGCCTGAGCACGGGGAGTAGCATATTGGCCCTGCCCTATGCGTTCATCTATGCCAACGTTTACCCCATTGGTAATATTATCCATAACTTGCAATGTAACACCGTCACAATACTCGGTGTCCCAAACTGCATACTGCGCCGGGCTAAGTAGCAGGCGTAATAGCTCGCGACAATCATGCAGGGCCATAACATATGACTCCGAAATAGCCACAACCAAATTCATCGTATAAGAAGACTGTAATCCATAATCCTTCACAGATTTGCGCAACTCTTTTACAAGTTCATATGGCAAAGCCTCATGTCGGGCGGGCCGTTGGGGCGCATATACAATTGGAAAAGCCTGTAGAAGCTGCACATCTTCTCGCCGAAGAGCCTCACGTCGGCGTTCAGATAAAACCCCTGCCTGTTCATTATGCGAGGGTGCCGCCAAGGGGGGCCCATATGGAGTGACCGTGTGGTTTGCAGACCTGTATGAAGAAGCGGGAGCTAATGCTGGGGCAAAAGGCGGAGGGGCTACAATCAAGGACCGAGAAACAGCTTGTAGCCTCTGGGTCTGTAAAATTTGCTCCGACGTCGGTGCAGATGCCGCCAGGGCCTTGACGGGCTCGAGCGACGGGTACGAGTCAGACCCAACCGCCGCTGTCCCTGTGTCAAAGGGGTCCTCGGGCCCGCCGTCCTCAGATTCACTGTCCTCAGGGCCGAGGCACAAGTCATCAGGCTCTGGGGAGACCGGGACCGTGGCGTACACTGGCTCACAATCCTCCCCGGGGGGTTTTGGGGGAGGGGACGAGGGATCCTCTGGGTCCTGATATGGCCTGGGATCAAATGTTGCCGACGCTTCCTTCAGGACCCGCTCGGCGGGATGCAATGCCCGTATGGCTGTATAAACAGTTCACCACGTTACTATGATCCCTTTTGGGAGGGATAATGCAAGATGTTCAGAGGTTCTCAATTCCTTGCCCAGCTTCTCCCAGAAGGTCAAATCATAAGAGCCCCCTTCCTGGAACCACGGGCAATGGTCTCGTATCCAAACCAACAGCTGAACCAGCTGTACAGGGGGAACCTTAAACCCCTGTTCCTTCACAATGCGCTGCAAGATCTCAAGCTGCAGTTTTTGCTCTTTCGTGGCAGACTGCCCCATACTGTTACTCTGTCCGCGGCTGCTCACCTGTTCGTCCTGCGAATGGTGATGTCAGTAATTTCGGGAGCTCCTCTCAACAACTTATCCTCCGTCCAGCCGCGGGTACACCACCGGTTTGAATCACTCATTCAGTTCAAGCCCTGTATCGGGCGCCATTTGTGGTGTATGAAGGCACGGACTCCGGCCGGTGCAAGCACGAAATCATTTTATTGCAAGATCACAACTACCTTTATACTCTTAAAAGTTTACAAACTGCTTTTTCCCAAACTGCTTTTTCCCAGTCCCAAACACAGCATTCTCGAAGGTCATTGACTCAGGCAGATGTTGTTATTGTTGGCTCAGGACTCTTGCTTGGTTTCGTCCTTGGGACGCTCTGTCATGCGGCCAAAGCACTATGCTTGCTGATTCTCTACACAGACTGCCATTTCGGCCCTCAGGAGGAGTCCATGTGGAGTTCTTCTTCTTGTGCTGTTGGTGGGAAGGTATCTGTGTGTCAGTGCACTGTTCAGTGTCGTGTTCGAAGTATTCCTTGAGACGGAGATGGCGAAAGTAGGCTTCCAGATCACCGCAGAACTGTATCATGTTAGTGGGGGCGGCGGGGCAAAAAGAGAGTCCCCGAGATAGAACAGATTCTTCTGCCGGGCTGTGTGTGTAGTTGGAGAGATTGACGATATTGCTGGGTGAGTTAGGGGTACCATTGTTGTGGCCCCATGTGGCAGGTAGGATTTTAGACAGCTTACAGTCCTTTCACCTCTGTAGAGAAGTGAAGTGTGTAATGTAGATCTCCTGTCTTATTTTAGTAAAGTCCACTTGTGCAGAAGGTTGGTGTTTTATGAGAGACTCCAGATTGGAGAGCTCTTTTTTGATGTTTTCCTGTTTGCTGTACAGGATGCTGATCAGGTGGTTCCTCAGTTTTTTGGATAGTATATGGCATAATCTCTCGCTGTAGTCTGTGTAGTATGTAGATAGCAATGGATTTTTCACCTTCAGTCCATTTGGTATAATGTCCATCCGTTTGCATTTGGAGAGAAAGATGATAGCTGTTTGTACTTGTGCAAGATGGAGATGGAGTACAAGCTGTCAGGAACAGTATTCCTGATGATGCCACAGCACAACTGGTGGCTGAACTCTGTGAATTTATCCTCACACACAACTATTTCAGATTTGGTGACAACATATACCTCCAGACCAGTGGCACTGCTATGGGCACCCGCATGGCCCCACAATACGCCAACATTTTTATGGCTGACCTGGAACAACGCTTCCTCAGCTCTCGTCCACTTACACCCCTTCTCTACCTACGCTACATCGATGACATCTTCATCATCTGGACCCATGGGAAGGAGACTCTGGAAGAATTTCACCATGATTTCAACAGCTTCCACCCCACCATCAACCTCAGCATGGACCAATCTACACGGGAGGTCCATTTCCTGGACACCACGATACAAATAAGTGACAGTCATATCAATACCACCCTATACCGAAAACCTACCGACCGCTATACTTACCTGCATGCCTCCAGTTTCCATCCCGGACACACCACACGATCCATTGTTTACAGCCAAGCACTGAGGTACAACCGCATATGCTCCAACCCCTCAGACAGAGACCTACACCTACAACAGGGGTCTCCAAACTTTTCAGCCCGAGGGCCGCATTAACTATCAAACAGCAGTTCGGGGGCCGACTACACACTTGAGGTCCAAATAAAAAACAATCAAAACATGGATGTTGTTTTTAATAATGAAACTGAAAGTATCTTGCACACAATATCGCTCAAAAAACCTGATTATGCGAACTAATTTCGTCGCAATAATAGCTGCAAATGACCCGAAACAATTTTTTAAAATTCTTATGATTTCTTAAGTTAAACTTACCTGAATATAGTGTGCAAATATATCCACTTATGGTAGAGAGATTGTTGCTTTTAATGTTTCCTCTTCAGAATATTCGAAAAATTCTTACTAAACTAACGACATTCCCAATACTTTAAACACACTGATAAGTAATTACGCGAAGGAAATTATCACTAAATAAAATAGAGTGCAACATGTTTCGAAATCAGACGCTAATTGACACCAACACCTCCTCATCGCAACAGTCAACCGCAACTGGCAAACTGTGATCAAAATAATCAAGTCTTGAACCAGCAGCAAACCATTTAAAAACTCCGCCACTAGATGGCGTTATATCATCTCATTGACTGTGAACGGAAGTAGAAAAAGTAAGCAGCGAATAAGGTTTTGCAATGTAATGATCAGTTGGAAAACATAACGCACTACTGCGTGCCTCTATTTTAATTCGGTAAAAACATAACGTCCACGTAAGCGGCGGCTGATCTTGGCAGGATACACGTAAATTTCCGTAATTTTTTTTCCGTAGACAAAAAGGTCTCCACGGGCCGGATGAGAGGGCCTCGCGGGCCACATCCGGCCCGCGGGCCGTAGTTTGGAGACCCCTGACATACAAGATCTTCAACAAGCATTCTGTAAACTGCGATACCCACACGAGGAAGTGAGGAGACAGATCGACAGAGCCAGACGTGTACCCAGAAGCCTCCTGCTACGGGACAAGCCCAAGAAAGAAACCAACAGAACACCACTGGCCATCACCTACAGTCCCCAGCTAAAACCTCTCCAACGCATCATTAGTGATCTTCAACCCATCCTGGACAATGATCCCTCGCTTTCACAGGCCTTGGGAGGTAGGCCGGTCCTTGCCCACAGACAACCCGCCAACCTGAAGCATATTCTCACCAGCAACTACACACCGCACCATAATAACTCGAACTCAGGAACCAATCCTTGCAACAAACCTCGGTGCCAACTCTGCACACATATATACACCAGCAACACCATCACAGGACCTAACCAGATCAGCCATACTGTCACTGGTACATTCTCCTGCACATCCACCAACGTAATATATGCCATCATGTGCCAACAATGCCCCACTGCTATATACATCGGCCAAACTGGACAGTCCCTACGTAAAAGAATCAATGGACACAAATCTGATATTAGGAATGGCAACATACAAAAACCTGTAGGGGAACACTTCAATCTCCCTGGACACACAATTGCAGATCTAAAAGTAGCCATCCTGCAGCAAAAAAACTTCAGGACCAGACTTCAAAGAGAAACTGCTGAGCTACAGTTCATCTTCAAGTTTGACACAATCAACTCTGGATTAAACAAAGACTGTGAATGGCTCGCTAACTACAAAAGCAGCTTCTGCTCTCTTGGAATTCACACCTCCAGATCAGCTGCTAGAAGTGGGCCTCATCCTCCTTGATTGGATCCACCTCGTCATCTCCAGCCTGATCCTGGCCTGCATATTTATTCCTGCCGCTGGAAATTTCCACTACATGCATCTGACGAAGTGGGTCTTTGCCCACGAAAGCTTATGCTCCTACACTTCAGTTAGTCTATAAGGTGCCACAGGACTCCTCGTCGATTTTGGAAAGAGGCACTTTCAATTGTCAATATTGCTGAACTTGTCGAAGCGGACAGGGGACTGCAGACAGGGGAGTTGAAGAGGGAGAGCAAAGCAATCCCACCGCCGAAGAGGCTACCCGGTGAGAGTACAAGCTGTGGTGTGAGTGTGTGCCTGTGCCTGACTGTTTGAAGTTTACAGTTTGAAGTGTGAATTGAGAGTCTGATTCCAGGTGAGTGCTAGCAGTTTCAGTTTCAGCTTCTGTGGCAGTTGGGACTGAGAGCCTGCCATTGTTCCCTTGATTGCCTCTTTCATAGATTCATAGACTTTAAGGTCAGAAGGGACCATGATGATCATCTAGTCTGACCCCCTGCACAGTGCAGGCCACAGAATCTCACCCACCCCTCTTAGAATAATCCTCTCACCTATATCTCCGATATTGAAGCCTTCAAATACTTTGAAGGTCCCAAGATGCAGAGAATCCTCCAGCTGTGATCTGTGCCCCATGCTACAGAGGAAGGTGAAAAACCTCCAGGGCCTCTGCCAATCTACCCTGGAGGAAAATTCCTTCCCGACCCCAAATATGGCGATCAGCTAAACCCTGAGCATGTGGGCAAGACTCATCAGCCAGACACCCAGAAAGTTCTCTATAGTAACTCCTATCATCCCTCCATTGACCTATTTCCAACTGATAATGAATGGTCAATTAGTTACCAAGATCATGTTATCTCATCAAACCATCCCCTTATCATAGAACCATAGAACTGGAAGAGATCTCAGAAGGTCATCAAGTCCAGCCCCCTGCTCTAGGCAGGACCAATCCCAACTAAATCAACCTGGCCAGGGCTTTGTCAAGCCGAGACTTAAACACCTCTAGGGATGGAGACTCCACTACTTCCCTAGGTAACCCATCCCAGTGCTTCACCATCCTCCTAGTGAAATAGTTTTTCCTAATATCCAACCTGGACCTCTCCCACCACAACTTGAGACCATTGCTCCTTGTTCTGCCATCTGTCACTACTGAGAACAGCCTTTCTCCATCCTCTTTGGAACCTCCCTTCAGGAAGTTGAAGGCTGCTCTCAAATCCCCCCTCACTCTTCGCTTCTGCAGACTAAACAGACCCAAGTCCCTCAGCCTCTCCTCATAAGACATAAGCTCCAGCCCCCTAATCATTTTGGTTGCCCTCCGCTGGACCCTCTCCAATGCTTCCGCATCCTTTTTGTAGTGGGGGGCCCAGAACTGGACACAGTACTCCAGATGTGGCCTCACCAGAGCCGAATAAAGGGGAATAATGACATCTCTGGATCTGCTGGAAATGCTCCTCTTAATGCAACCTAATATGCTGTGACGGGGCGGACAGGCCCCGCACTAACGAGCAGGAGATAGCCCAGGCCCAGCTGGCAGAGAAGGCCCCGCCCCTCCGACCCTGCTGGGCATGCTCCCAACAGCGGCCGGGTATAAAGGCAGGAGGAGCCCCGCAGGCGGAGAGGCCCCAGGGAGAAGGAGGAGACCAGGCCGGACCGGAGTTCTTGCAGTTGCTGGGTCCAGAGTCGTCGCCCGCGCTGAACCGGGACACGGAGAAAGCAGCCGCCGGCCCAGAGTGGCAGGAGCGTGCCCTCAACCCCGACAGGTACTGCCTGAGAGGCGAAGGGGCCCGGGGGGAACCAGGGCGTGGTAGGAAGCAGCCCAGGGCAAGGGATACAAAGTTTGGCTCGGCGTGTATCGGCCGGATCCCCCGCCGAGCCGGCAGGAGCCATAGACCCTGCCTAAAGGGCCCTGGGCTGGGACCCAGTGGAGAGGGAGGGCCCGGGTCCCCCTACCACCCGTTTTCCCCTTCCCTGGACAAACAAACCCCGGGCCAGGGGAGGCTTCGCAGAGCAACTAGGCCTCCGCTACCGTATATGCCCTGATAGAGGGGCCGAGACTTTCGTGTTGAGACTCTGCTACTGTACATACCCTAATAGAAGGGCCGGGGCCTTGGCCAAGGGACTCTGGAGTACCGTATAGGCCCGGTCGGAGGGGGCCGAGCCCCTGGACGGGGGCGTACCCCTTGACAACATGGTGGAGAATGTGGGCATGCCACCCCTGAACCTAGGGGAGGAACGGTGGGGTGAATGCCCCAACCGGGCGGAGAGCGAAACGGAGGTGGTGAGATTGATAGAAAAGGCGGCTGAGAGGCAGAGGGGGCAACTCCTGCAGCTGAGCCGGGCGTTGCAGCAGTGGGTAGCGCAACAACTGGAGCAACAAGGGCAGCTGCTCCAGGAGCTAAAGGAAGGGTTACTAGCCTCCCAGGCGCGGAGGCTGCAGGCAGAGACAACCGAGGACAGTGGATACGCCCAGGTACCGACTGTAGGGCACAGGGCCCGGGAAAGTGGGCCGGCAAAGGCCGTAGTGGAGGTACGGGTAGAAGGGACTCTCGTCAGAGCCCTGATAGACTCCGGGTGTAGCCAGACCATGGTACAGGAGAGCCTGGTAAAGAGCCCCGAACCCGCAGGGGGGCCAGTCCTGCTACAGTGTGTGCACGGGGATATAAAGGCCTACCCGACGGCCTGGGTGAGGGTTGCGGATGCCTGCGAGGAGAGGATTTGTCAGGTAGGGTTGGCCCCACAGCTGGCGTATCCGGTAATATTGGGGCGAGATTGGCCTGGTCTCCGCAGGTTGGTCCAAGAATGGGCCCAGCAGGACCCTCCCGAAACCGGAAGAAGGCCTCGCACAGGGACGGTGGTGGCCCAAGGTGAAAACCCCGAACCCGAGGACGAACCGGGAGTTAGGGCCGGGACGTCGGGCTCAGCAGAAACCCCAACCCCGCCCATAGAGGAGGGAGAGACGGAGTGGCTAGACGCCCGGGGAGACTTTATGCGAGACCAGAGAGAGGACTTAACGTTGAGCCGAGCCTGGGAACAAATCCAGGAGGCTGAGGACAAAGAGTTCGGAGGCGAACGGGGTCAGCAAGGACCGAGGTTTGAGGTCCGGAACGACAGGCTTTACCGAGTGGCCCTAGACCCACAGACGGGCGAGGAATCCGTGCAGCTCCTCGTTCCCGCCAGGTACCGAAAGGGGGTACTGCGATTGGGCCATGCCAGTCCCTGGGCAGGACATCTGGGCCGTGAGAAAACGCTGCAGCGGGTGGCCCAGAGGTTCTTTTGGCCCGGGATCCATCGGGAGGTGAGGGAGTTCTGCGAATCCTGCCCCGAATGTCAGCGCACCAACCCAAAGGGGGTACCCAAGGCCCCCCTGGTGGCTCTACCAGTGGTAGGGGTCCCCTTTGAGCGGATCGGGTTGGACTTGGTGGGGCCCCTCGAGAAGGCTAGCTCGGGGTGCCAATATATCCTCGTTATAGTGGACTATGCCACCCGGTATCCCGAGGCAGTGCCCTTACGGAACACCACCGCCGCTACTATAGCCGCGGAACTCATGGAGGTATTCTCTAGAGTGGGGATACCGAAAGAGATACTGACTGATCAGGGCACCAATGTCTCGTCCAAACTGATGGCCGAACTGTGCCGGTTGTTAAACATCCACGCACTACGGACGACCGTATACCATCCCCAAACAGACGGACTGGTGGAGCGTTTTAATCGGACATTGAAATCAATGCTCCGCAAATTTGTAGAAGAGGACCCCCGGGGGTGGGACAAGATGTTGCCAGCCTTACTCTTCGCGGTGCGGGAGGTACCGCAGGCCTCTACGGGGTTCTCCCCTTTTGAACTCCTATATGGGCGACAACCTCGGGGGATCCTTGACCTCCTGAGAGAGGATTGGGAGGGGCAGGAGTCCCGGGTGATGGGAACGGTCCCCTACGTGCTGCAATTGAGGGAGCGCTTGCAGAAGTTAGGCGAGTTCGCTCGAACTAACCTTTTACAGGCTCGAGAAACTCAAGCCAGATACTACGACCGAGGGACAAAACTACGGACGTTTGAGCCGGGCGACCGGGTGCTCCTACTTTTACCCTCGCAAGAGTCCAAGTTACTAGCCAAATGGCAGGGGCCGTTTGAGGTGGTACGCCGAGTGGGGCCTGTCGATTACGAGGTGAGGTTAACGGGGAGGAAGAAGGGACTACAGATATATCATGTAAACTTACTAAAAAAATGGAAAGTGCAGGAAGGACTCGTGATCGATCCCTCCCCACCTGATGAAGACTTGGGGCCTTCGGCCGCTGACCCACCCCCGGATCAACCAGCCACTCTGGGGGAAGAACTGAGCCCGGGCCAAAAAGACGAGCTATCCCGCTTGGTCCAGAAATACGCCCACGTCTTATCTTCCCAGCCAGGCCGGACCAGAGGGATAAGCCATCATATAAGCACCCTACCAGGCCAACGGGTTCGGGACCAACACCGTCCGCTACCTCGGAAGATGTGGGGGCTGGTGGAAAGAGAACTCCAGGCGATGCTGGAGATGGGAGTGATTGAGGAATCTCGCAGCGAGTGGCGCAGCCCCATCGTGCTTGTCCCAAAACCCGACGGGACGATGCGCTTCTGTATTGATTTCCGGAAGGTCAATGCCATCTCAAGATTTGATGCTTACCCCATGCCACGCGTGGATGAGTTACTCGAGAGGCTGGGAAAAGCTCGGTACCTCTCCACCCTAGACCTAACCAAGGGTTATTGGCAAATCCCGTTGACCCCGACCTCCAAGGAAAAGACTGCCTTCCCCACCCCGTTCGGGCTGTACCAGTTCATCACAATGCCCTTCGGCCTCCACGGGGCGGCCGCCACCTTCCAGCGTTTAGTAGACCGGTTATTACGCCCTCACCAGCTATACGCCACCGCGTACATAGATGATATAGTCGTCTACAGCCAAACGTGGCCGGAGCACCTTCAACATCTGGAAGTAGTATTAAAAGCCCTCGAGGACGCGAACCTCACGGCAAACCCCGGGAAATGCCACTTGGGATGAAGGGAGGTGACTTATCTGGGATACACGGTGGGGAGAGGGACGTTGAGACCCTTAGTCGACAAGGTACAAGCCCTCCAGGAGTGGAAGAGGCCGACAACGAAGAAGCAGATTCGGCAATTTCTGGGACTGGCAGGTTACTACCGCCGATTCATACCTGACTTCTCAACATTGGCGACACCACTGTCAGACCTGACTCGGAATTCCATGCCGACAAAGGTACAATGGACACCAGAATGTGAAGAGGCTTTCCACACATTGAAACAACGACTAGTAAAAGAACCCGTGTTGTTCCCCCCAGACTTTGCTAAAGACTTTATCCTCCAGACGGACGCCTCTGAGAGAGGACTAGGAGCCGTGCTAGCCCAAGAAGTGGACGGCGAAGAGCATCCGGTGCTCTATATGAGCCGGAAGCTTTTTCCCCAGGAGCAGAGATATTCCACGATTGAAAAAGAGGCGCTGGCCGTAAAGTGGGCCACAGATGCACTCCGGTATTACCTGTTAGGTAGCCACTTTCGACTGGTCACGGACCACACCCCTCTGAGATGGCTACATAGTATGAAAGACACGAATCCTCGGATAATGCGATGGTATTTGTCACTGCAACCCTACGATTTTGAAGTGGCCCACCGCCCGGGTAAGACTCATATGAATGCCGATTTCTTTTCCCGATTAGGAGAAGAAGAAACCTGGGCAAAACAGACGGTAACTACCCATTTAAGGGGGGAGGTGTGTGACGGGGCGGACAGGCCCCGCACTAACGAGCAGGAGATAGCCCAGGCCCAGCTGGCAGAGAAGGCCCCGCCCCTCCGACCCTGCTGGGCATGCTCCCAACAGCGGCCGGGTATAAAGGCAGGAGGAGCCCCGCAGGCGGAGAGGCCCCAGGGAGAAGGAGGAGACCAGGCCGGACCGGAGTTCTTGCAGTTGCTGGGTCCAGAGTCGTCGCCCGCGCTGAACCGGGACACGGAGAAAGCAGCCGCCGGCCCAGAGTGGCAGGAGCGTGCCCTCAACCCCGACAGGTACTGCCTGAGAGGCGAAGGGGCCCGGGGGGAACCAGGGCGTGGTAGGAAGCAGCCCAGGGCAAGGGATACAAAGTTTGGCTCGGCGTGTATCGGCCGGATCCCCCGCCGAGCCGGCAGGAGCCATAGACCCTGCCTAAAGGGCCCTGGGCTGGGACCCAGTGGAGAGGGAGGGCCCGGGTCCCCCTACCACCCGTTTTCCCCTTCCCTGGACAAACAAACCCCGGGCCAGGGGAGGCTTCGCAGAGCAACTAGGCCTCCGCTACCGTATATGCCCTGATAGAAGGGCCGAGACTTTTGTGTTGAGACTTTGTTACCATATATGCCCTGATAGAGGGGCCGAGACTTTCGTGTTGAGACTCTGCTACCGTATATACCCTAATAGAAGGGCCGGGGCCTTGGCCTAGGGACTCTGGAGTACCGTATAGGCCCAGTCGGAGGGGGCCGAGCCCCTGGACGGGGGCGTACCCCTTGACATATGCCATTAGCCTTCTTGGCTACAAGGGCACACTATTGACTCATATCCAGCTTCTCATCCACTGTAACCCCCAGGTCCTTTTCTGCAGAACTACTACTTAACCTGTTGGTCCCCAGCTTGTAACTATGCTTGGGATTCTTCCGTCCCAAGTGCAGGATTCTACACTTGTCCTTGTTGAACCTCATCAGATTTCTTGTGGCCCAATCTCCAATTTGTCTAAGTCACTCTGGACCCTATCTCTGCCCTTAAGCGTATCTACCTCTCCCCCCAGCTTAGTGTCATCCGCAAACTTGCTGAGGGTGCAATCCATCCCCTCATCCAGGTCATTAATAAAGATATTGAACAAAACCGGTCCTAGAACCGAACCTTGGGGCACTTCGCTAGAAACCGACCGCCAACCTGACATCGAGCCGTTGATCACTACCCGCTGGGCCCGGCCTTCTAGCCATCTTTCTATACATCTTACCGTCCATTTATCCAATCCACATTCCCTTAACTTGCTGGCAAGGATATTGTGGGAGACCGTATCAAAAGCTTTGCTAAAGTCAAGGTATATAACATCCACTGACTTCCCCATGTCCACCGAGCCAGTTACCTCATCATAGAAGCTAATCAGATTGGTAAGGCACGACTTGCCCTTTGTGAATCCATGCTGACTATTCCTAATCACTTTCCTCTCATCCAAGTGTCTCAAAATAGATTCCTTAAGGATCCCTTCCATGATTTTTCCAGGAACCGAGGTAAGACTGACCGGCCTATAGTTCCCTGGATCGTCCTTCTTCCCTTTTTTGAAGATGGGAACTACATTTGCCTTTTTCCAATCATCCGGGATTTCTCCCGATCTCCACGACTTTTCACAGATAACAGCCAAAGGCTCCTCAATGACAGTTGCCAACTCCCTCAGCACCCTCGGATGTTTTAAGTCCGGACCCATGGATTTGTGTACGTTTAAATAGTTCCTAACCTGTTCTTTACCCACCACGGGCTGTCCATCTTCATCCCATCTTGTGTCACTTAGCTCAGAAGTCCAGGAGCCGACCTTGTCCGTGAATACAGAGGCAAAGAAAGCATTGAGTACTTCAGCTTTCCCTACATCATCTGTCACTAGGTTACCTCCTTTATCCATTAGGGGTCGCACACCCTCTCTGATCACCTTCTTCTTGTTAACATGCCTGTAGAAACCTTTCTTGTTATCCTGCACATCCTTAGCCAGTCGCAATTCCATTTGCGCTTTTGCCTTCCTGATAATCCCCCGGCATTCCTGAGCTGTACATTTAAACTCCTCCCTGGTTATTTGTCCAAGTTTCCACTTTTTGTAAGCTTCCTTTTTGTGCTTAAGTTCACCAAGGATTTCCCCTGTAAGCCAGTCCGGTCTCCTACCATGTTTGCCTCTCTTGCTATGCGTCGGGATGGTTTCTTTCTGTGCCTTCAATAAGGCTTCTTTAAAATACTGCCAGCTGTCCTGGACTCCTTTCCCCTTCATGTTAGCATCCCAGGGGATTCTGCCCATCAGATCTCTGAGGGAGTCAAAATCTGCTTTTTGGAAGTTCAAGGTGTGTATTTTACTACTCTCTTTTCTTCCTTTGGTCAGGATCCTGAAATCTACCATCTCATGATCACTGCTTCCAAGGTTGTCACCCACCTCCACTTCCCCTATTAGTTCCTCCCTGTTTGTGAGCAGAAGGTCAAGCTGCACACGGCCCCTGGTCGGATCCTTCAGCACTTGTGCCAAGAAGTTATCCCCAACATTCTCCAAAAACTTCCTGGATTGCCTGTGTACTGCCGTATTAGTTTCCCAACAGATGTCAGGGTGATTAAAGTCCCCAACTAGAACCAGGGCCTGTGATCTGGCAGCTTTGCTCAGTTGTCCAAAGAAAACCTCATCTACCTCATCCACCTGATCCGGTGGCCTGTAGCAGACACCAACTACAACATCACTGCTGTTGTTTGCTCCTTTAAACTTAACCCATAGACTCTCAACAGGTTTTTCTCCCTCTTTATACTGGAGTTCAGAGCAATCGTAGTGCTCTCTTACATATAGTGCAACCCCTCCTCCTTTTCTCCCCTGCCTGTTGTTCCTGAACAGTCTATACCCTTCCATGACAGCGCTCCAGTCATGCGAGTCATCCCACCAAGTCTCTGTTGTCCCAATTAAGTCATATTTCTTGGACTGGGCCAGGGTCTCCAGTTATTCCTGTTTGTTGCCCAGGCTTCTTGCATTAGCCTCAGGCTCAGCCTTCCCCTGTGTGACTCAGAAGGGGGCAGGCCTGACCTAGGCAAGCAGGCTTTAAAAAGCCAGAGCAGAGCGACCAGGGAGTGAAGCGCACAGGGGACTGCAGACAGGGAAGTTGAAGAGGGAGTGACTGATGGTGATGAAGACCCGAAGCGCTTGTGCCAGTACTTCTCCTGTCTCCTCCACCTGTGCCTGTATCCAGACAGAGAACCTGAGCATGGATGCCTCTACCCAGGTCCTGGTGTGGTCTTGCTGTAGTTGTGGCTTGCAATTCCCACTGAGTGATCTCCAGGCTGGGGGAGACAACCATTGTGAAAGGTGCCTGCTGGTGGAATCTCTCAGGCAGCAGGTGGGAGAGCTACAGGAGGAGGTGGCCAGGCTGAGGAGCATTTGAAGCCATGAGGAATTCCTGGACAGTATTCCTGTGGAGTCCACGGAGGTCACTGTCCTAGGATGTGGGACTGTTGACCAGCCACTTATGGAGGAGGCAGTGGTGCAGGGTGAGAACTGGCAGCTGGTTACTTCCGGCAGCAGGCAGTGTTCCACCCCTGCTCCTAACCCTCCCACTGTGTTGTTACATAACCGTTACACTTTACTTTCAGCAGGAGACAAGGAGTCACCCCCCACAGTGGAGGAGACCAGGCCTTGCACCACCAAGGTTGAGCAGTCTCCTGCCACCACTGCGAGGAGGAAACGTAGGGTAGTGGTGGTTGGAGACTCTCTTCTGAGGGGAACGGAGGCACCCATCTGTCGCCCTGACAGCTCATCTCGAGAGGTATGCTGTCTGCCAGGGGCCCGTATCCGAGATGATACGGAGGCATTGTCGAGAATTATCCGGCCCTCTGACTACTACCCCATGCTACTCATCCACGTGGGCACAAATGATACTGCCAGGTGTGACACTGAGCGGATCAAGTGTGACTACAGGGCTTTGGGAGTACGGGTGAAGGAGTTTGGAGCGCAGGTGGTATTCTCTTCTATCCTTCCTGTCAAAGGTAGGGGCCCGGGCAGAGAGAGGTGCATCCTGGAGGTGAATGCCTGGCTGCGACGATGGTGTCGCCAGGAGGGATTCGGCTTCCTTGATCACGGGGTGCTCTTCCAGGAAGGACTGCTTGGCGGAGATGGAGTTCACCTTTCCAGGAGCGGGAAGACCTTGTTTGGACACAGACTGGCTAACCTTGTGAGGAGGGCTTTAAACTAGGTTTGTTGGGGGCAGGTGAGCAAAGCCCACAGGTAAGTGCTGCATGAGCGGGACTGGGAGATGGGTTGGAAATGCGGGGGACTACGGCCTATAATGGCAAGGAGAAAGGAGGGTCAGGGCACAACAGGGAGGCAAGATCAAATCAGTATCTTAGATGCCTATATACAAATGCGAGAAGTATGGGTAATAAGCAGGAAGAACTGGAATTGCTAACCAATAAATACAACTATGATATCATTGGTATTACAGAAACCTGGTGGGATGGGACGCATGATTGGAATGTTGGTATGGAAGGGTACGGCTTGCTCAGGAAGGACAGACAGGGAAAAAAGGGAGGAGGGGTTGCCTTGTATATTAAAAATGTACACACTTGGACTGAAGTGGAGATGAATGTAGGAGATAGCTGTGTAGAGAGTCTCTGGGTTAAGCTAAAAGGGGTAAAAAACGAGGGTGATATCATGCTAGGAGTCTACTACAGGCCACCTAGCCAGGTGGAAGAGGTGGATGAGGCCTTTTTTAAACAATTAACAAAACTATCCAAAGCCCAAGATTTGGTGGTGATGGGGGACTTCAACTATCCAGACATATGTTGGGAAACTAACACAGCGAGGCACAGGCTATCCAATAAGTTTCTGGACTGCATTGGAGACAACTTTCTGTTTCAGAAGGTTGAAAAAGCTACCAGAGGAGAAGCTGTTCTGGATTTGGTTTTAACAAATAGGGAGGAACTAGTTGAGAACTTGAAAGTGGAAGACAGTATAGGGGACAGTGATCACGAAATACTAGAGTTCATGATCTTAAGGAAAGGTAGAAGGGAGACCAGCACAATTGAGGTAATGGATTTCAGGAAGGCAGATTTTGATAAGCTCAGAGAACTTGTAGGTAAGGTCCCATGGGAAGCAAGACTGAAGGGAAAAACAACTGAGGAGAGTTGGAAGTATTTCAAAGGGACGTTGTTAAGGGCCCAAAAGCAAACAATTCCGCTGTGTAGGAAAGATAGAAAATATGGCAAAAGACCAGCTTGGCTTAACAAGGAGATCTTGCACGATCTCAAAATAAAAAAGGAGTCATATAAAAAATGGAAACTAGGACAACTAACAAAGGAGGAATATAGGCAAGCAACACGGGAATGCAGGGGCAAGATTAGAAAGGCAAAGGCACAAAATGAGATCAAACTAGCTACAGGCATAAAGGGAAACAAGAAGACTTTTTATAAATACATTAAAAGCAAGAGGAAGACCAAGGACAGGGTAGGCCCACTGCTTAGTGAGGAGGGAGAAGCAGTAACAGGAAACTTGGAAATGGCGGAGATGCTCAATGACTTCTTTGTTTCGGTCTTCACCGAGAAGTCTGGAGGTGTGCCTAACGTAGTGAATACAAGCAGAGAGAGGGTAAGTTTAGAAGATAGGATACACAAAGAACAAGTTAAAAATCACTTAGGAAAGTCACCAGGTCCTGATGAAATGCATCCCAGGATACTCAAGGAGCTGATAGAGGAGGTATCTGAGCCTTTAGCTATGATTTTTGAAAAATCATGGCAGACAGGGGAGATTCCAGAAGACTGGAAAAGAGCAAATATTGTGCCCATCTATAAAAAGGGGAATAAGAACAACCCAGGAAACTACAGACCGGTCAGTTTAACGTCTGTCCCAGGGAAGATAATGGAGCAGGTAATTAAGGAAATCATCTGTAAATACTTGGAAAGTGGCAAGGTGATAGGGAACAGCCAGAATGGATTTGTAAAGAATAAATCATGTCAAACCAATCTGATAGCTTTCTTTGATAGGATAACGAGCCTTGTGGATAAGGGAGAAGTGGTGGATGTCATATACCTAGACTTTAGTAAGGCATTTGATACGGTCTCGCATGATATTCTTATTGATAAACTAGGCAAATATAACTTAGATAGGGCCACGATAAGGTGGGTGCATAATTGGCTGGATAACCGTAGTCAGAGAGTTGTTGTTAACGGTGCTAAATCCTGCTGGAAAGGGATAACAAGTGGAGTTCCGCAAGGGTCTGTTTTGGGACCCGTAGTGTTCAATATCTTCATCAATGATGTAGATATTGGGATAGAGAGTACGCTTATTAAGTTTGCAGATGATACCAAACTGGGTGGGGTTGCGACTTCTTTGGAGGATAGGGACATAATTCAAAATGACCTTAGCAAGTTAGAGAAATGGCCAGAGGTAAACAGGATGAGGTTTAATAAAGAGAAATGCAAAGTGCTCCACTTAGGAAGGAACAATCAGTTCCATACATACAAGATGGGAAGCGACTGTCTAGGAAGGAGCATGGCGGAAAGGGATCTAGGGGTCATAGTGGACCACAAGTTGAATATGAGTCAACAGTGTGATGCTGTTGCAAAAAAAGCAAATATGATTCTAGGTTGTATCAACAGGTGTGTTGTAAGCAAAACTCGTGAAGTCATTCTGCCGCTCTACTCTGCACTAGTTAGGCCTCAGCTGGAGTACTGTGTCCAGTTCTGGGCGCCACATTTCAAGAAAGATGTGGAGAAATTGGAAAGGGTACAGAGAAGAGCGACAAGAATGATTAAAGGTTTAGAGAACATGACCTATGAAGCCAGGCTTCATGAACTGGGCTTGTTTAGTTTGGAAAAAAGAAGATTAAGGGGGGACATGATAGCGGTTTTCAAATATCTAAAAGGGTGTCACAAGGAGGAAGGAGAAAATTTGTTCCTCTTGGTTTCTGAGGACAGGACAAGGAGTAATGGGCTTAAAGTGCAGCAGGGGAGGTTTAGATTGGACATTAGGAAAAAATTCCTAACTGTCAGGGTGGTCAAATATTGGAATAAATTGCCAAGGGAGGTGGTGGAATCTCCCTCTCTGGAGATATTTAAGAACAGGTTAGATAGACATCTGTCAGGGATGGTGTAGACGGAGCTTGGTCCTGCCTTGAGGGTGGGGGGCTGGACTCGATGACCTCTCGAGGTCCCTTCCAGTCCTATTATTCTATGATTCTATGAAATATTCCTGACTCATCGTATTTTGCAAATAATTTTAACTCATTTCAATACAGAAAAAGAACATTCACCAGAAGCATTTGTGATGGGTATTGTTAAAAATATTTTCAGAACGGTTTCTACATTTGGAAAGGTTGCCTGCAAACCAGCATGTACAGGTCTATACAAATCAGCTGGTGATCTTGAATCACAGACCTCAAAAGTTTGAGAAGTATCCTATTGCTGTTTTAACTAATGACTTTGCTTCAGTTTTTGCACGCGATTTTTCAGAATTTGATGTGGCTATGTCTAATAAGGTTCTCTTTATAACATCATAGCTCATTTTCAAAGCCAAAACAGCATCTGCATGAGCAGACCACATAGTGTCACAGATCCTTTTCACTGTCAAATGTTTTCCATTTGCCTGCTCCAAGCGTGATTGTAGCATACTATGGGTTAAGTTTAGAGGTGGAAGCAACAGGAGTGATGTGGTTGGTGTCTGCTACAGACCACCGGATCAGGTGGATGAGGTAGACGAGGCTTTCTTCAGACAACTGACAGAAGCTTCCAGATCAGAGGCCCTGGTTCTCATGGGGGACTTTAATCACCCTGGCATCTGTTGGGAGACCAATACAGCAGTACACAGACAATCCAGGAAGTTTTTGGAGAACGTTGGGGATAACTTCTTGGTACAAGTGCTGAAGGAACCGACCGGGGCCATGCGCAGCTTGACCTTCTGCTCACAAACAGGGAGGAACTAGTAGGGGAAGTAGAGGTGGGGGACAACTTGGGAAGCAGTGATCATGAGATGGTAGGTTTCAGGATCCTGACCAAAGGAAGAAAGGAGAGTAGCAAAATACACACCCTGGACTTCAGAAGACCGGACTTTGACTCCCTCAGAGAACTCATGGGCAGGATTCCCTGAGATGCTTACATGAAGTGGAAAGGAGTGCAGGAGAGCTGGCAGTACTTTAAAGAAGTCCTGTTAAAGGCACAGGAAGAAACTATCCCAATGCGCAGTAAGAAAAGCAAATATGGTAGGCGACCAGATTGGCTTGCCGGGGAAATCCTTGGTGAGCTTAAACACAAAAAGGAAGCTTACAAGAAGTGGAAACTTGGGACAGATGACTAGGGAGGAGTATAAATACATTGCTCGAGAATGCAGAGGAGTTATCAGGAAGGCGAAAGTGCAATTGGAACTGCAGCTAGCAAGGGATGTGAGGGGTAACAAGAAAGGTTTCTACAGCAGGCATGTTAGCAATGAGAGGGTGTGGGGCCCTTACTGGATGAGGGAGGTAACCTAGTGACAGATGTGTTGCATAAAAAAGCCTCCACCTGAGGTTACTTGATTTTACACATGCATTTTCTGAAAATACACTAAACTATAAGGTCTAATGTTTTAAAATGCAACTCATTGTAATCTTTGTCAAACTTTGCAACTCTCAGCAACTGTACTTTATAAGTTCAGAAACTTACTGTGAGCTGCAACTTCGTAATCTTTGTAACTTTCAGCCACTTTGTTTGTAACTTGCTCTAAACTGCATTCTCCCCAGAGTGATGGAGAGCGAGAGTGAGAGTGTAAGTGTGAGTTAGGAACTGCAAGGCAGGAGCACATGGTGATGAGTCATCAGACTGCTGCTTTGCTGGATAAAGGGAAGTCTGGGCATGCTCCCTGGTGACAAGGTGGATGAGTCACAGGGACCATTCAGACACAATATAAGGAGAGGGAGCACGTGTGAGACTCTCTCTGGGTATGTCTACACTACAACGTTAATTCGAACTAACTTAGTTCGAATTAGTTAATTCGAACTAAGCTAATTCGAACTAACGGATCTAGACTAAAAAACTAGTTCAAATTAGCGTTTTGCTAATTTGAACTAGCATGTCCACACATAGTGGACCCTGAACTGGGCTTAAGGATGGCCGGAAGCAGTGCCGGCAGGGCATCAGAGGAGGACTTAGAGTGTGGAGATGCTGCCTCAGGCTAGCCCAGGGCTGCGCTTAAAGGGACCCGACCCCCACCCTGGACAGACAGTTCTCAGGGGTGCCCCGCTTGCAAAGCAGTCCTGGCTTGGAGTGCCCGGACTACCCACACTGGGCACATCACACCACTCGGCCATCAGACCGGATGCACGTGCCGCAGGCTGCCATCTGGGGAGAGGGGGCAATTGGGGGGCTGCAGGAGAGCTTCCACCCCCAGAAGCCCGCAGAGCCAGCCTGGTCCTCCCCATCGGGGGCTCGTGCCCCAGTCCTCCCTCACCTCCTTCCACTTACCCTTCCCTAGCCCCTCTTCTTGATGTACAAAATAAAGGACACGTGTGTTCAAAAATAGAAACTCTGTTTATTTAACAAAACTCGGGGAAACTGGGAAAAGGAGGTGGGAGAGGGGAAGAGAGAGGGTGGGAGAGGGGAGGGGGAAAACTGGGAGGAGGGAGCTGAAAGGGGGAAGCAAGGGAAAGGAGGGGGTGGGGAAACTGAAGGATCAGGGGTGGGGGTCTCGCCGGGCCAACCGCCTCCCAGCACGGCGAGGGAGGGGGCCTCGGCGTCCCCGGGGGGATGGGGTGGAGGGTGCGGAGGTTGAGGTGGGGGGTGTGGACATTGAGGAAGAGGTTGTGGGGGTTGAGGAGGGAGAGGTGGGAGGGGGAGCAGGAGTGGGAGGAGGGACAGCAGTTGGGGGGGCAGCAGGTGCAGGACCAGCACGGGGCACCATGCTCTGCAGCAGGAGCTGCAGGTTGGTGCTCAGCCCTCGGCGCTCAGCCAGCAGCTCGTGGCGGACCTGCAGGTCTTCCCTCATCCACGCCTGTAGTGTGCGATTTACGGCTCTCAGGGCCCCAAGGTGCTGGTCCCTGTACTCCTGCTCCGTGCTGGCGGTCCGGAGCAGGCCGCGGGTGCGGGAGCATGTCCCGGGCGGGGTGGTGCGCCCTGCACGAGCAGCTGGTGCAGCTGTAGAGACAGAAGAGAAGTGGTCAGTTCTCCCTGGGGACACAGAGGATGATGCCCAGCCCCCTCCCCAACTCCGCAACGTGAGGGTGACCATGTCCTGCACCGTCACAGCCGCTGTGCTTGTACAGAGGCCATGGTCAGGATGTCTGGCTCTCCCCGGGACTGGGAGCTGCCCCAAGACCGCACCCATGTCCCTGTGCCATGTATAGTGTGGCCGGGGCGGTGGGGGGGAAGGGGAGATGTCCCCTGCCTCCATGTAGAGGGGACATGTGAAGGGAAATCATCCTGCTGGGTCCTGCCCCGGGGTCGGGAGCATGTCACGTCTCTTTGCACAAGCATGTGCCTATTGGGCAATGGCCCCTGGGTGTCACGCAGCTGGAGCCACCTGCCCAAGGGTGGCATGGCACGTGCTCGCACGTGCACAGGTGTCTGCGTGATCCGTGGAAGGCATGGCCCACGCGCGCGGTCCCTGGTCTCCCTCCCACCTCCCCCCCCGAACTACTTAATTCAAACTACTTACCCGGTACGGTCTCCCTGGACGACCCTGCTGGAACTGCTGGTGGTGGCCCTTCTGGTGCGCCCAGGTCAGGGCCCTCTGGTCCCGGCTCGCTGTCCCCCGGGCTGGCACGGACCGCCCTGCCCCCCAATAGTTGGTGGAGGGCAGTGAAGTAGGGGCAGGTGGCAGCCCCTGCAGCGGCGCCGCCCCTTGTGGCCCTGGCGGACGCCTGCCGCAGCTGTTTAACTTTAATGCGCACCTGCTCCTGGGTGCGCCTGTGTCCCCTGCTGGCCATGGCGGCTGCTATGCGGCCATAGACGGCCGCATTCCTCCTCCTAGTGCGGAGATCATGGACATTGGGGGCCTGCCCCCAAACCTCAATGAGGTCCATGACCTCCGCACTAGACCAGGAGGCCGCGCGCCGTCTACGGCCCCTGGCTGGCCCCTGGGCACTGGGGGACTGGGCAGGGGACGTCTCACTGGCACTGGCTGCCTGGCTCATCCTGCAGCCACTGGTTCGGGGCAGAGACTCCTGGCAGGGCTGGCTGACTCTAGTGCCGTCTGGCCAGAGTCTACCCCTTTAAGGGCCCGGGGCTGGGGGAGAGGAGAAGAGTTTTCCTGGTTGTGCCCAGAGAGGCCACCAGGGGGAACCTTGGAAGGGCTAGCCTCCCACTAGTTCGAACTAAAGGGCTACACAGCCCTTAGTTCGAACTAGCTAGTTCGAACTAGGCTTAATCCTCGTAAAATGAGGTTTACCTAGTTCGAACTAAGCGCTCTGTTAGTTCGAATTAAGTTCGAACTAACGGAGCGCTAGTGTAGAGCCTAGGAAAGCCTAACTTTGTAGTGTAGACATACCCTCTTCCCCCTGCTCCTGAGAAACTCCTCTCTACAGCCAGTGTCTTTCCTGACCAGCTCTCCAGCCATGATGAGCAGACGGACCCTCCAGGATCTACATGCCTTGGCTCCTTCTGCAACCCATATGCCTGTGTAAGTCTGTGAGTGCCTGAGGGCAGGAATGAATGTGTGTGAATGAATGGAGGTGTGTGTGTGCTTGTTTGCGTGTGTGAGAGGCTGTGTCTAAACTACATCCCTTTTCTCGAAAAAGGGATGTAAATTATACACTTCTAAATTGCAAATGAAGCCGGGATTTAAATTTTCCATGCTTCATTTGCATAATGGCAGCCACGGGTTTTTTCCGAAAAGGGGATTTTTGAAATAAAAACGGCTGTTTAGATGGGGATCGTTCGAAAATAAAACCCTTTTTTGAAAGATCCTGTACTCATTTTTTCAGAAGTACAGGATCTTTCAAAAAAGGGTTTTATTTTTGAACGATCCCCGTCTAAACAGCCATTTTTCTTTCAAAAAGCCCCTTTTCAGAAAAAAAAATGTGGCCGCCATTATGCAAATGACGTGTGGGAAATTTAAATCGTGGCTTCATTTGCAATTTTGAAGTGTCTAATTTACATCCCTTTTTCGAGAAAGGGATATAGTTTACACACAGCCAGCGAGAGATAGCTGGTTCCCTCATTAGTTTAAATCTTTGGTGGCTCTCTATCTTCTTTAGTTTATACCTAGTGGCAATAAACCCATGACAGTGTAACCCTGGGTGGTCTCCAGTGGGATTTTTTGGGGTAACAAGATGATGTGGGAAAAGCTGAAGTACTCAATGCTTTCTTTGCCTCTGTCTTCACGGACAAGGTCAGCTCCCAGACAAATGCACTAGGCAACGCAGTATGGGAAGGAGGTGGACAGTCCTTGGTGGGTAAAGAACAGGTTAGGAACTATTCAGAAAAGCTAAACATACACAAATCCCTGGGCCCGGATTTAATGCATCCGAGGGTACTGAGGGAGTTGGCAAATGTCATTGCGGAGCCTTTGGCTATTATCTTTGAAAACTCGTGGAGATCGGGAGAGATCCCGGATGATTGGAAAAAGGCAAATGTAGTGCCCATCTTCAAAAAAGGCAAGAAGGACAATCCAGGGAACTACAGACCAGTCAGCCTTACCTCAGTCCCTGGAAAAATCATGGAGGGATCCTCAAGGAATCCATTTTGAAGCACTTGGAAGGAGGGGAAAGTGATCAGGAATAGTCAACAGGGATTCACGAAGGGCAAGTCGTGCCTGACCAATCTGATTAGTTTCTATGATGAGGTAACTGGCTCTGTGGACATGGGAAAGTCAGTGGATGTGATATATCTTGACTTAAGCAAAGCTTTTGATACCATCTCCCACAATATTCTTGCCAGCAAGTAAAGGAAGTAAGGATTGAATAAATGGACAGTAAGATGGATAGAAAGCTGGCTAGACTGTCGGGCCCAACGGGTAGTGATCAACCGTTCAATGTCAGGTTGGTGGTCGGTTTCTAGCGAAGTGCCCCAAGGATCGGTTCTAGGACTGGTTTTGTTCAATATCTTTATTAATGACCTGGATGAGGGGATGGATTGCACCCTCAGCAAGTTTGCAGATGACACTAAGCTAGGGGGAGAGGTAGATACGCTGGAGGGCAGGGATAGGATACACAGTGACCTGGACAGATTGGAGGATTGGGCCAAAAGAAATCTGATGAGGTTCAACAAGGAGAAGTGTAGAGTCCTGCACGTGGGAGGGAAGAATCCCAAGCATTGTTACAGGCTGGGGACCAACGAGCTAAGTAGTAGTTCTGCAGAAAAGGACCTGGGGGTTACAGTGGATGAGAAGCTGGAGATGAGTCAACAGTGTGCCCTTGTAGCCAAGAAGGCTAATGGCATATTAGGTTGCATTAAGAGGAGCATTGCCAGCAGATTCAGATAAATGATTATTCCGCTTGATTCAGCTCTGGTGAGGGCACATCTGGAGTATTGTGTCCAGTTCTGGGCCCCCCACTACAAAAAGGATGTGGAAGCATTGGAGAGGGTCCAGCGGAGGGCGACCAAAATGATTAGGGGGCTGGAGCACATGACCTATGAGGAGAGGCTGAGGGAGTTGGGTCTGTTTAGTCTGCAGAAGAGAAGAGTGAGGGGGGATTTGAGAGCAGCCTTCAACTTCCTGAAGGGAGGTTCCAGAGAGGATGAAGAGAGGCTGTTCTCAGTGGTGACAGATGGCAGAACAAGGAGCAATGGTCTCAAGTTATAGTGCAGAAGGTCTAGGTTGGATATTAGGAAAAACTATTTCCCTAGGAGGGTGGTGAAGCACTGGGATGGGTTACCTAGGGAAGTAGTGGAGTCTCCATCCCTAGAGGTGTTTAAGTCTCGGCTTGACAAAGCCCTGGCTGGGTTGATTTAGTTGGGATTGGTCCTGCCTAGAGCAGGGGGCTGGACTTGATGACCTTCTGAGGTCTCTTCCAGCTCTTCGAGTCTATGATACTCCACTGATATGTGGAAACTGAAAAAAAAAAATATGTGTTTTGAACAAAGTCAAAAAATGGGTAGGTCCCTCACAAGATGCGGCTGCAGCATTTCAGATTATTCAATCCATGTTCCAGTCATTCCTTAAATTTGAAGCAGAGGGATTTGCATTGTTCAGTCTTGCCTGTAGATCTGAATATTTTCCTGCCATATTTGCGGCTGTAAGCCTGTAGGGCTTGGGAAGGGGTGCCTTCTGCTCAGGGTCAGTGGGTGGCCACTCAAACCACTGCTGAGAAGGAGGAGGAAAGTGTGGCTGCTGCTGCTGCTCTCCCCCCACCCTGTTCCTGCCACACTGGCTGGAGCTCTCCCTGCCCTGCCCAGCCACCACCTGCCTGCTGAGGTCTGCTGCTGCTGGACCTTCTTCCCCTGGACACCACTGCTGCTGCTGCCTTCCACCAACTGCTGCCACCTGAGGGGGGGCGGGGCCTGCCAGCCTGCCCCCCCCTCCAGAGGGAGAGGAAGAGGACCCCACCACCACCAGCATCCACCATCTGGGGTCCCCCGCCTGGGTTGGCTGCCACCTGCCTGCTGCTGCGGCAGCACCACCTGCACCCCGTCAAGGAGGCGAAGACACCATCACCACCTGGTCTTGTGGAGGGGGCTTTCAAAGTCTGAGCTTTTTTCACCTGCGCTCCTGGGGTGGTGGTGAGTTGAGTTGTTGTGAGGGGGGCCAGGGGAGAGGCGCAGAACCCTCCCCCCGCCCAACTGCCCCCAATTCCTGCTGCCACCACCCCCAACGCCCCCTCCACTACCCTTTAACACCTGGACATTCTCTTCGCCCCTTGATGGGGCCGCTGCTCCACCACTCCACCTGGGACTGTTCTGCTGTAGCAGCGGGCGAGGCTGAGCCCCCACAAGTGCTCGTGGGTGTGCTCCCACCCCACCCCTTGGACTTGGCCCCCCTCCTTCAGCTACAGTTGGCTGGGGGGACTCTCTCACCCCTGTTCACCCTGACCTGCCCCCCACCACAGCAGTTTCCCCCCCCATATCTGTCCTGTCCTGTTAGCCAAATTTGTTTTTACCCACCCTCCCTGAGTTTGTTCAACTGCCCCACCCAGCCCAGCCCCAGAGAGTTTGTTCACTGTCTGCCGCAATGCCCTCCCCAGCTTAGCCTGCTGTGGTGTGCCCCGCTGCCACAGCAACAGCTTGCCGCACCCTGCCCTGCCCTCTGCTCACCTAGTATTATCCCATCCCCCAGCCTCTCGATAGCCCTTCGCCGCCACCCTGTGCACCCTGGTCCCCTCCCCGAGCGCTTGTGTCCTTTCCCCCCTTTTAGTTAGCTTCCCTCCGCACACTGCACCCCCCTTAATGGCCCCATAGTTCCCCTCTGTACCCTAGTGCAGCCGGAGGAACCGGCCCCCGCCCTGCACCTGCCACTGCCCCCCCTGCCCCATCCCACCAGCACCCTCCTCCTCTGCCTTCAGACTTGCAGGGAGGAGCGGTTGCTGACCCTTCGGTTCCCCGTTCGTGTCCTGCCTCTGTTAGCGCCCTCCCTCCCTGCAATCAGTCCAGCGGGAGGGAGTAGTTGCTTTTTCCATTCCCCTCCCTCCCCTGTCGCGAACCCCCTTCCCTTGTGTCCTTGGCCCACCTTCTGGCACCCTCCTCGTCTGCTCCAGCCTCACAGAGAGGAGCGGTTGCTAGTTTCCCTTCCTCAGTTTCCCCACCCGTGCCCTTCCTCTGCTAGCACCCTCTGTGATGTAGTGTTGGTACTTTGCTGGTTGCTATGCTGGGTGGTGGGCTGTGGGTGACCTCCGCTGGCGGCTGTTTGTAGCACAGCCCAGCAGGACAGGGGATGAGTCATTATGCAAGGGGCTCCCAACCTGTCGGACCAGTTGCCTCCTAGGGAGAGAGACAAAGGAAGGAGGGCGGGGCCAGCCCCTGGCTGGGGGGCAGGGCTGGAAGGGTCGTTTGACTTTCTGTCTGGAATCATGGAGGAGGCAGCCTAAGCAAGGGGCTGGGATTTAGGGGCCCAGTCTCCCCCATTTCAAGGGGGGGCTGAGGCATCCTAGGCCTGGCCCTGTAACCGGATTGCATCTATGCTGTGCTGTACCCTGGAGAAGAAGAGGTTACTTACCTCGTAACTGTAGTTCTTCGAGATGTGTTGCTCATGTCCATTCTGATTAGGTGTACGCGTGCCGCGTGCATGGATTCCGGAGCTTTTTTCCCTTAGCAGTATCCATAGGGCCAGCAGGGAGCCCCCTGGAGTGGCGCCAGTATACCGGTGCATATATATCCCTGCTGGCCCCTCCACCCCCTCAGTTCCTTCTTGCCGGCTCCTTCCGACACGGGGAGGTCGGTGGGATGCAGAATGGACATGAGCAACACATCTCGAAGAACTACAGTTACGAGGTAAGTAACCTCTTCTTCTTCTTCGAGTGCTTGCTCATGTCCATTCTGATTAGGTGAGTCCCTAGCCGTGTCCCCCCTCCGGAGGCGGGGTCGGAAATTGACTAACTACTCTCTTATTATTATTCTGCAGAGCCCAGAACTGCCCTCCCGACGGCAGCATCCTCCTTGGCCAGTTGCGTGATTGCATAATGCTCTGCAAAAGTGTGCACCGATGACCAGGTTGCTGCTCTGCAGATTTCCAAGATTGGCACGCAGGCCAGGAACGCCGCCGACGTTGCCTGGGCTCTAGTGGAATGTGCTGTTATGCGGGGCGGTGGTCTACCCGCGCCCTCATAGCACAGTCGAATGCAGGAAGTAATTCACGAGGATATACGCTGCGCCGAGACTGGCTGCCCACACATCCTTTCCGCCACTGAAATAAACAATTGAGTTGACTTACGGAACTCCCGTGTCCTATCTATATAAAAAGCCAACGCCCTCCTAACGTCCAGGCAGTGCAGAGCCTGTTCCCTGGGCGACGCGTGTGGCTTGGGGTAAAACACTGGCAGGTAAATGTCCTGGGACATATGGAAGTGCGAGACAACCTTGGGAAGAAACCCCGGGTGTGGACACAACCTCACCTTATCTTTAAAAAACACCGTGTAGGGTGGTTCTGAGGTAAGAGCCCTAAGCTCTGACACCCTCCTGGCCGAGGTAATGGCCACGAGGAAAGCTACCTTATAGGACAGGTGCATCAAAGAGCATGAAGCCAGAGGCTCGAACGGGGACTTCATAAGAGTAGTCAGGACCAAGTTAAGGTCCCAAGCCGGGACCGGAGGTCTCTCATATGGCATCATTCTGTCAATTCCCTTTAGAAATCTTTTAACCAAGGGATTGGCAAAGATAGACCTTTGGCCCCCCCCCCGGCGTGGAAAGCCGCTATGGCTGCTAGGTATACCCTTAGGGAGGCTGTGGCCAGGCCCTGTTTCCGCAGGTGGAGAAGGAATTCCAAGACAGTCAGAACCGCCCCTTCACCTGGAGAGAGCGTCCTGCCCTCCAGCCACGAAGTAAACCTCTTCCACTTAGCCTCGTAAAGGGCTCTAGTGGACGGCTTTCTGCTTTCTAGGAGGACCTCCTGGACTGCTCTGGAGCAGGCTCGCTCCGTCACTGAGAGCCACTGAGGAGCCACGCTGCTAGGTGCAGAGATGGTAGGCTCGGGTGGAGTGCTACCCCGGCCTCGCAGCTCTGAGTGATTAGATCTGGCACTAGGGGTAGCCTGAGCGGGCCCTCCACAGTCAGATCCAGCAGGGTGGTGAACCAGTACTGCCGAGGCCATACTGGCGCTATCAGGATGATCTGGGCTCTGAACCTTTGCACTCTGAGGAGTGTATCGTGGATCAGAGGGAATGGGGGGAAGGCATAGAGTAGGCCCCTGGGCCAGCTGACCTGCAGTGCATTGCCCCGAGAGCCCAGACCGTGCCCCATGTACGAACAGAACTCCCTGCACTTGGCGTTGCTCAGAGTTGCAAACAGGTCCAGGTGGGGAAACCCCCACCTTTGGAAGACCCCGTGAAGTACATCCCACCTTAGCACCCACTCGTGTGCCTGGATCAAACGGCTGAGCCTGTCCGCTAGCCCGTTCCTGGTTCCCGGAAGGTGAGATGCCTCCAGGTAAATACTGTGGGCTATACACAGTTCCCATAGATCTAGGGCTTCCCAGCACAGGGGAGAGGAACGCGCCCCACCCTGCTTGTTGATATAGAACATGGCCGTAGTGTTGTCTGTCAGCACCGCCACCACTCTGTTCTGAAAGTGGGGGAGGAACGCCCTGCAGGCCAACCTGACTGCCCGCAGCTCCTTGATATTTATATGGAGGTGAACCTCCTCTGTTGACCATGTACCTTGCGTCCTGAGGTTGCCTAGGTGAGCGCCCCATCCCACGTCCGAAGCGTCCGTGACCAGCTGCACTGACGGGGACGGTTTGGTGAATCGGACCCCCGCACACACCGTGCCCACGTCCTTCCACCAGTCCAGCGAGCGCAGAATGTCCTGAGGGATAGTCTCTACCGCATCTAGCGGCGACCTCAAGGGGTTGTGCGCTACCTTGAGCCACCCCTGCAATGGGTGCATGCGCAGCCTGGCGTGTTGGACCACGTAAGTGCACGCCACCATGTGGCCTAGGTCCTCGCCGTTGTAGTCGGGAACTCCTGCAGCCCCACTACCAGCGAGTGAATAGCCATGAATCTGTCTCTCGGTAGGGATGCCTTGCCCAAAGGCGAGTCCAGATGGGCCCCCACAAAGTCTATGACTTGCGTGGGATCTAGCAATGACTTGGCCTCGTTTATGAGGAGGCCAAGACTCTCGAACAAAACCCTGGCCCTTGAGACATGATCCAACACCTGTTCTCGAGACTTGCCCCTTATGAGCCAATCGTCCAGATATGGAAACACTTGGACCCTGTGCCGCCGCAGAAACGCGGCTACCACCGTCATACATTTGGTAAAGACTCTCGGGGCTGTACACAGTCCAAATGGGAGGACCGTAAACTGGAAGTGGTCCTGTCCCACCGTGAACCATAGGAATTTTCTGTGACTCGGAAAAATTGAAATGTGGAAGTACGCATCCTTCAAATCGAGAGCAGCATACCAGTCCCCCTTTCTGAGCGATGGGATGATGCAGGCTAGCATCACCATCCTGAACTTTGCCTTCCTTATAAAGGTGTTCAGGTTTCGGAGGTCTAGTATGGGACGCATGCCCCCTTTTGCCTTGGGTACTAGGAAGTAGTGGGAGTAGAAACCCTTTCCTCTTACGTCTGGGGGCACTCTTTCTATGGCCCCTAGCGTCAACAGGTTGGACACCTCCTGCCGAAGGAGTGTCTCGTGAGAAGGGTCCCTGAAAAGGGAAGGGGATGGAGGGTGGGAGGCAGGGTAGGAAAGGAAGGGGATAGTATATCCCCGCTTCACCAGGTCTAGGACCCAACGGTCCAACGTGATCTTTAACCATTCCTGGTAAAAGAGGGAAAGACGGTCCCCAAAGGGTGGACAGGTAGGTGCTACTGGTATTCTGCTCTCTGGCGTACCTTCAAAATGAGGGCTTAGTTTGGTGACCGGGTGACGGGCCTGAGCCTCTCTCGGAGTCTGACCGAGGGCCCCTACGCCTGCCTCTGAAGAGGTCAGGGCGGTTATTGTTACGACCCCTCCTGCGACCCCTATCATTGTTTTGCCCCCTTCTAGGGTAGGGTCTAGTCTGGAAGGAGCGCCTCTGAGGCGCCGGGGTATGTATCCCTAGCGACTTCAGGGTTGCTCTTGAGTCCTTCAAGCTATGAAGCCTGGAATCAGTCTGCTCTGAGAACAAGGCCGGCCCCTCAAAGGGCAGGTCCTGGATAGTGGTCTGCACCTCGGGTGGGATGCCAGACACCTGCAGCCACGCACTACGCCTCATAACAACCCCTATGGCCATAGTGCGGGCTGCCAAATCAGCCGCGTCCAAGGCCGCCTGGAGAGAGGTACGCGCCACTGCTTGTCCCTCTTCCGTCAGGGCCCCGAATTCCTGGCGGGATTCAGGAGGAAGCTGGCTGGCAAATTTCTGCATAGATGCCCATGTGTTAAAGGCATAACGCCCCAGCATTAGTTGCTGGTTAGCTATATGTAGCTGGAGGCCCGCCGTGGCGTAGGCCTTCCGGCCAAGTAGGTCCAATCTCCTGGGCTCCTTCGCCTTCGGAGTAGGACCTGGAGGCCCTTGGCGCTCCTTCTGCCCTGCGGCCTGAACCACTATGGAACCCGGAGCCGGGTGGTTAAAGAGATGCTCGTGCCCCGCTTGGGGTACGTAGCACCTTCTCTCGACCCCCTTCTGGGTCAGTGCAATAGAAGCCGGCGTCTGCCACAGAGTTTTGGACAGTTTGTCCACCGTTTTATTCAGCGGGAGCGCCACTCGACCAGGGCCCGCTGCCGCTATGATGTCCACCATAGGATCTTGGTCCTCGTGAACCTCCTCGTGCTGGACTGCAAGATTGACCGCCAGCCTTCGGAGCAGCTCCTGGTGCGCCCTGGAGTCCATTGACGGGGGCTGGGGCGCAGGGTCGGCCAGGGCCTCGTCTGGTGAAGATGACGAGAACTCCCTTGAGGGGACTGCCTCCTCCTCGCTGAGCTGTACCCCTGGTTCCCCCTGGGCAGAGATGTCCATATAGGTTGAGCCCAGCTGGGACATAGCCCCCTGCCCCTGACCAATAACCGGGGGTCTTGGCATCGCCACTATAGACGATCTGTCTCCAGGCGGGGGGGCTGTCAAAGGGGTGGCAGATGGGGTGCCGCTCCTTCAGGACGACCCCGCTGCCGACCCCGTAGGGGGAGGCCCCTGGGCCTGGTGGTATGCCCAGGGCGTCCAGAATGCCCACTGAGGTTGCCCCTGCCACTGCTGCTGGTCCACTGGCTCCCGGTGAGATGATCTGACCGATGAGCGAGACCTATGACGGGGCCGTGACCTGTATGATGACCTGGCGGATGCCACCGATTTGGCCTCAGACTCTGAAGAGTATTCTGATGCTGACCAGGGAGGGGCCGAGGAAGACTGCACCTTACGCTGCGCTGCCATGGCCAATGGCTTGCCCCTGTGCACCACACGCGGTGCCGGTGGGGGCATAAATGGAGGTCCTTGCTGTAGCGGTACTGTGCCCAGCTGCATCTGATAGGCCGGTAAATAACCCTCCGGTGCCGTCATGTGCAGCGGCGCCACGCCCTGCTGCTGGGTTGGCGCGCCCAAGGTGTGAGCAGGGATCGGTGCCGGGAGAGGCATCAGCGTCGGTGCCGTGCGGGGCGCCTGCTGTGGCACCGCAGATGGCGCATAGTACGGTGCGGGGCCCTGCACCGTCCAAGGGGCCGTCTGCGGCGCCGGTGCCGTCGGTGCCACAAGCGCACTCGCTCCCGGTGCCGCTGCCGGTGCCGTAGGGAAGGGGCCCGGGGTCGGTGCCGGCGTTCGTCCCGGCTCCGGTGCCGGTGTTCTTCCCGGCACCGGGAAAAACTGCTGCTGGGCCGAGGCCTGCCCTTCGCCCAGAGGGTCCCACGACCCGGCCATAGCCTGCTGGGGGGCACTTAAGGCCGGTGCCGGCGCGGTCCGCTCCTGCGGCACCAGGCCCTCTCCTTCATCCACAGCCATGTGAATGAGGTCCCAGGCCGCCTCAAAGGTTTCTGGGGTGGAGGACCGATGGACCTCTCCTAGCCCCACGGGCTGCCCCGGGCTCTTGCCCTTGTCCGGGCTGCGCCTGCTTTTTGGAGGCCTTAGAAGAAAGGTGCCCCTCCTTAGGGCGCACCTTCTGGGCACTCCTCTCTGCCGAGCGTCCCCTCGAGCTCTTGGAGGCCCTCGGCACCGGGGACTGCGATCTGTGCCTCGGTGCCTTGTTGTCCGACGGGGGTGCCGCCGATGGTGTGCTGCGGGCAGAGTGAGGCCGCTCCTCGCTCTGAGGCTGCAGTGCTGACTCCATTAGTAGGAGTTTCAGCCGGGAGTCCCTCTCCTTTTTGGTCCGGGGCTTAAAGCTCTTACAGATAGAGCAGCTTTCAGCTCGATGGGCCTCACCCAGACACATTAAGCAGTCGGAGTGGGGATCTCCGCAGGGCATAGGTTTGGAGCAGGAAGCACAGGGTTTAGAGCCCTGGGGCCCTGGCATGCCCTCCCCTCACGGGAGGGTTCCGCTGCTCCCCTATCTAACTAAATATTTACAACACTTAACAACTACTTAACTAGATAAAAACTTCAACTAGAACTATAATACAACAGATAAGAAATAAGCTGCTAAGAGATAGGCTATCAGCCTGAAGCATGCTCCAGCTACCGTCACGGGCGGTAAGAAGGAACTGAGGGGGTGGAGGGGCCAGCAGGGATATATATGCACCGGTATACCGGCGCCACTCCAGGGGGCTCCCTGCTGGCCCTATGGATACTGCTAAGGGAAAAAAGCTCCGGAATCCGTGCACGCGGCGCGTGTACACCTAATCAGAATGGACATGAGCAAGCACTCGAAGAAGAAGCAATAAACTCCCTCTATTCTACTGGCTGCTGGAGTCTGTTCGTGCCACTACGGGGGTGCAGGAGGCTGGGGAACCCTGACGCGCCGCCACAGTGGTGTCAGGGGTGGGATGCACTGCACCCCGTGGATGGAGCTTCCAGCAGCGAGTGTCAAGGCGCAGTAGAAGGAAGGGGCTTAGAGCCAGGCATGCTGGAGACAGAGCGAAGCGGTTCCTGAGAATCGTGAGGCGCTGCAGCACTAGACTGGTGAGTCTGCACCGAGGGGACCAGTGGGGACATGGCCTACACCCAACTCCTGAAGGCAGAGCTGGTGATGCTGTGCAGAGAGAAGGGCTTGCCTGTGCGGAACGCAACCAAGGCCCAGCTGATTGCCCGGCTGGAAGAGAATGACCAGTCACGGGGCTGGGATCCTGTCCCAGTGGGGAGCAGCCAGACTCCCCCGGGAGCGTGTCAGGCTCTGAGGGGGGGCGGAGCACTGGAGCCCACCGGAGAGATGGGACAGCCTCCCAGGGGAACCCTGCAACCCATAGTCCGCCCAGGGGAGGTTCCAACCCAGCAGAGCTGCGGCGGCTGGAGATCCAGCTGCGGATGAAGGAAATGGAAGTAGAGGACCGAGAGAAGGAGCGCCAAGATCGAGAGAGGCAGCGACAGCATGAGTTGGCCATGGCAGAGCGGAGAAGCGGTAGGGCCCCGGCTGCGCTGAATGGGGAGGGACCCCAGGGTCCCGGGGCTGCCAGACACTTGGAGAAGCTCGTGGTGGCCCAACTGAAGGACATGGGCGACATAGACGGGTTCCTCAGCTCCTCTGAGAGGGCCTGTGGACTGCAACTGGTCCCCCCAGCTGACTGGCTACAGGAGCTCATCCCCGCACTGAACCAGGAGGCTGCTGGGGTGCTCAATCAGCTGGAGGACCTACAGCCAGGGGATTACAACCGAGTCAAGGAGGCCCTGCTGCACAAGTTCGGGCTGACTCCCAAGATGTACAGGAAAAAGTTCCGGGGAGTGCAGAAGGGGCCACGGGAGACCTATGTGGATATGGCCTCCCGCCTGGTGCAATACTGCCGCAAGTGGGTGTCTGGAGTCGAAGCCCAGACCGCAAAGGAACTGCTCAAGCTGATCATGATGGAGCAGTTCTATGAAGCATGCACACCCAGCCTGAGGCTGTGGCTCAAAGACTGAAGTCCAGAGAACCCCCAGGAGGCTGGGAGGCTGGCAGACGAGTTCACGGAGAGCCGGTCCGGGTGTGAACGGGAGTCCCGGAGAGAAAGGAAATCGCACAGAGACCAGTTCTTGGCTGAGCGACAGAGAGAGGCACCTCCGAGGCGAGCCCCAGGGACCAGGACCAGTCATTGGTGCCCCAGAAAACCAGCCAGGGCCCGGGCAGAGCCGACCCAAAAGGGCCTGCAGAACCTAACTTGCCACATCCTCCCTCACTACAAACAACTTAGCGGGAGGGAGTGGTTGCTTCCCCTTTTTCCCTTAGTTCCCCCCTACCCTTACCTCCCCTTCCCTTCGCATCCGCGCCCCTTTCTTTGCGCTCTCCTCCTCCGCCTTCAGCTGGTGGGGAGGAGTGGCTGCCACCCCCTCCCCTCGGTTGCCCCTTTCCCCTAAGTTTGGCGCCCTCCTCCCCAGCCTCTAATTTAGTGGGGAGGAGTAGCTGGCACCCTTCCCTGGACCTCCCAACCCATTGAGCATCCTCCTCCCCTGCCTCTGACTTAGCTGGGAGGAGTGGTTGGCTCGTCCTCCCCATCCCCCCGACTGGTCCCACCCCTCCCCTGCTGGCTGACTGTCAGGGAGGAGAAGTTGATCCCTCAGCCCCCTTCCTCACAATCTGTGCCTCCTCCAACACCCGCCCCACACCCCAGACCGCTGCAGCCGACCTCCAGACCCCTGGTCTGGGTTCCGCTGCTGCCATGGCCAATGCTCCCCCTGATATGGGAGAGCCTTCCACCTTGGCCGGTACGAAGGGCCAGGGGAAGAAGAAGGGCAAAGGCCTGGCCCAGAAGGCCAAACCTCCCGGGGCCGAGGCTGCCCCATCCGCGGTGGCCCTGCCATCCGCCGCACCCCCTCCTTCCCCTGCTGTTCCCCCCCACCGGCTCTGGGGGCAATCCACCCGCAGCCGGCAGAGCGTACGCCGAGGTGACCACTGCCGCACCCCCCCCCCCACATGCTGCCGTGTCATCAACCCCGACCACCGCCTCCAGCTCCATTGCGGGTGGCTGGGGCCCCTTTCCCACCCTGACCAGGAGGCATGGCGTCCGCTGCCTCCTGGTCGCCACCTCGCCCAACGTGGAAACGTATGTGCATGTGTTGGCGAGGGTTTTGGGAGCCTCGACCATAGTGGCGGCCTCCAAAATGTACAGGAAGGTTGTGTTCTTCCTTGCATCGGAGGCCGCTGCCCAGGAGGCGGTGGAGAGGGGCCTAGCAGTGGGGGGTGTGCATGTGCCCCTTGAGCCATTGGAGGACCTGGGTATACTCGTGGTCCTCACCTCCATCCCGCCCTTCCTCCCCAGTGCCACCTGCCCTCTCCACCCTGGGGAGGCCCATTTCGACCATCAGTCCTCTCCTGCTGGGCTGCAAGGACTCCGCCCTCCATCACATTTTATCATTCTGCGGCCAGGTACAGCTGCAGATGCCGCTGGCAGCACGTGATGGGGTGGCGCTGGAGGGGTCCTTCCTGGTGCCCTACCAGGGGGCCCATTACTTGGTCCACTATTCCTTGGGGGAGACCCAGTGCTTCCTCTGCCAGGAGATGGGGCATGTCCAGAGGGAGTGCCCTTTGGCCCGGTCGGAAGGGACGTCCAGGCCCCCCAGGGCCCGGGAGGGTGCTGGCCCCAACACCGCTGACCCCCTGGTAGTCTGGCCGCCGCGGCTGCCCCTCCTCCGACCGATGGCTCTGCTCGGGGGCCGGGGACACGCCCCCCCGGTACGCCCGAGCGAGCCCTTTTTAAATATTGGTGGCACGTTGGCTACCTTCCAGTCAGTAGGTACGGAAGCCGATTTAAAGGATAGGTTACAAACCACAGATAATAGTTCAGCAATTTCCCATTTGAGTTCTTTTAGCACCCTTGGATGAATGACATCCAGTCCCGGTGATTTCTTAATGTTAAGTTTTTCTATTTGTTCCAAAACCTCTTCTAATGACACTTCAATCCAGGACAGCTCCTCAGATTCATCACCCACAAAGAACGGTGCAGATTTGGGAATCTCCCCAACATCCTCAGCCGTGAAGACTGAAGCAAAGAAATCATTTAGTTTCTCCACAATGACTTTATCGTCCTTGATTGCTCCTTTTATATCTCGATTGTCTAGGGGACCCACAGGTTTTTTAGCAGGCTTCCTGCTTCTAATGTACTTAAAAACATTTTGCTATTTCTTTTTGAGTTTTTGGCTAGCTGTTCCTCAAAATCTTTTTTTTTTGCTTTTCTTATTACATTTTTACACTTGATTTGACAGTGTTTATGTTCCTTTCTATTTATCTCACTAAGATTCCACTTCTTGAAAGATACCTTTTTGTCCCTCACTGCTTCTTTTACATGGTGGTTAAGCCACGATGACTCTTTTTTTAAGTCTCTTAGGGTATGTCTACACTACCACCCTAGTTCGAACTAGGGTGGTTAATGTAGGCAACCGAAATTGCAAATGAAGCCCGGGATTTGAATTTCCCGGGCTTCATTTGCATCTTGACGGGCGCCGCCATTTTTAAATGTCCGCTAGTTCGGACTCTGTGCCCGCGGCTACACGCGGCACGGACTAGGTAGTTCGGATTAGGCTTCCTATTCTGAACTACCAGTACACCTCGTTCCACGAGGGACCAAGAGGCAGGACATCAAAGCCTACCACCAAACCCACAAATTCCATGATGCTCTCCTGGCCTTTGGGTTGGAGAGCAGCCTGTTGCGGGTCCTTCAGGAGGCCGACGATCACCCTGCCCGCAAGGATCCGCCCCAGCCCTCATCATGAAATATACGATCATCGCCACCTTAAATACCTGGGGCTGTAGGGTGGGTCTCCGCAGGAGTCAGGTGCTCTCCTTCCTCCAGGAGGGGGGTACTCGATGGTTTCCCTGGAGGAGACCCACATGACTCCAGCCATCACGGCTGGCTGGGGACGGGGTGTATTTTAGCCACCTCAGCTCCCGCTCGGCCGGGGTGGTCACCCTGTTCTCCTCTGCCCTATGGCCCGAGGTGCTGGGGATCACCGAGGTTGTCCCGGGCCGCCTGCTGCACGTCCGGGCCCGCGTGGAGGGGCTGACGTTGAATCTGGTCAACGTTTACGCCCTGAATGTGGGCCCAGACTGGGTCACCTTTTACCAGCAGGCGGCCACCTTCCTCGGCACCTTGAATCCTCGCGAGTGTCTGGTCCTGGGCAGGGATTTCAACACCACACTTGAGGACCAGGACCGCTCAGGACTCAAGAAATGCCAGGCCACAGCAGGCATCCTCAGGGAGATCGTGGACCATCACTCCCTGGTGGACGTCTGGCGAGACCACCACCCGGACGACACCACCACCTTCACATTCGTCTGGGTGGGAGACAATCGGTCGAGCCACTCCTGGTTGGACCCCATCTGGCATGAGCCAACTCCTCCAGCATCTGGCCAGTCCTGTTCATGGGCCACCACTTGGCGTCTGTGAAAACCGCTCTGTGTTCAGAGAGACTGGGGCCGGCCTATTGGAACTTTAATAACAGCCTGCTGGAGAATGTGGGCTTCGTGGCTTCCTTCCAGGAGTTCTGGCTGGCCTGGCGGAGGCAGCGGTCCGCCTTTCCCTCGGCGTGGTGATGGTGGGACGTGGGGAAGGTGCGCGTCTGGCTTTTCTGCAGCAACTACTCCCAGGGCGCCAGCCAGCAGAGGGATGCAGTGATAGAGCAGTTGGAGAGGGAGGTTTTGATGCTTGAGAGGCGCCTGGTGTCCGACCCCGAGGATCCACCCCTCCGCGAGGCGTACTTGGAGAAGCGGGAGGAACTCCGGGCCCTTGAGGACCACTGGGCCCGGGGTGCCTTTGTTTGATCCCACATCTGTCTCCTTCGGGAGATGGATCGCGGCTCCCGCTTCTTCTATGCCCTGGAGAAAAAGAGGGGGGCTAAAAGGCACGCCACCTGCCTTTTGGCGGAGGACAGCACCCCCCTCACGGATCCGGAGGAGATGTGTGGAAGGGCCAGGGCCTTCTATGCCAGTTTGTTCTCCCCGGATCCGACCGAAGCCGACGCCTGCACGGTGCTCTGGACCGAGCTCCCCATGGTCAGTGCGGGTGACCTGGACCGGCTGGAGCTGCTTCTCACTCTGGCTGAGTTCGCGAAAGCCCTCTGGCTCATGCCCACCAGCAAAACCCCGGGCATGGACGGGCTGACCGTGGAGTTCTACCGCATGTTCTGGGACGTCCTCGGCTCAGACCTCGTCACCGTCTGGGCTGAGTCCTTGGAGAGCGGGGTCCTCCCTCTGTCGTGCAGGCAAGCCGTGTTCGTCTTCCTACCGAAGAAGGGGGACCTCCGCGAACTTCGGAATTGGCGTCCTGTGTCGCTCCTCGGCACGGACTATAAGGTCACAGCAAAAGCCATCTCGCTACGACTGCGGTCCGTGCTGGCGGACATGATCCATCCCGAACAGACCTACACCGTCCTGGGCTGTAGCACCTTTGATAATTTGTACTTGGACTGGGCTCTCCTACAGCTCGGGTGTAGAGACGGTCGGTCGTTCGCCCTCCTGTCCTTGGACCAGGAGAAGGAGTTCAACAGGGTGGACCACGGGTATCTCCTGGGCATTCTGCAGGCCTTTGGCTTCAGTCGCCGTTTTGTGGGTTTTCTCCGGAGTGTTTGGTCAGGCTCAACTGGACCCTGACCGAGCTGGTCAGCTTTGGGTGGGGAGTACGTCAGGGGTGTCCTCTGCAGGGCCAGCTGTACGCTCTGGCGATCGAGCCCTTCCTCTGTCTCCTCCGTAGGAGGTTGACGGGGTTGGTGCTTCGAGATCCAGGGCTGCAGCTGGTCCTGTCAGCGTACGCCGATGACGTGCTCCTCGTGGTCCAGGACCTGGGCGACTTGGCGTGGGTGGAGGCCTGCGAAGCAGTCTACTTGGCAGCCTCCTCCGCCTGGGTGAACTAGGTCAAGAGTTCTGGCCTGGTGGTCGCGGACGGGTGGCGGACCGGCTCCCTCCCACCCGCGCTTCAGGCCATCAGGTGGAGCGCCGGTCTTCTGCTCTATCTCAGCGTCTTTTTATCCGCCATGCATCCTTCTCCACCGGAGAACTGGCAAGGTTTGGAGGCCAGGGTGGGTGAGTGGCTGCAGAGATGGACAGGACTGCTCCAGTGTCTCTCCCTGCATGGGAGGGTGCTGGTGCTGAACCAACTGGTCCTGTCCATGCTCTGGCACTGGCTCAATACCCCGAGCCTGGCCCCAGAGGTCCTGGCCAGACTCCAGAGTATAGCCCTGGAGTTCTTCTGGTCAGGAATGCACTGGGTCTCTGCAGGGGTTCTGTCTCTTCCCCTGGAGGAGGGGAGCCAGGGCCTGGTCTACATGCGCAGACAGGTCCGGACCCTCCGCCTCCAGGCCCTGCAGAGACTCCTCAATAGTGCGGGTATTCCACCCTGATCCCACGGCCCACTGGGGACATCAGTTGGCAGCTCGTTCATGGAGCCGTGAGCACAGCTCCTTTCGCACACCTGTCCCTTCTGCCGCGTGAGGGAAAACCTGGTGCACATGTACCTAGAATGCGTCAGGTTGCAGCCCCTGTTCCGGCTCCTCGAGAACCTCCTATTGAGGTTCTGGCTGCACTTTTCCCCTCCCCTTTTTATTTATGCACATGTAAGCAGGGGCTGAACTGCTGCTTGCTGTCAGCCAGCTAAAAGGAGGGGTGGGTGTGACCACTACAGGGCTACGTCTACACTGGCCCCTTCTCCGGAAGAGGCATGCTAATTTTGAACTTTGGAATAGGGAAATCCGCGGGGGATTTAAATATCCCCCGTGGGATTTAAATAAACATGGCCGCCGCTTTTTACCCGGCTTGGGGAAAAGCCAGAAAAGAGCGTCTAGACTGGCGCGATCCTCCGGAATAAAGCCCTTTTCCGGAGGATCTCTTATTCCTACTTGCAATGTTGACATGTAAATACTGCTCAGAAGAGAATCTGAGGTGTGGCTATGTAAATCCCATTCAGCCAGGGCTGATGGAAGGTCAGTGTTGGAATGGAATGTAGAGAAGTGTATATAACTTGGGACTGTTGTGGGGGTAACTAATCACGCTACCCCTAAATGTGGGAACTGTAAAACATGCCACCAGTGCTTGCAGGAGAGACACCACCATCATGGGAAGAGGTCTCGGACGAACAAGCCTCCCCCCTTCCAGAGTTGAGTGAACAGAGCGGGGGGGGAAAAGGTTAAAGAATTTGAGTTAGCCTGTCTCACAACTGTCAGGTAAGAGCTATAAGACTGGCTCAGCCTGCACCTTTTCCCCCTTTGTTTTAAGGACAGACCTAAAGCAGACTCCCTGAGGAGTCTTTTCTTCTGCTAGTCCACTGAAAGCTGGATTCATTTGCCAGTCCAGCTGGTGGCTAAAGAGTTGAAATCACTGAGGGTATGTCTACACTACAATGTTAGTTTGAACTAACGGACGTTAGTTCGAACTAACATTCATAGGCGCTACACTAGCGCTCCGCTAGCTCGAATTTAAATCGAACTAGCGGAGCGCTTAGTTCGAACTAGGAAAACCTCATTTTACGAGGACTAAGCCTAGTTCAAACTTACTAGTTCGAATTAAGGGGTGTGTAGCCCCTTAATTCGAACAAGTGGGAGGCTAGCCCTCCCCAGGTTTCCCTGGTGGCCACTCTGGCCAACACCAGGGAAACTCTATTGCCCCCCTCCCGGCCCCGGACCCCTTAAAGGGGCACGGGCTGGCTACGGTGCCCGTGCCAGGTGCAAGCCTGCCAGCACCCAGCCAGCAGACCCTGCACCTGGCACAGCACAGAGCCACCCACCCAATGTCCCCCAGCCCACCCCCTCTTCCCGGGACCAGGCTGGCGGCTCCCGGGAGCTTGCCCGGGACCGCAAGAGGCGGGCACCTTCCTGGTCTAGTGCAGACATCGTGGACCTAGTCCACGATCTCCGCACTAGGCACAGGAAAGTGGCCGTCTAGGGCAGGAGAGCTGCCAGCCTGGCTACCCAGGAGCAGGTGTGCATGAAAATCAAGGGGGTCCACTGAGACCCCCGACCCTGAGCTTACAATGGCCGTCCTGGGTCAGACCAAAGGTCCATCTAGCCCAGTAGCCTGTCTGCCGACAGCGGCCAACCCTAGGGACCCTGGAGGGGATGGACCGAAGACAGTGACCAAGCCATTTGTCTCGTGCCATCCCTCTCCAGCCTTCCACAAACTTCGGGCAGGGACACCACTCCTACCCCCTGGCTAATACCACTCCATGGACCCAACCTCCATCACTTGATCTCACTTCCCTTTAAACTCTGTTCTAGTTCTAGCCTTCACAGCCTCCTGCAGCAAGGAGTTCCACAGGTCGACTCTTTGCTTTGTGAAGAAGAACTTTCTGTTACTAGTTTGAAGCCTGCTACCCATTCCTTTCCTTTGGTGTCCTCTAGTCCTTCTTTATGGGAACTCATGAAGAACATTTCTGAATGCACCCTCTCCACCCAACCCCTGCTTTTAGAGACCTCTATCCTGTCCCCACTCCATCTCCTCTTTTCTAAGCTGAACAGTCCCAGTCTCTGTAGCCTTTCTTCATCTGGGACCTGTTCCCAACCCCTGATCATGTTAGTTGCCCTCCCCTCTCCCAGCCTTTCTCTTCCCCTCTCACACCTCCTTTTCCCAGTCTCCCCCAGTTTTGTTCAATAAAGACAGAGTCAATGTTGGAAGAAACGTTATCTTTATTTTGTACATCAGGAAGGGGGGCTAGGGAAGGGTAAGTGGAAGGAGGTGAGGGAGGAATGGGGTACGAGCCCCCGATGGGGAGGACTGGGCTGGCTCTGCGGGCTTCTGGGGGTGGAAGCTCTCCTGCAGCCCCCCAATTGCCCCCTCTCCCCAGATGGCAGCCTGCGGCAAGTGCAGCCGGTCTGATGGCCGAGTGGTGTGATGTGCCCAGTGTGGGCACTCCGGGCACTCCAAGCCAGGACTGGTTTTCAAGCGGGGCACCCCTGAGAACTGTCTGTCCGGGGTGGGGGTCGGGTCCCTTTAAGCGCAGCCCTCGGCTAGCCTGAGACAGCATCTCCACGCTCTAAGTCCTCCTCTGATGCCCTGCCGGCACTGCTTCCGGCCATCCTTAAGCCCTGTTCAGGGTCCACTCAATGTGGACATGCTAGTTCGAATTAGCAAAACGCTAATTCGAACTAGTTTTTAGTTCTAGACGCGTTAGTTCGAATTAGCTTAGTTCGAATTAACTAATTCGAACTAAGTTAGTTTGAACTAACTCTGTAGTGTAGACATACCCAGAGAGCTGAAATCACTGGTTTGGCTGAACGCCAGACCTGTTGCACCAGTGAAGTAGTGGTGACGTGTGGTGTGGCGGCGGGTGAGGAGCAGCGACCAGCAGCGGCGGCAGGCGAGGAGCGGCGGCGTGGCGTGGCGTGGTGCGGTGGCACGCGAGGGGCGGCCATCAGCGGCGTGGTGTGGAGTGGCGGCAGGCAAGGAGTGGCGACCAGCGGTGTGGCGTGGAGCGGCGGCAGGCGAGGAGTGGCCATCAGCGGCGTGGCGTGGAGCAGCGGCAGGCGCCCAGTGGAGCATCCAGAGGCGTGGAATGAGACAGCTGGTGGAGTGTGGTGAAGTTTTGTATAAGGTGCCCCCTATCTATTCCCCGACCTCCATTTCTACCCAGGTTGGGAGGTGAAACCCTGTGGGTGAACTTTGGGACTCTGGGTGGCACGGACCAGGGACAGAGACCTTTGGGTTGTTCGACTTGTTTGGACTTCAGGTGATTCTTGGCTGGGGCGGGGGCTTAGCTCATGTTTGGGTTATGAACTCTGTTTGGTGTTTTCCCCAAGCTAATGCCATGTGACTTCTCTCTCTGTTTCATTAAATGTTTCTTTCCTACACACAGACTCAGTGCTTGCGAGTGGGGAAGCATTGCCTTTCAGAGGCACCCAGGGGTGCGTGAATTTCCCAGATTACTGGGTGGGGGCTCGAGCCGGTTCTGTGTGAGATGGACCCCTAGATATTGAACCCAGCCCTGGTTACTGCCAGGCCTACCCGGCAGAAGGGTTACACACACCTAATCTGTGGCCCCACAAAGTCAACCTCCTCCTGGCCCTGGCGAAAGCCACTGTATACAGCAGCAGGAGGAGGGTGCGAGATGTGGGGTTTTCTGAGACTGTGGGGCCTATTTCTGTTCCTCCCTGGTCTCGTGCATCTGGGTGGCATTCACTGGCTCCATAGACAGTTTCACTCCATAGACAGTGGGTGCTGTCCAGAGTTCTCTGCTCTGTGTCCCCATCCGGCTCCCTTGTTTTATACCTTTGATCTGCACCCCTTGGCCTTGTTTTTTATTCTTTGTCCCAAGGAATTAGTTGAACCCCAAGTCCAGTCATTCCAGGCTGGGGGAGGGGCTTTTACCGTGGGCAAAGCATGCGTCAGGGGAGTTGAAGGAAGGTTATTTTTCCATGTATGCCCCTCCAGAAAGAGGACCCTGTGTGCTTTCCCTAGGGCCCCTAGGAAGGGAAGGGGTGTTGACTGTCCCCTTACCCCGTGCTACAGGTCCCCTAATGGAGATGGATAGGAGGGCCTCTAGCTTCCCCTGGAAGGGCCTGGTCTCTCCTGCGCAGAGGTGCATTAGAGGAGAGGGACAGCCCAGCTTTATCCAAGCGCAGGAAACGAGCTCTCACTTCTCCCTCCCTCCGTTCTAGGAAGCGTTGGCCGTAGCCGCCATGCATTGTGGGGCAGCAGTAACAGAACCAAGATGGCGGCCAGCAGGCGACTGATGAAGGTAACATCTAGCGCCGCGCCGGGGAAAGGCGAGTAGGGGGGCGGCCTGGGGGAAGAGAGCGTTTCCGTCTCGGGTCCCCTTCGCGCCAAGTGGGGGTGGGGAGCTCTCCTCTCCAGCAGCGACAACCCGTGGGACTAAGAGACCGGAACGGAACAGCCGGCATCTAGGCCGCGCTTAGGAGGAGTCTTTCTCCGTCTGCTGTGCCCGGAACCGGGCTCCCTGAACCTCCGTGGCTGCCCGATACCGTGTTGGGAGCCAGCGAAGGGCGCTAGGGGCATCCTGGGTCGCTCGGGCCCCTCGCTGCGGGGTGTCCTGCGGTGACTAACCAAAGAGGAAGAGTTGATGCGGGAGGAAATGCTGCATTGACTTGACCAAACTGCTTGACGTGCTGCTCTAGCGCCCCGCAGCCCCTGACGGGCAGAAGCCAAGCCCTGACCTGCCGGGACAATGAGAACTGAATAAGGTGGGGAAGAACTGAGGAATCCCCACAGCTTATTGAGTTCACTTTTTGTCAAGCGTTTTTGTGCTTTTAACGGTAATCTGCCCCGCAAATGAGGGAGACGTGGCTGTTTATCAAGTTGAATTATGGACTTGGATTCAGAAGTTACTTAACTCTACGCCTCTGAAACTTACTTCAGTTTGTCTTGAAGACGAATGCATTTGTGTTCCCAAACCTTTATTCCAACTGTGTAATAGTAATGTAAAGAGTGGCTCGTGCCTGTGGTGGTAGTTTTTTTACTTAAGAATTATTGTATTATAATATTTGTATTCTATTGTTCTTCAACGTTGTATCATTATTTGTTCTCTTGCAATAGCTCTCACATTGTGTAAGATGTTTTCCCAACACTTAGGAAGATAGTCACTGCCCCAAAAAGTTTACAGTGTTTGTAGTGGATGACATCAATAATTAAGATTGCATACTACTCTGGGCAGGCATCTGCCACACTTGTATATCAACTAGTAGGACTGAATCAACTAATTATCAGTATACATTGAACTGAACAAACATGCTATGATCTTTGCACTGATGGGTTCATAACCTGAGTCAGATTATATAGTTTATCCATGTGATACATAGATGCATGGGCCATATATTGAATGTGGTGCGATGTTCTTTATTTTTAACATATCTTGTACTTGATGGGAGAGAATATTTTGGTGCCACTTCTGTTAGTTTTGTTCTTTTAAGTCTTGATCCTGAAAGTGGCTTCAGGCAGGTGGAGCTCTGCCCAGAGCCTCACTGAGATCAGTGGAGTTCCATCCAGACATAGGGTTCTATCCTTATTGAGTCAGTTGCTCTATTGGGGTCTGAAACTTGAGTTATACAAATGCATAGTTTATAAATTCAAGAGTGCCTGAGGATTATAATGGAAAAGAGAATTATGATAGCTTAATATTGGTTTCATTTAAGATTAGCGTTGCTATTTTCCATTAGTTCAGAGTGTAGGTCATAATTAAAACTGTAGAACACCTTGGGTGCAGAGTCATGCGTGCAAGATAATAGCCACAACCTCAGTGAGGAACATAAACTGCCCCTTAGGAGCTTAGTGAGATAAATGAAAATCCAAATTAGTTCAATTTTTAATAATTTATCTTTACTGCTACCACCTATGAAGCTGTTGCTGCCAATATGTCAAAATGAGGCCCCCCCACATTTCACATGGTGAGCAAGAGTTGTTGTTTTATGTTTTTATAAGCTTAGCTTTTCTGTTTTCTTTTAAATTAAATTTCACGTTAAGAGCCATATATATACCTTTAAAAATGTTTGTAAAGTACAAAATGTACATAAATATTCCTAGTACATCTCTGAACAGGAGTAAAAAACACATATTAAAAATCTGAAGGGCTGCAGAGACATTAGTTAATGTTGCTGAGTATCTCCCAAAGCTAGTTATCATTCTGCTACATTTTATGGTGTTAATAGTATTGCCACAGTATGTTTAGGGAGACAGTCTATAGATGTTAGGTTTTTTAAAATATTTGATTCCTCTATCTGCAGTTAGACACATCTCTTCTAGAAGAAATTTGTGGCCAGCCATTGGCAGATTTGTGAGAGTGGTGTTGGGAATAGAGAGGCGCATTGGTAACAAAACTACTAGTAGAATTTACTTTCATTTTTATTTTGTATTCATGAATTGTGATGCTCAGAAACTTTTCTCCATTATTTCAGCAGTTACATAATGCTTGTTAGACATTCAGAAATTACCCTCTTATACATCACAATTAGTTGACATTGTTACCCACCCTCCCAATTACTCTGGTCATTCTTTCTATAGTAGATCAATCCAGCTCCCATCAAGTTTTGTCATGGGGACTACACGAGAGCTAGATTAAAAACAAAGATCCAAATCCTGTAATTGGGACAGCTTCAGGATTTTGGCCTAGCATACAATTCCAGAGTACACAAACTGCACCCATATATATTCCATTGCTGAACAGATTTTCTGATTTTTTTTTTTTAAATAGGAATGATAATTGGATGTTTCCTGAGTTATTTAAATTATGCTTTTTAAACAAAGCTTAAATTATAATCAATGCTGGAATATCAAAGGAAACCCAGTTTTAGCTCTGTATTTTCACACTTAATGATGATGATAATAATTTTTAAATCTCAACTTTTGTACAAATCCTTGAATTAAATATAGTTTTATTTATAACTGAAAATAAATTTGGAACCTCCTGCATATTGTGCAAAATAAAATATAACATTCACGTCAACTGGGATGTAAGTGAATGAAAAATGTTTTATTCTAAAGCAGGGGTGGGCAATAACTTTTGATCGGGGGCCACTCCAAGATTTTGGAAAGTGGTCAAGAGCCACACTTCTCTGTGGACGGGGTGTGGGGTTTGGGACGGAGGTTGGGTGCAGAAGGGAGCGCTGGGTAGGGGATTGGGGTGCAGGAGAGAATGTGGGGTCTGAGAGGGAGCTATACGTCCCTGGGGGGCAAGAGACTTTGTGCACCTGCTCCCCTCCCCCCAGGCCAATCTGGTCCTGGGGGCGGGGGCGCTCATTAAGTCTCTCACGCCCCACCAAGGTCATGTGGCACCTAGAGGGAGCGGCCAACTGTTTTGAACAGCTGGTAGCTCCCTCTATGCACCATGTGCCCCTGGCTGGGGGAGGAGATCTTATGTGCTCCCCTGTCCCTACACCAGTCTTTGCAGCTGAGGGCAGGGGGGTGTGTGAAGTCTCTCGCTCCCCGCCAGGGGCACATGGCGCATAGATGGAGCTGCCAGCTGTTCAAAATGGCTGATGGTTCCCTCTACACGCCGCGTGATCGTGGCAGGGTGTGAGAGAACTTGAGTGCTCCCCTGCCCCCAGCTGCCAGGATTGGCCTGGGGGAAGGGGCGTGCACAAAATCTCCTCCCCTGCTGCCAGGGGTGTGCAGAGCATAGAGAGAACTGCCAGCTGTTTTGAATAGCTAGCGGCTCCATCTATGCCATGTGCCCCTGGTGACAGGTGGCGGGGGAGAGACCTCTTGCGCTACCCTGCCCCCAAGCCAATCGGGGCATGGGAGTGTGTGAAGTCTCTCACGTGCCCCCTTCCTGCCCCCCACCAAGGTGGGCCACGGGCCAGCTCAAATGGCTTGGGCTGAATCAAGCCCATTCCTGTTCTAAAGTATTGGAGTTGTTTAGAACCATTGACATGGATCATGGTGGTTTATTTGTATCACACCAATAGGCTCCATTTGAGATCAGGGTACTGTTGCAGGTGACAGTGCTTGCTGTGAAGAGCTTATGCCATAAATTAGGGCTACTCGACTTTGGAAGCCCCGGGGGCCACAATGATACTCACAGCACATGCAGAGGGCTGCAACGTAAGTGTGGTTGCATGTACATGCAAATAGCTTCTTTCACACTGATGGGCATGAATACAAAGGTGAAGGCAAGACTACACAACACACAAGCCCCATTTAAATCAGTTCTGCTCAGATTAATAAAATGCAACATTTACCCGATTTCCACCCATATGACAGCACTTGTAATGAGCAATGACAGTCCAGGAATTTAACTACTAAAATGCATAGCAACAGAAGACCATTATATTGGCTACTTTTTTGTTTTGGCTCCCACCTGCGGGCTGCAAACAAACTGGCCACAGGCTGCATGTTGAGTAGCCCTGATATAAATAGACAAGACAAAGTGTGGGAGACTGGAGTATCATCTCCACTTTGCAGGTGAAAACTAGAAAGCTAGCATTTATATTTAGTCTTGACAGAATTCAATTTTGATTTTTATAATTTAATGGATAATATCAATATTTATTTTGAGCATTTTTTAGATTTTTTTTATCAATTTAATTTTTGACATTTGTGTGATGTTATGGGTATTAAGCACTTTCCTCTATTTTTATCATTTTAAATGTTCAGTTGCAGGAAGCTATGGGGGAGGAATCAGAGATTATTTAATGACAATAGATATTCAAGCTTTAGAACTGTTAAATACAAATTGCCAATGTCAGAATATACAAAGTAAATATTCTTAAATCAACAAATCATAGATGTTTTTACTCATCCACTTGTTAGTCCATTTGTAACAAGTCTAATTCTAAATCACTGGGTTTTGACTCTGTTCTCAAGTAGAGTTTTTCTTACTTTGCCTGGCTATAAATTTTGGCGGTTATTGATTGAAATTAGGGATGTTAAATTTAGATTAATCGGCGAATCGAATAGTCGATGCAATTTGTGTTGACTATTCAATTAGTCAATAAGGGCGCCTCTGTCTTTGAAGTGTAGCAACAGCCCTGAGGTGCTGTGGCAAAAGCGCTGCAGGGAGCACAGGTCAAGCGAGGGAGTCCCCAGCTGCCCCTGGACTCCATGGGTCGCTGCTGCTTAGAAGCACTCCCTTCTCTCCCCCCCCCCCCCCCCCCCCCCCCGCTGCCTCTTTCTGATAGAGGTTGCAAGCAGGGGGGAAGCGACTGGTAGACTTGTGTGTCGACTATATGATGAGCATTTGCTTATCGGATAGTTGACTAGTCGTTCACATCCCTAGTATTTACATATTTACTTATTCCGGAAAAGCGGCTGATTTTCCGGAATAACTTGCCAGCTGTCTACACTGGCCCCTTGAATTTCCGGAAAAGCACTGACGATCTACTGTAAAATCATCAGTGCTTTTCCGGAAAAACTATGCTGCTCCCGTTCGGGCAAAAGTTCTTTTCTGGAAAACTGTTCCGGAAAAGGGCCAGTGTAGACAGCACAGTAGTGTTTTCCGCAAAAAAGCCCCGATCGCGAAAATGACGATCGGGGCTTTTTTGCGGAAAAGCGCGTCTAGATTGGCCACGGATGCTTTTCCGGAAAAAGTGCTTTTCCGGAAAAGCATCCTGCCAATGTAGACGCGCTTTTTCCGGAAATACTTATAACGGAAAACTGTTCCGTTTTAAGCATTTCCGGAAAAGGGTGCCAGTGTAGACGTAGCCTTTGTGTATAGTTGGTGGCCCTGTTTTCCCTTTGTAAACAACTAATCAGGTGAAAAATACAAACATCTGTTTTCGTGTTGTGTTTAGGGATGTAAAATATGTTTAATTTTGTAAACGTGTAACTGCTGTAAATTTCAGTCGTGACGTGTTTATGCACGGGGAGCACTGGCTCCTCCCTGTCCTGCTGCGTCTGTGGGAGGCAGCAGGGTGTGAGGGGAGGTGACTCCGTGATAGCTGGCACGCGCGCGGGGCTGACTTAAAATCTGGCTCCTGCCTACACCTCCCCACCCCCCGCTGCCTCTGTGGGTGGGTGCAGGAGCGGGTTGGGGGCAGGGTGTCTGGCTGGGGGGAGGGGGCAGGAGCGGGCTGGGGTTGCGGGGTCTTGGCAGGGGAGGGGGTGTGTGAGGGGGCTGGAGGTGCAGGGTCTGGGCATGAGGGGCTGGGGGGGGGCACTTGTTTCCACACTGTGTGCTGCTCCCAAGCACCAGAGGCTTTCCGCGCTGCTCCATTGGGAAGCGTGTCTCCGTGATGCTGTTCTCCCCCCCCAGCTGAGGGAGGGGAGCAGCAGTACTCAACCACTTCTGCCTCTGGCTTCTTCCCCACAAACCGGATCGGGTGGGGAAGCTCGGGGCTCTTCTCCCCCGCCCCGCAGGAAACCTGCGCTGGCGCTCCAAGTGTGCAGGGGGCCAGAAGGTTGGAGTGCCAGTACGGGCTCCCTGCTGCAGGGGGAGCAAGGGGGCGGGGCTTAGCTCAAGCTGCAAAAGAGCCATATCTGGCTCCCTAGTGAGCCACAGGTTGCCAATACCTGGTTTAAGGCTTTTGTGTATAGTTGGTGGCCCTGTTTTCCCTGTGTAGACAATACTTGAAGCAGGTCGCAGTCTTGGGATGGTTCATGTGTATTAGAGCTTGCAGGATTGGGACCAAAGTAACTTTTCTTTATTTGTGTAGCTTTTTCAGATAGCATCAGGAACATTTTTGTGGGGTTTTAAGCTATTTATAAAATCACAAACTTGCAGAGGGACTCAGGTGGAAGTTTAATATTTGAAATTACTTTCAACTTCAATTGACTAGATTTCAAGTTGATGGCATTTTTTACTTTTTGCTTTTTACATTTTTAATTTATGCTTTCAAATAGCACAAATGGTGAAAAGTACTTTTTCATTTTTGGTAATAAACATACATAAAGAAATATTTAATGCTTTTTGTGATTCTCCCTTCACTGCTGTAGTTTGATTAAATATTATATATCAAACAGTATAGTCTCCATTTTATATACAGTACTATGTTCTTTTATCTGAACATGTTGAAACACTTGACAAACATGAAGTCACAACACATCTGTATAATACAAGTAGGTATCTCCATGTTATAAAAAGGAAATCTGATTTAGCAAGGTCACATACAGGGTCAGTGGCAGAACTGGAAATAGAATTAGGAGTGTGCACTCCTGCTTCCATGTTTTAGCTATTCGTGCACTCTTAGTCACTAATTTACATTACTTAAGACGACAATATTGAAGAGGGTGGGAGAGAACTGGAATTTGACTGTTCACTACATTTCTAACCTTAGGTTTATTTTAGAAAAAATGCATGTTTAGCCTCATTCTCTCACTTCCCAAAGTCGAGTCAGTGATCATAAAGTGAAATTAGTAATCTTTCTGACTCTGAACATGGTACTGCCTTTAACCAGCCTGTTGCCTGTGGCCATTCAGCAGAATCATATTTTCTTTTGACAAAAGTATGTTTTTATTCATTAGTTGTATTGCCTTTGCTGTGCTAGTATTTATTATGAATTGTGTACTAGGGATGCATCAGTCAGCAAAGCAGAGAGGGGAAGCAGGTGCTGGTGCTGGGAGGAGCCATCTTAAAAGACAGTTCCCCCCCCAGCACTGTCTCCACAGTGCCACCTGCTGCCCCCCTTGCTGCTGCCTCTGAGAGGCAGGGGGGAGGGGAAGCAGCCACGAAGCAACCCCTGTCTGCAGGGGGGGGGGGTCCCAGCTCCCTGCTGGGACTCCCCAGAGACAGGGGTTGCTCCGGCCAGGCAGGCAGGCCAGCTCAGTCTCATCTCGCACTGGGTCCAGAACCTACCCTCGCTGCACCTCTGCAGTTTAAATGTAGTAGGAGCTGAGCTGCCTGTGTGCCTGGCTCCTACTACATTTGAACTGCAGAGGTGCATTGGGGGTAGGTCCTGGACCCGGTGTGAGCTAGGACTGAGCGCCTTACCTTATCGACTAATTGTGTAGTTGATAGAATTTTTATCGACTACGCGATTAGCTAGTTACCTGTCTCTTAACATCCTTATTGTCTATCACTAGCAAAGGTAACTACATTTCAGGTACAAAATCTTTATTTCTGGCAATGCACTAGCCAGAGAACACAACTTGATTTGCAGCTTCCAGGTTGAATTTGCAGGGGAAGGAATAAATGAAAAGCCTCTTCTAAATAGAAGTTACTGATTTGCAATAAATATAGAACCTCAGAGTGCTACTTCCAGTCAGTTATTTTTTGAGTATGAAGTGGAACTTAAAGCAACCACAAGGTACTGGCAAAAAATGTCTAATGGAGATGGTCTTCTAATAAAGGAAAAGTAGGATGGTACTAAAGAACTTCCTTCTCCACAATCTTGTACTTTGTGTTGTCATGCTTGTTTAAAATACATTCATTATATTCTAGTCTGAGTTGGCAGCTTTTTATACCTACTTTGTACTTCCTGTGCAAAGGTAGAAATTGCTACAGTAGATGAAAGGCAGTGGAGAATCAGGCTCGGACATTTGGTGATGCTTGACGGGAAAGGGGTTTCTTGAATGGGTTTCATTATTGTATGTCACGTCAAATGAAAGTGCTATTGAGACAGTAGTGTTTACTGGGGGAAAAATTAATTTATTCAATTTTGAGCAAAGGCATTTAAGGGAACATGAGAGAGGCTTGCTGATTCATTTGAAACTTACTTTGGTTACATACAAAGTTGCTTAATTTTGTGTTAATTTTCTGCATTTCTTAAATCAACCACATTACAGACACATCAAGATTTTTAAACAAAAGTGAAAGTATTTGGGTCTAACGTCATTCATTTTTTTTTTTCATTCTTTCAAAGCTTATCCCACAAATGTAAAAACAACGAGGAGTTCTGTGGCACCTTAAAGACTAATCTGACCAAATGGATTTTTATCCATGAAAGCTTTTGTTCAAATAAATCTTAGTCTTTAAGGTACCACGTGATTCCTTGTTGTTTTTGTAGATACAGACTAACACTGCTACCCCTCTGACACTTAAATGCCTCAATTATTTTGAGGGAGACAGACTGACCATGTTGATTGTTAACTTGGCTTAAATCACTGCTTCATCTGTTTTTATGTGTACAGATTGGACCTCCCTGGTCTGGTACCCTTGGGACCTGACTAGTCCAGAATGAGAGATTTTGCCGGACATGGGGAGGTCGTTTCTACCCCCCTGCCCTGCCACCCCATCAGGCTTCCTGGCTCCCCAGCAGCCTAGCTGGGTTGCATGCTGAGCTTCCCCCCAACCCAGCTGGGCTGTGCGTGGCCTTCCTGGCTCTCCTCCACCCTGCCATCCAGCTGTCTCACGCGCCAGGCTTCCCAGCTCTTTTCCCCCCACCCCTAGCCCATTTGAGCTGTGCATGCTGGGCTTCCCCCCCCTTGCATCGCACTGGGCTCCTAGCCCCACACCCCCTGCAGTGCACTGGGACTTGTTACCTAATTTCACTAGAGACCAACCCAGGGTTACACTTACACTGATTTATTCTTACACTATTGGATCAAGCAAAAAGGGAATGGAACTCCTTCACACGTGTGCGCACACATTCATACATTCAGACACTCGTACACTTACGCAGGTGGTGAGTTGCACAGATATAGGTTCCGGTGTCTCTGCCTGTAGTCACGAATCTGGGCCGGTGAGCTGATCATACGGCCTGTGGTCTGCATGCTCTCTTCTCTTTATTGACCTAGGCAGCCCCTGTCATGCACACCTGAGTTCTTTCTTTGTGTCCCTCACCGAGAGGCACACTCAGCTCTCATTCTCCTCATGCATATTCAGTTCTTCTTCTCTTCATGTTCCTTGCACCTCCACTTCTTGCCTTTCTCATGTGCAAGCGTAGATTAGCTCAGACCCTACCTAGCCCCAGGCTCTGTCTGTAGCCTCATGGCTCCTCTCCACAAAGGTGCAGACGTTACCCTGTTCGCTCTCTGTCTCCATTCATACACATGAACTCCCTTGTCACAGGATAGAATGTTAGAGATTGTACAAGCAATAGCTGGAAGTTACAAAGCTTACAAGAAGTTGCAGAACTTAAAACATTACATGACTCTCAAAAACTCAGTTACATGTCTTACATCCACATTATACTGGATTGGGCAGAAGTTTTACATAACCAGACTCTCTGATCCTGGAACATCCATGGTCCTACTAGACCACGGATGTTACCAGACCAGAGAGTTCCAGTTTATAGAGGTGCAACCTGTATTAGATGGAAAGCTCTCTGGTCAGAGACCATGTCTTCCTGTGTTTTTTCTGTAGAACCGCTAGCACAATCTTGATGGGGGTGGGCAAGAGAGCCTCTGCGGGCTGGATCTGGCTTGCCAAGTGGGTTGATCTGGCCCATGGACACCCTGCCACTCTCCCACCCCCAAGCCAATCAAGACCTGGGGATGGGGGAGCACACAAAGTTTCCTCCCTTCACCGGGGCGTGCAGCGCCTAGAGAAAACCACCAGCTGTTCTGAACAGCTGGCGGTTCACTCTAAGGCAGTGGTTCCCAACCTTTTCCAGATGGGGACCCATTTTGACAATTCAGGAAGACTTGGTGACCCAGGGCAATTAAAAAAGGGGGGGGGGGGGGTCAGTGCAGTAACTAGCTAATTTTGCACCCGAGGAAGAATATAAAAATGTGCCCTCTCCTGTTTATATATTCATAAGAACAGCCATACTGGGTCAGATCAAAGGTCCATCCAGCCCAGTATCCTGTCTGCTAACAGTGGCCAATGCCAGGTGCCCCAGAGGGAGTGAATCGAACAGGTACTGATCAAGCGATCTCTCTCCTGCCGTCCATCTCCACCCTCTGACAAACAGAGGCTAGGGACACCATTCCTTACACATACTGGCTAAAAGCCATTGATGGACCTAACCTCCATGAATTTATCTAGTTCTCTTTTAATCCCTCTTATAGTCCTAGCCTTCTCAGCCTCCTCAGGCAAGGAGTTCCACAGATTGACTATGCTCTGTGTGAAGAAGAACTTCCTTTTTATTGGTTTTAAACCTGCTGCCCATTAATTTCATTTGGTGGCCCCCTAGTTCTTATATTATGGGAACAAGTAAATAATTTTTCCTTATTCACTTTCTCCACACCACTCATGATTTTATAGACCTCTATCATATCCCCCCTTAGTCTCCTCTTTTCCAAGCTCAAAAGTCCCAGTTTCTTTAATCTCTCCTCATATGGGACCCATTCCAAACCCCGCATCATTTTAGTTGCCCTTCTCTGAACCTTTTCTAATGCCAGTATATCTTTTTTGAGATGACACCACATCTGTACGCAGTATTCCAGATGTGGGTGTACCATGGATTTATATAAGGGCAATAAGATATTCTCTGTCTTATTCTCTATCCCTTTTTTAATGATTCCTAACATCCTGTTTGCTTTTTTGACTGCCTCTGCACGGACGTCTTCAGAGAACTATCCACAATGATTCCAAGCTCTCTTTCCTGATTAGTTGTAGCTAAATTAGCCCCCATCTTATTATACGTATAGTTGGGGTTATTTTTCCCAACATGCATTACTTTACATTTATCCACATTGAATTTCATTTGCCATCTTGTTGCCCAGTCACTTAGTTTGGTGAGATCCTTTTGAAGTTCTTCACAGTCTGCTTTGGTCTTAACTACCTTGAGCAGTTTAGTATCGTCTGCAAATTCATAGTAGTTATTTCATAAAACTGAAAATACATTATTAATAAAATAATAACACTACATTTATTTGAGTTGTGGTGGGGGAAAGACACTCATCCTCAAAGCGCTCCTCTCCCCGGTCTTAAACCCCACACTCAGAGGCTGGAGGAGTCCTGCTCAGGGGCTGGGGAGCACATTCTGGGAGTCTCACACACAGGTGTTACAAAAATACAAGAAACATAATATGTGTTATTCAAAAAACAAGTAAAATTGAGTATTTTACCAAACAGTTTCACCTGAACTTAAATTTATGGGATGATTGGGCTTGTATTTGCTTTGCTAACTGTTGTATGCTCGCAGTTGTTGTGGCACCCCCCCACCCCCCCCCCCCCCCCCCAGCACAGTCCCAGCCTCTCTTTCTCCCCTTCTCCCGCCCCGGCTCCTGAACACAGTCCCAGCCCCTACCCCGGCCCCCTGTGGCTGCAAGCCGGCCAGGACTCTGCCCTGGCCGGCCAATGCAAGCTGCAGGAATCCTGGCCCGGGCAGCTGGAAACCTCTCAACTGGGCACTTGGGCCCCCACCCCCCACCTACCTGAGCTGGGCGCTGCTTCTTTTCTGCATTCCCTAGCATTCTAACTTCTTTCCCCCCATGTCCAGGGATATTTCCTTACTCCAGTGGTCACCAATCAGTCAATCGGGATCTACAGGTAGATCTTGGATCCTCTGACAAGTGATCCTGACTAGTGTGGCTAAGAGGTTATCAAGTGCCGGTACTTCAGATGCCCCTCCCCCCACTGCTGTGCACCTCAGAAGGGGCACAAAGGAGGCGGGGCAAGGGTATTTGGTTTGAGAGAGATCCTGGATAGCACTTAAATTCAAAAAGTTATCTTGTGCTTAAAAAGGTTGGAGACCATTGCCTTACTCTGCTCTGAGTCACTGAAATGGTATTCAAGTCAATTGATTGTTTAACTGCCTGAAGGTTGTTAAACCAATTAAGTTGAGTACCAGTTCAGGTGACTGGCTCCTTAAACTAAGCCAGTTGTGGAGCTGACCAGCAGGGACTTTTTCAAGTGTGTGAATGGCTCCTTAAGAGCACCACCTGGGGAGACACTTGGTGAGCCTTTTGAAATGTAATGAGGACCCATATTTGGGTCCTGACCCATAGGTTGGGAAACCCTGCTCTTAAGTGCTCATCTAGACTATGCTAGAGTGTCGAAAGAGGATATGGAAATTCTGCGGGAATTTGCATATCTTCTTCCGATCTCACTTTCGAAAAAATGAGGTTTACATGGCTTTTCGACAAGGGGGGGGGGTTGGCCGAAAAAGCCACATCTAAACTACTTTCACTTTCGAAAGCTCTGCTTTCGAAAGTGAGATGGGAAGAAGATATGCAAATTCCAGCTGAATTTGCATATCCTCTTTCAACACTCTATCTTAGTCTAGATGAGCCCCAAGTGCTGTGTGCCCCTTGCAGGGTGGAAGCAGGGAGCAAGAGGCTTCACGTGCTCCCCCTCCCCCAGGCCCTAATTGAACCTCTCTAGTGTGGCACCCTCAGGACCTGATGGGTGCTGAACCATGGGAGGTCAATATTGTCTAGCAGCATTACCAACACTTCCACTGCTTACTGGGCTCTTAGAAGATGTTTAGGGGCAAATTGGAGCTAAATAACAGCACAGAGAGCCAGGACTGGTGGCTGCAAACAAACTTTATGGGACTGTTGGAAACTTGGCCACACCCATGATAAGTGGACATGCAGCTAACTAACATCATGCCGGACCATGCATGTTGTCAGACCAGAGTGTGCCGGACTGGAGAGGTTCAACCTGTACCCAGCATAGTACTAGATTCTTAGTTAAAATGGACATAGAATCATAGAACACTCGAGGTGCCTTCCAGTTCTAGAGGTCATCAAGTCCAGTCCCCTGCCCTCATGGCAGGGCCCAGTAATGTTTAGACCATCCCTGATAGACATTTATCTAACCTACTCTTAAATATCTCCAGAGATGGAGATTCCACAACCTTCCTGGGCAACTTACTCCAGTGTTTAACCACCAGGAAGTTTTTCCTATTACCAACCTAAACCTCCCTTGCTGCAGTTTAAGCCCATTGCTTCTTGTCCTATCCTCGAAGGCCAAGGAGAACAATTTTTCTCCCTCCTCCTTGTGACACCCTTTTAGATACCTGAAAACTGCTATCATGTCCTCTCTATCTTCTTTCCAAACTAAACAAGCCCAGTTCTTTCAGCCTTCCTTCATAGGTCATGTTCTCTAGACCAGGGGTGTGCAACCTTTTAGCGGCCGTGACCCTCGGCGGCTGGCAAAGTTGTCAACAAAGGGGGAAAAAAACCCCACTCTGCCGGCATCTCCCAGCCAGGCTTCCATCCAGCCGTATCTAAGCTGCACCGCGCAGCCAGGAACGGACCACGACCCTCCCCAGGGAAGCCATCCATGGTTCCTGTAGGGCTCGCAACCGGCCGGACCTGGGAGCTGCGCCACGTGGTCAGCAGCGGACAGGAACACGCTGCAACCCCCCGAGAAGGCATCTGCGACCCCCTTAGGGGTCGAAACACACGGGTTGTGTACTACTGCTCTAGACCTTTAATCATTCTTATTGCTCTTCTCTGGACCTTCTCTAATTTCTCCACATCTCTCTTGAAATGCGGTGCCCAGAACTGGACACACTACTCCAACTGAGGCCTAACCAGCGCAGAGTAGAGTGGAAGAATGACTTCCCATGTCTTGCTCACAACACACCTGTTAATACATCCCAGAATCATGTTTGCTTTTTTTGCAACAGCATCACTCTCCTGACTCATATTCCGCTTGTGGTCCACTGTGACCCCTAGATCCCTTTCTGCCGTACTCCTTCCTAGACAGTCGCTTCCCATTCTGTATGTGTGAAACTGATTGTTCCTTCCTAAGTGGAGCACTTTGCATTTGTCCTTATTAAACTTCATCCTATTTACCTCAGACCATTTCTCCAGTTTGTCCAGACCATTTTGAATGATGACCCTATCCTCCAGAGCAGTTGCAACCCCTCTTAGCTTGGTGGTATCTGCAAACTTCATATGCATACTCTCTATGCCAATAGCTAAATGGTTGATGAAGATATTGAACAGAGCCTGTCCCAACAGACCCCTGCAGAACCCCACTCACTATGCCCTTTCAGTAGGATTGTGAACTGTTAATAACTACTCTCTGAGTACGGTTATCCAGCCAGTTATGCACCTAACTTATAGTAACCCCATCTAAGTTGTATTTGCCTAGTTTATTGATAAGATCATGCGAGACTGTATCAAATGCATTACTAATTGTTACTGCTAATAATGGTTATCCACTGAAAGCATTGTTTAGGTTTAGCATATCCCTATAAATGTCAGTCCATGAGACTCTTGATGTGTCTTCATGCTCTAAATCAGTGGTCTCCAACCTTTTTACACCGAAGATCACTTTTTAAATGTCAGGGCAAGCCAATATCCCACCCATTCTTTGAGGCCTCACCCTCTCCATTCCCTTCCGCTCCTTCACTTGCTGTCCCCAGCCCTTACTCACTCTCACTGGGTTGACAGGAGGTGGGGGCTCTGGGGTGGGAATGAGGGATTTGGGTGTGGGAAGGGGTGAGAGGTGCAAGCTCTGGGAGGAAATTTGGGTGCAGGAGGAAGTAGAGAAGGGGATGCTGGCTCGGGAAGGGGGCTCCAGGCTGGGGAGTGTTGGGGTCAGGTTGTTACAGTAATCTTTTAACAGATGGAGAAGTGTCATGTAGACTAGCTACTCCAGATGGATACTTTGTAATCGTACCCTGGTCTCATCTGCTAGGGATGGTATCTCAGGTGCGACTCTCACTCCATATCTAATCACCGGAGAGTATATAATTTCTCAGCGATGTTAGGCGCGTATAAAATGAAAACTTAAGACCGAATTTTCAGTGAAAACCACAAGACTATATTATTTAACAAATTTAACCAACAGTGCCTTGAAGGAACAAATGAGGGGGCAGTCCCCCTTTTTACATTAAATGGACCAGGAGGGGAAGTCCCTCTAGGCCCCTATACCTACACAGAGTCTACGGCGACGGAGACGATTGATGAGTTGCTAGCGACCTACAACCCTTGGGCTAATTGAAAGCCTTTAGGGAGGACAGCTAGGTGTCCCTCGTCGGCTGATCTTGACGCTAGGCGACCTACAATCCGTTAGCTAATTAAAGCCGCAGGAGAGGAACAGCCCAGGAGATCCCTTGAAGCACGGATGGAGGACGAAGACGGTTGGTTCACCTTCCGTGAAGCCCTCTGGTCCTCGCTGCCTCTTCTCTGCGCTTCGGTGCAGCCGGATCAGGCGATTGATGACTCTGTTCTATCTACTCTAACCCTATCCTAAAAATAAAACCTTAACCTAATCCCGACGCGCCCGACGAACAGACACAACGACGGCCGACATGCGTGGACCGACGCAGCCTGACGTACAGACTCGATGACGGGATCTAATCTAACTAAAATACTAAACTAACTAACCTAACTAATCTATTTGAGGAGGTCTGGCCTTCCGCCAGCCTGACTCAAGAAAATACTATATTATATAAAATAGAGATAGCATAGCCTTCTGCTAGCTTCTCTAGAAGAATATCTTTACAGGACCTCTTTCATACACCTAGGACAAGGATGACTCACTCTCTCTCTAACCTAAGCTAAGCCTATCCCGACGGAACCGTCGAACCCGACGTAGACCCGACGCGACAGCAACTGCTGCGCGGCAGAAACTTAAAAAGTCTGGGTTCATGCATATTCATTAGGTTCCGTGGTACAATCTGATTGGCTTAGAAAAGATGCTTAACAGCATGTTTTAAAATCATTGGCTGACATAAGATGCTTATGAATATTTATAGGTTATTCAAATTTCAACACGTATACTAGCTTGAATTTTAAATCCTAACAGCTAGATATACAGGTAGCTTTAATACGTGACAAGATCTTAACTTAAAATGGATGTCAGTAGAATTCTCAACTTAAAATGGAGTTCTGGACTCCATTTTGAAATAGGACATGTTTACATATATGGATTGGTTTCACATAGATGTTACATTTATAAACATAATGAGTGGATGTATATGCATTCAGATATTTCAGTCCTGTATCATTTACATGCACTGTTCAAGATGATACATTAGAGGCTCATATTGGATGTTACATCTGCATTCATTTGGTTACAATACTTAGCAGTTGGATTGTTACATATTTGTTACAAAACTGGAGTTGTTACATTCTTTTGCTATTCTGCTTTACAAGGTGGAAGGTTGGGGTACTGAGCAAGCCGCAGGCTTGTGGCTGTGAGGGTGCAGGAGTTTGGGTTGGGGGTGTGAGGGGCTCAGGGCAGGGAGGTTGGGAGTATGATGGGCTCAGGACACAGATTTGTGGTGTGTGGATGGTGCAGGTGTGTTGTGGCAGAAGACTGGGGATGTGGGGATACAGGAGTTTGGGTATGTGAGGGTATCACGGGGTACGCCCCCGTTTGGGGTTTCAGCCCCCTCCTAATGGGCCTACCCCGTACCCCAAAGTCCCAATGTATAAGCCCCGGCCCCTCTATCAGGGCATATACGGTACCCAACGTCTCAATGCAAAGTCCCAGCCCCTCTATCAGGGTTGTGGGCCCGCTCCTGCTGTCCTGGGGGGGGGGGGCGGCTGCTTTCCCCGTGTCTGGGTCAGGCGCGGGCGGCGACTCTGGTCCCCGCTGTTGCAGGAACACTGGCCCGGCCTGGTCTCCTCCTTCGCCCTAGGGCCTCCTTGACTGCCGGGCTCCTTCTGCCTTTATACCCGGCTGCTGTTGGGAGCATGCCCAGCAGGGTCGGAGGGGCGGGGCTTTCTCTGCCAGCTGGGCCTGGGCTATCCCCTGCTCATCAGTGCGGGGCCTGTCCGCCCCGTCACACACCTTCCCCCTTAAATGGGTAGTTACAGTCTGCTTTGTCCAGGTTTCTTCTTCTCCTACTCGGGAAAAGAAATCGGCATTCATATGAGTCTTACCCGGGCGGTGGGCCACTTCAAAATCGTAGGGTTGCAGTGACAAATACCACCGCATTATCCGAGGATTCGTGTCCTTCATATTATGTAGCCATCTCAGAGGGGCGTGGTCCGTGACCAGTCGAAAGTGGCTACCTAACAGGTAATACCGGAGTGCATCTATGGCCCACTTTACAGCCAGTGCCTCTTTTCCAATTGTGGAGTACTTCTGCTCCCGGGGAAAAAGCTTCCGGCTCATATAGAGCACCGGGTGCTCTTCACCGTCCACTTCTTGGGCTAGTATGGCTCCTAGTCCCCTCTCAGAGGCGTCTGTCTGGAGGATAAAGTCTTTAGCGAAGTCTGGGGGGAACAACACTGGTTCTTTCACTAGACGTTGTTTCAATGTGTGGAAAGTCTCTTCACATTCCGGTGTCCATCGTACCTTTGTCGGCATGGAATTCCAAGTCAGGTCTGACAGTGGCGCCGCCAGTGTTGAGAAGTCAGGTATGAATCGGCGGTAGTAACCCGCCAGTCCCAGAAATTGCCGAATCTGCTTCTTCGTCGTTGGCCTCTTCCACTTCTGGAGGGTTTGTACCTTGTCAACTAAGGGTCTCAACGTCCCTCTCCCCACCGTGTATCCCAGATAAGTCACCTCTCTTCATCCCAAGTGACATTTCCCGGGGTTTGCCGTGAGGTTCTTCGAGGGCTTTTAATACTGCTTCCAGGTGTAGAAGGTTTTCCGGCCACGTGTGGCTGTAGATGACTATATCATCTATGTACGCGGTGGCGTATAGCTGATGAGGGCGTAATAGCTGGTCTACTAAGCGCTGGAAGGTGGCGGCCGCCCCGTGGAGGCCGAAGGGCATCGTGACGAATTGGTACAGCCCGAACGGGGTGGGGAAGGCAGTCTTTTCCTTGGAGGTCGGGGTCAATGGGATCTACCAGTATCCCTTTGTTAGGTCTAGCGTGGAGAGGTACCGAGCTTTTCCCAGCCTCTCGAGTAACTCATCCACACGTGGCATGGGGTAAGCATCAAATCTTGAGATAGCGTTGACCTTCCGGAAATCAATACAGAAGCGCATCGTCCCGTCGGGTTTCGGGACAAGCACGATGGGGCTGCGCCACTCACTGCGGGATTCCTCGATCACTCCCATTTCCAGCATCACCTGGAGTTCTCTTTCCACCAGCCCCCACATCTTCCGAGGTAGCGGGCGGTGTTGGTCCCGAACCTTGTGGCCTGGTAGGGTGCTTATATGATGGCTCATCCCTCTGGTCCGGCCTGGCTGGGAAGATAAGACGTGGGCGTATTTCTGGACCAAGCGGAATAGCTCGTCTTTTTGGTCCGGGCTCAGTTCTTCCCCCAGGGTGGCTGGTTGGTTCGAGGGTGGGTCGGCGGCCGACGGCCCCAAGTCTTCGTCAGGTGGGGAGGGATCGATCACGAGTCCTTCCTGCACCTTCCGTTTTTTTAGTAAGTTTACGTGATATATCTGTAGTCCCTTCTTCCTCCCTGTCAATCTCACCTCGTAATCGAAGGGCCCCACTCTGCGTACCACCTCAAATGCGCCCTGCCATTTGGCTAGTAACTTGGACTCTTGCGATGGTAAGAGTAGGAGCACCCAATCGCCCGGCTCGAACGTCCGTAGCTTTGTCCCTCGGTCGTAGTATCTGGCTTGGGTTTCTTGAGCCTGTAAGAGGTTGGTTCGGGCAAACTCGCCTAACTTCTGCAAGCGCTCCCTCGGTTGCAGCACGTAGGGGACCGTTCCCATCACACGAGACTCCTGCCCCTCCCAGTCCTCTCTCAGGAGGTCAAGGATCACCCGGGGTTGTCGCCCATAGAGGAGTTCAAAAGGGGAGAACCCCGTTGATGCTTGTGGTACCTCCCGCACAGCGAAAAGTAAGGCCAGCAACATTTTGTCCCACCCCCGAGGGTCCTCTTCTACAAATTTGCGGAGCATTGATTTCAACGTCCGATTAAAACGTTCCACCAATCCGTCTGTTTGAGGATGGTATACGGTCGTTCGTAGTGCGCGGATGTTTAACAACCGGCACAGCTCGGCCATCAATTTGGACGGGACATTGGTGCCCTGATCAGTCAGTATCTCTTTCGGTATCCCCACTCTAGAGAATACCCCCATGAGTTCCGCGGCTATAGTAGTGGCGGTGGTGTTCTGTAATGGCACCGCCTCGGGGTATCTGGTGGCATAATCCACTATAACGAGGATATATTGGCACCCCGAGCTAGCCGTCTCGAGGGGCCCCACCAAGTCCAACCCGATCCGCTCAAAGGGGACCCCTACCACTGGTAGAGCCACCAGGGGGGCTTTGGGTACCCCCTTCGGGTTGGTGCGCTGACAGTCGGGTCAGGATTCGCAGAACTCCCTCACCTCCCAATGGATCCCTGGCCAAAAAAACCTCTGGGCCACCCGCTGCAGCGTTTTCTCACGGCCCAGGTGTTCTACCCAGGGGCTGGCATGGCCCAACCGCAGTACCCCCTTTCGGTACCTGGCGGGAACTAGGAGCTGCGCGGATTCCTCGCCCGTCTGCGGGTCTTGGGCCACCCGGTAAAGCCTGTCGTTCCGGACCTCAAACCTCGGTCCTTGCTGACCCCGTTTGCCTCCGAACTCCTTATCCTCAGCCTCCTGGACTTGTTCCCAGGCATGGCTTAACATTGGGTCCTCTCTCTGGTCTTGCATAAAGTCTCCCCGGGCATCCAGCCCCTCCTTCTCTCCCTCCTTTATGGGTGGGGGTGGGGGTCCCGCTGAGCCCGATGTCCTGGCTCCAAGTCTCGGTTCGTCCTTGGGTTCGGGGACGTCACCTTGGGCCGCCACCGTCCCTGCTCGGGGCCTTCTTCCGGTTTCGGGAGGTTCCTGCTGGGCCCACTCTTGGACCAACCTACGGAGACCGGGCCAATCTCGCCCCAGTATTACCGGATACGCCAGCTGTGGGGCCAACCCTACCCGACAAATCCTCTCCTCGCAGGCATCTGCGACCCTCACCCAGGCTGTCGTGTAGGCCTTTATATCCCTGTGCACACACTGTAGCAGGACTGGACCCCCTGCGGGTTCGGGACTCTTTACCAGGCTCTCCTGTACCATGGTCTGGCTACACCCGGAGTCTATTAGGGCCCTGACAAGGGTCCCTTCCACCCGTACCTCCACTACGGCCTTTGCTGGCCCACTTTCCCAGGCCTTGTGCCCCACAGTCGGTACCTGGACATATCCACTGTCCTCTGTTGTCCCTGACTGCAGCCTCCGCGCCTGGTGGGTTAGTAACCCTTCCTTCAGCCTCTGGAGCAGCTGCCCTTGTTGCTCCAGTTGTTGCGCTGTCCACTGCTGCAACGTCTGGCTCAGCTGCAGGAGCTGCCCCCTCTGCCTCTTGGCCATCTCTTCTAACAATCTCACCGCCTCCGTTTCACTCTCTCCCCTGTTGGGGCATTCACCCCACCGTTCCTCCCCTAGGTCCAGGGGTGGCATGCCCACATTCTCCACCATGTTGTCACGGGGTACCCCCCCGTCTGGGGTTTCAGCCCCCTCCTAATGGGCCTACCCCGTACCCCAAAGTCCCAATGTATAAGTCTCGGCCCCTCTATCAGGGCATATACGGTACCCAACGTCTCAATGCAAAGTCCCAGCCCCTCTATCAGGGTTGTGGGCCCGCTCCTGCTGTCCTGGGGGGGGGGCGCGGCTGCTTTCCCCGTGTCTGGGTCAGGCGTGGGCGGCGACTCTGGTCCCCGCTGTTGCAGGAACACTGGCCCAGCCTGGTCTCCTCCTTCGCCCTAGGGCCTCCTTGACTGCCGGGCTCCTTCTGCCTTTATACCCGGCCACTGTTGGGAGCATGCCCAGCAGGGTCGGAGGGGTGGGGCTTTCTCTGCCAGCTGGGCCTGGGCTATCCCCTGCTCATCAGTGCGGGGCCTGTCCGCCCCGTCACAGAGGGGCTCAGGGCAGGGGATTCTGGTGTATGATAGGCTCAGGGTTGGGGTCTGTGGGGGTGCAGGAGTGTTATAATGCCGTGGCCCAATGGGTGCTTGGCCCCAATTGGGGGCTTGTTGGCTAGGCTTCATTTTAAATGAAATATTACGTTCAACACAAAATGTTTCAGCATTGTTTTTGTTTATGGGAGGGGCGGGGAACCTGTTTTGGGTCGGGTCACTGAGCCACAGAAAAATCATTTGGGGACGACACAAGTGAGATGCAAAAAACCAACCCCTCCAAAACGCCCCAAGCCTCAGTGATGTGGCCCCAACTGAGACACCTCACTCCTCTGGCACTCCAGCCCCATGAGGGGAGGGTAGGTAGGATTAAGGTTCAAGGCCTCAGGCCAGATGAACTCTTCTGGGGTTCCAGGGTTAGTGGATTTTGTGGGCCCCTCTATCCTCTGAGGTGGGGCCAAAAATGAGGGGTCCAGTGTGTGAGACAGGGCTGCTAGTGAGTGGGATAGGGATGGAGGTGCAGAAGCTGGGTGGAAAGTAGGGTACAGGAGCAAGCTGGGGGTAGGTGTCTGGCCAGGGGGCAGGAGCAGGATGCTGGTGGGGGTTTGGCCAGGGGACAGGAGCAGGGTACTGTTGGGGGTGTGGCCAGGGTGCTGGTGGGAGGTCTGTTCAGGGGAGAGGGGGCAGGAGCAGAATGCCAGTATGGCATCCAGTACGGCCGTTCTCACCTCAAAAAAGATATTTTGGCCTTGGAAAGGGTTCAGAAAAGGGCAACTAAAATGATGAGGGGTTTGGAACGGGTCCCATATGAGGAGAGGTTAAAGTGACTGGGACTTTTCAGTTTAGAAAAGAGGAGACTGAGGGGGGATATGATGAGGTATGTAAAATCATGAGTGGTGTGGAGAGGGCCAATAAAGAAAAGTTATTTATTAGTTCCCATAATTGAAGAACTAGAGGACACCAAATGAAATTAATGGGTAGCAGGTTTAAAACTAATAAGCGAAAGTTCTTCTTCACACAGCGTGTAGTCAACCTGTGGAACTCCTTGCCAGAGGAGGCTGTGAAGGCTAGGACTATAATAGAGTTTAAAAAGAAGCTAGATAATTTCATGGAGGTTAGGTCCATAAAAGGCTATTAGCCAGGGGATAAAATGGTGTCCCTGGCCTCTGTTTGTCAGAGGCTGGAGAGGGATGGCAGGAGACAAATTGCTTGATCATTGTCTTCGGTCCACCCCCTCTGGGGGACCTGGCATTGGCCACTGTCGGCAGACAGGCTACTGGGCTGGATGGACCTTTGGTCTGACCCAGTATGGCCGTTCTTATGTAATGCTGGTGGAAGGTCTGGCCAGGGTGCTGGTGTGTGTGTGGGGGGTCTGTCCAGGGGAGAGGGGGCAGGGGCAACTCGGCCGGTATCTGGGGGTCTCCAAGGACGAGGATTTCTGGGGCAGGCTCTGTCGACCCCATGATCACTGGCTTCCCCACCTGCGGGGGCAGGGCATCGACAGCACCCACATCCCCATCCATGCCCTTGCCCACATCAACTCGAAGGGGTACTTTTCAATGGTGGTGCAGGCCCTTGTGGACCACCGAGGCCGCTTCACTGAAATTAATGTTGGGTGGTTGGGGAAGGTGCATGACACCTACATATTCGGGAACTCCAGCCTCTTCCAGAACGTGCTCGCCTGCATCATCAGGATCAGGGATGTGGACAACGCAGCGTACCCCTTGTTTCCCTGTCAAATGAGGCCCTACATGTGACACCTGGACCCCACCAAGCAACGCTTCAATACCAGGCTGATCTGGGCCCACATCGTGGTGGAGGGCGCTTCCGGCTGTTTGAAGGGGAGGTTCCGGTTTCTCCTCACCTGCCTGGAACTTGGTGAACGCACCATCCCCCAGGTGGTGAGGGCCTGCTGTGTCCTGCACAACCTGTGCGAGAACAAGGGGGAGACATTGCTGCCAGGGTGGGGGAACAGAGGCAGAGCAGCTTGCAAGGGTCTTTGAGCAGCCACGCACTGCTGCCATCCTGCAGGCCAATCCGGGGGCTGTGCACATCTGGGAGGCCTTGAGGGAGAGTTTCAGAGAAGGCCAGCTGTGACACACTCGCCTGTGCCTCCCTGCATTGCTCCTGTGTGCATTGCCCATGTGCCTTTTCTTCCCCATCAAATAAAACAGACTTTTTTTAATTTGGAACAAACTGTCTGATATTTTTATTTGGAGTAAATGTAACTGGGGAAAGAACCTTGGAGGAGGGGGCTCAGGGATGGGGCTGAGATTGGGACCAGCGGAGGCAGGTGCCACCATCTCGTGTGCAGGGCCCTGTGTGGCCATGGGGGGGACGTCTTGGGAAGGAGCGGGGCAGGGGTTGCTGGATGGCTCAATGTCAGCGACCTGGCAGTCGATGGCAGCGATGTATGCCACGCACGTGCTGCGGTTCTGTATGGACAGCTCCTGCCATGTGGTGCGGCGCAGCTCCAGGTCAGCGTCCAGCCTCCGGTCCTGCTGCTCCAGAGACTGCTGCAGGGCATGCAGGTGGGCAGTGTGTTCCTGCTCAAGGTCTTCCTGAGGTCGCCGGCGCCTGTGGGTCTTGGGGGGGTTGGGAGGCTGGCGTGGGAGGTGTGGCTCATTCCCCACTTGCAGCTGGTCCAGCTGTGAAGAACAGAGAGAAGGACAGTCATCCCAGGAGACATTGTGCATGAAGCTTAGCTCTAATCTGTGAGGCGACACGGAAAGGTCTCAGTTCAGACAATGGCGATGCGATTCAAGCAAGGCCATCTGAGGCCTAGACAGCGGGCCCTTTCATACAGGGGCACAGATGTCCTGGGGGAGCCTTGCTACCCCCATGTCCTGCGAACAAGCAGGCATGGGAAGGTGCTGGCCTGGCCAGGACAGGAGCCTGTAGGTGGGAGGGGGGTCAGGGTGGCTTGCCTTCCCTCTGTGCCATGCACACACTGGGTCTGGCAGTGGTGGCCTCCCACATGGGGAGGAGTTCCATCCCTGCTCGCTGAAGGAGCTGGGGGAGGTGTGTGTGGGCGGCAGGCACTGCTTGCCAGGAAGAGTGCTACTGTGGTCCCTCTTCTTCCTCCCCCCAGCAGGTTCCCATGTAGGGACTCGGTGTCCTGTGTCTCGCCACGATTGCCTGGGAGGCATGAGCCCGTGCTGTGAGCAGCACTGCTACGTGTTTCCATGACCCCAGCCTCCTTACTGGTGGCTTGTGGTGGGAAGGTGTCCTACCACAGAGTCGAGACTAAGGCAGGCCTCTTCAGAACCCCTGTGAGCAGGAGCACAAGGTTCCTTTATGGCAGACTCGTGCTGGTGTGCTCTGGACTGGTGCTCCATGTGCACCGGCTGCTGTGCGATGCCCAGGTCAAGAAGCAAGCAGCCCCTCGCTGCCCGCTGCCCACTGCCTCCCCTTGCATGTGTCTAGGGAAGGCGATGCAACTCACCTGATAGGCCTTCCCTGGCTTTGTCCGATCCCTGGGAGACATTCTGGGAGTAGGGGGGGATGGCTCCAGGGACAGGATGAACTCTTGGCTGGTGGGCATGGTGTTGGTGCTGGCTGCCTCCTCGTCCATGGACCCACTCTCCTGGAGACTGACAATGGGTGTGTCCAGGCAGGAGTCAACAATGGGGTGGGGAGTGGCGATGGTGGTGGGATGGCACTGATCTCCCCCCCGATGTGGTTCAGCAGCTTGTAATACTGGCATGACTGGGATGCCACTCCAGAGTGGGAGCTTTGCTCCCTGGCCTTTGTGTAGGCCTGGCACGGTTCTTTGACTATCATGCGCATCTGCTCCTGGGTGCACGTGGCCCATCTGGGCCAGGCTGTTGGCCATACAGCCATACACATTGGGATTCCTCTGTCTGGTGCGGAAATCTTGGAGGCTTGCTTTCTCTCCCCAGACCTCAATGAGATCCAGGATCTCCTCACCAGACCAGGATGTGCCCTTCTTTTCCACCCGCAGGCAGGGGCTTGGGAGCAAGCATGGGGGTCTGCCATAGCAGCAGTGAAGGCTGCTGCTGCTGCGTGGCACACGGCTGGCAGGGCCTGTTTTGTTCCACAAGCCCTTTCCCCTCTGGCTGCACCTTTAAAATCTGCAGGGGAAGGGGAACTATAGAGTTCTGATGAATGTGGCCAGCAGGGCAGCTGTGAGAAGCCCTGGAGGGCTATTATTTCAAAATAACCACAGCTGCACCGTCCACACACATCCTATTTCGAAATAGGTGTTATTCCTCATGAAATGAGGGTTTATTATTCTGGAATAAGAAGCCTGTTATTTTTGAAATAGGTTTTCTGTGTAGGTGCTCACCTTGTTATTTTGAAATAACGCTGTAGTGTAGACATGCCTGGAGGGAAAATATAATTAACTGCATGAGCTAAGAAACTATACAGCAATTCCTGAAGGTAGTAAGTATCCAAATTGCTGTAATATTGCTGTTAACTTTATATTTTGTTTTCAGCCTTAACTTAGAGCTTTGTCTACATCAGGGGTCTGCAGCCCTTTCAAACCAAAGAGCCAAACTACATAAAAGTTCAGAACAAGTAGTCAGAGCTGTATAAGAATGCTCATTTGTATGACTGAAAATATACAACTTATTATTAATAATTGACATAATTAATAGCATAAATGAAACATTGTACTCACAGACTATTTAAAGGGACTTCTGCTGCATCTTTTCACACGTTTCTTTGAAATTTACGTAACTGGTCAAATCCAGCTTCATGCACGCATTCAGGCTGGAATCTGGTGCAGGAATCTGGGTTGGGGTGTATGAGGGGCTCAGGGCAGGGGGTTCAGGTATGATGGGCTCAGGGCTGTTATGATGCTGTGGCCAGATGGGGGCTGGGCCCCAATTGGGGGCTTGTTGGCCAGGCTTCATTTTTAATTAAAGTAAAATATGTCCAACACAAGGTTTCAATGTTGTTTTTATTTATGGCAGGGGTGGGGAACCTTTTTTGGGTCAGGGGCCACTGAGTTGGGGTGAAGGAGGCAGTTGTGACCTGAGGTATGGGATTGGCGTTTGAGAGTTTGGATTGTGACCTAGGGCAGGTGATTACAGTGCAGGGGTTTGGATTGTGACCTAGAGCAGGAAGGGGTTGGAGTGCAGGGTCTGGGCTGGGGTATGGGCTCAGGAGGGAGGCAGAAGCAGGCTCTGGCCAGGAGACAGACTAGTGAGACTCCAGAGCAGCAGCCCAGCACATTTCTCAGGAGCCTGCCCTGGCCTCCCCCACTGCACAGGCTGCAGGGCCATGCGCATTGGTGACTAAGAGCCTGAGAGGAGGGGAGATTGGTGCTTCACTCACTGCATGTTCTTGAAACAGGCTGTTTCCATTGGTCAGAAACCCACCAATGCGATTGTGCTGGGGGCGGGAGTAGCCATGAAATACCACTCCCTGCTCCCCTCCAGGCTCACAGTTTGTGAAAAACAAACAGCCCCGAAGTTGCTTTTCTGCACGGCATGCGGGGGCGGGGCAAGCAGGGGAGACTGCCTGGGGGCTCCCTGCTGCATCTACAAGCTGGATTGTTTTGCGCAGGCTCCCTGCTGTGGGGGCGAGCAAGTGGGGGCTGGGCTCGAGCTGCAAAAGAGCTGTATCTGGCTCCTTAGTGAGCCGTATTTGGCTCGTGAGCCATAGGTTGCTGACCCGTGGTCTACATGATGGAGGTAAAGTGAATGGGTTTCTAAACCAGTCTAATTAGACTGGTACAAACCTCTGGTTTATTTTGGTTTAAGGGCTGTCAGGGCTGATCCCCACTCTGGCACTCTGAGTGCAGAAGGTGGGGGCCTGCAGAGACTTAAAATATACCTTGCCACTACAGGTACTGTTACAAAAACTTCCCCCAGAATCACAAATGCACAGATTTGGCGAGGGGTAGCTACCACCAAGTGATTTTTATCCCTGAAACTAAGGTGAACAGTTGAATTCTTCCCCAGGGGTGCCACAAGAGAGCTTGAAAGAGACAAACAAGCTGCAGTCTCCAGTAGCTGACCTCTTAATCTGAGGCCTGCACACACACACAGACAGACAGACCTCCTGTACTTTCTAGGATACAAGAATCAAATTATTACCTTAAAGCAGTGGTTCCCAAACTTTTTGGCATCACGCCCCCCTTTTGATTTTTGAGAAACCCTCACACCCCCCACCTCTTCTTTACCATCATCCAACCCCCCTTTAACAAAAAATTCAATTTGTAATTTAAAATTAAAAATGAACACAAAAACTTGGTATACAAATTATTTAAAATTAAAAATATGCACAAATAGTTTTTCTTGGCACAAAAATTTAATAAAAATGTAATTTAACATTAATAGCAGAAACAAATCGAATTTAATGTGGATAATGCTGCGTTTTCTTCATGAGTTGGGAAATCCTAGGTTTGAAAGATGAAAGTGCGCAACGCAAATTGTTTTCGACATCCAGTTGATTTGTTTTGTTTTTCATGTGACTAAACTTGAAAAGCTTTTCACAGAGGTATGTTGACGAAAATGGAAGAATAATACGTAGCGCTTCTTCGCCAACTTTTGAGTACATTGGGAAATATTTTATCCAAAATTCCTCCTAGCTTGTGTTTTCGAAATTATCTTTCGCACTTGAATCATATTTTATTTCGAGTGCTTGTTCTTGCAATGAATGTGCTTCTGGCAATGAATCAACATCAATGTTGAATGGATTGCATACTAATTTATGAATTGGGTTGCCAGAAAAGTTGTCTGGAAAATAGCAGATGAATTCGTCAGCAAGGCAGTCCAGATGAAACACAATTTTGCTCTTCACATCCTCTTTACAAACTTCTTGGAAACCTTCATTTTCAGCGAGTGATGAAAATGTCGGAAAAGACAAAAAGTTAGGCGTCTGAGCTTGTGTTCGACGCTTCCAAAGCTGGATTTTTTCCGTAAATGCTTTGATGGCATCGTGATGCGCGATAACATTCGCAGCATTGTTTCCTTGCAGCTTCAAATTGAGGTTGTTCAAAGATTCAAAAATGTCCACGAGGTATGCCAGTGAAAGTTGAAACATTTGGTCCGTAAATACATGATATAACTCTTCTTCTGTTGCTTGAGGAAATTTCCACTTTGTCTTTCAGTTTGAATAATCTTGAAAGCATGTTACCTTTGGAAAGCCATCGTACCTCCGGGTAAAACAAGAGTTTTATGATCCGTTCCCAAATCCGTGCAAAGAGCATCAAAAAGTTTCGTATTTAAAGCACTTTTCTTCACAAAATTGACAACTTTGATGGCCAAATTCAATGAGTCACGTAGGTCATCTGGAAGGGTTTTAGCAGCCAATGCTTGTCTGTGTATGACACAGTGAGTTGTGGTTACAGCTGGATTTTGTTTCTTTCACCAACGTCACAAATCCAGAGCAAGAGCCAAGCATTGCTGGAGCACTGTCTGTGCATACACCAACCAGTATTCCCCATGAAAGTCTATTTTCTTCAAAAAAGTCAGAAATCGTTTTCATAATGTCAGAAGCCTTTGATGTGGTCATCAATTCCTTCAAAAAAAGCAATTCTTCTTTCACAGTTCCATTGTTAAGGAATCAAATGTAGACAAGCAACTGACAGCATTGTGCTACATCAGTGGTATTGTTGCACTGAATTGCGAAAAAAGGAGACGCCAACACTGCCTCCCCAACTTGAAGTTTAAGATCTTTCGCCAGCTCATTGATGTGATGTTTCACGGAACTGTCAGAAAGCGAAATTTCCGATAATTTTTTCTTGCTTTCGACACCAAGCACAATATCAGCTGCTTTCATCAAGCAAGGCTTCACAAGAGTTTCTCCGATTGTGTGTGCTTTATTGGCTTTAGTGATTAGCAAACAGTTCATAAGATGCTTCTACCGTTTTGGCCAACGCTTGATGAAAAGCTCCAGTAGTTTCAAATTTTGAAGTTTAGTGGCAAAAAAACTCTTTTGGTTTCTCTGTCAAAGCACTGTGGTTCTTCGTCAAGTGTCACTTGACGACTAGGTCTCAAGGTGTCATTGCTAAGAACTGTGTGGCATGCTACGCATTGAGGATGATCAATCCCGTTTTTTTCTATGACAGTGAAGCCATACTTAATGTAGTCTTCATTGTACTTCTTCATTTTCTTAATCACAGCCATAATATATTAATTAAAAAAAATCTATAAAAATAATTTTCCTGATTTAGAATCAATTTAATGGACGCAAGCTACTTTGATAAGTTATTGCAAATGTTTATTTACTACTACTATTACGTACGGATGCGTGGTGCCTTATATATACCCCACCACCAGTAACAGCGCAAGACTGGCTACCTACTCCCATGATAGAACAGTCCCAAACACTCCCGCAAGCATGCTAGAAAGTTCAAAAAAGTTCCATTGCCTTCTACATCGTTTTTTGGCCTCCCCACCAAACGAACCAGTGCCCCTACATGTCGAAAGGCTATCTATCTATATATATTCGCATTTCATGGTATGAAATTTGAAAATTAAAAATTTTTTACGGTAGTGTCTCCAATCTTTTTACACCCAAGGTCACTTTTTAAATGTCAGGGCAAGCCCCAAGATCCCACCCCTTTCTAGAGGCCCCACTCTCTCCGTTTCCCTCCTCTCCATCATTTGCTGTTCCCAGCCCTTACTCACTCTCACTGGGTTGAGACAGGAGGTGGGGGCTTTGGGGTGGGAATGAGGGATTTGGGGGTGGGAAGGGGTGAGAGGTGCAAGCTCTGGGAGGGAATTTGGGTGCAGGAAGAGGTGGAGAAGCGGCTTCTGGCTCGGGAAGGGGGCTCCAGGCTGGGGAGTGTTGGGGTCAGGTGGAGAGTTGGGGTGCTGAGCAATCCACAGGCTTGTGGCTATGAGAGTGCAGGAGTTCAGGTTGGGGTGTATGAGGGGCTCAGGGCAGAGGGGTTGTGAGTATGATGGGCTCAGGACACAGATTTGTGATGTGTGGATGGTGCAAGAGTGTTGTGGCAGACTGAGGATGTGGGGATGCAGGAGTTTGGGGATGTGAGATGCTCAGGACAGGGGGTTCCAGTGTATGATAGGCTCAGGATTGAGGTGTGAGTGGGGCTAAAGGGGTGTTATGATGCTGTGGCCAGATGGGTGCTTGGCCCCGATTGGGGCCTTGTGGGCCAGGCTTCATTTTTAAATAAAATATGTCCAGCACAAATGTTTCAGCGTTGTCTTTATTTATGGGAGGAGCAGGGAACCTGCTTTGGGTCAGGGGTCACTGACCCACAGAAAAATAAGTCAGGGAACACACAAGTGAGATGCAAAAAAACCCAAACTCTCCTAGCCCCCCCAAACCCCACTGATGTGGCCCCAACTGAGACACCTCCCTCCCCTGGCACCCCAGCTCCATGGGAGGAGTGTAGGTAGGACTGAGGTTCAAGCCATCAGGCCAGATTAATTCTTCTGGGGTTCGAGGGTTAGTGGAATTTGTGGGCCCCTCTACACTCTGAGGTGGGACCAAAAATGAGGGATCCAGTGTGTGAGACAGGGCTGCCAGTCAGTGAGATAGGGATGAGGGTGCAGAATCTGGGTGGCAAGTTGGGGGTAGGTGTCTGGCCAGGAAGTAGGGGGCAGGAGCAGGGTCCTGGTGGGACCCTGGGCAGAGGGGGCAGGGTACTTGTGGGAGTCTGGGCATGGGGGCAGGGTACGCGTGGGTGTCTGGGCGAGGGGAGAGGACAGCTAAGCTGGTACCTGGGGGTCCCACAACCAGGTCCGGGGTCTCCAAAAGCACGTGTGCCGCTTGTTCCATGAGCTGCGTCCTGACTTTGAGCTAGCAGCTGTTTGCAATTCTTCCCCCATTTGAGCCTTTAATCAATGATTATTCAAGGAGCTGAGCCCCATGGCCCCTATTGTCTGGGGGAAATTAGCACCTTTTCAAATATCAGAGGGGTAGCCGTGTTTAGTCTGAATCTGCAAAAGCGGCGAGGAGAGCTGTGGCACCTTAGGGTACGTCTAGACTACATGCCTCTGTCGCCAGAGGCATGTAGATTAGGCTACCAGACATAGGAAAATGAAGCGGCGATTTAAATAATCGCCACTTCATTTAAATTTACATGGCTGCCGCGCTGAGCCGACAAACAGCTGATCAGCTGTTTGTCGGCTCAGCGCGATAGTCTGGACGCGCGGGTGGCGACATCAAAGGTATTTGTCGACCACCCAGGTATGCCTCCTGGGATGAGATTTACCTGGGTGGTCGACAACTCCCTTTGATGTCGCCACCCGCGTGTCCAGACTATCGCGCTGAGCCGACAAACAGCTGATCAGCTGTTTGTCGGCTCAGCGCGGCAGCCATGTAAATTTAAATGAAGCGGCGATTATTTAAATCGCCGCTTCATTTTCCTATGTCTGGTAGCCTAATCTACATGCCTCTGGCGACAGAGGCATGTAGTCTAGACGTACCCTTATAGACTAACTGAAGTGTTGGAGCATAAGCACTTCAGTTAGTCTATAAGGTGCCACAGGACTCCTCGCCGCTTTCACCTTTTCAAAGTGGCTCTGGGGCTTGTCTGTAGCCCCGGGAGGAGGGAGGGAGCACAAAACAAACAGTTAAAGATTAACTTTGGGTGAGGTAACACCAGCACGGGGCTCTTTCTTGGGGCAGGGCTGGGTCACCTCACGCCCCCCCAGGGGGGCACACCCCCCAGTTTGGGAACCTATGCCTTAAAGTGATTTATTACAAAACAAAAGATACATTTAATAAAGCAGACTTGGTTGCTAGATGTCACAGAGCAACTAAGGAAAACAAATTCAAACACGGAGACAATCTCTAGGAACAATTCTTAGATGGTAAATGGGGAAGACGGCATGGATTCTCACAGAGCAGTTGAAACCAAACCACAAAATAAAGAAAATACCCTGATCGCGACTAGATTCACTTTTTTCCTTGACTTACTCCCAGTCTTTTCTTGGTTCAGTCCACTTCCATGCCCCGAATCCCTTGGAGGCATGGTAGTCCTGCCTGGGTTTGAATCATTCTGTGTGTCTCAACTGCTGGTTTACCTCTCCCACACAAAGAAAGCAGGCAAGGTCCTTTATACAATTCACATTTCAGCATTTTATTCCTATTGGTTTTTCTGGCTTCCTGCCAACCCCCTTGCTAGCTACCTGAGTTTAACCCCTTAGTCACTGGGTGCTGGCCAGTACTCCTCCTATTCATTACAAGGGCTTATTTCAGTTTAGCTTAAATCTTAAACCAAAATGAGTATTCACGCTGTGGTTTGTACAAATTTAATTAGATTAGTTTAAAATAATCTCTTCAATTAAACCAGTGTAACTTTCTCACATAGTCAAGTCTTAGCGTATCTGTTTCTTCTATTTGTAGCTGACAAATTGATACACTATTCTCAATACACATTCTTTGAGAATAAGCTTTTTAAACAAATTAATATCCTATACTACTGAGTGACAAAAGTGCAAATAAAAATTAGCTATGATGCAATATTATTAACCAGGCTTCTGTTGTAATTTCATGGCATATCCCTTAATTCATTATATAAAGATTTTCAGGGCTTGACAAACCGCGGCGAGAGCTACTCACCAGCCCCGCACTGCGCATGTGCCAGACCGGTACTGTGCATGCGCGCAGCACCGGTGAATGGGGCGCTCGGAGCAACTGGCTGAAATCTACTCACCATGGGCGAGTAGAATCAGCGGTTTGTCGAGCCCTGAAGACTTTGATTGCCTGCTTGTGATAACACTGGCAAAGCTTCAGTTATTACCTGTGGCTACATCTACACTATGAGTTTTCTTGGCAAAAAATATGCTAATGAGGGACTCATTTGCATGAGTCATGATCTCATTTGCACATTTTCTGCCGATCCGTTTTTGCGCTGGGGTTTTTGCGCAAAAACAAGCAGTGTGGACATTTTCTTTATGCACAAAAACCCCTTTTCCCGCAAGATCTGTATGCCCCAAAAAAGGAGGTTTACTGATCTTGCAGGAAAAGGGGTTTTTCCGCAAAAAGAAAACGTCTACACTGCTTGGTTTTTGCGCAAAAACCCCAGCACAAAAATGGATTGGCAGAAAATATGCAAATGATATTGCAACTCATGCAAGTGAGTCCTTCATTAGCATACTTTTTGCTGAGAAAAAATCTTAGTGTAGACGTAGCCTGTGGGTCTTGCGCTACTGGCAGATAGTGTTAGCCTCAGAGGCTTGCTGTGGCTCTTCACACAGCCTCTCTCTTTACTAGAGGCAGGAGCCACAGCCTACTGAGCCATACTCATCACAGGCTAGTTCATAAGTTTTGGGTAAAATCCCCCTCGGGGGTCCTGGTCTCCCTTCTTGAGGCAGATTTTGAAATGTCATGGGGAGGTTTGGGGGGAGCCAAGGCCCACCCACTACTCTGGGTTCTGGCTCAGGAACCTTAAGGCAGCAGCAACAGGCAGGGTTATTGCCATTCTTAATTTGGCAGTTTTTCCCTGGGACAGTTTCCCCCAAATAATCCCTCCCAGTACCTTTCCTTTAGTACCTGCTCATCAGTGCTCTGCACACAGCACTTCCTCTCTGCTTGCCTGGAGGGAGCCCTTTTAAAATAGCACCACAGGCCTTAATTGGCTGCAGGTGTTTAATTAGCCTGTGGCTTCTAGCAAGCTCTCATTGGCCCCAGGTGCCTGCCTGATTATGCTGGATTTAGGCTTGGCCTTTTTTTAACTCAGGGAAGAGAAAGCTCTTCACCCAAGCACCTCTCCACCAGTGAGTGGCAGATGGCTGGTCTGGGTCTGTCAGGTAACCCTAATTCTTTGAGTGCAGGAATTGCGTTTGTTTTATTAATTATGTGGCTTGTCACAACTTGTTTCTGAAACACAGATTAATATAAAACAAAGGAACCCATGTTCCCCTCATGCTGATTACTGTTATTCATGTACATTTGCGCTCTGCTTGTTTTTCAGGAACTTGAAGAAATTCGCAAATGTGGAATGAAAAACTTCCGTAATATCCAGGTTGATGAAGCTAATTTATTGACTTGGCAAGGGCTTATTGTTCCTGTGAGTATAGAACACTTGTATTGTGCTTGGAAAGCATTCCACAGCACTACTTGTACCTGGTGATGATTTGTGTTGCAAGTGCAGGGGGGTGGGGGGGAAACATTCACAAATCCATAACTGTTAGAACCTGACACATGGGTGATTATTTGCTGTTATAAAACATGACTTTCATAGTATGGTTTGCTATTTTTGTTTGAAGAAAAAAATAAGATCCAGCAAATGGTTGCACTGAAAACATACATGTTGTTTACTGGTTAAAAAATAACTAGGCTTAGCAGGATTAGGGATATAAAAAAAGAGTAGTCAAATAGTCGACTATGTACATTCTTCCCCCCCCCCCCCTTCCTGCCTCTGTATCAGAGACAGCAAGGCAGGAGCTGGTGCTGGGGGGAGCTGGCTTAAAAGTCTCTTCCCCCCAGCACAGTTTCTATGGTGTGGACGGGGGAGGCAGAGGCACAGTGGGGAACCCGGCACAAGCAAGGACTGAAGCAGTTCCCACTCTTCTGTCTTTGTGGCAGGAGCCCCATCCACGGGGGGGGGGGGGTCCCAGCTCCCCACTGGGACCCCCCGCAGACAGGGGCCGCTGGGACCCAGTGCAAGCTGGGACTGAGCGAGCCTGGCTCAGTCCTGGTTCAAGCCAGATCCGGGAGCTACCCCCGCTGCAACTCGGCAGCTTAAATGTAGTAAGATCTGGGCTGCCTGCCCGTGCAGCTCTTAATACATTTAAACTGCAGAGCTGCAGCGGGGAGTAGCTCCCGGACCTAGCACAAGCTGAGACTGAGGCTTCCCCCTCATTATTGGCTACTCATGTAGTCAATAGAAATTCTGTCAAATGCTGTTTGTCCATCGAGGTCGATGAGGACCACCCAGTGTCATAAGTTTAGTTGGGGGCGGGTTCGGAGATGGCTGATTAGTCCAATCCGAGCCCGAAATTGACGGTTACAGTGGGGACATGAAAGACCGGACTGCCGACCGGAGGAAGAGAAGATACCAGCCCTGGACTTGCGAAGAAGACGTTTCTCTGCAGCATAACGCAGTCTCTTTTGTTCGTGGGCTATTGCACCATCATGTATTCGTCTGCGCCAGGCGGAACGATCATCATCAATACTCTCCCAATTTCCAGGATCTATGTTACAGTTCTTAAGGGAGGCCTTAAGGGTGTCTTTGAATCTCTTCTTTTGACCTCCAAGAGATCGCTTGCCGTGTTGTAATTCACCATAGAGCATCTTCTTGGGCAATCGATCATCAGACATGCGCACAACATGGCTAGCCCATCTGAGTTGTGCCTTGCAAAGCATGGTGTGAATGCTTGTCATATTAGCCTGTAGAAGAACATCAGTATCTGGCACTTTATGCTGCCATCTTATCTTCAGCAGTTTCCGTAGACAGTTCAGGTGGAAGTGATTCAGCTTTTTCGCATGACGACTATATACAGTCCAGGTCTCACAAGCATAGAGGAGGGTGGGCAAGACGACCACCGAGTAGACTTTTAGCTTGGTCTTAATGCCTCTTCGATTCCAAACATTAAGTTGAAGCCTTCCAAAAGCTGCACTGGCTCTGGCGATTCTAGTATTCACCTCCTCGTCGATGTTGGCTGCCTTCGATAGAGTGCTGCCAAGATATGTAAACCTGTCCACATTATCGAGCTTCTGGCCATTGACAGTGATGGATGGCTCAGTGTAGTCACAGCCAGGAGTGGGCTGATGCAGAACCTTGGTTTTTTTGGTGGAGATCGTGAGGCCGAAGCTCATGCACGCTGCGGAGAATAGATTCATGCAGTGTTGCATGCCTGCTTGCGTACCTGAGTTGAGGGCGCAGTCATCCGCAAATAGAAAGTCATGAATGGTCTCGACCTGAACCTTGGTTCTGGTCTGAAGCCTCAAGTTAAATAGCCCCCTTTGTCAAATACACAATTAGTTAATTACTAGTTTCCTAACATCCCTACTTTTTACAAGCTGACCTGATCGGTTAAAAAACAAAGCATGTTTAACTGAAGTGTCATAGTCTCCAAATGACGTCCCAATTTTATACCAGAATTTTCTCTGGGAAAAAAACCCATCTTTATAGCAAATGTTATCCTACAATTTAGAAAAATCAAATTGTCATGGAATTCCTATATTTAACATCTTAAACTAGATGAGGCTTTGAATGTGCAGATAAAAAAATGCTGTGTACAAATTTAGGAACTATAATTTTTCACAATGTAGTCTGATGTGGGGTGTCACCTTACCAAATTGGAGGGGAGCAGCCAGATCAGTGCTGCACCCATAGATGGGGGTGTTGGCCCAAAAAATGGTATAAAAGGGGGCCATGTGGGGTGTTAAATAGAAGCTTACTGACTGCTAATCCTATGTACACTAGTCATGTGATTGTATAATGTCTGTGTGTAGAGTTAGGAATCTGTGTGGATACTGAATATTTCCCTGCATGTGGTCGAGCATTTGGCAGAGCCCGGCCTATGGACATGCTAATTAGCGAGGCCCTGTGGGACAATGGCACTCAATGGGCCAAGGACACACCTAAAGAATGAGTGGTGACTCATATCTAAGGGCTGCCAGCAGGGAACACAGGGATAGGCCGCTGGCCAGGTGACCTGCGATAGCCAAGAAGAGACCAGGAAGGAGGGATAAAGAGTCCATGTGGTCGACTCCATTTGGTTCTCAGCACTTCATCCCAGAGGCAGCAGTGGGAACCTGCATCGAGAACTGGGAGATTCGATGCATGTAATGTATGATACTTTAGCAGCCTTACTCTCATGCTTTTCTTTATTGTTGTAATAAACCCTTAGATGGTAGATTCTAAAGGATTGGCTCAGCATGATTTGTGAGTAAGGTCCAGAGGGTAAATTGACCAGGGATCTGTGGCTGGTTTCTTGGAACTGGACAGAACTTGTTCGGGGTAGGTGGGATTGGGTTCTAAGACCCTCCACCGGTGTATGAGGCCCGGGGCCATCTGGGGCACGGATATTGCTGGGGTGTTGGAGGGGTTTTGCTCGTGAGGCTTCAGGCAGGCAGCTGAAGCGCTCTGTGGGACTGGTTTGGGGCCTGTTTGGAGAGGTCACCAGTCTGGGGGCTGTAAGGAGCCCCGAATTTGAGCAATTCGCCCTGAGCGGACGCCCTCGGCTGTGCCCAGAGCGGCCCGGTCCGTCACAGTGGCGTAGTTGGCAGGATCCACAGATCTTGGTCAATTGAGCTTTGGGTCAGGACCCCACGCTGTCTAAATTTGATTTGTGGTACTGAGTGTGCGGTTGGGTAAAGGGCAGCTGAAATGAGTCAGCACTAGTATGAAAGCCTAAGCAGAGAGGCTCTGAAGGATTTGTGCTCACAGAGGGGCATTGGCTTCCTACAGAAGACTACTAAGCAGCAGCTGACCATTTTGCTGCTGTGGGACAAGCTGCGGTCCAAGGAGTGGCCCCCACCAGATGCCACAGATGCGGTTGCAGAGGAAATCAAGAGGCAACAGGCAGCAAGGAAAATGGAGCTAGAACACGAGAGGGCCCTGGCAGAGATACGTGCAAAGGAGAGAGAGGCGGAGAGAGCGGCCCACGTACGGCGCATGGAGGAGAGGGCGGCAGAGAAGAGTTCCCAGCGGCGCCAACTCCAGATACTGGAGGCACAACAAAGGGTACAGCAACCTGCGAGCCCAGCCCCGCTGGCCAACAAGAGTTGGGAGAGGATCTGTCCCATCTACAGCGATAATGACAATATCGAGGAGTTTTTGGCCACCTTTGAGTGCATCTGCAATGTGAACCAGAACCCAGACGAGCAGCGCATGCCTGTCCCGATGACCAAACTGACTGGCAAGGCCAGGGAGGTATTCAATGACATGGGGGAGGAAGAAGCGTTAGACGACTGGCGATTTAAGGACTATGTACTGAAGCGGTTCAGGGTTACCCCTGAATCCCACCGGGTTAAGTTCAGGAGTTTTAGGATGTTGTGGTTGGTGTCTGCTACAGGCCACCGAATCAGGTGGATGAGGTAGATGAGGTTTTCTTTGGACAACTGAGCGAAGCTTCCAGAGCGCAGGCCCTGGTTCTCGTGGGGGACTTTAATCACCCTGACATCTATTGGGAAACCAATACGGCAGTACACAGGCAATCCAGGAAGTTTTTAGAGAATGTTGGGGATAACTTCTTGACACAAGTGCTGAAGGATCTGACCAGGGGCCGTGTGCAGCTTGACCTTCTGCTCACAAACAGGGAGGAACTAATAGGGGAAGTAGAGGTGTGTGACAACCTGGGAAGCAGTGATCATGAGATGGTAGATTTCAGGATCCTGACCAAAGGAAGAAAAGAGAGTAGTAAAATACACACCTTGGATTTCAAAAAAGCAGATTTTGACTCCCTCCGAGATCTGATGGGCAGAATCCCCTGGGATGCTAACATGAAGGGGAAAGGAGTCCAGGACAGCTGGCAGTATTTTAAAGAAGCCTTATTGAAGGCACAGAAAGAAACCATCCCGACACGTAGCAAGAGAGGCAAACATGGTAGGAGACCTGATTGGCTTACAGGGGAAATCCTTGGTGAACTTAAGCACAAAAAGGAAGCTTACAAAAAGTGGAAACTTGGACAAATGACCAGGGAGGAGTTTAAATGTATAGCTCGAATGCCGGGGGATCATCAGGAAGGCGAAAGCGCAAATGGAATTGCGACTGGCTAAGGATGTGAAGGATAACAAGAAAGGTTTCTACAGGCCTGTTAACAAGAAGAAGGTGATCAGAGAGGGTGTGCGGCCTCTAATGGATGAAGGAGGTAACCTAGTGACAGATGATGTGGGGAAAAGCTGAAGTACTCAATGCTTTCTTTGCCTCTGTATTCACGGACAAGGTCGGCTCCTGGACTTCTGCGCTAAGTGACGCAAGATGGGATGAAGATGGACAGCCCGTGGTGGGTAAAGAACAGGTTAGGAACTATTTAAACGTACACAAATCCATGGGTCCGGACTTAATGCATCCGAGGCTACTGAGGAAGTTGGCAAATGTCATTGAGGAGCCTTTGGCTATTATCTTTGAAAAGTCGTGGAGATCGGGAGAAATCCCGGATGATTGGAAAAAGGCAAATGTAGTGCCCATCTTCAAAAAAGGGAAGGAGGACAATCCAGGGAACTATAGGCCGGTCAGTCTTACCTCGGTTCCTGGAAAAATCATGGAAGGGATCCTTAAAGAATCCATTTTGAGGCACTTGGATGAGAGGAAAGTGATTAGGAATAGTCAGCATGGATTCACAAAGGGCAAGTCATGCCTTACCAATCTGATTAGCTTCTATGATGGGGTAACTAGCTCGGTGGACATGAGGAAGTCAGTGGATGTGATATACCTTGACTTTAGCAAAGCTTTTGATACGGTCTCCCACAATATTCTTGCCAGCAAGTTAAGGGAATGTGGATTGGATAAATGGATGGTAAGATGGATAGAAACCTGGCTAGAAGGCCGGGCCCAGCGGGTAGTGATCAATGGCTCGATGTCAGGATGGCGGTCGGTTTCTAGCGGAGTGCCCCAACGTTCGGTTCTAGGACCGGTTTTGTTCAATATCTTTATTAATGACCTGGCTGAGGGGATGGATTGCACCCTCAGCAAGTTTGCGGATCACACTAAGCTGGGGGGAGAGGTAGATACGCTTAAGGGCAGAGATAGGGTCCAGAGTGACTTAAACAAATTGGAGGATTGGGCCAAAAGAAATCTGATGAGGTTCAACAAGGACAAATGTAGAGTCCTGCACTTGGGACGGAAGAATCCCAAGCATAGTTACAGGCTGGGGACCAACCAGCTAAGTAGTAGTTCTGCAGAAAAGGACCTGGGGGTTACAGTGGATGAGAAGCTGGATATGAGTCAACATTGTGCCCTTGTAGCCAAGAAGGCTAATGGCATATTAGGGTGCATTAAGAGGAGCACTGCCAGCAGATCCAGAGATGTCATTATTCCCCTTTATTCGGCTCTGGTGAGGCCACATCTGGAGTACTGTGTCCAGTTCTGGGCCCCCCACTACAAAAAGGGTGTGGACGCATTAGAGAGGGTCCAGCGGAGGGTGACCAAAATGATTAGGGGGCTGGAGCATATGACTTATGAGGAGAGGCTGAGGGACTTGGGTCTGTTTAGTCTGCAGAAGCGAAGAGTGAAGGGGGATTTGAGAGCAGCCTTCAACTTCCTGAAGGGGGTTCCAAAGAGGATGGAGAGAGGCTGTTCTCAGTGGTGACAGATGGCAGAACAAGGAGCAATGGTCTCAAGTTGTGGTGGGAGAGGTCCAGGTTGGATATTAGGAAAAACTATTTCCCTAGGAGGGTGGTGAAGCACTGGGCTGGGTTCCCTAGGGAAGTAGTGGAGTCTCCATCCCTAGAGGTGTTTAAGTCTCGGCTTGACAAAGCCCTGGCTGGGTTGATTTAGTTGGGATTGGTCCTGCCTACAGCAGGGGGCTGGACTTGATGACCTTCTGAGGTCTCTTCCAGCTCTATGGTTCTATGATTCTATGAATGATTGTTCTTATATGGAATGTGCTCACAAGTTGATGGGCTTTGGTAAAAGGTGGCTGATGGTGGCAAAAGTAAATGGGAATTATGAGAAACTGCTGGATTTGGTCACCCTGGAGCAGTTTCTGAATGTGGTGCCTGACCAGGTCAGGATGGCTGTGTGTGATCGGGAGCCTGAGTCGGTCCTACGGGCTGCAGAGATTGCAGATGCCCATACCCAGAACAGGGCACGGGACCTGCACAGACCCTTGGGGACGACTCCGTACCTTTCCCCCCAGTTTAAACGGAGGGAGGGGTTCAGGAGTAGACCCGGCCCAGAATCCATCGAGGGGATGCATAGGAGCCCCGAGAGCAGGGGTGCTCTCCCCAGGGATAAGCAGGCCAAGTGCTATCACTGTGGCAGATCTGGCCACATTCGGCCTGACTCTCCAGACCTAAAGAGTGGCCCCAGGCCGGCAGCTCCCAGCCGCTCTATAAGCACCAATTCAATTACAGTGTACACACAGGCCGGGTTCTTGGACCCCAGCGAGGCCCCTGACGCCGCCCTGGGTCCAGATGTGAGCACTGCAGTGGCCAACGTTAACACTGTAACCTATGGAGGAGTGAGGGAGGGCAGTGAGCTCACCCGGTATGGCAGGACTGAGGCATGGAAGGGCAGTGAGAAGTTTATGGGGGAGGCGAAGGTCAGTGGAGTTGGATATAGGGGCTGGCGGGACACTGGCTCTGACATCACGATAGTCAAGGGGCACCTGGTGAGACCGGAGGACACGGTGCCCGGGAAAAGTGTAATGATAATGGACTTTGTCCGAATACTCGGTGAACCTGCCGGTGGCTAAAGTCCATCTCGAGTGGGGAGGCTTTAGGGGGCAGGTGTTGGTGGCTGTCCGGGACTTGATCCTGGCTGAGGTCTTGGTGGGGAATAACATAGTGGATGTACCTCACCAAGGTAATGGAGTAACCGGGCTGTGGAAGGAGGACAGGCCTGAAGCAGGTGGCCGGGGGTCTGTGAGGGAGGGTTTGATGGGCCTGTCTGATGCCTCAGAGGTGAGGCTGGAATCAGAACCAGGACAGGAAGAGCCCAGAAATCTGGGGCAGTCTGGAGTGGCTGGCCAGAGCGGAGTTGTAGCTAAGGAAAAACATACAGTTCTGGAGGGGGAGGAGTTGGTGACTGGTGAGGTTTGTGGAATTGAACCTGCACGAGGTGAAAAGGAGTGGTGTGAAGCACCGTGTGTGCGAGCGGGCGATTTGGCTGGTGGAAGTAGCAGTGGGTCAGTGAAGGAAGCTGCCTCAGTTGCTAGCTGGGTGCCTAAGAATAGTCAGAAATACGGGGAAAAAGGAGAGATTCTCTCTAGGCCTCCAGCTGCGTGTGGCAGTGGCCGGCCTGTGGGGAAAGGGTTTCCACCCAGTCCGTTGTCTGAGGAAGGTGCCCCGCGGCCTGTGATGGCTGAGAGTGTTGTTGGTGCCTCAAAGCTAGGTCTGGATACAGCTGAGGCCCGGAAAGGGGGTGGCCCACGGTTTGTGTCTGCTGGGGAGGAGGATGCTGTGACTCGGGTAGACCCAGTCAGTGTTTGGCCAGAACCCCAGAAATCAGACAGTGGTGACCCTGATATTGTGCCTGATGCTGCTGTGTTGCTGGAAGAGGGGGGAGCGACTCTGTGGGACCAGGGTGACCCCTTAGCCCAGGCACAGGGAGAGAATGAGGGACTGTTAACTCTGGAGTCTGTCTGTGTGCCTGAGAGGGGATTGTCTGTGAATCCACCGGAGGGGCCAGAGATGACTCGGGGAGTAAGGGAATTGCAGGAGGAGTTGGTTGGGGCTCAGCAGGGCAATGCTGCTGCAGAGCCAGGGAAGGGTGAACTGCTGCTTAAGGAAGCTCATAGGGAGGAGAGTCCTGGCAGTGCTTGTAGCAAGCAGGTTGCAGTAACTGAGGGAAGTGACAATGCCTGGCTTGGAGAAGGCATTCAGGGGAAAGCTCTGCCTGTAAAAGGCAGTGGCTTGTTGTGTGAGGCACTTGTTCTGGTGCCTGACAGACAGAATTTGTCTGTTAGCAGTGACTCCACTGACTTGGGTTTAGGGAAACCCAGTGTGGATGGTGTTGGAAAGGTCTCAGAGGGACTGAGGGTTGTTCCAGATGAGGCAGGAACATCCAGAGAACTGGAGCAGGCTGCTAACCCAGTGACTGTGTGTGACCAGCTTGCTGGGAAGTCAGTGTGTGTGGGACAGGATTGTTCCCAGGTGAATGAGGAGAGTGGGAAGTTAGTGTCTCAGATTCAGGAGGAGGACTGTGTAGCTAAGTATGCAGAGCAGAACGGCTGTGTGGTCACTCTCCCTAGGAGGCAGGAGATGGCAGTTATGCTCCCATCTCTGGACACGGTGGACACTCATACTCAATCAGGGAAGCTGATATCTGGTTCCATGTGGAAAGAGAGGTTGGAGATGGACAGAGGAGAGACTTGGGAGTCTACAGCTCACTGCTGTTACCCCACTGAGTGGGGGAAGGGGGAGAATTCCAGGGCCATTGTGAGCCAGGGAGTCACGCCCAGCCAGCCCATTGTCTTGGTCAGGCCAGAGCTTTCAGGCCTGGAGCCCAGAGGACAAGGGGGAGGGGGAGGGGCAGGACTTGCTTTGGCCAAGAAGATTTGCAGTTTAAACCTGAAGGGCCAAAACTGCAATGGTGTGGGGCCAGAGAAGGGGCCTGATGGAGAATGTTAATATACACCTGAGATAGGATTGTTCTTGTTACTGATGTTAACCTTTGTACCCAATGTGCTGCGGTTACCTAGAATTGTAAGGATGTATGCTGTGCCTGATCTTATGGAAACACCTTGTAACCTGTCAGGAAATGTGCCCAGTGACAGACTGTATGTAAAAGGACATTGTGATGTTGATATTTCATAGTTAATGCTTGTAACTGGTCTTGGAACTTCATACAGGGCAAGGAAGGTTCCAGCCAGACGGTGCTGCATGATAAGGGAAACTGAGGCACACCACCATTTTGTTTTCATGGATAAGTGCAAAAATGCCTACACTATTTGGGATGAGAATACCTGCATTCACACAATGTTAATTGTGGTTCAGAGAGTTGCCAGAGCTGGCCTGGATAAATTCACTACTTTCTTCAGCTCTGGGCAAAATCACCTGACACACATGGGGATCATGCTACAAAGGCAGATCCAATTAGTTCTGGGTTTTACCAAGTTTTACCTTGGGATTCTAAGACAGTGCAAGGATGTGCTTGTCGCCATGACAGACCTTGCAGTAATGAATCCTATTTTAGGCAAACTGGGCTCTCATACACTGATCCTGCTCTGTACTGTTGTTTCTAACATTGGGTTAGAACATGTGATGAGACAGAGCCAAAACATGGGGAGGCCTATGATGCCCTCAGTGATGTTACTGGCATCACCTCCTGCATCAATTTTGCATTGGGGGTGTCATGTTACCAAATTTGAGGGAAGCAGTCAGATCACTGCTGCACCCATAGATGGGGGTGTTGGCCCCAAAAATGGTATAAAAGGGGGCCATGTGGGGTGTTGAATAGAAGCTTACTGACTGCTAATCCTATGTACGCTAGTCATGTGATTGTATAATGTCTGTGTGTAGAGTTAGGAATCTGTAATCTGTGTGGATACTGAATATTTCCCTGCATGTGGTTGAGCATTGGGCAGAGCCCGGCCTATGGACATGCTAATTAGCGAGGCCCTGTGGGACAATGGCACTCAATGGGCCAAGGACACACCTAAAGAATGAGGGCTGACACCTGAGGGCTGCCAGCAAGGAACACAGGGATAGGCCGCTGGCCAGGTGACCTGCTGCAGCCAAGAAGAGACCAGGAAGGATGTATAAAGAGTCCATATGGTCGACTCCATCTTGGTACTCAGCTCAGCACTTCATCCCAGAGGCAGCAGTGCAGGGATCGAAGAGCCGGAAAGAACTGTGGACCCATCCTGATGCTAGGATGCGCAACAAGGACTTTTAAGCCAGCAGCTGCTAGAACCTGCATCAAGAACTGGGAGATTTGATGCATGTAATGTATGATACTTTAGCAACCTTACTCTCATGCTTTTCTTTCTGGTAGTAATAAACCTTTAGATGTTAGATGCTATAGGATTGGCTCAGCATGATTTGTGGGTAAGATCCAGAGGGTAAATTGACCAGGGATCTGTGGCTGGTTTCCTGGAACCGGACAGAACTTGTTCGGGGTAGGTGGGATTGGGTTCTAAGACCCCCCTGCCTGTGTATGAGGCCCGGGGCCATCTGGGGCACGGATATTGCTGGGGTGTCGGAGGGGTTTTGCTCGGGAGGCTTCAGGCAGGCAGCTGAAGCGCTCTGTGGGATTGGTTTGGGGCCTGTTTGGAGAGGTCACCAGTCTGGGGACTGTAAGGAGCCCCGAATTTGAGCAATTCGCCCTGAATGGACGCCCTCAGCTGTGCCCAGTGCGGCCCGGTCCGTCACATGGGGAAGTTAGAATTTAGTGTATATATGAGGGGTAAGGTTTTCAAAACCACTTGCAGATTTCTTTTTCCTGAAACATAGTGCCTAAGTTAATTAGGCACTTTTGAAAATTTTACCTGTTCTCAAAGGCATAATACATTTAAAATGACATTTTTACGGCTGTGTATACTTCAAAACAAACACTATTGTAAGGTGACTTGAGCATTTAAGTTGCTTAACCATTGCTTAGTACCAGCTTAGTTTGGGCGGGGGGGGAAGAGACCAAGGTTTGTGGTGGTAGTCTGTAATTCTGGGGTCACACAACAACATGTAAAGAATATTGTGTTTTGAAGCAGCTAGACTAAGGTTTTGTCTACACTGCCCACAGCTTTCACAGTGTTGCATAAATTGCAAGGTTTCGTCCCCTTGGAGGCTAGTCTGATTTACCCCAAGAAGAGAGTCACACTTTCAGGCTGGGTCCAACTCAAGTTTATTGGTTGCAACCACGGTACGGCTAAGGAACTCAATGTTCAAATCAGAGCCGACCCCCAACATCTCATATGCAGGGGTTTTTATAGGGTTCACATCCTTCCTGGTTTAGGTGCCTTAACATGATAGGTTACTTCATTTTTGACGTTTAGCATTCCTATAGGTCAGGTTAATTTTCCCAATGAGGTTAAATACAATGCCTACTTGCTGACTTTGTGGTTACAGCTGTGTTACATTCATTCATTTTTGCTGAACAATGGGCAAGCCATACTTCCCTTTTTCCTTTCCTGCTTGAGCCGGTCACAAGTTTAAAGGATGTGGAATCTATCCATATCTCTACTTAACAGAAGACTGGTTTCACTTCCCCTCGTCTCCTTATTATAAGTTATTACCTGTGACAGGCCCTGACCTTTGTCATGTCTTACTCCTATACAAATAGCAAATATATCTAAGCATTAAGCAATGTATATATATTGTACGTGCCCCTCATAGGGGAATCAATGGCTCCGGGGGATTTGACTTCCCTTTTACACATCAACAGGTCTGCCCCCCTGACAAGTTTTGCCTGGGCAAGTGTCAGGGGGAATGGTCAGTTGTCAGCAGGAGTGCTGTCCTGTAAACAATGCAAATCCCGCTTTTAGCGAGTGGGAGTAGTTTGTTGGCAAAAGTGCGGACAGAGTTTACACTGTATCAACTCAGCCATTTTGCTAAAAGCTGTGTAGTGTTGACAAAACCTAAGCAGATATAAAAGGTCTAAGGCTGTGTGTGTGATGGCACTTAGATCGTGCTAGTGCATCTGATTTTACAATTTTGAAATGGTTCCTGCTAATTTGGTGTAAACAGTTTGCCTGCCTATTATGACTTACTGCCATAACTGTTTTAATACTGTTATTACTATTATTGTAGCCAGGCAAACCATATTTACCTCACTTTAGCAGGATTAATTTTTACATTGTTTTAAAACAGCTCTACTAGTATACTTTTTATGCCAGGATCAGTGGGCCTAAACAACAGGTCTTAAACTGGTGCAGGAAATACAAAAATAACTGAGTCCATAACAGCGTTCCCTGTAAGCTAAGGTTTGGGCTGCTGCTCAGAAGAAATTCAAATGCTGCCCAGCTGATTAGCAGAGTGCCCACAGCTAGGTTTTGTGTTTCTATTGGTAGTGCATATTCACATGTGCCTTGGTAAACTGACAAATTTATTCTGCACGTGGGTGGAAAAGATTAGAGGGAACATTGGTCCATAATAAGGTGTGCTGTGGCATCAGAGTTCACTATCCACACTATTTAAAACCGTTGACTAAAGATAATGGAGAAAAGGTGGAAATACATGGGGTATTTGTGGGAAAACCTGCCCATTAATTTCATTTGACATAATTTTAAAAAAAAATCTAGTCTCACTACTTTAAAATGCTCAGTGCAAAACAATTTGGTCTAGGTTTTAAAGATTGGGCATTTTAAATTAGGCTCTTAGTGCTAGGTTTTAAAATTCTCAGCACCTCTGGAAAAACAGGCCACTTATTTATGCATTTAGGTAACTAAATTTAGGCATCCACTTTTAAAAACCTTGTCCGGAGTTTTGTATTCTCGAAAGAGGAGTATGAATAGGCAACTTTTGGACTTGTTTACTAAAATATTCCCCAGGGCTGGCAGCTAGGGCACTCCTGGCCCCGCTCCTGGGGAGTCCCCTGCCACCCCTGTCCACACACACCCCTCGCCAAGTTCTCCGCAGACAGAGGCTGCGCTGGCATCCTGTCTCTTCTCACGCCCCCCCCCTGTTGGCTGCTGCCTCCCTATTCTATACTCACTTTCCTGAATGAGCAGCTGCATCTAGTCTGTGGGAAGGAGGGTTGGGCTACTTGGACATCAATGCTGCCTTTTGGTTGGGTGCACTAGAAAGCTGGAGAGAAACCTAATTGCCTTTCTACATCAGCTCTGCAGTGCTTCTGGCTTTGTTAGTTGAAAGCCACTCCTGAACATGGATAATGTGTGCTACATCAAGATTCTTGCTGATCCTTTGGATTTGAAACACTGTAGAATGACAAGTTTAAAGTTAAATCTGTCTTATCTTACTCATGCAAATAATCCATTGGAGTCTTTTGTGCCTCTCTTGTGAATAAAGTAAGCAAGATTGACCTTTAGGAAAATAAATTTCTATTAGTAATATATTTTTTATAAAACACTGTGGTTTTTGTACAGCATTTTATTGCTATGGCATTTTTCCTAACCAATATAAAGCTGTGTGCACTTTTCTTTTTAAATAAAAATACTCTATGGTGATCTATTCCTTAAAAATCAAACAAAACAAAAAAATCCCATCCCCACTAAAATGTGTTAAAAATCAAGTGTCTGTTTTAAACAAAGATTTCTGCTCATTAAGACTTGAATTTGGAATACTTTCCTCTACAAAGGTTCATGACATCACAAACAGCAAAGACAATATTGCAGGGAACAGCATCCCAAAGACAGCTTTAGGTTTTTATGTGCTTTTGCTGGATAAACAGAATGTTGAGCTTATTGTTTTGGCCTGATCATGAGGAAATTATTTTAAAACAAATTTTGTCACTGAATCTACACGTATTAAGGATCTTAAGTTTTTGTATGTATTCAAAAAGCATTTCATGTCACAATTTAAAGGGCAAGCAGAATATAAATATTCCTCTCCGTTCTTTGCTTAACTGGTCTAGAATTGTCTGAAATCCAGTATTTCAACTAAATTTGACTATTTTTGATTGTCCAGTTCTCCATTTTTAATCTCCCTTCTAGCCAACCCTTCTCCGCAGCTTTGTAGAAGTGTTGATTAATATTCAATTGAGAATTTCTGGCATATACAGTAGGCAAGCTTCTTCTTTGATATTTTGTGTAGTGTTCAGTCTTGGTTGTTGTAGAGGGGACAGTTCTAAAAGTAGCCCAGCCTGCTGTATTTGTCCCTAGAACATTGTTTAAGAAATAGGCAGTCATCCAATTATGAAACAAGTCAAAGGCAGCTTGTTACCTTGCATTTTTCCTCTGCAGATGTGTCAATTTTTTACTTTGCTTGTTTTACATTACTTATAACAGAACATTAATTTCAGAAAAACTTGCAGGATAAGATGGTTTCATATTCTATACATTGAAACATTTATGCATCTTACTGAACTTCTATACTAAGTTTTGTTTCAATTTCAACATATTGTGGCAAAGTTCTGGCCATGCCCTGTGGTTCTTGTGCTACTGGCAGATAATAGCCTCAGAGACTTGCTGTGTTCCTATACACACCCTCTTTCTCTTTACAGGAAGCAGGGTCCACAGCTTAGTGAGCCATACTCCTCATAGGCCAGTCCATGGTTTTGGGGTGAAAACCCCTTGATAGTCCTGGTCTCCCTTCTTGGGACAGGCTCTATGTTGGTGGGGGGGAAAGTTTGGGGGTAACCTGGGCCCGCCCACTACTCTGGGTTCTGGCCCAGGGCCCCTAAAGTAGCAGCAGTAGTCAAGGTTGTTTTCCTTCTGATTTGGCAGTTTTTACCCTGGGCCACTGCCCCCAAACAACCCCTCCAAAATGTCCCTCTGCTACGGGTTAACCAGCTCTCAGCTCACACACAGCTTCTTGTTCCTCCCTTTTCTCCTTCCGATCCATCCAATTTGTCTTCCCCCTCTCCTTACCTAGGGGTATGCTGACCATATAGCCCCCAAAATCCAGGACAGTCCCAGATTTCAGTCTCCTGTCCTGGTGCCCCCCAAACCCCTGAAACAGTCCTGGAAACATCAGCGCAGCTAGAAGTGCTGCATGGCTGCTGTTTCCCTCCCCGTGCTGTTCTTACTAGGTTTGAAAGGCAGAGAGGCAGAACAGCTGTATCTGGGAATCAGTTGATTCCCAGTCTGGCTGCAGCTCTGCTCTTTAAACTTAGTAAGAGCCACCTGGGTAGTCTTAGACTTAAACGGCAGAGCCAGCACTCTGCACAAACTGGGGTCAGCTGATTTCAAGCTCAGCTGGCCCTGTCCCACCCAGCTCTGCCACTTGATTCTTGCTAAGTTTAAAGGGCAGAGCAGCAGCCAGGTGGGAATGAGCTCATTGCCTCTGCATTTTAAACCTAGTAAGACCCATGGGTCTTAGAATTAAAAGGCAGAGCTGTGTGGGACGGAGACTCCCAGGTACTAGCCGAGCTGCTCCTGCTGCCCCTGGCCATACCCCCACCAGCACCCTGCTCCTGCTCCCTCCCTCCTGGCCAGACACCTACCCCCAGCTTGCTCCTGTACCCTACTTCCCACCCAGATTCTGCACCTCCATCCCTATCCCACTCACTGGCAGCCCTGTCCCGCATGCTGGATCCCTCATTTTTGGCCCCACCTCAGAGCGTAGAGGAGCCCACAAAATCCACTAACGCTGGAACCCAGAAGAGTTAATCTGGCCTGAGGCCTTGAACCTTAGTCTTAAATTATTTATCTTAAATTAATAAAAGGTGGGCAGGGGGAGGGAGCTCATAACTTGGAGGGGGAGAGGGGCTTGGAGTGGCATGTGGGGTGACTAGATGTGCCACCTCAGGGGAGTGGGCAGGAGGGGGAGCTGAAGCGGGGTCAGGGATGGCAGGAGGAGGGGGCATGAGCATTGCTTGGGGAAGGAGCAGAGGCATTGCAGGGGGGCAGGAGGGTAGTAGGCAGCAGGAGCAACAGCATAGAATCATAGAACCATAGAACTGGAAGAGACCTCCGAAGCTCATCAAGTCCAGCCCCCTGCTCTAGGCAGGACCAATCCCAACTAAATCAACCCAGCCAGGGCTTTGTCAAGCCAAGACTTAAACACCTCTAGGGATGGAGACTCCACTACTTCCCTAGGTAACCCATCCCAGTGCTTCACCACCCTCCTAGGGAAATAGTTTTTCCTAATATCCAACCTGGACCTCTCCCACCACAACTTGAGACCATTGCTCCTTGTTCTGCCATCTGTCACCACTGAGAACAGCCTCTCTCCATCCTCTTTGGAACCTCCCTTCAGGAAGTTGAAGGCTGCTCTCAAATCCCCCTTCACTCTTCGCTTCTGCAGACTAAACAGACCCAAGTCCCTCAGCCTCTCCTCGTAGGTCATATGCTCCAGCCCCCTAATCATTTTGGTTGCCCTCCGCTGGACCCTCTCCAATGCGTCCACATCCTTGCTATAGGGGTGTGACGGCGCGTTGGGGGTTCCCCGTCTCCTGCACCCCGAAATGGCACAAACAGACTGCACCAGCCAGTGGAATTGAGGGTGGTTTATTGCCTCTCCAGGATACAGCATAGCACAGATGTAATCTGGTCACAGGAACTGGGCTAGGATGCCTCAGGCCCCCTTGAGATGGGGGAGACTGGGCCCCTAAACTCCAGCTCCTCTCCCTAGGCTGTCTCATCCATGCCCTCCGACAGCCAGCAACCAACTCCCTCACTTCCAGCCCTGCCCCCCAGCCAAGGCAGCATTCCACCTTCCTTTGTTCCTCTCCATGGGGGGTGTCTGGCCACTGGTTTGCATAGTGACTCATCCTGTTTTGCTGGGTCGTGGTACCCACGGCAGCCAGTGGGGGTTCCCCCAGAGCCAGCAGCATAGAAACCAGCCAGGTACCCCCACTACGTCACAGTTCTCCCCCCTCCGAGAGCGAACTGAGCAGGGTCACTCCGCTCGTGACCTAGGGAAGTTCGGGTCCTCTGCGTGGGAACCCGCCCTGGGGACATGGGTGCTCCCCTTGACTCAGGCCGGCCGTGGCGAGGCCCCACATGAGCTGGCTTCCCTCTGTCCACTCGCCGCCCCGCTCCAGGGTGACTGGCCCAGGCCTGTCCTCGGGGGTCACACCCACCCTTCCGCTGGCCTTGATCTCTGGCCGGGGTCTCTCGGGCCAGGGCCATGAGCCCAGTGAGCTTCCACCCCCGATGCTCCATCCAGGGAGGACTTCCCCTCCCATAACTCTCTCAGCAAGCCCAGAGGGTCCTCTATCTGGGGTAGAGACCCCCAAGCCGCTTTCCTCCTGTCTTGGGCCTTCCCGCCCCTCTGGCAGGAGTCACAGGACCGGCAGTACCGCTGCACGGCTGTAAAGATTCCCGGCCAATAGAAGTGCTGGAGCAGCTTCAGCCGGGTGCTCCGGATCCCCCGGTGGCCCCCAACGGGGACATCGTGGGCCAAATACAGCAGCTTGAGGCGATACTTTCGGGGGACGACCAGCTGCCGCTGGACACCCCATGCCCTCGCCTTCCTGGGGGGGAGCCACTCACGGAACAGGAGCCCACGCTCCCGCAGGAATCTCTCCTGGCCACCTCTCCCCCGGGGCTGAGCTGCATGGAGGCCAGCCTGGTCCCTCAGCCTCTGCAAGGAGGGGTCTGCCTGCACCTCAGCCTGGAATTCAGCTGCTGAGGCAGGGATCGGGACCTGTCCCCCACCTCTGCCTAGGTCCGGAGTCCCAGCCTGGCTGGACCCCGCGTCCACTGGGATGGGACCCTGAGGACGCTGCCAGGAGTCCTTCCCTGGACCCAGGTTGTCAGCCCCCCGCTGGCTCTGGCTCCGGGTAGTGACTAGAGCCCGCTGGGATTCATGGGGCCACTCCTCTAGGTCGTTCCCCATCAGCACCTCGGTGGGCAAGTGCGGGTGCACCCCCACTTCCTTGAGGCCTTCCTTCGCCCCCCATTTCAGATGCACCCTGGCTACAGGCACCTTAAACGGGGACCCGTCTATGCCCTTCAGGGTCAGCTGCGCGTGGGGTAGTATCCGCTCCTGGGCCACTATGTCAGATCGGGCCAGAGTCACCTCCGCCCCCGTGTCCCAGAAGCCCGTCACCTTCCTACCATCCACCTCCAGGGGTATGAGGCACTCGCTCCGCAGGGGCCGTCCTGCCCCCACCCGGTACACGGAGGAATCCGCCTCCTGAGAATCAGACCTCCCAGGGGAGGTGCACTGAGCATCCTTCCCCTCTCTCTGAGCTGAGGTTTGCCTGCCAGCCCCTGCCTCTGGGGCAGCCTGCCCTTCCTCCCGCCCCAGCCAGTTAACCCTGGACAGTCCCCGGTCCTGGGACCTGGTGCACTGAGCCCTCTTGTGGCCTTTTTGCCCACAGCGATGGCAAGTTAGGATTTGGGCTGTCTCTGTCCAGGCCCTGGCTGGTTCTCTGGGGCGCAGACGACCTGTTCCTTGGTCTCGCCTCGTAGTTGACTCCCTCCGTCGCTCAGCCGAGATCCAGTCTCTGTGCGGTTCCCTTTCTCTCCGGGACTCCCGTTCACACCCGGACCGGCTCTCCGTGAACTCATCCGCCAGTCTCCCGGCCTCCTGGGGGTTCTCTGGTCTCCGGTCCTTGAGCCACAGCCTCAGTTTGGGTGGGCACGCTTCATAGAACTGCTCCATCATGACCAGCTTGAGCAGCTCCTCTGCGGTCTGGGCTCCGACTCCAGACACCCACTTGCGGCAGTATTGCGCCAGGTGGGAGGCCAGGTCCACATAGGTCTCCCGTGGCCCTTTCTGTACCCCCCGGAACTTCTTCCTGTACATCTCGGGGGTCAGCCCGAACTTGTGCAGCAGGGCCTCCTTGACTCGCTTGTAATCCCCGGGCTGTAGGTCCTCCAGCTGACTGAGCACTCCGGCCGCCTCCTGGCTCAGTGCGGGGATGAGCTCCTGCAGCCAGTCAGCTGGGGGAACCCGTTGCAGTCCACAGGCCCTCTCAAAGGAGCTGAGGAACCCGTCTATGTCACCCATGTCCTTCAATTGGGCCACCACGAGCCTCTCCAAGTGGCTGGCAGCCCTGGGACCTTGGGGCCCATCCGCACTTGGCGCAGCCGGTGCCCCGCCGGTTCTCCGCTCTGCCATGGCCAGCTCATGCTGCCGCTGCCTCTCTCGGTCCTGGCGCTCCTTCTCTCGATCTTGGCGCTCCCTCTCTCGGTCCTGGCGCTCCTTCTCTCGGTCCTCTACTTCCAATTCCCTGATCCGCAGCTGGATCTCCAGGCGCCGCAGCTCCGCTGGGCTGGCCCCTGCCCTAGATGGGCTACGGCTTGCAGGCCTCCCGGGAGACGCTGTCTCATCTCTCCGGTGGGTTCCAGCGCTCCTCCCCCTCTCTGAGCCTGACACACTCTCAGGGGGGGTCTGGCTGCTTCCCCTGGGGACAAGATCCTGGCCCTGTGGCTGGTCATTATCTTCCAGCTGGGCAATCAGCTGGGCCTTGGTTGCTTTCTGCACAGGCAAGCCCCTCTCTCTGCACAGCCCCACCAGCTCTGCCTTCAAGAGTCGGGCGTAGGCCATCTGCCCGCTGGGCCCCTCGGTGCAGACTCACCAGTCTAGTGCTGCAGCGCCCCACGATTCCCAGGAACCGCTTCGCTCTGTCTCCAGCACGCCTGGCTCCAGGGCTCTTGCTTCTACTGCGCCTTGTCGCTTGCCGCTGGAAGCTCCATCCACGGGGTGCAGTGCATCCCACTCCTGACACCAGTGTGACGGCGCGTTGGGGGTTCCCCGTCTCCTGCACCCCGAAATGGCACAAACAGACTGCACCAGCCAGTGGAATTGAGGGTGGTTTATTGCCTCTCCAGGATACAGCATAGCACAGATGTAATCTGGTCACAGGAACTGGGCTAGGATGCCTCAGGCCCCCTTGAGATGGGGGAGACTGGGCCCCTAAACTCCAGCTCCTCTCCCTAGGCTGTCTCATCCATGCCCTCCGACAGCCAGCAACCAACTCCCTCACTTCCAGCCCTGCCCCCCAGCCAAGGCAGCATTCCACCTTCCTTTGTTCCTCTCCATGGGGGGTGTCTGGCCACTGGTTTGCATAGTGACTCATCCTGTTTTGCTGGGTCGTGGTACCCACGGCAGCCAGTGGGGGTTCCCCCAGAGCCAGCAGCATAGAAACCAGCCAGGTACCCCCACTACGTCACAAGGGGGGGCCCAGAACTGGACGCAACACTCCAGATGTGGCCTCACCAGAGCCGAATAAAGGGGAATAATCACTTCCCTTGATCTGCTGGCAATGCTCCTCCTAATGCAACCTAATATGTCATTAGCTTTCTTGGCTACAAGGGCACACTGTTGACTCATATCCAGCTTCTCATCCACTGTAATCCCCAGGTCCTTTTCTGCAGAACTATTACTTATCTAGTCGGTCCCCAGCCTGTAACAATGCTTGGGATTCTTTCGTCCCAAGTTGCAGAACTCTACACTTGTCCTTGTTGAACCTCATCAGATTTCTTTTGGCCCAATCCTCTAATCTGTCTAGGTCACGCTGGATCCTATCCCTGCTCCCTAGCGTATCCACCTCTCCCCCAGCTTAGTGTCATCCGTAAACTTGCTGAGGGTGCAATCCAGCTTCTTATCCAGGTCATTAATAAAGATGTTGAACAAAACCAGGCCTAGAACCGATCCTTGGGGTACTCTGCTAGAAACCGACCCCCAACCTGACATCGAGCCGTTGATCACTACGCACTGGGCCCAACAGTCTAGCCAGCTTTCTATCCATCCTACAGTCCATTTATCTAATTCATGCTTCCTTAACTTGCTGTCAAGAACATTGTGGGAGACCGTATCAAAAGCTTTGCTTAAGTCAAGGTATATCACATCCACCGATTCTCCCATATCCACAGAGCCAGTTACCTCATCCTAGAAGCTAATCAGATTGGTCAGGCGTGACTTGTCTTTAGTGAATCCATGTTGACTATTCCTGATCACTTTCCTCTCTTCAAAATGGATTCCTTGAGGATCCCCTCCATGATTTCTCCAGGGACTGAGGTAAGGCTGACCGGCCTATAGTTCCCTGGATTGTCCTTCTTCCCTTTTTTAAAGATGGGCAATACATTTGCCTTTTTCCAATCATCTGGGATCTCTCCTGATCTGCATGAGTTTTCAAAGATAATGGCCATAGGCTCTGCAGTGACATTTGCCGGTACCCTTAGATGTATTAAATCTGGACCCATGGATTTGTGTATGTTTAGCTTTTCTAATTAGTTCCTAACCTGTTCTTTCTCCACCAAGGGCTGTCCACCTCCTTCCCATACTGCGTTGCCTAGTACATTAGTCTGGGAGCTGACCTTGTCTGTGAAGACAGAGGCACAGAAAGCATTGAGTACTTCAGCTTATCCCACATCATCTGTCACTAGGTTACCTCCCTCATCCAGTAAGGGCCCCGCACCCTCTGATCACCCTCTTATTGGTAACATGCCTGTAGAAACCTTTCTTATTACCCTTCACATCCCTTGCCAGCTGCAATTCCAATTGTGCTTTTGCCTTCCTGATAACTCCCCTGCATTCTCAAGCAATGTATTTATACTCCTCCTCGTCATCTGTCCACGTTTCCACTTCTTGTAAGCTTCCTTTTTGTGTTTAAGCTCACCAAGGATTTCCCCGGTAAGCCAATCTGGTCGCCTACCATATTTGCTTTTCTTACTGCGCATCAGGATGGTTTCTTCCTGTGCCTTCAATAAGGCTTCTTTAAAATACTGCCAGCTCTCCTGGACTCCTTTCCTCTTCATGTTACCATCCCAGGGAATCCTGCCCATCAGTTCTCTGAGGGAGTCAGTCTGCTCTTCTGAAGTCCAGGGTGTGTATTTTGCTATTCTCCTTTCTTCCTTTGGTCAGGATCCTGAAATCTACCATCTCATGATCACTGCTTCCCAGGTTGTCACCCACCTCTACTTCCCCTACTAGTTCCTCCCTGTTTGTGAACAGCAGGTCCAGCTGCGCATGGCCCCATGTCAGTTCCTTCAGTACTTGTACCAGGAAGTTATCCCCAACATTCTCCAAAAACTTCCCGGATTGCCTGTGTACTGCTGTATTGGTCTCCTAACAGATGTCAGGGTGATTCAAGTGCCCCATGAGAACCAGGGCCTGTGATCCGGAAGCTTCTGTCAGTTGTCTGAAGAAAGCCTCGTCTAGCTCATCCACCTGATCTGGTGGTCTATAGTAGACACCAACCACAACATCACCCATGTTGCTTCCACCTCTAAACTTTTAACCCAGAGACTCTCAACAGGCTTTTCTCCCTCTATATACTGGAGCTCTGAGCAATCATACTGTTCTCTTACGTATAGTGCAACTCCTCCTCCTTTCCTCCCCTGCCTGTTCTTCCTGAACAGTTTATACCCTTCCATGACAGTGCTCCAGTCATGTGAGTCATCCCACCAAATCTCCGTTATTCCAATCAAACCATAGTTCTTTGACTGGGCCAGGGCTTCTAATTGTTCCTGTTGGTTTCCCAGGCTTCTTGCATTCATGTACAAACACCTTAGATAACCAGGTCATTGCCCTACCTTCTCCATTTAAATTAGGGGTCCTCCTTTGTTGCTCCTTCTTCCTTGTGTTTCTTCCCGGTATCCGACTTCCTCACTTACCTCAGGGTTTTGGTCACCGTCCCCCAACGAACCTAGTTTAAAGCCCTCCTCACTAGGTTTGCAAGCCTGCCCGTGAAGATGCTCTTCCCTCTCTTGGTTAGGTGGATCCCATCTCTTCCTAACAATCCTTGTGCCTGGAACAGAGTCCCATGGTCGAAGAAACCAAAGCCCCCTCTGCAATACCACCTGCGCAACCACGCATTTACGTCCTCAATTCGACGATCCCTACCCGGACCTTTTCCTTCAACAGGGAGGATGGACGAGAACACCACTTGCACTTCAAATTCCTTGATCCTTCTTCTCAGGGCTACATAATCTGCAGTGACCCGCTCAAGGTCATTCCTGGCCGTATCGTTAGTTCCCACATGGAGAAGCAGGAAGGGTTAGCGATCCGAAGGTTTGATCAGTTTTGGAAGACTCTTGGTCACATCCTGAACTTGAGCTCCCGGTAAGCAGCACACTTCTCGAGATTGCAGGTCTGGATGGCAGATGGATGACTCAGTCCGTCTTAGGAGGGAGTCCCGATCACCACCACCCATTGTCATCTTTGGGGGGGGGGTGGCCGTGGAACCCCCATTCCTAGGACTACGCATCCCATGCCTTCTGGTAGATGGGGGTCTCCTTCTGATCTCTTCCCTGAGAGGTCCCTGCCAAAGCATTCTCCACTGCAGTGCCTGTGCAGAGAGTCTGAAAGTTGTTACTTACCTCTACAGGAATGGGGGATACCTGATTTGGTTGCCTTCTTCTAGAGGTTACATCAGTAGTCTCCAACCTTTTTACACCCAAGATCACTTTTTAAATCTCAGAACAGGCGAAGATCTACCGCCCCGCCCCTTCCTTGAAGCCCCGCCCTCTCTCTTCTCCTCCTGTCCGTCACTTGCTATCCCCAGCCCTTACTTACTCTGATAAACAGTTTATTTTTAAATTATGCGATATATAAAATTAAAATCAGGTGTTTATAGTTATGAAAGAAATGGTCTGTTTTTATTCATGCTATTTAAATCTGAAATGAAGCATTTAGAATTATACATTTTGTGGGGACAGTTCTGCGGCTGGGGGTAGGGGAGAGGGAACAGGGTGCCAGTGTTCGGGGAGTGGGGACAGGAATGGGGACAGAGTTCTGTGGCTGGGGCCAGGGGAGTGGGGGCTAGGGAGTGGGGTGGCAGTGGAGGCGGAGAGTCCCCTGCATCTCCCTCTTCCCAGGATTCCCCTGCCCCCCAGGGAAACCAGCCCGTGCCTGCCCCAGGGCTGACCCCCCCCCCCCCCCCCCCGGCATAGGGAAGCACCGTGCATGCGCGTGCGCCTGCCCAGGGAACCGACCCCCCCCCCCCCCCCGTGCAAGGAAACCCCCCCCCCGGCACGTGTCTGCCCAGGGGGCTGACCCCCCCAGCGCAGGGGAGCCCCGCGCGCGCTTGTCCTGGCACCAACCAACCAACCCCCCCCCCCCCCCCCCCCCCCCGTGCAGGGAAACCTGCCCCGGGGCCAACCAGTGCAGCGAAGCCCTGCACATGCCTGCCCTGGTGCCAAACCCCCCCCCCCCCCCCCCCCGCACAGGGAAGCCCTGCGCGCACACCTGCCCCGGGGCCAACCCCCTGCGCGCCGGGAAACCCTGGGGGTTTTTTTGCATCTCACTTGTGTCGTCCCTGACAATGTTGAAACGTTTTGCGTTGGACATAATATTTTATTTAAAAATAAAGCCTGGCTGCCAAGCCCCCATCTGGCCACAGCGTCCTAACACTCCTGCACCCCCCAGAGACCCCAACCCTGAGCCCATCACATCCCCACACTCCTGCACCATCCACACACTGCAAACCTGTGCCTCTCATACACCCCAACCCAAACTCCTGCACCCACACTTCTACAAGCCTGGGGCTTGCTCAGCACCCCAACACTCTCTAGCCTGGAGCCCCCTCCCTCCTCCTGCATCCAAATTCCCTCCCAGAGCTTGTACTTCTCACCCCTTCCCACCCCCAAATCCCTCATTCCCACCCCAGAGCCCACACCTCCTGTCTCAACCCAGTGAGAGTGAGTAAGGGCTGGGGACAGCAAATGATGGAGAGGGTCCTCGGGGAATGGGTGGGGTATATCTTGGTTTGCCCTGACTTTTTAAAAGTGATCTCGGGTGTAAAAAAGTTGAACTATCTAGAGCAGTGATCTTCCTTGCCTGCACCCCCAGCCTGCTCACTCACCATGCTGCTAAGACCCTGTACCTTCATTTCCCCCTCACATACACCCTCCACCAAGACTCCCAGCTCATTCCTGTACTGTCCCCTTGCTCTTGCACCTTCGCCCTCTCCTACCCAGATTCTGCACCCCCATCCCTATCCACCCCAGAGACTATGGGGGCCCAGAAAATCCACTAACTCTGAAACCCCAGAAGAGTTAATTTGGCCTGAGGCCTTGAACTTCAGTCCTCCCTGACCTTCCCAGGGGGAGACCAAAATTGTTGAGCCAAAAAAAAAGGGGGGGGACTCTGAGAGTTATTAAGCAAAAAAAAAAAAAAAAAAAAAAAGCTTTTGAAGTGTTTTGGCCCTAACAGGCTGCTAGCCATCTTGTCTTCCTGCTCCAGGCCAGACAGCTCCCCTGCGGAACCAGGTAAGCACTGGTTAATTAGTCCCAGGTGTTTTCCTGCCTTCATTTTATTGCAGTAAGCTCCAGTAGTTTACTCTGGAAAGAGAAAGCCACTTATTCAGTGTCCTGTAGCTCTGCAGCCCCCTGCTCTCAGGGTGCTGCACTTTCTCCTGCACCCCTCCTCTCTCCTTCCTTTTTGAAAGGGGGTGCCTGTGGAGGGGGGCTGCTGTTTTTGTGGCAGCTGGGCCCTGGCTCCCCCTACATTCTGGGCCAGGCCCCTTTCTTCTGCCTGCCTTTCTTGCAGGTAGCTTTCTATCCCTTCACCTCAGCTGGCTGTTGGGGGTGCTTGGTACAGGAAGTGGGGTGTGTGGGTGTGTATCTCTGCTGCCCTGCCTCTGGGTGGGGTAGGGGGAGGCCACCCTCCCATTTTCTTGGGGGTCTATTTGGCCCCTTTTTCACTACTGAAGGCCTGACATCCACCATTCCTGCTGCTGCTCTCCCTGAGGCAGAGGAGGTAAGGGGGCTGCTTTAGGGCAGCCCCTGGGGTTTTCTCTCCCCACAGCTTGTCCTGTGTTGGGGGGGGGGGGAGATTACAGGAGCCCATTTCCATCAGGGTTCCTGTTTGGGGGCTGGTGCAGCTCTTGTGGGGTGCTGGGGGCAGGGGGTGGTTCACTTCCCCCCCAGTTCCCCTGCCCCTACACTTCTGCTGCTGCTCCCTCCCCAACCCCAGTTGCTGCAGGGGCCTTTTTCCATTCTTGGCCCCACTGCTTGCCTCCCCGCCCCTCTTCTGCTCTGCTGGGCCCTGCAGCAGGTGCTGTGGGCCTGCTACTCAGGTGCCTGTGGGAACATTGGTTCCCTTCCCCCAGCTGTGTCCAGCTACCCCCGTTTAAGCAGGTATCTCCTCACTGCCTGCCTTCCCTCTCCACTGCTTGTCCCCCATCCCCCCCCACCTTCTTGTGTGCCTATGTCCCCCCCCATTCATTCTTGGGCACCTGAGCGTCCCTCTCCTTTTTAGTTACCCTCCCCGCACACACAGCTTCACGTGTCCCCATGCTCTTTAAATAGTTGACCACCTCATCTCCCCAGTGCAGGCAGAGGAGCCGCTCTTTCCATCCTGTGCTGGGAGCTGTACCCCTTACTCCTTTATTCTCCCTCCCCCTTTCTGCATTGTTGCCCTCCCAACACCTCCAGCATAGTCAGGGGGAGTGGTGAACCTCCTTCCTTCCCTCCCTTCCCCAGCACTTTGGTCCTCCCCTAATTGTTTGTTCTTGTCCTTTCCTCCCCACCCATGACTACAATGGAGGGGTTGTCTGGTGACACCCCTGCCAACCCTTCCCCACCCCTCCCCATATCTAAAAACAACTCCTCCTCTGAGGCTGCTGGGCCCCCTGTCATTACAGTGGAGATGGCGGACATGGACGGAGACGGCGGGGCCTCAACAGTTCCTGCCGCAACACCTCCGGTCACCATTAAGAAGGCCCCCCTGAAGGGTAGGAAGGGCCGGGGGACCAAGAAGGGCAAGAGCCCCACCCGGAAGGCAAAACCTCCTGTGGCGAAGGCTCACCTCCCCAACCGCGGCCCCGGTGTCAGCCGTAACGTCCCCTTCTTCCTGCCCCCCCGTTCCTTCCACCAGCTCTGGGGGTGATGGTGTCTCGGCCCCCAGGGCATACGCCCAGGTAGTTGCCACCCCCCTGTCTGCTGCCTCCTGGAATTCCATCTCCAGCAGCCGCGGCCCCTTTCCCACCCTGACCAGGAGGCACTGGGTCCGTTGTCTCTTGGTGGCTGCCTCGCTCCACGTGGAGACGTACGTGCGGGCGTTGGCATGCGTGGTGGGGCCTGCGGCCGTGGTAGTGGCGGCCTCTAAAATGTTCGGGAAGGTGGTATTCTTCCTGGCGTCCGAGGCCACCACCCAGTAGGCGGTGGAGAGGGGTTTGGCGGTGGGGGGGAGTCCATGTTCCCCTCCAGCCTTTGGAGGACCTGGGCGTGCGGGTGGTATTTTCTTCTGTCCCTCCCTTCCTCCCCAACGCCACCGTACTGCCTTTCCTCTCCACCCTGGAGAGGCCCTTGTCAGTCCTAAGTCCCTTCCTTTGGGCTTCAAAGACCCTACCCTCTGCCACGTCCTTTCCATTTGCCAGCAGGTACAAGTCGAACTACTGCCGGCAGGACGTGGCGGAGAAGCCCTAGAAGGGTTGTTTCTGGTGCCCTGTCAAGGGTCCCAGTACTGGGTGTCCCATGGGGGAGGCCTGGTGTTTTTTCTGTTGGGTGACAGGGCATGTCCGAAGGGACTGCCCCCTGGCCCATCTCGGAGAGGCACCCAGGAGGGCACCGGCCCCACCATCGCCGGTGGCCCTGACAGTCCAGACCCTGAGGTCGTCCCTCTTCCAACTGCGACCGTCGTCAGTCCCGCTCATGTTTGGGTACGGTCACGGTTTGCTGCGGGGCCCGATGGGGACTGCCAGCACTCCCGCCAGCGAGGATCTTCCCCAGCCCTCTCAATGCCGCCGATCATCCTTGCCACTTTAAACACCCGGGGCTGTGGGCTGGGTCTCCACAGGTGTCAGGAGCTCTCCTTCCTTTGGGAGGGGGTGTTACTCTGTCATCTTACTGCAGGAGACCCACATGGCTTCAGCCGCAGAGGCTAACTGGTGGCTGGAATGGGGGGGACAGGGTCTACTTCAGCCACCTGTCGGCCCGTCAGTCCGGGATGTCCACCCTGTTCTCCCCGAACCTGTGGCCCGAGGTGCTGGGGACTGCCGATGTTGTGCAGGGTCGCCTGCTCCGTCTCTGGGTTCGGATGGAGGGGCTGACGTTGAACCTCATTAATGTCTATGCCCCGATGTCCAGCCCAGAGAGGCTCTGCTTCTACCAGCAGGTGTGTGCCTTCCTTGGCGCTCTAGGTCCCCGGGAGTGCCTGCTCTTGGGTGGGGACTTGTCCTGCTCCTCGAGGGTGCAGTTTTGTACAGGAACCAAGCAGTGCCCGGCCTCCACAGACGTCCTCAGGGAGATAATAGACCAACACTCCTTGGTGGACATCTGGCGTGACCACCACCCAGGCGAGGACGCGGCGTTTACGTACGTCCGGGTGGAGGGTCAACGGTGAAGGAATAGAATCTGGAGATCGTATGTGAAGCAAGCAGAAGTTTATTACACACAGCGCTGGGTGGAGTGCCTCATCATTTGCTTGAGCTCAGTGAACACTGCCAAACAATAGGTTACAACTAATTATATAGGATGCTCAATGGGCAGATCAAAGTGATTGGGGGGGGGAGTAAGATCCTGGACCCCTGGATAGGTGCTAATAAGAGTAATAATATAAAGTTACATAGTGTTTCCATTTAAACAAAGCAGACATCAGTGTTTTCCAGTAAAACAAGTATTTAAACAAAGCAGATCAGCTAAATGGTGGTGTGTCTTTGTCAGCTTCAAGAAGATATCTCTGCAGGATGTGGTCCATTTGGGAATGTCTGTGATTCATCTGGGGATTAAAGTAGAGACATTAGCACCATTGAATGTGTCTTGTCCTGCCTCCCATCCTGGGTGATGGCTTTGCTTTGATGGGCTAGACTGGTGGGGAAGGGGAATAACCATGTACTATGTGTGTGGCATTCCCAGAGTCAAAATTTAGATTGCGGTTCTTAACAGGATATCATAGCCTGCCTCAGAAATTTTCACCCTACAACGGTCGTTTCACTCCCAGTTGGACTGGATCTATCTCTCTCGTCATCATCTATTCCGGGCCCACTCCTCCAGCATTCGGCCGGCCCCGTTCTCGGACCACCACTTGGTGGCCATGACGGCCTCTCTTTCCTTGGAGAGGCTGGGGCCGGCCTACTGGCATTTCAACAACAGCCTGCTGGAGGATGTGGGCTTTATAGCGTCCTTCCAGGAGTTCTGGTTGGCCTGGCGTGGGCGGCGGTGCACCGTTCCCTCGGCACAGCAGTGGTGGGATATGGGGAAGGTGTGCACGCGGCTCTCCTGCCGCGACTACACCCGGGGGGGGGGGGGGGGCCAGCCGGCGGAGGGATGCGGTGATAGAGCAGTTGGAACGGGAGGTCTTAGAGCTAGGGAGGTGGCTGGCCACTGGCCGCGGAGATCCATCTCTCTGTGGAGCGTACCGGGAGAAGTGGGAGGAACTCGGAGCCCTCGATGACCTTTGGGCCCGGGGTGACTTTGTTCGTTTTCGCATCCATCTCCTTCAGGAGATGGATCGCGGCTCCCAGTTCTTCTATGCCCTGAAGAAAAAGAGGGGGGGCTAAAAAGCACATCATCTGCCTTCTGGCGGAGGATGGCACCCCCCTCACTGATCCGGTGGAGGTGTGCGACAGGGCTCGAGCCTTCTACGCCTCCCTGTTCTCCCCGGATCCGACTGACACGGACGCCTGCAGGGTTCTCTGGAATGAATTTCCGATGGTCAGCGCGGGCGACCGGCACCGGCTAGAGCTGCCTCTCTCTCTGGCCTAGTTCTCGGAAGCCTTCCATCTTATGCCCACCAATAAATCCCCAGGCATGGACGGGCTGACCGTGGAGTTCTACCGCGTGTTCTGCGATGTACTCGGCTCAGACCTTGCCAGCGTCTGAGCCAAATGCTTGGAGAGCGGTGTCCTCCCTTTGTCGTGCAGGCGAGCCGTGCTCTCCTTGCTGCCTAAGAAGGGGGACCTCCACAATCTGAGGAACTGGCGTCCCATCTCACTCCTCAGCACAGACTATACAGTCGTCACCAAAGCCATCTCCTTGAGACTGAAGTCCACGCTGGTGGACGTGGTCCATCCAGACTAGACCTACACCTTCCTGGGCCATACCATCTTCCACAACCTCTTTCTGGTCCGGGATCTCTTAGAGCTTGGGTGTAGGGATGGTCTGTCATTTGCCCTCCGGTCCTTGGTTCAGGAGAAGGCATTCGACCGGATGGACCCACGGGTACCTCCTGGGCACCCTGCGAGCCTTCGGCTTCAGACCTCGTTTTGTAGGGTTTCTCCAGGTGCTGTACACCTCCACAGAGTGCTTGGTCAATCTTGGAAATAAGTGTGGACACTCTGGATGTGGTGAAAACAGGCAAGAGGATTTATTACACACACCGCTGGTGGTGTGCTACTAGCGGTTAGGCTGGTTAACACTGCTTAAGCAAAACATTACAATAGATTATGTAGAGGGCTGATGGGTAGAGGGGAAACAATTCAGTAGGTTCTAGCAGCAAGACGAAATGAGCACATAAGCCAATAAGCTAAGAAAGATTACATAGCATCTCTGCCCATCGTCAAACACCTTATCTCTAATACAAGTTATTTTTCCTTAAGAAGCTAAACAAGCCAACATAAACAGACAATTAAATGGCAACTTTTGTCTAGTTAAATTATGATGCATCTGTGAAGAGGTTAATGGCGCCTCGCACTGATGTGATCCATGAGTTTGATCCCCACTATCTGGGATCAAAGCAAAACATGTTAGCAAGGTTGTTTTGGTGCCAGATGGTGTCTTATCTGGTGAGGCCCCTTGGAATGTGGTTGCCAGGGCGACTATGCCTTTCTCAGGGTCATGCTAACTCATGCTAACTGCCTGTCCTGTTAGGTCTACAGGCCTGTTTTAGATCTCAGATTTTAGGGTTGAATAGGGGGTTCTTAGCGAAATACCATGGACGGCCTCAATTTACCACCCTACAGTCAAGGTCAACTGGACCCTGACCGCACCGGTCAACTGGACCCTGACCGCACCAGTCAACTTAGGGCGAGGAGTACATCAAGGCTGTCCGCTGTCAGGCCAGCTGTATACTCTGGCTATAGAGCCCTTCCTCCATCTCCTTCGCAAGAGGTTGACGGGGTTGGTGCTCCGTGAGCCAGAGATGCAGCTGGTCCTGTCGGTACGCCGACGATGTGCTCCTCGTGGTTCAGGACCCGGGTGACCTGGCATGGGTGGAGGCTTGCCAAGCTGCCTACTCATGGGCCTCTTCCACCTGGGTCAACTGGGTCAAGGGCTCTGGCCTGGTGGTGGGGCCGGGTGGCAGGCAAGCTCCCTCCCACCCGTGCTTCAGGCCATCAGGTGGAGCGCAGGTCTGCTGCTCTATCTCGGCGTTTTTCTTTCTGCCACGCTGTCACGTTACTGGATTTTAGGGAAGCAGCCAGATTACTATTGCACCCATGGGGGGTGGTGGCGGTGTTTGCCCCAAAAGTGGTACAAAGGAGGCCATGTAAGGTGTCAAATGAAAGCTTGCCTTCTACTCATTCTGTTTATGCTCTTCATATATCTGTGCCGACTCTTCCGGGGTGTAATCTACCACGGGCGAGTAGATTACATTATTTGTCGAGCCCTGCTAATGAGCAAGTCTCCATGGAACAATAGCCCTCTATAGGCCAAGGACACACCTCAAGAATGGTGACTGATACCTAAGGGCTACTAGCAGGGAACACAGGGATAGGCCGCTGGCCAGGTGACCTGCTGCAGCCAAGAAGAGACCAGGAAGGAGGTATAAAGATGCCATGTGGCAGCCTCCATTTGGTCTTCAGATGTGCTTCTGACCCCAGATGCGGCCTCGCAGGGAATCACGAGCCGGGAAGAACTGTGGACCCATCCGGACATAGGATGTACACCAATGACGTTTAAGCCAGCAGTTATAACATCTCTGCTGCGAGCCTGCATCGAGAACTGGGAGATTCGATGCATCTAATGTATACTTTAACAACCTTGCTCTCATGCTTTTCTTTCTTTTAGTAATAAACCCTTAGATGTTAGATTCTAAAGGATTGTCTCAGCGTGATCTTGTGAGTAAGGTCTAGAGGGTAAATTGACCTGGGATCTGTGGCTGGTTTCTTGGAACTGGACAGAACTTATTCGGGGAAGGTGAGATTGGGTTCTAAAACCCCTCACCTGTGTATGAGGCCCGGGGCCATCTGGGGCACGGATATTGCTGGGGTGTCGAAGGGGTTTTGCTCATGAGGCTTCTGGCTGGCCAAGCAGGCAGCTGAAGCGCTCTGTGGGACTGGTTTGTGGCCTATTTGGGAGGGTCTCTAGTCTGGGGGCTATAGAGTGCCCCAAATTTGAGCAATTCGCCCTGAGCAGACGCCCTCAGCTGTGCCCAGAGCCGACCCGGTCTGTCTCACGCGCATCCCTCTCCGCCGGAGAACTGGCAAGGTTTAGAGTTCAGGGTGGTTGGGCGATTGCGGAGATGGACTGGACTGCTCCAGTGCCTCTCCCTGCGTGGGAGGGCACTGATGCTTAACCAACTGGTCCTGTCCATGCTCTGGCACCGGCTCAACACCCTGGTCCCGCCCTCGGGTTTCCTGGGTCAGATCCAGCAGCTGCTGCTGCGGTTCTTCTGGCCAGGACTGCATTGAGTCTCTGCAGAGGTTCTCCGTCTTCCCCTGGAGGAGGGAGGGCAGGGCCTGACATATTTACGCATGTGGGTTCATGTCCTCCATCTCCAGGATCTGCAGAGACTCCTATATGATGCAGGTAGTCCGGCGTGGAGCACGCTGGCGCACACTTTCTTTCACTACTTCCGAGGGCTCCGATATGACTGGAAGCTCCTTTATTTGAGGGGTCTTCCGTGAGACCTCTCTGGGCTGCCGGCCTTCTACCAGGACCTCCTCCAGACCTGGAAACTGCTTGCAGCGACCAGGTCCTCGGGAGCCACCATGCGGGCAGACCTCCTTGTGGAACCCCGCTACACAATCCCCATCTTCATGTGCAGGCAGCGAAATCCCCCTTGGTGCGCCAGAGGTTGGTCCTGGCAGAAGTCACCAGAATCGGAGACCTCCTGGACTACAACCGGGGAGACTGGGTGGATCCTCAGGTGCTTGACCAGCGCATGGGGCTCTCCACCCTACATACTCCCCGGCATGTACTTCAGGAGGTGAAGGACGCTTTGCCGCCCACTGCTCGGATTTACCTAAACAGGGTCCTGTGAGAGGGTGCACCCCGCCCACCCTTCACCCCTGGCCCTCCCAATCTTTTCGTTGGCCCCCAGCCCCGCATACCTTCCCTACCACCTCCCACTCGTCACCCGAGCCGGCTTCATGCGTTGCAGCCGGTCCTCTTCTGAACCGCACCAAAGAGTCACCTGTACACACTTGTGATTCGCACGCTGTGCTTCCCCACCCTCGTGTCCCACCCAGACACCAAGTGGCGGGACCTCCTGCCGCCAGTAGAGGGTGGGGAGTCCCAGTGGGCCAGTCCCTATTCCACCTTGGTTCCACGGCCCACCGGGGACCTCAGCTAGAGAATCCTGTATGGTGCTGTGAGTACGGGCAGGTACTTGGCGCAGTTCACCCCTGTTCCTGACACTTGCCCCTTCTGTGGTGTGAGGGAGACCCTGGCACACGTCTACCTTGAGTGCGCCAGGCTACAGCCCCTCTTTCGGCTCCTCCAGAACCTCTTGTTGAGGTTCTGGCTGCACTTTTCCCCTCACCTACTAATCTACGCACACCCCCAAATGTGGCCCCACAAAGTCGTGGGACCTCCTGGTCAACCTCCTCCTGGCTATGGCCAAACTGGCAATTTACAAAACCAGGGAGCAGAGGTTGGCTGGGGGAGGGGCCTGCGACTGTGGGGCCTATTTCCGTTCCTGCATCCGCTCACGCATCCGGGCAGAGTTCCAATGGGCAGCGTCCGCTGGTTCTCTCGAGACCTTCAGGGGGCAGTGGGCGCTGTCCAGGGTTCTCTGCTCGGTGTCTGCATCCGCTTCCCTCGTTTTAGCCCTTTGACCCTCACACCCGTCCCTGTTTTCTCTTTGTCCCAAATAATTAGTTGGTTTTTCTGGGTTCTGTGGACCCTCTCCGCAGGCTGAGGGGAGGTTGTTTAGATGTGCACAGGCTGGCGCCCGCTCACCTCCCAAACATGAAATAGGACCCAGCTTCTGTAGGCCCCTGCTCGCAGGGTGCTGAACATTCTCCTGCACCCCTCCTCTCTTCTTCCTTTTGGGAGGGGGGTTACTGCTGTTGTGGCAGGCAGGCCCTGACTACACCTATATTCTGGGCCAGGCCCCTTTTTTCCACCTGCCTTTCTTGCAGGCAGCTTCCTCCCCCCCACCCCTTCACCTCAGCTGGCTGTTTAGGGTACTGGGGGGGGTCTCTGCTGCCCTGCCTCTGGACAGGGGAGGAGGGTATCTTCTTGGGAGTCTATTTGGCCCCTTTTCTTCGCTGCTGCAGGCCTGAACTCCACTATTCCTGCTGCTGCTGCTCTCCTTGAGGCAGAGGTAAGGGGGCTGCTTTAGGGCAGCCTGCCCTGTGTTTGGGGGGGAGATTAAGGGGCCCTTTCCATCACGGTTCCTGGGTGGGGGCTGGTGCAGCTCTTGTGGGGTGCTGGGGGCAGGGGGTGGTTCCTCTCCCCCTGCTTCCTCTACTCCTGCTTTTCTGCTGCTGCTATTTCCCCAACCCCAGTTGCTGAAGGGGCCTTTTTCATTCTTGGCCCCACTGCTTGCCTCCCTGCTCCTCCTTTGCTCTTCTGGGCCTTGCAGCAGGTACTGGGGGCCTGATACTCAGGTGCCTGTGGGCACACTGGTTCCCTTCCCCCAGCCGTGTCTAGTTACCCAGTTACTTTTCTTCAACAGGCATCTCGTCACTGCCTGCCTTTCCTCTCCACTGTTTATCGCCCCCCCCCCCCACCTTCTTGTGTGCCCATTCCCCCCTCTGTTCTTTTGTTTGATGCCTGAGCTTCCCCCCATTTTTAATTACCCTCTCCCTACACACAGTCTCATCATCATCAACAACCATGGGCTCAGCGCCCGGTGGTGTCCGATGCCTCCCTCGCTATTTCCTTCCATCTTTCCCTGTCCAGTGCGGAGTGGCTTAGTTTCTGTAGACTAGCTCCGCACCAATCTACTATATCATCTACCCATGCTCTGTGGGGTCTGCCTCTCCTATTCGGACCATCCATTATGCCGATACCAGGGTCTTAACTTGTCGCTCGTCGTTCATTCTGCAGATATGCCCAAATAGCTGTATCTTCCGTTGTATAACCTTCTGGAGTGGGTTCTCTTTCGGCTGTATCTTCCTATACAATTCCTCATTGGTGACCTTCTGAATCCATCCTATCATCAGGATCTTTCTATATCAACTCCTCTCGATTGCCAATATCTTTGTCTTTGGATCTTTCATTACTACCCATGTCTCACACCCATACAACATGCTGCTAAATATACACATTTTCAAGACGCTCAGCTTCGTTCCTAAGCTAATCACTTTACTTTTCCAGATCTTATCCATCGCCTTCAAACTCGCTCTTGCTTTTGCTATTCTAGTCGCGATTTCCTTCTTACAGTCTAGATCATACATCATGTTGCTCCCCAAATACGTGAACTTCCCTACGTTCTCTAGTTCGATCCCATCTACACTGATCTTCCTTCCTATTTCCTTATCTCCAAATACCATTGTCTTCGTTTTATCGATATTCATAATCAGTCCATACCGCTTCCCTTCCTCATTTAGCATCTTCACCATTCTTGCTAATTTCTCTTCATCTTCCTCGCTGAAAACTATATAATCTGCGAACCTCAAGTTGTTAATTCTTATCCCGTGCACCAATATCCCTTCTACCTCTTCCTTGATCTTGTCCATTGCTCTCTCTAGGTGTGTGATGAAGATACTCGGCGATATCGGATCTCCTTGTCTCGTACCTCTACTTATTCTAAACCAACTTCCCAACTCTGTAGGTTCTCACCACTGCCTCCGCGTTATCGTTGATATCCTTCAACAACCGTATCAGTCTCTCCACTCTGTATGACTCCAACACTGCCCAAGTCACTTTCTGATCTATATTGTCAAATGCCTTCTGAAAATTGACAAAGCAATTGTAGATGTTTTTGTTCTTTCACCAAGCTTTCTCCACTATCAATCTTAGTGCCAATATCTGCTGTATGGTACTTCTATCTTTCCTGAATCCCGCTTGCTCATCCGCTAGATGTTCTTCTATCTGTGATCTCAATCTCTCTGTCAGTATCATCATCAGCACCTTGCCTAGATGACTCATTAAGGCAATCGTTCTGTAGTTCTTGCATTCCAACGCGCTTCCTTTCTTGTGTATTGTCACTAGCACCGATCTTGTCCATTCCTTAGGTGCCTTCCCTTCTTTCCATGTTGTTTTACATAGTTGATGTATTTCCTGAATCATACTTTCTCCACCGTATTTGATCATCTCTCCCGTGATCTTATCATTTCCAGGGCTCTTGTTGTTTTTTAATCATTTCACTGCTCTTTCTACTTCAGAAATTGGTCTCGCTCTCGATGCTTGACGGTGATATCTCTTTCAATTCTTCCATCAGTCTCTCTGAGACACTCGGGTCCAATTGTGCTTTGTACAGATCGGTACAATATCTCGTCCATCGCTGCACAACCTTTTCCTTGTTGATGAGCACCTTATCATTCTCGTCTTTGATCGCTATCTGCTTCGGCTGCCACTTCCTATTAATATTCCTAATCATTTTATACACCTCCCTGATCTTACACTCACCGTAATACCTCTCTATATCTTCACACTGCTCCTTTAACCACTTCTCCTTATCCATTCTGGCCACTTTCTTTACCTCGTTGCATTTCGCTCTATATTGCTGTTCCGCCCTCTCGGAGACATCTCTTCTTGGTCTTCAATACTCTCTTCTCTTGGACCAACTTGAGTGTCTCCTGTGTAATCCACTACTTATTGATCTTCTCGTCTTCCAGAACCGTCTGCTCAATTGCCTCTTCTATCGCCGTATGTCATGGAGTAGACTCACCACCATGGCACCTTCAGCTGGTTGCCTTGGGGAATTACTCATAGACTTTAAGGTCAGAAGGGACCATTATGATCATCTAGTCTGACCCCCTGCACAGTGCAGGCCACAAAACCTCACCCACCCCTCCTAGAATAATCCTCTCACCTATATCTCTGATATTGAAGCCGTCAAATACTTTGAAGAAACCAAGATGCAGAGAATCCTCTAGCTGTGATCTGTACCCCATGCTACAGAGGAAGGCGAAAAACCTCCAGGGCCTCTGCCAATCTACCCTGGAGGAAAATTCCTTCCCGACCCCAAATATGGCGATCAGCTAAACCCTGAGCATGTGGGCAAGACTCACCAGCCAGACACCCAGAAAGTTCTCTATAGTAACTCCTATCATCCCTCCATTGACCTATTTCCCACTGATAATGACTGGTCAATTAGTTACCAAGATCATGTTATCTCATCAAACCATCCCCTTCATAAACCCATCTAGTTTAATCTTGAAACCAGATAGATCTTTTGCCCCCACTACTTCCCTTGGAAGGCCGTTCCAGAACCTCACTCCTCTAATGGTTAGAAACCTTCGTCTAATCTCAAGTCTAAACTTCCTGCTAGCCAGCTTATATCCATTTGTTCTTGTGTCCACATTGGTATTAAGCTTAAATAATTCCTCTCCCTCCCTGGTATTTATCCCTCTAATATATTTAAAAAGTGCAATCATGTCCCCCCTCAGCCTTCTTTTGGTTAAAGTAAACAAGCCAAGCTCCTTGAGTCTCCTTTCATAAGACAGGTTTTCCATTCCTCGGATCATCCTAGTGGCCCTTCTTTGTACCTGTTCCAGTTTGAATTCATCCTTCTTAAACATGGGAGACCAGAACTGCACACAGTATTCCAAATGGGGTCTCACCAATGCCTTGTATAATGGCACTAACACCTCCTTATCCCTACTGGAAATACCTCGCCTAATACATCCCAAGATCGTATTAGCCTTTTTCACGGCCATGTCACAATGGCGGCTCATAGTCATCCTATAATCAACCAGGACTCTGAGGTCCTTCTCTTCCTCCGTTACTTCCAACTGATGTGTCCCCAGCTTATAACTAAAATTCTTGTTATTAATCCCTAAATGCATAACCTTACACTTCTCACTATTAAATTTCATCCTATTGCTATCACTCCAATTTACAAGATCATCCAGATCTTCCTGTATGATATCCCAATCCTTTTCTGAATTGGCAATAGCTCCCAACTTCGTGTCATCCGCAAATTTTATTAGGACACTTCCACTTTTGGTGCCAAGATCAGCAATAAAAAGATTAAATAAAATTGGCCCCAAAACTGATCCCTGAGGAACTCCGTTAGTAACCTTCCTCCAACCTGACAGTTCACCTTTCAGTATGACCCGCTGTAGTCTCCCCTTTAACCACTTGCTTATCCACCTCTCAACTTTCATATTAATCCCTATCTTTTCCAATTTAACCAATAATTCCCCATGTGGTACTGTATCAAATGCCTTACTAAAGTCGAGGTAGATTAGATCCACTGCATTTCCTTTATCTAAAAAATCTGTTATTTTCTCAAAAAAGGAGATCAGGTTGGTTTGGCACGATCTACCTTTTGTAAAGCCATGTTGTAATTTGTCCCAATTGCCATTGGCCTCAATGTCTCTAACTACTTTCTCCTTCAAAATTTTTTCCAGGATCTTACATACTACAGATGTCAAACTAACAGGCCTATAGTTACCCGGGTCGCTTTTTTCCCCTTTCTTAAAAATCGGAACTATATTAGCAATTCTCCAGTCAAATGGTACAACCCCTGAGTTTAGAGATTTATTAAAAAATTTTGCTAATGGACTTGCAAGTTCATGTGCCAGTTCGTTCAATATTCTTGGATGAAGATTATCTGGGCCCCCCAATTTACTCCCATTAAGCTGTTCAAGTTTGGCTTTCACCTCGGATATGGTAATATCTACCTCCTTATCCTCAGTCCCATTTGTTAGCTTACCATTATCCCGAAGATCTTCATTAGCCTCATTAAAGACTGAAGCAAAGTATTTGTTCAAATATTGGGCCATTCTTAGATTATCCTTAACCTCCACTCCATCCTTAGTAATTAGCGGTCCTACTTCTTCTTTTTTTGTTTTTTTCCTATTTATATGGCTATAAAACCTTTTACTATTGGTTTTAATTCCCTTTGCAAGGTCCAACTCTACCTGACTTTTAGCCTTTCTCACTTTGTCCCTACATGCTCTAACCTCAATAAGGTAGCTTTCTTTACTGATCCCTCCCATTTTCCACTCCTTATATGCTTTCTGCTTTTTCTTAATCACCTCTCTGAGATGCTTGCTCATCCAGCTTGGTCTAACACACCTGCCTATAAATTGTTTCCCTTTTCTAGGGATACAGGCTTCTGACAGCTTCCGCAACTTTAACTTAAAATAATTCCAGGCCTCCTCCACTTTAAGATCCATAATTTCTTTAGTCCAATCAACTTCCCTAACGAATTTCCTTAATTTACTAAAGTTAGCCCTTTTGAAATCAAAAACCCTAGTCTCAGATTTATTTTTGTTTATCCTTCCATTTAATTTGAACTGAATTAGCTCATGATCACTTGAGCCAAGGTTGTCTCCTACAACCATTTAATCTATGAGGTCCTCGCTACTCACCAAAACCAAATCTAAAATAGCATCCCCCCTTGTTGGTTCAGCAACTACTTGATGAAGGAATTCATCAGCTATCACATCTAGGAAAATCTGAGCCCTATTATTATTACTAGCACTTGTTCTCCAGTCTATATCTGGAAAGTTGAAATCTCCCATGATTACGCAGTTTCCATGAGTATTTACTTCATTAAAAACATTAAAGAGGTCTCTATCCATATCCAAATTGGATCCTGGTGGTCTATAACACACCCCAAGCACTATCCCAGGGGAGGATCTGATAGTTTTCTTCCCCAATGTGATTTTTGCCCAAACGGACTCTGTCTTCTCCATTCCATCACTTTTTATTTCTTTACAATCCACCTCATCTTTGATATACAATGCGACTCTACCACCTTTACCCTTATTTCTGTCTTTCCTAAACAGCACATACCCTTCAATACCTGTACTCCAGTCATGCCTAGTATTCCACCATGTTTCTGTTATTCCTATAATATCTGGTTTCACTTCCTGGACCAATAGCTCTAGTTCCTCCTTTTTGTTACCTAGGCTCCTCGCATTGGTGTACAAACATCTTAAGTTTTGCTGTTTGGCCTCACTCACATTCTTTACCCAATTTGGCACAGACGTTATACCTCCAATATGACCTATTAGACTAGTATCCACCCCACCCTTCCTCGTGTTCATTCTCCTACCCCCAGCTATATCCTTTCTTACTTCGTTTTCCTCCCTCTCAGTGTTAAAATCTGGCGTAGAGATTACCTGGGCATCTCCCAACCGTCTCCCCCAAATTCCTAGTTTAAAGCTCTCTTAATAAGTTGAGCCAGCCTCCATCCTAGAAGTCTATTTCCCTCCCTACTTAGGTGAAGTCCATCTCTAGAGAACAGTCCTCTGTCCATAAATGCCTCCCAGTGACCATACATCCCAAAGCCCTCCTTATAGCACCACTGCCTAAGCCATCCATTGATCATCATAATCCTGTCACATCTTTGTTGCCCTTCTCTAGGAACAGGCAGAATCCCACTAAAGATCACCTGAGCCTCAGTTTCCTTGAGCATCCTCCCCAGCCTAGCATAGTCTCCCTTAATTCGTTCCAGCGAGAATCTAGCTGTATCATTTGTTCCTACATGAAGGATGATCAATGGATTCCTTCCTGCTCCCTTAATAATTCTCTTCAACCTCAGTTCCACATCCCGTATCTTAGCACCTGGCAGACAGCACACCCTTCTATTCTCTGGATCAGCTCTGGTTACTGGCCTGTCTATTCTTCTCAGTAAGGAGTCCCCAATCACATAGACCTGCCTTTTCCTAGTGATAGTGCGATTCTCTGGTCTATCTCTTGGTTCCTCCGGCTGCAAGTCCTTGCCATTCCTATTTTCCCTTGTAATCCTCTTTAACCCATCCTGTATCCTCCTAATGCTCATTATTGGTGTTGTCTCCATTAAGTCTTCCCCTTTATCTATGGGACTAGCCACTCTTCTCTTCTTCCTCACCCTTCCATCTTCATTATCTACCTGCTGTACCCCTTCTTCATTCTCCAGCTCCACATACCTGTTCTTGAGCTCTATTCCTCCTTCACTGACCCATCTTTTCCTCTGCCTGGTCCTCTGAGTCACATGCTTCCACTGTCCATTTTCTTCGCCCAGCAGTCCCCCCTCTGAGGCCCTTGATCCTGCTTCCATCTGCAGATCTAAACTTTCCCCTTCAGCCACGTCATGCCTTTGCCCCATCATCTGCTCAAACCCCCTTCTAAACTCGACCAGAGTTTCCACCTGCATCTCAGTCCTCGGATCTTTTCTTCCATCAGCTCTATCAGGCGGCACTTCATGCAAACAAAACTCCTTTCAGGTACCCCCTCCAGAATCATGTACATACCGCAGCTACCACATCCAATCATCCTCCTTGTGTTCTCTACTACTTGGGCCATGGCCACTAATGCCTCTGTGTTTTATCTACTTTCTCACCAAAATCCTATTAGTTTGGTGAACACAAAAACAAACCAGAACACCCTCTCCACAGCAAAAACAAACTCCAAACAAGTTCCAATATCCACACTCCCCTTACAAACTCCCACTCAAACACCCCTGTTTACAGCTCTGTTTGCTTGGCTCCTGTGCCGATGCAGCTTGTTGTTTCATTGCGTGCCTTCCTCCAGCTGGTATCTCCCCGTGTTCTCCTTTAACCACGACGTCCTCTTCAGGGCACTACCCTCTAGCAGTGCCCACTCCAGTCTCTCTGCGCCCCCTTCTGGGGGGGGGGTTTACTCCACTGCACACTCCAGGGTCCCCCCTTCTCCCCGTGACCCCCAGTTCTTCTCCCTGGGAACACCCAGTTCCCGTGTACCCCCCTTGCCTCAGTGACCCACTGCCAGTCTTCATCTAGCCCCTGCCTCCGGGGGCAGACTGCAGTCTGTAACGGCCACTCATCATTGGCAAAGGGGTGTGGATCTGTTGCCCCTGCCTACCATGGCTGTCTCCCACAGCCCCAGTAGCTTCAGGCCCTGCAACCTGGGACCTTACTTGGCTAGAGCCTCCCCAGCCCTGCCTTCCTTCCCCCGCACTGCTCTACATCCAGGAAGTCTCCCGCTTCCTTGGCAGTCAGGTCCCTACTACGCTCCAGCCAGAGCAGCAGTCAGTTCTCCCCTCCCTCCAGGAGTCCTTCTATATGTAGCCTGCAGCTGAGCCCTCATTAGCAGAGCTGCCTCAGCTGGGGCTTTGGTCTCAGCCCTCACTCAGGGCTGGGATTTTGCCCTTAAAGGGCCAGTGCAGGGCAAACACCCTGTCACACCGTAGCTATCCCTTCGACTCTCTTATCTAGGTCTTTCTCTGTGCCCGCCTTCCTGATCTTCTCTTCCAGCACTGCTCTGTACGCGTTCCCTATTTCTTCCTTGCCTAGCCTCGCCACGTCCCTTCGTTTCTTAAACTGTGTCTTATACTTTCTCTTAAGTTTCTTCTTCATGTTTGCAATCACTAGACTGTGGTCCGAGTCCATATCCACTCCTTGGAAAGTTCAGCACTGATGTTACCCATCTTCTTCTTCTTGAGATTATATCTATCATATTCTTGGACTTCCCGTCGTTCGATCACCATGTCCACTTCCTACAGTCCTTTTCTTGGACTCTTGTGTTGCAGGTCACCATCTCATGCTCCTGGCAAACTCTAGTAGTTTCTCACCTCGTTCATTTCTTTCTCCGTATCCAGATCTTCCCATGACTTTCTTCCAACCTTCGCGTTCCAGTCTCCTCCGATGATCAACACATCTCTCTTTGGTATCTCCTCCGACGTCTTTGTCAAATCTTTATAGAATAGCTCGATCTCTTCCTCCGTGCTTTCCTACGTGGGCGCATACACCCGAACGACCGAGATGTTGAACAGTTTTGCTTTGAATCTCGCTACCATCATTCTCGCACTCACCGGTTTGTATCCTAACAATGCTTCTCTAGCTCTTTTGCGAAGAAGAAATCCGACTCCTGCCTTATGTTTCGCTTCGTTTCCTGACCAAATGACTTTGCAACCACACATCTCTCCCGATACCGTCCAACACATCTCCGCCAGTCCAAGTATATCACCTTGGTATCTCTCCATCTCCTTTTGAGAGCTCTAACTTTCCCGTTGCCCACAACGTTCGTACGTCCCACGTTCTGGTTGATAGTATATGTGTTAGTTGTAGCCAGCTTATCGCTCCAACCCTGATCGCTCGGTTGGTATTACGGACCTTGTTTATCTGGGTGATGTCCGAGCCGGCATCTTTTATCAGTTAATCGTCCTGGCATCAGATTTCATTTGTATTGTTGTTTTACGATCAGCGCATCAACATTCATCTGCTCAACCCTCCTCCTTTATCCAGGCTTGGGACTGGCATGAAACCCCTAGAGGCTTCATGGTGGAGTTACACAGTCTCACTTATCCCCATGTTCTTTAAATCTTTTCCTCCCCCCACAGTGTAGCCGGAGGAACCGGTCTTACCATCCTGTGCTGGGAGTTGTACCCCTTATTCCTTTATCCCCTGTTGGCCTGTCTGTATTGCTGCCATCCCACCCCACTTCCAGCCTACCAGTGGGGAGTGGTGAACTTCCTTCCTCCCCGCACCCCGTTCCCTTCCCTGGCACTTTTGTCCTCCCCAAATTGTTTGTTCCCTGTTCTTCCCTCCCCGCCCCTGAATACAATGGAGGGGTCGTCTGGTGACACCCCTGCCGCCCCTTCCCCACCCCTCTTCACATCTACCTCTACACAAACACTGACCCCTCTGAGGTTACCAGGTTCCCTGTCAATACAGTGGAGATGGCGGATGGGGATCCCGGGGCCTCAACCGCTCCTGCTGCAGCACCTCTAGTCACCACCAAGAAAGCCCCCCTTGAAGGGCAGGGAAGGGTCAGGGGCCAAAAAGGGCAAGAACCCTGCCTGGAAGGTAAAATCTCCTGTGGCGAGGGCTCACCCCCCCCCCCCCCCAGCTGTGGCTTCCCCTCTTTCCTGTCCCCCTGTTCCTTCCACCAGCTCTGGGGGTGACGGTGTCCCGACCCCCAGGGCGTACGTTCAGGTAGTCGCCACCCCCCCACACACCTGCCGCCTCCCGGAATTCCATCTCTGGCGGCCGCAGCCCCTTCCCCACCCTGACCAGGAGGTACAGGATCCGTTGTCTCCTGGTGTCGGCCTCGCCCCACGTGGAGACCTACGTGTGGGCGTTAGCACGTGGTGGCAGCCTCTAAGATGTTCGGGAAGGTGGTATTCTTCCTGGTGTTTGAGGCCACCACCCAGGAGGCGGTAGAGAGGGGTTTGATGGTGGCGGGGGAGTTCTTTCCTTCCGCCGGCAGGTACAAGTCCAACTATTGCTGGTGTGGTGTGGCGGAGAAAGCCTAGAAGGGTTGTTTCTGGTGCCCCATCAAGGGGCCCAGTACCGGGTGTATTACACGGTGGGGGAGGCCTGGTGTTTTCTCTGTTGGGCGAGAGGGCACATCAGAAGGAACATCCCCCCAGCCCGGCTCGGAGAGACACTCGGGAGCCCTGACGCCTGGAAGGGCACTGGGCCCCACCATCGCTGGTGGTCCGGATCCTGGGGTCACCCCTCATCCAACTGTGACCGTTGTCATTCCCACTCAGGCTCCGCACAGCCTAGGTGAGTGAGCGGGCGCCGCTGCCACCGCCAAAAGCGGCAAGGCCGGGCCTGCGGAGGAGAGGGTGGCAGGGTCAGCGCCGGGACTCGAACAGGGCCTACCTCAGGGGGAGGTCTCCCCTTCCCCTGCTGCCCAGCCCCTGTCTTCCCTCGCCCTCCCACCACTGCCTTTGTCCTCTGGCTCTTTCCCCATTTGGGCCCAGCCCTCCTTCTTCAAGGGGTGGGAGCTTGCCATGGGGAGGCGCTGCAAGCGTGCCCAGTGTTCCACCCCACCCACTGAGGGGGAGGACATCCTCCTTGTTCCTCTGGGGGTGGATGCTGGAGCCATCCCTACCTCTGTGCCCCCGGACGCTTCACAGTTCTGCGGGGCGGCTGAGGTAACTGCAGCGGTTGCGGGGGGGTGAACGCCTTCCTCCTGGAGTCCCTGCATGAGGGAGCGTCCATGGAGGATGCTCCCACCGTCCCCACCTCCGCTGTCGAAGCAGCCACTGACCCGGCCACTGACAAAGACTACCACCTGGTGGCCGGCAATGGACTCCCCTTCCCCTCTCAGGAGGTGGAGGCTTTAGGGTTAACCCCAGCTGCCTTAAAGGGGGATCACCATGCCCTGGAGGGACAACATCTGTCCTTTCCTTCCCCTTGTGACCCACCACTCTCCCTTCTCCCTGCCTCCGAGTTGCCCCAGCATGTGACTATCTGCCCGACCATCGACAGTACTTCGGCTGTGGTCACCGAATCCCTTGAGGCTCCTACCGGGCGGGAGCTTCCCTCATTCCCCATCAGCATCTGGTGCTATGCTCTCTGTGGCGCCGGGGCTCGGCGACAGGGAGACACTAACTTCCCCTGCCACCGATCCCTTGCCCTGCGAGGAGGCACCGCATCCTAGTGCCTCTCCTGCTGAGGCTTTTGACCTTGCTCTTGTTCCTGTTCCTACCTCCTGTCCCACTCCTGTTCCCTATTCAGCCCCTCTCCCAACCGAATTTCCCACTCTTCCTCCTGCTCCCCCTCCTCTTACTCTTTCTCCTAATCCCTCACCTCTTTCTCCCCCTACTCCCCTTCCTCCTCTTCCTGATCTCCTCTCTTACCCCTTTTCCTCCCCATACCCTATTGCTGCCGCCCCCGGGGCTGCCTCGTTCAGCTCAGACGTTGGTCCCCGGGAGGTGGTTTTTGTTTCTCCAGCTCCCGGCACATTTGGGGCTGTTTTCCGTCTGCCACTGCACCTACCAGCTTCCCAGCAGGGACTTCAGAGTCCTGTGTTTGCCTGGTCACTCATTAAGAGATCTTCAAGTTGCTCTTTTGTTACAGACCAATTCCACAAACCAAATACACAGGGAAGGGTTGGAATTACAATTCATTCACAAGTTTAATTCTCATGCCAATGGTCTGAATCGAGATACCGGATGGCTGAGACATTATCAACCAACCAACCAATGAAGGTGCCAATGATTCTTTGTGTAGAATCTGGTGTTAGTACTCTTCTTCTCTAATTGCTAACTAATGGTTCTTTTCTGCTTCTTTTAACTATCCAGTCTTTAGGTGCTTATAGACTATCAGCTTTGCCTGTTACATACTGCTCGGCTTTCCCTTTTATATTTATATACCCACTGCTTCCCCCCCCCCCCCCCCCCCCCCGCTTCCTTCTTTTTGGTTCTGGACATCAAACACTCCGGTCATCTGAAGAAGTGGGCTGTGCCCATGAAAGCTCATACCACCATCTACGTGTTTTGTTAGTCTATAAAGTGCTACCAGGCTATTTGTTGTTTTTTAAGTTTATACTGAATTAAAAACACACTTTCGGCTATTCTGAATCACCCTTTCCCCAGCATCCTGAGTAGTTTTATCATGCTGGAATTGTTTGCAGTACAAAAATGCTATATTTTGATAGCCTCTAAAAATCAGTAGTTGTGTGTTTCTTCTGGGTTTCTCATAAAATAATTGAAAAACATTTTGAAACCAGAACTACAGTGTCTAGCAGCAGTTGCTGTGTGTTTCTGAGCTTTGCATTGTTCAGTTTGAGCATGACAAAATCACTCTCCTAACTTCATAGTCTTCTCACCATACTCCTCCCAAGATGATCTGATGAAAAGCACCCAAAACGGCATACAAATTCAGTGTTCTCATCAGCAGATGCAGTGAATATCTATTGTTAGTTTTAAAAAAAGTTAGATTTTATGCAGTCAAAGCAAAAAAGTTCTCTTAGAACGTAAAGAGAAACTTGACAAGTCAAATTGCTCTGTTCTTTGTACCACTGTATTGGGAGACAAATGTAATAACTAGATTTAGAAACAGAAAACTTGAGGCAGAAAGTTGGTATCTAGGGGTACGTCTAGACTACAGGGTTTTGTCAACAGAAGTTTTGTCGACAGATACTGTCGACAAAGCTTCTGTTGACAAAGAGCATCTAGACTACATCCAGTTCTGTCAACAAAGCAAGCCGCTTTGTCGACATGAGAGTGTAGACGCAAAGGACAGTGTAGATGCAGTAACGCCTTTTGTCGACAGAACTCCATCGACAAAAGGCGTTATTCCTCATAGAATGAGGTTTACAGCTGTCGACAAAACTGACGAGTTCTGTCAATGTTATGTCGACAGAACTCAGCGGCAGTGTAGACGCAGGTATAGTTTTGTCGACAAAAGTCCACTTCTGTCGACAAAACCCTGTAGTCTAGACACACCCTAGGAGAGGACTTGAAAACCTTTATGAAATCAGGAATAACAAAAAATTGAGATGGGAGGCCTCATCACCAATGTCACAAAGTTCTGCTTTCACCTAGTAGAAATGTCAACCACCTCTCTGTGCTGACATAATATATGTAGTTTTTTTTCTTACTTTCAGGGTAAATACAAATATTGACAAAATGCTATTACCCCTCTGCAAAAGAATGTCCAGGTTTTGATGTTTTTGACACACAAACCTAAGTCTAGGCCTTGAAGGCCTACCCAGAAAACAGGTGCATCTTAAACAGGGACTATTCAAAATACTGAGAGCTATAGCAGTCCCTTCAAGTACATATGTTCTGATGCCTGAAACCCCTTAATGTTTTGTCTTCTCATTCCAGGACAATCCTCCGTATGATAAGGGAGCCTTCAGAATCGAAATCAACTTTCCAGCAGAGTATCCCTTCAAACCTCCTAAGATTACATTTAAAACAAAGATCTATCACCCTAACATTGATGAAAAGGGGCAGGTTTGTCTGCCAGTCATTAGTGCTGAAAACTGGAAGCCAGCAACCAAAACTGACCAAGGTAAAACACTCTGTATGGTGAACTTAATTTCAAGTGACTGTGTTTGTTAAAGCCAATGGGTGCTTGTTTTTTATCATGTGGTAGCTGATATCCCAAGGTATCTGTTTGTAGGTTTGTGCAATAGATTACTCCCTAAGGGAATGTAGTGAGCTGTGGAACTCCATCGTTGATGATGAAAGCACCTAGAAACCGTAGAACTGCAAGTTCAAACCCTAACAAAGATTAATTCTCTCTTAAATCTTAAAAGATATGTGATTTAAAGTGTGAAGTCTCTTGGAAAAGACCTTAAACATTTGGGTTTGAAGGAGCTTTTGTTTCCATGTATTGTCAAGCTAAGAATTTGTCTCCATTTGATGTTTGATGATGCTGGCTGGCAGAGTTGTTGGTATTGAATGCTGCTGGGTGACTATTGTAACTTTAATTATTGTTAGGGAGCTCCTTTTTTGTATGGGCTTTTTTTAGTGCTATAAACCCAAATTATTAGTAGAGATTCTGTCTTCCTCAGAGCTTCAGTGATCATGAAAAGCTTTTTTTTATGTAGGAGGCAGAGTCTGTACAGGTAAAAAATTCCCTTCTCCCACCTCTCTTTCTCACCGTGAACTGTGTGTTGACAAAAACAGATACTGGTTGAACCTCTGTAAACCGGGACTCTGGTCTGGCAACATCCCTGGTCTGGTAGGACCATGGATGTTCCAGGACCAGAGTCCTGATGGAGGGCTGGTGCCGAGGAGCCCTGCGGACTGGCAGGGTTGCGGGCAGCTGCCAGTGGGGCCAGGAACCTAGATTCCCCTGCAGCTGAGCAGGGATCCAAGTTTTTGGTCTCGACCTATGTTCCTTGTTCCCAGGATGGCAAAGGGTGGAGAGTGTTATGCCCTCTGGGAGTAGTACCGCATGTAGTCTTTTAGTAACCACTTTGGGGAACTCTGAAATTATGATGGATGCTGGAGTGATGAACAGAGTCCAAATCCTCATCTGCTGAGACACTGTTGTGATGTTGAGGGAATAGGGGAGCATGGGGAAATATGAGTGTGTTGAAAGCTGTGAAGTATAGAGAAGGAAGATCATCTGTAATTTGCAGCCTGATTTGAAGGTGTTTTAATCATGCCCCTTGAACTTTGCTACAGCCTTTGCAACATGTTATAAGAGTCTGTAGCACATTTCAGGACACTGTGTTGTAACCACAATAGATTGTATTGTAAAGGTGGTTGTACTATGTAGTTGGGACTGTAGTGTCGTCAAATTTAACATGAGAGTGATAATGTCTTGAATAACTTGTACATTAGGAGCCTCTTTCAGTACTTTAAATTATAGATAAAATATAACTTATCAAGACCACTTTTGTCAAACTCTGTCTATAATGCATATTCATGATAGTCTTCCATGCACCATCATACAACGAACATCCATTCATAGAAATAATTACATAATAGAAATCCTAATTTAACCAGTGTTATTTCTATCATATATTGTTTTTTATCATATATTGTGTGGAAGGGGCTTGACTATAAATATAGGAATGTAGTGGTTAGTTTACTATAAGTGTGTTCTCTACAGGCTTATTCTCCACTATTTGTTGAAATGAGCAATGCTGCATTGTCACTCAGCACTACTAATATGCTTAGCACTGTAAGAAACAATGAGGAAATTTTGGTACCTACCCCAAGAAACTTGCAATTGACACTTTCTATTTCAGAGCAGTTGTTTTTTTAATTAAATTATTCTGCCTTTGTCCCTATCTACTGTAGTCAAATGCATGTATCTGACATCCAAGAATGTGCTGGTTGAAACTAAGTGTTGGATCACCAACATCATGTGTAATGTATCTTGGTCCCAATTACCAAAGCTCCTGCTCACTTTTGCCACTATACAAAAGTGAATTAAAACTGTCAGATGTTTACTAATTTGTACACTTTTGAATAGGTAATCTCCTATAAAATTTTGCAAAACCAATGATTGTTTTAATCCCATAACACTTATTTCCCTTGATTTCCTTTTTCAGTGTTTTTCTCCCCCCAGATGTCTAAGGTTTTTTTTTTATTTTTGGGGAGGGGGGGAGGGTTTTTTTTTTTTTTTTTTTTTAAACTTGCAGTTCCGGATAGTTGTTACAAGAGTCTGATAATCCCATAGCAAAAATAAGTCTGCGGTGTGCTTTTAGCTAGATTATTCTGGCATCCAGGGCTTTTCTACTATAAAACTAGTTCCTTCAATATAGAGCAGTTGTTTTCAACCTTTTTTCATTTGTGGACCCCTAAAAAAATTTCAGGTGAAGGTGCAAACCTGTTTGGAAATCTTATCGTAGTATGCAGACCCCCCCCAGGTGTCCACGGACCACAGGTTGAAAGGAGACTTTCCTTTTACTAGGGATGTAAGCAACTAGTCGACTATCCGATAAGCAAATGCTTATTGGATAGTCGAGTAGCGACTTAATTAGTCGCTCCTCCCCCCCCCCCCCCCCGCTGCCTATTTCAGAGAGAGAGAGCCCTGTGGGGCTCTTGTACATTTCAAAAGCAGAAGTGCTATGGGGCGAGCAGGGACTCAAGCAGTCCCCGCTTGCCCCATGCTCTCTGCGGCACCCCCACCCCCCCGCCTCTATCAGAGGCAGTGGGGTGCGGGGGGGAGAGAGGGGACACTGCTGCAAAGCAGCCCCTGTCTGCAGGTGTCCCAGTGGGGAGCTGCCCCCCTGCAGACAGTGGCTGTTGCCGCCAAGCAACCCCCGTTCGCGGTGGCCAGGGCTGCTGCCTGAGCAGCCCCTGTCTATGACCAGCCCTGGCTGCCACGAACAGGGGCTGGTGCTGGAGCAGTCTCTGTTCGCAGTGGACAGGGCTGTTTGCCGCAAACGGGCTGCTGAGCTCAGCGCAAGCTGGGACCGAGCAGTCCTGGCTCGTGCTGGTCGCTGCACCTCTGCATTTTAAATGTAGTAAGAGCCCAGCGGCTCTTACTATATATAAAATGCAGACTCACAGCGCGGGCGGCTCTGGAGCCGGCAGGAGCCAGGACTGCTCAGTCCCGGCTTGAGTCAGCTCCTGGAGCTACCCCTGCTGTGGCTCTGCAGAGCGGCGCTTATTGACTAATTGTATGGTCGATAGAAATTGTATCGACTATACAATTAGCCAGATGATCACATTTTAACATCCTTACCTTTTACCCTATTATACAAGTACTATATTTATCTAGCAACTGTGGTGTTGAGGGAAGGAATCTTCCTTTATATAATTTTTATAACCAGACATTCCAGAGAGCTGCTTTCCATTCCATATGGCAGCTGGTTACCAATCTGGAAAATATTAAATTATTGAAGTTTTGGCATAGTTGCCTGAAAAGCGTGGGGGCAATGTTGTATATTGTTTGAGACCCCTAAATTGGACTGGTATTAGGGTATTATGAATGAACAGGGCTCGACAAACCGCTGAATCTACTCACCACGGGCGAGTAGATTTCAGCCGGTCGCTCCGAGCACCCCATTCACTGGCGCTTCACGCATGCGCAGTGTCGGTCTGGCGAGTGGCTCTCGCCAGGGTTTGTCAAGCCCTGTGAATGAGCATCAGACGACAAACTTTTTTTTTTTTTCCACACATCTAGTTTCTGTAGATCTGAGATATTTATCACCAATAATCTACTTTCCATTTATGCGTATTCCTTTTACTGACTGCACATAGTAGAGTTTGAAAATTTGTAATTGCTGCACCCTGTCAGTTTAGCTAATTAGTTTCTAATGGCCAAAGGAACATAAAAAAAGTAGTATTAGATTTCACAGCAGTATGCCAAGTCCATCATTTGAGTGCCACGCCAGTTACCTAGCCAGAAAATCTGGAGTCCAGTTTGAACTGTATGGGATTTGTCTATTAGTTTTCTAATGTGAACTTCCAATTTTTCCTTCTTGAGATGAATGTTAATTCAGAATCATTACTGAACTAAAATTTTGAACTGTGTCCAGTTGCTATGTACTAGTTTATCAATGTATTGGTTTGCCTTTGGAAATCATACAGATTTAGAATCCTAGGGCTGGGAGAGACCTCAGGAGTCATCAAGTCCAGCCCCCTGCCCAAAGCAGGACCAACCCCAACTAAATCAACCCAGCCAGGGCTTTGTCCAGCTGGGACTTAAACACCTCTAGGGATGGAGACTCCACCCCCTCCCTAGGGAAACCCATTCCAGTGCTTCTCCACACTCCTAGGGAAATAGTTTTTCCTAATACCTAACGTAGACCTCCCCCACTGCAACTTGAGACCATTGCTCCTTGTTCTGCCATCTGTCACTACTGAGAACAGCCTCTCGCCAGCCTCTTTGGAACCTCCCTTCAGGAAGTTGAAGGCTGCTATCAAATCCCCCCTCACTCTTCTCTTCTGCAGACTAAATAAACCCAAATCCCTCAGTCTCTCCTCATAGGTCATGTGCTCCAGCCCCCTAATCATTTTGGTCGCCCTCTGCTGGACCCTCTCCAATGCGTCCACATCCTTTTTGTAGTGGGGGGCCCAGAACTGGACACAATACTCCAGATGTGGCCTCACCAGAGCTGAATAAAGGGGAATAATGACATCTCTGGATCTGCTGGCAATGCTCCTCCTAATGCAACCTAATATGCCATTAGCCTTCTTGGCTACAAGGTCACACTGTTGACTCATATCCAGCTTCTCATCCACTGTCATCCCCAGATCATTTTCTGCTGAACTACTACTTAGCCAGTCGGTCCCCAGCCTGTACCAATGCTTGGGATTCTTCCGTCCCAAGTGCAGGACTCTACACTTGTCCTTGTTGGCACAATCCTTCAATTTGTCTAGGTCACTCTGGACCCTATCCCTACCCTCCCACGTATCTACCTCTCCCCCTTCATAGGGACATTTTTAACACCATTTAAACTCTTACTTTTAATGCATCACTTACATTTCAGCTATTTAAAAATTAAATGTTCAAGCCACTGACAATACTTGTATTTCTTTTAACAGTAATCCAGTCCCTCATAGCACTGGTGAATGACCCACAGCCTGAGCACCCTCTTCGGGCTGATCTAGCTGAAGAATACTCTAAGGACCGTAAAAAATTCTGTAAGAACGCTGAAGAGTTTACAAAGAAATATGGTGAAAAGCGACCAGTGGACTAAAATCTGACAAAGTTGATGTCAGCAACGTGTGATAGAAGATCTGGAGCAGTGCATTTCAGACATACCACAAAGCAGGGCTGTATGGAAAATTGACAAGTGCCACCTTTTAGTGTTAACTTGTGGCTGTTACTAACTTTCTACAGCTTTCTTAATCAAAAGTGGTCTAGGTAACCTGTAAAAAAAGGAATAAAAAATTAAGATGTTCTAGTTCTGCTTTCTTTGTTTAAAAATCACTGCTTCAGTATATTTTAAAGGATGCTGTTTCTTTTTCTTGTCAGAATTTAACAAAAATATCTTAGACTTATAGTCTGCCCTTAACATTTAAAAGGTTGTGGCTGTTGTTTCTTATTTTCTCTTGCAGTTCCCACTATATTGCGTTCATTTAATTTTCTCTCCCCCCCCCCCCCCCCCCCCAACTGATATCTTACAAAATATATTCCTGTCCTCACAGAAAATGGTTGAATGTTTAGCAGCAGTTTACTTTTATCTTTAAATGTTGGACTGTGCTTTGTGGAACTTGGGTTGCAAGTCCCTCTTAACTTCAGTTTGTGGGGTATTGGTTTTATTATGTTACAAAAACAATCAGAAACAAAGCCTAGGGGTCTTCTGTAAATCTGGCTGATGTTACCACAATAATGTTTATTAAATGGGAAAACCCAAGTTTTGTGTGCGTGATTGAATTAAAAAATTGCTTGTTTTCTACATTTGGAAAACGGGGGAAAAAAATCTGTAGCAAATGAATAGTGGAATGTGATTATGAAGTTTTTTCACTTTTATGCTTAATATCTATGCAGACTAGCTAGGAAAAAATTGCACAGAACAGCATTGCAACCACTTTAGGAAGTTTTAGAAATTGGAGACCAATAGGAACCAAAGCAACAAACTGTTAGATTTAGATTTCAATTGCAAAATTAACATTTCCAAAAAGTATTGTTTTTGTTTTTTAAATTCAGACACCATGGCTAGTCATTTGAGTACATCTTTCCATCAGACTGTATTTTGAAACCATCTGTGCTTTTTGGGATGGCAACCCTCCTCCCACCAATTATTGCATAATTATTTTTTAATGGTATGATGATAGCATTAAGCAATAAACTAATAAATAGAATACATTTCACTAGTACTGTTCATAAATATCTGTAAGAAATAATGTACTACGCTTGACTTAAATGAGTCAATGAGTATTTAAAGTAATACTCCCTTCTCACTTATTCAGATAAAAATAAGGTATTTTCCTTTCCATCCAAGGCATTCCTGCTCAGATAAAAGGAAGCCCTTCCTGTTTAGCACACAAGTACACTTTACAATCTGTTTTTCATATTTTAAGCTGCCTTTTATTCCTCCCTAAAACTAAAATGAGGTCATAGCCACACAGTCAAATTGCCTTCTCTTCCCAACCATTAGAATGTTGGTATTTTATTGGAAAAGCAGGTTTATTTCCAGAAATCCAAGATTAGGAGTGCATATCGGATGTGCAGGAACCTATATTAGTAAATTCTTCACACCCAGATGGTTATTTGTACTTCTACAGTCAGCATTAGTACAGGCCCTGTCTTTGCAATGTTTCAGGACTTGTGTGAAACCCCTTTGGTTTTAATGTCTTGTATGTTTCTGTCTCTTCTGCCCAGCCCTTTTTAACTAGATCCAGCTTTGATTTAGAATTTAGCATAAACAATGACAGCCCAGTGCCTCTATTGAAAAGAAAACATTTTATAAGTGAGGGAACTTAAACATAAAAGTTCTTAAGTGTTCTTTATTTACCTGCCAGAAAATCTTAAGTTACACCATGGTCACCTTTATTTAAGGAAACATGCATTTCCTGTCTGTTAACAAATTTTTACATATTTGTGTCTTCATTTGCAGAAAGTTGGTACTGATTTTGTTTGATTCACGCTCACTGATTCATAATAAAAAGAAATCCCAGATTATCTGACAAATTGAAGTGTGTGTAACTTCTGCATCAGATACCTAAACGACCCACTGGGTTTTTTTTTTCTCCTCTTGATCACGTCTGTTAGCATGGAAATTTGCCATTTTCCAAATTTATATTTATAAAAACTGTAGCACCTCTTTGTCACTCTTGTTTTGATATATTGTGAATATATTTTCTGACTGTAAACCTCTCAGGTTAAATGCTAAATACGTATGAATTAGATACCACTGAAAGGGAACTGAAGAGGTTGGATAAGTCTAGGAACTGCAGTTCAAATTCACATCAGCCAACAACAAGTTCAATATTTTCTTCCACCTGATCCTAGGCATAAAATTAAACAGGCACGATCTCAATTCTCTTCTTTACAGTCCAGTCCCCAAACCATAACATGTGGAACACCTGTAGTAGCTTTTACTTATAGGTGATTCTTTTTGCAAAATACACAGACCGAATAAGTATGTGTACTGTATGGTTGAAGTGGGAGTAGATAACACAGGACTGGCTTAGTACTTTTTATTTAACTAAGGATTTCAAACTTTTGTTCTATTGGTTCCCTAAGTCATGCTCAATTCTAAACATGCTGTAGTTTTGGATCTTAAAACTATACATCCAAAAGTATTGGTATAGGCCAGGGGTTGGCAAGCTGTGGCACACATGCCATAAGTGGCATGCGAACTGATTTTCAGCAACACGTAGGGTGGGATCTCAGCCCTGCCCCATCTCCCCCACGCAGCTGCTGGAGAGCTCTCCCTCTTCCCGGCAGCAGGTAGTACTGGGGTGAGGCTCCTCAGCAGTACCTCCAGGGCTGGCCTGAGACTGCATGGCCATGGCAGTTGCTGCAAGGGGGCATGAAGCCAGGTAAATGTCCTGCCTCATGCCCAGACCCCCAGTCCCCCTCACTCGCTCTCCTACCAAGACCCCACACTCCCAACTTGCTCTGAAACCCTCCCTTGTTCCTGCACCCTCCCTCCTGGCTAGACACCTACCCGCACCCTGCTCCTGCATCAACTGTTGCTCCTGCTCCCTTCACCTGGCCAGACACCCTACTCCCAGCCTGCTTCTGCGCCCTACCTCCCACCCAGATCCTGCAGCCCTGTCTCGCACACTGAACTCATTTTCGTCCTTACCCCAGAGCCTAAGGGGGGTCCATAAAATCCACTAACTCTGGAACCCCAGAAAAGTAAATCTGGCCTATGGGAAACCCTGAACCTCAGTCCTCCCTGTTCTTTCCCCTCACCACGTGGGGCTGGAGCGCCAGAGGAGTGAGGTGTCTCAGTTGGGGGTTTTGGGGGAGTTTTTTTGCCTCTCACTTGTGTGGTCCCCAATTGATTTTTCTGTGGGTCAGTGACCCCCGACCCAAAAAAGGTTCACTACCCCGCCATAAATAAAGAAAACATTGACACCTTTTGTGTTGGACATAAATTAATATTTTACTTAGTTTATCAAACTTCGTTTTAAATGAGTTAAAATGCTTAATTGGTTTAATAATTAAAATTAAAGCATTCTCCCTGGCTGCAGCTGGTTCAGAAAATATGGTCACTGTACCCAGCCTGCCTGTACTCCCTCCCCACTCCCCCCCGGCATACAGCTCCGTAAATAAGTTAAATTTTGGCACACCACTTCTGAAAGGTTGCTGACCCCCGGTATAGGCTTTCTGCAGTTCCATTCTGCTACTGGTAATAAAAATGCTCTCAAAAACTTTGAGAGCTGAAGTTCATGGTTAAGAACACAAATTATAAGCTTCCCCTGTATAAAGATATTTTTAATTTCAGTCTGTGGCATGGTTTGTTAGTCAAATACTTTCAGAAAACACTGAGTTTATAGCTTCCCTATTCCCCAATGACAGCACTGCACACCTAATTACAGAGCTGTGTGACTTTGTCCTCACCCACAACTACTTCCAATTTGGAGACAATTTGTATCTTCAAGTCAGCAGCACAGCCATGGGCACCCACATGGCACCACAATATGCCCATGTCTTTATGGTTGACCTTGAACAACGTTTCCTCAGCTCTCGCCCCCTAACGCCCTTACTCTACTTATGCTACATCGATGACATCATCATAAGGATCCACGGGAAAGAGACCCTTGAAGAATTTCACAGGGATTTCAACAACTTCCACACCACCATCAACCTCAGCCTGGATCAGTCCACACAAGAAATCCACTTCCTTGACACTACGGTTAAATGATGGACACATTTCCACCACCTTATACCGGAAACCTACTGACCGCTACACTTACCTTCATGCCTCTAGCTTCCATCCCAGGCTATGTCTAGACTACAGGCTTCTTTAGGAATAAGCATTTTTTGGAAGAGATCTTCCGAAAAAACTTCTTCCAAAAGAGTGTGTCCACACTGGAGAAGCGCATCGAAAGAGCGATCTGCTTTTTTGAAAGAGAGCGTCCAACCTGAATGGACGCGCGCTCGCATGTAAGCTATGATTGCAATGGACGGAGTGGCCACCAGGGCACCTGTGCTTTTTCCTCTTCTTCTGAAAGAACTCCCTCTTCCCCGTCCACACATGCCTTTCTGCGAAAGAGCTCTTTCACAAAAAAGCTTCCTCGTAGAATGAGGAGTGCCAATGTCAGAAAAAACCCTCTGTTCTTTCGATTGTCTGGCGGACGTTCCTCAAGTTTTGTCAGAAAAACAACCGTTTTTCCAACAAAACTCTGTAGTGTAGACATACCCCCAGGCACATTTCTCAAATCTATTGTTTACAGCCAAGCCCTAAAATACAACTTGATTTGCTCTAATCCCACAGACAAACACCTACAGGATCAGAGCATTCTTAAAACTGAAATACCCACCTGGAGAAGTGAAAAAACAGATTGACAGAGCCAAAAAAGTACCCAGACATGAACTACTTCAAGACAGACCCAAAAGAGAAAACAGAATTCCACTTGTCATCACCTATAGTAGGGGTGGCCAACCCGTGGCTCACAAGCTGTATATGGCTCTTTGATTAAAAAAATGCGGCTCCTGCTGGTACCGCTCAGGCCGGCCACTCTGCACAAGGCGCCCCAGTGCGTGCTCATGGCCAGGCTGCTCTGTACCGCATTCCAGCGCACACTCACAGCCAGCTGCTCAGCGCACATACCCCAGCCAGCACATGCTCAAGGCCAGCCACTCAGCACACACACCCCAGTGCCTGGAGGGAGACACGCATGGCTGTAGCAGCGGTGGTGGTGGCAGCTCCGGCTCTGGGACCAGGACATTAGGTTAGAGTGGAGGGGGGGTGCTTGGCTCTGGGAGAAAGGAGGGGGGTTGGGTTAGAGCCATGGTCACCAGCCTGTCGATTGCGATCAACTGGTCAATTGCAGGGGCATGACCAGCTTATGGTGAGGCGTTCCAACCCCCCCCACACACACACACACTTTCCCTCCCACCCCCAAGAAGAAGCCTGTGTTGATGCTACCTCCAGCGAAAATGGAGCAAGTGCACTGTCTTCCTGCGGCGTGGTGGGGAAGTCCCGCAGCTACGAGCTAGGTCCTGTGTCTCAGGAAGCGTGCGGGCTGCTCTTCCCCTCCCCTCCCTAGTTGGTGCGCTTCCTGAAATGCCAGGTCTGTCACACTGCTGGGGACTTTTCACCCTGCTGCCTGCCTGCCTGCCTGCCTGCCTCTGTGGGAGGGAAGGAGTAGGAATCCCGGGACTGCATGCCAGCTCCAACTTCTCAGGAAGCACGTGGCTGTCGTGGGGAGCAGAGGAAGAGTGCGCGCTTCCTGAGAAGTTGGAGCTGGCATGCAGTCCTGGGACTCTCACACACACCCTCACAGGCAGGGGGAAGTAAGTCCCCGGCAGAGCGACAGACCCGGCGTTTCAGGAAGTGTGCCCTAGGGAGGGGAGGGGACCCGTGCACTTCCTGAGACCCGGGATCCCCAGGTACCGGCCGAGCTGTCCCTGTGCCCTCCCCCTGGCCAGACCCCCATGAGTACCCAGCCCTGACAGGCACCCTCAGAGGCATAGTGAGGGGGAGCAGGGGGGACAGTTGCCCCCGGGCACCACGCTAGGGGCATGCTGGGCTGGGGTGGGACTGGAGCGCACAGGCCCATGTGACGCATAGCAGCGAGCTGGGAGCAGGGCTGTAACAAAGGCGGTACATCCGGGGTTTCAGGAAGTGCATGGGCTGCACTTCTCCCCAAACAGCCGGCACGCTGACTGAAAAGTCAGGTCTGTGGCGCGCCAGCGACTTCCTTCCCCCTGCTGCCTTGCTGCACGGGGGAAGGGGAGAGTAGGAGTCCTGGGACCGCGCCAGCTCCAACTGCTCAGGAAGTGTGCGGCTGTCGTGGGGAGTGAGGAGCAGGGCACATGCTTCCTGAGCAGTTGGAGCTGGCATGGTGGTGGGATTTCCCCCGCCCCTCCCCGCAGGCAGGCAGCAGGGGAAGGAAGTCACTGGCATGCCACAGACCTGGCTGTTCAGGAAACGCGCTGTCTGTTTGGGGGAGGGGGAAGCAGCGCACGTGCTTCCTGAAGCCCCAGACCTGGCGCGCAGCTGCAGGATTCCCAGGTACTGGCCCCAGCTGTCCCTGTCTCCTCCCACTGGCCAGACCCCCCCCCCACACACACACACACACGAGTACCCTGCCCCCACCACCAGCACCCTGCCCCAGCACCTTGTTGTCCCCTGCCCCCACACCCTGCCCCAGCACACACCAGCACTCTGTTACCCCCTGCCCCAGCACCCTGCCCCCTGCCCAAGCACGTACCAGCACCCTGTCCCCACCAGCACAGTTGGGCCCACATTAGTGAGGCTTGGGGGGTTTTGGAGGGGTTGTTTTTTTGCATCTCAATTACGTGTTCCCGACTGACTTTTCTGTGGGTCAGTGACCCCTGACTCAAAACAGGTTCCCCGCCCCTCTCATAAATAAAGACAACACTGAAACATTTTGTGTTTGACATAATATTTTATTTAAAAATGAAGCCTGGCCAACAAGCCCCCAATTGGGGCCAAGCCCCCATCTGGCCCCAGCATCATAACACTCCTGCACCCCCCCCCCGACCTCAAACCTGAGCCTGTCATACACTGGAACCCCCTGCCCTGAGCCTCTCTCATCCCCAAACTCCTGTATCCCCACATCCCCAGTCTTCTGCCACAACACTCCTGCACCATCCACACATCACAAATCTGTGTCCTGAGGCCATCATACTCCCAACCTCCCTGCCCTGAGCCCCTCACACACCACAACCCAAACTCCTGCACCCTCACAGCCACAAGCCCTGGCTTGCTCAGCACAACAACCCTCCGCCTGACCCCAACACTCCCCAGCCTGGAGCCCCCTTCCCGAGCCAGCATCCCCTTCTCCACCGCCTCCTGCATCCGAATTCCCTCCCAGAGCTTGCACCTCTCACCCCTTCCCACACCCAAATTCCTCATTCCCACCCCAGAGCCCACACCTCCTGTCTCAACCCAGTGAGACTGGCTCTTGGCCAAAATGTCCTGTAACATTATTTTAATCACTATATTGTGTGTACTATATATATCTACCTATATAGATAGATATATAAAAAATAAATATATAATACATGGCTCTTTGCACTCTATCCACTGCTATTTTGGCTCTTCGTCTCTAACGGGTTGGCCACCCCTGCATTATACAGTCAAAATAGAATAGTAATTCTGTATCTAGCCACTGGCATGAAATATCTTTTTAGAAGATTTTTTGTGAGGTGGCAGGGGTTAGTTGTAAAAAGTTGATGCATGATTGTCAGCCACGTGTGGATGAGCTATCAGCTATTGCAACATTTGCAGGAACTGAGTTACTGTTAGACTGAGAGTTGGGAGAGTCCAGTTATTTCTTCTTCGAGTGGCCCCGTGGGTGCTCCACTCTAGGTGTCGGGTCCATCCCGGCACCGCTGGTCGGAAGATTTCAGAGCCATCTTCGGCCGGTCTGCGCATGCCCCCTGCAGCGCGCAGCTTTCGCGCCTTTGATCACGAGCGCAGACCGCCCCCCCCCCCCGCCAGTTCCTCTCAGCCGCCCCAGGTTGCTGGCGGAGCTTTGTGATCTCCTCAGAGCAAATCCTGTCAGAAAGACATTGTAAATTAGATAGTTTTTATTAGATAGTTCGTTACTTGTTAATTAGTTAGGGTATGTCTACACTACCCTCCTAGTTCGAACTAGGAGGGTAATGTATGCATACCGCACTTGCTAATGAAGCCCGGGATTTGAATTTCCCGGGCTTCATTAGCATAAGCGGGGAGCCGCCATTTTTAAATCCCCGCTGCTTCGAACCCCGTGTAGCGCGGCTACACGGGGCTCGAACTAGGTAGTTCGGACTAGGGTGCCTATTCCGAACTACCGGTACACCTCGTTTCACGAGGAGTAACGGTAGTTCGGAATAGGACCCTAGTCCGAACTACCTAGTTCGAGCCCCGTGTAGCCGCGCTACACGGGGTTCGAAGCAGCGGGGATTTAAAAATGGCGGCTCCCCGCTTATGCTAATGAAGCCCGGGAAATTCAAATCCCGGGCTTCATTAGCAAGTGCGGTATGCATACATTACCCCGCTAGTTCGAACTAGCGGGGTAGTGTAGACATACCCTTAGTTAGTTAGTTAAAAAAAAAAAAAAAAGAAAGAAAGACGTTTTTCTAGGCAATTCCTGCCAGTGCGGCAGTCTGCCTAGTCAATTTAATCATGCCTGGGACACCAGGATTCAAAAGGTGCTCCCAGTGCAAAGAGGCTATGCCAGCCTCAGACGGACACACAGTCTGTGTCAGCTGTTTGGGGGAGTCCCATGTACCCCAAAAATGCGTCCATTGCTTGAAATTAACCCCGCGGGCGCGCAGGGACAGGGATCTCCGGCTCAAGCTTCTTCTCTGCGACAAGGCTCTTCAGCTGCCACAAACTGCACAGGAGCAAATAGCTGCTCCAAAGAGAAGGGCGCTATCCCCAGGAGTGCCTAAAACAAAAAAGAAAAAGGCTTCTCCCACCCGCTCTCTCCCCGCTGTCCCCCTGCCGCGGGTGAGTCAGGACAAGTCGGAGGCAGTAACAGGGGGCATTAGACCGGCATCTAAACCACTTTCCCGGTCTGTGGCAGAACCATCAAAGCCGCGCACAGCTTCGGCTTCTGAAGCGGCTGCCCCTACTCATAGGGAGCATGCACGGACCAGAACCCCTTCGGGGGATAAGCTGGCCATGCCGCTAATGCCACCAACGATGCCGCCTGACAGGGAACTGTCCCCGCAGCAGTGGGACGAGTTAGGTGCCGTGTGAGAGCACTCGCTCCCTGCAGAGGGAAATCATTAACTCCGGGCCGACAGCTGCTCAGAACCCCCTCCCCCCCCCGCACCGAGATTGCAATCTCTGCCTTCAAGGCCATTCCAGGTCACCTTCACTGTACTTCTCACCTGAGCCTTCCCCTCCTGCATGTCACTCAGACAGGGGGGCTTATTCCTCCGCGTATAGCAATGCTCATAGACGCTCCTGCTCGAATTACTCTTATAGACGTGGCTCTCCACATAGATCTTGCTCGCCGACCTACTCTCCTCCCAGATCATATCGGAGCAGGCACAGCAGCAGATATACATCAAGGAGATCATCTCCTGACTATGATTATCATACTCACAGGAGTTATCATGCCCCTATAACAGGGGTGTCCAAACTTTTTTCAAAGAGGGCCAGATTTGATGAAGTGAACATGCGTGAGGGCCGACCATTTTGCCTGACATTCTTTGAACCATTAAAATTAAATGCAAATTAACTATTTTATGCAAAGTTTATTGCAAACGGCATACTTTTCATTTCGTCACATGGATGACAAATCTAAACAGGTGTTAAATCACTCTGCCTTTCATATCTGAAGGCCAGATGAAAAAAAATCCAGGAAGCTGAAATATACGTCAGGAACATTGTAAAGTACATTACATATTATTGGTAATAAAGGTTGTCTGTCAACTTTTAAGTTAAAAAAATATGAACAGGAACATAACACCAAGTATACATGTTGTGTCCAAATATATTTATAACTGATTTAGACCAACTGACATTAACTGAGATTTTACAATGTATTCATCTCAATACATATGGATTCATTGGGGGCCATAAAAGATAGATATTGCCAAATTACCTGTGGGGCCGTATTAAACCGGAACACGGGCCGCAATTGGCCCGCGGGCCGGACTTTGGACATGCCTGCCCTATAAGGAAGGGCAGATCACACTCCCATTCCCACTCTTGCTGTTGCCACCAGCCTTATCATAGACGGGCTTCACCGCATGCCCCTGAATATCAAAGACCTCAATCACCGAAACCACCCCTTCCCACGGCACCCTCAGTATCAGTCCTTTCTGACCCTGAGGAGGGTCAAATTTCGGATACAGGCGAGAACACGCCTGCAGCTTCCCCTGGGGATGTTCAATCACCCTCCCCAGATGATGCAGTTTTCGTGGGGGATCCTTCACCACCAGACGATGCCCGTGAATTCCAAGACCTATTCAAGAGGGTGGCACAGTCGCAGGAAGTTCAACTAACGGACGTGCAAGCGAAACAACATAAGTTGTGGAAGAACTTACACCCTAGGCATCAATCCAGAACGGCCTTACCGCTAGATGAGGCAATTCTAGAGTCGGCTTCAGAGATCTGGAACACGCCGGCCTCAGTTACCCCATTGTGTAAAAGGGCGGAGAAAAGATACTTCATAGCAGCCAAAGGGGCAGAGTTCCTGTTCACTCACCCCCAGCCAAATTCACTGGTGGTGGACGCAGCCTTGCAGAGAGCAAAGAACCCACAGGTCAGAAATTCAGCAGCTGACAAGGATGCAAAAAAGCTAGACACCTTTGGACGGAAGGTGTATTCTTCATCCACGCTTCTCCTGCGTATCGCTAATTATGCGGCGCTCTTGTCCAATCATAGCTTCGATAACATTGCAAGATTGACGGAAATTGCACAACGAATCTCCCAGGCCGATAGGGTTCTCCTCCGTGAGATAATTCAAGAGGGATATGCGTGTGCCAGAGCAGGTCTGCAAATTGCCAGTGACATGGCTGACACAGCAGCGAAAACAGTTGCTACGGCAGTATCCATAGAATCATAGAATCATACAATAATAGGACTGGAAGGGACCTCGAGAGGTCATCGAGTCCAGCCCCCCGCCCTCAAGGCAGGATCAAGCTCCGTCTACACCATCCCTGACAGATGTCTATCTAACCTGTTCTTAAATATCTCCAGAGAGGGAGATTCCACCACCTCCCTTGGCAATTTATTCCAATATTTGACCACCCTGACAGTTAGGAATTTTTTCCTAATGTCCAATCTAAACCTCCCCTGCTGCACTTTAAGCCCATTACTCCTTGTCCTGTCCGCAGAAACCAAGAGGAACAAATTTTCGCCTTCCTCCTTGTGACACCCTTTTAGATATTTGAAAACCGCTATCATGTCCCCCCTTAATCTTCTTTTTTCCAAACTAAACAAGCCCAGTTCATGAAGCCTGGCTTCATAGGTCATGTTCTCTAAACCTTTAATCATTCTTGTCGCTCTTCTCTGTACCCTTTCCAATTTCTCCACATCTTTCTTGAAATGTGGCGCCCAGAACTGGACACAGTACTCCAGCTGAGGCCTAACTAGTGCAGAGTAGAGCGGCAGAATGACTTCACGAGTTTTGCTTACAACACACCTGTTGATACAACCTAGAATCATATTTGCTTTTTTTGCAACAGCATCACACTGTTGACTCATATTCAACTTGTGGTCCACTATGACCCCTAGATCCCTTTCCGCCATGCTCCTTCCTAGACAGTCGCTTCCCATCTTGTATGTATGGAACTGATTGTTCCTTCCTAAGTGGAGCACTTTGCATTTCTCTTTATTAAACCTCATCCTGTTTACCTCTGGCCATTTCTCTAACTTGCTAAGGTCATTTTGAATTATGTCCCTATCCTCCAAAGAAGTCGCAACCCCACCCAGTTTGGTATCATCTGCAAACTTAATAAGCGTACTCTCTATCCCAATATCTACATCATTGATGAAGATATTGAACACTACGGGTCCCAAAACAGACCCTTGCGGAACTCCACTTGTTATCCCTTTCCAGCAGGATTTAGCACCGTTAACAACAACTCTCTGACTACGGTTATCCAGCCAATTATGCACCCACCTTATCGTGGCCCTATCTAAGTTATATTTGCCTAGTTTATCAATAAGAATATCATGCGAGACCGTATCAAATGCCTTACTAAAGTCTAGGTATATGACATCCACCACTTCTCCCTTATCCACAAGGCTCGTTATCCTATCAAAGAAAGCTATCAGATTGGTTTGACATGATTTATTCTTTACAAATCCATTCTGGCTGTTCCCTATCACCTTGCCACTTTCCAAGTGTTTGCATATGATTTCCTTAATTACCTGCTCCATTATCTTCCCTGGGACAGATGTTAAACTGACCGGTCTGTAGTTTCCTGGGTTGTTCTTATTCCCCTTTTTATAGATGGGCACAATATTTGCCCTTTTCCAGTCTTCTGGAATCTCCCCTGTCTGCCATGATTTTTCAAAGATCATAGCTAAAGGCTCAGATACCTCCTCTATCAGCTCCTTGAGTATCCTGGGATGCATTTCATCAGGACCTGGTGACTTGCTGACATCTAACTTTCCTAAGTGATTTTTAACTTGTTCTTTGTGTATCCTATCTTCTAAACTTACCCTCTCTCTGCTTGTATTCACTACGTTAGGCACACCTCCAGACTTCTCGGTGAAGACCGAAACAAAGAAGTCATTGAGCATCTCCGCCATTTCCAAGTTCCCTGTTACTGCTTCTCCCTCCTCACTAAGCAGTGGGCCTACCCTGTCCTTGGTCTTCCTCTTGCTTTTAATGTATTTATAAAAGGTCTTCTTGTTTCCCTTTATGCCTGTAGCTAGTTTGATCTCATTTTGTGCCTTTGCCTTTCTAATCTTGCCCCTGCATTCCCGTGTTGCTTGCCTATATTCCTCCTTTGTTAGTTGTCCTAGTTTCCATTTTTTATATGACTCCTTTTTTATTTTGAGATCGTGCAAGATCTCCTTGTTAAGCCAAGCTGGTCTTTTGCCATATTTTCTATCTTTCCTACACAGCGGAATTGTTTGCTTTTGGGCCCTTAACAACATCCCTTTGAAATACTTCCAACTCTCCTCAGTTGTTTTTCCCTTCAGTCTTGCTTCCCATGGGACCTTACCTACAAGTTCTCTGAGCTTATCAAAATCTGCCTTCCTGAAATCCATTACCTCAATTGTGCTGGTCTCCCTTCTACCTTTCCTTAAGATCATGAACTCTATTATTTCGTGATCACTGTCCCCTATACTGTCTTCCACTTTCAAGTTCTCAACTAGTTCCTCCCTATTTGTTAAAACCAAATCCAGAACAGCTTCTCCTCTGGTAGCTTTTTCAACCTTCTGAAACAGAAAGTTGTCTCCAATGCAGTCCAGAAACTTATTGGATAGCCTGTGCCTCGCTGTGTTAGTTTCCCAACATATGTCTGGATAGTTGAAGTCCCCCATCACCACCAAATCTTGGGCTTTGGATAGTTTTGTTAATTGTTTAAAAAAGGCCTCATCCACCTCTTCCACCTGGCTAGGTGGCCTGTAGTAGACTCCTAGCATGATATCACCCTCGTTTTTTACCCCTTTTAGCTTAACCCAGAGACTCTCTACACAGCTATCTCCTACGTTCATCTCCACTTCAGTCCAAGTGTGTACATTTTTAATATACAAGGCAACCCCTCCTCCCTTTTTTCCCTGTCTGTCCTTCCTGAGCAAGCCGTACCCTTCCATACCAACATTCCAATCATGCGTCCCATCCCACCAGGTTTCTGTAATACCAATGATATCAAAGTTGTATTTATTGGTTAGCAATTCCAGTTCTTCCTGCTTATTACCCATACTTCTTGCATTTGTATATAGGCATCTAAGATACTGATTTGATCTTGCCTCCCTGTTGTGCCCTGACCCTCCTTTCTCCTTCCCATTATAGGCCGTAGTCCCCCCCATTTCCAACCCATCTCCCAGTCCCGCACATGCAGCACTTACCTGTGGGCTTTGCTCACCTGCCCCCAACAAACCTAGTTTAAAGCCCTCCTCACGGCCTCCAAGGGCCTCATGGCTAGCAACGGCCGCAGTACCTAGAGAGTTACAATCCAAGGTGGAAGACCTTCCATTCGATAGGATTAAGCTCTTCGCGGAAAAAACGGATGACGTACTCCATACAGGGAAGGACTCGCGAACAACCTTACGTACTCTCGGAATGTACGCCCCACCTTTCCGCCGCAGACAATATTTTCCGTTCCAAAAACGGTATGACTATCAATTCCGGAGACAACAAAACCGTCCTTACGATAAAGGTCACCCTAGGCAGAAACCGCAGCGCAGACATCCTCACCCGACTAGAGTGAACAATGCCGGGGCGCCCAAACAGCAGGTTTGACTCCCATGTCGAGGGCGTGCTGAACACTCCAATCGTTGCCAGAGATGCCAAGCCCATTTTTCATCACAGACTGCAACCCTATTATCATCAGTGGGCTGCTGTAACGTCAGACAAATGGGTGTTGGAGGTGATAAGATCCGGTCTCACCATCCCATTCACATCCCTCCCTCCTACCACCCCACCATCCCCGTCCCTTTTCAGGGACCCTTCTCACGAGGACCTCCTGCAACAAGAGGCCTATCACCTACTATCTATCGGGGCGATAGAGAAGGTCCCAGAGGACTTCAAGGGAAAAGGGTTCTATTCACGTTATTTCCTAACACAAAAGAAAACGGGGGGATGGAAACCCATTCTGGATCTACACCAGTTGAATCGCTACCTCAGAAAACAGCGATTCAAAATGACGATGCTCACGACGATCATCCCAGCTCTGGACAACAACGATTGGTTCGCGGCCCTCGACCTACAGGATGCGTACTTTCATATAACGATACATCCCGCACACAGACGATTCCTGCGCTTCATCATAAAGGACGAGCATTTCCAATATCGTGTCCTCCCATTCGGTCTCGCTTCGGCCCCGCGGGTATTCTCAAAGACCCTCGCAGTCGTTGCGGCGCACCTCCGGCGAATGCAAGTCATCATATTCCCTTATCTGGACGACTGTTTGATAAAGGGCGCATCACAGGAAGAAACATCCCTCATGGTCACAACGGTCAGACGAGTGTTCGACTCTCTAGGACTAATTGTGAACGAGCCAAAATCGACCCCCACTCCAACGCAGAACATACAGTTCATAGGGGCAGTTCTCGACTCAAAGACGGCAAGAGCCTATTTACCGAAGGACAGATTCCAGGCGATAAAGGACCTGGTCACTCTACTAGGCAAGGGCCCAGTAGTCTCAGTACATACCTGTCTGCGTCTCCTGGGCCACATGGCTGCGGCCACGTTTGTCGTTCCCAATGCACGCCTCCACCTCAGAAACCTGCAACACTGGCTGTCAACGGTGTATGTGCCGGGAAGACACGACATTCACAAGCAAGTTTCTCCTCCGCTCCACGTTCACGTGTCTCTGCGCTGGTGGACCAAGGCATCAAACATTCTCGTGGGAATGCCTTTCCACAGACCAATCCCATCGATACAGCTGACGTCGGACGCCTCCCTCATCGGATGGAGTGCGCACATGGGCGACAAACGCATACAAGGTCACTGGTCTCCTGCCGAGAGGCGTCTACATATCAACAGACTGGAGTTGCGTGCAATATTCCTGGCATGCAAACACTTCCTCCCTCACCTGAAGGGCAAAACAGTCAGAGTGTTTACGGACAATATGGCAGCGATGTACTACCTAAACAGACAAGGTGGAGCGAGGTCACATTCCCTATGCACAGAAGCGGTATGGTGCTGGAACTGGTGCATAAGGAACAATATCATCATAGCAGCATCCTACTTACCTGGCATAGCCAATGTCATTGCCGACTCCCTAAGCAGGCGCTTCCCCATCGACCACGAGTGGGAGATGAGGCAAGATGTGATTCAGGACGTCTTCAACAGATGGGGCACGCCCCGGTAGATCTGTTCGCGACGGCCTCCAACAAGAAGTGTCGCCTGTTCTGTTCCAGAGCAGGGATCGGCAAGGGATCCCTAGGCGATGCACTTCTAACCAGCTGGAAGAAATCACTACTGTACGCGTTCCCTCCAATAGTTCTCATTCCCAGAACACTGGAGAAGATCAGAGCGGAGGCAGCAACGGTGATTCTGATAGCACCGGCCTGGCCCAGGCAAGCTTGGTATCCGTTCTTGCACAGGATGTCTCTACGGCCTCCGTGGCCTCTGCCTTTACACCAGAACCTTCTCTCCCAAGAACGGGGTTCTCTTCTACATCCCAAGCTGGAGATGTTACATCTGACAGCGTGGCTCCTGACTGGCTCGACCAGGATGAGAACCTTTGCTCACAGCAGGTCAAGTCCATTCTAATTCATAGTAGAAAGGATTCAACAAGACGTACTTACCTCGCTAAATGGCGCAAATACTCGGCTTGGTGCCTTCAAAACAACGTCCAACCCCTGTCCGCTCCATTACACCAGGTCCTCGAGTACATGCTTCACTTGCGGGATTCAAAACTCTCATTGGCATCCCTCCGTGTTCATCTATCGGCCATCAGTGCATTCCATTCCCCGATACAGGGGTTCTCATTGTTTTCACATCCGACCACCAAGCGATTCCTCAAAGGTCTAAATAATATAAGTCCACCTTGGAGACCTCCTCCACCGTCGTGGAATTTGGACTTAGTACTCGAAACACTTATGTTTCCCCCATTTGAACCACTGGCATCCGTAGCATTACACATGCTGACTATGAAGACTGCTTTCCTGCTTGCAATTACATCAGCGCGCAGAGTCAGTGAGTTAGGAGCGATGATGTCGACTCCCCCATTCACATTGTTTTCAAAAGAAGCAGTGACTCTACAGTTGCACCCGGCGTTCACTCCTAAGATCTCCTCGTCGTTCCACATCAACGAACCGATTGTACTTCCTTCTTTTTATCCAAAGCCACATGCCTCAAATAAGGAGGCTATGCTTCATACACTGGATGTCAGACGTGCCCTGGCCTTCTACATAGACAGAACCAGACAATGGCGCCGAACAGATAAACTTTTGGTATCAACAGCGCAGCGATCCAAAGGACAGGCGCTTTCAACTCAACGCATAGCTAGGCTTATCTCCTTCTGCATAACCCGGTGTCACGCTATTCATAACAGACCGTTGCCCTCCAATCCACGGGCACATTCAACTAGGGCAGTAGCAACCTCTACGGCCTTTTCCAGGGGAGTTCCCCTAGCAGATATTTGTAGAGCCGCTACTTGGGCTTCAAGTACTTCCTTTATGAGGCACTATGCCATAGTGCAACGATGGGCGTCAGACCACGCGGTGGCTTCCGCAGTCCTGTCTTCTACAGGCAATAATTAATTGACCCGGAGCGCTGGTGTCCCGGTTACTGCTATACAGTCACCTAGAGTGGAGCACCCACGGGGCCACTCGAAGAAGAACAAGAAGTTACTCACCCTGTGTAGTAACGGTGGTTCTTCGGGATGTGCCCCGTGGGTGCTCCACGACCCGCCCTCCTCCCCGCTCCGGGTCTCTCCCTTTGATTTATCTTGCAGGGACCGAGCGGTGAGAGGAACTGGCGGGGGGGCCGGTCTGCGCTTGTGATCAAAGGCGCGAAAGCCGCGCACTGCAGGGGGCATGCGCAGACCGGCCGAAGATGGCTCTGAAAGCTTCCGACCAGCGGCGCTGGGACGGACCTGACACCTAGAGTGGAGCACCCACGGGGCACATCTCGAAGAACCAGCGTTACTACACAGGGTGAGTAACTTGTTCTTCTACTTACTTTAACTACAAGCCGCTCCCAAGCCAATTACAGTTACCAGCTGCATTAATGGGAGGAATAGACAAAAGTGGTCTAGTTCCTTAGTATACTATCACCTACAATTCCCCCCAGTACAAGCTATATTTATCTCCTCTTGCTTAAAGATCTTTGCAACTCTAGATTCATTAGCTTCATTATCACTATTACAAAACAAGGAACATTCAACTTCAGACATTAAATGCACAGAGTTCATGCAAGCACTCCTATGACTGTGAAAAGCCATCTGCTCCTTCTCCACAGCTTCTGATAGATGGAATAGTGGGGTACCATGGATGTACCATCAGTTCAATTGTTACTGTTCTACTTTTCTGATTTTGAGGTGAAAACTGAGTCATGTGAGAGTTTTCCTTGATAGTGAAATGTCAGCAACATTCAGAGTGTCATCGATAGTGCCATGCTGACTGTTTTTGCCCATTGTACTCAAACCTATATAAATGTCGACCCACCTGTTGGAGGGGGAGATTCAAAAAAAGCTATGTTTCGTGCCTTTTCTTCATATTTTTTGTAAATATAACACTACAGCTAATTTCAAATTGTCTTTTGTTAGTATAAATATTCAGTTTTATTTTGTTTAAACACCCCTACCACTGAACAGGATAACTCATCCTTTAACATACACCCCATCAGTTTATACATCAATTTTCAAACAAAGGCCCCATTCCTGCAGACTGTAAAATGTGGGAGGACCTTGTGCCCATAGAGCGCCCCAGTGAAGTCAACCCTCATCCTACTGCTTTGGTTTGGAAATGTGTAAATGTGTCCTGCTACAGATGTTATTAGGGCCCAATGGCTGTAGACCCACTTTAGACTGGGGTGTGGTGAGCATGCAGGATACTGTTTACTACTGTACATTAAGAATGAATAAATCAGTATTTCAGGTTCTAAACCAATCTTTCAATAAAAACACACAGTTTTAGTTACCTCTAATAATTCTTTGCTAAATATCAGAGGGGTAGCCGTGTTAGTCTGAATCTGCAAAAGTGACGAGGAGTCCTGTGGCACCTTATAGACTAACTGAAGTGTAGGAGCATAAGCTTTCGTGGGCAAAGACCCACTTCGTCAGATGCATGTAGTGGAAATATCCAGAGGCAGGTATAAATATGCAGGCCAGGATCAGGCTGGAGATGACAAGGTGGATCCAATCAAGGAGGATGAGGCCCACTTCTAGCAGCTGATCTGGAGGTGTGAATTCAAAGAGAGCAGAAGCTGCTTTTGGAGTTAGCAAGCCATTGACAGTCTTTGTTTAATCCAGAGTTGATTGTGTCAAACTTAAAGATGAACTGTAGCTCAGCAGTTTCTCTTTGAAGTCTGGTCCTGAAGTTTTTTTGCTGCAGGATGGCTACTTTTAGATCTGCAATTGTGTGTCCAGGGAGACTGAAGTGTTCCCCTACAGGTTTTTGTATGTTGCCATTCCTAATATCAGATTTGTGTCCATTGATTCTTTTACGTAGGGACTGTCCAGTTTGGCCGATGTATATAGCAGTGGGGCATTGTTGGCACATGATGACGTATATTACGTTGGTAGATGTGCAGGAGAACGTACCAGTGACAGTATGGCTGATCTGGTTAGGTCCTGTGATGGTGTTGCTGGTGTATATATGTGTGCAGAGTTGGCACCGAGGTTTGTTGCAAGGATTGGTTCCTGAGTTCGAGTTATTATGGTGCGGTGTGTAGTTGCTGGTGAGAATATGCTTCAGGTTGGCGGGTTGTCTGTGGGCAAGGACCGGCCTACCTCCCAAGGCCTGTGAAAGCGAGGGATCATTGTCCAGGATGGGTTGTAGATCACTAATGATGCGTTGGAGAGGTTTTAGCTGGGGACTGTAGGTGATGGCCAGTGGTGTTCTGTTGGTTTCTTTCTTGGGCTTGTCCCGTAGCAGGAGGCTTCTGGGTACACATCTGGCTCTGTCGATCTGTCTCCTCACTTCCTCGTGTGGGTATCGCAGTTTACAGAATGCTTGTTGAAGATCTTGTAGGTGTAGGTCTCTGTCTGAGGGGTTGGAGCATATGCGGTTGTACCTCAGTGCTTGGCTGTAAACAATGGATCGTGTGGTGTGTCCAGGATGGAAGCTGGAGGCATGCAGGTAAGTGTAGCGGTCAGTAGGTTTTCGGTATAGGGTGGTATTGATGTGACCGTCACTTATTTGTACCGTGGTGTCCAGGAAATGGACCTCCCGTGTAGATTGGTCCATGCTGAGGTTGATGGTGGGGTGGAAGCTGTTGAAATCATGGTGAAATTCTTCCAGAGTCTCCTTCCCATGGGTCCAGATGATGAAGATGTCATCGATGTAGCGTAGGTAGAGAAAGGGTGTAAGTGGACGAGAGCTGAGGAAGCGTTGTTCCAGGTCAGCCATAAAAATGTTGGCGTATTGTGGGGCCATGCGGGTGCCCATAGCAGTGTCACTGGTCTGAAGGTATATGTTGTCACCAAATCTGAAATAGTTGTGTGTGAGGATACATTCACAGAGTTCAGCCACCAGTTGTGCTGTGGCATCATCAGGGATACTGTTCCTGACAGCTTGTACTCCATCTGCATGTGGGATGTTAGTGTAGAGAGCCTCTACATCCATGGTGGCTAGGATGGTGTTTTCTGGAAGATCACCAATGCATTGTAGTTTTCTCAGGAAATCCGTAGTGTCACGAAGGTAACTGGGAGTGCTGGTGGCGTAGGGTCTGAGCAGAGAGTCCACATAGCCAGACAGTCCTTCAGTGAGAGTGCCAATGCCCGAGATGATGGGACGTCCGGGATTTCCAGGTTTGTGGATCTTGGGTAATAGATAGAACAACCCTGGTCGGGGCTCTAAGGGTGTGTCGATTTGTTCCTGTGCTTGTGTAGGGAGTGTCCTGAGCAGATGGTGCAGTTTCTTAGTGTATTCCTTAGTGGGATCTGAGGAAAGAGGCCTGTAGAATTTGGTATTGGAGAGTTGTCTGGCAGCCTCCTTTAGGTAGTCAGGCCTGTTCATGATGACAACAGCACCTCCTTTGTCAGCCTCTTTGAAGAGTTATTCCGGAGGCTGTGGATGGCATTGCGTTCTGCACGACTGAGCTTACCAGGCAAGCGATGGACAAATGCAGGCAAATGCAAACGGATGGACATTATACCAAATGGACTGAAGGTGAAAAATCCATTGCTATCTACATACTACACAGACTACAGCGAGAGATTATGCCATATACTATCCAAAAAACTGAGGAACCACCTGATCAGCATTCTGTACAGCAAACAGGAAAACATCAAAAAAGAGCTCTCCAATCTGGAGTCTCTCATAAAACACCAACCTTCTGCACAAATGGACTTTACTAAAATAAGACAGGAGATCTACATTACACACTTCACTTCTCTACAGAGGTGAAAGGACTGTAAGCTGTCTAAAATCCTACCTACCACATGGGGCCACAACAGTGGTACCCCTAACTCACCCAGCAATATCGTCAATCTCTCCAACTACACACTCAGCCCGGCAGAAGAATCTGTTCTATCTCGGGGACTCTCTTTTTGCCCCGCCGCCCCCACTAACATGATACAGTTCTGCGGTGATCTGGAAGCCTACTTTCGCCATCTCCGTCTCAAGGAATACTTCGAACACGACACTGAACAGTGCACTGACACACAGATACCTTCCCACCAACAGCACAAGAAGAAGAACTCCACATGGACTCCTCCTGAGGGCCGAAATGGCAGTCTGGACCTCTACATAGAATGCTTCCGCCGACGTGCACAGGCAGAAATTGTGGAAAAACAGCATCGCTTGCCTGGTAACCTCAGTCGTGCAGAACGCAATGCCATCCACAGCCTCCGGAACAACTCTGACATTATAATCAAAGAGGCTGACAAAGGAGGTGCTGTTGTCATCATGAACAGGCCTGACTACCTAAAGGAGGCTGCCAGACAACTCTCCAATACCAAATTCTACAGGCCTCTTTCCTCAGATCCCACTAAGGAATACACTAAGAAACTGCACCATCTGCTCAGGACACTCCCTACACAAGCACAGGAACAAATCGACACACCCTTAGAGTCCCGACCAGGGTTGTTCTATCTATTACCCAAGATCCACAAACCTGGAAATCCCGGACGCCCCATCATCTTGGGCATTGGCACTCTCACTGAAGGACTGTCTGGCTATGTGGACTCTCTGCTCAGACCCTACGCCACCAGCACTCCCAGTTACCTTCGTGACACTACGGATTTCCTGAGAAAACTACAATGCATTGGTGATCTTCCAGAAAACACCATCCTAGCCGCCATGGATGTAGAGGCTCTCTACACAAACATCCCACATGCAGATGGAGTACAAGCTGTCAGGAACAGTATTCCTGATGATGCCACAGCACAACTGGTGGCTGAACTCTGTGGATTTATCCTCACACACAACTATTTCAGATTTGGTGACAATATATACCTCCAGACCAGTGGCACTGCTATGGGCACCCGCATGGCCCCACAATACGCCAACATTTTTATGGCTGACCTGGAACAACGCTTCCTCAGCTCTTGTCCACTTACACCCCTTCTCTACCTACGCTACATCGATGACATCTTCATCATCTGGACCCATGGGAAGGAGACTCTGGAAGAATTTCACCATGATTTAAACAGCTTCCACCCCACCATCAACCTCAGCATGGATCAATCTACACAGGAGGTCCATTTCCTGGACACCACGGTACAAATAAGTGACGGTCACATCAATACCACCCTATACCGAAAACCTACTGACCGCTACACTTACCTGCATGCCTCCAGCTTCCATCCTGGACACACCACACGATCCATTGTTTACAGCCAAGCACTGAGGTACAACCGCATATGCTCCAACCCCTCAGACAGAGACCTACACCTACAAGATCTTCAACAAGCATTCTTTAAACTGCGATACCCACACGAGGAAGTGAGGAGACAGATCGACAGAGCCAGATGTGTACCCAGAAGCCTCCTGCTACGGGACAAGCCCAAGAAAGAAACCAACAGAACACCACTGGCCATCACCTACAGTCCCCAGCTAAAACCTCTCCAACGCATCATTAGTGATCTTCAACCCATCCTGGACAATGATCCCTCGCTTTCACAGGCCTTCGGAGGTAGGCCGGTCCTTGCCCACAGACAACCTGACAACCTGAAGCATATTCTCACCAGCAACTACACACCGCACCATAATAACTCGAACTCAGGAACCAATCCTTGCAATAAACCTCGGTGCCAACTCTGCACACATATATACACCAGCAACACCATCACTGGACCTAACCAGATCAGCCATACTGTCACTGGTACGTTCTCCTGCACATCCACCAACGTAATATATGCCATCATGTGCCAACAATGCCCCACTGCTATATACATCGGCCAAACTGGACAGTCCCTACGTAAAAGAATCAATGGACACAAATCTGATATTAGGAATGGCAACATACAAAAACCTGTAGGGGAACACTTCAATCTTCCTGGACACACAATTGCAGATCTAAAAGTAGCCATCCTGCAGCAAAAAAACTTCAGGACCAGACTTCAAAGAGAAACTGCTGAGCTACAGTTCATCTTCAAGTTTGACACAATCAACTCTGGATTAAACAAAGACTGGGAATGGCTCGCTAACTACAAAAGCAGCTTCTGCTCTCTTGGAATTCACACCTCCAGATCAGCTACTAGAAGTGGGCCTCATCCTCCTTGATTGGATCCACCTTGTCATCTCCAGCCTGATCCTGGCCTGCATATTTATTCCTGCTGCTGGAAATTTCCACTACATGCATCTGACGAAGTGGGTCTTTGCCCACGAAAGCTTATGCTCCTACACTTCAGTTAGTCTATAAGGTGCCACAGGACTCCTCGTCGTCTTTGCTAAATGATTTCTTTGCTTCAGTCTTCACAGCTGAGAATGTTAGGGGGATTCCCAAACCTGACCTGTCCTTTATAGGTGACACATCTGAGGACTTGTCACAGATTGAAGTGTCATTAGAGGAGGTTTTGGAACAAATTGATAAACTTAACAGTAACAAGTCACCGGGACCAGATGGCATTTACCCAAGAGTTCTGAAAGAACTCAAATGTGAAATTGCGGAACTAACAACTATGGTTTGTAACCTATCCTTTAAATCAGCTTCTGTACCCAATGACTCAAAGATGGCTAATGTAACGCCAATATTTAAAAAGGGCTCTAGAGGCGATCCCAGCAATTACAGACCGGTAAGTCTAATGTCAGTACTGGGCAAATTAGTTGAAACAATAGTAAAGAATAAAATTGTCAGACACATAGTAGAACATAATTTGTTGGGCAAAAGTCAAAATGATTTCTGTAAAGGGAAATCATGTCTTACTAATCTATTAGAGTTCTTCCAAGGGGTCAACAAACATGTGGACAAGGGGAATCCAGTAGATAAAGGCTACGTCTACACTGGCCCCTTTTCCGGAAGGGGCATGTAAATTTCACTAGTCGTCGTAGGGAAATCCGCGGGGGATTTAAATATCCCCCGCGGCATTTAAATAAAAATGTCCGCCGCTTTTTTCCGGCTTTTAAAAAAGCCGGAAAAGAGCATCTAGACTGGCCCCGATCCTCCGGAAAAAGTGCCCTTTTCCGGAGGCTCTTATTCCTACTTTGAAGTAGGAATAAGAGCCTCCGGAAAAGGGCACTTTTTCCGGAGGATCGGGGCCAGTCTAGACGCTCTTTTCCGGCTTTTTTAAAAGCCGGAAAAAAGCGGCGGACATTTTTATTTAAATGCCGCGGGGGATATTTAAATCCCCCGCGGATTTCCCTACGACGACTAGTGAAATTTACATGCCCCTTCCGGAAAAGGGGCCAGTGTAGACGTAGCCATAGTGTACTTAGATTTACAGAAAGCCTTTGACAAGGTCCCTCACCAAAGGCTCTTACGTAAATTAAGTTGTCATGGGATAAGAGGGAAGATCCTTTCATGGACTGAGAACTGGTTAAAAGACAGGAAACAAAGGGTAGGAATAAATGGTAAATTTTCAGAATGGAGAAGGGTAACTAGTGGTGTTCCCCAAGGGTCAGTCCTAGGACCAATCCTATTCAACTTATTCATAAATGATCTGGAGAAAGGGGTAAACAGTGAGGTGGCAAAGTTTGCAGACAATACTAAACTGCTCAAGGTAGTTAAGACCAAAGCAGACTGTGAAGAACTTCAAAAAGATCTCACAAAACTAAGTGATTGGGCAACAAAATGGCAAATGTACGTTTATCCACATTACATTTCAGTAATGCACATTGGGAAAAAAAAACCAACTATACATACAATATGATGTTTAGCTACAACTAATCAGGAAAGAGAGCTTGGAGTCATTGTGGATAGTTCTCTGAAGACGTCCATGCAGTGTGCATCGGCAGTCAAAAAAGCAAACAATGTTAGGAATCATTAAAATAGGGATAGAGAATAACACGGAGAATATCTTATTGCCCTTATATAAATCCATGGTACGCCCACATCTTGAATACTGTGTACAGATGTGGTCTCCTCATCTCAAAAAAGATATACTGGCATTAGAAAAGGTTCAGAGAAGGGCAACTAAAATGATTAGGGGTTTGGAACCGGTCCCATATGAGGAGAGGTTAAAGAGACTAGGGCTGCGTCCAGACTGGTATGATTTTCCAGAAATACTTTTAATGGAAAAGTTTTTCCGTTAAAAGTATTTCTGCAAAAGCACATCTAGATTGGCAAGTGCCTTTGTGCAAAAGATTTGCTTTTGCGCAAAAGCATCCGTGGCCAGTCTAGACGCGATTTTGCGCAAGAAAGCCCCGATCGCCATTTTAGCCATCGGGGCTTTTTTGCGCAAAACAATTCTTCCCTGTCTACACTGGCCCTCTTAAGCAAGCATTCTTGCGCAAGAGGGCTTTTTCCCAATCGGGAGCGGGAAAGTATTTGCGCAAGAAGCACTGATTTTGTACATTACAAAGTCAGTGCTCTTGCGCAAATTCAAGCGGCCAGTGTAGACAGCTGGCAAGTTTTTGCGCAAAATCTTTCCAGTCTAGATGCACCCTAGGACTTTTCATCTTGGAAAAGAGGAGACTCAGGGGGGATATGATAGAGGTCTATAAAATCATGAGTGGTGTGGAGAAAGTGAATAAGGAAAAGTTATTTACTTGTTCCCATAATATAAGAACTAGGGCCCACCACATGAAATTAATGGGCAACAGGTTTAAAACAAACAAAAGGAAGTTTTCACACAGCGCATAGTCAATCTGTGGAACTCCTTGCCAGAGGAGGCTGTGAAGGCTAGGACTGTAACAGGGTTTAAATAGAACTAGATAAATTCATGGAGGTTAAGTCCATTAATGGCTTTTAGCCAGTATGGGTAAGGAATGGTGTCCCTGGCCTCTGTCAGAGGGTGGAGATGGATGGCAGGAGAGAGATCACTTGATCATTACCTATTCGGTTCACCCCCTCTGGGGGACCTGGCATTGGCCACTGTCAGCAGACAGGATACTGGGCTGGATGGACCTTTGGTCTGACCCAGTATGGCCGTTCTTACGTTCTTAAATTTTGCCTAAATTTGATTCTGTAAAATGGAAAACCTTGCTAACGGATCTGCCTCCCATGTCTTTAGACATACTTGCTTTAGGGACAAAATTACAGGATTTTACTGCAGTTAGTACTGAGAAGGCAACAAAATCAAGAGGGAGGGAACCAAAGGCTATGCCTCCTTATGCATTAGCAACAGAATTATTAGCTACGTTTTAGCTGCAGGGCCAAACTCTTAATGTTTCACCTGTGTAAACCAAAATGGGTTTGATAGGTGTAAGGATATGCAGAATTAAAACACAACAAAATTCTCAGGTATAACTGAGGACAGAACTTGGCTTAGAAAGTCCACTTGTCTGGTGTTAAAATGGATGGTCCTCTATTTCAGAGGTCTGGTACTGGGACAAAAGCGGATGTGCTTTTGCTTGGTATTGGCTGGAGGATCTTGAATGCATCATGTGTACAAGATCATGCTGACGGGAGGCAGGGCAGTGAGCTCTATGTGGCATGTTCTTATACACTGGGGCTACGTCTAGACTGGCATGATTTTCCGCAAATGCTTTTAATGGAAAAGTTTTCCGTTAAAAGCATTTGCGGAAAAGAGCGTCTAGATTGGCAGGGACGCTTTTCCGCAAAAGCACTTTTTGGGGAAAAGCGTCCGTGGCCAATCTAGACGTGCTTTTGCGCAAAAAAAGCCCCGATCGCCATTTTCACCATCGGGGCTTTTTTGCGGAAAACAAATCTGAGCTGTCTACACTGGCCCTTTTGCACAAAAGGACTTTTGCCTGAACGGGAGCAGCATAGTATTTCTGCAAGAAGCACTGATTTCTTACATGAGATCGTCAGTGTTCTTGCGGAAATTCAAGCGGCCAGTGTAGACAGCTGGCAAGTTTTTCCAGAAAAGCAGCTGCTTTTGCGGAAAAACTTGCCAGTCTAGACACAGCCTGGATGTATGAGGCCATGCCAGCAAGGGTGGGCACATGCTGCTCCAGGAAGTACCAGAATGTCATGTGAGTGGCCACTTCAATTTGGCCTGCAGAAACTGTATTACTGCTAATAGTGCATAAGCAGGCAAGACCCCCAACTTGACTTTCACAATTCAGGCTGAGTTTGCAGGACTGACTACAACTCAGCATCATTACTACACCTTAGTTTACAATTAAAAAGACTATGTAAATTTTCATCAAACATAGGGTCAGATCAACTACATGGAGTCATGTCTAGAGCATGCATGAACAGCCTGCATAGATGCTAGAGTTCTTAGTTAACCATTCACATCCCTAATCTGTCTCAGTTAACCAGTGGGGGCTGGAGCAGCCCGCTGTCTGCCCCCATTTAATCGGTTAACTGGTTAAACAATGTTTAACAGGTTAACTAATTAAATGGGATTTTATATCCCTACTAGAGATCAGAAACTTCCGTGGGCCTCTAGCTTCACTTCCCTTCCCTTTGGCTTCATTCATTTTGTCTCCATCGTTCTGTAATTGTTGCATGTGTTTGTTTTATCACAGTTTGCCCCCGTTAACTGCCTCTGTTTTACTTCCACGTCTCCATCTATTCTTCTGTTGGCCAGACATGAACGAACAGAAGTTAGAGAGAGAATGTATGTGAGGCAATATCTTATTGGATCAACCTCTTGGTGAGAGAGACAAACTTTTAAGCCATACAAAGCTCTTCTTCAGGTCCTGATGCTGAAAGCTTGTTTTCCTCACCAGCAGAAGCTGGTTCAATAAAAGGCTCACCCACTTTGTGTGTCTACTATCCTAGGATGGACATAGCTACAACAACATTGTAAAGAGAAGTTGCTATTTACACTTTCCCTGTTGTCTCAGTAGGAGAGTGTAGCAGTGCATTTCTACCACCATATGGTGCTGCGGGAGGGTAAAAAGCAGCAGCAGTTGCAGGCCAATTGCCTGATTTAACATGGTTTTTCCTAGTTCTTGCATCTGTGCCCTTGAGTCCAAAGATGACAGAAAACACTGAAGAAACTTCTCCTTTACAGGGTCAGACATAAGGGCAGCCTTAAGCTGTTTAAAAGCTTCCTGGAACTTGTCAGTCACTTGATCGCATTTGGTTGTTTCTTTACAGTCAGATTGCTGTTCCACTAACTGACCTGACTAAAGTGTGGTACAAATCGCCTGTAATACCCGGCCAAGCCTTAGAAGGATTGGACCTATTGCTTTGACTTAAGGATAGGCCAGTTCTGGATAGCCTCTACCTTAGCCTGTAGAGGGTTGATAGTTCCTTGACCCACGTGGTGTCCAAGGTAAGTCACCCTGTTTAGGCCAATTTGACATTTTTTAGCCTTAACTGTGAGTCCTGCCTCCCTTATGCATTGGAAGACAGTTTGGAGGTGTTCTGCCCATGAATCAGAGAATATGGCCACATCGTCCAGATAGGCCACTGCAAATTCCCTAAATCCAGCTAGTAGATTAGCCATAAGGCTTTGGAAAGTTGCAGTACCCCTTGGTTAAATCTAGGGTGGAGATGAACTGGGCATGCCCCAGTTTCTCCAATAGCTCATCTGTGCGTGGCATTAGATCAGTGTTTCCCAAATGGGGTTCTGCGGAACCCCAGGGTTCCGTGAAATGAAAATAAGGGTTCCATGAGAAAATTCCAATACAATCACGTTTTATGGTTTTTAAAAATTAATCATTAATATTTAATGCATATTAGTTTTTGAGCTTTATTTTTTGTGCACATTAAATGTGATTATTGTTTTTAAATATGTGCCGTTAAACTAAATGTTGATCTCATGACCTTGTTTAGCATTTGTTTATTACTATCTTTCAGAGTTGTTGACTCGAGTCCCACGACTTGAACTGAGTCCGACTTAAGTCACCTAGGTGACTCTACTTGAGACGACTTGGGTTCATTGTTTGTGACTTGAGACTCGACTTGAGACTTGCTAATTTTGTGAAATCGACTTGGTGAAAAAATTGATGGCTTGTACAAAAGTGACTTGACATTTTTTTAAATTAAGACTTGAGACTCGACTTGGGACTTGAACTGTAGTGACTTGAGACTCGACTTGGACTTGACAATGACGACTTGAAGACAACACTGCTATCTTTACTTATTTGTGGTCTGTTTTTTCAGCTCCATATATAAGGGTATGTCTACACTACTCCATATACAAGGGTAGTTCGAACTAGGGTGGCTAATGTAGGCATTTGAACTTGCGAATGAAGCCCGGGATTTAAATATCCTGGGCTTTATTTGCATGTTCCCGGGCGCCGCCATTTTTAAATGCCCCGTAGTTCGAACTACCTGCCCGCAGCTACACGCGGCACGGACTAGGTAGTTCGAATTAAAGCTCCTAATTCAAACTACCGTTACTCCTCATTGCAGGAGGAGTAACGGTAGTTCAAATTAGGAGCTTTAATTTGAACTACCTAGTCCGTGCCACGTGTAGCCGCGGGCAGGTAGTTCGAACTACGGGGCATTTAAAAATGGCGGCTTCATTCGCAAGTTCAAATGCCTACATTAGCCACCCTAGTTCAAACTAGGACGGCAGTGTAGACATACCCTAAGACTGTTGTTAGGGGTTCCACAAAATTCTTTCAAGTTTAAAAGGGTTCCGTGGCCAAATAAAATTGGGAAACACTGCATTAGATAGTGGTCTGGGCGAGTTACAGCATTCAGCTTACGGTAGTCCACGCAAAAGCAGATTTCTCCATCCAGTTTGGGAACTAGCACTACTGAAGAAGCCCATGCACTCTCAGAAGGGCGAATTAAGGTAAGTGAAAAACATGGAGACCTGGGAGATGGGTTGGAAATGGGAGGGAGCGAGGGCTATAATACCAGAGAAAAAGGAGGGACAAGGCAGAACTGGGAAGCAAGATCGAATCAGTATCTTAAATGCCTAGATACAAATGCAAGAAGTATGGGGAATAAGAAGGAAGAACTTGAAGTGCTAATAAATAAACACAATTAGGACATCGTTGGTATCAGAGAGACTTGGTGGGATAATACACACAATTGGAATATTGGTATAGAAAGGTACAGCTTACTCAGAAAGGATAAAAAGTTTCAGAGGGATAGCCGAGTTAGTCTGTGTGACAGAACGGGCCAGGTCTGGGCACAGCTGAGGGTGTTCACTCAGTGCGAATTGCTCAAAACCAGGGCTCCTTACAACCTCTGACTGGAGACCTTTCCCAAATAAGCCACAAACCAGTCACACCGAGCACTTCAGCTGCCAGTCCAGCCAGCAGGAAGCCTCACGAGCAAAATGCCTCAGACACCCCAGCTCTCCCTGTGCCACAATCAGCCCCAGGCCTTACGCAGGTGAGCGGTTATAAAACCCAATCTCACCTACCCCGAACGGCTCCTCCCAGTCCCAAAGAACCAGCCACAAATCCCCTGTCAGTTTACACTTTGGATCTTACCCACAAGATCATGCTGGGCCAATCCTTTAGAATCTAAAATCTAAAGGTTTATTAATAAAAGAAAGGAAAGGTTGAGAGTAAGGTTGTTAAGGAGAATACATTACATGCACCAATCACCAAGTTCTTGATGCAGGCTCATAGCAGAGATGTTACAAACTGCCAACTGAAAAGTCTCTGGTGTACATCCTATGTCAGGATGGTTCCATGATTCTTCCCGGCTCTCTGTCCCTCGCAAGGCTGCATCTGGGATCAGTGGCAGAATTGAAGACAAGATGGAGTTCACCTCATGGCACTTTATATCCATCCCTGGTACCTTCCAAGCTGGAGCGGGCCACATGGCCCAGTGACCTACCCATAGTCTCCTATAGACAACCACCTAACCTCAAGATGATTCTTACCAACCACCACAGGACATACCACACTAATACCAACCCTGGTACCTTCCCTTGCAACAAACCCCGTTGCCAGCTTTGTCCACATATTCATTCTGCTGATACCATTATTGGACCCAACCAAGTGAGTTATAAGATCAAGAACACATATTCCTGCGCATCCAGAAATATAATCTATGCTATCATGTGCCGAAAGTGTCCGTCTGCTATGTACATTGGACAAACGTCTCAGACACTTCGCCAAAGGATTATGCCCACAAAACAGATATTACACAAGATCACAAAGAAAAAACAGTTTCTTGCCATTTTAACCAGAAAGGACACTCTCTCAATGACTTAACCACCTGCATTCTGCTACAAAGACCTTTTACATCTGCACTTGAAAGGGAATCCTCTGAACTGTCATTCGTGTTAAAATTCGACACTCTCCGAGAAGGAATGAACAAATACTCAAACTATCTTACCCATTACCAAGATAGCTTCCCCAATTATCACCTCTAATACCATTAGCTCACAGACATCCCACTCTCCCCACCTCTAATATCATCAATTCACAGACACTTACCTTCCTCCCTCCCCCCCCCACCGCATCCCCCTCCTGTTCTGCAATGTGATTTGTCCTTTTCATATGTGTTCATTTTTTAAATTGTATCCTTTGGTATATATGGTTGTGACTATTTTCTTCCACTATTTGATCTGAGGAAGTGGGTCTGGCCCACAAAAGCTCATCATCTAATAAACCATCTTGTTAGTCTTTAAAGTGCTACATTGTCCTGCATTTTGCTTCAGCTACCCCAGACTAACACGGCTACATCTCTATCACTAAGTACATGAATAGCATACATAGAATCAGTAGAGCATACGCTTTCATTTGACACTTCACATGGCCCCCTTTGTACAGACTTTGGGGCAAACACCCTCCCCCCCCCCCCCCCCCCCCGTGGGCGCAGCAGTGATCTGGCTGCTCCCCTTAAAATCCAGTAACGTGACAGTCTGTACAGGATAAACTTAAAAATCAACAAATAGTCTGGTAGCACTTTAAAGACTAACAAAACATGTAGATGGTATCATGGGCTGTTCCCACAAAAGCTCATGATACCATCTACATGTTTTGTTAGTCTTTAAAGTGCTACCAGACTATTTGTTGATTTTAAAGTTTTTTCAGAAAGGATAGGCAGGGAAAAAAGGGAGGAGGTGTTGCCTTATTTATATATTAAAAATGTATACACTTGGACTGAGGTGGAGATGGATGTAGGAGACAGATGTGTTGCGAGTCTCTGGTTTAGGTTAAAAGGGGTAAAAAACAAGGGTGATGTCATGCTAGGGGTCTACTACAGGTAGAATATAGTGCCCATCTATGAAAAGGGAGATGAGCACAACCCAGGAAACTACAGACCAGTAAGTTTAACTTCTGTGCCTGGAAAGATAATGGAGCAAGTAATTAAGGAATTCATCTGCAAACACCTGGAAGTTAATAAGGTGCTAGGTAACCACCAGCATGGATTTGTAAAGAACAAATCATGTCAAATCAATCTGATAGCTTTCTTTGATGGTATCACGAGTCTTGTGGATAAGGGAGAAGCGGTGGATGTAGTATACCTAGACTTTAGTAAGGCATTTGATACGGTCTCGCATGATCTTATCAAAAAACTAGGCAAATACAACTTAGATGGGGCTACTATAAGGTGGGTGCATAACTGGCTGGATAACCGTTCTCAGAGAGTAGTTATTAATGGTTCACAATCCTGCTGGAAGGGCACAACAATTGGGGTTCCGCAGGGGTCTGTTTAGGGACCGGCTCTGTTCAATATCTTCATCAACGATTTAGCTATTGGCATAGAGAGTACGCTTATTAAGTTTGCAGATGATGCCAAGCTGGGAGGGGTTGTGACTGCTCTGGAGGACAGGGTCACAATTCAAAATGACCTGGACAAACTGGAGAAATGGTCTGAGGTAAATAGGATGAAGTTTAATAAAGACAAATGCAAAGTGCTCCACTTAGGAAGGAACAATCAGTTTCACACATACAGAATGGGAAGCGACTGTCTAGGAAGGAGTACGGCAGAAAGGGATCTAGGGGTTATAGTGGACCACAAGCTGAATATGAGTCAGCAGTGTGATGCTGTTGCAAAAAAAAGCAAACATGGTTCTGGGATGTGTTATCTACCAGCCCTGTGCTCTTGAGGAACCAGGGAGTGACACTCATGGAAAACCATCCCCCTCCCCCAGGCCTCTGCTAGAATCAAAGACAAAGCAATGAAAAGGCCAGGGAAGACACACCTAAACTGCTTCAGACAAGGGTGATATAATTAAGGAAACACCCCAGCCTCATCTGCATTAAAGATGGAACAGAGGGACATCTCATTAGCATACAGAATGGAGACCAGCTCTTCCAAAGCAGGAACCGCACTGAACTATGGGAAACCGAAAGCAGAGACGCACTGCCTGATGGGAAATCTCTGCTCCAGATGCTAATGAACCCAGGTCTGCTCACACCCAAATTAGTCATCATCAGACCAATTCTAGTAATGATCCTATTGACATCCAAAATACTGACACTGCCTAGTTGCATTGTGAGCTCGTTCAAGGAACATCCCCCATAACCAGGGGGTGATCAGTCTCTATTGTCTCTCCTATTTCTCTTTGAACTATTGTCCTATCCCTATAAAAACTCCTACCCTTGCCCCAAGAAAAACTGTTCTGATACCTGGACTTAAACTGCATCAGTTCCATTGAGACTTCTTCATCTCCTGTCTGATCGTGCTGGGGGCTCTGCTCTCTGGACCCCCGGCTCCCGTCACCATCTGGGACCCCCGATCAGTGTAAGCTCCACGGAGTAGTGAGGTCTCTCTCTCGCTCTCTCTCTTCCTCCCTCACCCTGCCCCCTGCCAACTACCTCTCTCTAAGCATAGCCTCCTGACTCTGCTCTATGTAATCAGTTATATGGTTTGCTAGCCCTAACATTTGTAATCAGTTTCAAGTTAGATTTAATATTGTAACTGTTTTGTGTGTTTGGCTCCCTATATATATATATCTATTCACTACTCAGAAATAAATCACTTTCATTGTTAAGCTGGTTGCTTCTCTCTCTTTCTTTCTCTTTTGCTCACTCTTCCTTAAGGGGTGTTGTTTTGGCTTCCCCATTCGCTCTGCAACAACGCTTCTTGTACCCAAGCAAAAGATCCCTGTAGTGCCCAAAATCCTGTGGGGTTTGCTCATCGTGTGGTTTACCTGTGAATGACTGTGGTGTGAAAGTGGGGATAGGGGGTGCTGAACCTGGGGGCTTATGAGGATGGCAGCTTAAAGTGCTGTTTAATCCAGCCCACGGAGTCCAAAGGCACATGAGGGTGCAGTGTGGCATTGCTGTGAAACCCAGCCTGCTGAGTCCAGGGACATATGAGGGGTCAGCTTGTGAGCGCTGAGTACCCAGTCCTCTCAGACGTGCTCTGTTAGTGGGTGTGAGTGTCTGTGTGTGTTGCCAAGGTGGTAAGAACCCCATCCTGAGAACTTAGTTCCTGCAGGAGAGCTCCAGTGGGAGGGGGAATTGGCAGCAGGGAGAATTCAGCTCCATATGAGAGCACAAGTAAGCACAAGCAGCACACGGATAGAATTGTTAACCTTCCCCCAGTCCCATAAGAGTAACCCTGATAAATGAGCATACCCCAGAGTAATGGGCAAATCTGGTTACAGATGCTGTGACAGGGTGAGGCCCGCCTACCCCACCGAAATGGGCCCACCCCGTACTGACCCCGTGATTGCCCTCTCGCTGGTGGGGGCAACACAATGGGGGTTGCTCACGTGTGGGCGGTGTAGCGCCGCCGCGCGTCAGCTGAGCGGCGGGCCAGCAACCGTTGCTGAGCAACGCGGGGCACAGGGCCGCAGGGTAATGGTGGCCGGAAGTGACGGCAGGGGCGGAAGTGACGTCAGATGCCCAGAAGGAAGGGCAAGGGGAAGGGGATAAAAGCCCCAAGGGAGACAGAGGAGGGGGAAAGCTGGAGACGGAGGAGGAAAGGGGCGGGAGAGCCAGAAGCAGGAGGCGGGGTGGAAGCAGCCCAGGGCAGGGCAAGGAGCCGGCGCACCGGGGGGTTACGGGGACATACCCCCTCCAGTGGGACAGGTCCAGGAGACTCTGTCTTTAGGGCCCTGGGCTGGGGTCTGGGAGTGAGGGTGGGCCCAGACCCCCCACTCCGCACACCCAGTGGAACAAACTTTGAATGCAGCTGCCAATCAGCAGCTAAGGAGCATAAAAAGACAAGAGGGAGGGAAGGGGGTGGGACTGGACCCCCACAGATGCATTAACAGGAGTGTTGTGAGTAAGACACGAGAAGTCATTCTTCTGTTCTACTCTGCGCTGATCAGGCTTCAATTGGAGTATTGCGTCCAGTTCTGGGCACCTGTGACAGGGCATTTGCCCTGCACTGGCCCTTTAAGGGCAAAACCCCAGCCCTGAGTGAGGGCTGAGAGCAAAGCCCCAGCTGAGGCAGTTCTGCTACTGAGGGCCCAGCTGGGGGCTATATAAAGAAGGACTCCTGGAGGGAGAGAGAATGGACTGCTGTTCTGGACCTAGAGCAGTAGGGACCTGACTGCCAGGGAAGTAGGAGGCTTCCTGGAGATAGAGCAGTGCTGGGGAAGGAAGGCAGAGCACAAGAGGCCCTGGCCAGGCAAGTTCTCAGGCTTCAGGGCTCAAAGCAAGGCCTGAAGCTACTGGGGCTGCGAGGGGCAGCCATGGCAGGCAGGGACAGCAGGTCCACACCCCCTTGCCAGTGATGAGTGGCCATTTCAGACTGCAGTTTGCCCCAGAGGTAGGGGCTAGATGAAGAATGGCAGTGGGTCACTGAGGTGAGGTGGGTACAGGGGAACTGGGTGTTCCCTGGGAGAAGAACTGGGGGGCCCTGGGGAGGGGAGGGCCCTGGAGTGTGCAGTGGAGTAAACAACACCCTCCCGGAAGGGGACACAGAGAGACCGGAGTGGGCACTGCCAGAGGGCAGGGTCCTGAAGAGGATGCCGTGGACAAGAGGAACACGGGGAGACGCCACCTAGAGGGAGGCACCCAGCGAGGCAGGCGAGCTAATTCCCAGGACTGCCACCTGGAGGTGCCAGGGTGGTGAGTCAGCCCCGTGACAGCACCATATTTCAAGAAAGATGTGGAGAAATTGGAGAGGGTCCAGAGAAGAGCAACAAGAATGATTAAAGGTCTAGAGAACATGACCTATGAGGGAAGGCCGAAGGAATTGGGTTTGTTTAGTTGAGAAAAGAGAAGACTGAGGGGGGACATGATAGCCATTTTCAGGTATCTAAAAGGGTGTCACAAGGAGGAGGGAGAAAAATGGTTCTCCTTGGCCTCTGAGGATAGAACAAGAAGCAATGGGCTTAAACTGCAGCAAGGGAGGTTTAGGTTGGACATTAGGAAAAAGTTCCTAACTGTCAGGGTGGTTAAACACTGGAATAAGTTGCCCAGGGAGGTTGTGGAATCCCCATCTCTGGAGATATTTAAGAGCAGGTTAGATAGACATCTGTCAGGGATGATCTAGATGGTGCTGGGTCCTGCCGTGAGGGCAGGGGACTGGACTCGATGACCTCTCGAGGTCCCTTCTAGTTCTAGTGTTATATGATTCTGTGATTACACCCATCTCTACCATGTCCTTGATCTCCTTCTCAATAGCCGCCTTGGCTGAAGGAGCCATTCAGTAGGGTTGGACCCTGACTGGGTGAGCATCACCTGTGTCAATGGAGTGACACGTCCGTTCAGTCTGTCCTGGGGTAGCTGAGAACATTGGGGCAAACCTGGTGCACAGCTCCATGATCAGCTGTTGTTCGCAGCCGAGGTTCATGGATAGGGTTACCTCTTCTACTCCACCCTTGCCTTTTCCATCGTAGTAAGCTCCCTCAAGCCACTCTGCGTTTCCCTTCTCCTGGGCAGTAAACTGAAGAACCTTGAATTCTCGTGAATAAAAGGGTTTTAGAGAATTAATGTGATATATCATTTCCTGACCCTGACCTTAAGCCTAAGGTATGAGGTAAACAACTGCTCCTAGGCCCTCTTGGAAGCATCATTGGATGGACCGTTCATAGTCCATCTTATTGACCTGGAGCACCTTCAAGACCATGACTTGCTCACTTCCCTTGAAGGACCACTCTCTGGCATGTTCATCATACCAGGCCTTCTGCTCTTGCTGAGCATCCTGCAAGTTCTTTTGAGTGAGGGTTAGAGATTCTCTAATGGTATTTTGTAGGTCGTGTACAAAATCCAAAATGTTGGTTCCTGTAGCAGGGGTCGCCCCCTCCCATTTCTGCTTTACTAACTGCAAGGGACCCTTAACCTCATGGCCACACATCAGTTCAAAGGGTGAGAATCCCAAACTGGGATGTGGGACATCTCTATAGGCAAAGAGTAACTGGTGCAAAGCCAGGTCCCAGTCATTGGAGCGTTCCTTCACGAATTTGCATATCATGGCTTGCAAAGTCCCATTAATCTTTCCACCAGGCCCTTGGTTTGATGGTGGTAGGGGGTAGCAACTAGGTGTTTCAACTCATGAGCTTCCCAAAGGCGTTTCATGGCCTCTGCCAGAAAATTAGTCCCTGAATCCGTGAAGATCTCGGAGGGCCAACCTACCCTGGCAAAGATATTTGTTAGTGCATACTGACTGTTGTGGATTTTGCCACCTGACGGCCTGAAGCAGTCGCTCTAGGGAGCACTACAGTCAGGAATGTGTGCCAGGCACTGTTACCCTCTGCAGGCCTTTTTAGGGAAAGGACCCCATCATATCCCCAGCTACATGCTGGAATGGGACCTTTATTATGGGGAGGAGCTGGAGAAGTGCCTTGACCTGGTCTTGGGACTGCACCACCCGTTGGCACACCCAAGTCCAGAGTTAGCCAGCCACCTCCTTGCCCATTCCCTCCCAGTGGAATGACCTTCCCAACCAGTCTTTGGTTCTGTTTACCCCAGCTTGGTCACTAGGGTGATTGTGGGCCAAGGTCAAGAGCTTTTCCCGGTACTTAGTTGGAACTACCAACTGTCTCTGAGAATGCCAGTCCTCCTTGTGCCCCCCAGAAAGAGACTCTCAGTATAAAAGTCCTCTTTCTAACACAGACCTGGACCTGTTAGAAAAGCTGAGAGGTGGTGGGTCGCAGTAGTAAATGGCTCGATATCTCTCATCACTGTGTTCTTTTGAGAGGTGCTCCACCCCCCATTTCCGGTCTGACTCCATGTTGGTGGCCATGTTGAAACATGACGGCTTACCAGGTAGTGCTAGTTGGGCTACAGCGGTGTTAAGGAGCGAGGTTGTGAAGGTAAAAGTGGCAGGGGTGTCTGAAAATTTGATTAAAAGTAAATAAAACTGAATAAAATGAGCTGCAAGAGAAATCAGCAAGAAAAGGATACTTGAGAGGCGAGAAGGACGTGAAGCAGTGAATAAAAGCGGTTAGAAAGGAAGGCTGGCCGCTAGGGAAATCAGTAAGGAAAGGATCCTTAAAATAAGAGAAGGCTATTAAACACTAAATAAAATGAATAAAAGGGTAGAAATTAGCCAAAAAAAGAATAAAATATTAAAATTGAAGCAAAAGAAATAAAACTAAATAAAATGATGGCCACTAGAGAAATCAGCAATAAAATCTAAATAAAATGAATAGAAGAGGAGGAATCACAAGAAAAGGATACACGCTAAATAAAATTGAATAAAATAGTAGACTTACGGTGGAAAAGCTGGGGTGAGAAGGGTTGTTAGTGAGCACCCAGAGAGTGAAGCATTCTTTCCCAACAGGGGAATGATAGGGGCTGAGGCGGAGAGCCGCAGGAGCCAACCCGGCCTTCAGGCGGGGTCAATAGGCTTTGTAGAGCTTATCAGCAAGATCCGCCTCTCGGCAGAACCAGCCTATAGAACTGGGCGTGGAGCCCCTACTCCCCAGCTGGACCAATTAGAAACTGTTTTATAAGCATGTCACAGAATGCAGATTTCTGTTTCAGAAACAGGTTTATTTGAAAAAAGCTACCCAATGAGTGTTTGTCCTTGTGTATAAAAGCTTGCGTTTTTGCAACAGGTAGTTTTAAGGGTGGGCAATACAGCCCCATGGCCAGTCTCAAGACTTATACAGATGTTGAGGAGCCCGGTTCGGAATTTGGCTTCCTGAGGTCCATCCTGCTGTCTCGTATTCATTATTCGAGGCTTCCCTTTAGCCCTTATTTTGCTACAGAGTCAGAACAGAAAAAGCAGGAAGCATCGCCGACAATTTTAAAAAGAAGAGCAGCGTGCAAAGAAATCTGATGTCGGCTATGGAGGCAGCAGAATCGAAGACGGAGGTAAGCTGCTTTGTATTATTGTATAGCAAAATGTTGAAAATTACAAGTGTATTATAAATACTGGTGTTTTTATATGAAATCATGGAAGAAGAGAACGTATACGAGGACATGGTCCCTGAGATATGGCCCGAGGATAGCGATAAGGAAAATCAACTGGTGGAGGCTGAGGGGCAAATAACCAAACCGAAGCCGAGCAGGTCCACAACGTTGGGGCTTAGTAAACCAGTGCCCATTGCAGAGGCAGAAGAGCAGGAGGAGGTAAAAGCAACTTTAATTATTTGAAAGAAATGAAATATGTGTATAGAAGACCGGAGTTAAACCTCGTGCTTAATAAGAGGTTACTGACTCGATTCCCGACGGCACAACCGATGATGGTTACGACATGGATGAGGGTATGATAGCATTTTCCCTCAAACTTTTTTTTTTTTTAAAATGATTGCAACAAAAAAGAAAATGAGTTTTTCTCTGCTTGTGATAGACCTCTTCAGAGGATGAAGAGAGCGGGGATTGGCCAGGAATAACCATGATATGCACCTGCTGCTTTTGCGTGAAGCATGTTGGAAAAAAAAAAAAGGACCGAAGAAAACAAACAGGATGTTATGGCCGATATTAATACAGCCGTTGTAGTAAAAGTGTTTTACCACTGCTTGAAAAATCAGATGGTTGAAATCTGTGCACCATTATAGCCAGACAGAACCCCCCCCCCCCCCCCCGACATCCTTGGGAGAGAGAATCCTTGAGAGCGAAACTCTGTCTTCAAAGGCTCCAGGGCCTCCAGAGGTGCTGGAATAACAACGGCCCTGGATGCTAGACAGGAACCAGATAACAGCGGCAGTTGGGCCAGCAGGCGATCGGGGCCTCGAGCTGCCCTTGGCTGCTTCCAGTAATTGATACGCCTACACACTGTCCCGGAAGAGGAATCTGCCGCCCCATCAGAAAGAATGTCTGGCCCTAATGATTTAGTTACCTCCACCTCACAGGTGCAAATTAAGCTTTGGACCCCCTGTGGGAATGGGCATCACAAAGATGTTCCAACTTAATTGGCATTTTAATGACAAGAGAACCACAGGGGTATAAAGTGGGGCCCTGTGCTCCACTCTAATTGGAGATACACCCATATACCTGCTGGTCAGGCTGTCTTGGACTCCCGAGACTTTAGGGACGCCATTGGGATTGAGAGGAACACTGGCTTCGCCGGACTAAGGATCGCAGGGGTGAGAATATACCTGCTAGGTGTCTGTCTGTGTACATTCAATAAGAGCTCAGAGAACCAAAGGGTTCCATGGTACCTTTAAGTGACTGTTATTGTATTTTCTGTCTTTGTCTTTGTAGTGGCTGTGTTATCTGTAACACAGCAGTAACATTTAACAGCTAAGCTTGCCTTGTAACAATAAAATAGTAACTGTTTAAGCTTTAACCTGACTCCTCCTGTTGCTGTAACAGAACCAAACACAATCAAAAGAACCATAGCCGGTCAGGGGTAAATACAGTAAGAGCTGAGCGTTGAGTTGTGCCGCCTCCATGGGGCAGACTCTTGGGACGCCCGTCAGCCTCCCTGGCTGTCCGCTGCGAAGGGACTTTGTCCTAGCAGTCAAAGACTCGGGTGTCATAGGGCTCACAGACCACTCACTACCCCGGCTAACAACCATGTGCAGAAAAATTCCCCCACCTGCTTAGCCTCAGCTATGTGTTTTGGAATTGTTCAGAGGAGTTTTACCGACTTAGATGTATTTCTTCTAAACTGAATGTGGCACGGGTCCTAAATATAATTATGGCTGAAGGTTACAAATGGAAAAAGCTTAACATGACCACTGACACTGTATCTGAAGTTGCCAAAAAAAATTAAGCTGAATATCAATTAAAAAACATTGTTTATATTACGCTGGTTTTGCCTCAGAAAGAATGGCTGTCTTTTCAAAACTAAGATGTTTATACCCGATTCTGTACTCAATAAAGCACAAGTAAGAGTTGTATTTGTGTGTATTGGTGTTTCAAAGTAAGATGGGTTAGACATGGCCAACTTGCTAAAGACAATTTATTATTCTCCTGGAGAAGTTGGAAGTTTTGGGAGAGTAATGCCTTTATTTCAGGCCGCTAAAAGGCACCGCAAAACTTTGAGTAAAAAGCAGGTTGCTGCCTGGCTAGCGGATCAAGATGTTTACACTTTACATAAAAGAAATAAAACGGTTGTGTCTGATGTGGACGCGCAATGACAAGTGGATTTGGTTGACAGGGCTCCCTATTATGATCACAACGATTACCGTAAATATATTTTAACAGTGGTAGATATTCTGCCTAAATACTCCTGGGCAGTATCCCTAAAGAATAAAACCGGGACAGAAGTAGCTAAGGCGTTTAAAGCTGTTTTTAAACAAGGTTGCGTGCCTCAAAAATTACAGACAGATCGAGGGAAAGAGTTTTTAAACAAGGCTTTAAAGCCTTTACTAAAGCAACACGGAGTACACCATTTTGTTACCAATAACGAAGTCAAGGCTGGAATAGTGGAACGGTTTAACAGAACTTTAAAATCAAAGATGTGGCGGTATTTTACAGCCTGTAACGCCTTCCGATGCATTGACGTGTTGCAGGCCTTCATAGTTATCGCAGAACTATTTGAGGGCGCCCGATTGACGTGACATTACGCTAAAGGCCCCACGAGTGATTTTTAAGAAAGGAGACCATGTGAGGGTCTCTAAAACAAAGGGGGCTTTTGAAAAGGGATATCAGCAGACCTTCACCAATGAAATATTTACCGTGACTGGTGTTTCATTACAAGGACAAAGGCCAGTGTACACATTAAAAGATTACGGAGAAGAGGAAGTGTAGCGGGGTCTTTTTATCCCGAAGAATTACAAAGAGTAAACCCTAACCAGGACCGCGTTTACAGGATAGAAAAAATTCTAGCGAAAAAAGGACGGGGTAGGAATGAGTATTTTTTAGTGAAATGGAAATGCTGGCCTGAAAAATTCAGCAACTGGGTTAAAGCGGCTTATATACAAGACCTTTAATAAAGGAAAAATGGCTGAAGGAGGATTTTACGTTACCTCACCTAGCAACGCCTCTGCGGAGGTTTTTCCTCAAAATGCTAGTTCCAATTTTACAATACATTTGGCCAAGCCTTTAAATTTGAACGGCTATTGGGAAGTGGCTTTATCGGAAATTCATTATTGTCATTCGTGGAGCACAATCTCTTATGAGACGCCGTTTATGATATCACCGAAAAAAGAAACCCTGTGCTACTATGTACAACCCGGTTATTATTCATCCTTTCAACATTTGGTAGAGAGCATCAATGAGAGCATCAATAAAGAGGCCGAGAACCAGGAGGTGCGTCTCATTTACGACGCAGTGACCAGAAGGGTTTGGTTAAAAGCCGTTGATGAAAAGCATTCTTTTTCCGCAAAGGGAGAATGGCCGCAATATTGGGAGTGATTCCCAATCAGCCTTGTAAGATAGTGCTGTATCCTGCAGACATCACGGGGGGTTCAGCTCTTTACACATGTATATGGACATACTGGAACATCAGTTAGTGGGGGACTACTACGTGCCGCTGTTGCATTGTGTCCCCACCCGAGGCAGCAACAACAAATTTATCACCATCCACATATGACAAGCCGCATCACGTACCCGTGAGCAAACACCACATCGGGACCATTACTATTGAAATAAAGACAGATCAAAATAAACACGTTTCATTTAGTTGTTGGAAGGTGATTGTTAACCGGCCTGGGTTTTATAGTCATTTCTATGCACAGAGGGATTCCCATAGTTTTTTACACTCCTCATTCCTTAACTTTCCTGGGTCACAAATGAAGTTTAAGCCCTGCTGGGATATCCTGGATTACCCGAAATGTACAGGGCCGGTTTAGGGGGGGATATTAGAAAAGCCGTCCCATTATTGAGAAGAGGGCTGGAAATAATTAAACCCCACATGAGAACAGCCGCCAAAAACATAACCAAGGATGTGGTGAGCCACGTGTCTAGCGCCGTAATGAACAAAATCGGAGCACACACGCCACAGGAAGGCTTGTGGTTAGTGGTGATGAGGAGAAAAGGAGCTGCGTCATGCCAACCATTCACAGTCCCCCCCAGTCCCCTTAAAAAAAAGGCGTCCGGAATATGCCTTAGCCATAGGACTAAAAGCCGCCCTAAGAAGAGACAGCGTACTGTAACCCACGGCAAAAGGGATATATTTTAAAATGCCTTTTGTTCATTGCGGCTCTGAAGAATGCGCCAAGTCAGAACTGGATCTCTTTCAGATAGCCCCCACGCAAACCAGCATCGAGAACAGCTTCTACATGGAGGTCCCTCTTCTGTCCGCTTTAACGGTGAACGCTCTCCTAGAATTTTTTATTTCGAGACACGGGGATCATTACTTAGATCAGGGCTACTCAACTTTGGAAGCCCCGGGAGCCACACTGATACTTACAAAACATACTGAGGGCCTCAACCTAAGTGTGGTTGCATGTACATGCAAATATATCCAAATAGCTTCTTTCACACTGATGGGCATGAATACAAAGATGAAGGCAAGACTACACAACACGCAGGCCCCATTCAAGTCAGTTCTGCTGATATTAATAAAATGCAATATTTACCCGATTTCTACCCATATGACAGCACTTGTAATGAGCAATGACAGTCCAGGAATTTAACTATTAAAACGCATAGCAACATTATATTGACTACTTTTTTGTTTTGGCTCCCACCTGCGGGCCGCATGTTGAGCCCCACGTAAACCCAAACCACACCGTGGGCCGCAAACAAACAGGCCACGTGTTGAGTAGCCCTGACTTAGATCTTAACAACACCCTGCTGTACATGTGTTGCAAAGTGGTACAAGCAGACGGATCAGACATTGAAGATGATGCCAGGGTGTCACTAACAAACTAACCCATTGCCAGCCTTTTTAACCAGCTGGATGTCACTCTAGGCGACCGTCTAATCAGCCAGAGCAACAACTGTTACCCTTACAGAGCCTTGAGAGAGCTGAATTTGAACTACAGCCAGGATACCCTCGAGACACAGTTTTCTGCAAGTGGATTTCATAAAGATACAGCGGAGGCCCATGAAAGCACCGCTTTGGCAGGAGTGCGTAACGAGGGCTTTGTGCACCGGGCCAGACTAACCAGCGACAGCAGAAAGCTGGATTTACTGGGACCTCTACACAGCGATTTGTTTTTTCAAGAAAAGCTTTTGCTGAACAGCGTAGACTTGAAAATTAAACTCACGCGTAGCAAAGATGCTTTTTGCCTCATGAGCGGGGACGCCGCCCAGAATGATAAAGTGCATATTATTTCAGCGTCCCTGTTTGTAAAGCGGGTAAAAGTGACACCGGGGGTTCATTGGGACACGCGGTGGCTCTCATGACCGGCTATGCTGAGTATCCAGTAGACCACGTAGGCATAAAGGTGTTTAGCATTCTGGCCGTCAGCCGTGTCAGTAACCAGGAAAACCTCTTTTTGGGCCAGCTGCCCAAGAAGCTTGTAATTCGGTGTATAGATAACGACGCCTTCAGCGGCAATTACGTTAAAACCCCTTTTAACTTTAAACATAACAATGTTAATTTTGTGGCCTTATATGTGGACGGCGAACAGGCGCCAGCTAAACCGCTACAGCCCGATTTTGAGAGCGGACACTGCCTGAGGGAGTACATGCAGCTGGTGCAGGCGACGGGGAAATACGGAAAAGACTGTTTGCTCTTGATTGACCGTGACAAATTTCCCCGGGGTTACACGCTCTGCGCCTTTGATCTAACCCCAGACCAGGAGTGCGCCGATCATTATTCTCTGATTAAAACCGGAAACCTGAGAGCGGAGAGTCGGTTTGCTACGGCGTTGCCCTCTACGATTAACATGATAGTGTATGGGGTTTTTGACAACATGCTGGAAGTGAACCATAGAAGAAACACCCTGTTGGACTATATGTAACGATGAACACTGTACAGTTAAGACGCTTTTTATCAAAGGACCCTTCTTTTTTAGATGTTCTTCCTAGCGACTTGCTCCCGAAGGGCAATGTGTCCGAAAGGCTGTTGGGGCTTAGTGTTAACATGCACCCCCATAATTTGCCCGGGGAACACTGGCTGGCCCTTTACTTACCAAAGCAGGTCCCCGGGGAGTTTTTTGATTCCTACGGTTTCCCTCAGACAGTAACTTTTTTCCTAAATCTATTATGACTTTTTAAAACTGTAAATCTAATCGCATTGTCTTTCACCAGAGACAACTACAGGACCCTTTAGCTGTGACCTGTGGTTATCACTGTATATATTTTTAAAGAAATGTGGTAGGGGTTTATCTTTTGATCGGATTTTAAAATTGTACTCCAATGATTTACCAGAAAATGATCGTATGGCGGTGCGGTTTGTAAAAGGAAAAATACCGTAGGGGCCCAAGCATGCTTTGAACATATTTCAGCATGTCCAGACGTGTTTGCCTTGTCATGAATTTAAAGAGGAGCATTAATAAAGCACACGTTGAATTTTGTTACAGTCTTTTCTTTTACATAGTTAACCATGTGATTTTTCATTTTTTTAGCCGGGGCATGATTAAAAGAGGTGCTGCTACTCACGGCCTTGGCTGCTTCTAGGCCCGATTTTAGACATTCTAAATATTCTTTATTGGTAACATGGCTTACAACAGACATTGACACATTTAGCTCCGTCAAAGTTTTCATAAAAGCATGCCACCCTTTAGGAGTTCTCTTGTTAGAGAAAGAATAAGAGCCTGTTACCCCCCTAACTAAGTCGATCATGTGAGACCCCGCAATAGCCACCCCCCGGTACACAAAACTTCCGTTATCGGCCCAAGAAGAAACATCTTTAAGCTGTTTGAGTTTATTTAACAATATCTCAGCTCTTTTTTTTTTTTTTTTTTGATAGCAAGGATTTACCCCCCTCCAACACCTCTCAAACCACAAAGTACATTGGGTTCCCCTCAGCTTCGGGAGGCTGAATTTCCTCCGGCTCTCTCCCGTGCTCGGGGAGAAAGAGACTTATTTTAGTCTTTTCCGCTTCCCCCTGCTTGTTCAATACCAGGTATCTTTGCCAGGACCCTTTTGTCAAGTTTAGCCTTTTCGTAGTTGGATAAGCCGGTTCTGTGAAGAATGTCTTTCATTTCTGAATCCAGCTGGTAGGGGGCTGTAGTTCTTAATACTTTCTTTGCCGCTAGAGGAGCCTTTCAGTTGTTCCAGCTGATGGCTAGGCAGGAGGTACATTTTTTCAGCGTCATTAGCTGTTAGTTAACAGACCTGGCAGTAGAGGGAGTGCACAGCTCAACAAAGGACCAATAAAGGCCCCGGAGTGTTTTACAATTAGTTTTTTGTTTTTTTGAGGGACAGTCTTTTATTGCTCAGTTTTTTAATAGGTCCCCGGGCTTTTTTTTAGCATGCTTATTTGTCGGGGGTTCAGGGGGACATAGCCTTTTAAAGTGTTGAGCGCTATTTCTGAGATGGCTGCGACCAGGTCATCAGAGGCAGAGTAGAGAATAGCTTTTCTTTGCTGTGGCTTGGCTTTTATGAGGAGCCTTAAAAGAGCCATATTTCTCTGCATGCGTCTAGACATACTTGGTAGGAGGCTGCTCTTTTTTAAAATGGGGGCATTTGCTAAAAACGTCTATTTTTATTAGCTTTTTTAAAGATGTATACACAAGGCCAGTGTGGGGGGAAGAGGCCTGTTCTTAGCTTGTAGGCTTCGGGTGTTGAAACGTTTAAATCCACCAGCAGGTACCCGTAAGGTTTTTTGGTAGTGTCCTCAAAGGCCTCCAAAAAGAACTGTGTTTTACCACGGTACATTTGTCGGGCCAGAGTAGTGATTTGCAGCTTATCACAGGGATTTTTAAGAAGAACCATATACTTAGTATTTAAATTAATCGTTTGGCTTTTTTTTCCCCGGCAAAAAATGTTTTCCACAGTGTACATAATACTTAGGTTTCTGCGGTGTATGTACTTTGTAAAGGCTTTTTCAATTTCACCACTTTCAGAAGCAGACTCCCTTAGGTCATCTATCATAACCATAAACAACAAGTAGTCATGTGGCACCTTATAGACTAACAGATTTATTGGAGGATAAGCTTTCGCGGGCAAAGACCCACTTCATCAGATGCAACGTCCCACTTGCATCTGACGAAGTGGGTCTTTGCCCACGAAAGCTGGTGCGCTAATAAATCTGTTAGTCTGAATCTGTATAAACAATGAGAAGTCCTGTGGCACCTTATAGACTAACACGGCTACCCCTCCGATACTTGTATAATAGCCATATTTGCTTTATTACTAGGAAATAGTTGTTCATCATTAAAAGTACAGGCAGTCCCCGGGTTACGTACAAGATAGGGACTACAGGTTTGTTCTTAAGTTGAATCTGTATGTAAGTCGGAACTGGCTCCAGATTCAGCTGCTGCTGCTGAAGCTGACCAGGGGCTGACTACAGGAAGCTGGAGGCAGAATTGCTCTGCCCCCAGCTTCCTGGAATCAGCCACTGATCAGTTTCAACAGCGGCTGAATCTCGAGCCTGGGACAGAACAGCTGGGCTGCCAGGTAGGTCCCTGCAGGACCAACCCGGCAGCACCCCAGCTGCTCTACCCCAGGGTCCACAACAAAAGCCTGGTCTGCTGGGGGGGGGGGGCGCACTAGCTGCGCCCCCCCCACCAGCAGACCAGGGACACGGGGAGCAAAGCCGCAGCAGCGGCGGGGTGCTGCGCCTCTGAGGCTTTGCTCTGGCAAAGCCTCAGAGACGCGGGACCCCGCCGCCGCTGCGGCTTTGCTCCCGGTGTCCCTGGTCTGCTGGAGACGGTCCCCAGCAGACCAGGGACACCCGGAGCAAAGCCGGGGAGGCGGAGGGGTCCTGCGCCTCTGAGGCTTTGCTCTGGTAAAGCCGGGGAGGCGTGGGACCCCGCCGCTGCTGCGGCTTTGCTCCCGGTGCCTCTGGTCTGTTGGGGACCGTCTCCAGCAGACCAGGGACACTGGGAGCAAAGCCGCAGCGGCGGCGGAGTCCCGCGCCTCCCCGGCTTTGCCAGAGCAAAGCCTCAGAGGCGCGGCACCCCGCCGCTGCTGCGGCTTTGCTCCAGGTGTCCCTGGTCTGCTGGAGACGGTCCCCAGCAGACCAGGGGCACCCGGAGCAGCTTTTCTCGCCCCAGAGGTCGAGGTGGCGGGACTGCTGCGCTCTGGGCGGTCCCGCTGCCTGCGAGCTCCGGGGCGAGAGAGCCCCGTTCGTAAGTGCGGATCCGACGTAAGTCGGTTCCGCGTAACTCGGGGACTGCCTGTATCTGGTAATCCTTCCATAAACATAATACATGGAAATTTTTGCAGCAACTCTTTATACAGTGGTTGCCAACAGCTATAACATCATACAATTTTTTCAGGCATACACGATACCCATGCCATTTTCTAACAATTGCTTTTATAAAAAACATTTTTCCAGAATTCGAAGGCCCACAAAGCAGACAGGAAAAGGGGTGAACAAACCAAACGTAGCTTTGCATAATAATCAGTACCCGTATGGCCAGGTTTTAAAATCCTCTTTGAGGGCCTTTTTGTCAAATGACTTTTGGGTTTGGGGTTTTTTTAAGAGTCCTTTTTTCTATCAGCCAATGTTTTTTCACCCTCGTGATCCCTGGTTATTGTACCACAATCTCTTTGGGGGTTCTTCCGTGGGGTAAGCCCCGACGAGCTCTTTTAAACTTTCAAAATTGATATTTTTGCTGTTTCCCGAGTTGAGCGTGATCCCTTTCATTTTCATACAGGTTTTACCGCCGGATAGTTTGCATCCATATGTTTTAGGTCCGGCGGACACAAACTCCACGATGTGTTCAACTGCTGGTATTTTGCTGGTCAGATCCCCTAAATAATCCCCTAAGGGCAGGTTCCACTCTCCTTCTTTACTTACAAAAATCACTGAATCTGTATCGTGGTAAAGACACCGCTCTTGTAATCGATCCAAGAGCCAGTAAAGCTCTAGCTGGGCATAGGCGGTGGTGAAGCACGCTATACACATGTTAGCGTTGCTGGAATGGGTGCAGCGCTCCTTTGCATACTTCCATGACACCACCGCCGTGTCATCATCGATAAATTCGCATGATGACACATAGTAATAAGGCACAAAAGCGTACTTGAAGAGCTCATCTGCCTTTTTGCAGGGGTTACCTTAATCTTACTTAGGCACACACCTTCTTTTTCCTGGTACTCTTTACCGTACTGGGGTTTTTTTCATTTCATCCATGCACCAGTGAGGGAAACCTGAGGCCTCTTGTTTTTCCTCTCAGGTGCATTTTAATATAGCCTGAAAACAGAGTGTCTGAAGTGCTGTTAAAGTGCCAGATTTCATAAATCTTGGCAATTGTGTACCCTTTGTCTAAAGCCTCCATCCACTCTGTTAGAGAAGAAACAGGCGACCCAGGAGCGGATGGGGTAAACGGAACTGCTTTATGGCCTACGTACGTTTACCTCGGACATTCAACACAACATCCAAGTGGCAACAAATTGTCACCAATTACTCCCTTTTATCTATTTTAGTATGTTAATTCACACGTCTATCACTGCTTTCCCTGAAACCTTATTTAGTAATGTTAACTCCTACATAATGAATATTAATAAGCAGGTGATGAATACAATTCTACCCACCCCTGTTTGTTGTTTACTGGTTGTTAGTTGAATCAGCATTACATACTGTCTTAATCAGCAGCTTATAGGGAGGGCGAAAGCACTTTGACCCTGACAATGTTTTTACGGACAAGTGCGAAGACAAAACAAGACACTGTTCAGTGCAACCATCTTGCAAGGCTGCCAGGACAAAGGGGGAAAACATGTTTAAAGGGCAATGGCAATGCCTATTCTGGTTAGACCCCTTACCCACTGATGTAAAGTCATCCCAGACCCCTATTCATTTTTACATATTGTGACGGGGCAGGCACGGGGCCCGCGCCGCCCCGCACTGAGAAGGGGAGTCCGGGAACAGGAGTCCCGGCCGAGACGGCCGTCGGCCCGCCGTGTTCCCCGGCGCCGGGCGATGACGTCACCGAGAGCGACGGGGAGAGCGCGGGGAGGGGCGGGGCCTGGAGTCACGGGAGCACGCCGGCCCCGGCGTCCGGAGGGGAGCGGGACATTCAAAGGGCCCCGGACCATGGGCCGGAGGAGGGGAGTGCTGGAGGCAGGACGGAGGAACCGGGTCTGTTGGGAGACCCTGGAAAGGAGAAGCGGTACTCGCGGCGGCTGAAGCCTCCCCCGCGACAGGGACTCCGGGTGAGTCTATCCCCTCGCTGGGGGGAACGCGCCGAACACCCGGCCGGGAAGAAGTGACCCAGGGCGGGGCCGTGGACCCCGCGAGTGGAGGGTTTGGGGGGAACGTAACCCCCTCCACTGACTAGGGACTAGCGTCCCCGTCTTAGGGCCCTGGGTCGGGGCTCGGAGTGAGGGAGGGCCCGAGCCCCCTTCCCGGCGTCTGCGAGCCAGGGCGAGCTCCGGCAGCCCGCACGGTCGGTCGGGAGCTACCATCGGCCAGAGGGCCAAGAGCCCGATCAGCTAAGAGAGGACGAGGGTCACCCGAACTCGGGGGGACCACAAGGGCAGCGGGTTACACGTGGTGGAGAATGTGGGCATGACCTAAGCCCCGGTTAAGGGGGCACATATATACTCACTTGGAAAAAAAAAAAAAAAAAAAAAAGAGAGAGAGAGAGAGGAAAGGGGGCCTAGAGGGAAGGGAGCGAAACAGGTCGGTCCTCCCAGGGGTAGGGTCCTTCCTCGGGTTATAACAAGCTAATTTCCCCAGGGATAATGGAGCTGAATAAAGTAGTGGACTGGCTAATAGATAACCAGAAGCAGTGGCAGCAGCAGCAGTCGCAGGCGCTGCAACAGGTCCTGGATAAGCTCCAAGAGCATCAAGCGGCAACTAGCATGGCCGGTGGGGGCGCGACACCAGCGGGAAACGACGAAGACGTAGTGGGCCGCCAACTCCCCATCAGGCTGACGAAGTTGGGCCCTGAAGATGACCCTGAGGCCTTCCTGGTAACCTTCGAACGGGTGGCGTTGGCGGCGAAATGGCCACAGGACCAATGGGCAACGCTCCTAGCTCCCTACTTGTCAGGGGCGGCCCAACTGGCTTACCGAGGAATGTCCGCAAGAGACGCGTTATGCTACTACAAGGTAAAGGAGGCCATCCTAGATCAACTAGGGATCTCCCCGGAATTCCACCGGCAAAAGTTCCGCGAGGCCCGGTACGGCCCAGGCGAACGCCCGCGGGCCGTGGCGCAGAGGGTACGGGAAGCGGGGATGCGCTGGCTGGAACCTGAAAATAAGTCCGGAACGCAAGTGGCCGAGGCAGTGATTTTAGAACAGTATGTGAAGATCCTCCCAGCCGAGGGGCAGCGGTGGGTGAGACGACACCTCCCAGAGACTCTCGAGGAAGCCATCACCTTGATGGAACGCTTCCTTGCAGCCGAAGGAACAGAAGCGCCGCGCCCCCGCACCGGGACACGAGAACCACATTCAGGAGGCCTGGCCCCGGCGAAAAGTGGCGCAAAGACATACGGCCCCAGAACACCGGCAGGCCCAACCATGGGGCGAGGACTGGCCCCCCGTTGGGACCACCCGGAGGGACGAACCCCAGAGGCCGGAGGGCCAACCGGAGTGACGGAGAGGAATCCACAACCCGAAGGAGGAACCAAAGGAGCCTGCTACCAGTGCGGACAGGAGGGGCACTTTAAGAAAGACTGCCCCATGATGGATTGCACCTTCGGGCAAGGCCCTACGCGAAAGGTAACCCGGGGCGAACAGGGGCGGAGGCAAATGTTGCATGAGATAAGGGTTAATGGACGCCGGGTGAAGGCGGTACTAGACTCCGGGTGCGGGCAAACGATAATCCGAGCCAACATCCTGGGACCCCAAGTGCCCCGGGGGCCGAGAGTGTACATGAAATGTGTACACGGGGATATCCACCCCTATGCGACGACAAGGGTGGAAATGGATGATGGGAGGATAAGGGACTCATGTATTGTCGCAGTGAGCCCCAATCTAGCATACCCCGCGTTGCTAGGCAGGGATTGGCCCGGACTGGGGTACCTACTAAGTAATTGGGGGTTGGAACAACGGAGCAAGAAGGGGGAAAGGGACAAAAACCCCAGGTTTGCAGCTCACGGGGAGGAAGTAGACGACCCAGACGCCGGAGAGGAGGGGACGAACGGGACAGAGACACCAATGCCCCACCTGGACCTGGACGAAGGCGATTTCCTCGCACTCCAGAGAGAGGACCCGACCTTGCAACACGCGTGGGCTCAGGTAGGAGAAGCCAGAGACCCCGGAAGAGGGGGACAGGGTCCCCGGTTCGAGGTGCACCAGGATCGCTTGTTCCGGGTCACTCCGCAAGAAGGGGGGACGGAGGAGAAGCACCAGTTGCTCGTACCAAAGCCCTACCGGGAGGGGGTGCTAGAGATTGCCCACGATCACACCTGGGCTGGACACCTAGGAACAGAAAAAACACAACACCGGGTGCTCCAGAGGTTCTATTGGCCTGGGGTATATCAGGACATAAAGAATTATTGCGCCTCATGCCCCCAGTGCCAAAAGACGTCACCTACAAGGGTGCCTCCGGCGCCTCTTATACCTTTACCCATCGTAGGGACGCCTTTCGAGCGTATCGCACTAGACCTGGTGGGGCCACTAGAAAAGTCCAGCAGGGGCTATATTTACATACTCGTCATTATAGACTACGCCACGCGATTCCCCGAAGCCGTCCCCTTAAGACGAGCAACCGCGGGGGCGATAGCTGAAGAGTTAATGAGGCTATTCTCGCGGGTAGGCCTACCAAAGGAACTATTGACAGACCAGGGGACGAATCTAACGTCCCGAATAATGACAGAATTATGCAAGCTTTTACAGGTACGAAAACTACGGACGTCGGTATACCACCCTCAGACAGACGGCCTTGTGGAAAGATTCAATCGTACCTTGAAAGAGATGTTACGAAAATTTGTCAAGGAGGATCCGCGGGACTGGGACCAACTACTACCCGCTCTGATGTTCGCGGTACGTGAAGTCCCCCAGGCGTCGCTAGGCTTCTCGCCATTTGAATTGCTGTACGGGAGGCAACCCCGAGGGATCCTAGACCTGATAAAGGAGGGATGGGAAGAACAGAGAACACCGGCCCTGGGAGTCGCCCAATACGTGGGCAAGTTAAAAGGAAACCTCCGCCGGTTGGCGGAATGGGCCCAGGAGAACCTGAAGAAAGCCCAAGAGAAACAGCAGGCCCACTATAATCAAAGGGCCCAGGTAAGGGCGTTCACACCGGGTGACCTAGTCCTACTCCTGATCCCTAAGGGAGACTCCAAGCTAATGGCCAAATGGCAGGGACCCTTTAAGGTAGTGCGACAAGTGGGACCCGTAGATTACGAGGTGTTGATTAACAGCAACCGAAAGGAGACACAAGTCTATCATATAAATTTACTAAAAAAGTGGAACCCGCGGGAAGCGCTCCTAATAGACCCGCAACCCCGAGATATCGAATTCGGGCCCTGGGGGGAACCGGAGGTAGGGGTCGGTCAGGCCCAAACTGGGGAGGGTCTGTCACCCACCCAACAGGATCAAGTGAGGACGGTCCTGCGGCAGTTCCAAGAGACCTTGACCAGCCGACCGGGGCAGACACAGGAGGTCTACCATGAGATAGCAACGGAGCCAGGCAAGATAGTCCGAGACCACTTGCGGCCCGTACCCCGGAAAATGTGGGATACAGTGCAGAAAGAACTGCAGAAGATGCTAGAATGGGGGGTGATTCAGGAATCCCGCAGTGAGTGGCGGAGCCCCATAGTGTTGGTCCCAAAACCAGATGGGACCACTAGATTTTGTATAGATTTTCGAAAGGTAAACGCCATATCACGATTCGACGCGTATCCCATGCCGCGCGTAGACGAATTACTTAACCGGGTGGGGAAGGCCCAGTACTTGTCAACAATAGACTTAACAAAGGGATATTGGCAAATACCCCTGTCCCCCGAAGCGCAGAAGAAGACGGCGTTCGCCACGCCCTTCGGACTATACCAATTCTTAAACATGCCATTCGGCTTACAGGGAGCGGCCGCTACCTTCCAGAGACTAATGGACCACCTGTTGCGGGACCACCACGAATACGCCGCCGCCTACATAGACGATATTGTCATTTTCAGCAGGTCCTGGGAGCAACACCTCGAACACATCGCGGCCGTTCTAGAGACACTCAGACGGGCAAACCTGACGGCTAACCCAAAAAAATGTCATTTTGGGGAACGAGAAGTCTCTTACCTAGGATATACAGTGGGGCGGGGCAGGCTTAAACCCCTGCTGAGCAAAATCCAGGCAGTTCGGGATTATCCGGCCCCCGCCACGAAGAAACAGGTCCGCCAGTTCCTCGGGCTAGCCGGATATTACCGACGGTTCGTAGATAACTTTGCGACGGTAGCCGCACCCCTAACGGACCTCACCCGGAAGGAACAGCCCCAAAATGTGAAATGGACGGAGCAATGCAACAATGCATTCGAAAGACTAAAATATGAGCTCACTCATGCCCCAGTGTTAATTCAACCCGATTTTAATAAGCCATTTATCTTACAGACGGACGCGTCGGACCTGGGACTGGGAGCGGTACTCGCCCAGGAAGAGCAAGGGGCCGAGCACCCCGTGTTGTACCTGAGTCGCAAACTGTTCCCACGGGAAAAAGCCTACGCTACCATTGAAAAGGAAGCCTTGGCCCTTAAGTGGGCCGTTGACTCTTTACGATATTTCCTTTTAGGTGCCGAGTTCACGCTGGTAACGGACCACGCCCCCCTCCGATGGATCCAGGGGATGAAGGATACGAACCCCCGGATAATGAGATGGTACCTGAGCCTGCAACCCTACAAATTTGAAGTAAAACATAGGTCAGGTAGTGCAAACGAGAATGCTGACTGTTTGTCGCGGGTGCCAGAAAGGGGGGCCGGGGGGGAGGCGGGGGTAGTCAGGAGCCTAAGGGGGGAGGGATGTGACGGGGCAGGCACGGGGCCCGCGCCGCCCCGCACTGAGAAGGGGAGTCCGGGAACAGGAGTCCCGGCCGAGACGGCCGTCGGCCCGCCGCGTTCCCCGGCGCCGGGCGATGACGTCACCGAGAGCGACGGGGAGAGCGCGGGGAGGGGCGGGGCCTGGAGTCACGGGAGCACGCCGGCCCCGGCGTCCGGAGGGGAGCGGGACATTCAAAGGGCCCCGGACCATGGGCCGGAGGAGGGGAGTGCTGGAGGCAGGACGGAGGAACCGGGTCTGTTGGGAGACCCTGGAAAGGAGAAGCGGTACTCGCGGCGGCTGAAGCCTCCCCCGCGACAGGGACTCCGGGTGAGTCTATCCCCTCGCTGGGGGGAACGCGCCGAACACCCGGCCGGGAAGAAGTGACCCAGGGCGGGGCCGTGGACCCCGCGAGTGGAGGGTTTGGGGGGAACGTAACCCCCTCCACTGACTAGGGACTAGCGTCCCCGTCTTAGGGCCCTGGGTCGGGGCTCGGAGTGAGGGAGGGCCCGAGCCCCCTTCCCGGCGTCTGCGAGCCAGGGCGAGCTCCGGCAGCCCGCACGGTCGGTCGGGAGCTACCATCGGCCAGAGGGCCAAGAGCCCGATCAGCTAAGAGAGGACGAGGGTCACCCGAACTCGGGGGGACCACAAGGGCAGCGGGTTACACATATCTCAACACTATCGTGCACCAAGTCCCCATTAAAACCCTCTCCTCCTACCTGTGCGTGCAAGGTCCCTTTTGTTTTGTTTCTGCACAAAGGGCTCACAGGGGAAAGGTTAGCTTGCCCCCGACCCTGTATGGTAAAACGCAAAAATAGAGACCTCTCGGGGTGGGGGGTACACTTCAACTTTAGTAATGCCAAAGTACTGCCTAATGTCCCCAAAGTCCTTATACACAATAACAGGGTGCCTCACAGGACAATGCTTAGTCTTGTTAACAAAAGGGTAGAGGCTGGTGAAATTGTAGTAATGAATTTACTCCCCGGGCTATGGCTTGTAATACAGGCAAATAGTGTTGGTTCTACCCCCGTAAAGGGCGTCTCTAGGAACCAAAGGCTGCGGCAGCCTTTTTTCTCCTAAAAAGGCCCCCACCTGGTTATCATTAGCTAGCATTGCCTTCCGTTTGTGTTCCCATAAGGTCCTCACCTCAAAGCCCTGTCTTTTCACAAATTCAGTCTTAATCATGGTACGGTTGTACAACTGTCTGTAGGTCACCCCGAGCAACGGATTGTAATAGTTTTCACAACAACAGACGGGGCAGCCGTGAAAAAAACAACCGTTAAATTCAAAGGCCGTAGGTATACCTGCTATATCAGCATAGCCATCTAAAAAGTAGGATCCCACTTTAAGCTCCCCACCCTGCAAAGCAAGTTGAATGTAAATGTTTTCTGTGTGAGCTACGTACAACAACCACTGAATGTCCGGCATGGAATATCTCTTTTTTGTTGTTTGTGGTAATTGTCTAATGGCAGAAGGGCTATGGTTTGCGCTTGTAAAAAGTTAAACTGGTACATGGCCATGCTAATATAAGGTACTTAAAGGGATCTGTACACTAAGGCTGTGTCTAGACTGCATCCCTTTTCTTTAAAAGGGATGCAAATTAGACACATCGCAATTGCAAATGAAGCGGGGATTTAAATCCCCCCCGCTTCATTTGCATAAAAAATAAGGAATAAGGGATCTTTCGGAAAAGGCTTTATTTTCCGAAAGATCCGCGTCTAGACTGGCGCTTTTTTCCGGCAAAGCTCGGAGCCGGAAAAAAGCGGCAGCCATTTTTATGCAAATGAAGCGGGGGGGGGGGGGATTTAAATCCCCGCTTCATTTGCAATTGCGATGTGTCTAATTTGCATCCCTTTTACGGAAAAGGGATGCAGTCTAGACACAGCCTAAGGGTATGTCTAGACTACATGGCTCCGTCGACGGAGCCATGTAGATGAGTTTACTAGATATAGGAAAATGAAGCGTCGATTTAAATAATCGCCGCTTCATTTACATCAAAATGGCCGCTGCGCTGTGCTGATCAGCTGTTTGGTGGCACAGTGCGGTAGTCTGGACGCTCCGCGGTCGACAATGGAAGCCTTTGTCGACCGCTCTGGCAAACCTCATTCCACGAGGCATAATGGAGCAGTTGACAAAGGCTTCTGTTGTCGACCGCGGAGTGTCCAGACTGCCCCGCTGTGCCGCCAAACAGCTGATCGGCACAGTGCGGCGGCCATTTTGATGTAAATGAAGTGGCGATTATTTAAATCGCCACTTCATTTTCCTATGTCTAGTAAACTCATCTACATGGCTCCGTCGACGAAACCATGTAGTCTAGACATACCCTTAGTGGCCACCTCCTCGTTATCCTGGCCTGGGTTTTTAACAATTTGTTTTTTTGTCACTCTCATGACTTTTTCTGAACCAGTCACAAGCCTCTCGCAAAATCTCAACATCTTTTTGACAATAATAGCGCAGTTCTTTTTGCAGATCAAATTCATTTTGGCAATTGTGCTGGTACCAGTTCAGAAATTCCTTTTTTCCTTCAGGCATCATGTACTCTACTCCAAAGGCTTCTACTCAGGGCATAGAGCCCACGTAGTCCTGATTTCCAGCAGGTTTTTTTTTAAACAAGAGGAAAATACCCCTTGACTCCCTCAAACCCCATAGCTTTGGGTAACTTGCTAAGTTTCATGGGAAGAAAATTTAAAGAATCTATAAACCTGATGTTTAAGTTCATCACTGTTATACACATTAGTTTTCCACCTTGCGTTACGGGGGTGATGGGCATTTTTTCCTTAATCAGCTGTCTAAGGATAAAATAACAATCGTAGCATTATGCGCAATAAAAGTGTAGTCCTTAAAACATTTGTCTACAAAGGCTCGAACAAAATCGCTGATGCATTCTACGCCCTTAAATAAAGAAACTGGCTGGGAATTTAAGTGTAAGGCATAAACGTAGTTTGGCACATGTACCCCTGTTTCTTGTGTAGTCCCCGTACTAAAGGGGCCTGTGACTTTCTGGGAGGATCCTGTATGCTGCAATCTAGCCCTAGAGACTAAAACTCCCATGATCCCTTGAGGTAAAAGGTGAAAGCAGGGCTTGTCCAGACATGTTGGGAGAGGGACTCTCCATTTTGGGACAGAGGAGCTAGGCTGCTGTGGAGGAGCTTTTGTCCAATACAGGAGCTGTTGTGTTGCAGCTACAACCTGGGGGGCTTGGATCTAGCAGGCTGCTTCAGGGGCTGTTAATTGCCCCTAGAGGGGAGAGACTCTGGCTGTGCCTGTGGCTGAGAAGGGCTACATATACCTGCACACAGGAGGAAACTGAGTAAGTGGGCTCTTCGGGAAAGTGCTGCCTGGGACAGACCTCAGGGTATGTCTACACTACAGAGTTAATTCGAAATAACAGACGTTATTTTGAATTAACTGTAATAGCGTCTACACATACAAACCGCTATTTCGAAATTAATTCGAGCCATTATTTCGAATTAGGTAACCCTCATTCTACGAGGAATAACACCTAATTCGAAATAGCTAATTCGAAATAAGTGCTGTGTAGACACTTAATTCGAAATAGGGGGCCTCCAGCCCTTCCCAGGGAGCCCTGGTGGCCAATCTGGGCCAAACCAGGAAAACTCCTGTCCTCTCCCCCAGCCCCGGGGCCCTTAAAGGGGCAGACTCTGGCCACTGGGCACATGCAAGAGACAGGCCTGACAGCAGCTGCAGACCCTCAGCCAGTGTCCACAGGATGGCAGCCAGTGACAGCCAGCTCTCCTCCGCCCAGTCCCTCAGCACCCAGGGGCCAGCCAGGGGCCGGAGACGGCGCGCGCCCTCCTGGACTAGTGCGGAGGTCATGGACCTCATTAAGGCCCCCAACTTCCATGATCTCCGCACTAGGTGGAGGAACGTGGCCATCTACGGCCGCATAGTGGCCACCATGGCCAGGAAAGACCACATGCGCACCCAGGAGCAGGTGCGCCTGAAGATGAAAGAGCTGCGGTAGGAATACGCCAGGGCCACCGGGGCGGTGCTGCAGCAGGGGCTGACACCTGCCCCCACTTCCCCGCCCTCAATCGACTCCTGAAGGATGGGGCAGCCCGGGAGGCAGTGAGCTGGGACCAGAGGGCCCTGACCCAGGTGCACCGGAGCGGCCACCACCAGCTGTTCCGGCACCGGAGTCAGCAGGGTTGTCCGGGGAGGCCATACCAGGTAAGTGCCAGCACTGTCCCCTGCCCGGGGGGGAGGCAGAGAGGGAGACCAGGGACCGCACACGTGGGCCATGCCTCCCATGGATCACGCAGCCACCTGTGCCATGCCACCCTTGGGCAGGTGGCTCCAGCTGCGTGACACCCAGGGGCCATGGCCCAATAGGCACACGCGTGTGTGAAGAGACCTGACATGCTCCCGACCCTGGGGCGGGACCTAGCAGGACGCCCTCCCTTGACATGCCCCCGCTACACAGAGGCAGGGGACATCTCCCCCCCGCCCCGGCCACACTATACATGGCACAGGGGCATGGGTGCGGTCTTGGGGCAGCTCCCAGTCCCGGGGAGAGCCAGACATCCTGACCATGGCCTCTGTGCAAGCACAGCGGCTGTGACGGTGCAGGGCACGGTCGCCCTCACGTCGCAGGGGAGGGCTGGGCATCATCCACTGTGTCCCCAGGGAGAACTGATCACTTCTCTTCTTTCTCTACAGCTTCACCAGCTGCTCGCAGGGCCGGCTTTAGGAAGTGCGGGGCCCAATTCAAACCGTTTTGGCGGGGCCCCCTCCCACCCCCACCCCGGATTTTTTGCTGAACAACAACAACAAAAAACCCAAACCACAGCCACACACAAATATCACATCAAGTAGATCTGATCAAAATGTATATCTATATAATTGAACATTTTCAAAAAAAAAGCCATCCTTTATTATGCAAAATTTTACACAAAATTAAATCAGTTGCCTTAAGTGTAGGTCAAATATTTTCAATTGCAAACTATCCAATTTTTTCAATAAAGTTTAAAGTTTGATTTTTAAAAAGGTACCAGAGAGCGTTGCAGGTTTCGGTTACATTGATTTACGTTTTAAATAGCAAAAATGGAGTCTTTGAAAGAAAGTGTCAGTTCTGTGCTCAAATTCCAGTCCTTAGTGATTGCAGCACCACTGATTTCCCTAGGTAATATGGTACCTCCCCACCATTGCCTCCTTGCACTGCCCTTCAACACACTGCCTGCATGTTGAGTCCAAGGTCAGTCTACACAAGATTTTATCAATGATTTTTGCTCAAGCGATCACTGAGACAAGACAAGGACTCTCAATTGATTCTAGTCAGCTCTGCCTTTAAACCCTGGATGTAAAGTGTCAGATATAATTGAGGACTCCCAAATAGACTCTACACCACCAGAAATAAAACCTGGTTCCATCGTCTGTGACTTTCACTTAGGTGTGACTCACGATCCTCTGCTTAGTGTTCAAGTTATGGTAGACCCTAAGCCAGGTCATATTAAGTTCAGGTTTTTTAATCCTACAATATGGATAACAGCATTTCATTCTCCCAGCTCCAAGTCTTAAGTGAATTTCAACCCAAAAGAGCCAAAACTGATCACCTTGACACAGCAAGTGTGTCTCCTGATCTCTGTGGCAAAGTAGGTTGTCTATATAAATAAGGTCGGCTCGTGAAGCCTTTTCCTACAGTTGATTAACAGACGGCAGTAGATAGCTCATTCAGACCACTGGCTGGTAACAGTTAGTCACCCTGACCAGTCATTAACCAGAGTCATGGACTCACCCTGCTCTCCATTGTCTCTAGGATTCTCTGATGACCTGTGACAAAAAAGGAGGGTGGAAAAGGAAACTGAAGGGAGAGACCTCTCTAAATTCACCAATCCAAGAGCAGTATTGCCAACCCCAAAATCACAAGGAACGCCTACACAAAGTTATGAGAATGGTCTACAAGTCCTAAGATTTTTTAAAAATAAAACATGTTGGATTTGTATTGGCCTTTTGTTTCTGGAGTATTTAGGGTTCATGTTTTAAAGCTTTCCTCCTTAGCTGTAAGGCCCAGAAATAGAGAACTTTTTTTAAATGAAAGCTGAGATTCCTACATACTCAATTGACTCCAGGCCTTTAGAAAAACACCAAATGTTTTGAGACTCATGGTAAAACAATGGAGGAATTCTTGTGAGCCCATGCTTTGCCCACCGTATAAATAAAAACCCCCCCAATATCTTCGCCACTAAACCTCCTAATGAGATACTGCAAATGGCGAACTGAATTCAACAGCTCCTGATATGAACAGGTATCAACCTGGTTTTTCATATTTGAGATGGGTTACCAGGAATCATACACGACAATATGAAATCTTTGCACTCTCAAGTCAGCATATTCACAAAGCACCTGTAATTTTGATCCCTTTTATATTATTTTTCTCCCAGGGGGAACTGAGCCCTCCGGCCCCCTCACTATGCCACTGCCCCCCCCCCCACCGCAGATCTATCATCTTATGCACGTGCAAGATCTGTGAGAGCCGTCCCATGAATCTGCAGTTAGTGTCTGTGGCGCCTGCTTCTGGGTGGTGTCTCAATGCTCCACATTCACCTCCAAAGAGGGGGCTTCCCAAAGCAGGCCCTTGTTGCTGACCCCCAAGGCATCCACAGGTCCAGTCTCCTTTCAATGGGCCTACTTCCCAGGGCTCATTGATCTTGGATCTGGCTTCCATCCCCTCTCCAACCCCCAACAGAACTACTGTGCCCTCCTGGCTTAGGAAAAGAATAAACAGGAGGATGGAAATTAACCCGCCCAGTCTCACGTCCCCTAGGCAGGGAATGAGCCATCTACATTAGGCCCCAGCTGGAGTATCATGTCCACTTCTGGGCGCCACATTTCAGGAAATGCGGAGAAACTGGAGAAAGTCCCGAGAAGATCGACACAAATGATGAAAGGTCTAGAGAACATGAGCTAAGAGGCAAGGCTGAAGGAATTGGCCTTGTTTACCTTGGAAAAGAGAAGACTGAAAAGCGACATGACAGCAGCTTTCAAGTATCCAAGGGTATGTCTACACTACAAAGTTAGTTCGAACTAGGTAATCCTCATTCCACAAGGATTAAGCCTAGTTCGAACTTACTAGTTCGAATTAAGGGCTGTGTAGCCCCTTAATTCGAACTAGTGGGAGGCTAGCCCTCCCCAGCTTTCCCTGGTGGCCACTCTGGCCAACACCAGGGAAACTCGTCTGCCCCCCTCCCGGCCCCGGACCCCTTAAAGGGGCACGGGCTGGCTACGATGCCCGTGCCAGGTGCAAGCCTGCCAGCACGCAGCCAGCAGACCCTGCACCTGGCACGGATCGAGCCACCCACCCGATGTCCCCCAGCCCTCCCCCTCTTCCTGGGACCAGGCTGGCGGCTCCCGGGAGCTTGCCCGGGACCGCAAGAGGCGGGCACCTTCCTGGGCTAGTGCGGACATCGTGGACCTCGTCCACGATGTCCGCACTAGGCACAGGAACGTGGCCGGCTAGGGCAGGAGAGCTGCCAGCCTGGCCACCCAGGAGCAGGAGTGCATGAAAATCAAGGTGGTCCACTGAGACCCCCGACCCTGAGCCCTGAGCTTACAATGGACGTCCTGGGTCAGAACAAAGGTCCATCTAGCCCAGTAGCCTGTCTGCCGACAGCGGCCAACCCTAGGGACCCTGGAGGGGATGGACCGAAGACAGTGACCGAGCCATTTGTCTCGTGCCATCCCTCTCCAGCCTTCCACAAACTTTGGGCAGGGACACCACTCCTACCCCCTGGCTAATAGCACTCCATGGACCCAACCTCCATGACTTGATCTCACTTCCCTTTAAACTCTGTTCCAGTTCTAGCCTTCACAGCCTCCTGCAGCAAGGAGTTCCACAGGTTGACTCTGTGCTTTGTGAAGAACAACTTTCTCTTACTAGTTTGAAGCCTGCTACCCATTCCTTTCCTTTGGTGTCCTCTAGTCCTTCTTTATGGGAACTAATGAAGAACTTTTCTGTATGCACCCTCTCCACCCAACTCCTGATTTTAGAGACCTCTATCCTGTCCCCCCTCCATCTCCTCTTTTCTAAGCTGAAAAGTCCCAGTCTCTTTAGCCTCTCTTCATATGGGACCTGTTCCCAACCCCTGATCATTGTAGTTGCCCTCCCCTCTCCCAGCCTCTCTATTCCCCTCTCCCACCTCCTTTTCCCAGTCTCCCCCAGTTTTGTTCAATAAAGACAGATTCCATTTTTGAAGACACGTTATCTTTATTTTGTACATCAAGAAGAGGGGCTAGGGAAGGGTAAGTGGAAGGAGGTGAGGGAGGAATGGGGCACGAGCCCCTGATGGGGAGGACTGGGCTGGCTCTGCGGGCTTCTGGGGGTGGAAGCTCTCCTGCAGCCCCCCAATTGCCCCCTCTCCCCAGATGGCAGCCTGTGGCAAGTGCAGCCGGGCTGATGGCCGAGTGCTGTGATGTGCCCAGTGTGGGCACTCAGGGCAATCCAAGCCAGGACTGCTTTGCAAGCGGGGCACCCCTGAGAACTGTCTGTCCGGGGTGGGGGTCGGGTCCCTTTAAGCACAGCCCTCGGCTAGCCTGAGACAGCAGCTCCACGCTCTAAGTCCTAACCTGATGCCCTGCCGGCACTGCTTCCGGCCATCCTTAACCCCGCTTCAGGGTCCACTTAATGTGGACATGCTAGTTTGAATTAGCAAAATGCTAATTCGAACTAGTTTTTAGTTCTAGATGCGTTAGTTCGAATTAGCGCTGTAGTATAGACATACCCTTAGTAACGTCCAGCTGCTCCTCAGCCTCCTTCCTCTCTGACCGAGCTTGGTCCAAGGCTTCAGGTACACAGATCCTTGGAGTCAGGGCAGGCCTCTTGCTCCAGTGCACCTCTTTCCTGGGGCTCCAGGAAAGTTCTTTGGCCATCAAACACCTCTCTACAAGGGTCACTAAGGGTACGTCTAGACTACATGCCTCTGTTGCCAGAGGCATGTAGATTAGGCTACCAGACATAGGAAAATGAAGCGGTGATTTAAATAATCGCCGCTTCATTCAAATTTACATGGCTGCCGCGCTGAGCCGACAAACAGCTGATCAGCTGTTTGTCGGCTCAGCGCGGCAGCCATGTAAATGTAAATGAATCGGCGATTATTTAAATCGCCGCTTCATTTTCCTATGTCTGGTAGCCTAATCTACATGCCTCTGGCGACAGAGGCATGTAGTCTAGAAGTACTCCATGTCATCATAGGACAAGAGGTCATTCTGGCTGACTCATCCATGCAGGTCCAGTGACAGCCCCCTCATGTATATGTCAAGCATGCTGATCTCAAAGATCCTCTCTGGACTATGAGTGTCAGGCCACAGCCAGTGTTCCTGCTAATGTTTTCTATCCTTGGGCAGGTTGATTTTTCTTTTGGGCAGGTTAAACTTTATGTGCAATACCAATACAAACAAAAAAAACCCATATATATATTTTGGGAAAGCTGTGGCTGTGCCTGGGGGTCCTGCGCTTCTGGCACGTAGTGTTCAGCCTCAGAGGCTCGCTGTGTCCCACCACGGTCTTGGTCTCTTTCTCTTTACTAGAGGCAGGGCTCAACTTACTGAGCCACACTGGTCACAGGCTGCTCCGTAATTGGGGCTACAGAGGGGTTTCACCCCCACGTCTCCCTATCCAGGGACAGACTCCGTTGTGGTGTGGGGAGGGTTGGGGGGAAACCCAGGCCCACCCACTACTCCAGGTTCCAGCCCAGGCACCCTAAGGTAGCAGCAACAGATGGATTTTGTTCTATTCCCTGTCTGACAACTACTTCCTTGAGCCACTTCCCCAAACAATCCCTTCCAGGACCTTTCCTCTGGCACCTGAACCTCCAACACACTGTTCCTAACTCACAGCTCCCTCCCTTCCTTCCTGGAAGAGGAGCCCTTTTAAACCAGTCTCAACTGGTTCTTGATTGGCCCCAGGTGGTCTGATTAGCCTGACTCCCTTTGTTCTGGAAGGCTCCTAATTAACTCCAGGGGTGCGTCTAGACTGGCAAGATTTTGCGCAAAAGCAGCTGCTTTTGTGGAAAAACTTGCCAGCTGTCTACACTGGCCGCTTGATTTTGTGCAAGAACACTGACGTTCTATTGTCCGAAATCAGTGCTTCTTGCGCAAATGCTTTGACGTTCCCGTTCGGGCAAAAGCCCTTTTCCGGAAATGCTTTTGCGCAAAAGGGCCGGTGTAGACAGGCAGCTAAGAAGTTTTGCGCAAAAGCAGGGTAAATGGAAAAAAGCCCTAGTGGCCGTTTGGAGGCTCTGTAGCCACAATCAGCTCTTGGACTTCCTGGTAACCTGAGCCCCCTTAAAGCAGACGCAGGCTGCTGAGGTCACAAGGCAGGAGCCCTCTGGCCACAGCTCTGCCATGTGGCCCCTGCTGTCCAGCAGACACCCCCCCAAGCACAATGGCAGCTCCAGTTGGGGATCAGCCACCTGCACCCCCAGCGCAGGAGGCCCCCAGGGCCAGAAAAAGAAGGGCCCCATCCTGGTCCCCAGGGGAGCTGGAAGCCCTCCTGGACCTCTGGCAGGAGGAGGAGGCCCTGCACGAGACCCGCTCCCGGCGCCGGAACGCAGAAATCTTTTCCCGCATGGCCCAGGCGCTCACCCAGCAGGGCTATCCAGCCCGGACCCTGGAGCAAGTCCGGGCTAAGGTAAAAGAACTGAGCCTGGGCTATGTCCGGGCCAGCGAGGGCCAGGGGGCAGGAGCTGACACCTGCCCCCAATTACCAACGGCTCCACACCATCCTGGATGTCCCTGTGGACACCAGCGTGCCCCCCCCCCGCCCCGCCCCGTCACCAGGACCACCGAGGCGGGGGAAGGAGACGACAGCAGTGCGTCGGAGGATGAGGCCGGCACTGCCACCCAGCAGGCCCCCTCCAGCAGCCCCGACGGCACCCGTGTGTCCTCGGAGGTCGGGGAAGGATCCACCGGTGAGTCTTGCACTTTGCACTCACAAGGGTGTGGGGGGAGGGGAGCCAGGCGCCCGGAGGGGGGAGGGGGCGAGCATGTCACTCAGGCCACGTGAGCTGCACGCTGTGTGGCATTAGGCAGGAAGCAGCACGTGCAACCACGTGCAGCCTGGTGACCGAGCGGGATGTGGCCGCGGCAGGCAGCTCCAGGGCACGCCTGGGACCGTGTTGCTCACACACATGCGGCGGGACCAGGGGAAGGGTGGATGCCGGCTGGAACCAGCCAGGGCCCCAGGGACTCAGCCCAGAGCCCGCCCCTCCGCAAGGGTGCAGCACGCAGAACGGCACACTGCCCCATGCCTGGCTGTGAGGCACAGCCAGCTGCTCCTGGGAAAACCGCAGCATCACAGCCCTGGGAGCGTGGGCCCCACTGAGCCCCTCGCCTGCTCCCGGTGCCTTGGCTGGCTCCCCGAGGGAAGTCCCCACTGCGGCCACACATGTCCCTGGGCTACGTGGGTGAGGGCTAGCGGGAGGGAGAAGGGGGAAGCGCTTGGGCCGCCCCTAGGGCCGCCTGAGTTTTGCTGCAAGGATGGGACACTCCCCAGTCACCCCTGGTTCCGTCCAGGAGATATCCCACGCGATGGGGATCTGAGAGCCCAGACCACCTCTGCCAGACGTGCTCCCAGGCACTGTGTGGGGATGCATCTCGCTCCCTGTCAAACACCAGTGATTAGCCCAAAGCCTCACCGCCTCCACCAGCAGGGAGTTCCACAGGTGAACACAACACATGCGCCATCCCGCCCTCCACGGGGCCAGGACACAGACCGGTGCTTACAATACTGGAGGGAGGACCCTACTCCAGGGGCGGTCCTCTTGTAAACATACAACAGGGGTGGCGGGGGGGAACCAAGTGGGCCCAAGCCACACTACTGCGGGGTCACCTGGGCTCAGGGGTGGAGGGTATGGGGTGTGGGGACAGTGGCCGGGCTGCCTGCCTGACCCATCCTTTCTTCTCTTCCCTGCAGCAGGACCAAGCACAAGCCAGGGACCCTCTAGTCCGGCAGCGGCGCCACCCCCAGCTGCCCAACCACCGAGGCGGCGGCTCTGCCACCGGGACCAGCTCCTTCTGCGCCACGTGCAGGCCATCGAGCGCATCGAGGCAGCCATCACTGGTGTTCTAACTGGCCTACTGGTCCAGACTGCTTCCAGAAGGTTCCTGCTGGTCCTAGCCCTGCCCCTGCTAGTTTACCCAGGGCTCGGATACTTGCCTTTGAGCGCTCTTTTATATTCTCCTGCCCTGACCCTGTCACCCAGTCTTTACTCTGCCCCTCCCTGCACCCCTCTTCTGCAGGAGTGGGGTGTAGGTGGGACTGCTGCTGTGGCAGGTAGTCTTGGCTGCCTCCATTCTAGGCCAGGTCTTCTCTTCTCTTCTCTTCTCTTCTCTTCTCTTCTCTTCTCTTCTCTTCTCTTCTCTTCTCTTGTTTGCAGGCAGCTTCCTCTCCCCTTACCTCAGCTAGCTGTTGAGGCTGCTGGGTGTGGGAGCATCTACTGACTTGCCCCCGGGTGGGGAGAGGGAGGAGGACCCCCCTTTCCATCTTCTTGGGGGTCTATCTGGCCCCTCCTTTCATTGCTGCAGGCCCAGACTATCACCTCCCCTGCTCCTGCTCCCTCTGGGGCAGAGGCGGTAAGGGGGCTGCTTTAGAGCAGCTCCTGGGGTATTTTTTCCTCCTTTCCACAGTTTGCTCTGTGGTGGAGGTGTTGTAAGGGGTTTTTAAGGGGCCCACTCTCTATCTAGGTCCTAAGGTGATGGCTGGTGCAGCTCTTGCAGGGTGCTGGGGGTAGGGGGTTGTTCACCTCCCCCTGGTTCCCCTGCCCCTGCATTTCTGCTGCTGTTGCTGCTCCCTCCCCAGCCTCAGTTGCTACAGGAGCCTTTTCCTATTCTTGGCCCCACTGCTTCCCCCCCCCCCACCCTTTTGCTCTGCTGGGCCCTGCAGCAGGTGCTGTGGGCCTGTCCGTGGGCACACTGCTTCTCCTCCCCCCCACCCCAGCACTGTCTAGCTACCCCTGCCTGCTTTTCTTGAGCAGGCACCTCCTCACTGTCTGCCTCCCCCCTCCACTATTTCCCCCTCTGTTCTTTTGTTTAGCACCTGAGCCTCCCCCACTTTTTAGTTACCCTCCCTACACACACTGTTTCACTTTCCACATGCTCTTTAAATAATTTACCCCCTCATTTCCCTAGTGCAGCCAGAGGAGCTGGTCTGACCATCCTGTGCTGGGAGTTGCCCCCCTTCCTCCTATCTGCATTTCTGCCCTCCCACCCTGCTTCCAGCCTAGCCGGGGTGGAGTGGTGAACCTTCTTTCCCTCCCTTGGCACTATTGTCCTCTCCCAATTGTCTGTTCCTGTCCTTCCCTCCCTGCCCATGACTATAATGGAGGGGCTGTTGTGTGACACCCCTGCCCACCCCTCCTCAATACTTCTGCAAATGCCAACCCCTCTGAGGCTGCCAGGCTCCCCGCCAACACAATGGGCATGGTAGACATGGACGGGGATTCCGGGACCCCGACCGCTCCTGCCACGGTACCTTCTGCCACCAGTGTCACCATTAAGAAGGCCTCCCTGAAGGGCAGAAGGGCCAGGAGACCAAAAAGAGCAAGAGCCCCTCCCAGAAAGCCAAACCTCCTGTGGCAAAGGCTCACCCCTCGGCCGTGGCCCAGGTGACAGCCGTGGCTTCCCCTCTTTCCCATTCCCCTGTTCCTTCCACAACCTCTGGGAGCAACAGTGTCCCGGCCCCCAGGGCGTACGCCCAGGTAGCCACCACCCTCCAACCTGCCGCCTCTCAAGCCACCTCCCGGAATTCCATCTCCGGCGGCCGCGGCCCCTTTCCCTCCCTGACCAGGAGGCATGGGGTCCATTGCCTCCTGGTTTCAGCCTCACCCCACATGGAGACCAACGTGAGAGCACTGGCATGTGTGGCAGGGTCCGTGGTGGCGGCCTCTAAGATGTTTGGGAAGGTGGTGTTCTTCCTGGTGTCCAAGGCTGCCGCCCAGGAGGCAGTGGAGAAAGGTTTGGTGGGGGGGGAGTCCATGTCCCACTCAGTCCTCTGGGGGACCTGGGCGTATGGGTGGTGTTTTCCTCTGTCCCTCCCTTCCTCCCCAACGCTGTCCTACTGCCTTTCCCTACACCCTGGGGAGGCCCTTGTCAGTCCTAAGTCCCCTTCCGCTGGGCTGCAAAGATCCTACCCTCTGCCACGTCCTTTCCTTCCACCAGCAGGTACAAATCCAACTACTGGTGGTGTGGTGTAGCTGAGAAGCCCTGGAAGGGTCATTTCTGGTGCCCCATCAAGGGGCCCAGCACCGGGTACATTACACAGTGGAGGAGGTTTGGTGTTTTCTCTGTTGGGCGATGGGGCACGTTTGAAGGGACTGCCCCCTGGCCTAGCTCGGAGAGACACTCGGGACCCCCGACACCTGGGAGAGCACTGGCCCCACCATCACTGGTGGCCCTGACAGTCCAGACCCTGGGGTCGCCCCTCCTCCAACTGTGACCGTCGTCAGTCCCGCTTAGGATCCGCAGGGCCCAGACAAGCGAGTGGGTGCTGCTGCCACCACAATAAGCGGGAAGGCCGGGCCCGCAGAAGAGAAGGTGGCGGGGTCAGCGACAGGACTTGGACAGGGCTTACCTTGGGCAGAGGTCTCCCCTTCCCTTGTTACCCAGCCTCTGTCTTCCCTCACCCTCCCACCACTGCCCTTGTCCCCTGGCTCCTAACCCATTCAGGTCCAGTCTTCCTCCTCTGAGTGCTGGGAGCTCGCCATGGGGAGACAAAGCAATCATGCCCGGTGCTCCACGCCGCCTACTGAAGGGGAGGATACCCTCCTCCTTCCTCTGGGGGTGGAAGTTGGAGCCGGCCCTCCCTCCAAGCCCCCAGATGCTTCACAGCACCGCAGGACAGCTGAGGTGACCGCGGTGGCTGTGGAAGGGGCAAATGCCTCCCTCCCGGAGTCCCTGCATAGGGAAGCCATGGAGGATACTCCCACTGTCCCTGCCTCCACTGTGGAGGTGACTGCTGATGCTGCCACCGACAAGGGCGACCATGTGGTGATGGGCAGCGGGCTCGCCTTCCTCTCCCAGGAGGTGGAGGCTTTAGGGTTGACCCTGGCTGCCTCAGAGGGAGATCACCTTGTCCTGGAGGGACGACAGCTGTCCTCTCTTTCCCCTTCCAATCTGCCACTCTCCCCTCTCCCTGCCTCCGAGTTGCCCCAGGGTGCGACCATCTGACCCCCAGGTGCTTCTAGTGAGTGGGAGTTCCCATTGTTCCCCATCACCCCCTGTACTGTGGCCTCTGGTGCCTCACTCCCCATGGTACCGGGGCCTGGCGCTGGGGAAATACTAACTTCCCCTACCACCGCTACTGATTCCCTGCCCTACGAGGAGACTTCTGACCCCTGGGGACCGCCGAGGTTGTGCAGAGTTACCTGCTGCACCTCCAGGTTTGGATGGAGGGTGTGATGGGGCAGACAGAGCCCCATCTTCCACTGGAGGCCATTCAGCACCGTGGCCACAGCGGGGACAGTGGAGAGAGCCTCCAAGCAGGGCAGAAGGGCAGCCGGCCCTGCAGCCAATCAGGGCTCGGCAGCCTGGTATATAAGGAGATGCTGAGTGAAGGTCAATTAGTTCCTTCCTGGAGCTCAACCTGGCCAGAACTTTGGGCTGGCTGGGAGCATCAGCACCTGGGCCAGCTCCAAGTGGGAGCTGGACCTTTTCAAGGAACCAAGGCTAGATCCTGCAACAGGAGGCTAGCCTGTGGCGGCATGGAAGAATCCTGGGCAAGGGGGGAACCCTGGACATTGGCCACCAATTGGACTGTATCTCCCCCCGAGTGGGCGAGGTCATTGGTGTGAGCCCCCTTATAGCTGCTAAGGGGCGCTCGCTGACGGGACTGAACCTGTTACAGAGGGGCTAACGTTAAATCTCGCTAACATCTATGCTCCAACATCCGGCCCGGAGAGGCTCCGCTTCTTCCAGTGAGCGTTCGCCTTCCTCGACTCTCTGGATCTTCATGAGTGCCTGGGCCTCGGTGGGGATTTCAACTGCACCCTCGAGGAATGGGCCCGCATGAGGACCGAGCAGTGCTAGGCCACTGCAGACGTCCTCAGGGAGATAATAGACCAACACTCCCTGGTGGACGCCTGGCGTGACCACCACCCGGACGAGGATACAGACTTCACCTTTGTCCGGGTGGAGGGTCAACAGTCGTTTCACTCCCGGTTGGACCACATTTATCTCTTGTCATCATCTATTCCGGGCCCACTCCTCCAGCATTAGGCTGGCCCCGTTCTTGGACCATCAATTGGTGGCCGTGACGGCCTCCCTTTCCTTGGAGAGGCCGGGGCCAGCCTACTGGCATTTCAACAACATCCTGCTGGAGGATGTGGGCTTTGTAGCATCCTTCTGGGAGTTCTGGCTGGCCTGGCACGGGCAGCAGCGCACCTTTCCCTCGGCTCGGCAGTGGTGGGATGTGGGGAAGGTGCGGATGCGGCTCTTCTGCCGTGACTACTCCTGGGGCGCCAGCCGGCGGAGGGATGCGGCGATAGAGCAGTTGGAAGGGGAGGTTTTAGAGCTATAGAGGCGGCTGGCCACGGGCCCCGGAGATCCATCCCTCTGCGGAGTGTACCGGGAGAGGCGGGAGGAACTCCGGGCCCTCGACAACCTTTGGGCCCAGGGTGCCTTTGTTCGTTCTCGCATCCATCTCTTCTGGGAGATGGATCGTGGCTCCCACTTCTACGCCCTGGAGAAAGAGGGGGGCTAAAAAGCACATCGTCTGCCTTCTGGCAGAGGATAGCACCCCCCCTCATGGATCCGGTGGAGATGCACGAGAGGGCTTGAGCCTTCTACGCCTCCCTGATCTCCCTAGATCTGACCGACGCTGACGCCTGCAAGGTTCTCTGGAACGAACTCCCGATGGTCAGCACGGGCAACCGGGACTGGCTAGAGCTGCCTCTCTCTCTGGCTGAGTTCTCGGAAGCCCTCCATCTCATGCCCACCAATAACTCCCCAGGCATGGACGGGCTGACCGTGGAGTTCTACCGCGTATTCTGGGATGTCCTCGGCCCAGACGCTGGCAAGGTCTGGGTCAAGTCCTTGGAGAGCGGGGTCCACACTTTATCGTGCATGCGAGCCGTGCATGCCTTGCTGCTTAAAAAGGGGGACCACCGCAATCTAAGGAATTGGCATCCCATCTCGCGCCTCAGCACAGACTATAAAATCATCGGCAAAGCCATCTCCCTGAGACTGAAGTCCGTGCTGGCGGACGTGGTCTATCCAGACCAGACCTAAATCGTCCCGGGCCAAACCAGCTTCGACAACCTTTTTCTGGTCCGGGATCTCTTAGAGCTCGGTTGTAGGGACGGTCTGTCGTTCGCCCTCCTGTCCTTGGATCAGGAGAAGGCATTCGACCAGATGGACCACGGATACCTCCTGGGCACCCTGCGGGCCTTCAGCTTCGGGCCCCATTTTGTGGGTTTTCTCCAGGTGCTGTATACCTCCACAGAGTGTCTGGTCAAGCTCAACTGGACCCTGACCGCACCGATCCGCTTCGGGCGGGGAGTACGTCAAGGCTGCCCGCTGTCAGGCCAGCTGTATACTCTGGCCATGGAGCCCTTCCTCCGTCTCCTTTGCAAGAGGTTGACGGGGTTGGTGCTCCGTGAGCCGGAGATCCAGGTCCTGGACCTTGTGGTCCAGGACCTGGGCAACCTGGCATGGGTGGAGACCTGTCAAGCTGTTTACTCTGTGGCCTCCTCTGCCCGGGTCAACTGGGTCAAGAGCTCTGGCCTGGTGGTCAGGGCCGGGTGGCAGGCGACCTCTCTCCCATCTGCACTTCAGGCCATCAGGTGGAGCGTGCGGGTCGGCTGCTCTATCTCGGCATTTTTCTCTCTCCCCGCCAGAGAACTGGCAAGGTTTAGAGTCCAGGGTGGCTGAGCGGCTGCAGAGGTGGACAGCTGCAGAGGTGGACAGGACTGCTCTGGTGCCTCTCCTGCATGGGATGGCACTGGTGCTTAACCAACTGGTCCTGTCCATGCTCTGGCACCGGCTCAACATCCTGGTTTCCACCCTGGGTTTCCTAGCTAAGATCTAGCAGCTGCTGCTGCGGTTCTTCTGGCCAGGACTGCATTGGGTCTCTGCAGGGGTTCTCCATCTTCCCCTGGAGAAGGGAGGGCAGGGCCCGACGTGTTTGAGCATGCAGGTCCATGTACTCCACCTCCAGGCCCTGCAGAGACTCCTATATGATGCAGGTAGTCCGGCGTGGAGCACGCTTGCGTATGCTTTCCTTCACTGCTTCTGAGGGCTCCAATATGACTGGAAGCTCCTTTATTTGAGGGGTCTTCTGCGAGACCTCTCTGGGCTGCCGGCCTTCTACCAGGACCTCCTCCGGACCTGAAAGCTGCTTTCAGCGACCATGTCCTTGGGAGCCACCATGGGGGCAGACCTCCTTGTGGAACCCCGCTACACAATCCCCATCTTCACGTGCAGGCGGCAAAGTCCCCCTTGATGCGCCAGAGGTTGGTCCTGGCAGAAGTCACCAGAATCGGAGACCTCCTGGACTACAACCGGGGAGACTGGGTGGATCCTCGGGTGCTTGCCCAGCGCATGGGGCTCTCCACCCTACATACTCCCCGGCATGTACTTCAGGAGGTGAAGGACGCTTTGCCGCCCACTGCTTGGGTTTATGTCCACAGAGTCCTGAGAGAGGGTGCACCCCGCCCACCCTTCACCCCTGGACCTCCCAATCTCTCCATCAGCCCCCGGCCCCACATGCCTTTCCAACCTCCCTCCCCTCATCATCTGAGCGGACCATGCGTTGCAGCTGGTCCCCTTTTGAACCGTGCCTAAGAGCCATCAGCACACGCTTGTGCTTCACACGCTCCACTTCCCCACCCTTGTGTCCTGCCTAGACACCAAGTGGTGGGACCTCCTACCGCCAATAGAGGGTGGGGAGTGCCAGTGGGCCAGCCCCTATTCTGCCTTGGTTCCACGGCCCACCGGGGATATCAGCTGGAGAATCCTCCATGGCACTATGAGCATGGGTGTGTACTTGGTGCAGTTCACCCCTGTCCCCGACACTTGCCCCTTCTGTGGTGTGAGGGAGACCCTAGCGCACATCTACCTTGAGCCCCTCTTTTGGCTCCTCCAGAACCTCTTGCTGAGGTTCTGGCTGCACTTCTCCCCTCACCTACTAATCTACACACACCCCATCCGTGGCCCCACAAACTCACGGGACCTCCTCGTCAACCTCCTGGTTATTGCCAAACTGAGTATCTACAAGACCAGGGAGCAGAGGTTGGCCAAAGGAGGGGCCTGCAACTGTGGGGCCCATTTCCGTTCCTACATCTGCTCATGCATCTGGGCAGAGTTCCAATGGGCGGCGTCCACTGGTTCTCTCGAGACCTTCGGAGGGCAGTGGGCACTGTCCGGGGTTCTCTGTTCGATGTCCCCATTTAGCCCCCTTGTTTTAGCCCTTTGACCCTCACACCCGTCCCTGTTTTCTTTTTCTTTGTCCCCTGGAATCATTTGGTGTCTAGGACATTTTGGATCCTCCCTGTAGGCTGGGGGAGGGTCCTTTAGATGTGGGCAGGCTAACTCCTGCCCATGTCCCAGACCCCAATAGGAGCACTCTTTAATATAACTCTGACCTGACCCTGTCACTCACTTGTCCCCCCACCCCCTGCACCCTTACTCTTTCTTTTTGGGTGTGTGTGTGGGGCGGGGGGGGGGGTACTTCTGTTGTGACAAGTAGACAGGCCTTGGTTGCTTTCATTTTGGGCCAGGCCCCCTCTTCTCAGCCTCCTGCTCAGTTTGTTTGGAGGTAGCTTCCCCTGCCTTTCACCTCAGCTGGCTGTAGGAGCTGCTGGGTGTGTGGTGGTGGTGGGACCTTTGCTGCTCTCCCCTGGGTGGAGGAGGGAGAGAACCTCCTTTTCCATCTTCTTGGGGGACTACCTGGCCCCTTTCTTCATTGCTGAAGACCCAGACTTTCACCACTGCTGCTGCTCCCTCCAGGGCAGAAGAGGTAGGGGGCTGCTTTAGTGCGGCTCCTGAGGATTTTCTTCCCTCCCCATAGCTTGCTGTGTGGTGGTGGTGGTGGGGAGTTTGTCAGGGACCCTCTCTCCATCTAGGTCCCTGGGTGGTGGCTAGTGCAGCTCTTGTGGGGGGTGGCTCACATCCCCCTGGCTCCCCCCTGCATTTCTGCTGCTGCCACCACCAGTGCTGCTCCCTCCCCAGCCTTGGTTGCTCCAGGGGCCTTTTCCATTCTTGGCCCTACTGCTTGCCCCCCCCCCCCCCCTCCTTTGCTCTGCTGGGTCCTGCAGCAGGTGCTGTGGGCCTGCTACTCAGGTGCCTGTGGGCACACACACACCCCACGCCTTTTGTTAAGCAGGCCCTTCCTCAGTGCCTGCCATCCCTCTCCACCGCTTTTCCCCCCCTTTCCCATCTGCCCATTCCTCCTGCCCCCCTTCTTCTTTTGTCTCTGAGTCCCCTTGTTTCTTGGTTATATTCCCCCCCCCCCCAATTTCACTTACCCCATGTTGTTGATATAATCTTCCCCTCATCTCGCCAGAGGAGCCGGTCTTTCCATCCTGTGCTGGGAGCTGTACCTCTTGTTCCTTTATTCCCCTTTCTCCTTTCTGTATTGCTGAACTCCCACCCCACTTCCAGCCTAGCAGGGGAAGGGGGGGAGTGGTGAACCTTCCCCTTCTCCTACCTTCTCCCCCACCCCCCCCACTTTAACTCCACTGGCACTTTATTGGCATGGGTGAGGAGTGAAGGACAGGAACAACAATTGGGAAAGGAAACCATCTCAATGAAGAGGCTGTTGTGTGATGCCCCTGTGACGGACCCCCCCCCGCCATGCTTTATGAAATGGACTTATGAAGATAAATATACATAACTCAAAAGTGCTTTGAGCGAATTATTTTGTGTAACCCATCAATTTTCATGTAATGATCTGCTGGTTCTGTTTATCTTACTTTGGTGTATGTATGTAGGCTTGCGACCAGGAGCAGCTAACAGGGAGTTTGGAGAGGGAGTTCTCCAGGTAAAAGAGAAGTAAATATGGGACCCTTATGGTAAGTGGCTGTCTGGAGTGTGTGATTGTGTGTGGGGGTTACTTGATGTGTGCTGAGCTTGTGTTTGTTTGGTTTGTTTGAAGGTGCTTCTAAAAGCTTTGAAATCTAGAAGCCTCTCTTAATTGGCTGAGCCTGTCAGGGGGAGGGGCTACCAGGGCTTTCAAGCCTGTGAGTCAGTGACCAGGGAGCTTGCGAACAGGAACAGCTAACAGGGAGTTTAGAGGGGGAGGTTAGAGGGCACTAGTGACTTCTGACCTTCTTTAAAACATAACTCTTAGAATAATCTATATTCCAGAGATATAAAAAGAATCCCAGTTTATACTTAAACTTATTCATAAGAAAAATGGAGGCAGAAGCCCAGCAGCAGAGCGGGGGCTATCCTGTTTATTGTGTCGAGTGTAACATGTATGATTACCTGCCCTGTGGATGGGTGGCGTATGTGTGCATCCGTTGCAAGGAGCTCCTGACCCTCAGAGACAGAGTTCGAGCTTTGGAGGCCAGGGTGGCTGAACTGCAGGAGCTAAGGGAGGTAGAGAGCTATGTTGATGAGACTTTCCGGGACACTGTAGTACTGTCCCACCTCCAGTCTGAGAGCCCCAGTGCTCTTAAGGAGGATGAAAGTCTCAAGGGAAAAGAGCATTCAATGGGAGCAGAGGGAAACCATCCCGTAGTTGGGACCCTCCTCCCAGAGGATGCTGCGGTATCCTCTCGCACTGAGGATACCTCTGAGGGGGAGGGAATGCCAGTTAGGAAGAGGCAGGTGTTAGTAGTGGGTGATTCGATCGTTAGAAACATAGAGAGTTGGGTTTGTGATGACCGGGAGAACCGTATGGTCACTTGCCTGCCTGGTGCGAAGGTTGCGGATATCTTGAGGCATCTAGATAGACTTCTGTGTAGTGCTGGGGAGGAGCCGGTGGTCATGGTACGTGTAGGTACCAATGACGTAGGGAAGGGTAGGAGAGATGTCCTGGAGGCCAAATTTAGGCTGCTAGGAAAGAGACTGAAATCCAGGACCTCTATGGTGGTATTCTTGGAAATGCTTCCAGTTCCACGCGCAGGGCCTGGTAGACAGGCAGAGCTTCAGAGTCTCAATGTGTGGATGAGAGGATGGTGTAAGGAAGAGGGGTTTGGATTTATTAGGAACTGGGGACACTTTTGGGAGAGGGGGAGCCTATACGGGAAGGATGGGCTCCACCTAAACCAGGGTGGAACCAGACTGCTGGCACTAAACATTAAAAAGGCCGTAGAGCAGTTTTTAAACTAAGAGATGGGGGAAAGCCGATTGGTGCGGAGATGCACGTAAATCGGATGGAGACTTCTCTTAGAGGAGAATCCATTGATAGAGATTCTCTAAGCTGTAGTCAGAAAGAGAGGAGGGGAGAGGACAAACCATGGGCCAGAGCAGACAAACAACCGCATACAAAGGAATCCAATGCATCAGGGAAGGGCAGACAAATAAGCAGTGGCAAATTTTTAAAGTGTTTGTACACAAATGCTAGGAGTCTGACTAATAAGATGGATGAACTAGAGTACCTCGTATTAAATGAGGAGATTGACATAATAGGCATCACTGAAACCTGGTGGAATGAGGAAAATCTGTGGGACACAATCATACCGGGATATAAAATATTTAGAAAGACTAGAGCAGGCCGGGTGGGTGGCGGAGTGGCACTGTATGTGAAAGATAATGTAGAATCAAATGAAATAAAAATATTAAATGAATCAACATGTTCAATAGAATCGCTATGGATAGTAATTCCATGCTCCAATAATAAGAAATTAGCAGTAGGGATATATTACTGACCACCTGACCGGGACAGCGATACTGACATTGAAATGCTGAGGGAGATTAGAGAGGCTACCAAAATAAAGAACTCTATAATAATGGGGGATTTTAATTACCCCCATATTGACTGGATACATGTCATCTCAGGGAGAAAAGTGGAGATAAAATTTCTCAATGGCTTAAATGACTGCTTCTTGGAGCAGCTGGTACAGGAACCCACAAGGGGAGAGGCAATTCTCGATTTAGTCCTGAGTGGAGTGCAGGACCAGGTCCAGGTCCAGGAAATAACCGTTACAGGACCGCTTGGGAATAGTGACCATAATATAATAACATTCAACATTCCTGTGGTGGGAAGAACACCTCAGCAGTCCAGCACTCTGGCATTTAATTTCAAAAAGGGGAATTACACAAAAATGAGGAGGTTAGTTAAACAGAAATTAAAAGGCACAGTGACTAGAGCCAAATCTCTGTAAGCTGCATGGAAACTTTTTAAAGACACCATAATAGAGGCCCAACTTAAATGTATACCCCAAATTAAAAAACATAGCAAGAGACCTAAAAAAGAGTCACCGTGGCTTAACCACCATGTAAAAGAAGCAGTGAGGGACAAAAAGGCATCCTGCAAGGAGGTTTACAGGATCTGCTGAAAAAGGCTTTCTTTCTCGACAGATCCCCCTTTAGACTGCCGCTTTTTGTGGACAAAGTGCTGAGTCAGCAAAATGCAGTGGCCATTTTTATGCAAATTAGGCACGGGATATTTAAATCCCCGTCTCATTTGCAATGTCGACCTGCCTAATCTGAATCCCTCTGCCGACAGAGAGATGCAGTCTAGACATACCCTTAGGCTACGTCTACACTACGTCTACGTCTTCTCGCGCAAGTACCATTTTGTGCAAGAGTTCTTGCATTAAAGTACTTGCACAAGAGAGCGTCTACATTGGCGGGACACTTTTGCACAAAAGCATGAGGCCAGAACTACTTGGAAGAGGGCAAAAGGGCACCAGGACTTTCCAGGGGCAGGGGGCTGGAGCTCCTTTGAGACATGTGCTTAAAGGGATCTCCCTGGACAGCTGTTTCTCTCCTGCTGTGAGCTTTAGGACCTCTTGCAGGGACTGACAGCCATAGCAGTTTCCAGTTGTTGTTGCCCTATGTCTTCTTGGACACCACAGCTTGTGCCTTAGTGCCTTTTGCTCATTTTTTGCCTTCACCTCTTTTGCTGTGCCATGGAGCCAGGGGTGGCCATGTGCCTGCTCCGGCCCCTTCTGGCCATTGTAGCCAGACAGGAACCCCCCTGTAACATCCATTTTTGCTTGCCTGGAGCATACAGGGCACACAGAGCAGAAGGCCCAGGCTGTGTGACCGTGAATGGCTGTAAACAGAGATACGCCAATTGCTGACCAAGAGGCTGCCAAGGAGTGCCCTTGACTGAAACCCATATTGATACGAACACACATCCATCCGCGGGGGGAGGAATCTCTCGCCCAGTAAAAAAATGTCTAGTACTCACAATTTAGTTATCTCTCTTGCAAGTGTAAATTAACTTGAAACTTGCTTGTAAGAACTGGCGCCACAAAACGGACCACTACAATTTGGCAACTTAGATAAGAAAGAGGATACGGGCCCCCAGGGGTATAAAAATGGGTCCAGCAGCACATTTACTCCAAGGCTGTGTCCAGACTCCATGCCTCCGTCGACGGAGGCATGTAGATTAGCCACATCGGAAGAGGGAAATGAAGCCGCGATTAAAATAATCGCGGCTTCATTTAAATTTAAATGGCTGCCCCGATCTGCCGATCAGCTGTTTGTCGGCAGATCGGGAGAGTCTGGACGCGATGCCCCGACAAAGAAGCCTTTCTTCATCGACACAGGTAAACCTGGTTTCACGAGGCTTACCTGTGTCGATGAAGAAAGGCTTCTTTGTCGGGGCATCGCGTCCAGACTCCCCCGATCTGCCGACAAACAGCTGATCGGCAGATCGGGGCAGCCATTTAAATTTAAATGAAGCCGCGATTATTTTAATCGCGGCTTCATTTCCCTCTTCCGATGTGGCTAATCTACATGCCTCCGTCAAAGGAGGCATGGAGTCTGGACACAGCCCAAGTGTCAATCTACCATCTATCTGCTGGTCGGGTTAGGTGTTTGACCTCCCGAGGTTCCAAGGGAACGCCCACCTCGTATTCGTCTTTCCTAGGAATTGAGAGACCGGCCCTGGCTTGACCCGCTGGAGTCGAGAGGCACAGAAGGGGGTAAAAATTGTACCTGGATGTGTCCTTTGTCTTAAGTGTACACATAGACTTAGAGCTCTTTAAAAATTAAGCTGTCACTTGGTACCATTATTTCTATTTTCTATCTTTATTTTCTTTGTAACTATTTTTTTTAAATCTATATTTGCTAGCAGTTAAGAAATAAAGCAATAGCCATTGTAACCATATGCTTTTATAAGTCTTTTAATAAACCTGGGTATGTCTACACTACCCCGCTAGTTCGAACTAGCGGGGTAATGTATGCATACCGCACTTGCTAATGAAGCCCGGGATTTGAATTTCCCGGGCTTCATTAGCATAAGCGGGGAGCCGCCATTTTTAAATCCCCGCTGCTTCGAACCCCGTGCAGCGTGGCTACACGGGGCTCGAACTAGGTAGTTCGGACTAGGGTGCCTATTCCGAACTACCGGTACACCTCGTTTCACGAGGAGTAACGGTAGTTCGGAATAGGACCCTAGTCCGAACTACCTAGTTCGAGCCCCGTGTAGCCGTGCTACACGGGGTTCGAAGCAGCGGGGATTTAAAAATGGCGGCTCCCCGCTTATGCTAATGAAGCCCGGGAAATTCAAATCCCGGGCTTCATTAGCAAGTGCAGTATGCATACATTACCCCGCTAGTTCGAACTAGCGGGGTAGTGTAGACATACCCCCCGTAACTGTTTAAGTTTTTAACCTGACTCCTTCAGTTGCTGTAACAAAACCAAGAACAATTTAAAAGAACTTCAGCCGGTCATAAGGGACAGGTATAGGAAGAGCTTGGGCGTTTGGATTTGTGTCACTCCCAGGTGACAGATCCGTTGGGGCATCTCTCAGTCTTTCCTAGACTGCCCGCTGCGAAGGGATCTTGTATTCTAGCAGCTAAAATCTGAGATGTAATAGGCTCTTCCTATAGGCCCGGGGCGTCTGTCAGCCTGTTGGCTGCCTTCTGCGACGGGACCCCGGTCCTAGCAGTAAAGTCACGGATGTTAAACCTCTTCTCAGCACACACACACACTGCCCTAACCGTCGGCTGACAGAATTGGCGTAGTCGGCAGGATTGTGTTATTGGTTCACATACAGCAGCATGAGGCCAGTCACGATTGACATGGAGTTTAGCTGTATGGAGAAAGCGTTTGCCCGAGAGGGATGAGGCAACCCTAAATGGGATAAAGAGATGTTAGGGAAAGGCACTTGCATCTGGCTGTTAAAGGGTGTGTGGCAAGCAGCCTGCACTAGCTACTGGAACTTAGAAACAGAGCTGATAAGGGTGCAGAGAGAGAGATACGAACTCTGGGAACAATGCCAGAACCTAGATACCCGGGTGCGAACCCTAAATAAGGACATGGAGCACCTACAGGAACGGCTCCTCCCAAGGCTAGAGAGGGGAAGGAGAAAGTAATTAATGGAGAAAAATGAGCTTTTGGAGCTGGCTTTAAGACTTTGCTGGCTCGAGCCCCCGCTCTCCCGCCTTCCACTGCAACCAAGATAAAACAGTACCGCATTCCAGCCGAAGCTATGGCTCCGGTCTGTGAACTAATTAAAGATCTGGAAAAATGGGGAATCTTAATTCGTACCTATTCCCCGTATAATTTGCCCCCACCCACGAGGAAGGTCTGAGACAGCTGATAAATGAGATACACACTTATCAGTCTATGGGTCCGATTCACCCTAATGCCCCATTTCATTTGTACCTCACTGTGGGAAACACAGGGATGTCCTATGCCTTATGGCAAGAAGGAGAAACGGTACCCCGCCGCCCCATACAATTTGGCTCGAAGTTATGGCAGAGGTCACAGTTAAATTACATGCTTTATGAAAAGTGCTTCTGACAGCCTACACAGTACTAAGGGAAACAGAGGAGCTAACCCAAGCTCAAGCCATAACACTTCACACTCCTCTCCCAGTCATTAAGCCCATATTGGAGGGAAAGGAATTGCCACCGGGAGTAGCCCAAAAGAAAATGACTGTCCAAAAATGAGCACTCTATTTACACCACAGACTGTGCTGCAGCATGGATGTTATGAAAACCCTATACTGTAAAGTTTAAAATTAGTAATAGCTGACTGCAATAATACACATTTGGATTTACCTACTGAAAGGAATCAGGAGGGGTGGGGGCTAATTGGAAAGCCACCCTCCTTACCAAATTGATACTAGATAAACCTGTGTCATTGGGAAAAGTCATTTAGCAGGAATTAGGACGTATCATAAGAAGAAAAAGCATGTGAAAGGGGAAGGCACAAAAAGTTTGGAGCCCTATGGGCATAGTTGAAGGAATAAGGAAAGTAGAGCAGACATTGGAAAGTTACTAGGAATAAGGAACGTTGTCTTTGAAAGGATGAAGCAAGTAATTTAAGGGAATGTGAAGGTAAAAATTGAACTCCGTGGGAGTGTGGAAGGAATTAAGCGATTGTTGTAATATGTGAAGGGAAACCTGCTTTAAAAATGACACCTCGTTTCTTTGCAGCCTCTTCCTTAAGCACTGTGCAAACCATCTAGGCAAAGAAACAATTAAATGTAAACATTTGTCTACGGACACTTTTGTTAAATCTGCAAAAGAAAAATTAGGGATTCTACTAAAACTTAATTGGTTAACTGCATAAAAGAATGAGCTCTATATATTGTAACTCTATTTTGTGGGTTTCAAATGAACTAGTTTTATTTTGTTTTGGATAATGTCCTCTTGCTTAAAATTGCAAACAGACAAAGCACATATTGGTTAGTGCTTGTGTTGAGCATTCAACTTTTAAGGTTAAATTTGCTCTCTAAGAAAACCAAGTTATTGTTTTAAGAATCCAAACTCTAAAATTTCACTGTGTCTCTGTTCAAGGCTGAGTTAATGATACTTTTGGCTTGCTCTCAGATCCAAGGTTGTAAGTGGGTGCAGACTGCCTGTCTGTCCTGAAGAGGTGTGAAACCAACTGTCCCTCATAAGTAAGCCTGTAACATTGTACATATGATTCTTTTCAGGAAAATAAAAGCTTTTTGCTTGCAGGAACAGTAAGTGGCCAACCAACACCTTGTGCTAAGGAAAAGCATTATAGCCTCACACATTAAGCCTGATCTGTGGTACAAGAGGGAAACTGAGGCATGCCACTGTTGGGGAGGGCTAGCAACTCTAAGGTAATTCAAGGAAGTGGAAGGTCACAAGTACCGATGAAGCGCCCTTGTTCTCGTAAAGTTGTAGCTCACTCACCCATGGAAGTGGTAAGGAACTAGCTGTAACCAGTTCCCCTAACAGATCTTAGGCAGTATTTTAAGTTATAATGGGCCACCCCAACAGGGATAGAAATGTTTTCTTGTCTTTCAGATCATCAGAAAGCACTGGTGCCAGCTGAAGAAAAACAACAACAACAACAAAACCTTGGTTCTGTGTCATGACATAATAAGTTTGTGTTCTGTCCAAGTTTGTCTTGTGTGTCTTAATTGTAATACGTATTGCAAATATTGTTGTGTGTAGGATATTGTTTTAATGAAAGGATAATTTGAGTAAAGCAGAAGCATTAATTTAAACCATCAAAATTAATAATTGGGCCCAATCAATTGGCAACTCTAAACTTAGTGAATTGGCAACTTTAAAATTCAGTGAAAGGATAATAGTTTAGTAATTGTTTAGGCTAGGAGAATGTTAACAATGTCTCCACAGGTAAACAAAAAAGGAACTGGAAGGAAGCAAGGAGTGCATCACGTGAACAAAAGGATGGGAGTGGGGTACCAGCCCTCTCCCCCACCGAATTAGTTTTGCTTTAATAGCCCCACAAATAAAATATTTAGCTTCTGTAAATTTGCACACCAACCATAAAAATGGTTTGGCCAGAAATAATAAAAAATTTATAAAAAACAACACGGGCAAGTGGGACATCAGCATATTTAAGTAAAGATGCCCACAACAACGAGGAAACTAGTAACCTCACCATGGCAATAACAGCTACTTGCCCTGCTACTCATTAGTGCCTGATGCCTTAAAAAGCCTCAAGAATTATGGAATTGCATGGGTTCCTATTAACAATTAAACATCTGTGAACCATGCTTGGTTCTATAAGAGAAACAGTGACTCTAGTCAACGTAACCTCCTTCAAGTCACATACATAGAACAAATACACACTAATAGCAATGGGGAATACACGGCCTTGGGCCTCCCCTCATTCACACAGAATTATTTTGTTTATTGTAACAACATGAACACTACGAGGACAAAGAATACACAGTCCTCTGAGTTAAAGTTTGTATGGAATATTGTGGGAAAGAAGCTAAACACTGACACCAGACCACTGAAGTTGGACCTACTGACTCCCACTGGGGCTTACCACTTGAAGCCCAGACAAAGGTAACCCCTGAGGCATGGCTGTCATTTGTTAAACAATGGCCATTGCTAACTTGCCCTCATTTAAATATCATCAACCAGGACAACTCACTGGTCCTTACCTTGGTGATGTTCCACACTGGTATAGACCAGCTGTGTGCTAGACTGGCTAATCAAATTGGCAAGTGCCTAATTAGGCAATGACGGGGCTTAGCAGATACCATCGCAGATTAGTTTAGGCCTGGAAACTCTGTCAGCACCACTTATGTCATAGCCCAGAAATTGTATAGAATCCAGGCTGGTAGATGCAGTAATATCCAGTGCCTGTAAAGGCCTAGACACCAGCCAAGCTAATCAAGTGATCCTGAATAGTTTGAAGGATCTGTCCAGCTCTGTGTCCACTTCACTAAACCTAACCAGATATTTGGACCAGAGACTAATTAAATTGTTAATTAATGAAACTAAATTAAAAGAATTAGAAGGCCAGTATTAAAAAATAGGATAGCTTTAACCACCCAGCCCTTATGGTGGTGAGTCCCCATCTCCCCCGTGCCTACCCATGGGAGTGGGGAAGTAAAGAATCCATGAGGACCCAAAGGCCCACAGATGGCAAATAGGAAAACAAATTAGATACTGTGGTACAAAGATTAAACAATCGGCAGACCCCTACGGGCAGTCCAATCAGTAAGGGATTCTTCCCTACAGGGAGAACCTCTCCTACCCACGTACTGCACTCCTACAAGTGAAAAGGAATCTGGACCACTGCAGATGCTAGGCTAACACCAATAACCATTACTGAGGCTTGGATTGTATCCAAGACCGGCGAACCTTATGTTTTATCACAGGAAACTGAGGCAATGGCCCTAAACAGTGCTCCAGTCGGATGTATCCCTCCCAACGCTGGTGTGGATCTGGGAAACCACCATGAACTTTTTGTATATATACCGCTTGCTGTTATAGCGCTTGCAATCGCTGTTGCTGGTTATAGACTAAACTATGGAAAAAAAACCTAAGCTGAAGCAAAACATGGTATCCAACTCGCCATGGTCTTCTTCCTCATCCCAACTGCTACTGCTGTACCAGAACACCTTACTTGACTCCTCTACTGGACTGGGAATCAAGTTTGTCCCTTTCAGCCCAAACAACTGGTAAAACAAGAGTGACATCTTCCAATAAAAACCGGTGTGGTTCAATGACAGCGACCACCGCAATCCTCAAAATAACTTTGGGGGGAGGCAAGGGAAGTGGCAACGAACGGTATGGGGTAAGACATGCTGTAACTAAGAATGTAAACATCTCATGGCTAAATTGGTTAGCCCAACAGCTGGGATTTTCCCTAACTCCTTTTCTACACTCTATTATAACCACTGTTCTAACCATTGTAATTGTTGTAATCATTTTCTGCATAACCCTATGTATTGTGCAATGCCTAGTTAATGCAGCTACCTTTATTGTGCACATTTGATATACTGCACTAGGAAAAGGACCCTAGCCAATTCCTAGATCTTAAACCTTCTATTCCGGTCATTGGGCACTTTTAGATTCCCCCAAGGTGGGCAAGAGGTACTGGTATCACCGTCATCTTGTATTCTGGGACATGGTGTGTCGTATCAGAAGGTGGAATGTAGCCAGACAGGAACCCCCCTGTAACATCCATTTTTGCTTGCCTGGAGCATACAGGGCACACAGAGCAGAAGGCCCAGGCTGTGTGACCGTGAATGGCTGTAAACAGAGATATGCCAATTGCTGACCAAGAGGCTGCCAAGGAGTGTCCTCGACTTAACCCATATTGATACAAACGCCCACCTCGTATTCATCTTTCCTAGGAATTGAGAGACCGGCCCTGGCTTGACCCGCTGGAGTCGAGAGGCACAGAAGGGGGTAAAAATTGTACCTGGATGTGTCCTTTGACTTAAGTGTACACATAGATTTAAAGCTCTTTAAAAATTAAGCTGTCACTTGGTACCATTATTTCTATTTTCTATCTTTATTTTCTTTGTAACTATTTTTTTAAAAATCTATATTTGCTAGCAGTTAAAAAAAAGCAATAGCCATTGTAACCATATGCTTTATAAGTCTTTTAATAAACCTGTAACTGTTTAAGTTTTTAACCTAACTCCTTCAGTTGCTGTAACAAAACCAAGCACAATTTAAAAAAACTTCAGCCGGTCATAAAAAACAGGTATAAAAAAAGCTTGAGCGTTTAAATTTGTGTCACTCCCAGGTAACAAATCCGTTGGGGGCATCTCTCAGTCTTTCCTAGACTGCCCGCTGCAAAAAAAACTTTTATTCTAGTAGCTAAAATCTAAAATGGAATAGGCTCTTCCTATAGGCCCAGGGCGTTTGTCAGCCTGTTGGCTGCCTTCTGCATCGGAACCCCGGTCCTAGCAGTAAAGTCACAAACGTTAAACCTCTTCTCAGCATACACACACACACTGCCCTGACCGTCGGCTAACAGCCATCTTGAAGTGCCTGCAGCTGCTGCTCCATGGTGCTGCACTCCTCGTCCAGGACCTCGAGACGGAGGTCACTCTGGACTCCCTCACCATGGATGCGGTGCTGTCCCTGTGGCATCCCCACCCCACCATGGAGAGGCCATTGTGAAGACTGGACACCAGCACTGACTGGTGGGACCGGCTGGTCCTGGGGCAATGGGGTGACCAGCAATGGCTCCAGAACTTTCGCATGCGAAAGCGGACGTTCCTGCAGCTGTGTGCCTGGCTCACCCCCGTGCTCCAGAGAACCACCACCTGGCTGCGGGCACCCATCCCTGTGGACAAGAGGGTCGTCATCGCAGTCTGGAAGCTGGCCACCCCGGACAGCTACCGATTGGTGGCACACCAGTTCGGGGTGGGCAGATCCACCGTCGGTGCCGTCGTGATGCAGGTAAGTACTGCGGGGGGGGGGGGGGGGGGGGCTACACTCCATGCCCAGGGGAAGGGAAGACTCCAGGCTGAGGGGATGGGGAGAGTGGAGGATGCCCCATCACCCAGGGGTTTGGGACATCCCTCCCTCACACAGGCCTGTTGGGGGGGGGGGGGCGCGTGGGGCAAGGGGGCCCTGGTGTGTGTAAGGGAGCATGCACTCACCCTGCCTTATGTGATGTGTTCCCCTGTGTTTCTGTGCACCCTTCTGCAGGTCGTCCACGCCATCAACAACGTCCTGCTCCAGCAAAGCATCTGCCTGCGGGATGTGGACGCAACAGTGGCTGGCTTTGCTGCCCTGGGGTTCCCCAAGTGCAGGGGTGCCCTGGATGTGACCCACATCCCTGTCCGTGCCCCGGAGCATCGAGCGACCCATTTAATCAACCACAAGGGGTACTTTTCCATTGTGCTCCAGGCCCTCATGGACCATCGTGGCCGCTTCACAGACATTTATGTGGGGTGGTCCAGCAAGGCACATGACGCCTGCATCCTACGACACTCTGGCCTGTTTTGCAGGCTAGAGGCAGGCACTTTTTTCCCCCAACGGGAATTTACTGTTGGGGACGTGCCCATGCCAATATGTTTTGTGGGGGACGCGGCCTACCCCCTGCTGCCCTGGTTGATGCAGCCCTACACGGGGCAGACAGACCCCGACCGGGCACGATTCAATGATCGCCTCAACCAGGTCAAGTGCTGTTACCAGATTTGCCCATTACTCTGGGGTATGCTCATTTATCAGGGTTACTCTTACGGGCCTGGGGGGAGGTTCACAATTCTATCCGTGTGCTGCTTGTGCTACTTGGGCTCTCATATGGAGCTGAATTCTCCCTGCTGCCAATTCCCCCTCCCACTGGAGCTCTCCTGCAGGAACTAGGTTCCTCAGGATGGGGTTCTTACCACCTTGGCAACACACACACAGACACTCACACCCACTAACAGAGCACGTCTGAGAGGACTGGGTACTCAGCACTCACAAGCTGACCCCTCATATGTCCCTGGACTCAGCTGGCTGGGTTCACAGCAATGCCACACTGCACCCTCATGTGCCTTTGGACTCCGTGGGCTGGATTAAACAGCACTTTAAGCTGCCATCCTCATAAGCCCCCAGGTTCAGCACCCCCTATCCCCACTTTCACACCACAGTCATTCACAGGTAAACCACACGATGAGCAAACCCCACAGGATTTTGGGCACTCCAGGGATCTTTTGCTTGGGTACAAGAAGCGTTGTTGCAGAGCGAATGGGGAAGCCAAAACAACACCCCTTAAGGAAGAGTGAGCAAAAGAGAAAGAAAGAGAGAGAAGCAACCAGCTTACCAATGAAAGTGATTTATTTCTGAGTAGTGAATAGATATCAAACAGTTACAATATTAAATCTAACAATTACAATATTAAATCTAAATTGAAACTGATTACAAACGTTAGGTAACCATATAACAGTTTACACAGGGCAGGGGCAGGAGGCTATGCTTAGAGAGATAGTTGATGGGGGAGAGGGAGAGAGAGAGAGAGAGAGAGAGACCTCACCACTCCACGGAGCTTGCACTGATCGGGGTTCCCAGGTGATGACGGTAGCCGGGGGTCCAGAGGGCAGGAGACAAGCAGAGCAGAGCCCCCAGCACGATCAGACAGGAGATGAAGAAGTCTCAATGGAACTGATGCAGTTTAAGTCCAGGTATCAGAACAGTTTTCTTGGGGCAAGGATAGGAGTTTTATAGGGATAGTTCAAAGAGAAAGAGGAGAGACAATAGAGACTGATCACCCCCTGGTTATGGGGGATGTTCCTTGAACGAGCTCACAATGCAACTAGGCAGTGTCAGTATTTTGGATGTCAATAGGATCATTACTAGAATTGGTCTGATGATGACTAATTTGGGTGTGAGCAGGCCTAGGTTCATTAGCATCTGGAGCAGGGATTTCCCATCAGGCAGTGCGTCTCTGCTTTTGGTTTCCCATAGTTCAGTGCGGTTCCTGCTTTGGAAGAGCTGGTCTCCATTCTGTATGCTAATGAGATGTGTCTCTGTTCTATCTTCCATGCAGATGAGGCTGGGGTGTTTCCTTAATTAGTTTAGGTGTGTCTTCCCTGGCCTTTTCATTGCTTTGTCTGATTCTAGCGGAGGCCTAGGGGAAGGGGGGGGATGGTTTTTCATGAATGTCACTCCCTGACTCCCCAAGAGCACAGGGATGGTAAGTAACAGTGCGCCTTCGGGCGGCTGAAGGCCCGCTTTTGTTGTCTGCTCACCCATCTCAAGATGGGTGAGTGGAATGTACCTGAAGTAGTGGCCACGTGTTACGTGCTCCACAATGTCGTGGAGTGGAAGGGGGAGGCCTTCCTCCTGGCGTGGATGGCAGGCGAGGGCCAGGCCTACAAACAGCCCTGCACAGCTGCCATCTGCCAGGCGCACCACGATGGGATGCGCATCCGGGAGGCCCTGACGGACATGTTCTCCCAGGCCCCATAGTAGGGTCGCCTCGGTCTCCCTTGACATCTCCCTCCCCTCCCCAACCCTTCCCAATAAACAACACAGTTGTTTGTGTCAAACAACCCATTGAACTTTTTATTAACAATGGGGACATAGGGTGGGAGGTGGGAGGGGGCTCTGAACTGGGAGGGGGGGTGGGAGCTACTGGTGGGAGGGGTGGCCCCTGCCACTGCCTCTGCAGGGGCAGAGGACTGGATGGCCTTCAGGCCGCATCAGGGTAGGCAGCACGGGGAGGTGGGCAGGATGGGGTGCAGCAGGAGGGGACATGGTGGCAGCAGGAGGGATGGCAGGTACATGGGGCAATACCATCCCGTAGTGCACAGCGTGCCCAATGTGCGCTGTGAGGGCGGTGACGGCATCTCACATGCGGTCACACTGCACCTGGAAGTGCCTCCATGCCTGCTGGAGCCACTCCAGGTCGGCGTCAACCCTTTGGGTGATGGCCGCCTTGATCTGCTTGATGGCCTGGACGTGGTGCCGGAGGAGTTGGTCGCACTGCTGGACCCGCCAGCTTGGTGCCTGGGTGGTTGGGGGTGCTGCCGCTGCCGCAGGGCTAGAGGGTCCCTCGCTCCTGGCTGGTCCTGTTGCAGGGAACAGAGGAAAGGATGGGTCAGTCAGGCAGCCCTGCCAACCATCCCTGCACCCCATGCCCTCTGCCCTGAGCCCAGGTGACACCACAGTAGTGTGGCTTGGGCCCACTCAGTCCCCCCATGTTGTATGTTTGCATACAGGACCCCCCCGCCAGAGTAGGGTCCTCCTCCATGGATTGTAACCACCGGTTTGTGTCCTGGCCCCTTGGCATGTGTTGTGTTAACCTGTGGAACTCCCTGCCAGGGGAGTCTGTGAAGGCTTTGGACTATTCAATGGAGTTTGATGGGGAGCAAGATGAATCCCCACAGTGCCTGGGAGCACATATGGCAGACGTGGTCTGGGCTCTCAGATCCCCATCGCGTGGATGTTCTCGGGGACAGAACCAGGGGTGACTGGGGAGTGTACCATCCTTGCAGAGAAACTCAGGTGGCCCTAGGGCCAGGCCGATTGCTTCCTCCCTTCCCCCTTACCCTGTGGATTTAAATTCCGAACTATGGATCCCAGAGACAAAGGGTTGGCTGGGTATGTCTTCCCTGCTCATGATGGCCATGGAATTTTCTCTCCCTCCCCAGCTAATGAGATAACAAGCAGTCCAGACACTAATCTGGCTCCCTGCTTTCAGCCTAATTTTCAAAGTGGGTCGTTGCCTCACAGAGACAGGGCCTACGTGTACTGGCCTAATAGTGGTGAAAGGACAAGAAATCTGTAAGTCTAACCTCTGCTTCCACCTGGAGTTAGATGTTAAGATCACTGATAGATTACAACTGTCCACAGTGTCCAGATATGGGAGTTTGCCTGCCATCTCCTGCATTCCACAGAGATTCACCACTACACAGATGCTTTGTTCTGCATATTCAGCTACACAGTCCTTCCTCTAAATCTGAGACAGACCTTGTCCCCTCACAGAATCAAACTGGAAACATTCCTGTCCCAGCAACACACACTCCCCAGCAAGCTGGACAAACACAGTCACTTGGACATCAGAGGGCTGGTTCATCTCTCTGGCTGCTTCCACTCCATCTGAAACAACCTTCAATCCCTCTGCAACTTCCTCACAACTGTCCACTTTAGATCTTTCTAAGCCCAAGTCAGTGGAGTCACTGTTAACAGAAGCATTCTGTCTATTAGGCACTGAATCCAGTGTCTCACAAAATAACTTGCTGCCTCTTACAGGCAGAGCCTTCTCCTCATCTTCCTCAATCCAGCCACTCTCACTCCCTTCAGCCACAGCAAACTGCTTGCCAAAATCACCGTAAGGATTCTCTGCCCTATGATCTCCTGTAAGCAACAGCTCACCTTTCCCTGGCCCTACAGTAGCATCACTCTGATGAGCCACAACCAACTCCTCCTGAGTTCCCCTTACACCCTGAATCACCTCTGGCCCACCAGGTAGGTTTCCACACAAACTCCTTTCAAGCAAACAGACTCCTCAGGTAAAAGGTCAGAGACATTTTCCTTCCCCTTGCAGCTTTCCAGACTGCTACAAGCTTCCACACTGTCAGTGGGCACCACAATTAACTCACCCTTATGCTCTCCTTGTGTCCTGGCTAGGGTAGCACCCTGATCACACAGAGTAATTTCCCCCTCCCCCAGCAACAGGCAAAGCACAAGCACCAGAACTGTCTGACCTCTGGGATCCTGTCATGACACTGACTGGACCTACCCCAGTCACAGCATCACTCTTCCCAGCAGACACAAACTTAGGGTCCTCCCCTTTCTGGGCTCCAGCTGTTCCCAGAACCAAATATGGACCCACAGCACTCTCCTCAGCCATGCAGGTGTGTGTCTGCATGTGGCAGCAGTAGCAGCATGCCTGTGGGGGAAGGGTTTCTTCCCAATTCTTTGGATGCAGAAGGTGCCTGAGGCAGCTTCTTTCACTGACACACTGCCCCTCCCAGCAGCCAAACTGCCAGTCTCCACACACAGAGGCTACTCCCACTGAGCTTCCTGAAACAAATCACTTTCAGCTTGTGCAGGTTCAGTTTCACAAAGTTCACCAGCCAACAACCCATCACCCTCAAGAACTGGATTTTTTTCCCTCAATTAGAACTTCACCCTGGCCAGTTGCTTCAGACTGCTCCAGAGAAACACTTCCCTGATCACTGGGTTTTCCCTGCCCTGTTTCTGATTCCAGCCTTACCCCCAGAGACATCAGACAGGCATGCAGAAACCTCACTCAACAGGCACACTGCTCTCCTGCGTAGACACACAGCTATCTCCCTCAGGCAAACATTTAGGCTACGTCTACACTACAAGGTTTTTGTGCAATAACCCGCAGAACATCCACACCTCAAGCGTGCTTTTGTGCAAGTAAATCAGCAGAAGAGAAGGCTTTTTGCGGTACAGTTATTCCTCTCCCCAGGAGGAATAACTCTTCTTTGCGCTACAGTTCTTGCGCAAAAAGGAAAGCGTGGATGCGCCACAGGGGTTTTTGTGCAAGAACTGGCCTCCAGGGAAAAACACAGGTGGCCTCTTGGCCACTCCATAGCAGGCAATCACAACTCTCTTGTTCCTGTCTACTGGCCCCTCTTAAAGCTGCAGGCACCCTGCACAGCCATTGTGGCAGGAAGCTTGCCCACAGCCAGCAGCCTTGCTGCCCTCTGTTGGTGAAAATGACAGAGGAAGCAGGTGCCCGAGACTCCCCTGGCCCTGCCAGGGACCAGCCACAGGTCTCCCAGGACCCCCCAGGGGCAGCAAGCACTGTGCACCAGCCTGGTCATTGGCAGAAATCGCGACCCTCCTCCAATTGTGGGAGGAGGAGTTGCTTCAGGAATCTCGGGCAAAAAGGTGAAATGCAGAGATCTTCACCCACATGGCCATATCCCTGACAGAGTGAAGTCACCCTGCCCGGACCATGGAACAGGTCCGGGCAAAGGTGAAGGAGCGCTGTCAGGGATATGTCAGGGTGACGGAGCAGAACCCTACACCTGCCCCTACTACAAGGAGCTCCACCACATCCTTGGGGGGGGGGAACCCTCTTCCCCCTCCATCGTGGTGGACTCTGGCCTGGAGCAGCCCGTACTCCAGCGCCCAGAGCCTGTCCCCAACCCGGAGGAGATGGAGGGGCAGGTCCAGCCTCCGATGGAGGAGGAGGAGGATGACCAGGACAGTCGGACTGTCACCCTGTCCCTGGAGCCAGTCCCTTCCAGCCTGGACATCTCCCAGGCCTCCAAGGAGGCTTGGGAGGGATCTTCAGGTAGGTTGGCACACACACACACACACACACACACACACAGGGCGGGGGAGGTGGGCACACAGGGGGAAGGGGGCACACTGTTGCACGGGCTGCTTGGCCAGCACATGCTGCTGCAGTCTGGGCATGTGCAGCCACGTGCAGTGGGAGGGTGCAGCATGCAGCCACAGCAGCCAGCCCCTCTACGTGCCCGGGAGCCTGCTGCCAGCCTCATGCATGACCACATGAGTCCTGTCCCCAGGGGGAGGGGCACACCCAGCTGCAAGCAGGCTAGCCGCAAGGGTGCAGGCACAACCCCACACACGCCCTGGAACACAGCACACGGGCATGCCTGCACGTGAGAGTCAGCAGCCACTCCCACTGATGACCCAGCGAGCCACAACTGTGTGCCACGCCACCCCACCCCCAAGGAGGGGCAGGCTGCTCACGGCTCCTCTGCCTCCCATGAGGGGATCCACTGTGGCCGCACACTTCCCTTGCCTGCCTGCCTGTGGTCTGTGTGGCTGGGGGCGGGAGAGAGGGCAGCACAGTCCTCTGGTCACCTCAGGGCCCCTGTGACACAGGACGTGCTGTGCAGGCCACACATGGCCTTGCACATGGGACATCCCCCTCCTGTGGGCCGTGGACTGGTGCGGTCGCCACTCACAGAGGAGGGCACGGCCTCAGGGAATGTGTGTGCAGAGAGGACTGACCGCCTCTCCCTCTTGTGTCTTCTCCACAGCTGGGACAGAGGGCCGTGACACACCACCGCCGCCACCTGCCACATTCCGGGGGAGCCGCAGATGAGCCAGGCCTGGGGAGGAGCTCATGCGCCAGCACATTGGGGTGATGCGCAACATCCACACCACCCGGTTGCGCCGGCTGAACACCAACCTCGAGTGGCGGCAGCAAGCCTGGAGTGATCTCATGGCGCGCTGCAACACCGTGTGCGGCATCCTGTCCCACATGGGGGAACAGCCACTTGCTGCCGCTGCTCCTCCCTTCCACCATCCTGGCCCACCCGTCTGCCCACCCTGCCATGCCTCTCCTCCCTTCCCCATGGCCATGCCTCCTCCCCCAGTCATGCCTACGGCCCCTCCTATGGCCCCTCCTCTTGCCCCCCCTGCCAACCCTGGCCCCGCTCCAGCCGCCCCTCCTGCCCACCCCATTGGGGCCCCCAGAGCCATCCAACCCCAACAACGTCCTCGCACCCGAAGGTGCTCAGCAAGCTGCCCCACCACTCCTCCAAGTTATGATCCTCCCTCCCAGTTCAGACAGCCCCCCCCCCCTCCCCTGGCCCACCCTCCTTTCTGTTAAATAAAAAAAAAGAGTTGTTTTGTTGGAAAACCAAGCAGGTGTGTTTATTCATAGGTTGGGGTAGGGGCAAGGGGAGGGGCTGAGAGGGGGAAGGGAGAGAGAAGGAAGGGTGAAGGCCCTGTTGTGGAGGCCCTGTGGAGATTTACAGTGGTTCCTGTGAGAACCTCTCCCTCAGGGCCTCCCGTATGCGCACCCCAGCCTGATGGGCCTGGCGGGTTGCAGCAGTCCAGGGCTGCTCAAAGCCCCAGCCCTTGCAGGCAGCCTCTTCCACCCACCCCGGGAGGAAGGCCTCCCCCTTGCACTCCACCAAGTTGTGGAGCACACAGCAGGCCACCACCACCTCGGGGATATTCTGCTCCCCAACGTTAAGGTGGGTGAGGAGGCAGCGGATCCGTCCCTTCAGATGCCCGAAGGCGCACTCAACCTACAGGCAGGCTCTGTTGAGGTGGGCATTGAAAATGTCCTTGTTGCGATCCAGCTGGCCGGTGTAGGGGCGCATTAGCCAGGGCATGAGTGGGTATGCCGCATCCCCCACTGTGCACACTGGGCATGGCCTGGTCGCCCACCGGAAACTCCTGTCGGGGGGAAAAGGTGCTTGCCTCCAGCTGGGCACACAGGCTGGAGTTATGAAATACTCGGGCATTGTGAGCCCTGCCCGACCAACCCACATAAATGTTTGAGAAGTGGTCCCGGTGATCCAACAGGGCCTGCAGGACTACGGAGAAGTATCCCTTTCTGTTGACAAACTGGGATGCTCGATGTTCCAGGGCCTGGATGGGGATGTGCGTGCTGTTGATTGCTCCCATGCAGTTGGGGAACCCCAGGACAGCAAAGCCGTCCATGGTGGCCTCCCCTGGAGCCGGATGACTCTGTGCAGCAGCAGGGAGTTGATGGCCCGGACGACCTGCAGAAGGAGAGACAGGAACAGACAAAACAGAGAATGACAGAGGGGTTTGTGTGCTCCCAGTGGGACGTGGCTGCCCCCCCTCTTGCCCCCGCCCGCAGGAGCACCCCGCCCGTGAGCCCGTGTCCCCCCCCCCTGCCCCCGACCAGGCCAGTGTGAGGCCGAAAAGGCACAAGCCCCTGGGCCAGGCCTTTCCCCCCACCCCCAGTCCACCACGTACAGTCCCCAGCCCCCCTGTCCTGAGGGTCCCCCTTATGCAACACCCCGCCTCCCCCCATGCAGGGGCTGCATCCCATGATCTCTTTACGTGTATCAGAATGGCCCCGACAGTGGACCTCCCCACCCCAAACTGGTGTGCCACCGAGCGGTAGCTGTCTGGGGTGGCCAGCTTCCACAGGGTGATGGTGACCCACTTCTGGAGTGGGATGGCGGGCTACAGGTGGGTGTCGCGTCATTGGAGGACAGGTGCGAGCCAGGCACAGAGCTCCTGGAAGGTGACCTTCGGCATGCAGAAGTTTTGCACCCATTGCTGGTCGTCCCACCGCTCCATGACCAGCCGGTCCCACCAGTCTGAGCTGGTCTCCAGCCTCCAGAACCTTCTGGGTATGGTGGGCTGGGGCAGTCAAAGTGGAGCACCCGCAGCCAGGCAGAGGCTGATTAGGAAGATCTCGGGGCCACCTCCAGCTGGAAGAGGACCCCTGCTTGAAGCAGGCACTGCAGGGAGTACAGCATGGCCCTGGGGGTCCGTTGCATGCCCAGGGGCAGCTTCAGGGGAAGAGTAGTGAAAAGCTGTGTCGTCCCCAAAAAAGCAAAGGGCAAACACAGCAGGCACTGCTGAAGCTTTTCTTTGCCAAAGAGGCTAGCAAGCAGGCAGCAGAAACAGAGAAGCGGCTGTCCAGGGGGGTCCCTTGCGAACAGGGACTGCAAACAGGAAAATTTGAGAGGGAGTTTGGAAGGAGAGGGAAGGGGGAGAGGGATACTCGCCATTCTTTAAAACCTTTACACTAAAGTATAATAAAAACTTCCTGAGCTTAGGTGGGCCTTCAGGGGTTGATTGCATCAGAGGCAAGGCTTTGCTCTGGGCCTAGCCTCAGCCTTATAAAAAAGCCAACCAGAGCGAACGCAGAGAGCAGCGAACAGGGCGGCAGCCTGTTATGCTTAAACGAAGCACACGAGATCTTTTATAGGGGAAAAGGCAGTACACCGCATTTATTGAGGATACAACAGTTGCATATGCTTTTCAGTCACTCAGACACACAATCATCATGCGTACACAGTTCCACCAGACGATGTCATAGTTACCAGTCCAGATTCTGTATCAGTCTAGTGGCCAGCTAGACTGAACACAGAGGGAGAGCAAGGCCTTTGTCAGTTGATTGATCCGATGCTCCTCTGGAGTTGGTGGCAAGACGAACCCAAAGTCCCATAGCAAGGCACCCTGCTTTTATAATCCTCTCCTCTATGGATTTCACTGTGTCAGTCTGTGACTGGTTACTGTTATCTTTTGATGTTGACATTCATTCCCAAAACATCTCAAAAGGCTCATCATGTCCTGGATTTAATCAGTTGTTTTCAGGGGTGCCGGCCCTTCACCTTTAGAGCTGTCAATTCTGCCAATCTGATCAATTCTTGACTGTGGGTACGCACTGATGGTTTTTCTGATGCCGATATGTTTCTTCGCAGTCCGTCTTTTACAGTTTGTCTTCACCCCGCATTCTCCCCCTTCTCGCTTGACCATCTGGCTCTAACGATGACCTTCACACCATATCTCATTCATACAAACAGTCTTTCTCACAGAATCCTTCAAAGGTAAACAGCAGTGCTTTATTTTAAGCAAAATCAAAATCAAAACAATTCACATGGAAGGCCCGGGCCTTCAATATTTCTAATCTCATTAACATAGACACAATATGAGATCCTGTCTCTTTACTTACTAAGCTTACTAAACTTTAGACCAAGGAAATATAGGAGATATATACTTAACTAAAGAATTTAACTTACTACAATATTAAATATATTACCTTACATTACTACATTACTAAATCTAAAATACAAATATAAAAAGAATAAAACTTTCAGTTCCAACAAGCCAACAGACGAGTTTGTCTGGGAAACGTCCCAGAGTAGCTCAGGAGGCATTTAAAAACATCTGAGGAACCTCTCAGAAGGAAGGCAGGTATGGATAGTGACAAGTCTGCTGTTGTTACCTGTAGTGGGGCCTATTTGAAACCATGGGAGGGGTGGGCGGGCACAGCCTGCCCACTTCTCAAGGTCCCTCCCCCAGCCTTGAGGGAGGGACGACTAGGCCCAGGGTCCAACTAATTTTGGGGGACAAATAATGACAAAACAAGAGCAAGGTGTGGGAGTCACAGGTTTAAAACAAGGGAACCGGATGGGGACACCGAGCAGAGAACCCCGGACAGCGCCCACCGTTCCTCAAAGCTGTCGAAGGAGCCAGTGGACGCCGCCCAGAGGAACTCTGCCTGGATACGTGACACAAGGGAGGAGCGGAAATAGGCCCCACAGTCGCAGGGAACCCCCTCGTCCAAAATCCTCCTCCTGGTATTGTATATGGCGGCTTTCGCCAGCACCAGGAGTATGTTGACGAGGAGGTCTCGCGACTTTGTGGGGCCACGGATAGGGTGTGCATAAATAAAAAGGTGAGGGGAAAAGTGCAGCCAGAACCTCAATAAGAGGTTCTGGAGGAGCTGGAATAGGGGCTGCAACCTGGCGCATTCAAGGTAGGCGTGCGCCAGGTTCTCCCTCACGCCTCAAAAGGGGCAGGTGTCTGGAATAGGGGTGAACTGCGCCAAGTACATGCCCATGCTCACGGCCCCGTGAAGGAGCCGCCAACTAATGTCCCCGATGGGCCGTAGAACTAGGGTGGAATACACACTGGCCCATCAGGGTTCCCCACCCTCTACGGGTCTTAGGGTATGTCTACACTACAAAGTTAATTTGAACTGACGGACGTTAGTTCGAATTAACTTTGCTAGGCGCTACACTAGCGCTCCGCTAGTTCAAACTTAATTCAAACTAGCGGAGCGCTTAGTTCGAACTAGGTAAACCTCATTCTACGAGGACTAAGCCTAGTTCGAACTTACTAGTTCGAACTAAGGGCTGTGTAGACCCTTAATTCGAACTAGTGGGAGGCTAGCCCTCCCCAGCTTGCCCTGGTGGCCACTCTGGGCACAACCAGGAAAACTCCTCTCCTCTCCCCCAGCCCCAGGCCCTTAAAAGGGCAGACTCTGGCCAGACGGCACTTTGCAGAAACAGCCCTGCCAGCAGTCTGTGCCCCTGACCCAGTGGCCGCAGGATGAGCCAGGCAGCCAGTGGCAGTGACGTGTCCCCCGCCTAGTCCCCCAGCACCCAGGAGCCAGCCAGGGGCTGTAGACGGTGCGCAGCCTCCTGGACTAGTGCGGAGGTCATGGACCTCATTGAGGTTTGGGGGCAGGCCCCCAATCTCCATGATCTCCGCACTAGGAGGGAACGTGGCTGTCTACGGCCGTATAGCAGCCGCCATGGCCCGAAAGGGACACAGGCGCACCCAGGAGCAGGTGCGCCTGAAAGTCAAGCAGCTGCGTCAGGCGTACGCCAGGGCCACCAGGGGTGGCGCCACAGCAGGGGCTGCCACCTGCCCCTACTTCTCTGCCCTCAACCGACTCTTGGGGGGCAGGGCGGTCCGTGCCAGCCTGGGGGACAGCGAGCCGGGACTGGAGGGCCCTGACCCGGGCACACCGGAGGGGCCACCGCAGGATGTCCCAGCACCGGAGTCGGCAGGGTCGTCCAGGGAGACCGTACCGGGTAAGTAGTTTGAATTAAGTAGTTCGGGGGAGGGGGGGAGGTGGGAGGGAGACCAGAGACCACACGCGTGGGCCATGCCTTCCACGGATCATGCAGACACCTGTGCATGTGCGAGCATGTGCCATGCCACCCTTGGGCAGGTGGCTCCAGCTGCGTGACACCCAGGGGCCATGGCCCAATAGGCACATGCTTGTGCGAAGAGACTTGACACGCTCCCGACCCCGGGGCGGGACCCAGCAGGATGCTCTCCCTTCACATGCCCCCTCTACACGGAGGCAGGGGACATCTCCCCCTCCCCCCCGCCCCGGCCACACTATACATGGCACAGGGACATGGGTGCGGTCTTGGGGCAGCTCCCTGTCCCGGGGAGAGCCAGACATCCTGACCATGGCCTCTGTACAAGCACAGCGGCTCTGACGGTGCAGGGCACGGTCGCCCTCACATCGAGGGTGGGGGGCTGGGCATCATCCACTGTGTCCCCAGGGAGAACTGATCACTTCTCTTCTTTCTCTACAGCTTCACCAGCTGCTCGTGCAGGGCGCACCACCCCGCCTGGGACATGCTCCCGCACCCGTGGCCTGCTCCGGACCACCACCACGCGGCAGGAGTACTGGGACCAGCACCTGGGGGCCCTGCGAGCCCTGCACCGCACACTGGAGGCCTGGATGCAGGAAGACCTGCAGGTCCGCCAGGAGCAGCTGGCTGAGGTCCGAGGGCTGAGCACAAACCTGCAGGCCCTGCTGCAGAGCATGGTGCCCCGTGCTGGTCCTGCGCCTGCTGCCCCCCCAACTGCTGTCCCTCCTCCCACTCCTGCCCCCCCTCCCACCTCTTCCTCCTCAACCCCCACAACCTCTTCCTCAATGTCCACACCCCCCACCTCAACCTCCGCACTCTCCACCCCATCCCCCCGGGGACACCGAGGCCCCCTCCCTCGCTGTGCTGGGAGGCGGTTGGCCCAGCGAGACCCCCACCCCTGATCCTTCAGTTTCCCCACCCCCTCCTTTCCCTTGCTTCCCCCTTCCAGCTCCCTCCTCCCAGTTTTCCCCCTCCCCTCTCCCACCCTCTCTCTTCCCCTCTCCCACCTCCTTTTCCTAGTCTCCCCGAGTTTTGTGGAATAAAGAGAGTTTCTATTTTTGAACACACGTGTCCTTTATTTTGTACATCAGGAAGGGGGGCTAGGGAGGGGTAAGTGGAAGGAGGTGAGGGAGGAATGGGGTACGAGCCCCCGATGGGGAGGACTGGGCTGGCTCTGCGGGCTCCTCTCCTGCAGCCCCCCGATTGACCCCCCGTCCCCCCGGATGGCAGCCTGCGGCAAGTGCAGCCAGGCTGATGGCTGAGTGCTGCGATGTGCCAAGTGTGGGCATTCAGGGCACTCCAAGACAGGACTGTTTTGCTGTCCCTCATCGAGTTAGACAAGTGAGCGGGGCACCCCTGAGAACTGTCTGTCCGGGGTGGAGGTCGGAACCCTTTAAGCACAGCCCTCGGCTAGCCTGAGACAGCAGCTCCACACTCTAAGTCCTAACCTGATGCCCTGCCGGCACTGCTTCCGGCCAGCCTTAACCTCGGTTCACGGTCCACTCAATTTGGACATGCTAGTTCGAATTAGCAAAATGCTAATTCGAACTAATTTTTAGGTCTAGATGCACTAGTTCAAATTAGCTTAGTTCGAATTAACTAATTCGAATTAAGTTAGTTCGAATTAGTGCTGTAGTGTAGACATACCCCAAGAGATCCCGGGCCAAGTACAAATTATCAAAGATGCTACGGCCCGGGATGGTGTAAGTCTGGTTGGGATGGATCACGTCCGTCAGCACGGACCGCAGTCGCAGCGAGATGGCCTTTGCTACGACCTTGTAGTCTGTGCTGAGGAGCGAGACGGGACGCCAGTTCCGAAGGTCGCAGAGGTCCCCCTTCTTCAGCAATAAGGCCAGCACGGCTCGCCTGCACAATAGAGGGAGGACCCCGTTCTCCACGGACTCGGCCCAGACCTCGTCACCATCGGTAGAACTCCGCGGTCAGCCCGTCCATGCCCAGGGTTTTATTGTTGGGCATGAGATGGAGGGCTTCTGAGAACTCGGCCAGAGTGAGAGGCAGCTCCAGCCGGTCCCGGTCGCTCGCGCTGACCGTCAGGAGCTCAGTCCAGAGCCCGTTGCAGGCATCCTTCTGCCGGCTGGTGCCCCGAGAGTAGTCGTGGCAGAAGAGCCGGGCGCGCACCTTCCCCACGTCCCACCATCGCCGCGCCGAAGGAAAGGCGGGCCGCTGCCCCCGCCAGGCCAGCCAGAACTCCTGGAAGGACGCCACAAAGCCCACATCCTCCAGCAAGCTATTATTAAAATGCCAATAGGCCGGCCCCAGCCTCTCCGAAGTCAGAGAGGCTCTCATGACCACCAAATGGTGGTCCGTGAACGGGGACGGCCAGACATTGGAGGAGTGGGCTTGTGCCAGATGGAAACGGGATAAGTAGATGCGATCCAACAGGGAGTGGCTCGACCGATCGTCCTCCACCCGGACGTAGGTGAAGGTGGTACTGTCGTCCGGGTGGTGGTCTCTCCAGACGTCCACCAGGGAGTGGTTGTCCACAATCTCTGTGAGGACGCCTGCTGCAGCCTGGCAGTTCGCGAGTCCTACACGGTCCCGGTCATCGAGGATGGTGTTAAAGTCCCCGCCCAGGACCAGGCCCTCGCGAGGATCCAAAGTGCCGAGGAAGGTGGCCGCCTGCCGATAAAAGGTGACCTGGTCCGGGCCCGCGTTCGGGGCGTAGACATTGACCAGGTTCAACGTCAGCCCCTCCACGCGGGCCCGGACGTGCAGCTGGCGGCCCGGGACAACCTCGGCGGTCCCCAGCACCTTTGGCCATAGGGCAGGGGAGAACAGGGTGACCACCCCGGCCGAGCGAGCGCTGAGGTGGCTAAAATACACCCTGTCCCCCCACTCCAGCCACCAGCCAGCCTCGACGGCTGGAGTCGTGTGGGTTTCCTGCAGGAAAACCACCGAGTACCCCCCCTCCCGAAGGAAGGAGAGCACCCGGCTCCTGCGGAGACCCGCCCTACAGCCCCGGGCGTTCAATGTTGCGATGGTGGTATACTTCATAATGAGGTCTGGGGTGGATCCTCGCGGGCAGGCGGGTTGTCGGCCTGCCTCAGGCCCTGTAGCAGACCGCACTCTGCCCCGAAGGTCAGGCGCGTGTCTCGGAATCTGCGGGTCCAGCGGTAGGCCGCGCCATCCTGCCTATTGGTCCCTCTCCCCTCCTGCAAAAGAGCGCTTGTCCCCTGGAGGATAGAATGAAAGTCCCCCCAGCGCTGGAGGGCGAGCTGCACCTTGCCGTTAGCCCCGCCGTTGTCTAGGAGGAACTGGCACAGATCAACCCTCAGCACTGAGGGGGTACTGGGGGTTCTCCTCTGTCCGTGCCCCCAGGTGGAGCTCACGGGCCATGGAGACAGGCAAGCAGGGATCCGACACCTGGCATGGCGCCGATAGCGACAGCATCGCACTGCCCGTCCCCAACCCCGGCAAGGGAGGGGGCGGCAGAGGGAACACGGATTAGGGACCGGGGACACAAAAACCACCCCCAGGGGGCCGCCCACAGCGAATGAGAAGGAGACGGCCCCCGCAGGGGTGGTAATAACAGTGGTTTGGGAGGACGGTGAAGGCGGGACAGGCAGCACAGTAGGGGTGGAAAGGGGGGCGGCTCATGGCCGGACGGTGGGTCAGGGGTGGAGAGAGGGGGAACGGTAACGGTAGGAGAGGGATTAGGGACGGGGGAGGACTCGGTGCTGGAAATGGGTTCATAAAGGGTGGGATCAGGGCCAAGGGCACAAACGGGGGTGAAAGGAGAATCGTGACAGGGGAGGGGGCCAGAAATTGGGTCGGGGTCTGAGGGAAGATCCCCCGGGTTTGTGCCAGCGGGCTGCAGCTCCTCCCGAATGGGGACCGGGGGGGCAGGAGTGGAGAGGGGGCCCACGCTGACACCGGCCTCAGGTGGTGGAGCAGCAACTACGACCACGGTGTCGGCCTGGGAGATGTTCTTTTCTGGGCCCCCACCAGGAAGGGGAGATGACTTCCCTGCCCCATTTGAGGGAGAGGGGGCGCCCCCAAGCCCTGGGCTCGACCGCTCAGCACCAGCCGTCGCCCCAGAGGGCTCGGCAGCTTCAGCTCCGGCGCCCGAGTCGGCCGGGCCAAAGGATAACACCAGGGGCACCCCAAAACTGAGGATGGGGTCGGCCACCTGGGGCATACGGGTGGGGAGAGGAGGGGGCGGCGCAACAGAGTCGCCGCCCAGACTGAGTCCCGCTGGCGGAGGGTCGTCCTCCCGCTGGGTAAGCCGGGTCAGACCCAGGGCCTCCATCTCCTCAAAGATGGAGCCGAGTTGCATCCCCTCAGCCCCAGAGCCCTCCCCACCGGCCGCCGAGGCAACAATTACCTCAGCGGTGAGGGCAGGGAGTGCGGTTGATTCCGGGGCTGGGGGAGCTCAACCCGAGGCCTCCTCGTGGATGGGCTCCACAGGGGGGGGACAACATCGTTCCCCCTCGCTGCCACGGCTTCCTCAGCCGGCGCCTCCTGCTGATGCTCGCCGGGGGCGTTCGACAGCGCTGGCCCCCCTCAGGATCTTCCGGAGGGGGGCATTCCCACACTTCTCATCAGAGAGGGGAGAGGGAGCCCGCGAACGGCAGGCTCTGCGCTTCCCCCGGACGAGCGTCCAGCCCTCCGAGGTGGAGGTGGAGGGCTGGTCAGCAGGGGCAAGGCCAGGGGGTGCAGTTGGTCTTCAGGGGAGATGTTGAGGCAGGGGAAGGAGAGAGGGGGGTAGGGAAACCTCCACCTGGGGGGGAGCCCTCTTGCTCTCCTGGCAATGACCGCACCACCCTCTCCTCCTCGGGCCCCGCAGAGATGGGTTGGGTAGAGGCGGGGCCCGCCTGCTCGCTCGGGCACGCCAGAGGGGGCGCCTCCGGCTCCCAAGCAGAGCCGTTGGTTGGAGGAGGGGCAGCCACGGAGGCCGGACAACCAGGGGGGCCGGCGGTGCTGGGGCCAGCACCCTCCCGGGCTCCAGATGCCTCCTCCAACCGGGCCAAGGGACAGTCCCTCCGGACATGCCCTGTCGCCCGGCAGAGGAAGCACCGGGTCTCCCCCGAGGAATAATGGACCCGGTAAAGGGCCCCCTGGTAGGGTACTAGGAAGGACCCCTCGAGTGCCACCCCGCCACGCGCCGCCGGCAGCAGCTGCAGCTGTACCTGCCGGCGGAAGGACAGGACGTGGCGGAGGGCGGGGTCCTTGCAGCCCAATGGGAGAGGGCTGATGATGGAAATTGGCTTCCCCAGGGTGGAGAGGGAGACAGCAGGGCGGCATTGGGGAGAAAGGGCGGGACGGAGGTGAGGACCACCCGTACGCCCGGGTCCTCCAACGGCTCGAGAGGCACGTGCACGCCCCCCACCGCCAGGCCCCTCTCCACCGCCTCCTGGGCGGCGGATACAACCTTGACGTACATTTTGGAGGCTGCCACCATGGCCGAGGCCCCCACCACCCTCGCCAACACCCGCACGTAGGTTTCGACGTTGGGCGAGGCGGCGACCAGGAGGTAGCGGACACCGTGCCTCCTGGTCAGGGTGGGGAAGGGGCCTCAGCCACCAGGGATGGGCAGATGACACAGCACATGTGGGGGGCGGTAGCGACCACCTGGGCGTACGCTCTGGGGCCTGCGGGTGGATTGCCCCCAGAGCTGGTGGGGGGAACAACAGTGGAAGGAGGGGCTGCGGCAGATGTCTGGGCCGCAGTGGGCAGGGCGGCCTCCGCCACAGGAGTTACGGCCTTCTGGGCCGGGCCTTTGCCCTTCTTTCCTTCCCGGCCTTTCTTGCCGGCCGAGGTAGAGGGCCTGCCCATTCCAGGGAGGGCATTGGCCATAGCAGTGGCGGAGCTTGGGCCAGGGGTGCGCCCCTAGCCCGAGAGCCGCCCCCTCGGTGCCAGGGCCCCGCAGCCCAGGGTCTCGCCACTGGCTGCGCCGTGCCGGAAGTAGTGCCAGGCTGGGCAGGGCTGCAGCGGCTGCTCCTTGCGCACAGGGCTCGGCCCCGAGCTGGGCTGCTGGCGGCCAGGCTCCGGAGCTGCCCACATGGTGGGGGCCCGCTACTCAGAGTCCGCCCTGGGAAAAAATACTGGCCAGGAGGGGGGCGGGGCTGGCCGGGAGGAGGGAGGGGTGGGGGCAGCGCGACTGGCTGGGGGAGATGGGGGGCGCTGGGGGGGCGGGGCTGGCGGGTGGGGGGTTGGGGGCAGCGCAGCTAGCCCGGGGAGATGGGGGGGGAGCGTGGCTGGCTGGAGGAGATGGGGGGGTCAGGGGCAGCGGGGCTGGCCAGGGGAGATCGGGAGGAGGAGAATCGGCTGGCAGGAAGCAGGGGTGGCCGGGAGGGCGTCAGGGGCAGCAGAGCAGGTCGGGAAGGGTCGGGGGAAGTGGCAGGGGGGAGCAAATCGGCCGGTGGGGAGCGGGCCTGACCCAGGCACATGCTGATCCCGGGGTGCTGTCAGTCCCGCGCACGGTCCCGGCGAAGCGCGAGTGAGTCCGGCTGTGGCTCCACAACACGCTCGGGAGATGGGACAGGGCTTCTCCTCCTCTCCAAGGCATCAGACTCAACCAGGAATCACCAATTCGACCCCGCGCAGCTTGCTCTGGGGAGCTACATTTCCCGGGCAGGTGGGATGTTGAGCCTGGAGGATAAATGTGGCTTCCAGTGCCTCCGTGTGCGGGTCCGCCCAGAGCGTTGGGGCTTCAAGCTCTGTGGTTACTACGGTCTCATGTGTCTCTTGGAGACCTTCCGCCTGGCCCTCGGCCAGAAGCTGGAGCAGCTCCACAGACTCCAGCCCCGCAAACTGGAAGGCAGAAGGTTTGGGAGGGGAAGGGGGAAAAATAGGGGGAAGGGGTGGGAGAGGAAGGGGCTTCTGCTGAGGGGAGGGGGGCAGGGCAGGAGAAGAAAGGAGAAGGCACCAAGGGATAGGGTGCAGGAGAGACAAATGCCAGGGGGCCAAGTGCAGACAATGAGGAAAAGGGCAGGAGGGGAGGTGTCAGTGGGAGGGGGGACAGGGTGATGCTGGGAGAGGAAAGGGTAAGGGCATTGGGGGCTAGAGGAGGGAGGGGGAGGTGCAGGGAGAAGGCTTGAAAGAAGGGGTGGGCATGAGGAAGGTGGGGGTGGAGCAACTCGTGTGAGGGCACAGGGGCATGAGGGGAACAGGGGCAGAGGGTGGTGAGGGGGTGGGCATCAGGGAAAAAGAGGGCAAAGGGGGCAGGGGCAGTGAGGGAAGGGGGAGGCACCAGGAGGGTGCAGGGCTAAGGGAAGTTGCAGGTACCAGGGGATTCTGGGGTGAAGCAGAAGGGCAGACACCTGCAGGGGAGGGACCAGCACCAGAGGAGAGAGGCAGGGCAGGTGTGCAGAGGGAGGTGTTAGGAGAGGGGATGAGGAGGGGTAGCTCACATGATCAGAGTGGGGCTACTGGAGGAGTGGGCATGGGGGGAGAGAAAGGCTGGTGGAGGGGGGCTGGTCGCAGGAGGGCTGAGGGCAGTGAGAAGGGCAGGAGTCAGGACAGCAGAGGAGGGTGATGGGGGCTAATTTGGCTACGACAAATCAGGAAAGAGATCTTGGAGTTATCGTGGACAGTTCTCTGAAAACGTCCACGCAGTGTGCAGAGGCGGTCAAAAAGGCAAATGGGATGTTAGGAATCATTAAGGAAGGGATAGGAAATAAGACCCAGAATATCTTACTGCCCCTGTATAAAACCATGGTACACCCACATCTTGAGTACTGTGTACAGATGTGGTCTCCTCACGTCAAAACATATATTTTAGCCTTAGAAAGGGTTCAGAGAAGGGCAACTAAAATGATCAGGGGTTTGGAACAGGTCCCATATGAAGAGAGGCTAAAGAGACTGGGACTTTTCAGTTTAGAAAAGGGGAGACTGAGGGGGGGATATGATAGAGGTCTATAAAATCATGAGTGGTGTGGAGAGGGTGCATAAAGAAAAGTTCTTCATTAGTTCCCATAATATAAGAACTAGAGGACACCAAATGAAATTAATGGGTATCAGGCTTAAAACTATTAAGCAAAAGTTCTTCTTCACACAGCACATAGTCAACCTGTGGAACTCCTTGCCAGAGGAGGCTGTGAAGGATAAGACTATAACATGGTTTAAAGAGAAGCTAGATAATTTCATGGAGGTTCGGTCCTTAAAAGGCCAAGGGATAGAAATGGTGTCCCTGCTGCCACCTCCCAAGTAATTCCATGAAACCCAGGGAAGAGATCACTTGGGAAACCTCCTCCCTAAGGTAAAACTCCCCCCTGCCCCAACCTCCATTTTACTTGGAGATGGGAAAACCGGGGGCGGGGGGATTCACAGACAACAATGGACTCTGCTCTTGCAGGTAGGCACTGAGTCCAAGGACACACTAATCAACCAATTCCAGTTAATTAGAAAAAAGAAACAAACTTTTATTATCAAAACAAAACTACAGTTGCAAGCATAGTAAAGTGGCTAGATGGAAAGAGCCACTAATTGATAAGAGTTAACCCCTTAGTCACCAGGTGCTGGTCAGCACTCCTGGTTATGACACTCACCCTGCTTCCTATCTCAGGGTATGTCTACACTACAAAGTTAATTCAAACTAACAGCCGTTAGTTCGAATTAACTTTCAAAGGGGCTACACATACAAACCGCTATTTTGAATTTAAATGGAACTAGTGGAGCGCTTAATTCGAACTAGGTAAACCTCATTCCACGAGGACTAACGCCTGGTTCGAATTAACTAGTTTGAATTAAGGGCCGTGTAGCCACTTAATTCGAACTAGTGGGAGGCTAGCCCTTCCCAGGTTTCCCTGGTGGCCACTCTGGGCCAAACCAGGAAACCTCCTCTCCTCTCACCCAGCCCCGGGGCCCTTACAGGGGTAGACTCTGGCCAGACGGCACTTGCCAGAGCCAGCCCTGCCAGCAGTCTCTGCCCCTGACCCAGTGGCCCCTCGATGAGCCGGGCAGCCAGTGACAGCCAGCCGTCCCCCGCCCAGTCCCCCAGCTCCCAGGGGCCAGCCAGGGGCCGTAGACAGCGCACGCCCTCCTGGACTAGTGTGGAGGTCATGGACCTCACTGAGGTTTGGGGGCAGGCCCCCAACGTCCATGATCTCCGCACTAGGAGGAGGAACGCAGCCGTCTATGGCCGCATAGCGGCCACCATGGCCCGAAAGGGACACAGGCGCACCCAGGAGCAGGTGCGCCTGAAAGTGAAGGAGCTGCGGCAGGCGTACGCCAGGGCCACCAGGGGTGGCGCTGCAGCAGGGCCTGCCACCTGCCCCTACTTCCCCACCCTCGACCAACTCCTGGGGGGCGGGGTGGTCCGCGCCAGCCCAGGAGGCAGCGAGCCGGGACCGGAGGGCCCTGACCCGGGTGCACCGGAGCGGCCACCGCCAGCTGTTCCGGCACCGGAGTCAGCAGGGTCGTCCAGGGAGGCCATACCAGGTAAGTGCCAGCACTGCAGCACTGTCCCCTGCCCGGGGGGGGGGGGCGGAGGCGGGGAGGGAGACCAGGGACCGCACACGTGGGCCATGCCTTCCACGGATCACGCAGACACCTGTGCACATGTGAGCACGTGCCATGCCACCCTTGGGCAGGTGGCTCCAGCTGCATGACACCCAGGGGCCATGGCCCAATAGGCACACGCGTGTGTGAAGAGACCTGACACGCTCCCGACCCCGGGGCGGGACCCAGCAGGATGCTCTCCCTTCACATGCCCCCTCTACGCAGAGGCAGGGGACATCTCCCCCTCCCCCCCGCCGCCCCGGCCACACTATACATGGCACAGGGGCATGGGTGCGGTCTTGGGGCAGCTCCCAATCCTGGGGAGAGCCAGACATCTTGATCGTGGCCTCTGTACAAGCACAGCGGCTGTGACGGTGCAGGGCACGGTCGCCCTCACGTCGCAGGGGAGGGCTGGGCATCATCCACTGTGTCCCCAGGGAGAACTGATCACTTCTCTTCTTTCTCTACAGCTTCACCAGCTGCTCGTGCAGGGCGCACCACCCCGCCTGGGACATGCTCCCGCACCCGTGGCCTGCTCCGGACCACCACCACGCGGCAGGAGTACTGGGACCAGCACCTGGGGGCCCTGCGAGCCCTGCACTGCACCGTCCAGGCCTGGATGCGGGAAGACCTGCAGCTCCGCCGGGAGCAGCTTGCTCAGGACTGAGCGCTGAACTCAAACCTGCAGGCCGTGCTGCAGAGCATGGTGCCCCGTGCTGGTCCTGCGCCTGCTGCCCCCCCAACTACTGTCCCTCCTCCCACTCCTGCCCCCCCTCCCACCTCTTCCTCCTCAACCCCCACACCCTCCTCCTCAATGTCCACACCCCCCACCTCAACCTCCGCACCCTCCACCCCATCCCCCCGGGGATGCCGAGGCCCCCTCCCTCGCCGTGCTGGGAGGCGGTTGGCCCTGAGAGACCCCCACCCCATATCCCTGAGTTTCCCCTCTCTCTTCTTCCCCTTGCTTCCCCCTTCCTGCTCCCTCCTCCCAGTTTTCCCCCTCCCCTCTCCCACCCTCTCCTGCCTTCTTTCCCCTGTCTCTCCAGAGTGTCATTCCCCCTCCCCAGTTGTGTTGAATAAAGAGAGTTGTTATTTTTGAACATACATGTCTTTTATTTGACATCAGGAAGGGGGGCTAGGGAAGGGTAAGTGGAAGGACGAGAGGGAGGAATGGGGCACGAGCCCCTGGTGGGGAGGACCGGTGTGGCTCTGAGGGCTCCTCGGGGCGGACGCTCTCCCGCAGGGCCCCCTGGATCCTGACATCCCCTCGATGGTCCTCCTGGATGGCAGTCTGCAGACAGTGCAGCCAGGCTGCCGGCAACGTGTCCACAAGACGCAGCAGAGTCCCCGGGGGCAGGTCTGGTTCCATGTTGCAGAGTGCCGTGGTGTCCCGAGTGAGGGCAAGCAGAGCACTCCGAGACACAAATGCTTTGCTGTCCCTCAGCGAGGTGGACCAGCAAGCAGAGAAACCTGAGAACTGTCTGTCCGAGATGGGGGGTCGGGTCCCTTTAAGCACAGACCTCCGCTAGCCTGAGGCAGCAGCCCCACACACTAAGGCTGTGTCTAGACTGGCCATTTGAATTTCCTCAAGAACACTGACGATCTCATGTAAGATTGTCTGTTTTTGCGGAAATACTGTGCTGCTCCCGTTCGGGCAAAAGCCCTCTTGCGCAAATCATTTGCGCAAGAGGGCCAGTGTAAACAGCATAGTACCGTTTTCCGCAAAAAAGCCCCGATCGCGAAAATGGCGATTGGGGCTTTTTTGCGGAAAACCGCGTCTAGACGTGCTTTTCCAAAAATGCTTTTAACGGAAAACTTTTCCGTTAAAAGCATTTTTGGAAAATCATGCCAGTGTAGACGTAGCCTATGTCCGACCCTGATGCCCTGCCGGCACTGGTTCTGGCCAGCCTTACCTTTGATTCAGGGTCCACTCAATGTGGATATGCTATTTCGAATTAGCAAAACGTTAATTCGAATTAGTTTTTAGGTCTAGATGCCCTAATTCAAATTAGTTTATTTGAGCAGAACTAGGGACTGGGGGTATGTCTACACTACAAAGTTAGTTCGAACTAACGGACGTTAGTTCGAACTAACTTTGATAGGTGCTACACTAGCGCTCCGTTAGTTCGAACTTAATTCGAACTAACGGAGCGCTTAGTTCGAACTAGGTAAACCTCATTTTACGAGGATTAAGCCTAGTTCGAACTAGCTAGTTTGAATTAAGGGCTGTGTAGACCCTTAATTCGAACTAGTGGGAGGCTAATGCTTCCCAGGTTTCCCTGGTGGCCACTCTGGCCAACACCAGGGAAACTCTATTGCCCCCCTCCCGGCCCCGGAGCCCTTAAAGGGCCACGGGCTGGCTACACAGTTTGTGCCAGTTGCAAGGCTGCCAGCACCCGTGCCAGCAGACCCTGCACCTGCCACACCATGAGCCAGCCACCCGATGACACCCAGCCCTCCACTGCTCCCCAGGACCAGCCTGGCGGCTCCCAGTACCCTGCCCGGGGGCGCAAAAGGCGGGCGCCCGCTTGGTCAAGTGCGGAGATCGTGGACCTCATCGAGGTTTGGGGGGAAGCCTCCAATGTCCACGATCTCCACACTAGCCACAGGAACGCGGCCGTCTACGGCCGCATGGCTGCCAGCCTGGCCGCCAGGGGCCACCAGCGCAGCCGGGAGCAGGTCCGGTGCAAAATTAAGGACCTGCGGCAGTCCTACTCCCGGGCCTGCCAGCCAGGGGCCGACCCGGAGGCCTGCCCCCACTTCCACGCCCTGGACCGCCTCCTGGGGGCTCATGCCATCCCTGCCCCCGGGACGTGATAGACCCCGGGGCAGAGGGCCCGCTCCTGGAGACGGAGGAGGAGGAGGAGGGCTCTGAGAGCCAGGAGCCTGCCGCCAACCTGCCCAGGACCCGGGACCCCCGAGGCACCCCACAGAGCCGCTCGCCTGTGTCGTCTGAGGCCGGGGAGGCGTCCACATGTGAGTACCATCATGCTCCCCTTATGTGTACAGGGGGCTGGGGCGAGAGGGAGCCCCGGGACCATGCGCCTGGGCCTTGCCCACCAAGGAGCAGCAGCTGGGGATCCTGCAGGGGCCCTGGCCTTGCAGAGGGGAGCTGGGTTTCACACACCTGGGCCCCTGGGGTAATTGACTGCTGGTCTTGTTGCACTACAGCTGCAGCACCTGGGCCTGCAGGGTGCACCACCCCGCCTGCAGCAGCTGCCCGTGCCCGGGCAAGCAGGAGAGCCAGGAACGAGGAGGAGTACCAAAGGCGGCACCTCCGGTTCATGGACCACCAGCTCCGCACCCAGGACCACTGGGTCCAGGAGGACCTGAGGCTGCGCCGGAGGAGTCTGGAGGCCCTGGAGGAGCAGGGCCGTGCCCTGCGAGGCCACCTCCAGAGCCTGCTCGACCGCTTCCCATTTCCTCCTCCCCCTGCTCCCCCTTATCCTCCTGCTCCCCCTCCTGCTCCCGCTCCTCCTTCCTCCACACCCCCTGTCCCTCCTGCCCCCCCCTCCACAACCATTTCCCACCGACGCCCCCGGACCCGCAGTGTGGTGAGACGGGAGAGGCAGCCGGACTCCCACCACTGAGCTTTCCTTTCCCTTCCTCCCTTCCCTCCCCTTCCAGCTCCCTCGTCCCAGGTTTCCCCCTCCCCTCTCCCCCCCTCCCCCCCTCCCTCCCCCCACCCCACTTATGTTAAATAAACATACGTTTTTGTTTGAAAAACAGGTGTCTTTATTTTACAGTAGGTAGGGAGGGGAAAGGGGAAGGGGGGTAGGGTGGAAGAAGGCCCCAGTGGGGCATGCAAGGGAGAGGTCAGTCCTCCTCCTCCACCAGGAAGCTCTCCCGCAGGGCTTCCCAGATCCGGACGACCCCCCGCTGGGCTTCCCGGATGGCGGCGGTGCGGGGCTGACCGTAGTGTCCAGCCATGCGGTCAGCCTCAGCCATCCAGGCTGGCAGGAAAGCCTCCCCCTTCCGCTCACACAAATTGTGGAGCACACAACATGCTGCCACCACAGGAGGGATGTTGTGCTCGGCCAGGTCCAGACGGGTGAGGAGGCATCGAAAGCGGGCTTTCAGTCGCCCGAAGGCACCCTCCACCACGATGCGGGCCCTGGTCAGCCTGGCATTGAAGGCCTGGCGGGAGGGATTGAGGTGCCCCGTGTAGGGCTTCATGAGCCACGGCTGCAGTGGGTAGGCGGCATCCCCCACAAGGCACATGGGCATGTCCACGTCCCCGACCCTGATGTGGCGGTCGGGGAAGAAGGTCCCGGCCTGCAGCCGCTGGCACACGGAGGAGTTGCGGTACACCCGGGCGTCATGTGCTTTGCCGGACCAGCCCACATTAATGTCCGTGAATTGGCCCCGGTGGTCTCACACGGCCTGCAGGATCACGGAGAAGTACCCCTTGCGGTTGACGTACCGGGACGCCTGGTGTTCCGGGGCACGGATGGGGATGTGCGTCCCGTCGATGGCCCCCCCGCAGTTGGGGAATCCGAGGGCGCCGAAGCCCCGGATGACGGCGTCCGGGTCGGCGAGGCGGACCACCCTGCGGAGCAGCACCCGGTTGATGGCCTTGACCACCTGCGGAGAGAGACACAGCAAAGCGCCAATCAGTGGGGCGCCCGGGTGGCTGGGAGCGTTCATGCCCTGGCAGTGCCCCGCGCCCCACTCCCGGTAGCAACCCCCCTGGCTGCGTGTAGTACGGCTGGGACAGACCGACCCCTCCGGTGCGGGGCGCTTTCGCCTCCTCCCGCCCCCCCTTTGTCCCTGGGGCGGCCCATCCCCTCCTCGCAGCCCCTCTCCCCCCCCGGCTCGGTGGCCGACGAGTGCCATACCTGCATGAGCACCGCTCCGACGGTGGATCTCCCCACGCCAAACTGGTTCCTGACGGATCGGTAGCTGTCCGGCATGGAGAGCTTCCAGAGGGCGATGGCCACCCGCTTCTGGAGGGGGATGGCGGGCCTCATGCGAGTGTCCCTTCTGCGCAGGGCAGGAGCGAGCCACTCGCAGAGCTCCAGGAAGGTGTCCCTCCTCATCCTGAAGTTCTGGGTCCACTGTCGGTCCTCCCAGTGCTCCAGGACGATGCGGTCCCACCAGTCGGTGCTGGTGTCCTCCTGGGCGGCCAGGCGGAGAGGCAGGGGGCTGACGTGCACCAGGTGGTGCCAGGCAGCCTCAAGCCATTGCTGGCAGGCTTGCAGCAGCAAGTCCAGAAAGTGCACCAGAAGGTGCAGGGCGAGCTGTGGCTTCATGTTGCCACCTGCGGCAGCGGCCCCGAAGGGATGCACCGACACAGACGGGCACAGAGACCAACGCTTTGCTGTCCCTCGGCGAGGTTGGCAAGGAAGCAGGAAAAGCTGAGAACTGGCTGTCCAGGGGGGTCCCTTTAAGCTCGAGCCTCAGATAGCCTCAGACAGCAGCCACACAAAGCAACTACTGACCTGATGCCCTGCCAGAACCTGTTTCAGCTGCCCTTAAATGCCCCCCTGCGTCCAATCAGTGTGGACGCGCTAGTTCGAATTAGCAAAACGCTAATTCGAACTAGTTTTTAGTTCTAGACGCGTTAGTTTGAATTAGCTTAGTTCGAATTAACTAATTCGAACTAAGTTAGTTCGAATTAGCGCTGTAGTGTAGACGTACCCATGGTTCAAGCAAGGGTGTGCCCTACATACTTGCTTAAGTTGCAAAAGTACGATAAGTGAAAAATTGCATTCTTGTACCTGCTGTGATGTGGAACAGCTTGTTTTGAGAACTGATAAAGAAACTCCCTGTTTCTGTTCTCCCTCTGATCTTAACTCCCTGTTCCTGCCCTCTGTTTGTTCCTAACTCCATGTCTCCTTGTTGCCTGGTACTTGTCTTCTGTGCTGGTAAGAAAGTTGCTAATGCATTATGAATTGCTTAAGGTCACATTGTATAGTTGGCCAGATATGCATAGATATGGGAGGTTTAATTGAAAAAGGGGAGTGGGTTGCTTGGGCGAATATTCTATGACGCGACGGAACTGTCTATATAAACCTACTTGTTACTAAAATTGTGGCTGGTTCTCTTTGGAGATGGGCTGCTCTCTATTGTAGTGTGCACTCTTCAATAAAGAGCTTGTGATTGGCCCTTGCTGGTGTTGCCTGTCTCTTTGCAGTCAGACAACGAACCAAGCCGTTTGGGTTCGAATCCCTGACACCACTAAAACAAGATTTTAGCAGGGAGACACCTTGAAGCAACAAGAGTCAGTTCAGAGAAACTCCCTTATTAAATCAAAGTCGTGGGGAGCCCTTGGCGTGCCTGGCTCAGGCCCTCAGGAACCCAGCCTCCCAGTGGAGGGAGCCTTGCATAGACAGATCTTAGGGCTTGCACTGCTCAGTTCCACAACCTCAATAGGCCAGCACAAAGCTAAACCGGGACAGTCTGAGTTTCCCCAACATGGAGGGACGCAGCCTTGTTTAATCAAGAATAGTAATAGAAATGAGCTGTGTTAGCCTGGTGTAGCTGAAGCAAAATACAGGACTATGTAGCACTTTAAAGACTAACAAGATGGTTTAATAGGTGATGAACTTTCATGGGCCAGACCCACTTCCTCAGATCAAATAGTGGAAGAAAATAGTCACAACCATATATACCAAAGGATACAATTTAAAAAAAATGAACACATATGAAAAGGACAAATCAAATTTCAGAACAGAAGGGGGATGCGGGGGAGGTGAATGTCTCTGGGCTAATGATATTAGAGGTGATAATTGGGGAAGCTATCTTTGTAATGGGTAAGATAACTAGATCCTTTGTTCAGACTCAGATGTAAAGTGTCGAATTTTAGCATGAATGACAGTGCAGATTTAAAAGGTCTTTGTAGCAGGATGCAGGTAGTTAAGTCGTTGAGACAATGTCCTTTTTGGTTGAAATGGCAAGAAACTGTCTTTTCTTTGTGATCCTGTCTAATATCTGTTTTGTGGGCATTGATCCTTTGGCGAAGTATCTGAGACGTTTGTCCAATGTACATAGCAGACGGACACTTTCGGCACATGATAGCATAAATTATATTTCTGGAGGCGCAGGAATATGTGTTCTTGATCTTATAACTCACTTGGTTAGGTCCAATAATGGTATCAGCAGAGAGAATATGTGGACAAAGCTGGTAACGGGGTTTGTTGCAAGGGAAGGTACCAGGGTTGGTATTAGTGTGCTTCAGCTACACCAGACTAACACGGCTACATTTCTATTACTATTCTACATGCAAGGCACTACATTTAGCCGTTTGGAATGGAAATCCATCAACCATATGAAGAAACTTGCACAGATACAGACAGACATCATCTTTCTATCCAAGTGCAAGATGGACATTGTACCCAAAGGACTGAAAGTGAACAATCCATTAAGATCAACATACTGTACTGACTACAGTGAAAGACTCTGCCTCACACTATCCAAGAAATTAAGGAATCACCTGATAAGTATTTTATACAAGAAACAGAAAACCATCAAGAATGACATTTCTAACTTAGAGCGTCTCATCTCAAGACAAACATCCACGCCGACTGACACCTTGCAAGAGTTTTGTTCCACCAGACAAGAAATCTACTATACACACTTCTATTCCCTACAACAAAGAAAAGACAACAAACTTTCTAACCTGCTCCATACCACAGGCTACAACAGCAACTACCTCAACCCACCGGATAATATTGTTAACCTCTCCAGCTACAAACTCAATCCAGCAGAAGAGTCTGTCTTGTCCCGGGGTCTCTCTTTCTGCCCCACGTCCCCCACAAACTGGATACAATTTTGTGGTGACCTTGAGGCTTTTTTTCACTGCCTCCGCCTCCGAGAATATTTCCAAACCACCAATGAACATCAATCTGACCTACCAGATCCCCCCCTATCAACACCAAAGGAAAAATAATTCTATATGGACTCCCCCTGACGGTCGGAATTACAATCTGGATTTCTATATACAAAGCTTCCGCAACAACGCACAGACTGACATTATTCACAAACGACAACAAGCGACACACAATCTCAGCAGCGCTGAACACCATGCCATCCAGAGTCTCAAAAACAACCTGGACATTATAATCAAACCAGCTGACAAAGGGGGTGCTGTGGTCATTATGAATAAGGCCGACTATAACCAGGAGGCAACCAGACAACTCTCGAACACCACATTTTACAAACTTCTCTCCTCTGATCCCACCTCGGAATACCAAAAGAAACTACACTATCTCCTTAAAAGCCTCCCTACAGCTACTCGGGAACAAATCCACACAGAAACACCTTCTGACCCCCGACCAGGATTGTTCTATCTGCTTCCCAAGATCCATAAACCTGGACACCCCGGACGTCCCATCATCTCTGGTATTGGTACGCTCAAACCCTTTGCAACCAACACCCCCAGCTATCTCCGAGACACTACTGACTTCCTAAGGAAACTACAAAACATCGATAACCTCCCCAATAACACCATCCTTGCCACCATGGATGTAGAAGCTCTATACACCAACATCCCACATGAAGACGGATTACAAGCAATTACAACACTATCCCAGAGGACACCACTACCAACCTGATAGCAGACCTATGTAACTTTGGTCTCACCCACAATTATTTCCAGTTTGAGAACAACTTATACCTCCAGATCAGCGGCACAGCCATGGGTACACGCATGGCCCCACAGTATGCTAACATCTTTATGGCTGACCTAGAACAACGTTTCCTCAACTCCCGTCCCCTTTTACCCCTTCTCTACTTACGCTACATCGATGACATCTTTATGATCTGGACGCATGGCCAAGAAACACTGGAGACATTCCACAGAGATTTCAACAACCTACACCCCACCATCAACCTCAGCCTGGACCATTCTACATGGACCATTTTACCACAGTACAAATCACCAATGGAAAATTAGACACCACTCTCTACAGAAAACCCACCGACTCATACAGTTACCTACATGCTTCCAGCTCCCATCCAGCACACACCCTACGATCCATCATCTATAGCCAAGCCCTTCGATACAACCACATCTGCTCTAATCTCACTGACAGAGACCAGAAACTTCAGGATCTCTACCAAGCATTTATAAACCTCAACTACCCACCTGGAGAAATAAAAAAGCAAATTGAAAGAGCCAGATGAATACCTAGAAACCATCTACTTCAAGACAGACCCAAGAAAACCCACAATAGAACACCACTTGTCATCACCTACAACCCCCAACTTAAACCTGTGCAACACATTATCAATAAACTACAGCCTATACTGGAACAGGATACCAAACTCCAAGAGGCTCTGGGGGACAGACCCATAGTCTCCTATAGACAACCACCTAACCTCAAGATGATTCTTACCAACAACCACAGGACATACCACACTAATACCAACCCTTTTACCTTCCCTTGCAACAAACCCCGTTGCCAGCTTTGTCCACATATTCTCTCTGCTGATACCATTATTGGACCTAACCAAGTGAGTTATAAGATCAAGAACACATATTCCTGCGCCTCCAGAAATATAATCTATGCTATCATGTGCCGAAAGTGTCCGTCTGCTATGTACATTGGACAAACGTCTCAGACACTTCGCCAAAGGATCAATGCCCACAAAACAGATATTAGACAGGATCACAAAGAAAAAACAGTTTCTTGCCATTTCAACCAGAAAGGACATTGTCTCAACGACTTAACCACCTGCATCCTGCTACAAAGACCTTTTAAATCTGCACTTCAAAGGGAATCCTCTGAACTGTCATTCATGCTAAAATTCGACACTTTACACCTGAGTCTGAACAAAGGATCTAGTTATCTTACCCATTACAAAGATAGCTTCCCCAATTATCACCTCTAATACCATTAGCCCACAGACATTCACCTCCCCTGCATCCCCCTTCTGTTCTGTAATGTGATTTGTCCTTTTCATGTGTGTTCATTTTTTTAATTGTATCCTTTGGTATATATGGTTGTGACTATTTTCTTCCACTATTTGATCTGAGGAAGTGGGTCTGGCCCACGAAAGCTCATCACCTAATAAACCATCTTGTTAGTCTTTAAAGTGCTACATAGTCCTGTATTTTGTTTAATCAACTGATTTGTGTAGCTTCTCTTTCTCCCGCCGCCCCGTGCAAGAGCGCTTTCCTAATTGTTCATCTGGGGGGATTTTTCACTGGATTGGGAGCGAACTTCTGTACTCCTTTTCTCCCCGCCCCCAATCTTTGTGCTCAGTTTTCCTGGCCAGGGGGGTGCAGTGAAGATTTAAATGCGCACGGGAGAGTTGGTCTCCCTGTAGCCCCTGGCCCCTTTAGGATCAGCTTTCCTAAGGCGGGGGGGGGGGGGAACCGCTGCTCCCCCCACGGTCTCTCCTACAGGGTCGGGTCGAACCACAACCTCGTTATTTGGGGGAGGAGATGAGAGTGCAGTCCCCTCCCCCATGTACTCGGGCGGGGGCCTTGCTCTTCGTTCGGCATTGGCGGATCTGTGCTAGGGAGGGGGGAGACTGCAGCCCCTGCGGGCGGGGTGGGGGCTGGCCTGCTGGCTCTGGCTGCTCTTACATTGGCGGATACGGGGGGAAGAGGGACAGGAAGCGGGAGCCCGAGTGACGGGAGAGGGGGGTCTATTAAAAGGGTGGGGGGCGTTAGAGCCCCAGAAGAGAAGAAAAGTTTGCGGCGCTTCTGGTGCGGGTGCAGCGAGGCGGGCAGGGCCGGCGCTTAGTCGGGGAGCAGCAGCGGGGGGCTCCACTGGATTTTTGTCGGGGGTGGGGTGGTTTCGCCCCCCTTCTCCTCCCCCCAGGGGTGAAAGTGCAAGAGGAAGTGTAGCCGCTGCCATCTTTCCTCCTCTCCAAATACACAGGGAGGGACAGACGGACGGAGCCGGCAGCCCCCTCCCGCCCTGCCTGCTACAGCCGCGCGCTCCTGCCTGCTGCGGCCTCCGCGGCTGCCGGGCGGAGCTCGACCCGCCTCAGCTGCTGCTGTTTCAGCTCCGAGCTGCGCGCGCGCTCCTTCGCCGCCTCAGCCTTTTGCTCCCCCCCAATCCATCCCGTCGCGCTTTGCAAGCAGCGCGCGCCACCGCCGGGCCCGGACAGCCACGGGGAGGGAGTGGGGGGAGGCGTTGCGAACGCCGCCAGGCAGCCTAAGAGCGAGCGCCGCCTGCAGGCCACCGGGGGCAGCACAGCCCCATGGAGCGTGTGAATGAGGCTGCTGCCTGCGGGCCGTCGTCGGGCTGCTACACCTACCAAGTGAGCCGGCACAGCGCCGACCTGCTGCACAACCTCAACCAGCAGCGGAAGAACGGCGGCCGCTTCTGCGATGTGCTGCTGCGGGTGGGCGATGAGAGGTTCCCTGCGCACCGGGCCGTGCTGGCCGCCTGCAGCGAGTACTTCGAGTCAGTGTTCACCGTGCAGCTGGGTGAGGGGGCTGGTGGTGCGGAAGGGGGCAGTTCAGAGGACGGGACTGGCAGTGGGGCAGCCGTGGTGGGGCGGGAGCTGGAGATGCACACCATCAGCTCCAAGGTCTTCAGGGACATCCTGGATTTTGCCTACACCTCACGCATTGTGGTGCGGCTGGAGAGCTTTCCCGAGCTCATGACAGCCGCCAAGTTCCTGCTCATGCACTCTGTCATCGACATCTGCCAGGAGGTCATCAAGCAGTCCAACGTGCAGATCCTGGTGCCCCCTGTGCGCCCTGACATCATGCTTTTCCGCCCCAGCACTGCCGACCTGGGCTTATCCCTCGATACAACCAGTGGGGCCAGCCTGCCACCCAATGGCAATGGCATTGCTGGTATGCCCGAAGACGAGGCCACACAGGTTGCCCTCACCACCACCCAGTCCTCCTTGCCCATCCTGCAGGGCATGGACCACCTGCCCATGGTGGCAGGACCGTTGTCGCCACCTCCGCTGGCCTCGTCTTTCCAGAACATGGGGACCAGTGCCCCCACTTTGGGCACCAAAAGGGGCCGGGGACGTCCTCGCAAAGCAAATCTTTTAGACTCCATGATGTTTGGTACCCCCGGGGGCCTGCGAGAGGCCGGCATCCTTCCTTGTGGTCTCTGTGGGAAAGTGTTCACAGATGCTAATCGCCTACGGCAGCATGAGGCTCAGCATGGGGTGACCAGCTTACAGTTGGGTTACATAGACATCCCACCACCAAGACTTGGTGAAAATGGGGTGCATGGTCAGGACAGTCCTGATGCCCCCCGAAAGAGGAGCAGGATAAGGAAGCAGGTGGCCTGTGAGATCTGTGGCAAGATTTTTCGGGACGTGTACCACCTGAACCGGCACAAGCTGTCACACTCCGGCGAGAAGCCGTATTCTTGTCCAGTGTGTGGGCTGCGGTTCAAGCGGAAAGATAGGATGTCCTATCACGTTCGGTCTCATGATGGCTCTGTGGGAAAGCCCTACATTTGCCAGAGCTGCGGAAAAGGTTTCTCCAGGTAAAAGGATGTTGATGTGAATCATAAATGGAAAAGACCTAGAGGGTTATCTAACCCATCTCTTGAGGACCAGTGTAGAATCATCCATATGCTGCTAGTTTTAAATATCCCAAGTGATGGAGCTTTCATCGCTTCCCTTGGGAAACTGTTTTGCAGCCTTGTGGAAGGGTTAACTATTAAGTCATAAGGGGAGTTGGATCAGTCTTGGGTAACATTCCCAGTTTTGATATAGACTTGGTGTGTAATGGTGGGCAAGTGATTCATCTGTGAATTGAAATAATTGGGTACCTGAGAGAGGTGTTCTGTGGATTAATTATGAGCTGTGAAGTGGTTTGAAGCCCTCTACTGCAAGTTGCTATTGAAGTGCAAAGTATTAATAGATCTTAAAATGACTTGTAGACTGTTCATCAGTAAAGTTTTCCTGTCTTAACTTCACTCCATTTGTCCTACTGTGTGAAGAAGTGGTATTTCAGAGTCTGCAGTTACAGCTATCTCTTTAGTACATGGTCTTTGTGTTTACAGTCTCCTGAAGGGTATCCTGTTTCTAACCTGCAGCATACATAAGATCTGTATGTTTAATGTGGCTGATATTTGTTGTCACTTAAGTGAACTCCCACAAACAATTGGATCTTAGACACAAGCCATATTAAGGCAGTATCAATGTTTTGTTTTGAGTTCAGGAATGAGTTTGAAACTTGGGTCTTTCACAAATTCAATGCCCAAATTGAGGAGAGGGTAGATAAGGGAATAGTCAACACCAGCCTTCCTGTTTCAACAATATCCCTAGCTAATGGATCTGATCTTTTTGGTTTGCCCTGGTTGGTGAGAGAGAGCTGAGATGATAGCCAGAAAGCAGTGAAAATCTGCTTTGGATAAAGGTACCCCAGGAATATAAACATAAAAACCTTTGTCCCTGCTGAATCTGCTCTTGTCATAAGGACAGGGGTTTTTTGCTATACAAACAAACTCTATGACAAAAAGGAACTCTCCAATAATGGGCAAGTTCAGGGATGTTCTAAGACAACAGATTTCAAGGTGATGCTGTTTCTGTATCAAGTTTAATCACCATGAGGAGTTAAAGGCACTTTTGAGTCCTGTACCTGCACATGAGATCCCCTGCCAGTTTTTATTTTCCAAACGCACTTAAAAAAAGAAGAGAATCTCCCTGTTGTTGCTATGCTGAAAGACTTTCATGCATAATATAAAGTAACTGATTCTCTGAGGTCCTGAAAATTCAGTGCTCCCATTGAGTTCAGAAAGCCAGGGTCTAATGTTAAAAAGGAAACAGTGAAAATGTCTATATGCCTTCATAAAATAAAAATCTGAAAAAAGAGGATCTTACTTTTCCTCTAGTCTTCTAGTTTTAGTAATCTTAAGTGTTATACCAAGGTGGGTAAACAAATCAGACAGAAGTGTGATGTTTAATTTTACAGTACACCTTTAGTTCAGGGGTGATCAAAGGGCCCTCTGTGGGCTGGATCCGGCCCGTGGCCGCCCTGCCACTCCCCCATCCCCAGACCAATCAGGACCTGGGGGTGGGGGAGCGCGCGAAGTCTCCTCGCCCCTGCAAGAGTGTGCGGTGGCTAGAGACACACACCGGCTGTTTTAAAACCGCTGGCATTTATCTCTAGGGGCCGCACACCTTTGGTGGGGGGGCAGGGGGAAGCTTTGCACTCTCCCCGTCCCCAGGCCAATCGGCCTGGGGACAGGGAGCGCGCGAAGTCTCTCGTGACCTGTCCCTGCCCTGCCCTGCCCTGCCCTGCCCTGCCCTGCCCTGCCCTGCCCTGCCAGGGGCATGCAGCGGCTAGAGAGACGTACCGGCTGTTTTAAAACAACCTGCGTGTGTCTCTAGCCGCTGTATGCTCTTGCAGGGGTGAGGAGACTTTGCGTGCTCCCCAGGCCCTGATTGGGCAGGGGGAGCACAGGAGGTCTTATTCTGCTGGGTGCCTAGAGGGAACCGACAGCTGTCTTTAAAACAGCTGGCATTTCTCTCCAGGGGGCGGGGGAGGGAGGGGGAAGACTTCTTGCACTCCCCCACCCCAGGCCAATCAGGGTAGGGGGAGAAGCACAAGAAGTCTCCTGGCTGGCCCCGCCCCTTCCGCCTGAGGCCCCTCTTTTAAAAATCATTGACCACCCCTGCTTTAGTTCAAGGATTGGTTCAAGGGGCATCCCTGAAGTTCATAGGTATGTACTAAGAATTTAAACCTCTGACTGGTCTTTCCAGTTAAACAGTCCCAGCCCACCTGCCCAAGCATCAGGTTTAACAGCTTAACTGTGGCGTTAACTCTGTCTTCTGTCTCCAGAGAATGAATTCCACCCAGCTCTCTCTGGCTGGCTGAAAGTTGGGGGAGGAAAGGAGGAGAATTAGTTTCCGAGCAGCTTTGGTCTCATACAACGAAAAGCTTTCTTCTTACCCGGAGGAACACCCACTAGGAAAATCGTTAGCTATTCAGGCTTCCCTCCTTCAAAACATGCTTTACAAATTTTGGGGACTGGACTAACTTCTTTCAATAATAATTTGCTTTTCCGTAGCATCTTCTGTCTGAGGCCCTCAAAGTATTTTACAAACATAAATTATGCATCACAGCATAGTTGTAAGGGAGGACAATATTTTTCCATACTATATATGAGGAAATTGAGACACAAAAGTAGAACTTAATGCCAAATTTTTCATACTAGGGCACCTAAAGTTGGATTCCTAAATCCTTATTTGGACACCTAAATCAAGGTGTCCTGACTTTAAAACACTCAGCACTTCACACACTGAGGTCAATGATTTTGGTGTCCAGATATGAATTTAGAAGTCCAACTGTAGGCATCCCCGTGTGAAAATTTTGATCTAAATTTTCTGACTTTCTTGATTAGAAAACAGTATTTCCTTGCCGAGGGATGGCAGAATATCAGAGTAGAGCTCTAACTGTTTCTGATCTTTGTCTACTGAAGTAAAATATAATGGGTTGCTTGAATAACCTGGAGTCCAGATACACCAGAGAGAACTCTTCTTGGAGCAGATGCAACAGTAGCATCTAATTTTAATGTTTGTTTTGAAGTGTGTGTGTGTGTGTGTGTGTGTGTGTGTGTATACATATACATATATAAATACATATATATTTTTTTAAGGCCAGATCACTTGAATGGGCACATCAAACAAGTGCACACGTCAGAGAGACCTCATAAGTGTCAGGTAGGAGCAGGGGTATAAAAGAGGGTTAATATCTTTTTATTTTAAAAATGGGCAATGAATGTACGTGTGCGCGAAGAAAGATCAAACATTGATAGAAATATTATGTATATTATGAACTGAGATAAATATGTAACTAATTATGTTAAAAAAACTGACAGCTGCTTTACAGTCTTCTCTCTACCCTCCCCCCACTACTCCCTGTTGTCATCTCCTGCTACTCTGGTCCTGCCTCCCCTCCCCCTCTACCAGATGTTCTTTTTTGCTGCTCTATCCCAGTCCCCACCCTGGAAATCTTACCCCGCTGTTTTGTCCCTGGATGTCTCAAATGATGTCCTTTTTCTCTTCTGTAGTTGTGGCCACTAACACGAGACTCAAATTCTGACTTCAATTTTTTAATATAATTTCAAATACAATTGTTTAGCTTCACTTGCTGTGAAGCTCTTTGTATCACATAGCTTTCAGAACATTGCACTGAGCAAAACTTGAAGCTTTTTTCAGCAAGTATATGAGTGATACCAGCACAGTATCCTTTGAAATGCAGTTTAATATCAGCTTATATAGTTCTTTACAGTTAAACAATAAGTCGTTGGTTAAGGTTTAAAAAAAAACCAAATCAAGATTAACCTTTTATAATCCATTTGTGAAGCGGGTGGGAGAGTGTTTTGCTCAGATGCCTGTTAACCAGTTTCCATTACAAGACCCTGTCTTCACACACTTGTAACTTTCAGAAATATATATCTCTTGGGCTAAAATTTTCATGTTTGGTCTCTGAAGGAAGGTGCGGGGGCCACTTGGCAGCTCCAGCCCAGTGGGCTGGAACGGTCCTACTGCTTGTCCCCATTTAATCAGGTAACCAGTTAAACTTAACATTTAATCAGTTAACTAATTAAACAGGATTTTACATCCCTAACATACAGACATATGCACTAAGCCTACAATGCTGGTAGAAACTCATCAGTCTTTGACCAGCTGGTGTGAAGCTTACAGAAAATGTGCAATTGACTAATAACACTGATAAGCACTAATTGTCCTTTGCTAACTGGTAACTGTTAGGAAACAAATGTTCTTTAGTATTAAATGTTAACAACTAAATTCATGTGAATTTAAGGGTGCATTGAGCACTCAAAAGTCAAGACATGAAAGTTAAGGTTTGACAAACGATCTTAACTCTACCCTTTACACATATGGATTACATGAGCACAGTTTCTTAGAATAATCTCCTTTCTCTAGAATTGTAGAAAGTGCAGCGAGGTATTGTATAATAAAATGGCATAATTAATTGTTATTAGGATGATGACAGAGTTATGGTAGCGAATTAAACAGTAGCTTATGCTTGACTTTTGACTGCTTAATTGTTCATAATTAATGTTGCCATAATAAAGTGTAGAAGATTTTGCTGAAGGCCTCACACCCACACAGATACACACCACAGAAAGGATACTTTCATTCTGGAAAAGTGCTCTAAATTTGTTTCAGATCTGAAATATATACAAATGTGGCTTTCAGTCTAGTTATCTCCTGAGCAATGACTTTCCCTTCCATAGAGAATTATCTTTCTTAGTCACCAACTTTGGGCACTGAGGAACAAAATAGCTCAATATTGACATGTTATTTCTCCATATCCCACCACCATTTTTCCTTGTTTTGTCTTAGAAATCAGTGAAGCTGTTTTAGGGTGTGTCTAGACTACAGGGTTTTGTCGACAAAAGTGGACTTTTGTCGACAAAACTATACCTGCGTCTACACTGCCGCTGAGTTCTGTCGACATAACATCAACAGAACTCAGCAGTTTTGTCGACGGCTGTAAACCTCATTCTACAAGGAATAACGCCTTTTGTCGACAGAGTTCTGTCGAGAGAAGGCGTTATTGCATCTACACTGTCCTTTGCGTCTACACTGTCATGTTGCTTTGTCGACATAAGCCCTTTTCTGGAGGATTTCTTATTCCTACTTTCAAGTAGGAATAAGAAATCCTCCGGAAAAGGGCTTATTTTCCGGAGAATCGCGTCTAGACTGGCGCTTTTCTCCGGCTTATCCCCGAGCCAGAAAAAAGCGGCAGCCATGTAAATGCAAATGCCGCGGGGGATATTTAAATCCCCCACGGATTTGCAATTCCGACTCGTCTCATTAGCATCCCTTTTCCAGAAAGGGATGCCAATGTAGACGTAGCCGAGCTGGCAAGTTAACTTCAGGGCAGCTAAAATGAAGTTGTGGTGAGGAAGAGATGGTTATGTGCTAAATGCCGCTCATATTGGTCGCTGTTGGGACTAATCAGCACACAACGCTGTCTTACCTCACTTATAAAGAGAGCTTGTCTCTGCAGACAAGCATCTGATTCTACCTTTTTACTTCCTCTTAAAACAGACATTGAATGGGGAAGGAAGCCCTCTACAGAGCCACGTAATCTGAGAAATCAGATCCAATAAGTTGCTTTGGTGTCCAAGGCAGACACCAAATGGAACTCTGGATACTTTTCTCCCTGGTAACATTTGAAAATTTTAAATCTGTCAATTAAGTGCTTGACATGGGAGAAGGGGTAAGTCAGTTTGCTGGCCGTAAGGGGATAGTTCAGGTTGCTGCCCTGGAGTCCTGAGATAATCCACTCAGTTGCTTGAGTGCCTACTTTGTAGGGATTGGTACTAATGTCAGGCTGCAGGGTGAGAGGAATGATGGTTTAAAAATACCGTGGACTGAAATAGCAGAGAAAGATTGGGGGAGAGAGATCAGAGATTCGTTATTTCTCAGGGAAGAAGGCACAGATTGTCCTCCTTCAGCTGACAGTTCTAGGTAACATCTGGTAATTCAAATAAAGAAGAGAAAATGCAAGTTGTTAAAAATCAAACTACATTTACTTAAACAATACAAATAAAATCTATTTAATGAAATTTACCTACAATTGGTGCTCCAAATCCAGTGCTTTCCCCCTTGATTTCAGTGCAAAATGAGTTTCTTCCTGTCCTAATTTCTCTTACTTCCTGCCTATTAGCAGGAAAATGGCAGCCACCATGGAATAAGCTCAGAGACATCCACAGCCATAGAAAAGTTGAAACTTCAAGAGGTATTTCTTAAACAATGTTACTTTAAACTTTTTTATATATTCTTTTTTTGGTCTATTTATCTACCTATGCAGTGTTTGATAGGAAAGCACTGGAGTTTTCCTTTATTATTATTAACAATATACTTAGCACCCATTTCGCACTTTACATCTGTAAAGCCTTTTACAAACATTAACTAATATTAACTGTAAGAGGTTTTCTCCAAACCTGGTCCTGTCTCCCTTGTATGATTCAGCTAAACTGGTTTTTGCTTTCTCAAATGGACCTTTTTTTTTTTTTTTTTTTTTTCTCCTTCAAGTCTGATCAGTACATAGATTATCTGGGAACGGACTCTAGAAAAATTAGCAGCAAGTCTGATAACCAAACAGAAATATGATGGCATTACACCCACCATAAGCTTTCCACTTGATCTCTTCAATGTAGGATAGATGATGGTTTTAATTCTAACACATGAAGATTTGTGTAGTTTATCTGTAGTCTGTAATAGAACTGATGCCCAGATATTCCCGCTGCATTTATACACAAGCTTGCTATCACTTGATATTGAATTATTGGTGATAGAGCTTTTGACTTTCATACTCTACTGCTCAGGAATGCACATTAACTTTATCTCCAACAGGTTGATTTGTTGTTGGAATCTTGATTTAATGACTTATTTGTTTCCAGTAGCATTTTGCTAAATGAAACCTACACCTATTTTGCTCAGCGCTGTGTCCTGAGAGTTCATATGAGAAGAAATCTTTCATGTTAAAGAAATTACTTTTTTTTTCCCCCCATCATCATTTGTGACATAGGAGTCTTTCTCTAATGAGGTCAGTGAAATTCCATATATCACAGTAATCCATATTTGTGTAACTGTTTTTTAAACTATACTAGCAGGCTGTGCCCCATGCTTGCTGCACTTGCCAACCCCCCTCTCTCTGGTAGCTTTCGCAGCCAGAGAGTGTGAGAGCGTGATGATGTCATTCTGTTGCGCGGAAAGAAAAAGGTTTTTATATATAGAGAGAGAGAGATTAGGCACTGATCCTGCAAGGTACTGAGTGTTCTGTTTGGTGCAGAGTACCCACAACTTCCACTGAAATGCAGTCAGTGGAAGAGCAAGAGTACTTAGCACCTCCCAAGATTGACCTTTAGAGCCTGATCGAAAGCCTACTGAAGTCAATATGCACCTTTCAAAAAACTTTAGTGGACTTAGGATCAGACAATTAGGGAGAGCTACATAAAATTCTACACATGATTGTCGTATTGCCACTTTCATTTATTTTAAGCTACTATGTTGTAATTGTAGTGCAGTAGTTATGTTATCTTAACAGAATCTACTTTACAGTGAAACAGCTGTCTGAAAAGTAAAGCACTAATTCTTTATATGACAAAAAGCTAAAATTCCCATTCCCCAGAACACTTACTGAGCTAATAAAATCTCCTAGGGGGGCTGTGGTATAAACCATGTGTCTCAATTATTCACCTAAAGGGTGCTGTGCGATAAGTTAGTCACAGCACAACCTTGAATTTTGTTACTTTCATCCACCTGGTCAGGTCACACTGATATTTCTGGTTTTCTCTGTCCTCCATTGGTGAGCAATAGTTCAGATGGCATTTTTTATGTGAAATGTTGGTAAAGATTTGACAGCTTTAAGGTATATTCTGCTAATAATATGATCAGCCTTGCAAAACTGTCAAAAACATTATAGTCCAAGCACGAAATCTGCTTGCCTGTCCTCTGCTATGATGATGATGGAGGGTGGGGACGGAGGTCTTACTCACCTGTAAAATTATTTCCCTGGGGTGAATGGGCAAGTAGAATTTTGCAAAGCTGACATGTATAGTCATTGTTTTACACTACATTAATCTTGGTGCATAGTAGTAACTGGAGTATGACACCATAACAGAGATCAAGTTATCCAGTGTAAACAGAGTACACAGTAGGGATGTTAAAATACATTTATGTGTGTAAATGTGTAGCTGCTGAATTTTTTTAGCAGTTACACATTTAAATGCAGGGAGGCAGTAAAAGTCGGCTCCCCGCGTGTACCGGCTCCCACCTTCTCTTCTCTTCCCCCCCCCCCCCCCCCCCCCCCGGCCTCTGATAGACAGCAGCATAGGAGCCAGCTCCCACCTGCCCCCTCCCCCTTGCTACCTCTGATACAGAGACATGGAGGAGGCATGTAACAGTGAGGGTTAACTGAATGTGTTCACAGACACACGTTAACATCCCTGGCACACAGTGGCATTCTGAGGTAGGGATGTTAAATTTCGATTAATTAACTAATCGAATACTTGATGGGATTTCCAGTGACTATTCGATTAGCTGATAAGAACTAGCGTGGTATTCCACCTTTGAAATGTAGGGGCTCTTGTGCATTTCATAGATTGAAACGCCACGTGGAGCCCAGGGTCAGCAGAGGACTCCCCGCTGGCTCCGGGCTCCATGTGGTGTTTCAATCTTTGAAATGCACAAGAGCCCCTGTGGGGACTCTTGTAGATTTAAAAGTTGGAACGCTACCATTGCACCCCTGCCACCTCCCACGGAGCTGGAGCTGGGGGGAATCGGCTTTTAAGCCGGCTCCCCCACGCACCCCCTTCTCCCCCCCCCCCCCCCGCTGCCTCTTTCTGATAGAAGCAGCAAGTGCGGGGGGGTGGGGTGGAGAGCAACTAGTTGATTAGTTGCTTACATCCCTATTCTGAGGTCTCCCTGCTGCTGTGGATGCCAACATGGTTCTCCTTCTGTAGTGCCCTTTGTGATCCTGTCAATCCAGCCTTACTTTTAGTTCTCTGATGCTTTGTTTATACATCATTGGGGGTCCAGGGGGAAACCATAGAGACTAGAGTCAAATTGATGAGATCACAAAGTGAGTGCAGGAAGGAGACAAAGGTATTGAGGTGAGCCTGGCTTATGTGACCATGATGTCACCATAAAATGAGCTAGGATAGAGTCAGATGTGACAAAGAAGGATAATGGCAAATCTATTTATATTACCAAATATGACTTGTGAAGTTTTAGTAACACAGATTTCAGTGAGGAGCTGAGGCATTTTAGACCTGTGTTTTTATTCAAATTTTACAGATTGCATTGTGTCAAAGCTTCTTTCTGTCTGTTAGGGTATGTCTACACTACCCCGCTAGTTCGAACTAGCGGGGTAATATAGGCATACCGCACTTGCAAATGAAGCCCGGGATTTGAATTTCCCAGGCTTCATTTGCATAAACTGGGTGCCGCCATTTTTAAATCCCTGCTCGTTCGAACCCCGTGCCGCGCGGCTACACGGGGCACGAACTAGGTAGTTCGAACTAGGCTTCCTAGTCCGAACTACCTAGTTCGTGCCGCGTGTAGCCGCGTGGCACGGGGTTCGAACGAGCAGGGATTTAAAAATGGCGGCACCCAGTTTATGCAAATGAAGCCCGGGAAATTCAAATCCCGGGCTTCATTTGCAAGTGCAGTATGCCTACATTACCCTCCTAGTTCGAACTAGGAGGGTAGTGTAGACATACCCTTAAGTACTAATCCTGGGGCCTGCTCTTTTTGAGTAGTAACATTGCATCCTATGCAGTGGGATGGTAACTTGGATTGCCTGTTTGGGAAAATTAACTCATGAAGTTGCTTTTGTTCATATGCAGGCTTTGAGAGTCTTATGGTGAGGGTTACTTAGTGTAGATACAGTAATATGATTACTTGCAGCAGATTGGTGGCTAACGCTGTTCTCCTACTGGCAGACTTGTAATGCTTCCTTTGCCACCCGTGACCGACTACGCTCACACCTAGCATGCCATGAAGATAAAGTTCCATGCCAGGTGTGTGGAAAGTACCTGCGGGCAGCGTACATGGCAGATCATTTGAAGAAACACAGTGAAGGACCAAGCAACTTCTGCACTATCTGTAACCGAGGTAATGATGAGCTCTCTCTCTTTCAGGGGGATGGTGCAAGGCAGAGAAAGCGCTACACTCGCTAATGCTGTCTGCAACAGAAAAAGATCATACCATAGCTTTCCTTATTGTTTTCCTCATTGAACAATGAACATCTTGAAATTGATGGAAGTATTGGCCTAGCCTTTGGACATGGCTAAGTGCTTAATATTCCTTCTCTGATGAAATTTAAATTAAATGCAGAGCTTAGCATTTTAGGATGGCTCTATAAACAATTTTTTTGCCAAATTCCCCTCCCACGTCCCTCCAAAATACCCACTTCCTGCTTGCCATGATGCCATTCCCTGTGCACCTTCTCACTGTCACCGGGCTGGACTAATTATCCTGGGGAGGACATGTGAAAAGATTCTTTGGTTTCATTTTACAGAAGTATATGTGATATCCTGGTCCCCTCTTAGCCTCCTGCACCAGAAGTGGAGTTCAGCTGCTCTCTCATTTGAACCCTAGTAATTGGTTTGTGCTGGTTTACATTTATAAAGTTGGCTTGTAAGAAAAAGAGACAAACAAATTTTCATTTATAAAACAAAGCTAAGCTAAGCTTTTTCATTACATATGTACTTCCCACAAATTAGGGAGGAATGCCTGCAGATGTAGAGTAGGGATGTAAAAGGTTAAACAGTTACCTTACCGACATGCTTACCAGATAACCGGTTAACCGGAGGGCCTGGCAGGCAGGACCCCTGGCCATGACAGGCTGGAGTAGCCCCCCCTGCCGCCGGTGGTTAACTGGTTAAACAAATTCTTTAATCAGTTAACTATTATAGGCGGTTTTTACATCCCTAGTAGGTAGCGTACCTTCAGGTCCCATGCTGTGGATAAACAGGAAAAAGCTTCTGGAAGAAGGAAGTTAAAGGGTAATGGAGTCTAAGACTAGACTGACTGATATCATGAGATGCTACTTCAGAACAATGCTGTAGTTTGCAAGAAAGATATGCAGCTGGTGCCAAGTGAACAAAAAGATACTTGTGCATGTCTTCACACTTCTCTTACCAGCAGTGGAATGAAAAATGGTTCACAGGGAAGGCGAAAAGATGCCTACTAGAGGATTTCCTTGGATAATCCACCTGTGTAGGAAGCATCAAAGTTAGGGTGTGTCTACACAGCACCCTAAACTCGAAATAAGATACGCAATTTGCGTATCTTATTTTGATTGGATTTCAAAATAACAGGCACATTTAAAAGACGTGGGGTAGCTATTTTGGGATACCTCCAGAATCCCGAAATAGCCCTGCTGTCTAGACATAGAAGAAGAGGTAGGAAATAAAGAGACTTCAGACTAGGGATGTAAAATCCTGTTTAACCAGTTGAACACATTGTTTAACTGATTAATGGTGGGGGGCTGCTCCAGCCTGGCTGGAGTGGTCCCCCTGCCCACCACTGGGCTTAAGTACACACTCTCCCTCCTCCCCCCACCTTCCCCCCCGCAGGCAGGGGCTGCACTGGCCGGGTTGGAGCAGCCCCTGGGCGCGGCGGGCCTGGGCCCCCCAAAGGGCTAGAGCAGGTGCCTGCAGCAGGCAGGGAGCTCCTCCAGTCCCCACTGGTTAACCTTATCTGGTAAGCCCCACCCATTAAGGGTGAGGCTAACAGGTTAAACATTCACATCCCTACTCCAGACTCACAAGGAAAGGACTGATCCAGGTATTGTCTCAAAAGCACTGTATTTTCTCGTCTCCAGAGACATTTGTCTCCTACTTCACATATCTAGATATACACTGGTTTGTTTGCACAGAACCCTGACCAATACTTGGCTAATCTTTGAAGTGTACCTACTAATAACTGATAACAATTATTGCAGGTAAGGGATGTTTCTGCATGGCATTAACTTGGTGATGGGTGAAGTAAAACCTGTTGGGTTGTTGAATGGGTTGGTTTCATGTGTAGGGAACACCTTTTGGTGTGTTGGAGGCAGCCACTGTCAGTTATGGGACTGCTTTTTTGTTTTGTTGAAGGGAGCTGATATTTATTGAGAGAATATAGTTACCAGGGCTCAACAATTAGGGCAATCTACTTGCCCATGGTGAGTAGATTTTAGCCCAGCATGGCGCTGCAGCGCAATCAGCGCATGCGCAGCGTGCTAAACCACGTGGCTGGCGAGTGGGGCTCGCTGCTGCTTGTCAAGCCCTGGTTGTTACATAGCAGAAAGTTTGGGGCAGTGTGCAGGAGAGGAACAGTTGAGTGGTTAGAATGCATAATGGTGAGTAGTGAGTGACTTCTTAAATCGGCAGTTCCCAACCACCAGTCCGTGGCACTCTACCAGGCCATGCTCCCAGCTGCTAATGAGCCCCGCCTACTGGGGAGCTCTGTTCTCTGTAAGGTGCGCGCCTGTGTGTACACTTAAAAATTCTCCTCCCACAGTGAGTGGCGCTGCAGGCTGCCCAGCATGCCGCTGCTGGAGCTGGCCGCGGTGAGGCTGTCCCTACTGGGGAAGCCTCACCATGGCCCTGGTTCCAGCTCCAGCGGCAGCCATGTGACCCAGCCAGTGGGGCTGCATGGCGGGCGGCTGCTCCATGTCCTTTCAGTTGCGGGGGTGTGTTCGGGACCAGGGAGTGGAGCCTTCACGGCCATGAGCGTCCCAGCCTTTATCGATCCTGAGGAGGATCAGGTTAGAGGCCCCAGGGAGCTGCACTGGGTGTCTGCAATTTCTGCCCCTACTCCAGCAGGGCCCAGCTTCCCCCACACAGTCTCTCCTGCTGGCTCCAGCCTGCACCATGTGTCTGGCCACTTCCCAACGTCCCCGGGGCACCGCAGCCAGCAGCGCCGGTTAGAGTTGTGTGGGGGAAGGCAAGCTCCCTGACTCAAACCAGCGGGTGTCAGGGGGTTAGTACCACTCGGCTGTTGGGTGGGTGCCGCGAGCCCAAGATGCCCATGGGCTGAGTGACCCTGCCCCTGTAGGCCCCAACTGTTAACGGCCTGGGGATGAACTATCGAGGTCCCAGAAACGTGTGCCCGCCCCTGTCACTTGTGCAGTAGACACTGCCAATCCCGTGTGTGTGTCAGGGGCTGGGCTGTTGCCAGGCCTGGCAGGAACAGGGTCTTTTCCCAGCCACGGAAGAGTGCTTTGCTGCGCTGTGGGAGGGCTGCGTGGACACTGGCACGGCAGCCTTAGAGCAGTCATGATTGGGGCAGCAGCGCACAGCTGGGAGACAGTGCAGGGCTAGGTGAGGAGGGTGGGGCAGGCATTGGGGGCTCCAGGGGCGGGGCTAGTGCTGGGGGCTCTGGGGGTGGGGCTAATATTGGGGACTGGTACTGGGGGGAGGCTCTGGGCGGGGGGGGGGGGGCGGGGGTTGGGTGCAGTGGGGCTATCTGGAAACAGGAGGCTGGCACTGTGGGGCTTGGAGGGTGGGAGGCTAGCACGGGGGGTTGGGTGAAGGGGATCCTGGGGTCAGTAGCTGGCACTGGGGGGTAGTGGAGGGGTGGGGGGCTCTAGAGATTAGGGCTGGTACTGGGAGACTCTGGAGGCCGGGGCTTTTGGTGGACTGGTAACATTTTATTTGCATAATGAATGTGCAAATATACAAATAAAATGTTACCAGTCCACCAAAAGTTTGTGAATGGGTTCGCTAGTCCCTGGTATCAAAAAGTTTGGGAACCACTGCCTTAAATTATGAAAGAGCCATTGTCCACTGTGGGAACGCCTTTTGAGTCCTTAAAGTGAATTAAGATTTTGCATGGAAACACCAGTTTACTAGGAAATCCTTAGGACTCTTAAATTCCATTGGTTGGGACATTGAAATGACTATAGGCCTCCTTTAAGGGAGTGCCTGACTACTGAAAAACTTTTCTTTAACTTAGGCTATGTCTACACTGCCCCCGTTTTGCACAAAAAATATGCAAATGAGGCAAAGCGTGGAGTATCGCCACACCTCATTTGCATAATTAATTAGGCTCTGTTTTTGCGCAAGAGGCTTTTGCACAAAAAGGAGCTGTCTACATGGCTCCTTTTTGTGCAAAAAACCCCTCTTGTGCAAGAGCCGTTCTTCCTGAAAAAAAATGCGGAAGAACAGCTCTTGTGCAGGAGTCGTGCAATAGACTTTAGAAATATTTTAGAAATCTCTAAGTACTGAGAAAACAGTTTTCCAAGCAGTTTTCAAAAATCCATCACTGTCAATATCTGTTTAGTGACTGGGACACCTCTCTCTCTGAGGGGCAGCTTTTTTTTTTTTATACTTGTCAGCAGGGGCTCCATTTGATGCAGAGTAGGGTTGAGATGGTTTTGCCATAAAGAGATTTAAAAGTTGCTGTAAGGAAAGTTCTGTAAGTTCATTTTTAACATTGGTTTGTTTAGCTGAACAATTAATACATCACATTTTTTAAAAGTTTATGAAAATTGTTAACCAAAATATTCTTTCTAAAGGCAAATCAAATGTATTTAGTTTAGATAACCAAATTGTCAACTGCTGCTTCCTGTCTAATTGTTATATATTCTTCTCTTACTTTCTTTTAAGATCCTTAGAAATTTTTTATGTACAGGCAGTCCCCAACTTACGCGGATCCGACTTATGTCGGATCCGCACTTACGAACGGGGCTTTCTCGCCCCGGAGGTCGAGGTAGCGGATTGCTACCTGTGAGCTCCGGGGCGAGAGAGCCCCGTTCGTAAGCTGCTCCGGTGCCCCTGGTCTGCTGGAGACTGTCTCCAGCAGACCAGGGGCACTGGGTGGGTTCCCGCGCTTCTGAGGCTTTGCTCTGGCAAAGCCTCAGAGGCGCGGGAACCCTCCGCTGCTGCCGCTTCAGTCCCGGTGCCTGTGGTCTGCTGGGGACTGTCCCCAGCAGACCACAGGCACCGGGACTGAAGCGGCAGCCACGGCGGGGTCCCGCGCCTCTGAGACTTTGCCAGAGCAAAGCCTCAGAGGCGCGGCACCCCGCTGCCGCTGCGGCTCTGCTCCCCGTGTCCCTGGTCTGCTGGGGGGGGGGGGCGCAGCTAGTGTGCCCCCCCCAGCAGACCAGGCTTTTGTTTTGGACCCTGGGGCAGAGCAGCTGGGGTGCTGCCGATTGGTCCTGCAGTGCCGCTCTGGGCACTACTGGACCAGCCCGGCAGCACCCCAGCTGCTCTGCCCCAGGTCCTGATTCAGCCGCTGCTGGTCAGTTTCAGCAGTGGCTGAATCAGGACGCCTGGGGCAGAGCAGCTGGGGTGCTGCTGGGTTGGTCCAGTAGCGCCGAGGAGCGGTGCTACTGGAGCAACCCAGCAGCACCCCAGCTGCTCTGCCCCAGGCGTCCCCAAGTCAGCTGCTGCTGAAACTGACCAGCGCTGACTACAGGAAGCCCCAGGCAGAGTTGCTCTGCCCCAGGCTTCCTGGAATCAGCTGCTGATCAGTTTCAGCAGCAGCTGACTTGGGGACACTTGGGGTTCTTAAGTTGATTCTGTATGTAAGTCAGAACTGGCGGTCAGTTTCAGCAGCGGCTGAATCTGGATGCCAGTTCGGACTTACATACAGATTCAACTTAAGAACAAACCTACAGTCCCTATCTTGTACGTAACCCGGGGACTGCCTGTACTGGTTTAAGTTGGGTTTAGGTTCAAAGGAAGTTAAAGGAGACAAGCATCCAATACCCTTAAACTCCTTTGACAATCTTCGTAGTGTTTTTTATAATAAGATATAGTGATTAGAAAGTGCAACATAAGACAGATACTTTCTGATAAGTACATGTCCAGTTTTCATGCCACAGGCATCCAATGAGTGGACTAAAGCCACAGGTTCTACTCCTTCTATGTAAGGTGTGGTGTTCAGACTGAGAATTTGTTGTAATTGTTTTGATAGAAGGATGAATTCTTGCCATTCTCCCTGCTGGACTTGAAGTAACTTCTGAAGACCAGGGGCTGGAGACATTTGCCAGCTGCTCTAGATATGCCCAATTTAGACACTATGAACAGGGTTCATCCTGCAGTTCTTCTTGGGAAGAATTCATTACAGTCAGAGGAGATAGGAAGGAAGTAGCCTGTTCCTGTGTATGTTTGAAAGGCTTACAATGGTAAGAAGCAGCAAGATTTGCTCCCTGGGGCTGTGAAATGTGTATGTGGATAAGGCAGTAGAGGAGATGGGGATTTTTTTGTTGTTAAGATGCTTAAAGTCAATACCTGAAGTAAGTGACATTGTCTTGACTATTAAGGCCTTGTTTATGTTAAAATAGGAGTACAACCCTCCTACTTTGGATGCATTTATATCCGTGTATGAAGGTGTTTTATACCAGAATAGCTGTCCCTGTATGCGAAGGGGAATAAGCTATACCCGTGTAAGGGTACGTCTAGACTACATGGCTCCGTCGACGGAGCCATGTAGATTAGTTTACTAGACATAGGAAAATGAAGCAGCGATTTAAATAATCGCTGCTTCATTTACATCAAAATGGCCGCTGCGCTGTGCCGATCAGCTGTTTGGCAGCACAGCGTGGCAGTCTGGACGCTCCACAGTTGACAAGGGAAGCCCTTGTTGACCGCCCTGTTATGTCTTGTGGAATGAGGTTTACCGGGGCGGTTGACAAGGGCTTCCCTTGTCGACCGCGGGGCGTCCAGACTACCGCGCTGTGCTGCCAAACAGCTGATTGGCACAGCGTGGCAGCCATTTTTATGTAAATGAAGCGGCGATTATTTAAATCGCCGCTTCATTTTCCTATGTCTAGCAAACTAATCTACATGGCTCCGTTGATGGAGCCATGTAGTCTAGACATACCCAAAGGTACCTTTTATATCAACATAACTGCGTCTACACAAGGGTTTGTATTGGTTAAAAAAACAAACAAAGAAAACCTCCTCAAATCAGCATAGTTATACCAGTACAACTTTCAAGTATAGACCAGGCCTATGTTAGTGGCCAAAATGTAAATCTCACTCTCTTTTCTGTACACTTAGGGGCCTTTTAAACAAACAAAAAAAGAAACATTTTCAGCTCATATGACTGTACCAGTGGACCTTGTACCCCAATGTGATGCCTACAGGAGAGGTTTCTAATATGTACCACAATGATTTCAATTATTGATAAGTACCACAATAAGTCTTTATTGATAAGGTTGAAAGATTCCTCAAATATCTGGCCTCTTTATCATCCAATTATTGGCCTAATGATCCTCATAATAATTGCCACAACTTCTAAAAGCTGAATGAAAGAGTGCTTACAAAAATACTTGAGATGAATTATCACATTAGAGGGAGGGGCGAAGCAGGTGAACCTCAAAACATAAGCCCTTCTTTAAACAGTAGGAATGTGGTGAGGAATTGTTGGTGAGGCTCTAAATAACAATTACATTTTGTGATTTCTCTTAGTATGTTCTCTTACAATATACTTGGCATAAGCAAGAAGTTTCAGGATTTCGCTTTTGCAAATCTGAAGGATTCTAGAGTCTCTTATTCATTGCAGTAACTTTTTCTACACACACTTGTGCACAAGTTTTGTTCTCCCCACAGAACCAGTAAATCCTCTGTGGAAAGTTTTGTTTCACATTTGAGCCTTAGTTTCTGGCTACCCAAAACATGCTGAAGCAGAACACTTATGTTAGTTCTAACTAAGTTAGTATGAGTCTCTTAAAGGGACACTAGGGGAGAGAGAGAAGGATAAAAGGAACAGGGAAGGCAGATGTGTGTCTTTGCTGATGGCAGGATCTCATCTCCTTTTATCTTGTTTAGGTTTCTCCTCTGCCTCCTACTTAAAGGTCCATGTTAAAACCCACCACGGTGTTCCCCTTCCCCAGGTCTCCAGGCACCAGGAGCACATCCCGAATGGGGGAGCAGCGTTCCACTGCGTCAGGACCTATGGCATCAAAGGCAAGCAATTCCCTGCTCTGCACTGTGCTTCTTTGCACAGGACTTTGTGTTGTGTGGGGCAGGGCTGGGAACTGGGAACTTTCCAGTATGGGAAAGGGAGGAGAGAAAGATCGGGGAAGTCCTAAGGAGAAACTTAGGAAAATGGAGAGGTTTCATAGAGCTCATTTCTATAGTTTATGCAAGGATATCTCTGGGTACCTTATTGGGGGAAATAGTAGAAATACTTTAACTTTTGGCAGCTTCCTTCACTTTATAGGTGGAAAAGACTTGTTAGGCCAGTGGTGGGCAACCTGCAACCCATTGGGATTCTACATGTGGCCAATGAGACATTTTGTTTACTAGTATCAGAGGGGTAGTCGTGTTCGTCTGAATCTGCGTAAACAACAAAAAGTCCTGTGGCACCTCATAGACTAACAGATGTATTGGAGCATAAGCTTTCGTGGGCAAAGACCCACTTCGTCAGATGCATCATCTGACGAAGTGGGTCTTTGCCCACGAAAGCTTATGCTCCAATACATCTGTTAGTCTATGAGGTGCCACAGGGACTGATCATTGTTTATTTTGTTTACTGTTGCCCATGCACAGGGTTGCCAGATTCTGCAGGTTTTTGTCCACATAGTTTTTTCCTACTGGTATTACAAGAGTGACACACACTCAAAGCAAGGGCATGTGAAGTGAGGTGCATGTTGATTGCACATAACATTGACTGTGAGAGCTATGTGCTTCCTCTGCATCCAATTGAAGTGCTCCTACGGTTCAATTAGCACACCCCTCAAATTCTAGGTACACAAGTGCAGTTAGCAAAACTACCCTATTCTGGGAGATTGTCATAACCAAGACAGTCTTGCAGCCCACCGAGATGGAAGGCCATTCATGCGGCTCGCTCACTAGCCTAGGTTCCCCCTCACTGTGTTAGGCCATCTAGCTACTCTTCCTGTGAGTAGACTGTGCTTGAATCTTACCTGAGGGGTTGTGAGTTGGGAAGGATAAGCTTATAACTCAGTCTAGATCCTTGTGCTGCCAAGATTCCCAGTTGCTCTTGAGATGCTCCAAGACTAATTAAAACCTCTGAATAGCCTGATTTCTGTGGAGGGAAAGTCTGGTAGATGCTTGTATAATAGGAGTAATGACAGTCCATTTGTTTCAGTTCGGACAGGTGAGGAGAGATACTTTTAGTTAAACTTTGTTTTGCCTCTCTTACATTGTGGTAGAGAAGGATAAAGATCTAGACTGCTTCTTTTTAGATGTCACTAATATTTAGTTTTGCCTTAAAGTAAGTTATTTTTCAGAGTGGTTAAAATTATTTAATTTGTAACTAGCCTCTTGTAAAATTAGATACTAATATGTGTACAGTAACTTACTTTTTGCCCCTCAGTTTTGAACCATCTGTATCTTTGGTTGAAGCTGGAACAGCAGAAAACCTCTCTCTGATATCGGAAACCATGGGTGTCCCAAAAAAATGGGGTTACTTTTGCCCTGGAGATCAGAACAGAGCTGAGTTAAGCATATCTTGTGCTGATGGGATGTCACAGTTGTATAGCTTTCTTTCCATGGAAGTCCTCACAGAGTTGCTACACAAGCTCCTTGGTTGTGTGTTGATTTTAAAAGTTTTTCTCCATAGGCCAGTGGGATATTGATTTTGTGCATGTCCTGTTTTGATTGCTAATGCTGATTCCACAAGTCTCAGAGGGGTAGCTATGTTAGTCTGTATCTGTTTAAAAAAAAAAAAGAGGAATCCTGTAGCACCTTAAAGACTAAGGGTATGTCTACACTACAGCACTAATTCGAACTAAGCTAATTTGAATTAGTGCATCTAGACCTAAAAACTAGTTCGAATTAGCATTTTGCTAATTCGAACTAGCATGTCCACATTGAGTGGACCCTGAAGCGGGGTTAAGGCTGGCTGGAAGCAGTGCCGGCAGGGCATCAGATTAGGACTTAGAGTGTGGAGCTGCTGTCTCAGGCTAGCCGAGGGCTGTGCTTAAAGGGACCTGACCCCCACCCCGGACAGAGAGTTCTCAGGGGTTCCCTGCTTGCAAAGCAGTCCTGGCTTGGAGTGCCCTGAGTGCCCACACTGGGCACATCACAGCACTCGGCCATCAGACCGGCTGCACTTGCCGCAGGCTGCCATCCGGAGGGGGGGTCAATCAAGGGGCTTCAGGAGAGCTTCCACCCCGAGAAGCCCACAGAGCCACCCCAGTCCTCCCCATCGGGGGCTTGTACCCCATTCCTCCCTCACCTCCTTTCACTTACCCCTCCCTAGCCCCCCTTCCTGATGTACAAAATAAAGGACACGTGTGTTCAAAAATAGAAACTCTCTTTATTGAACAAAACTCGGGGAAACTGGGAAAAAGAGGTGGGAGAGGGGAAGAGAGAGGGTGGGAGAGGGGAGGGCAGCTAAAATGATCAGGGGTTTGGAACAGGTCCCATATGAAGAGAGGCTAAAGAGACTGGGACTTCTCAGCTTAGAAAAGAGGAGACTGAGGGGGGATATGATAGAGGTCTATAAAAGCACGAGTGGTGTGGAGAGGGTGCATAAAGAAAAGTTCTTCATTAGTTCCCATAATAGAAGGACTAGAGGACACCAAAGGAAAGGAATGGGTAGCAGGCTTCAAACTAGTAACAGAAAGTTGTTCTTCACAAAGCAAAGAGTCAACCTGTGGAACTCCTTGCTGCAGGAGGCTGTGAAGGCTAGAACTAGAACAGAGTTTAAAGAGAAGTTAGATAAATTCATGGAGGTTGGGTCCATGGAGTGCTATTAGCCAGGGGGTAGAAATGGTGTCCCTGGCCTCTGTTTGTGGAAGGCTGGAGATGGATGGCACGAGACAAATGGCTTGGTCATTGTCTTCGGTCCATCCCCTCCAGGGTCCCTAGTGTTGGCCACTGTCAGCAGACAGGCTACTGGGCTAGATGGACCTTTGGTCTGACCCAGTACGGACATTCTAAGCTCAGGGCTCAGGGTCGGGGTATCACTGGACCACCTTGATTTTCATGCACACCTGCTCCCGGGTGGCCAGGCTGGCAGCTATCCTGCCCTAGACGGCCACTTTCCTGTGCCTAGTGCGGAGGTCGTGGATGAGGTCCACGATCTCCGCACTAGACCAGGCAGGCGCCCGCCTCTTGCGGACCCGGGCAGGCTCCTGGGAGCCGCCAGCCTGGTCCCAGGAAGAGCCGGAGGGCTCGGTGGCAGCGGGTGGCTGGCTTGAGCCGTGCCAGGTGCAGGGTCTGCTGGCTGGGTGCTGGCAGGCTTGCACCTGGCACGGGCACCGTAGCCAGCCCGTGCCCCTTTAAGGGCTCCGGGGCCGGGAGGGGGGCAGACGAGTTTCCCTGGCTTGGCCCAGAGTGGCCACCAGGGCAAGCTGGGGAGGGCTAGCCTCCCACTAGTTCGAATTAAGTGGCTACACAGCCCTTAATTCGAACTACTTAATTCGAACTAGGCTTAGTCCTCGTACAATGAGGTTTACCTAGTTCGAATTAAGCGCTCCGCTAGTTGGAATTAAGTTCGAACTAACGGTTTGTATGTGTAGTGCCTAGCAAAGTTAATTCGAACTAACTTTGTAGTGTAGACATACCCTAACAGATTTATTTGGACATAAGCTTTCATGGGTCAAAAACACTTTCTCAGATGCATGTGACAAGTGTTTTTGACCCACGGAAGTTTATGCCCAAATAAATCTGTTAGCCTTTAAGGTGCCACAGGATTCCTCATTGGTTTTTGCTGATTCCACAGAAAGTCTGCTTTTATGAAATATGACAAGTAATCCTTTGGCATTTCAGGGTTAGGAGTAGAATAAAGTTTGTATTTTGAGACTTGTTTAGGGAGTACATCTGGGGTTTCCATGCTCATACAGATGCTATAAGAGGATCATAGAAGAGCTTTCTTGGTACGGTACAGGTTGCACCTCTATAAACAGGAACTCTGGTCCAGCAACATCCGTGGTCCTTCTGGACCATGGCTGTTCCAGGATCAGAGAGTCCCAGCATGCTGCGGGGTGGGGGGGCAGGAGCACAGCGCTGGGGGCGGGGGGGCATGACATGTGGCCCAGCTGGGCTGTGGAGAGGAGGGGAGCAGGCACATGGCTCAGCTGGGCTGTGGGGGGAGGGGGTGGTGGCTCCTCAGCTAGGCTTTGGGGGGGGGGGGGGGGGCTAAGCCGGGGGGGCCAGAAATGACCTCCCATTGTCTGGCAAAATTCCTTATCTGGGACCAGTTAGGTCCCAAGGGTGCCAGATCAGGGAGATCCAACCTGTACCAGAATAGGATGGGGAACACCCCAAACATACTGGTGACACGGCCAGGGCATGTGTTGAAGTAACTGAGAATAATGCATTTTATGTTGAGACTATATAATACTGCATCTCCAGGAGCAGAGTGAGCCCTCCTCCCATGCTGGGATATTGGTGATAGGGCAAGAGATGAAGAAACCTGGAAATATTCTAATGGTTGTGCACTGTTAAACCGTTCTTGGATTCCACCCAGAAGTGCCTGCTTCATTTCAATGCTGGGTGAAGGGACTCCAGCATCTAAACACGCATGACAATATCTCTAGTAGAACCTCAGAGTTCTGAACACCTCGGGAATGGAGGATGTTCGTAACTCTGAACAACTTTTGTTCTTTCAAAAGTTTGACTGATCATTGACTTAATATAGCTTTGAAACTTCTGCATAGTAAAAGAAAAATGCTGCTTTTTAACCATCTTAATTTAAATTAAAGAAGTGCAGACACAGCTTCCCTATCTTGTCAAATCTTTTTGTAAGCTTTCCCTTTATTTTTCTTTTAGTGGTTTACATTTAATACCAGGCCTGCACACAGGGTGTGTGTGAACGGACCCCCCCCCCCCCCCCGTGGTCCCCCAAGAAAGTGTGAGGGGATTCTGTGGCTCAAGCTCAGCCCCCATCCTTCCCCCACAGTGGGGAGCCTGCACTGGTGCTCCAGCTCCGCACCCCCCCCCCCCCCCCCCCCCCCGAGGTTGGAGTGCCAGCACTGGCTTCCTGCTGGGGTTGGAGAGCCTTGAACCTTGCTGTGCAATCCAGCTCCTGGGAAAGAAACGCTCCCCCTCCCCCGGCTGGAGGAACAGCAGCATGCAGATGCACTGCCTGGAGGCTTTACCCCGCTACTCCCAGTAGCCAGAATCTGGCCAATGGGAGCAGTGTGAGGCCGTGCCTGGGACCAGCGTGGGGCATGAAGGCAAGTAAGTGCCCCTCATGCCCAGACCACTGCAGCCCCAGCCTGCTCCTGCACCCTCCCTCCTGGCCACACACTGCATCTTCCCTTGCTCTTCCTCCCTCTCCCTGGCAAGACACCCTACTCCCAGCCTGCTCCTGCACCCCACTGCCCATCCACACCTTGCATCCTCACCCCCTCCTGCACCCCACCTCCCGCCCAGATCCTTCACCCCCATCCCTCTTGTAGGCAGCCCTATCCCGCACACTGAACCCCCTCCCTATTTTGTCCCAAACTTAGAGCCTAGGGGGTCCACAAAATCCACTAACCCTGGAACCCCAGAAGAGTAAATCTGGGGTTGGTCCTGCTTTGGGCAGGGGGTTGGACTCAATGACCTCCTGAGGTCTCTTCCAGCCCTAGGATTCTGTGAGAAGCCCTGAACCTCAGTCCTCCTTGTCCCTCCCCTGGTGGGGCTGGAGCGCCAGAGGAGTAAATTAATTTTGGTAAACTAACATGAGAAAGTTAAAGTGCTTAGTTTGTTTAATAATTTCAATTAATATTTCCTTTCTTGCTGGTTAAATTAAACTGTTCTCCCTAGCTGCAGCACTAGCAAAATGGCTTGGTCCGTGGAAAGGTTTGCAATGAGCCAGATGGGCCACAGGCCAAAAAGTTTGAGAACTATTGTGTTAGGGGGATGGGAGAGTGCTGTGCTTTGTCGTGGGGGGGATAGGCTGGTGGCAGCACGGAAGGTCCGGGGGAATGGCACCCCCCACCTGCGAGGAGAGGCCCAGGCCCAGCCCCGCTGGCCAGAAGGCCCGCGCACACTCACCTGGCACTGGCCTCACTGAGTATCAGCAGGCAGAAGCAGCTGAGGGAGTGGGAGGCTGTGGCGGCCACGCTGCCTGCCATGATTCCAGAAGGTAATTTCTATAAAACCTTTATTACTGTATACTAAAAATGTATGTTACAACAAAAACATTTTACCAATCACTGTTTCCATTCAAATTTTTCATTAACCTCTCTTATACACACTCATTGCATGACTATTTTGAGCTCCTTTATATTTAAAAAAAAAAAATGCAGTCCACATTTACCAAAAAAGCACCCCCCCCCCCCCCCCCCCCACCGAAATTCCTGTATACGGGCCTTGTACTTGCTCTTTTTTTTCTTGTCTGCTATCGCTGCCTGACACTATACTTCCAGTTCCAAATCAGGTGTGTGGTTGACCTGTCAGTTCATAACTCTTGTGTTCATAACTGTGAGGTTCTACTGTACATTTACATCTCAAATGGGGCATCATAAGGACACTACATTAAATTAAGAGGATGTTATAGATTTGTAATGATAGTGGAGGTATCCATAATACAAACTTGGGTTACTGGGAGATGGAGCATATCCAGGCTATGTGGAAGAGGGACACAGTGCTTCATTACATTGAGGAGTATATCTACAGGTTGGCCCCCCCGGTCCAGCACCCTTGAGACCTGAGAGGTTCACTGGATTCCCCTGCCACCGCTGGGCCCCACTTCCACCAAAGGTTCCCTTGCCCGGGCCATCTGGCCACCCCAGCCCTGCTGCTACTGGGGATTCCCCAGATGCCTTGGCCAGGGTTCCTGGGCCCCGGTTTCCCAGGTTTCCCTGGTCTGGGGCTGCCCGGTTGCCCCATGTCTCACTGCCGGGGCCAGTCCTACTCCCATTGGGGGTTCCCCAGGGTTCCCTAGCCCAGGAGCGCCTGCCCCGCTACCGCTGGGGGTTCCCTGGCTGGGGCAGGGCCTCCCTGTTCATCACCTGGCCCCACTGATTCCAGAGGTTCCCCAGCAGGGGTGGGGCTTCCCACCCCCCATGTCCCACTGATGCCAGGGATTCCCTAGCCTGGCCGGTGCTCCACTGCCTGGCCCAGCTGTTTCGGCATTCTCACAGCTGGCTCCCGCTCCTGGCCTCCCAAGCTCCTTGGTCCAGCAACATCCGTGGCCCTGCTTGACCTGAGTGTCCCGGATTTGGGAGGCTCATCCTGTATTAGGTCTGTAGCATTCTGTCATCTTAGGTCAGGCATGTCAAACCTGAAGCCTACTGAGGGCCACACAAGCGAAAACTGATAGCTTTCAGGGCCACCAAAGAAACTGTACTTCTATCGGAAATTCATAATAATTTATTATAGATTGTTTTAGGTATATTTTATAATTTTTCAGGTCTTGTTTTACTATAATACAATAATTTGATGTGTAAAATTGTTATTTTATTTTATATGGGCAAATAATTTTTAATTTAAATATAAATTTAAGGGACTTTTCAATGTTGTATATGATACATAACTTGTTTTGTTGAAATAAAAACAAGTATAGACCGTGGTTAATCAACTAGAACAGGCTTCTGTGAAAATTTCAGATACTTTTTAAGTTTCAGATTTTGCATAAATATATAATATTCATGCAACTGCAAAAAATTGACATTTATTGATATAAAATTAATATACATTTTGTGATTTTTATTTAGGAATACATACATAAAAAAACAAAATGTTAACAAAATATTTCCCTCCTCTCCCCCAGAGCCAGGCACTCCCATACCCCCTTTCTAACCCAATGCCCTCCTCCGTTCCCCCAGAGCCCCCCGTTCTAACCCAATGCCTCATCCTTCCCCCAGAGCCAGGCACCCCCAACCTAATGCCTCCCCCCTCCCCCAGAGCCAGGCACCCCCCAGGCCCCCTTAACCTAATGCCTGGGTCCCGGAGCTGCTGCCACACATTTCTTTCTCCGGGGCTGGGGCGATGTGAGCACAGCGGCCAGCTGTGAGCAGGCGCTTGATGCCTGCGCAGAGCAGCCGGCCGGCCATGAGCACGTGCTGGGTGCCGTGCACAGAGCGGCCCGGCCGGCCGTGAGCAATCACTGTGGTGCCGTGTGCAGAGCGGCCAGTCGGCTGGCTGTGATCTGCACTCGGCCACAGCGGGCTGCACTTTATTCTTTTTTTAAAATGTGGTGGTGGGCCACAAAAAATTTTGATCGGGCCGCATGCGGCCCGCCTAGGGTTTGTTTGACATGCCTGTCTTAGGTAATAGTGAATCCGCTGGTGACTAAACCTTTACTTAAAAGCATTTTATAATAGCACTCTTGGGAGGGAAGGTTCTGAAAACTTGTCATCTTATCTTTCCATAGAAGGCCAGAAATGCTCACATTCGGACCCGATTGAGAGTTCTGATTCCTATGGAGACCTCTCTGATGCCAGTGACCTCAAGACTCCTGAGAAACAGAGTGCCAATGGGTCCTTCTCCTGCGACATGGCAGTCACCAAAAACAAAATGGAGCCGGAGGGAGAGAAGAAGTACCCTTGCCCCGAATGTGGCAGCTTTTTCAGATCCAAGTCTTACCTGAACAAACATATACAGAAAATTCACATCAGAGCCCTTGGGGGCCCATTGGGGGACCTGGGTCCTGCTCTAGGGTCCCCCTTTTCACCCCAACAGAACATGTCTCTTCTGGAGTCATTTGGGTTTCAGATCGTCCAGTCAGCATTTGCATCATCCCTGGTGGATCCAGAGGTAGACCAGCAACCAATGGGGCCAGAGGGGAAATGAGACCAGTTTAACCTTGACAAATCAAAGCAGCCGTCTGGTTATACCTATAAGACGCTGTGAATGAGAGAAGAAATAATGAAATTTGCTTCTATAGTTGAGAAATTTGTATTCATTTTAGCTCCCTTCCCTGTCTATCCTCCTTAAACCTTCTTTAGGGAAAAGAAGGCTTCTTGCCTGATGACCTGCAGAAAATCTGCATGACCTTGAATGAAATGTGACCTAAAATATCACATGGAGTGTCAGAGCTCCAGTGTGGTCTTTTAAAATAAATAAGCCACCGGTGGTGGTCAGAATTGTAAACTGCTCTAGTGACCCAAATGTTTAGGGAACTAGGTTTTACCCTTTGTCCTCTCTTTGCCACCCCCCCCCCCCCCAACCCACAGTGAGTTTTTTACATACATACATACACACATATTACTGACTGCACATAACATAAACAAAAGTCCTGTGGTGCCTAGCAGGTAATGGTGCAGATGTCTTTTGCCTTTTTAAAAATCTATTTTTAAAAGAATTTGGACCCCTTCTGCCATTTGTGAGGCAGAGGGTACGTCTAGACTACACGCTTCTTTCTAAAGAAACTTTTTTGAAATAATCTTTTGAAAAAGCTTCTTTCAAAAGAGATCGTCTAGACAGCCACAACTTTTTCGAAAAAGCGATCCGCTTTTTCGAAAGAGAGCACCCAGGCAATCTGGATGCTCTCTTTCGAAAAAGCACAGTTTGCATTCAAGAACACCTTTTTTTGAAAGAGCTCTTTAGAAAAAACGACGAGGAGTCCTGTGGCACCTTATAGACTAACTGAAGTGTAGGAGCATAAGCTTTCGTGGGCAAAGACCCACTTCGTCAGAGGCGTTCTTCCTCGTAAAATGAGGTTTACTGCTGTCGAAAAAGCTGCTGCGTTCTTTCGATTTAATTTTGAAAGAACGTGGCAGCAGTCTAGACACAAGTGATGTTATTTTGAAAAAAGGCCACTTTTTTTTTCAAAAAAACCCTGTAGCCTAGACGTAGCCTGAGTGCTACAGCAGGAATTAACCTGCTGAAGAAAATAATCATTCAAAACCGTCTGTTTTTATTAATTTTAACCATTAAACTTGCTGTCAAATTTTTAATTCTCTATTATTATTATTATTTTATTATTATTTTAGGACATATTGTAGGGAATTGCTACTGAAAAGCCAGACTAATGCGATACACAGAGCGGTCTTAAAGCAGCAGTCATGTTAGGGTTAGTATTAATTTTTTTTAGATGTATCATAATTAATACCTTGGCTAGTTTGTTTTAAGTCTATTGAAGAAATAGTTTTATTTAAAAAAAAAAAGAAAAAAAAAAAGAAAATACCGGTGTGGTCTGCTTGGATGGTGCTCATTTGTTTTGTGGGTACTTAGAAGATGAACATGGTCAACAATCAAGTAAACTATCTGTACCACTGACTTGTTTAGTGTGAATAAACCCAGGGCTCGCAGAGTGATTTTTTTGAATTAATCAGATTGGACTGTATTAAATAAGTTAGTGTGTTACTTTACATCCCGTTGTTTTGTCTGGTTTTTGAGCAATTTTAGCCACGTATCTGAAAGGTGTGCAGTTGAGATCCAGGAAATGGGACACCAGTCCTCTGTGGTGTATTCTCAATGACCTGGACCTCTTGGTTACAACATAGCACTCGTGATTCCCCTTTAAACAGCTTTGCACAAGGCATCCTATTTTCTTTTTCATCTGAGGCTTGCTCTGATTTGGGTCCCTCCCTTTGCAGGTAGAAACATTTCTTCTCAAGAAAAAGCTGATACAAAATGTTATGGAGTTGAGGTCTACAGTATTAAGGCTGTGTTATAGATTAACACAAATGCCCATGCAGAGAGGATGACTATCCCTTTGTAGCCTTCCCACATTTAACTTTAATAAATCAGCCTGACACTTGGTTTTTGGTACATCAAGAATTCATTAAATTCAACACAGCATTAAGAGTCAGGAATCTCTTGAGTTAATCCTGTTCTGACACTGATGCTCAATAACTTACAGTACAAGTTACTGAGCCGTTGCCTTAACTCATGATCTGCAAAATAAAGATTCCTGACATTACAACAGTAGTGTGAGGATTAACATAACAAAGGTTTATATCTTGTTTTGGAAATTCAAGGTGCTTCTGTACATGCTGAGAGTATCACTAGCTCTGCCAAACTAAGTAGCCTGAGACCCACATCAAACTTGCATACAGTGGAGAAGATAGCTGCCTCCATCTTTAATACAGCACTGGGCTGCATCAAAATGGAGTATTGCATGCTGAGACTGCACTCTCTGAGTCACACCTTTGTGTTGAAGCCAAGAACAACTGTGAATTGCTTCATAAAATTATCTGTACTGTTTTCTCCAAATCTAAACTTTTGTATTATAGTGTAGCTGAAATAAGATGTTTTCATACTATTTTGCATTTGTGCCAGTCATAATGCTTCAAGATGGGGGTGGGTTTCTTCCAGCCTCTAAAAAGACCCCAAAATCATGACTTCACGTATGCAGGAAGCGGCTTTTTTCTTCTTTTTTTTTGGGGGGGGTCACATGAACAGTATTGAGTATTCTGAACCAAAAGACAGATACTCTATGGCCCACATTGGGTGGGGCTTACATTGTACAAACAGAGGTGGGCTGGTGTCACACACTGTTGATATGAGATTAACAAGTTGCTGCTAATTTTTTTTTGGGGGGGGGAGTATTCTCCATAAAACCCAAACAAACCAAATAGATCAGTATCTTAATTTAAAAAAAAAAAAGTTTTAAAACCACAAGTGGCTCAGACTGAAGCTACGTCTACACTACAGGCTTCTTGCACAAGAAGCCTTTTGCACAAGAGTTTTTGCGCAAAAACTTCTTGCACAAGAGCGCGTCCACACCTCAAAGCACATCGCTTTTGTGATGCACTTTTGCGCAAGAAAACGTCCACACTGCATGGACGCTCTTGCGCAAGAAAGCTCTGATGCCCATTCATAGAATGGCCATCAGAGCACTTGCGCAAAAAGGCATGTGTGGATGCTCCGCAGGCGTTTCTTGAAAAAGCAGAAAAAGCACAACAGCTGTTGCACAAAAAGGAGTTATGCCTTGTAGAAGGAGGTTTACCTACACTGCAAAAAGCCCTCTGTTCTGCCGTTTTACTGTCGATCTCCTTGCACAAAAACGCGCTTGAGGTGTGGACGCTCTGCGGGTTTTTGTGCAAAAACCTTGTAGTGTAGACGTAGCCTGAGAGTTTTCTGTTATTGATGGAATAGTTATTGATGTTGAGAGTTTACCTTATTTCACATTTGCTGACCAGTAGAGAAACAAGATTTTGGCAAGGTAACCAACATTTTAAAATCTTCCTAATCCAGGCTTTTACCAAACAACTCTTGTGAGCTGCCAAGGATTTCACCAGGAGTATGTTGAGATATAGCAGGCTTTCCAGTCAGCAGAAGGGTAACTGGAATGGGTTCCCTAGGGAAGTAGTGGAGTCTCCATCCCTAGAGGTGTTTAAGTCTCGGCTTGACAAAGCCCTGGCTGGGTTGATTTAGTTGGGTTGGTCCTGCCTAGAGCAGGGGGCTGGACTTGATGACCTTCTGAGGTCTCTTCCAGCTCTATGGTTCGATGATTCTATGATAAGCCAGGACCAGGGTTTGGCAAATCTAGCATCCTCACTCTTATTATCCATGTTGGAGGACTTGGGAGGGAGTAGGCAGCCAAATGTTGACGACGGATGTGAACTGGTTAGTATATTGGTAAGAGATTGTTGCCCATTTGCCACTAGGTGTGAGCTGGAGGATGTCAACTCACAGGAGCAGGGCCCAACAGGGTTGTGGATTCGCTTCAAGACAGAGTTGATTAGGGATAGTTGCTTTTATTAATCTCACTACGTCACTGCTATTACAGACTTAATACTGCCAGATGGTTACACAGCTACTGCAAAGTGATACTACAATCAGCATAGGCAGTGCAATGCATAAGAGTAACAGGCACTTGGAAATGCTTACGCCCCTTCAGTCTGCGGGGAGTCCTGGTCCTGTCACCTCGCACCAGGCCGCAGTGTACGTGGCTCCAGCTGGGGTACCCAGGGCACACTTCGAGGTCTAGATCCCTTCGAGGTCTCAATGGGCCTGGGACTCCCTACACTAGCTATACTGCAGGGCTACGTCTAAACTGGCATGATTTTCTGCAAATGCTTTTAATGGAAAAGTTTTCTGTTAAAAGCATTTGTGCAAAAGAGCGTCTAGATTGGCACGGACGCTTTTGCGCAAAAGCACTTTTTGTGGAAAAGCGTCCGTGGCCAATCTAGACGCGGTTTTGCGCAAGAAAGCCCTGATCGCCATTTTCGCCATCGGGGCTTTTTTGTGCAAAACAATACCGCATTGTCTACACTGGCCCTCTTGCGCAAAAGCACTTGCACAAGAGGGCTTTTGCCCGAACAGAAGCAGCATAGCATTTCCGCAAGAACACTGACAATCTTACATGAGATCGTCAGTGTTCTTGTGGAAATTCAAGTGGCCAGTGTAGACAGCTGGCAAGTTTTTCCGCATTGCGGAAAAACGTGCCAGTCTAGGCGCAGCCCAGTTGTGTACTGGGTGGGCGTGTACCTGGCTTAACGCCATTCTTACTGCTCTTCTGAGCAGAGACCAAGGTCAAACTTCTTTACCACTTAGTATAACCTGGGACCCTGCAAGCCCAAACAGCAGCTGTGGGTTTTCTCAGCTTTACCCCATGCCTGGAGCTAGGAAACTACTAAGCTGGGTACAGAAGGGATGGAAACTTCCATCCCAGGCCTGCTAAGCTGCAGGACCCACATAAGACTTTTATGTTACTGTGGTGGCGCATCGGGGTTTCCCCAATGCCTGCACCCCTGTAATGGCATGAACAGACTCCACCAGCCAGTAGAATAGAGGAAGTTTATTGCTTCTCCAGGATACAGCACAGCAAAGATGTAATCCAGTTACAGGGCAGACTGGGCCCCTAAATCCCAGCCCGTTGCTTAGGCTGCCTGTTCCATGATTCCAGACAGAAACTAACCAACGTCCCTTCCAGCTCTGCCCCCCAGCCAGGAGCTGCCCTTCCCTCCTTCCTTTGTTTCTCTCCCTGGGAGGCAACTGGTCCGACAGGTTGGGAGCCCCTTGCATAATGACTCATCCCCTGTCCTGCTGTGCTACAAACAGCCGCCAGCGAAAGTCACCCACAACCCACCGCCCAGCATAGCAGCCAGCAAGATACCCACACTACATCACACCTGTCGTCCGTCCCCCCCCCCTCAAGAGTGAACTGAGCGGGGCCACTCTGCCGGTGGCCTGGGGAGGTTTGGGCCCCTCGCTATGGGACAGCGCGTCGGCGATGATGTTGGCGCTCCCCTTGACGTGGATCACTTCCATGTCGTAGTCCTGCAGGAGCAGGCTCCACCGCAGCAGCTTGGCGTTGGTCCCCTTCATCTGGTGCAGCCAGGACAGGGGGCAGTGGTCGGTGTCACCGTGAAACGCCGGCCAAACAGGTACGGCTGCAGCTTTTGCAGGGCCCACACCATGGCCAGGCATTCCCTCTCTACGGTCGCGTAGCTCCGCTCCCGGGGCAGCAGCTTCCTGCTCAGGTACACGATGGGGTGACGTTCCCCTTTCTCGTCTGCCTGCATCAGCACCGCCCCCAGCCCAGTGTCCGAGGCGTCCGTAAACACGATAAAGGGCTTGTCGAAGTCTGGGTTTACCAACACTGGGGCCTTGGCCAGGGCTCCCTTCAGTGCACAGAGAGCCCTCTGGTACTGCTCCGTCCAGACCACCCTGTCTGGCCTCCCCTTCCTGCACAGCTCTGTGATCGGGGCAGCAATGGAGCTGAAGTTGGGCACAAACCTCCGGTAGTACCCCGCCATCCCAATGAAAGCCTGGACCTGCTTCTTGGTCTGGGGCACAGGCCAGTCCCGGATGGCCTCCACTTTGGCCGGCTCTGGCTTCAAGCAGCCGCTCCCCACCTTATGGCCCAGGTAGGACACTTCGGCCATTCCAACATTGCACTTCCCAGCCTTTACAGTCAGCCCAGCCTCCCTCAGCCGATCCAGTACCTGGCTGACCTGGGCCACGTGGTCCTCCCAGGACTGGCCGAAGATGCAGATGTCATCGATGTACGCTAGGGTACAGTTCTCCATTCCCCGCAGCAGTTGGTCCACCAGGCGCTGGAAGGTGGCCGGCGCCCCTTTGAGGCCGAAGGGCAGGACCAGGAACTCATAGAGCCCCAGCCGGGTGATGAAAGCCGATTTCAGTCTAACCTCCTGGTCTAGAGGCACCTGCCAGTAGCCCTTGGTGAGGTCCAGGGTGGTGAGGTAGCGAGCTCCCCCCAGCTTGTCCAGGAGCTCGTCGGGCCTTGGCATCGGGTAGGCGTCGGACACCGTGATAGTGTTGAGCTTCCAGTAATCCACGCAGAACCAGATCGACCCGTCCTTCTTGGGAACCAGCACCACGGAAGAGGCCCAGGGGCTGGAGGACGGCTGGATCACCCCCAGGGCCAACATGTCCTAGACCTCTCTCTCCAGGTCCTGGGCTGTTTTCCCCGTGACCCTGAATGGGGAGCAGCACACCGGGGGATGGGTGCCGGTCTCCACCCGGTGGACAGCCAGGTTGGTGAGACCAGGCTTGTTGGAGAACAGCTGCTGGCGGGAGCACAGCACCTCCCTGATCTCAGCCTGCTGGGCTGGGGTGAGCTGGTCCGAGAGAGAAATTGACTCCAGCGAAGAGTCCTCTCTGGTCCCAGAGAACAGACCTACCAGGGGATCCTCCCCCTGCTCCTCCCAGGACTTACACACGGCCAGCACCAAGTTCTCCCTGTCCCAGTACGGCTTCATCATGTTCACGTGGTACACCTGCTGGCCGCGTGTCCGGCCCGTCGACTCCACCACATAGTTCACGTCACTCAGCTGCTTAACAACCTTGAAGGGACCGTCCCAGGTGGCTTGCAGCTTGTTCTTCCGCACGGGGATTAGGACCATCACCTGGTCCCCGGTAGCGTAGGCGCGGGCCCGTGCATTGCGGTCGTACCAGACCTTCTGCTTCCTCTGGGCCCTGCTCAGGTTCACTCTGGCCAGGCACATGAGCTTGGCAAGTCTTTCCCGGCACTTCAGGACGTATTCCACGACCGGCTCCCCCTCCGGGGAGGCCTTCCCCTCCCACTCATCTCTCAGTGGCTACGTCTACACTGGCCCCTTTTTCGGAAGGGGCATGCTAATTTTGAAAGTGGGAATAGGGAAATCCACGGGGGATTTAAATTTAAATTTAAATCCGCGGGAAGCAGGAGGCTTGGGGAAAAGCCAGAAAAAAAGCGTCTAGACTGGCCCGATCCTCCGGAATAAAGCCCTATTCCGGAGGATCTCTTATTCCTACTTTGAATAAGTTATTTACTTATTCCCACAATATAAGAACTAGGGGTCACCAAATGAAATTAAGAGGCTGCACGTTTAAAACAAACAAAAGGAAGTTTTTCTGCTCTCAGCGCACAGTCAACCTGTGGAACTCCTTGCCAGAGGATGCGGTGAAGGCTAGAACTTTAACAGGGTTCAAAAAAGAGCTAGATAGATTCATGGAGGGTAGGTCCATCAGTGCTATTAGCCAGGATGGGTAGGAATGGTGTCCCTAGCCTCTGTTTCTCCAGAAGTGAGAGACAGGGGAGGGATCACATGAGGATTACCTGTTGTGATCCCTCCCTCTAGGGCATCTGGCATTGGCCACTGTCGGCAGACAGGATACTGGGCTGGATGGACCTTTGCTCTGACCCAGTATGGCCATTCTTACGTTCTTATGTCTTGTAGGGTAAGTGCCCCAGCATTAAGGCCACCCAATTTTGTAACCTATTTCCAAAGGTCTCAAGGGCTCAAGGTCTTTAAAAGACAGAGGCAGAGCGACCAGGGGAGCGAAGCGGACAGGAGCTGCAGACAGGGGAGTTTAAGAGGGAGTGTAGTGGGGTTCTATTTGAAAAACATGGGAAGGTGGGCGGGCAAAGCCCACACACGTTCTAAAAGCCCCTCCCCCAGCCTTGCAGGAGGAACAACTGGACCCATGTCCAACTAATTACGGGGGGAAAATAATGACTAAAGGATCAAGGGGTGAGGGTCACAGGTGTAAAACAAGGGAACCAGATGGGGACACCAAGCAGAGAACCCCGGACAGCGCCCACTGCTCCTTGAAGCTATCAATGGAGCCAGTGGACGCCGCCCAGAGGAACTCTGCACGGATTCGTGAAACCAGGGAGGAACAGAAATAGGCCCCACAGTCACAGAGAACCCCCTCGTCCAGCATCCTCCTTCTGGTGTTATAGATGGCAGCTTTAGCTAGGGCCAGGAGGAGGTTGACGAGGGGGGCCCGCGACTTTGTGGGGCCACGGATGGGGTGTGCGTAAATTAAAAGATGAGGGGAAAAGTGCAGCTAGAACTTCAATAAGAGCCGGAATAGGGGCTGCAACCTGGCACATTCCAGATATGCGTGCGCCAGGTTTTCCCTCACGCAGAAAAAGGGGCAGGCATCTGGGATGTTGGTGAACCGCGCCAGGTACACGCCCATGCTCATGGCTCCATGAAGGAGGCGCCAACTAATGTCCCCGATGGGCCGCGGAACTAGGGTGGAATACACACTAGCCCATCAGGGTTCCCCACCCTCTACGAGTCTTAGATAGTCCCGTCACTTGGTGTCGGGGCGGGACACGAGGGTGAGGAAGTGAATTGTGTGGAGCACGATAATGTACAGATGTTCACTAGGCACAGTGCAAAAGCAGACCAGCTGTAGATTTTGCAGCCGGCTGGGGGTGCAAGGATGGGGAGGCCAGGGGGGCCCGCAGAACAGGGGCCCAATAACAAGGGACGGAGGTTTTGCAGGAAGGGAGGGGCGGGGTGTACCCTCTCGCAGGGCTCTCTGCAGGAAATTGAGAGCAGGCCGCGACAAAGCCGCCTTCACCTCCTGCAGTAGGCGCAGGGGGGTTCGAGGGGTGGAGAGCCACATACGCTGAGCGAGCGCCCGGGGATCCACCAAGTCCCCCCGTCGTAGTCCAGGAGGTCTCCGACCTTGGTTGTTTCTGGCAGGATCAGTCTCCAGCGCCCCGAGGGAGATTCCGCTGCTTGCACACACAAGGCGGTGGGTCCGGACCTGGTTGCGCACGCAGATCAGGCCCTGGCCCCCCTCCTCCAGGGGGAGAGACAAGACCACTGCAGAAACCCAGTGCAGTCCTGCCCAAAAGAACTCCAGAGTTGTCCTCTGGAGCTTGGCCAGGACCTACGGGGCCGGGCGCAGGGTGTTGAGCCGGTGCCAGAGCATGGACAGGACCAGCTGATTTAGTACCAGCGCCCTCCCGCGAAGGGAGAGACACCGGAGCAGTCCTGTCCATCTCCGCAGCAGCTCACCCACCCTGGCCTCCAAACCCTGCCAGTTCTCCAGTGGAGAAGAATGTGTGGCGGATAAATAAACGTCCAGATAGAGCAGTGGACCCGCGCCCCACCTGATGGCCTGAAGCGCGGGTGGGAGGGAGCCAGCCCGCCACCCGTCCCCGACCACCAGGCCAAAGCTCTCGACCCAGTTGACCCAGGTGGAGGAGGCCGCCAAGTAGATGCCTTGGCAGGCTTCCACTCATGCCAGGTCTCCCAGGTCCTGGACCACAAGGAGCACGTCACTGGTGTACACCGACAGGACCAGCTGCAGCTCCGGCTCTCGGAGCACGAACCCCGTCAGATTGCCAGAGCGTACAGCTGGCCCGACAGCGGAAACCCTTGACGTACCCCCCGCCCGAAGCTGACCGGCTCGGTCAGGGTCCACTTGAGTCTGACCAAACTCTCCGCGTGGGCGTACAGCACCCAGAGAAAACCTACAAAACGGGGCCCGAAGCCGAAGGCCTGCAGAGTGCCCAGGAGATACCCGTGGTCCATCCTGTCGAATGCCTTCTCCTGGTCCAGGGACAGGAGGGCGAACGACAAGCCATCTCTACGCCCGAGCTCTAAGAGATCCCGGGCCAAGTACAAATTATCAAAGATGCTACGGTCTGGGACGGTGTAGGTCTGGTCGGGATGGATCACGTCCGCCAGCACAGACCGCAGTCGCAGCGAGATGGCTTTTGCTACGACCTTGTAGTCCGTGCTGAGGAGCGAGATGGGACTGCAGTTCTGAACGTCGCGGAGGTTCCCCTTCTTCGGCAATAAGGCCAGCACGGCTCACTTGCACGACAGAGGGAGGACCCCGCTCTCCAAGGTCAGCCCATCCATGCCCGGGGTTTTATTGTTGGGCATGAGCTGGAGGGCTTCCGAGAACTCGGCCAGAGTGAGAGGCAGCTCCAGCCGGTCTCGGTCGCCCGCGCTGACCGTCAGGAGCTCGGTCCAGAGCACCTTGCAGGCGTCGGCTTCAGTCGGATCCGGGGAGAACAAACTGGCGTAGAAGGCCCTGGCCCTTCCACGCATCTCCGCCCGATCCGTGAGGGGGGTGCCGTCCTCCGCCTAGAGGCAGGTGACGTGCTTTTTTGCCCCCCTCTTTTTCTCCAGGGCATAGAAGAAGCAGGAGCCGCGATCCATCTCCCGAAGGAGCTGGATGCGAGATCAAACGAAGGCGCCCCGGGCCCTGTGATCTCGGAGGGCATTGCGTTCCTCCTGCTTCTCCCAGTACGCCTCGCGTAGCGGTGGATCTTTGAGGTCGGATACCAGGCTCCTCTCAAGCTTCAAGACCTCCCGTTCCAGCTGCTCTATCGCCGCATCCCTCCGCAGGCCTGCGCCCCGGGAGTAGTCACGGCAGAAGAGCCGGGCACGCACCTTCCCCACATCCCACCATCGCCGCACCGAGAGAAAGGTGGGCCGCTGCCCCCGCCAGGCCTGTCAGAACTCCCGGAAGGACGCTAGGAAGCCCATGTCCTCCAGCAAGCTATTGTTAAAATGCCAATAGGCCAGCCCCAGCCTCTCCGAAGTCAGAGAGGCTTTCAAGGCCACCGAATGCTGGAGGAGTGGGCTCGTGCCAGATGGAAACGGGAGAGGTAGTGATGGTCCAGGGATTGATGGTCCATGATCTCCCTGAGGATGCCTGCTGCGGCCTGGCAGTTCGCAAGTCCTACATGGTCCCGGTCATCGAGGGTGGTGTTGAAATCCCCGCCCGGGACCAGACACTCGCAAGGATCCAGGGTCCTGAGGAAGGTGGCCGCCTGCTGATAAAAGGTGACCTAGTTCAACGTCAGCCCCTCCACACGAGCCCGGACGTGCAGCAGGCGGCCCGGGACAACCTTGACACTCCCCAGCACCTCGGACCGTAGGCCAGGGGAGAACAGGGTGACCACCCCAGGCGAGCGAGCGCCGAGGTGGCTAAAATACACCCCGTCCCCCCACTCCAGCCGCCAGCCAGCCTTGACAGCTGGAGTCATGTGGGTCTTCTGCAGGAAAGCCACCGAGTACCCCCCCTCCCGAAGGAAGGAGAGCACCCGGCTCCTGCGGAGACCCGCCCTACAGCCCCGGGCATTCAATGTCGCAATGGTGGTGTAATTCATGATGAGGGCTGGGGTGGGTCCTCACGGGCAGGGTGATCGTCGGCCTCCCGCAGGCCCCAGAACAGGCCGCTCCCCGACTCAAAGGGGAGGAGAGCGTCGCAGAATTTGCTGGCCTGCCGGTAGGCCACGATGTCCCGCCCCCTGGTCCCTCTCCCCTCCTGCAAGAGGGCCCTTGTGGCCCCCAAGATGGAATGGAATTCCCCCCAGCGCTGAAGGGCGAGCTCCGCCTTTCCCTTAGCCCCACGCGTATCCGTGAGGAATTGGCGGAGCTTGGCCCCCAGCGCTGAGGGGGCACCGGACGTTTCCTCTGTCTGGGCCCCCTGAAGGACCTCGCGGGCCACAGAGATGGGCAAACTGGGGTCCGAGCCCCGGCGCGGCGCCAAAAGCGACGGCGCTGCACTGCCCGCCCCTGACTCCGGCAAGGGAAGGGGCATTGGAGGGAACAAAGCAGCCCCTATGGGACTGGGAACTGGGGACACAAATACCACCCCCTGAGAGCCGCCCGCAGGCAGCGGGAATGAGACGGCTCCCGCGGGGGTGGCAGTAATAACAGGATGTGAGGGCAATTAAGAAAGGGAAGGCTTCATGATGGAGGTAGGAGTGGGGGGAGGTTGGGAGGGAGATAGCGGGGGAGCGAATTTCGTGACAAGGGTGGGAGGAAGGGCGGGCTCAGGGTCGAGCGGTGAGTCAGGAGCAGGGAAGGGGACACCGGTAACGGTTAAGGAGGGATCGGGAACGGGGAGGGACTCAGGGCCGGAAATAGGTTCGCAAAGGGCAGGTTCGGGATCAAGGCCGTGAGCGGGAGGGAGGGAGGGATCGGAACAGGAAAGGGAATGGGCACTTTGGACCGGGTCAGAGGGAAGGTCCCCTGAGTTTAGGCCACCGAACTGCGGCGCCTCTCGAGTGGGAAGTAGGGGGGCAGGAGCAGGAAGGGTGGATGGTCGTCTCGCCCCATCCGCAGAGGAAGGGGCGTCCCCAAGCTTGAGACCGGGTCGCTCAGCACCGGTCGTCACCCCTAAGGGCTCAGCGGTTTCGGCCCTGGCGCTCGAGCTGGCTGGGCTGGTGGGTAACACCAGGGTCACCCCGAGTGTGAGGACGGGGTCAACCACCTGGGGCATAGGGTTAGGGTCAGGGAGAGGAGGGGGCGGCGCCACAGAGGTGCCGCCCAGACTGAGACCCGCTGGCGGAGGGTCGTCCTCCCCCTGGGTGAACGGGGGTCAGACCCAGGGCCTTGATCTCCTTGAAGATGGAGCTCAACTCCATCCCCTCGGCCCCGGAGCCGTTGCCGCTGGCTGCCGTGGCGACACTTACTTCGGTGGTGATGGCGGGGGGCTCAGCTGATACCAGGGCCGGGGGAGCTCCACCCGAGGCCTCCTCAGGAGTGGGCTCCGCAGGGGGGATGATGCCGTCCCCCCTCACTGCCACAGCATCCTCGGCCGGCGCCTCCTGCTGGCGCTCGCTGGGAGTGTTCTTGGCAGCACTGGCCCCCCTCGGGATCTTGCAGAGGGGGGCCTTCCCACCCTCCTCATTGGAGGGGGGGGATTGAGCCCACGAATGGTGGGCTCAGTGCTTTCCCCCGACGAGCATCCAGCCCTCCGAGGTGGAGGTGGAAGGCTGGTCAGCAGGGGCAAGGATGGGGGGCGCAATCGATCTTCGGGAGGGGCATTGAGGCAGGGGAGATAGAGCGGGGGGGAGGGAAACCTGCACCTGGGGGGAGCCCTCTCCCTCGCCTGGCAATGACCGCGCCACCCTCTCCTCCTTGGGCCCCGCAGAGCCGGATGGAATGGAAGCAAGGCCCGCCTGCTCGCTTGGGCACGCCAGAGGAGGCACCTCTGGCTCCCGAGCTGAGCTGTTGGTTGGAGGAGGGGCAGCCGCGGAGGCCGGACAACCAGGGGGGCTGACAGTGGTAGGGCCAGGAGGTCAGCCGCAGCGATTGGCGGGGTCAGTGGCAACGGGGGACCTTTGGGGCCCGTGAGGTCAGGGGAGGGGGCCGAGACCTCCTCCGTCATGGTGGAGGGGGACAGGTGTTGGAGGAGGCGGAAATTGTGGGGAAGGGGTAGGGGAACTCCTCCCCACCTATCAACCGGCAGGGGAGGGGTGGGAACCAGTAAGGGAAACTGGGGAAGGCGAGACATCCACTCCTCTCGGGTGTAATAGAGGCAGGGGAGGGAGGGGTCAGGGGGAAGTGTCAGCCACTCCTCCCCGCTAAGATGGAAGCTGGGGAGGAGGGCTTAAAACTTGTGAAGAGTGGGGGACCCAGGAAGGGGGATTGGCGGCCGCTATTCCTCGCCGGCTGTAGGCAGAGGAGGGAGGGCGCAAAGCAAGGAGCAGGGGAAGGGGAGGGGAAGGGTGAGGGGCTTAGGGAAGGGGGGGGCAGCCACCCCCTCCTGCTGAGGGAGGGAGGGCGCTGGCAGAGGATGAGCAGGGGATTTGAGGCTGGCAACCACTCCACGCAAGGCTGGAAGCAGAGGAGGAGGGCGCTGGCAGGGCAGGCAAGGGGACAGGTAACAGGTGCAGGGCGGGAGCCGGCTCCTCTGGCTGCACTGGGGTACAAGAGGGGACTATGGGGCTGTCAATGTGTCAGGGGGTGCAATGTGCAGAGGGGCTAACTAAAAAGGAGAGGGGCACAAGCACTCGGGGCGGGGACCAGTACTCTGGGTGGTGCCAGAGGATGACTGGGAGCCTGGGGGGGCGGCACTGGGTGAGCAAGACGGGGCGGGGCAGGGCAGGGGCCAGGAAGCAGGAGGCATGCTGCAGCAAGCTAAAGGCGGGTGGGGCAGGTAAACCAAACTGAGGCTGGGCCGGGCTGGCCAGCAAACTCAAGGAGGGAGAGAGAAACAGAACTGGCTAACAGGGCGGGGGGGGCAAGGCTTCTGCAGTGGGGGGGCACGGAGGGGAGAACAGGGGTGAAGGGGCAAAGGGGCTCCCCCAACCAAACACTGCTGAGGGAGGGGGGCCAAGTCCAAGGGGAGGAGGTGGGAGCACACCCATAAGCGCTTGAGGGGGGCTCAATCCTCGACCGCTGCTGCAGCGTCATTCCCAGTTGGTAAAAAAAGGGGGGGGGTAGTAGCTAGCCCCACCGAGGGGCGAGTCCAGGTGGGACAAGGTTGGTGGAGGGGGTTGTGGGGGTGGTGCTATGGGGGGCAGCTGGACCGGGGGGAGGACTCGGCGCCTCTCCCCCAGCCCCCCTCTTGGTGTCTGTCCACCACCACCCCAAGAGCTGATGAAAGGCTCAGTCCCAACAAACAAACCCCCTCCACAGACCAACTAGCAGGCCTCCTCTCCCTCAGCGGGGTGCAGATGGTAGAGCAGCAGCAGCGGGTGGATGGCAGCGAGGTGGGGAAGGCCTCAAGGTGGTGGCTGCCGGTGGGGTCCTCCTCCTCTGGAGCGAAGGGGGGGGCAGCAAGCAGGCCCCCCCCTTCCCTCCTCAGGCAGCAGCAGCAGTTGCAGTTGGTGGCAGTGGGAAGCAGGAGCAGGAGTAGCAGCGTCGTCCGGGGGGGAGCAGGTCCACCGGCTGAGGCCTCCGCAAGCGGTTGGTGGCTGGGTGGGCAGGGAGAGCTCCAGCCAGTGCAGGGAGCAGGAGCAGGAGCAGGGGGGGGAGGAGGCAGAGAAGCATCTGCACCCTGCTGCCTCTCCTCCTTCTCTGGAGCGGGGCACGCCTATTTGAAACCCAGGAAGCCCCTCCCCCAGCCTTGCAGGAGGGACGACTGGACCTGGGGCTCAACTGAATTCTTGGGTCAAATAATGTACAAAAAGGTTAAGGTGTGCGGGTCACAGGGTCAAAACAAGGGAACCGGATGGGGACACCAAGCAGAGAACCCCGGACAGCGCCCACTGCTCCTCAAAGCTGTCGATGGAGCCAGTGGACGCCGCCCAGAGGAACTCTGCCCGGATGCATGACACTAGGGATGAACGGAAACAGGCCCCACAGTCACAGAGAACCCCCTCGTCTAGCATCCTCCTCCTGGTGTTGTAGATGGTGGCTTTCGCCAGCGCCAGGAGGAGGTTGACAAAGAGGGCCTGCGACTTTGTGGGGCCACGGATAGGGTGTGCGTAAATGAAAAGGTGTGGGGAAAAGTGCAGCCAGAACCTCAATAAGGAGTTTGGGGGTGGAGAGCCCCATGCGCCGAGCGAGCGCTCGAGGATCCACCCAGTCCCCCCTGTCATACTCAAGGAGGTCTCCGACCCTGGTGCTTTTTGCCAGGATCAGCCTCCGGCGCACCGCGGGAGACTCCGCCACCTGCACGCACAAGGCTGCATTGTGGAGCAGGGGCTCCACGAGGAGCCACAATGGACCTGGTCGCCGAGAACAGCTTCCAGGTCTGGAGGAGGTCCTGGTAGAATTCCGGCAGCTCTGAGAGGTCTCGCGGAAGACCCCTCGAGTGAATAAAAAAGAGCTGCCGGTCGTATCGGAGCCCTCGGAGGCGGCGGAGGAAAGCGCGCGCCAAAGTGCTCCACGCCAGACTACCTGCACTAAAGAGGAGTCTCTGCAGGGCCTGGAGGCGGAAGGTCCAGACCTGGCTGCGCACGCAGACCAGGCCCTGGCCCCCCTCCTCCAGGGGGAGGAACAGGACCCCTGCAGAGACCCAGTGCAGTCCTGGCCAAAAGAACTCCAAAGCTGCCCTCTGGAGCTTGGCCAGGACCTCCGGGGCTGGGCGCAGGGTGTTGAGCCGGTGCCAGAGCATGGACAGGACCAGCTGGTTTAGCACCAGCGCCCTCCCGCGAAGGGAGAGACACTGGAGCAGTCCCGTCCATCTCCGCAGCCGCTCACCCACCCTGGCCTCCAAACCTTGCCAGTTTTCCGGCGGAGAAGGATGCGTGGCGGATAAATAGACGCCCAGATAGAGCAGCGGACCCGCGTCCCACCGGATGGCCTGAAGCGCGGGTGGGAGGGAGCCGGCCCACCACCCGTCCCCGACCACCAGGCCAGAGCTCTTGACCCAATTGACCCGGGCGGAGGAGGCCGCCGAGTAGACGGCTTGGCTGGCCTCCACCCACGCCAGGTCACCCAGGTCCCAAACCACAAGGAGCACGTCATTGGCGTACGTCAACAGGACCAGATGCAGCTCCGGCTCCCGAAGCACCAACCCCATCAACTTCCTACCAAAGAGACAGAGGAAGGGCTCGATCGCCAGAGCGTACAGCCGGCCCGACAGCGGACACCCCTGACGTACCCCCCGCCCGAAGCTGACCGGCTTGGTCAGGGTCCACTTGAGCCTGACCAAACACTCCGCGAGGGCGTACAGCACCCGGAGAAAACCCACAAAACGGGGCCCGAAGCCGAAGGCCTGCAGGGTGCCCAGGAGATACCCGTAATCCATCTGGTCGAACGCCTTCTCCTGGTCCAGGGACAGGAGGGCGAACAACAAGCCGACCCTACACTCAAGCTCCAAGAGATCCCGGACCAAATACAGGTTATCAAAAATGCTACGGCCCGGGACGGTGTAGGTCTGGTCAGGATGGATCACGTCCACCAGCACGGACCGCAGTCACAGCGAGATGGCTTTTGCTATGACCTTGTAGTCCGTGCTGAGTAGTGAGACGGGACGCCAATTCCGAAGGTCGCGGAGGTTCCCCTTCTTCAGCAGCAGAGGGAGGACCCCGCTCTCCAAGGACTCGGCCCAGACGGTGACAAGGTCTGGGCCGAGGACATCCCAGAACATGCAGTAGAACTCCACCGTCAGCCCGTCCATGCCCAGGGTTTTATTGTTGGGCATGAGACGGAGGGCTTCCGAGAACTTGGCCAGAGTGAGAGGCAGCTCCAGCCGGTCCCGGTTGCTCGCGCTGACCGTTGGGAGCTTGGTCCAGAGCATGTTGCAGGCGCCAGCTTCGGTCGGATCCGGGGAGAACAAGGTGGTGTAGAAGGCCCTTCCATGCATATCTGCCAGGATCTGTGAGGGGGGTGTCGTCCTCCGCCAAAAGGCAGGTGACATGCTTTGTGGCCCCCCTCTTTTTCTCCAGGGCATAGAAGAAGCGGGAGCCGTGATCCATCTCCCGAAGGAGCTGGATGCGATATCGAACAAAAGTACCCCAGGCCCTGTGAACTTCCAGGGTCCGGAGTTCCTCCCACTTCTCCCAGTATACCTCGCGGAGGAGTGGATCCTCGGGGCCGGATATCAGGCGCCCCTCAAGCTTCAAAACCTCCCATTCCAGCTGCTCTATTGGCGCATCCCTCCGCCGGCCTGCGCCCCAGGAGTAGTCGCGGCAGAAGAGCCGGGCATGCACCTTCCCCACGTCCCACCATCGCCCCGCGCTGAGGGAAAGGCGGGCCGCTGCCCCCGCCAGGCCATCCAGAACTCCCGGAAGGATGCCACGAAGCCCACATCCTCCAGCAAGCTATTATTAAACTGCAAATAGGCCAGCCCCAGCCTCTCCAAACTCAGGGTATGTCTATTTGCATATTGCCGGGCGCTGCCATTTTTAAACGTCCGCTAGTTCGGACTCCGTGCCCGCGGCTACCCGCGGCACGAACTAGGTAGTTCGGATTAGGCTTCCTATTCCGAACTACCGTTACTCCTCGTGGAACGAGGGAAATTCAAATCCCGGGCTTCATTTGCATCTCCGGTTGCCTACATTAACCACCCTAGTTCGAACTAGGGTGGTAGTGTAGACATACCCTCAGAGGGTATGTCTACACTACCCCACTAGTTCGAACTAGCGGGGTAATGTATGCATACCGAACGTGCAAATGAATCCCGGGATTTGAATTTCCCGGGCTTCATTTGCATAAGCCGGCCGGCGCCATTTTTAAATGCCGGCTTGTTCGAACCCCGTGCCGCGCGGCTACACGCGGCACGGGCTACATAGTTCGAACAAGCCGGCATTTAAAAATGGCGCCGGCCGGCTTATGCAAATGAAGCCCGGGAAATTCAAATCCCGGGCTTCATTTGCATGTTCGGTATGCATACATTACCCCGCTAGTTCGAACTAGCGGGGTAGTGTAGACATACCCAGAGAGGCTTATATGGCCACCAGATGGTGGTCCGTGAACGGGGCCGGCTGGATGCTGGAGGAGTGGGCTCATGCCAGATGGAAACGGGAGAGGTAGATGCGATCCTACCGGGAGTGGCTCGACGGATCGTCCTCCACCCGGACGTAGGTGAAGGTGGTGGTGTTGTCCGGGTGGTGGTCTCGCCAGACGTCCACCAGGGAGTGATGGTCCTCGATCTCCCTGAGGACGCCTGCTGCGGCCTGGCAGTTTGCGAGTCCTACACGGTCCCGGTCATCGAGGGTGGTGTTGAAATCCCCGCCCAGGACCAGACACTCGTGAGGATCCAGAGTACTGAGGTAGGTGGCCGCCTGCTGAGAAAAGGTGACTTGGTCCGGGCCCGCGTTCAGGGCATAGACGTTGACCAAGTTCAACGTCAGCCCCTCTACGCGGGCCCGGACGTGCAGCAGGTGGCTGGAGTTGTGTGGGTATCCTGCCGGAAAGCCACCGAGTACCCCCCCTCCCGAAGGAAGGCGAGCACCCGGCTCCTGCAGAGACCCGCCCTACAGCCCCGGGCATTTAATGTTACAAATGCGGTGTGCTTCATGACGAGGGCTGGGGTGGATCCTCACGGGCAGGAGAATCGGCGGCCTCGCGCAGGCCTCGCAGTAGACCGCTCTCCGACCCGAAGATCAGGAGAGCATCTCGGAATCTGCGGGTCCGGTGGTACGCCGCGCCGTCCTGCCTATTGGTCCCTCTCCCCACTCTGGCAAACACCAGGGAAACTCGTCTGCCCCCCTCCTGGCCCCGGACCCCTTAAAGGGGCACGGGCTGGCTACGGTGCCCATGCCAGGTGCAAGCCTGCCAGCACGCAGCCAGCAGACCCTGCACCTGGCACGGATCGAGCCACCCACCCGATGTCCCCCAGCCCTCCCCCTCTTCCTGGGACCAGGCTGGCGGCTCCCGGGAGCTTGCCCGGGACCGCAAGAGGCGGGCACCCGCTTGGTCAAGTGCGGAGATCGTGGACCTCATCGAGGTTTGGGGGGAAGCCTCCAATGTCTACAATCTCCGCACTAGCCACAGGAACGCGGCTGTCTACGGCCGCATGGCTGCCAGCCTGGCCGCCAGCCTGGCCGCCAGGGGCCACCAGCACAGCCGGGAGCAGGTGCGCTGCAAGATCAAAGACCTGCGGATGTCCTACTCCCGGGCTTGCCTGCCAGGGGCCGACCCGGAGGCCTGCCCCCACTTCCATGCCCTGGACCACCTCCTGGGGGCTCATGCCGTCCCTGCCCCCCGGGACGTGATAGACCCCGGGACAGAGGGACCGCTCCAGGAGACGGAGGAGGAGGAGGAGGGCTCCGAGAGCCAGGAGCCTGCCGGCAGCCTGCCCAGGACCCGGGACCCCCGAGGCACCCCACAGAGCCGCTCGCCTGTGTCGTCCGAGGCCGGGGAGGCGTCTACCTGTGAGTACCATCGTGCTCCCCTCATGTGTACGGGGGGCTGGGGCGAGAGGGAGCCCCGGGACCGTGCGCCTGGGCCTTGCCCACCACGGAGCAGGAGCTGGGTATCCTGCAGGGGCCCTGGCCTTGCAGAGGGGAGCTGTGTTTCACACACCTGGGCCCCTGGGGTAATTGACCGCTGGTCTTGTTGCACCACAGCCACAGCACCTGGGCCTGCAGGGCGCACCACCCCGCCTGCAGCAGCTGCCCGTGCCCGGGCCAGCAGGAGAGCCAGGAACCAGGAGGAGTACCAGAGGCGGCACCTCCAGTTCCTGGAGCAACAGCTCTGTCTCCAGGACCACTGGGTCCAGGAGGACCTGAGGCTGCGCCGGAGGAGTTTGGAGGCCCTGGAGGAGCAGGGCCGTGCCCTGCGAGGCCACCTCCAGAGCCTGCTGGACCGCTTCCCAATTCCTCCTGCTCCTGCTCCTGCTCCTGCTCTCCCTGCTCCCCCTGCTGCTCCTGCTTCCTCCACACCCCCCGTCCCTCCTGCCCCACCCTCCACAACCATTCCCCACCGACACCCCCGAACCCGCAGTGTGGCGAGATGGGAGAGGCAGCCGGACTCCCACCCCTGAGCTTTCCTTTCCCTTCCTCCCTTCCCTCCCCTTCCAGCTCCCTCGTCCCAGGTTTCCCCCTCCCCTCTCCCACCCTCAATCCTCCCTCCCCCCACCCCAGTTATGTGAAATAAACAGACGTTTTTGGTTGAAAAACAGGTGTCTTTATTTTACAGTAGGTAGGGAGGGGAAAGGGGAAGGGGGGTAGGGTGGAAGAAGGCCCCAGTGGGGCATGCAAGGGAGAGGTCAGTCCTCCTCCTCCACCTGGAAGCTCTCCCGCAGGGCTTCCCGGATCCGGACGGCCCCCCGCTGGGCTTCCCGGACGGCGGCGGTGCGGGGCTGACCGTAGTGTCCAGCCATGCGGTCAGCCTCAGCCATCCAGGCTGGCAGGAAAGCCTCCCCCTTTCGCTCACACAAATTGTGGAGCACACAACATGCTGCTACCACGGGAGGGATGTTGTGCTCGGCCAGGTCCAGACGGGTGAGGAGGCATCGAAAGCGGGCTTTCAGTCACCCGAAGGCCCCCTCCACCACGATGCGGGCCCTGGTCAGCCTGGCATTGAAGGCCTGACGGGAAGGATTGAGGTGCCCCGTGTACGGCTTCATCAGCCACGGCTGCAGTGGGTAGGCGGCATCCCCCACAAGGCACACAGGCATGTCCACGTCCCCGACCCTGATGTGGCGGTCGGGGAAGAAGGTCCCGGCCTGCAGCCGCTGGCACACGGAGGAATTGCGGTACACCCGGGCGTCGTGTGCTTTGCCGGACCAGCCCAAATTAATGTCCATGAACTGTCCCCGGTGGTCACACACGGCCTGCAGGATGACGGAGAAGTACCCCTTGCGGTTCACGGACCGGGACGCCTGATGTTCCGGGGCACGGATGGGGATGTGCGTCCCGTCAATGGCCCCCCCCGCAGTTGGGGAAGCCAAGGGCGCCGAATCCCCGGATGACGGCGTCTGGGTCGGCGAGGCGGACCACCCTGCGGAGCAGCACCCGGTTGATGGCCTTGACCACCTGCGGAGAGAGACACAGCAAAGTGCCAATCAGTGGGGCGCCCGGGTGGCTGGGAGCGTTCGTGCCCTGGCAGTGCCCCGCGCCCCACTCCCGGAAGCAACCCCCCTGGCGGCGTGTAGTACAGCCGGGACAGACCGACCCCTCCGGTGCGGGGCGCGTTCGCCTCCTCCCGCCCCCCCTTTGTCCCTGGGGCGGCCCATCCCCTCCTCGCAGCCCCCCTCCCCCCCCAGCGCGGTGGCCGACGAGTGCCATTCCTGCATGAGCACCGCTCCAACGGTGGATCTCCCCACGCCGAACTGGTTCCCGACGGATCGGTAGCTGTCCGGCGTGGAGAGCTTCCAGAGGGCGATGGCCACCCGCTTCTGGAGGGGGATGCTGGGCCTCATGCGAGTGTCCCTTCTGCGCAGGGCAGGGGCGAGCCACTCGCAGAGCTCCAGGAAGGTGTCCCTCCTCATCCTGAAGTTCTGGGTCCACTGTCGGTCCTCCCAGCACTCCAGGACGATGCGGTCCCACCAGTCGGTGCTGGTGTCCAGACGCCAGACGCGGCAGGGCACGCCTGTGCTGGGGCGCTGCTGCGGCTCCTCCACGGCCCCCAGGGCGGCCAGGCGGAGAGGCAGGGGGCTGACGTGCACCAGGAGGTGCCAGGCAGCCTCGAGCCATTGGTGGCAGGCTTGCAGCAGCAAGTCCAGAAAATGCACCAGAAGGTGCAGGGCAAGCTGTGGCTCCATGTTGCCACCTGCGGCGGCATCCCCGAAGGGAAGCACCGACACAGACGGGCGCAGAAACCAACGCTTTGCTGTCCCTCGGCGAGGTTGGCAAGCAAGCAGGAAAAGCTGAGAACCGGCTGTCCGGGGGGGGGTCCCTTTAAGCACAAGCCTCAGATAGCCTCAGACAGCAGCCACACAACGCAACTACTGACCTGATGCCCTGCCAGAACCGGTTTCAGCCGCCCTTAAATGCCCCCCTGCGTCCAATCAGTGTGGACGTGCTAGTTCGAATTAGCAAAACGCTAATTCGAACTAGATTTTAGTTCTAGACGCGTTAGTTCGAATTAGCGCTGTAGTGTAGACGTACCCTAAGTTAGTTCGAATTAACGTTGTAGTGTATACGTACCCTAACAGATTAGTAAGACAGGATTTCCCTTTACAGAAACCATGTTGACTTTTGTCCAACAAATTATGTTCTTCTACATGCTTCACCATTTTATTCTTTACTATTGTTTCGACTAATTTGCCCGGTACTGAAGTTAGACTTACCGGTCTGTAATTGCCCGGATTACCTCTAGAGCCCTTTTTAAATATTGGTGTCACGTTGGCTACCTTCCAGTCATTAGGTACGGAAGCCGATTTAAGGGATAGGTTACAAACCACAGATAATAGCTCAGCAATTTCCCATTTGAGTTCTTTTAGAACCCTTGGATGAATGCCATCCGGTCCCGGAGATTTGTTAACATTAAGTTTTTCTATTTGTTCCAAAACCTCCTCTAATGACACTTCAATCCGGGACAGTTCCTCAGATTCACCACCCACAAAGGATGGTGCAGATTTGGGAATCTCCCCAACGTCGTCAGCCATGAAGACTGAAGCAAAGAAATCATTTAGTTTCTCCGCAATGAATCATAGAATCATAGAATCATAGAATAATAGGACTGGAAGGGACCTCGAGAGGTCATCGAGTCCAGCCCCCCCGTCCTCAAGGCAGGATCAAGCTCCGTCTACACCATCCCTGACAGATGTCTATCTAACCTGTTCTTAAATATCTCCAGAGAGGGAGATTCCACCACCTCCCTTGGCAATTTATTCCAATATTTGACCACCCTGACAGTTAGGAATTTTTTCCTAATGTCCAATCTAAACCTCCCCTGCTGCACTTTAAGCCCATTACTCCTTGTCCTGTCCTCAGAAACCAAGAGGAACAAATTTTCTCCTTCCTCCTTGTGACACCCTTTTAGATATTTGAAAACTGCTATCATGTCCCCCCTTAATCTTCTTTTTTCCAAACTAAACAAGCCCAGTTCATGAAGCCTGGCTTCATAGGTCATGTTCTCTAAACCTTTAATCATTCTTGTCGCTCTTCTCTGTACCCTTTCCAATTTCTCCACATCTTTCTTGAAATGTGGCGCCCAGAACTGGACACAGTACTCCAGCTGAGGCCTAACTAGTGCAGAGTAGAGCGGCAGAATGACTTCACGAGTTTTGCTTACAACACACCTGTTGATACAACCTAGAATCATATTTGCTTTTTTTGCAACAGCATCACACTGTTGACTCATATTCAACTTGTGGTCCACTATGACCCCTAGATCCCTTTCCACCATGCTCCTTCCTAGACAGTCGCTTCCCATCTTGTATGTATGGAACTGATTGTTCCTTCCTAAGTGGAGCACTTTGCATTTCTCTTTATTAAACTTCATCCTGTTTACCTCTGACCATTTCTCTAACTTGCTAAGGTCATTTTGAATTATGTCCCTATCCTCCAAAGAAGTTGCAACCCCACCCAGTTTGGTATCATCTGCAAACTTAATAAGCGTACTCTCTATCCCAATATCTACATCGTTGATGAAGATATTGAACAGTACGGGTCCCAAAACAGACCCTTGAGGAACTCCACTTGTTATTCCTTTCCAGCAGGATTTAGAACCGTTAACAACAACTCTCTGACTACGGTTATCCAGCCAATTATGCACCCACCTTATCGTGGCCCTATCTAAGTTATATTTGCCTAGTTTATCAATAAGAATATCATGCGAGACCGTATCAAATGCCTTACTAAAGTCTAGGTATATAACATCCATCGCTTCTCCCTTATCCACAAGGCTCGTTATCTTATCAAAGAAAGCTATCAGATTAGTTTGGCATGACTTGTTCTTCACAAACCCATGCTGGCTATTCCCTATCACTTTATTACCTTCCAAGTGTTTGCATATGATTTCCTTAATTACCTGCTCCATTATCTTCCCTGGGACAGACGTTAAACTGACCGGTCTGTAGTTTCCTGGGTTGTTCTTATTCCCCTTTTTATAGATGGGCACAATATTTGCCCTTTTCCAGTCTTCTGGAATCTCCCCTGTCTGCCATGATTTTTCAAAGATGATAGCTAAAGGCTCAGATACCTCCTCTCTCAGCTCCTTGAGTATCCTGGGATGCATTTCATCAGGACCTGGTGACTTGCTGACATCTAACTTTCCTAAGTGATTTTTAACTTGTTCTTTGTGTATCCTATCTTCTAAACTTACCCTCTCTCTGCTTGTATTCACTACGTTAGGCACACCTCCAGACTTCTCGGTGAAGACCGAAACAAAGAAGTCATTGAGCATCTCCGCCATTTCCAAGTTTCCTGTTACTGCTTCTCCCTCCTCACTAAGCAGTGGGCCTACCCTGTCCTTGGTCTTCCTCTTGCTTTTAATGTATTTATAAAAGGTCTTCTTGTTTCCCTTTATGCCTGTAGCTAGTTTGATCTCATTTTGTGCCTTTGCCTTTCTAATCTTGCCCCTGCATTCCCGTGTTGCTTACAGAGATTTGGCTCTAGTCACTGTGCCTTTTAATTTCTGTTTAACTAACCTCCTCATTTTTGTGTAATTCCCCTTTTTGAAATTAAATGCCAGAGTGCTGGACTGCTGAGGTGTTCTTCCCACCACAGGAAAGTTGAATGTTATTATATTATGGTCACTATTCCCAAGCGGTCCTGTAACGGTTATCTCCTGGACCTGATCCTGCACTCCACTCAGGACTAAATCGAGAATTGCCTCTCCCCTTGTGGGTTCCTGCACCAGCTGCTCCAAGAAGCAGTCATTTAAGCCATTGAGAAATTTTCTCTCTGCTTCTCTTCCTGAGGTGACATGTCACCTGGGGGTAATATGGGGGTAATTAAAATCCCCCATTATTATAGAGTTCTTTATTTTGGTAGCCTCTCTAATCTCCTTCAGCATTTCAATGTCAGTATCGCTGTCCTGGTCAGGTGGTCGGTAATATATCCCTACTGCTAATTTCTTATTATTGGAGCATGGAATTACTATCCATAGCGATTCTATTGAACGTGTTGATTCATTTAATATTTTTATTTTGTTTGATTCTACATTATCTTTCACATACAGTGCCACTCCGCCACCCACCCGGCCTGCTCTATCCTTTCTATATATTTTATATCCTGGTATGATTGTGTCCCACAGATTTTCCTCATTCCACCAGGTTTCAGTGATGCCTATTATGTCAATCTCCTCATTTAATACGAGGTACTCTAGTTCACCCATCTTATTAGTCAGACTCCTAGCATTTGTGTACAAGCACTTTAAAAATTTGCCACTGCTTATTTGTCTGCCCTTCCCTGATGCATTGGATTCCTTTGTATGCGGTTGTTTGTCTGCTCTGGCCCATGGTTTGTCCTCTCCCCTCCTCTCTTTCTGACTACAGCTTAGAGAATCTCTATCAATGGATTCTCCTCTAAGAGAAGTCTCCATCCGATTTACGTGCATCTCCGCACCAATCGGCTTTCCCCCATCTCTTAGTTTAAAAACTGCTCTACGGCCTTTTTAATGTTTAATGCCAGCAGTCTGGTTCCACCCTGGTTTAGGTGGAGCCCAACCTTCCTGTATAGGCTCCCCCTCTCCCAGAAGTATCCCCAGTTCCAAATAAATCCAAACCCCTCTTCCCTACACCATCGTCTCATCCACGCATTGAGACTCTGAAGCTCTGCCTGCCTACCTGGCCCTGCGCGTGGAACTGGAAGCATTTCCGAGAACGCCACCATAGAGGTCCTGGATTTCAGTCTCTTTCCTAGCAGCCTAAATTTGGCCTCCAGGACGTCTTTCCTACCCTTCCCTATGTCATTGGTACCTACATGTACCACGACCACCGGCTCCTCCCCAGCACTACACATAAGTCTATCTAGATGCCTCGAGAGATCCGCAACCTTCGCACCAGGCAGGCAAGTGACCATACGGTTCTCCCGGTCATCACAAACCCAACTATCTATGTTTCTAACGATCGAATCACCCACTACTAACACCTGCCTCTTCCTAACTGGCATTCCCTCCCCCTCAGAGGTATCCTCAGTGCGAGAGGATACCGCAGCATCCTCTGGGAGGAGGGTCCCAACTACGGGATGGTTTCCCTCTGCTCCCATTGAATGCTCTGTTCCCTTGAGACTTTCATCCTCCTTAAGAGCACTGGGGCTCTCAGACTGGAGGTGGGACAGTTCTACAGTGTCCCGGAAAGTCTCATCAACATAGCTCTCTACCTCCCTTAGCTCCTCCAGTTCAGCCACCTTGGCCTCCAAAGCCCGAACTCGGTCTCTGAGGGTCAGGAGCTCCTTGCAACGAGTGCACACATACGCCACCCATCCACAGGGCAGGTAATCATACATGTTACACTCGACACAATAAACAGGATAGCCCCCACTCTGCTGCTGGGCTTCTGCCTCCATTTTTCTAATGAATAAGTTTAAGTATAAACTGGGATTCTCTTTAAACCTCTGGAATATAGATTATTCTAAGAGTTATGTTTTAAAGAAGGTCAGAAGTCACTAGTGCCCTCTAACCTCCCCCTCTAAACTCCCTCTCCAAACTCTCCTGTTAGCTGTTCCTGTTCGCGACCGTACACCCCCCCGGTCAGTCCCCTCAAACCACCATCTCTGTGCTCCCCCCCCCCATACACACACCCAGCATCCTCTCGCCTTGAGTTTGGCTATGCTCCGGCCCTGTTGGCCCACGCTCTGCGCCCTCTGGGCTACCCATGGAGAGAGGGGGGTCCGGGCCCACCCTCTCTCTCAGACCCCAGCCCAGGGCCCTAAGGACACGGACTCTGTTGCCGTCCGGTCCGGCTGGCGGGGCGTCCCGCTGTAACGCACCAGCCCACGGGCACCCTTTGCCCGCCCTGGGCTACTTCCTCTCTCCGTGGCCGCCGGACCCGCCGAAGTCCCTCTTCTGGGGGGGGGAGGGGCGGCTCTCCCCCCGGCACCTCACCTCCTCTCCTTCAGTCCCATCCGCCGCCGGCTCCTTTCCGGGAGTCTCTCCTCTGCCTCTCCCTTTGTGGCACGCCGGCGCGGGTATAAATTGACCCGTCGGCGTCTGCTTGCCGGGACCCCACCCCCTTCCGCCGGCCTCCCTTCCGGGTTGTCGGCATCCGCCGCCGGCTGACGTCGCCCCGCCCCCATGCTGCTGCAGTTCCTGCGGAACGAGCAGGCGTGTGCCCATGCGGTGGTGTGCGAACAGCTGCTGCACCACCGGTATCCCACCGGTGACGTCGCCAGCCAAGCGGCGATCGGCGGGGCCAGAGTGCGGGGCCTTTCCGCCCCGTCACACACCTCCCCCTTTGAGTTCCCTTTTACCCCTTGTTCTGGGTCCTCCCCCCGGCCGTCCATTCTTGAGAAGAAGTCCACTTTCCCGTGGGACACTCCAGCCCGGTGGACCACCTCGAACGCGTAGGGCTGTAAAGAGAGATACCATCTCATAATACGTGTGTTTGAGTCTTTCATGTTCTGGAGCCGCCGCAACGGGGCGTGGTCCATCACGACTGTAAACCGATTGCCCCAAAGATAGTACCGGAGCATCTCTATAGCCCATTTTACCGCAAAGGCTTCCTTCTCTATAGTTGAATATCTACGATCCCTCAGGAACAGTTTCCGACTCATATATCTCACGGGGGTGTTCTGCCCCCCCCCCCCCCTGCTCCTGGGAGAGGACGGCCCCCAGCCTGTCTTCTGATGCGTCCATTTGCACTATAAACGGTTTCTCGAAATCCGGCTGGGCTAGTACCGAGGAGCTGGTTAACTGGCTTTTGAGCGCTTGAAAGGACTGCTCGCACGTCTCCGACCATGTAACCTTGTGAGGTCGTGCTTTCTGCGTCAGATCCGTCAAGGGGGCCACTAGGGATGCAAAGTGGGGGACGAATCGGCGATAATAGCTGGCCATTCCCAGAAACTGTCTGACTTGCTTCTTAGTCGTGGGCGGGGGGTAATCTCGCAGGACTCCTACCTTGTCAATCAGGGGTCTTACGCGCCCTCTCCCGACGGTGTACCCCAGGTACGTAACTTCGCGTTCCCCGAAGTGGCATTTGTTGGGGTTCGCTGTGAGTCCCACCTCCTGCAGCACCTTCAGGACTGCCCTTACCCTTTGCAGATGTTCTTCCCACGACCCGCTGTAGATTATTATGTCATCAATATAACTGGCCGCGTACTGTTGGTGTTCTCGTAATACTTTATCCATCAGCCGTTGGAACGTTGCCGCCGCGCCACGTAAGCCGAAAGGCATGCGCACGAACTGGTACAACCCGAAGGGGGTAGAGAAAGCTGTCTTCTCCCTAGATGTCGGGGTGAGAGGGATCTGCCAGTAGCCTTTACTCAGATCGATCATGGATAGATATTGTGCTTGCCCGAGGCGGTCTAACAGCTCATCTACCCGGGGCATGGGGTACGCGTCAAAGCGGGATATGCTGTTAACCTTCCGGAAATCAATACAAAATCTGGTCGAGCCGTCGGGTTTCAGGACCAGGACGATGGGGCTCCTCCAGTTGCTATGGGACTCCTCGATGACCCCCCACCGCAGCATCCTTTGTACCTCCTCCCGCACCGTATTCCACATCCTCCGAGGCAGGGGGCAGATGGGGTCTCTTACCTTCCTGCCGGCCTCAGTCTCAATATGGTGGTATGCTCGCATCGTGCATCCCGGTTGGTCCGTTAGGACTCGGGAGAACCCCTGGAGTAGCCGGTCCAGCTCCTCTTTTTGTCCTGGCATCAGCTCCGGGCTCACCTGGGGGTTTGGAAGCGTGGGGCTCCACCCCCTTCTGGTCCCAGGTCTAGCTTGGGTGCCACCGGGTTCACCATCAACCCTTCCCGGCCCTTCTATGCTTTTAACAGGTTAACATGATAAATTTTTGTCTCTCGACGTGACCCCACCCCACCCCACCCCGCGCACCTCATAATCCACTTCCCCCACCCTTCTCACCACTTCAAAGGGTCCTTGCCACTTGGACAACAACTTTGAGTCCTGGGTGGGCAATAACAGAACCCGGTCCCCCGGTTCAAAGGTCCTTAGGCGGGCCTCCTTATGATAATGAGCCGCTTGTTGGGCCCGGGCGGCCTCTAGGTTCAGCCGGGCAAATTCGTCTAATGTTTGCAGTTTCTGCCTCAGCTCCAGTATATAGGGGACCGACCCCCGCACTCGCGTCTCTTGCTCTTCCCTGCTTTCCCTCACAATGTCTAGTATGCCCCGGAGTTGCCTCCCATATAAAACTTCAAATGGGGAGAACCCCGTTGAGGCCTAGGGGACTTCTCTTATGGCGAACAGCAAGGCGGGCAACAGCCTATCCCAGGCCCTGGGGTCCTGTTCCGTAAACTTTCTTATCGTGCTCTTTAAAGTCCTATTGAACCTCTCTACAAGGCCGTCGGTCTGGGGATGGTAGACTGACGTTCTTAACGTTCATATCCGCAATAGCCGGCACAATTCTTGCATTAACTTTGAAGTAAAGTTTGTGCCTTGGTTGGTGAGGATTTCTTTAGGCACTCCGACTCTGGCAAAGATCTCTACTAACTCCGCAGCTAAGTTCTGGGCCGTGGCCTTTCGTAGCGGGACTGCCTCGGGGTACCGGGTGGCGTAATCTATTACCACTAGAATGTACTGACACACGGTGCTCGTTTTCTCCAGCAGGCCCACCAGGTCCATGGCTATCCTTTCGAAGGGTACCCCTATAACTGGTAGGGGGACGAGCAGAGCCTTAGGAACCCCCTTGGGGCTCGCCTTTTGGCATTCCGGGCAGGATAGGCAAAAGTCCTTCACCTCCTGGTACACCCCTGGCCAGTAAAACCGCTGGATGATACTCCGTACCGTCTTTTCGTAGCCCAAATGGCCCGCCCAGGGGTTGGCATGAGCCAGCTCCATTAGCGGGCGGCGGTAGCACGTGGGGACCAATAACTGCCTTAGGGTTCCATACTCTTCCACCCCCTCTGTGACCTGGTACAGCCTATCGTGACATACCTCGAAATGTGGACCCCTCGGCCGCTCCTCGCCTTCGGTCCTCGGTTCGCTCTCCCCTTCGGCTGCGGCCCAAGCATGTTGCAGCGCCGGGTCGTCCCTTTGTTCCTGGACGAAGTCTCCATCCCAAGGTTCTAACGGGGTTGCCTCTGGTGGTAGCCCGGGCTGTTCGTGTGGTCTGGGTTGGTCCTCCGGAGGGTCAGTTCGGGGCATGCTGGGGCCGCTCCCCTCACTCAGCATCCCCTCGGGACTTTCTTGGGTCTTCTGCCGCCCCCACTTGTCCATCACGTGCCTGAATCCCTCCCAATCGCGTCCGAGGAGGGCCGGGTAGTCCTATCTTTGTGCCACCACCACGTAAGCCCAGCTCGAGTAGGGGCCGTCTACTATCTGTGCCCACGCAATGGCATATTGGTGCACATCCCCATGAACACATTGTACCTGCACTGGGGGTCCCCTTGGTCCGCCTTCTCCAATCAAGTCTTCCCTCACGATCGTCTGGCTGCAACCCGAGTCCACCAGGGCTTCTACTCTTTGTCCTTGTATTTGAACCAGCCTCGTAATTCTGGGTTTTTCCGCTTCCTCTTGAGGGTTCCCTCCAGCCAAGGCCTGTGCATAGGTACAGTCCATATAGGGGCACTCCCTTTGGAAGTGCCCCTCCTGGCCACATCGGAAACACGCTCCTTTCGTCGTCCCCGCCTCGCTGGGGGTCTGCTCTCCGCCTGCCGCCTAGGGGGTCTGTCCTTGTGGGGTCCCCTTTACCGGGGTCGTCCAGGCTGGGGCTAATCTCTGCATTTCCCCCCTTCCTCCTCCTCGGGTCCGGTATTCCTCCAGGCCCCTCCTCAGCCTAGGCGGCTGCTGGATTCACCCCTCGAGGGGGGGTTGCTGCGATCCCTTTTCCCCAGGCCTTCGGCAGTTTCAGCTCTGTCATGAGGCTCACCGCCTCCTCCAGCGTGGAGGGGTGCTGTCTCCTTACCCAACGCTGCCCCTCTTTCACCAGGATATTCAGGAATTGTTCCAGGACTACCTTCTCTGCCACTTCTCAGCCCCCGTTTGCTGCTCCGGCTCTAACCACTGCCAGGCTGCTTCCTTTAGTTTTTGGGCTACCTCCCGGGGTCGCATCCCAGCCGCATAGCACTCCTCCCGGAACTTCTGTCTGTAGGTTTCCAGGGTAACGCCGAGTTGATCCAAGATCGCCTCCTTAACCTTAAAGTAGTGGAGCGCCTCCCTGGGGCCCAGACTCCTATATGCCATTTGGGCCGGCCCCGTCAAGTACGGCGCGAGGATAGTCGCCCACTGCTCGTCTGGCCACCGTGCGGCAGTCGCTACCCTCTCAAACGTGGTTAAAAAGGCTTTGGAGTCGTCCTCGGGCCCCATCTTTGCTAGTCTAATTGGTACTAGCGGGAGCCCACCCGCTTCTTCCCCCTCACTCACCCCGGCTACCAGGGAGCCCCCTTTTGGCGGTCCATACTGTTTCATCCACTGGGCTTGCTGTTCCTGGAACTGCTCCGCCAAGTCATGCACCAGCTGCTTCTGCTGCTCCTGGTGCTGGGTCGAGAGCTGCTGGATAAGTAGGTTCTGATGCTGTTGATGCTGTCTTTGGCTTTCCATCAGCCACTCCAGGACCTTCGCAGGTTCCATCTCTATACTCTTTCGTCTCGGGGGGGGAGGGGAAACATACGAGAGAAATGGGGTGCGGATCTCCTCCATCCCGGTCCCCCTCCCTTTTGCCCGGGTACCCCCGCCCGGCCCCTTCGCTTGGGGCTACGGTTGTACCCACATTCTCCACCACCTTGTAAACGTGTGTGACCGTACCCCCCCCCCCCGGTCAGTCCCCTCAAACCACCATCTCTGTGCTCCCCCCCCCCGACACACCCGGCATCCTCTCGCCTTGAGATTAGCTATGCTCCAGCCCTGTTGGCCCACGCTCTGCGCCCTCCGGGCTACCCACGGAGAGAGGGGGGTCCGGGCCCGCCCTCTCTCTCAGACCCCAGCCCAGGGCCCTAAGGACACGGACTCTGTTGCCATGTGGTCCGGCTGGCGGGGCGTCCCACAGTAACGCACCAGCCCATGGGAACCCTTTGCCCGCCCTGGGCTACTTCCTCCCTCTGTGGCCGCCAGACCCGCCGAAGTCCCTCTTCGGGGGGGGGGGGGGGCGACTCTCCCCCCGGCACCTCACCTCCTCTCCTTCGGTCCCATCCGCCACCGGCTCCTTTCCGGGAGTCTCTCCTCTGCCTCTCCCTTTGTGGCACGCCGGCGCGGGTTTAAATTGACCCACCGGCATCCGCTTGCCGGGACCCCACCCCCTTCCACCAGCCTCCCTTCCGGGTTGTCAGCATCCGCCGCCGGCTGATGTCGCCCTGCCCCTGCACTGCTGCGGTTCCTGCGGAGTGGGCGAGCGTGTGCCCGTGCGGCAGCGTGCTGCGAACAGCTGCCACATTGCCGGTATCCCACCGGCGGCGCCGCCAGCCAAGCAGCGATTGACAGGGCCAGAGCACGGGGCCTTTCTGCTCCGTCACATCTGGGTATTAGGATTTTGGGGGGAGTTTTGGTACCAAAACCTGTAGAGATCAGGTTTTGGGTTGCTTTTGCGGGCCCCCACTTCTGCATTCATCGTGCCAGAGTGGGGAACAGCCTTGAGAAGGTCCAAGAGGAGTTGGATCTGTAGAAGCTATTTTATGTTTAGCTAGAAGCCATCTTGTATAACAGAAACCATTTCAGCTTTGTCTTTGCACGTAGGCCAGAGTGAACTTTCTATCACCCCATGCGCCAGGCCAAGACAGATGTGCTATTGGAATGTGTTAATTGGGCTGGTTCAGAGAGGAGAGGTACTCCCTCGTACCTGTCCGCCATCTTGTTGATAAGGCTTTGTTTTTCCTAGTCTAATTGATGATTTCTGTATTTGGATGCCCTGACGTCAGACTGTTTGGCTAAGGGTATAAAGATACTAGGATTGATTGTATTAAGCAGCTTTACTGGGCCCGACTTTGCTGGGATCAATAAAGCAATCAGTTGTTAGCCGCCTAAACAGAGAGGAGCGTGTTTTTGCTTCGACAGATCCAATGGTGGATATCGTCACTGTCACGAGTCCATACTTGTAATTCATGGAACGAGGTGTACCGGTAGTTCGGAATAGGAAGCCTAGTCCGAACTATCTAGTTTGTGCCGCATGTAGTCATGGGCACGGAGTCCGCACTAGCAGACATTTAAAAATGGCGGCACCCGGCAACATGCAAATGAATCCCGGGAAATTCAAATCCCGGGCTTCATTTGGAAGTTCGTATGACTACATTAACCACCCTAGTTCGAACTAGGGTGGTAGTGTAGACATACCCTAACAGAGTTTAAAGAGAAGCTAGATAATTTCATGGAGGTTAGGTCCATAAAAGGCTATTAGCCAGGGGATAAAATGGTGTCCCTGGCTTCTGTTTGTCAGAGGCTGGAGAAGGCTGGCAGGGAGACAAATCGCTTCATCATTGTCTTCGGTCCACCCTCTCTGGGGCACCTGGTGCTGGCCACTGTTGGCAGACAGGATACTGGGCTAAATGGATCTTTGGTCTGACCCAGTACGGCCATTCTTATTGGATGCTGCGGATTCAGCGGCCCATACGATGGTTAGGGTTAGGGTATAGTGATGAGGAGGAGTGCCTGGCTGCAGGTGTTTGGCATTCCTCCCAAGGTCTAGAACACCCTGAAGGACCTTCCCTTTGGAAGGTTGGGCCTCTTCTCGGACTAGACAGACTCGAAGCTGCATAGCCTCAAAGATTCTAGGGCTACCCTAAAGTCTTTGGGGATTCATACTCTGGCGCCGCAGAGGAGGCCACTCACACCCAGGCTGACCATAAGGCCCATCCAACAAGGGTTTGGCCCTGATAGGGGCAGAAGGAGGGGTCGTAACAATGGCAGTAATGGCACTAATAGGAGCAGGTGCAGGGGTTTGAGATCGAACTTGGCTAGAGGGTCTGCCCCACCTTCTAACCAGCAGCCCAAGTCCTCATTTTGAGGTTACGCTCGAGGTTGTCAACTTTGCCTTTTTTACCAGACCTGGTACCAGATTACTTCCAATCAGTGGGTTCTAGACCTAGTGGGAATAGGTTACATCATTTCCTTCCTTTCCCTCCCTTCTTCCCACCCCCCTTCCCCATCCCTCTTCAGGGACCCCTCTCACGAGCTCCTGCTGAGGCAGGAAGTGTTGGTGCTTCTGCAGCTGGGGGCGGTCGAACCCGTTCCAGAGGAGTTCAGAGGCAGGGGTTTTTACTCCTGCTACTTCCTTATCCCCAAGGCCGGGGGGGGGGGGGGGGGCTACGCCCCATTTTAGACCTAAGGAAACTAAACTCGTTAGTAAAGAAAGCAAAATTCCGGATGGTCATCTTAGCATCTATCATCCCTTCCCTACAGAAAGGAGACTGGTACGCTGCCCTCGATTTGAAGGATGTGTACTTTCACATCTCGGTGATCCCTGCCCACAGGCGGTTTCTGATGTTTACAGTGGGTCAGGACCATTTCCAGTTTGCGGTTTTGCCATTCGGCCTCTCCACAGCCCTGAGGGTCTTTACCGAGTGCATGGCTGTGGTAGCGTCCTTCCTGAGGAGGTACAGGGTCTGGGTCTTTCCATACCTTGATGATTGGCTGATAAGAGGGTCATCCCGCAAACAAGTCTTCAAGTGATTGCTTATGTCCATTCCATGTAGGTGTGCACGCAGCGTGCACGCGTTGTCAGAAATTTTTCCCTTAGCAGTACCCGTCGGGCCAGCAGGGGAGCCCCCTGGAGTGGCGCTGCTATACCAGCCAATATATACCCCTGCTGGCTCTCCACCCCCTCAGTTCCTTCTTACCACCCATGGCGGTCTTGGAACGTGCTTTTGCTCTTGCTCAGCAAGCGCCCTTTAGCAGTTACTCAGCGTTATAGTTCTTTGTTGTAGGTTTTAGTTACATTCTTATCAGTTTTAAGTAGTTGTTAAGTGGTGTTATCCTGTGCTAAGGACCCACCACAGTTCTTGCTCCACACACCCAGCGCGTGCAGCGGAGCATGCCCAGGCCTCAAGGCTTCAAGCCTTGTAAGAAGTGCCAGAGGCCTATGCCCTGTGGCGACCCGCAATCCGCCTGTCTTAAGTGCTTGGCCAAGGCCCACTTGTCCGAGGCCTGCAAAATATGTAAGGCTTTCAAGCCGCGCACAAAGCGAGAGAGAGAGAGAGAGAGAGTCGTGCCTCAAGATTATCCTGATGGAGACAGTTTTACGGCTGGCACCGACGACTCAGAGCACACCTGCCTCGGTGCGTGAGGCGTCAGGACATTCGCACCCCTCCCCAGCACCATGGAGACCTTGGCACCGGTCATAATCCCCGGTGCCTCAGAAGAAGAGGGGGTCTAGCAGGGGCAGATCACCCCCACAATGCGTGCCCTCTGTGCGCTCTCAAGTGGGGCACATGGCACCATCCAGTGCCGAGCCCGGACCATCTTAGATGGGCAAACAACTTACTCCGCACTAGGACCCCAGTCCAATGGGGAACTTCCCAGATCCTTCTACCCCGGAGGCTTTTGAGGTGGCCAGGGACTTGATTGAGTTGTCCCCCTCTCCTACTTCGCCACCGGCCTCCGACAAAGATCAGGACCGTGGTCGGCACCAAGCGGCGGTCAGAGCACCCAGTGCCCCGACACAGGAATCAAGAACAATCTGTGAATCAAGTACGGGCCCACATCACCTTGGTCCAGCAACCTCTTTCGGGAGTTGGGCCTGCTCCTGAATGTGGCCAAATCGACTTTGGTGCCTACTCCGGTGATAGAGTTTGTGGGCGCCAATCTAGACTCCACATTGGCTGGGGTTTCCCTCCCCAGGTCCCGCTTCCTGGTGATCAGATCAGCAGTTCGGGACATGCAAGTGTTCCCAATACCCACGGCCAGGGCCTGCATGTGCCTTCTGGGTCTAATGGCCTCGTGTGCCTACATCACACAGCATGCTAGGCTCGGCATGCGCCCACTGCAGATGTGGTTAGCGTGGACCCACAACCCGGCTTTCCACCCGTTGGACAGAGTGGTGATGGTTCCCCTCGATGTCCTTCGCTCCCTGGACTAGTGGACGCAGGAGGAGAAGGTCTGCGCCAGAGTCCTGTTCTCCAGGCCTGTACCGACCCTCCAGCTCATGACGGAAGCGTCAAACACCAGTTGGGGTGCCCACCTTGGAGACCTGCAGACTCAAGGTATGTGGTCCCACGACGACCTCTCCCTGCGCATCAACATCAGGGAGCTGCGGGTGGTCCACCTTGCCTGTGCAGCCTTCCTTCCCCGGCTCAGGGGTGAAGGATAAACTTAATTGTTGTCAGTATGACCTCTGCTGTGACCTGGATGTTAAGTCTGGTCTTTGTAAAGAGGTACGTGCTTGAACACAGGTATACAAAAGGAGGGGGATAGGTGAAACTGGTTTGAACCTGTTGTAAGGCCTGCAAAGGGACTGTGAGGGGACAAATAATGATTGGAGGGAATTTGGTGCAAAGGGGCATGACCTGTGTATGCATGCAATTGTAAGTGGTCAGTGAAAGAGGGGTAATTACCATGTAAGATAGTCCAAAAGACCTCGCCTTTTGTTTGGGCAGTTGCAGAAACTTTGCAGAAACTTTTTCCTGAGTATCCTGGAGGTTTTTGCCCTGGAATGCATTCCTGAATAAAGCTGGTTGCTTAAGAAGGGTGTCTGGAATTGATTTGGTAGGGGTTTTGGGCCCTGTGACGGGGCAAGCGCTGCAGCTGCGCTTCCCCGCTGTGATGGGGCAGGCGCCGCTTCTGCGCTTCCCCGCACGGAGCCCGGAACCGGGGGGAGCGAAGCAGGGGCCATCCCCACGGCGCCGTACACGGGGCCAGGGTCCAGGGCAGGGCTTGGCCCGCTGGGAGAGCAGGGGATCAGGGGAGACCCAGCTGAGCAAGGCCCGGGGGGCCGACCCAAAGAGGGGAAGACCGGCGGGCGCCAGGGCGTTCCGGCGCGACCGGAGGACGTCACTGGGCACGTCAGGGAGGCGGGGCTAAAGGACGCGGACGTCGGGGGCGGGGCCCCCTTACGGCCCCAGCGGGGAATCCAAAAGGACGGAATCCTCAGCCGGAGGGGGAGGAACGGGGCGACGGACAACCCCGCACCTGGACAGGAGGACTCCGAGGGACTTCGAGGCGCGAACCCTCGGCGGGGGCAGAGACTGGGAGTAAGCTTATTCCCCAGCTGGGGAAACACCCGGGGCTGAGCCGGGAAGAAGTGACCCAGGGCGGGGTCGTGGCCCCCGCGAGTGGAGGGTTTGGGGGAAACTCGTCCCCCTCCACTATCCAGGGACTACCGTCCCTGTCTTAGGGCCCTGGGTCGGGGCTCGGAGTGTGGGAGGGCCCAAGCCCCCTTCCCGGCCCCCTCAGGCCTGTCGGAGCGCGGGCCGACAGCATAGACGGCAGGGACCGCTAGCAGGCGGTCGAGTGTGAAACTTAGGGAGCACACCCGAACTTGGGGTGGCTGCCCGAGACTGGGGAACACTTGGTGACAGGCCCCCATCCGAACCCTCGGATTAAATTCTCCGTCATTTATGGTGTCAGAAGTGGGATGGATCGGGACACCAGGTGATTGTGACGAGCCGGACCGGAGAGACTGAACAGAAAGGCGCCATACAAATTGGTAAGAGATCCGTGTTAAAAAATCTCACTGTTCCGTTCCTCTCTCCTTGTCCTGAACGGCTGCTTTCACTGGCGGTAAGCAGGGGCGGATATAGGGCAGGGCGAATGGGGCGGCCGCCCCAGGCCCCGCGCTTCAGAAAGCCCTGCGCATGCGCCGTGGCAAAGGAGGGGCCCTGCGGAATTATGCTGCCCGGGGCCCCGCAAAACGGTCATCTGCCCCTGGCAGTAAGCGTCCACCCTACGTTAAGAACATCCTTCCCAAGCAACTGTAAGTCTTTTTCCCCTTCTCTTTTTTTTGAATAAGTTTGTTTAAAAGGGGACGGTGGGAAGACACTGAAACAGGGTCAGCTCAGGCTTGAAGCTGAGAGGAAGGCAGGTTAGTGCCGGATTGGAACTGTCTTATAGGTAATAGGACAGGGATTATGGGGAATAAAGGATCTAAGATAGATCCAAAAACCCCATTGGGTAAAATGCTGCAGATTTATAGCCAGCCAGGGAAATTGCCAGCAGGTCTTAAGCTCAGGAGGCTGGCAAAGCTCACACACGCGTGGAATGAATATACTTCTGTAGAATCAGCATTACAATTCCCAGTTCAAGGTACCTTTCAATTAGAGAAATTAAATTATTTAAAGGGTGTCTTAGAGTCCAGTCACCCCTCCCAGATGAATTATTGGCACCTCTGGGATGATCAGGCCTCTAAATTAAGAGAGAAATCCATAATGGCTAGCCTAAAGGACTCAAATGAAAAACTGAAAAAACAATTGGCAGAAATAAAGGAGAAATCTGACTCCTCTAAAGTTTGTCCACCTCCGTACGTTCCTACACCAAGCACGCCCAGCGGAATCTACCCATCCATCTCGAAACCCCCAGCTCCGCTGCCAGACCCACCTGAAGATCTATTGGACCTGTGGGTCCCCAATTTCCCGGCTCCCCTTCCCACCAACCTGCCCCAGCATCAGCAAATATTGCTTACCGATCATTCAGCTGCACCAGCCCAATTTGAATCCCCCGCACATACTCACACCTCTGCAGGGGCGATGGGGAATGTCAACCTGGCCAATAAAACTTCGGATTGTGAGCACGCTCAGAGTCCAGTAATTCTAAAGTGGTCAGAAGTCTCCTCAAAAATGCTGCAGCGGACATTGGCAAAAGACTTAAAGGACCTGGGGTTTGTTATAACTAAAATAGATCCCAAAAATAACTCAGTGACTATAAGTAATGAAGTAAATAAGGATGTGATTATTGAAGTTGGACCTAAAAGTTTTCCTGGACTGTTTAAAGAGAATATTAAACTTTTCCCACTAAGACAATTTCCTAATCCAGCAGGGGGCGCCCCAGCACTTGTCCACGTCCCCTGGACACCTAATGACATCATGAATTTTAGACTTACTCTCCCAAAAATAAGAGAGGATCCTGTGGGCTTGCAAAGGGAGTTGTGCCAGAGTTTTGAAGTTTATCAGCCTACCCACAGAGACATTGACATGCTACTCTCGGGAATAATGGAACCCCATGAGAATCAAGCCCTTTACACCCAAGCAAGGCGAGGTCCTGGGGATACTCCTGCCCATCTGGGTGAGCAATGGCCCCAAGATTTGCCAGGAATTCCTGCTACGGCTGCAGAACGTACCGGGCTAGCAAATGACCGTACAGGTCTCCTAAATGCAATTACCAAAATGGTTCCAGTGCAAACTGATTGGTCTAAAGTATATAACTGCAGACAGAAGCCAGATGAAAGCCCTATTGATTTTCAGGCAAGGCTCTTTGCAGCCATGAGGAAGTATAGCACCTTTAACCCAAATGATGCCAATATGCGCACTATGGGCATGTCTACACTACAGCGCTAATTCGAACTAACTTAGTTCGAATTAGTTAATTCGAACTAAGCTAATTCGAATTAGCGCAGCTAGACTTAAAAACTAGTTCAAATTAGGGTTTTGCTAATTTGAACTAGCATGTCCACATTAAGTGGACCCTGAACCGGGGTTAAGGATGGCTGGAAGCAGTGCCGGCAGGGCATCAGATGAGGACTTAGAGCGTGGAGATGCTGCCTCAGGCTAGCCAAGGGCTGTGCTTAAAGGGTCCCGACCCCCACCCCGGACAGACAGTTCTCAGGGGTGCCCCGCTTGCAAAGCAGTCCTGGCTTGGAGTGCCCTGAGTGCCCACACTCGGCACATCACAGCACTCGGCCATCAGCCCGGCTGCACTTGCCACAGGCTGCCATCCGGGGGGAGGGGGCAATCGGGGGGCTGCAGGAGAGCTTCCACCCCGAGAAGCCCACAGAGCCACCCCAGTCCTCCCCATCGGGGGCTCGTACCCCATTCCTCCCTCACCTCCTTTCACTTACCCTTCCCTAGCCCCCCTTCCTGATGTACAAAATAAAGAAAACGTGTGTTCAAAAATAGAATCTGTCTTTATTGAACAAATCTGGGGGAGACTGGGAAAAGGAGGTGGGAGAGGGGAAGAGAGAGGCTGGGAGAGGGGAGGGCAACTAAAATGATCAGGGGTTTGGAACAGGTCCCATATGAAGAGAGGCTAAAGAGACTGGGACTTTTCAGCTTAGAGAAGAGGAGACGGAGGGGGGATATGATAGAGGTCTATAAAAGCAAGAGTGGTGTGGAGAGGGTGCATAAAGAAAAGTTCTCCACTAGTTCCCATAAAGAAGGACTAGAGGACACCAAAGGAAAGGAATGGGTAGCAGGCTTCAAACTAGTAACAGAAAGTTGTTCTTCACAAAGCAAAGAGTCAACCTGTGGAACTCCTTGCTGCAAGAGGCTGTGAAGGCTAGAACTAGAACAGAGTTTAAAGGGAAGTGAGATCAAGTCATGGAGGCTGGGTCCATGGAGTGCTATTAGCCAGGGGGTAGGAGTGGTGTCCCTGCCCAAGGTTTGTGGAAGGCTGGAGAGGGATGGCACGAGACAAATGGCTTGGTCACTGTCTTCGGTCCATCCCCTCCAGGGTCCCTAGGGTTGGCCGCTGTCGGCAGACAGGCTACTGGGCTAGATGGACCTTTGGTCTGACCCAGGACGGCCATTGTAAGATCAGGGCTCAGGGTCGGGGGGTCTCAGTGGACCCCCTTGATTTTCATGCAAACCTGCTCCTGGGTGGCCAGGCTGGCAGCTATTCTGCCCTAGACGGCCACTTTCCTCTGCCTAGTGCAGAGTTCATGGATGAGGCCCACGATGTCTGCACTAGACCAGGCGGGTGCCCGCCTCTTGCGGTCCTGGCCAGGCTCCCGAGAGCCGCCAGCCTGGTCCTGGGAAGAGGCGGAGGGCTGGGGGGCATCGGGTGGCTGGCTCATGGCGTGCCAGGTGCAGGGTCTGCTGGCTGGGTGCTGGCAGGCTTGCACCTGGCACGGGCACCATAGCCAGCCCGTGCCCCTTTAAGGGGTCCAGAGCCGGGAGGGGGGCAATAGAGTTTCCCTGGTGGTGACCAGAGTGGCCACCAGGGCAAGCTGGGGAGGGCTAGCCTCCCACTAGTTTGAATTAAGGGGCTACACAGCCCTTAATTCGAACTAGTAAGTTCACACTAGGCTTAGTCCTCGTGCAATGAGGTTTACCTAGTTCGAACTAAGCGCTCCGCTAGTTCGAATTAAGTTCCAACTAGCGGAGCGCTAGTGTAGTGCCTATGAAAGTTAATTCGAACTAACATCCGTTAGTTCGAATTAACTTTGTAGTGTAGACATACCCTATGGTAGTAACCACCTTTGTGCAGAATTTAAGACCAGAAATTGGGGACAAGATTATTAATAATATGATTGGATGGAAAATGGAAACTACTGAGAAAATTTTGGAAGCTGCAACTCAGTTTTTTGACAACTTGCAATTAGAGAAACAAAAGAAAAAGGAACTTAAAAATACCCTAATGGCACTACAAATACAAGATTTACAAGGCCACGGGCAACCAAAAGGTCAGAGGGAAGGCCCAAACAGACCCCGGCGTGGCCCCCAACCTAATGATGTGTGTAATTACTGTGGTGGGTTTGGCCATTGGAAAAATGAATGCCGTAAAAGACGACAAACTACATTTAACCAGGGCCCCAACAGACAGTCCGGACCATCCTCACAAGGACAGAGGTGGCCCAATGCTAACCCCTTTCCAGCAGGTGCACCCAACAGAGGCTACCCTCCGGAGGACTGACAAAGGAGTAATCCGTTCTGACTCTGCCCAGAGGTTGCTGATAAAACATTGCAATGCTCTCTGTTACCTTCTGTCTCTCTTTCTGCTACACCTGATGCCTTAGTTTCATTTTCCGTTAATGGAAACAAACATGAATTTCTAATTGATACTGGTGCCTCTCTTTCCACAATACGAGAGGATGAAGCTCCCAGTCTGGCCAGAACTGGGGAAATAGTAAATGCTGTGGGGGTGGGGGGAGTAACTATCCCCCATGCAATGAGTGAACCGTGTTCCTTAACCATTGGGCCTTTGACAGAGGAACATGCCTTTCTGTTATCTCCCAGTACACCTGTAAACTTGATGGGTAGAGATCTGCTGTGTAAATTGAATGCTACAATTTATTGTTCCCCTGAAGGGGTCTTTGTTGATATACCCCATAATCAGGCACCAAATTTCCTCATGATGTTAACAACAGACGGACAAGGTATAAACCCAGACTCCAAACTGGAGAGTGTGGAGCTGGACCAGGTACCAACGTCTTTGTGGGCTTCTCACTCCAATGAAGTTGGGAAACTGTTAACAGCAGAGCCTGTACGGATCAGGTATAAACACGGCCGGCCTTACCCTCGAGTGTCTCAGTACCCCTTGTCCCAGGAAGCGGAGGAGGGCATAGCGCCTGTAACCTCCTCCCTGTTGGAACAAGGAGTGCTCATAAGAACGCAGTCTGTGTGTAATACCCCAACACTTCCAGTCAAAAAGGAGGGGAAATTTGATGATCAAGGGAGACAGATATATAGATTTGTGCAGGACCTAAGAGCTGTAAATCAGTTTGTTATCCCCAGATTTCCTGTGGTTCCTAATCCAGCAACAATATTGTCCTCTATCCCTGCAGGTGCTAAATGTTTCTCTGTCATAGATTTATATTCAGCCTTCTTCTCCATTCCCATTGATAAGGATTCACAGTTTGTTTGCTTTTTCCTATAAAGGGGAGCAGCTGACCTGGACCAGACTTCCTCAAGGATATACTGAAAGTCCCAACCTTTTCTCACAACTGTTAAAAAGGGACCTTGATTCAATCTCTTTGCCAAAAGAGTCTACCCTTGTTCAGTCTGTTGATGATTTATTGATAGCCTCACCTAATCATGAAGCATGTAAAACGGATACTGTACATTTGCTGTGTGAATTAGCAGAGAGAGGTCACAAAGCCTCCAAGGCAAAGCTCCAGTTCTGTAAAGCAGAGGTTGAATATTTGGGTCACCTCATATCCCAAGAAGGGTGAAAGCTTACTGATAAACACATAACCTCTGTTCTTTCTCTCCCTCGCCCAGTAACTAAGAAACAGGTTCGGTCTCTCTTAGGTGCTGCTAGCTATTGCAGACAATGGATTCCTAATTTCTCTGGTCTTGTAAAACCCCTTGTATCTCTGACATGTGACAAGGTGAAGGATCCCGTCCCGTGGACAGAGGAGGAAGAAAAATCCTTTCAAAAAGTGAAAGCTGCTTTGGTCTCTCCACCCTCTCTTGGGCTCCCTGATTATGATAAACCCTTTACTCTTTTTTGCCACGAACAGGATCAGGTCGCTTCGGGAGTATTATGCCAGCCATTTGGAAATCGCCTTTGTCCTGTAGCTTATTTTAGTACTCAGCTTGACCCAGTAGCAAAGGGTTTCCCCCCGTGGCCGCAGCTGCTGTACTATTAGAAAAGTCAATGCCTGGTATTGGGTCACTACCTAACACTTGCTGTACCCCATGCAGTGCAAGCTTTGTTGAATAAGACTAAGGGTATGTCTAGACTACATGCCTCTGTCGCCAGAGGCATGTAGATTAGGCTACCAGACATAGTAAAATGAAGCGGCGATGAGGTATACCCGGGTGGTCGACAAATACCTTTGATGTCGCCACCCGCGCGTCCAGACTATCGCGCTGAGCCGACAAACAGCTGATCAGCTGTTTGTCGGCTCAGTGCGGCAGCCATGTAAATTTAAATGAAGCGGTGATTATTTAAATCGCCGCTTCATTTTCCTATGTCTGGTAGCCTAATCTACATGCCTCTGGCGACAGAGGCATGTAGTCTAGACGTACCCTCAGACCCAGCATTTGTCAATGCAAAGACTGACTAACTATGAGAAAGCCCTTTTAGGAGCCCAGAATGTCTCTCTAGTACGCTGTTCTACGTTAAATCCTGCCACCCTTTTTCCTAACCCTACTGATGGAGAGCCCCATGAGATGGAACCCCACGATTGTTTAGCATTGGTGGACCTCACTTGTACCCCGCGATCCGATCTAAGGGACATTCCTTTGTCCAATCCTGATTTAGTGTATTACACTGATGGGTCATGTAAAAGGGATGAAAGGGGAAACCTTATAAGCGGGTATGCTGTTGTTTCTGATCATGCAATAATTGAAGCTCATTCTCTTCCAGGAATAAAGAGTGCACAAGCTGCTGAACTAATTGCTCTCACTCGTGCCTGTATTTTACCTACTGATCAATCTGTTAACATTTATACTGACTCAATGTATGCTTTTAATATTTGTCATTCTGTAGGTCAGATTTGGAAACATCAAGGATTCTTAACATCCTTGGGAAGCGCTATTTCTAATGGATCGCTTGTTAATGACCTCTTGCTTGCTATTCAATTACCTTTTGCTATTTCTATTATGCATTGCAGTGCTCATACTGATAACACTGATACTGTATCAGTAGGAAACAGACGGGCAGATTTTGCAGCCAAGAATGCAGCTGCCTGTGGACCTCCAGCTCCATTTCAAATCCTGGTTGCTGTTTCTGTTCCCCTGACTCTAAATGATTTATCCCTGTTGCAATCTAGGGCACCTGAGAAGGAACAACACAACTGGTACAAAGCTGGGTGTCGTATTCAAGATAACAACATTTGGCTTTCACCAGATGGACGACCTGTGGCTCCTTCTACATTGGTGTCCCACTTGGCTACCATTACCCATGGAATAGGACATATGAACAAAAGGGGGGTAGCGGACCAGATTCTGAAGCATTGGTATGCGCCCGGGATTCACCAAGCTGCTGCTAAAATCACCAGCAATTGCGCTACTTGCCAAAAGTTCTCTACCCAGGGTGGAGAAAAGACTACTCTGAGTGCTCATACTTGGGCCTATGGACCCTTCCAATATTTGCAGATTGATTTTATAGAGTTAACCCTTTCCTGTGGGTTCAAGTATTGTCTGGTTATTGTATGTGTGTTCAGTGGTTGGGTGGAAGCTTTCCCTTGCCGCCAAGCGGATGCCACTACTGTGGTGAAGAAATTAGCTACTGAGGTGGTTCCCAGATTTGGAATCCCTTTAAAAATTGACTCGGATAAGGGAACCCATTTCACGGCCAAAATCCTGCAAGATCTGTGTAGAGCCCTCCACATAGAACAACGATTCCATACTCCATATCATCCCCAAAGTTCAGGGCATGTTGAAAGGAAAAACCTCGATATCCAACGGAAGTTAAGCAAGATTATCTCTGATACTGGACTCAACTGGCCACAGGCATTGCCCCTTGCCTCATGCATATCCGAAATACCCCGAACCGCAAACATGGTCTCACCCCTCATGAAATCCTATTTGGGAGGCCAATTTTACTTGGATTTGAGCCTCCTGAAAAAATTAATCCTTCCCACTTGTCTGAATGTTATGACGAACTACTTCAATACTGTATACATCTGTCTAAAATTGCTTTCAGTCTCTCCTCTCAGGTTGCAGAAGCCTCACCTGTCCCAACTGATGTGCCTTGCCATGATGTGCAACCAGGAAACTGGGTCCTGATAAAAGAATTCCGGAGGAAAGACTGCCTATCTCCAAGGTGGAATGGTCCCTTCCAGGTCCTGCTGACTACCAACACGGCTGTGAAGGTAGCCGAGCGAGATTCTTGGATACACGCAAGCCACCTGCGCTGCACCGTTGACCCTCATAAGTTGTGTGAATTTGCCTCTCCCGACATATCGCCTCCTACTGAACCTGTCAGCCCAGAGCCAGAAGAGAACGACTTTCTGCCACTTTCTGAGAAAGAAATTGAATCACTTCTCCTGAACGAGGGATATACATCATCGGAAATCAAAGACCTGGACCTCGTTCACTACGCTCTCACTCCAGGCCAGATCCCTTCTGGTCCTACTAGTCACGTTGACATTTCACGAGAATCTACACCCGACCTTGCCATTGACCCTACCGGCACTCTGTCAGAGGACGGTGGGTTTTCTGAAAGCTGTTTTCCTTCCTCTAGATTTACTTATAACCTCCGTCCGCACAAGCGCTGAAAGGATTACAATCCCTGCACAATGGCTAAACTCTTGTCCCTCCTTTGTATAGGCCTTATTTGGCTCCAAGGGGGGAATGGTACTGGTACTAACACCTTTCTGCAGCTGGCAGAAGGTATGGCACGAGCCGCAAACAAAACTAACTGTTGGGTGTGTGCCTGGCCACCACAAAGCGCGCATAGTGGATACCCAATAGGTGCCCTTACGTTAAACAGAACTGGACTAGTAAGTGACGCATTACAGAAACAAAATTACCAAACTGTGTGGTTCAACCAGACTGGGTGCATCCAATTATCATTTAGTGGTACAAGCCCCCTATGTAGGAATCTTACAGGTACCACCTTTGTCGGGAAATCAAGCTGCACACACATTATAACAAAGGTGGATGGGACACATGTATGGCATAATGGTTCCACTATGTCTACCGCAAACCTTTGGTGCACCCATTCAAACCAGAAATAACAACCATATGGGGAGGGCCCACTAGTACAGACCTTTGCAAGGAAGGTAACACCACTTTGCGAACCGAGCCATGATGATAGATCAGTCTGACTCGTGGAACATGTATAATTATTGGTGGATATGCGGTAAATTTGCCTATAAAAGGCTTCCGCAGAATGCCTCAGGGTTTTGTCACCTCGGTCTCGTGACACCAGCTATGAGGATTGTTGACACTTTGCCACCAGGGCATATCAGGAACAAGCGGGATGGGTCTTGGGAGAAAGCATGGACTGGATAGAACAAACTGCCCTTGCAGCAGCTGAAACTACCATTCCATGGGTAGGGCAGGCAAAAACAAATCGTGATTTAAAAACAATGTCCCTGCTTATGGAGAAATTCATGAATACCACAGAGGGGGCATTAGGTGTGGTACAGGAAAATTTAAATGAATTGCAAATCTTTACCCAGCAAAACAGACTGGCTCTTGACTGTCTACTAGCAGCTCAAGGAGGGGTATGTGGATTCATAGGCCCAGAGTGTTGTGTTAAAGTTTCTGATGTGAGTTCAAACCTAACCACAAGGATAAAGGAAATCCAAACATTGTCTGTCCAGACAAAAACATTTAGAGAGCAGTTGCAAGACTGGAATCCTTTGAATTGGTTGGGAATAGAGTTAAGCGAACTCATGAAGAAGGTGGTGGGAGGAATATTGATGTTCCTTGTCTTAATATGCTCTATATACATAATGATACAGCTAGCCTTATGCTGTATTAAAAGGTGCTTACAAAAGATACAGAATGTAGCAGAAAGCAAGGTACAACAGATGCTTCTGCTAAACGTACAGAACCCTCCCGAGAAAGACTACAAAGACACTTGCACGTTTGCGGATGAATGGGAAAGGATGCTTAAGATTAATTGTGATCCACAAGTGGATCAAAGGGGGGAATGAAGGATAAACTTAACTGTTGTCAGTATGACCCTTGCTGTGACCTGGATGTTAAGTCTGGTCTTTGTAAAGAGGTACGTGCTTGAACACAGGTATACAAAAGGAGGGGGATAGGTGAAACTGGTTTGAACCTGTTGTAAGGCCTGCAAAGGGACTGTGAGGGGACAAATAATGATTGGAGGGAATTTGGTGCAAAGGGGCATGACCTGTGTATGCATGCAATTGTAAGTGGTCAGTGAAAGAGGGGTAATTACCATGTAAGATAGTCCAAAAGACCTCGCCTTTTGTTTGGGCAGTTGCAGAAACTTTGCAGAAACTTTTTCCTGAGTATCCTGGAGGTTTTTGCCCTGGAATGCATTCCTGAATAAAGCTGGTTGCTTAAGAAGGGTGTCTGGAATTGATTTGGTAGGGGTTTTGGGCCCCCATCCGAACCCTCAGATTAAATTCTCTGTCAGGTTTGTGCGCAACTTGAATGTGCGGCCCCACAGGTAAGTTCTCCATTTTTCAGTACCCCAGACACAAGCAAGTGCTTCTTTTTCAACTGTAGAATATTTTCCTCTCAGAATCACTCAGGCTGTGCCTAGACTGGCAAGTTTTTCCACAAAATCAGCTGCTTTTGCAGAAAAACTTGCCAGCTGTCTACACTGGCGGCTTGAATTTCCGCAAGAACCCTGACGATCTCATGTAAGAAATCAGTGCTTCTTGCGGAAATACTATGCTGCTCCCATTCGGGTAAAAGTCCTTTTGCGCAAAAGCTTTTGCGCAAAAGGGCCAGTGTAGACAGCTCAGATTTGTTTTGCGCAAAAAAAGCCCCGATCACGAAAATGGCAATCGGGGCTTTTTTGCGCAAAACAAATCTGAGCTATCGGGGCTTTTTTGCGCAAAAGCACGTCTAGATTGGCCACGGATGCTTTTGCGCAAAAGTGCTTTTGCGGAAAAGCGTCCGTGCCAATCTAGATGCTCTTTTCCGCAAATGCTTTTAACGGAAAACTTTTCCGTTAAAAGCATTTGCGGAAAATCATGCCAGTCTAGACGTAGCTTCTGTGTCCTTGAAGCAAATGCAACAGTCCTCTCTGTGTTATCCTCATGAAGTTGTGTAAGGACAGCCCCAAGTCCATAATCAGAAGCATCAGTCGTCACAATTGTGGGCAACGCAGGACTGAATAGTGCAAGTACTGGACTATGTACAATCAAGTCTTTCACAGTTTCCAAACTAGCTTATGCATCTGTTGTCCACACCAAGGTTGAACTTGTAGTAATTCTCATAATGGTTCAATGACAGAAGCATAATTGGGAATGAATTTTGCATACCAGGAGGTAAGGCCCAAGAAGGAACGTAAGGTTTGCAAATCTGATGGAGGAGGAGCATTTGAAATTGCTAGGATATGATCTGGATCAGGTTTTAGTCCAGCCGGTGAAATTGTATGCCCCAGAAAGGACAGTTCTGTTTGTCTAAATTTACATTTAGACAAGTTGAGCTTGAGGCCTGCTGTGCTGATGCAGTTTAGTACAGATTGCAGGTTATTGTCATGCTCCTCAGAAGTATTGCCAAACACAATAATATCATCCAGATAGCACTGAACTCCATGTTGATTCTTCAGAATCAATTACATCAGTTTTTGGAAGGTATTTGGGGCAGATGCAAGACCGTATGGAACACGTTTAAAACGAAATAGTTCCTCGCGTAATAAATGCTGTGAGGTGTCTGCTATCTTCATGCAACATAACCTGGTGGTACGCACTCTGCAAATCAAGAGTAGAAAACATCTTTGCTCCACGGAGTTCTGCAAATACTTCTTCAATGTGAGGAAGAGGGTGGCTGTCAATCACAATAGCTTTATTTGGCTCCCTTAAGTCCACACAAAGGCGAATGCCTCCATCCTTCTTCTGTGTCACCACTATAGGTGAAACCCATTCCGAGGAGTCAATCTCTTCAATAATGTCCTTTTGAACACGTTTTTTAAGTTCCTCTGAAACAGCTTCACTGACTGAAAATGGTAAGCGCTGTAACTTCTGTTGTACAGGCATCACATTATGTCGCATTTTAACTTTGTGCACAAACCCATAAGCACAGCCAAGTTTCTCCTCAACCTGGTCTTGGGTCCCAGCTGAAACTGGTGTGTGTGCTGCAAGGGTGTGTCTAGACTACAGGGTTTTGTAGACAAAAGTCCACTTTTGTCGACAAAACTATACCTGCGTCCACACTACCGCTGAGTTCTGTCGACATAACGTCGAAAGAACTCAGTAGTTTTGTCGACGCTGGTAAACCTCATTTTACGAGGCATAACGCCTTCTGTCGACAGAGTTTCTGTCGACAGAAGGTGTTATTGCATCTACACTGTCCTTTGCGTCTACGCTACCATGTCGACAAAGCAACTTGCTTTGTCGACAGAACTCAATGTAGTCTAGACGCTCTTTGTCGACAGAAGTTTTGTCGACAGTATCTGTCGACAAAACTTCTGTCGACAGAAGCCTGTAGTCTAGACGTACCCCAAGAGTGCTTTGCTGAGGAAGATCAATTCGTCCATTAACTACCCTGAGGTTTAAAGCAGCCAATAAATCTCTGCCAAGGATAGGAGTGCCTTTGTGGACAATGTAGAACTCTGCAGTTACACAGCAATCACTAAGTCTGTGTCTACACTGGCACCCTTTTCCATAAAAGGGATGCTAATGAGACACTTCGGAATTGCAAATTCTGCGGGGGATTTAAATATCCCCTGCGGCATTTGCATGAACATGGCTGCTGCTTTTTTCCAGTTCGGGGTTTTGCCGGAGAAAAGCACCAGTCTAGACGGGATCTTGCGGAAAATAAGCCCTGGACTGGGCCTCCTGTATCCATGCTCATTATTTTGGCTTCTGCTATAGCTGACTCAATCTGGGTAGCAATGGTTATTGCTTTTTCCAGTGGAAGTTGTGGTTCTAGAAGCAAGCGTTCTCTTACACGAAGCATGGTTGTTCTCTCAATGAGCTGGTCTCTAATCATCTCATCTGCCATATTCCCAAAGTCACACGTTACAATCAGACTCCTCAGAGAAGCAACATACTGCATTATAGTCTCCCCTGGTTTCTGCTCACGCTGGTGAAATCTGTAGCAATTAGCTACTACATTCACTTTTGGCACAAAAAAGTTCTTTAATGCAGTGAGTGCAGTCTCATATTTATCATCTGCAAGGGGAAGAGTGTAAAATATATGCTGCCCTTCTGCTCCAAGGCAGTGGATTAGCAGAGCATGCTTTCTTACTTCAGAAATCTCTGTAGCACTGATTGCAAGCAGATAAGTCTCAAACATATGGATCCAGGCAGTAAAAGCAATTGGAGGCTCACCTGGGCTTTGCAGAAAGGGTGCAGGTGGGTTCAGAGGCAGAAGATCCATCCTCGTCGCCAAAATGTTGTATCATGCAAGCAAGGTGGTAACAAACTTCAACAGGACTTTATTTAACAAAGGTGAAACCTCTTTACAAAGCTGCTGCATCCCTCTGTAACTGTCACTCAGCCCCAGCTAATCTTCTCCCCCTCCTACCTGTTTCCTGTGCTTCCAGACTCCCAACAGCCAGTGCTCCCAGTTCTAAAAATTACAAGCAGCATCTACAACACCAGTCCCACAGGGAGAGAACATTTATCCCTGCCCACTGGAGGAGAGGGGGGAGGATGGTGGGCCTAGCTCCCTCCAAGCTGCGCACCTGTGTGGTTGCGCACAAAAAGTTTTAGGCCCGCCTACCTCATTTGCAGAGCTGTGCAGCAGCGCACACCATTCAGTTTTCTGCTTTACCTGCTGGAAGGTGAGTGGTGGTGGGTTCTGGCGGGGCCACGTGGCGGGCAGCTGCCCCTGTTATGCGCCAGCTGGAGCTGGGACACAATGGGTATGTCTACATTCCATTCCTCTTCCAAGAGAGGAATGCAAATGCAGACAAGCTAAATTGCAAATGAAGCGCAGATTTGAATTTACCGTGCTTCATTTACATAATTGTGGACTGCCGCTTTTCCAAAATAGTGTCTTTCGATAAAACAAACGCGGTCCCCGTGGGGTTATTTCGAGAAAAAAACCTTCCTTCAAAATAACCCTTAACACTTAACCCTTACTCATTTTTTGAGGAGTATTTTGAAGGAAAGGTTTTTTCTTGAAATAACCCCACGGGGACCGCGTTTGTTTTCTCGAAAGACACTATTTCAGAAAAGAGGCAGTCCGTGATTATGCAAATGAAGCACGGGAAATTCAAATCTGTGCTTCATTTGCAATTTAGCTTGTCTGCATTTGCATTCCTCTCAGAAGAGGAATGCAATGTAGACATACCTAATGAGACTGGCTGATGGCTGGCCAGGCCACATGGTGTCCCAGCCAGAACAGTTTCCAGCATTAGTTCTCCTGCAGCTACAAAAAGGCGAACACACTTCCTGGTGTGCAGAGAGATGTGCATATGCTAGTGCTGCATCTGCTGCCAGGTACTCCTGTCTCCCCCAGTCTGACCCAAAGCCCATGCAGAGGAGTGGGGAGGGGAGTCTCACTGACCCAAACACACACTCCATCAGGCCTTTGGATTTGAGATCCTTTTATTTCTCACTTAGGTTAAAGCATAAACATGAATCCCCAGCAGAGGCACTTTGAGCCCTGCTCTATAAGATGGGGTTAAAGCAAAGGGCAGGAGCTTGTCTCTTTTAAACAGGAAATTGCCACCCCAGTTTGCATCACCCACTACTTACATCTGTCCCTTTCTCTGCCCAGCCTGCACCTGCAGAGACAATCTGCAGCCCCCTGAGTCTGGGCAGTGACCAGCCAGTCCCCGGAGACCTTCCTCCGCCAGCACCAGGGACAATGGGACTTTGGCTCCTCCATTTGTTTTTTTTTTTTTACTCTAGCAGCTTTGGAAGGTATTAGCAACTGTTAAATGCATTGCAGGGAAATGAGAGACATGACTGCGTATTTGGGGATCACCGCACTTTGCGGGTTTGTTTCAATCCCTCCTCTACACACACACCCCTCTACACCCCCACATTGTTGTAGCTGATTCCTCTTATCAAGAGCCATTTAGAAATTAGTTTTAGGCAAATCAATTACATTTAAAATCTTTTTAGAAAAGCTAGTTGATAATATATCTACTTTTCCTGACACTTAACCTTTTCTTTTTTTCTCATAGACTCTAATAGACTTTAAGGTCAGAAGGGACCATTATGATCATCTAGTCTGACCCCCTGCACAGTGCAGGCCACAGAATCTCGCCCACCCCTCGTAGAATAATCCTCTCACCTGTATCTCAGATATTGAAGCCTTCAGATAGTTTGAAGACCCCAAGATGCAGAGAATCCTCTAGCTGTGATCTGTACCCCATGCTACAGAGGAAGGCGAAAAACCTCCAGGGCCTCTGCCAATGTACCCTGGAGGAAAATTCCTTCCGGACCCCAAATATGGCGATCAGCTAAACCCTGAGCATGTGGGCAAGACTCACCAGCCAGACACCCAGAAAGTTCTCTATAGTAACTCCTATCATCCCTCCATTGACCTATTTCCCACTGATAATGAAAGGTCAATTAGTTACCAAGATCACGTTAGCTCATCAAACTGTCCCCTTCATAAACCCATCTAGTTTAATCTTGAAGCCAGATAGATCTTTTGCCCCCACTACTTCCCTTGGAAGGCCATTCCAGAACCTCACTCCTCTAATGGTTAGAAACCTTCGTCTAATCTCAAGTCTAAACTTCCTACTAGCCAGCTTATATCCATTTGTTCTTGTGTCCACATTGGTACTAAGCTTAAATAATTCCTCTCCCTCCCTGGTATTTATCCCTCTAATATATTTAAAAAGTGCAATCATGTCCCCCCTCAGCCTTCTTTTGGTTAAGGTAAACAAGCCAAGCTCCTTGAGTCTCCTTTCATAAGACAGGTTTTCCATTCCTCGGATCATCCTAGTGGCCCTTCTTTGTACCTGTTCCAGTTTGAATTCATCCTTCTTAAACATGGGAGACCAGAACTGCACACAGTATTCCAAATGGGGTCTCACCAATGCCTTGTATAATGGCACTAACACCTCCTTATCACTACTGGAAATACCTCGCCTAATACATCCCAAGATCGTATTAGCCTTTTTCACGGCCATGTCATGATGGCGGCTCATAGTCATTCTATAATCAACCAGGACTCCGAGGTCCTTCTCCTCCTCCGTTACTTCCAACTGATGTGTCCCCAGCTTATAACTAAAATTCTTGTTATTAATCCCTAAATGCATAACCTTACACTTCTCACTATTAAATTTCATCCTATTGCTATCACTCCAATTTACAAGATCATCCAGATCTTCCTGTATGATATCCCGATCCTTTTCTGAATTGGCAATAGCTCCCAACTTTGTGTCATCCGCAAATTTTATTAGGACACTTCCACTTTTGGTGCCAAGATCAGCAATAAAAAGATTAAATAAAATTGGCCCCAAAACTGATCCCTGAGGAACTCCGCTAGTAACCTTCCTCCAACCTGACAGTTCACCTTTCAGTATGACCCGCTGTAGTCTCCCCTTTAACCACTTGCTTATCCACCTCTCAACTTTCATATTAATCCCTATCTTTTCCAATTTAACCAATAATTCCCCATGTGGTACTGTATCAAATGCCTTACTAAAGTCGAGGTAGATTAGATCCACTGCATTTCCTTTATCTAAAAAATCTGTTACTTTCTCAAAAAAGGAGATCAGGTTGGTTTGGCACGATCTACCTTTTGTAAAGCCATGTTGTAATTTGTCCCAATTGCCATTAGCCTCAATGTCTCTAACTACTTTCTCCTTCAACATTTTTTCCAAGATCTTACATACTACAGATGTCAAACTAACAGGCCTATAGTTACCCGGGTCACTTTTTTTCCCTTTCTTAAAAATCGGAACTATATTAGCAATTCTCCAGTCAAATGGTACAACCCCTGAGTTTAGAGATTTATTGAAAAATGTTGCTAATGGACTTGCAAGTTCATGTGCCAGTTCCTTTAATATTCTTGGATGAAGACCATCTGGGCCCCCCGATTTACTCCCATTAAGCTGTTCAAGTTTGGCTTTCACCTCGGATATGGTAATATCTACCTCCTTATCCTCAGTCCCATTTGTTAGCTTGCCATTATCCCTAAGATCTTCATTAGCCTCATTAAAGACTGAAGCAAAGTATTTGTTCAAATATTGGGCCATTCCTAGATTATCCTTAACCTCCACTCCATCCTTAGTAATTAGCGGTCCTACTTCTTCTTTTTTTGTTTTTTTCCTATTTATATGGCTAGAAAACCTTTTACTATTGGTTTTAATTCCCTTTGCAAGGTCCAACTCTACCTGACTTTTAGCCTCTCTCACTTTGTCCCTACATGCTCTAACCTCAATAAGGTAGCTTTCTTTACTGATCCCTCCCATTTTCCACTCCTTATATGCTTTCTGCTTTTTCTTAATCACCTCTCTGAGATGCTTGCTCATCCAGCTTGGTCTAACACACCTGTCTATAAATTGTTTCCCTTTTCTAGGGATACAGGCTTCTGACAGCTTCCGCAACTTTAACTTAAAATAATTCCAGGCCTCCTCCACCTCAAGATCCATAATTTCTTTAGTCCAATCAACTTCCTTAACTAATTTCCTTAATTTATTAAAGTTAGCCCTTTTGAAATCAAAAACCCTAGTCTCAGAGGGTATGTCTACACTACAGCACTAATTCGAACTAACTTAGTTCAAATTAGTTAATTCGAACTAAGCTAATTCGAACTAACGCATCTAGAACTAAAAACTAGTTTGAATTAGCGTTTTGCTAATTCGAACTAGCATGTCCACATTAAGTGGACCCTGAACCGGGGTTAAGGATGGCCGGAAGCAGTGCCGGCAGGGCATCAGAGGAGGACTTAGAGCATGGAGATGCTGTCTCAGGCTAGCCGAGGGCTGTGCTTAAAGGGACCCGACCCCCACCCCGGACAGACAGTTCTCAGGGGTGCCCCGCTTGCAAAGCAGTCCTGGCTTGGAGTGCCCTGAGTGCCCACACTGGGCACATCACACCACTCGGCCATCAGCCCGGCTGCACTTGCCGCAGGCTGCCATCTGGGGACAGGGGGCAATTGGGGGGGCTGCAGGAGAGCTTCCACCCCCAGAAGCCCGCAGAGCCAGCCCAGTCCTCCCCATCGGGGGCTCATACCCCATTCCTCCCTCACCTCCTTCCACTTACCCTTCCCTAGCCCCTTTTCTTGATGTACAAAATAAAGATAACGTGTCTTCCAAAATGGAATCTGTCTTTATTGAACAAAACTGGGGGAGACTGGGAAAAGGAGGTGGGAGAGGGGAAGAGAGAGGCTGGGAGATGGAGGGGGGACAGGATAGAGGTCTCTAAAAGCAGGGGTTGGGTGGAGAGGGTGTATACAGAAAAGTTCTTCATTAGTTCCCATAAAGAAGGACTAGAGGACACCAAAGGAAAGGAATGGGTAGCAGGCTTCAAACTAGTAACAGAAAGTTGTTCTTCACAAAACAAAGAGTCAACCTGTGGAACTCCTTGCTGCAGGAGGCTGTGAAGGCTAGAACTGGAACAGAGTTTAAAGGGAAGTGAGATCAAGTCATGGAGGTTGGGTCCATGGAGTGGTATTAGCCAGGGGGTAGGAGTGGTGTCCCTGCCCAAGGTTTGTGGAAGGCTGGAGAGGGATGGCACGAGACAAATGGCTTGGTCACTGTCTTCGGTCCATCCCCTCCAGGGTCCCTAGTGTTGGCCGCTGTCGGCAGACAGGCTACTGGGCTAGATGGACCTTTGGTCTGACCCAGGACGGCCATTGTAAGCTCAGGGCTCAGAGTTGGGGGTCTCAGTGGACCCCCTTGATTCTCTTGCACACCTGCTCCTGGGTGGCCAGTCTGGCAGCTCTCCTGCCCTAGCCGGCCACTTTCCTGTGCCTAGTGCGGAGATCGTGGACGAGGTCCACGATGTCTGCACTAGCCCAGGCGGGTGCCCGCCTCTTGCGGTCCCGGGCAAGCTCCTGGGAGCCGCCAGCCTGGTCCCGGGAAGAGGGGAAGGGGTGGGGGGCATCGGGTGGGTGGCTCGATCCGTGCCAGGTGCAGGGTCTGCTGGCTGGGTGCTGGCAGGTTTGCACCTGGCACGGGCACAGTAGCCAACCCGTGCCCCTTTAAGGGGTCCGGGGCCAGGAGGGGGGCAGACGAGTTTCCCTGGTGTTGGCCAGAGTGGCCACCAGGGAAAGCTGGGGAGGGCTAGCCTCCCACTAGTTCGAATTAAGGGGCTACACACCCCTTAATTCGAACTAGCTAGTTCGAACTAGGCTTAATCCTTGTAAAATGAGGTTTACCTAGTTCGAACTAAGCGCTCCGCTAGTTTGATTTAAATTCGAACTAACGGAGCGCTAGTGTAGCGCCTATTAAAGTTAATTCGAACTAACGTCTGTTAGTTCGAATTAACTTTGTAGTGTAGACGTACCCAGATTTATTTTTGTTTATCCTTCCATTTCATTTGAACTGAATTAGCTCATGATCACTCGAGCCAAGGTTGTCTCCTACAACCATTTCATCTATGAGGTCCTCGCTACTCACCAAAACCAAATCTAAAATAGCATCCCCCCTTGTTGGTTCAGCAACTACTTGATGAAGGAATTCATCAGCTATCACATCTAGGAAAATCTGAGCCCTATTACTATTACTAGCACTTGTTCTCCAGTCTATATCTGGAAAGTTGAAATCTCCCATGATTACACAGTTTCCATGAGTATTTACTTCATTAAAAACATTAAAGAGGTCTCTATCCATATCCAAATTGGATCCTGCTGGTCTATAACACACCCCAAGCACTATCCCAGGGGAGGATCTGATAGTTTTCTTCCCCAATGTGATTTTTGCCCAGACGGACTCTGTCTTCTTCATTCCATCACTTTTTATTTCTTTACAATCCACCTCATCTTTGATATACAATGCTACTCCACCACCTTTACCCTTATTTCTGTCTTTCCTAAACAGCACATACCCTTCAATACCTGTACTCCAGTCATGCCTAGTATTCCACCATGTTTCTGTTATTCCTATAAAATCTGGTTTCACTTCCTGGACCAATAGCTCTAGTTCCTCCTTTTTGTTACCTAGGCTCCTCGCATTGGGGTACAAACATCTTAAGTTTTGCTGTTTGGCCTCACTCACATTCTTTACCCAATTTGGCACAGACGTTGTACCTCCAATATGACCTATTAGACTAGTATCCACCCCACCCTTCCTCGTGTTCATTCTCCTACCCCCAGCTATATCCTTTCTTACTTCGTTTTCCTCCCTCTCAGTGTTAAAATCCGGCGTAGAGATTACCTGGGCATCTCCCAACCGTCTCCCCCAAATTCCTAGTTTAAAGCTCTCTTAATCAGTTGAGCCAGCCTCCATCCTAGAAGTCTATTTCCCTCCCTACTTAGGTGAAGTCCATCCCGAGAGAACAGTCCTCTGTCCATAAATGCCTCCCAGTGACCATACATCCCAAAGCCCTCCTTATAGCACCACTGCCTAAGCCATCCATTGATCATCATAATCCTGTCACATCTTTGTTGCCCTTCTCTAGGAACAGGCAGAATCCCACTAAAGATCACCTGAGCCTCAATTTCCTTGAGCATCCTCCCCAGCCTAGCATAGTCTCCCTTAATTCGTTCCAGCGAGAATCTAGCCGTATCATTTGTTCCTACATGAAGGATGATCAATGGATTCCTTCCTGCTCCCTTAATAATCCTCTTCAACCTCAGTTCCACATCCCGTATCTTAGCACCTGGCAGACAGCACACCCTTCTATTCTCTGGATCAGCTCTGGTTACAGGCCTATCTATTCTTCTCAGTAAGGAGTCCCCAATCACATAGACCTGCCTTTTCCTAGTGACAGTGAAATTCTCTGGTCTATCTCTAGCTTCCTCTGGCTGCAAGTCCTTGCCATTCCTATTTTCCCTTGTAATCCTCTTTAACCCATCCTGTATCCTCCTAATGCTCATTATTGGTGTTGTCTCCATTAACTCTTCCCCTTTATCTATGGGACTAGCCACTCCTCTTCTTCCTCACCCTTCCATCTTCATTATCTTTCTGTCTCTGGCTGATTAGACAAGCCACAGCTTCTATATATCCACAAGTCTATGAATAAACACCTCCTTCTACCTGATTCCCTTAGGTATTGTTCCCCTTTCAGGTTTTGTGATGTCAGAAGAGTTTCCATTGTGCTGAATGGTGATGTCATAAAAATAGATAGCAGCAAAATTGGATGAGTTGGGCAGGAGGAGGAGGCTGTTTGTGGAGATTTTTACCCATTGTGACAGATGGCTGTGGCTAAGCCAGAGGTCTGCCACTACAGCCTGGCTGAAAAGGCCAGTTACAGCCAGCTGAGCAAGCCCAGGCCTCAAGGGCTAATGGAAGCAGCTGTGGGCCTCATTAGCCAGATAAGGCAACCAGAGGTGAAGTGAAAGGGGAGAAACTAGGGTGTGGCTGAGTTTGCTTCCCAGGTAGAAGGAGAGGCTGGCTGAGTTTGCTGTGAACAAAAGCTGTGTAAATAGGAGGTGGTGGGAAATTGGCCCGGACAATACAAAGCATGAGTGACTGCACCAGAAAGGGTCTCTGGTTGATCTGTAGACAAAGAAAGTGTCCCAGGCAGAGCCGGCCCAAGCTACGGGCTGACCAGGCGATAGCCTGAGGAGCCCGATTGTAAGGGGCGCTTGTAACAGTCCCGGCCCCTACCTCGGGGAGAGGGGTCGCTATCTGTTACTGAATTGCCTCTCGGGTGGTTCCCCGGTATCCGACCGGGGCGGAGGGGGACCCGGCCCCGCCCTCTCTCCAGGTCCCAGCCCAGGACCCTAAGGGAGTGCGTCTGAGACGCGCTGCCCGACCGGGGCGGCTACGGCCGCAACACACCGGTCCCCGGGGTTTCCGACCCCGTCCTGGGCTGCTTCCTCCGGCCCTTTCGGTTCTGTATGTCTTAGTCTGGTTCAGTGAGGTTTCAGGGGTGACTCACCCACTCGGATTGCGGGACACGCGGTTGTCCGTCCTGGGTCCGCCGTCGGTCCTGCCGCCCCGCCGCCATCCGGGGTAATCGTCCGCGCTCTGTCTCGCCGGAGCTCCCTCTTCCCCCCTTCCCTGCACCCAGGCCGTCTGGCTTTTAAACCCAGTGCCCCTGCTCAGGGACGCCGGCGCATGCCCCCTGTGGGAGGGGCTGGGTGCATGTGTGGGCGGCCCAACAGGGTGAAGGTTCCTGCGCCTGCCGCCGTCCCTGGGCCGGTGCGTTAGAGCCGCTCGGGCGTCCCAGCGTCAATTTCCCACGGCGCCCCTGGCGCGGGGCGTAGGGTTGGGGCTTGCGATCCCCGCCGCCCTGCCCCTGCCTACGCCGGCGGCTGCCGCCAAACAAGCGCGGCAGAGCTGCTCAGACGTTTTGGCGCCTGTCTCCTGTGGCGCCCCAGTGCAGGGTGCAGGGTTGGGGCTCGCGATCCCCGCCGCCCCGTCACACACCCCCCCTTAGGTCTCCTGCCTTTTTTCTTTCGCTGTTGCTTTCAGGTTCGTCCTTCCTGCAGAAGAAGTCGGCGTTGTGGTGCTTTCGTCCCGGGCGGTGCGCCACCTCAAACCTGTAGGGTTGCAATGTCAAATACCACCTTGTTATTCGGGGGTTGGTCTCTTTCATCGAATGCAACCACTTAAGGGGGGCATGGTCTGTTATCAGTTTGAACGGCCCTCCAAGTAGGTAGTATCGGAGGGATTCAATCGCCCACTTTACTGCTAACGCCTCCTTTTCAATAGTGGCGTAGGCCTTTTCCCGCGGAAACAGTTTCCAGCTGATGTAGAAAATGGGGTGTTCCTCCCCGTTCCATTCCTGACTTAAGACGGCTCCCAAGCCCACAGCGGAGGCGTCCGTCTGGACTATAAACCCTTTTGTAAAGTCGGGTTGTCTTAACACCGGCGCTCCCGTGAGCGCGGTTCTTAGTTTATTAAAAGCTTTCTCGGCTCCCTCCGAGCGTACCGCCTTTTTTGGCTGGTCGGCACGTGTCAGGTCCGTGAGAGGGGCCGCGATGGTCGCGAACTGGGGGATGAATCTCCGATAGTACCCGGCCAACCCCAGAAACGGTCTCACCTGCTTCTTAGTTGTGGGGAACGTATAGTCCCCACTGTGTACCCGAGATACGGGACCTCTCTTTGGCCTATATGGCATTTGCCCGGGTTGGCTGTGAGACTGGCATCCCGTAAAGTCTTCAATACAGCTCGCAGGTGTCACGTATGGTCCGCCCAGTTCTGGCTATATATGACTATGTCGTCGATATAAGCCGCCGTGTAACTGTGGTGGTCCTGTAAAATCCTGTCCATCAACCTTTGAAACGTGGCGGCCGCTCCATGGAGCCCGAAGGGCATGGTTTTAAACTGGAATAACCCAAACGGGGTCGAGAAGGCTGTTTTCTCTTTGGAGGTTGGCGTCAGCGGGATCTGCCAGTATCCCTTGGTTAAATCCAGGGTCGAGATGTAGTTCGCCTGTCCCAGCCTATCTAGCAGCTCGTCCACCCGAGGCATGGGGTACGCGTCGAACCTAGATATTGCGTTCACCTTTCGAAAGTCCACACAAAAGCAAAGGGACCTGTCCGGCTTCGGCACCAGTACAATGGCACTTCTCCATTCACTTCGTGACTCCTCAATTATGTCGAGACGGAGCATCTCCTGCACCTCCTTCCAGACGGTGTCCCACATCCGCCGAGGGAGGGGCCTTAACGTGTTGCACACCCGTTTCCCTGGGTTTGTCACGATATGATGGTACGTAATTGGGGTCTTCCCTGGCACTTTGGTGAGGGTGGTGGCGTATTCTTGGGCGATGGCTTCCACTTCTCTTCTTTGGGTGGCTGAGAGGTCTTTGCTTAGGTCGAGGTTCGCCGGCGCCATCATCCCTCCTGTCCCCGGTCCAAACTCGGGTTCTTCTAACTCTGTCGTGATCAGGAGGGCCTCACGAGGTCTCCACTTCTTTAGCAGGTTAACGTGATAGATCCGAGATCTATCCCTCCTGCCTTCTAACCGTACCTCATAATCCACTGGCCCGAACCTGCGGATGACTTCAAAGGGCCCCTGCCACCGGGCCAACAGCTTAGACTCCTTTATCGGGAGTAACAGGAGTACTCGATCCCCGGCTTCAAACTCCCTCATCTTGGTACCTCGGTTGTAAAAGAACGCTTGGAGGTCTTGGGCCTGTTGTAAGTTTTTCTTGGCCCAGTCGCCGTAGCCGTTCCCTTAACTTTAAAACGTAGTTCACGGTGCCCTGGACTCAGGACTCCTGCGCTTCCCAGGTTTCTTTAATCAGGTCCAGTATCCCCCGTGGCTTACGCCCGTACAGTAGCTCAAACGGAGCAAATCCGGTTGAGGTGTGGGGTACCTCTCTCACGGCGAATAACAGTGCGGGCAGGGCCTTATCCCATTCTCAGGGTTCCTCATCAAGGAATCGTCGTAGCATTTCCTTTAAGGTTCGATTAAACCTTTCCACCACCCCGTCCGTCTGGGGGTGGTACACGGAAGTCCGCAGGGTTTTAACCCGTAGCAGCCTGCACAATTCTTGTATTAGGCGGGAAGTTAGGTTGGTCCCCTGGTCTGTCAAAATTTCCTTTGGGATCCCCACCCGGGAAAATATTTTAACCAACTACCCCGCGATTGTAGCCGCTGTAGTGTTTCGTAAGGGGACCGCCTCCGGGTAGCAGGTTGCATAATCCACTAAGACCATGAGGTATTGGTATCCCGAGGCGGACTTTTCCATGGGGCCCACCAGGTCTAAACCCACTCGCTCGAAGGGGACCCCTACCACCGGGAGGGGCACCAATGGGGCCTTCGGGCACAGCCGTAACTGGGTGCGCTGGCAGGTGGGGCAGGACTCACAGAAGTCCTTAACGGCCTTGTATATGCCGGGCCAAAAGAACCGTTGCGTAAGTCGCTGCAAGGTCGTCTCCTGGCCTAGGTGCCCCGCCCAGGGATTCGCATGGGCGAGTTCTAGCACCCCGTTGCGGTAGCGCCCGGGCACCAGCAGCTGTCGGGCCCACCCCGGTCCCTCTGCCTCCCGGGTTACCCGGTACAAGCGGTCCCTCCGTACCTCAAAGTGGATCTCCTGCTGGTTAGTCTCGTCGTCCGCTTCGTCCCCCCTTGCCTGCTCCCAGGCCTGCACCAGGGACGGGTCGTTCCGTTGTTCCTCCAGGAAATCATGAGCGGTGACCCAGTCAGGTTCGACTTTGGCCCCTGCCATTGTGTCTGCCTGTTGGCTGGCATCCGACAGGTTCCAGGCCTGCAAAATCCTCCAGAACCCCGGCCAGTCCCGCCCCAGGACCACCGGGTAGGCTAGCTGTGAGGCCAGGGCCACCTGACAAATCCCTTCTTCCCCCTGGCACCGTAGCCGCACCCAGGCTGTGGGGTAAGGTCGGACGTCCCCGTGGATGCACCGCACCCAAGTTGTGGAGCCAGCAGGCTCGGGGCTCGGGACTAATTTCGGGCGGACCATCGTCTGTCTGCACCCCGAGTCCACCAAAGCCTGTCTTGGCACCTCTTCCACCAGTACCTGGATGGTTACTCTAGCTCCACGGTTGGGGGGTGCCCCTGAGGCAACCCCCTGCCCGAAGGAGCAGTCCATGAAGGGGCATTTGCGCTTGAAATGCCCCTCTTGCCCACACTCCTAACACCGGGGACGGGGGGTTATCGTCTCTGCTGCCCCTCCCTCTGGTCGGTGTCCCCGTGCGCCTATGTTTTCTGGGGGTCCTTCTTTTCCTACCTCCGGCACTTGCCGGACTACCCCCCGGCCTAGGCCCCAGCGCGCGTCTCCCCTTTAGGGACTTGCATGGCCCCTCAGCGAGCGGTCCGCCCCGCCTTCTCTTTCTCCTCTCCCGGGGTCCCCTGGCATCTCTGCCGCCATATAGTTCTCCATTAGGGCGATCGCATCCGTCAGGGCCTGAGGGCAGTGTCTACGTACCCATTGCTGGGCCCCTGGGGGAAGAATCTGTAGAAACTGTTCTAACGCTACTACGTCCGCCAGCTGAGCGCTGTCCCGCCTTTCTGGCTCCAGCCACCGCCAGGCCAGTTCCTTTAGTTTCTGCGCCACTGCGTGCGGCCGTGCCCCCTGGGGGTATCGCTCTGCCCTAAACCTTTGTCTATAGGTTTCCGGTGTGACCCCTATCTGGTCTAATATGGCCTCTTTGACCTTATAATATTTCAAGGCGTCTTGGGAGCTTAGGCTCCTGTAGGCCAATTGCGCCGGACCTGTAAGATAGGGGGCCAGAAGCATGGTCCAATGGTCTTCAGGCCAGCGGGCAGCTAACGCCACCCTCTCAAAAGTGACCAAGTATGCTTCTGGGTCATCCAGCGAGCCCATCTTGGTCAGTCTGATAGGCAGCTGGACTGCTCCCCCGGGTCCCTCATCCCTGTCTCCGACCAGACCGGCCATGATTCCCTGGCCTACCCCTTGCTGCAGCCACCTCTCCTGCTGTTGGGTCATTTCCCTCACTAGCTGGCGCTGCTGCTCGTGGCCTTGGGCGGCCAGCTGCTGTAGCAACTGCACCTGGTGCTGTTGCTGTAGCGCCTGCTGTTCCTTGAGCCATTCAAAAATTTGTGTCGGGTCCATGGCGGCGGCGCTCCTCCGCATCTCTCATGGGAGGCGCCCTTTACCCCTTATGGGGTTCTCTGCCGTCTTGGGCCCAGGTTGGGGTTTAAAGCAAAAAAAGGGGTTTTTTTTTGGGGGGGGCCTCTAGTCTAGGGGCTTCATGCCCACATTCTCCACCACTTGTAACAGTCCCGGCCCCTACCTCGGGGAGAGGGGTCGCTATCTGTCACTGAATTGCCTCTCAGGTGGTTCCCCGGTATCCGACCAGGGCAGAGGGGGACCTGGGCCCGCCCTCTCTCCAGGTCCCAGCCCAGGACCCTAAGGGAGTGCGTCTGAGACGCGCTGCCCGACCGGGGCGGCTACGGCCGCAACGCACCGGTCCCCGGGGTTTCCGACCCCGTCCTGGGCTGCTTCCTCCGGCCCTTTCGGTTCTGTATGTCTTAGTCTGGTTCAGTGAGGTTTCAGGGGTGACTCACCCACTCGGATTGCGGGACACGCGGTTGTCCGTCCTGGGTCCACCGTCGGTCCTGCCGCCCCGCCGCCATCCGGGGTAATCGTCCGCGCTCTGTCTCGCCGGAGCTCCCTCTTCCCCCCTTCCCTGCGCCCAGGCCGTCCGGCTTTTAAACCCAGTGCCCCTGCTCAGGGACGCCGGCGCATGCCCCCTGTGGGAGGGGCTGGGCGCGTGGGCGGCCCATCAGGGTGAAGGTTCCTGCGCCTGCCGCCGTCCCTGGCCCAGTGCATTAGAGCCGCTCGGGCGTTCCAGCGGCAGTTTCCCGCAGCGCCCCAGTGCGGGGTGCGGGGTTGGGGCTCGCGATCCCCGCCGCCCCGTCACAGCGGTGCATGGTGCTGCCGGGCCGAGCGGGGGCGGGGCCGCGCATGCGCCATGCGCCCAGGGTGCAAGAATGAACCACGCACCCGGGGGCGGCGCTGTGCGCCCGGGGTCCAGGGTACAAGAATGGCTCGGGCTGGCTCTGGTCCCAGGGTAAGGGGCCTGAGTGAGGACCTTGCCACACCATCTACATCTTTGCAATCAACAATGTTGGGAAACAGAGGAAAGGAACCCAGGTATTGCATGGGTCTTGATAGAATATGGCAAAGTTTGCTGAAAGTGAGAGTTTTAGGTGATCTTGCTGCAAGTGATCCTGGCTGATGATATTGGACACATGCCTGATTCACGCAAGTTCCCTTTTCCTTGACTGCTTAGAGATGGGGGTTTTGCAAGCATCAGGCTCACTAGCAGCAGAGCTGCTAAACAAAGATTCAGCTTTGCATCTCTGAGTCGCATTTCAGTCCCAGACCTTCACTTTTACAAACTCAACCCCCAACATATACACAGACACCCCTTTATTGAATTTTGTGAGACAGGGAGGGAGGGATGAAGTGGTGTGTGGGGGTGTGCATGGAGGCAGGAAGATGTATGAGGGTAGTTAGATGCTGCTGCTGCACATTCTTTTCAGCATACACATGGCAAGTAGGAAAATAGTGACACTGGTTGCTAATGTTTGCAGAAGTGACCGTCTCTCTCTCCTAAACTGTCCCTGAAGATGAACATCCTCAAATAACCTTAATTCCTTGATTTAAAGTAAATCTGGGAAGTAGATGAAGTGAACAGTTTAATGGTATGCATGGCATGCCCTGTTAAAACATGTACAAATGACATCATCCAGTAAAATCCTTTTGTCTGTTATCACTTACCATTTCCCACAACTTTCTCTGTATTGGAAATGACTAAAGTGAAAAAAATGGAATGTGAGTCTCTGTCAATGAGTCTAATTACATAGCAATTAAATATAAAAAATTATAAATTAAAGTGTTCTGTTAGAAGTTCTTTTCATTACATTAGGACATGGCTACTGAAAATCTTGCAGTATTTATTTCATATTATTTAAAAATATATAAAATGTTATGGAAGAAAATACCAAAACAAGGGATAATAAACACGGTGCATGACTTTAAAGGTATGTTAGTAACAGGTGGGTGCCATGGTAGCACACATCCGAACAAGCGCACATGACCTCAATACTGGTGCGCAAGACAAAACTCACAGATGGAAAATCTTAGAGGGAACACTGCCACTCACACACCTCTCCCAACACCAGATGCCACTTGCTGGGGAGGGTGCTACTGGGGTCCCCTCCATTTCCTTCCCCCCGGCAGGCTCCCATGCAGGCGCTTGGTGTCCTCTGCCGCACTTGCCCAGGAGCAGATGCTGCCCCGGGAGTGCAGGCATGACTGTGAGCAGCACTGCTACGTGTTTCCATGACCCCAGCCTCCTTACTGGTGGCTTGTGGTGGGAAGGTGTCCTACTACAGAGTCGAGACTAAGGCAGGCCTCTCCAGAACCCCTGTGAACAGGAGCACAAGGTTCCTTTATGGCAGACTCGTGCTGGTGTGCTCTGGACTGGTGCTCCATGTGCACCGGCTGCTGTGCGAAGCCCAGGCCAAGAAGGCTGAGCAAGGAGCACACAAGCCCCTCGCCACCCATCACCTCCTGCCATGTGGGCCTACCCTGTCCTTGGACTTCCACTGGTCAGTGAGGAGGGAGAAACAGTAACAGGAAACTTGGAAATGGCAGAGGTGCTTAATGACTTCTTTGTTTCAGTCTTCACCGAGAAGTCTGATGTAGGAATGCCTAACATAGTGAATGCTAGTGGGAAGGGGGGAGGTTTAAAAAAATAAAAAAAGAGCAAGTTAAAAATCACCTAGAAAAGTTAGATGCCTGCAAGTCATGAGGGCCTGATGAAATGCATCCTAGAATACTCAAGGAGCTGATAGAGGAGGTATCTGAGCCTCTAGCTATCATCTTTGGAAAATCATGGGAGACAGGAGAGATTCCAGAAGACTGGAAAAGGACAAATCTAGTGCCCATCTATAAAAAGGGAAATAAGAACAACCCAGGAAACTACAGACCAGTTAGTTTAACTTCTGTGCCAGGGAAGATAATGGACCAAGTAATTAAGGAAATCATCTGTAAACACTTGGAATGTGGCAAGGTGATAGGGAACAGCCAGCATGGATTTGTAAAGAACAAATCATGTCAAACCAATCTGATAGCTTTCTTTGATAGGATAACGAGTCTTGTGGCTAAGGGAGAAGCGGTGGATGTGGTATACCTAGACTTTAGTAAGGCATTTGATACGGTCTCCCATGATATTCTTATCAATAAACTAGGCAAATACAACTTAGATGGGGCTACTATAAGGTGGGTGCATAACTGGCTGGATAACCGTACTCAGAGAGTAGTTATTAATGGTTCACAATCCTGCTGGAAAGGTATAACAAGTGGGGTTCCGCAGGGGTCTGTTTTGGGACCGGCTCTGTTCAATATCTTCATCAACGATTTAGATATTGGCATAGAGAGTACGCTTATTAAGTTTGCAGATGATCCCAAGCTGGGAGGGGTTGTGACTGCTCTTGAGGATAGGGTCATAATTCAAAATGACCTGGACAAACTGGAGAAATGGTCTTGAGGTAAACAGGATGAAATTTAATAAAGACAAATGCAAAGTGCTCCACTTAGGAAGGGACAATCAGTTCCATACATACAAGATGGGAAGCGACTGTCTAGGAAGGAGCATGGCAGAAAGGGATCTAGGGGTTATAGTGGACCACAAGCTGAACATGAGTCAGCAGTGTGATGCTGTTGCAAAAAAGCAAATATGATTCTGGGATGCTGCAACGGGGCACCAGTTCCTACTGCCTGGGAACCAAGGACGCCCCGCACTCCTGAGCCCATGAGGGGCAAAAGGGAAGCTGGCGGAGCCGCCGTGGCACTGGCCGCAGCGTTCGCCGACTCAGGGAGCCGGAGATGCAGCTGCCCTCGGGCAGCATCCCGGGTCACATGCCCTGCATGTACGGGGCTAGCTGGGGGCATGGACGTCACCCAGAGGGGATTCTCCTCCCCGGGCGATGTCATCAGCGGGCGCCAGGGCGCAGAAGGGGCGGGTCCGTGGAAGGCGGGCCCTTCAAAAGACGCCCAGGAGAGCAGAGGGGGAGGACACACTCCAGCTAGGGGAGAGGAGCCCGGTACAGAGGGAGCCTCGATCGACGGCCGGCGAGATGGAGCAGCAGATCACCAAGGAGGCGAGCTCGGCGAGGAGGAGGAAGTGACCCAGGACGGGGATGGCAGGCAGTGGCAGCACCTTAACCGAATCCCGAGGGTTGGTTTATTTATGGGGAGGATCCCCACCAACCAGGCAGTGAGCCTGCACTGCTGCCTTTAGGGTCCTGGGTCGGGACTTGGAGTGAGGGTGGGTCCAAGTCCCCCTCCTCCCTCATGGGCGACATATAGCCCTCACAAAGACCCAGGCTTAGGAGGCTCTGCACTGGGCCTCAGACCTTTCGCTTCAGGTAGGACGAAGCTGGGGGAGCACCTTAGGGACATTGGTGGCGGGAGAAAGGACAAAATCGGGATACACGGGCAGGTGGCCCCAATGATGACAAGGCTGTAGGCCTGAGGGGCAACCTGGACCCTGACAGATGCATTAACAGGTGTGTTGTGAGCAAGACGCGAGAAGTCATTCTTCCGCTCTACTCTGCACTAGTTAGGCCTCAGCTGGAGTACTGTGTCCAGTTCTGGGCACCACATTTCAAGAAGGATGTGGAGAAATTGGAGAGGGTCCAGAGAAGAGCGACAAGAATGATTAAAGGTTTAGAGAACATGACCTATGGAGGAAGGCTGAAAGAACTGGGTTTGTTTAGTTTAGAAAAGAGAAGACTGAGGGGGGACATGATAGCAGTTTTCAGGTATCTAAAAGGGTGTCATGAGAAGGGAGAAAACTTGTTCGTCTTGGCCTCTGAAGCTAGAACAAGAAGCAATGGGCTTAAACTGCAGCAAGGGAGGTTTAGGTTGGACATTAGGAAAAAGTTCCTAACTGTCAGGGAAGTCAAACACTGGAATAAATTGCCCAGGGAGGTTGTGGAATCCCCATCTCTGGAGATATTTAAGAGCAGGTTAGATAAATGTCTATCAGGGATGGTCTAGACAGTACTGGGTCCTGCCATGGGGGCAGGGGACTGGACTCGATGACCTCTTGAGGTCCCTTCCAATCCTAGTATTCTATGTGTGTCTAGGTAAAGTAATGGAACTCACCTGATGGACCTTCCCCGGCTTAGTCCAAACCCTGGGTGACATCCTGGGAGGGGGGTTACTAGCTCCAGGGACAGGATGATCTCCTGGCTGGCAGGCAGGCATTGTGTCCATGCTGGCCTTGTCTTCTTCCTCCTCCACGGGCCTGTCATCCAGGAGGCTGACAATAGGTGTCAGAGGCCAGAGTCCATGGGGGGGGGGGGGGGGGGGGGAGAGACCAGGACCGACCCACCCACTCCCAGGATGCAGTGCAGCTGCTCATAATAGCTGCACAACTGGAGTGCCACCCCCGAGCAGGAACTCTGCTCCCTGGTCTTCATGTACGCCTGCCAAAGTTCTGTTGATAGTTATTGGAAAACCCCAATTAACGTGTGATAAGACTTTTAATAACGATTGTTTCTTTCACACTTCAAGTCTCCAGCAATGATACTAGAACATGTAGTGCTGTTAGCCCTAATGCTTTAAATATTAGAGAAGACCAATTCCACAGCGATGCTGATGATCATTTAAAGGCTAGTATCAATTATTCAATACCATAACCGATAAAAGCCACTCTATGTTGTATGTATTGGTCTTGTGATACATTACGTGGTCATGGAATAAAGCAACTTCAACCGCTAATCTACTCTGCTCTGAGATCTAGAATGTTAAAATGATTGTTTGAAACTGGTGCTATTGCTATTTGTTTCCTCCCCTCCTTCAAACAAGGATTTGATACTGTGGAAGCAGGAAAAGGGAATTTGTGTGCAGCCATCTCGGTCTTGTTAACGAGAGAGCAAGAGTCAGGCTAAGTCTGTGGCCTGACAAGGCGAGATCTGTAATTAGACGCTGCCTTCGCCTCTCGCCTCCATACGGAGATAAGGGTCGAACGCTGACTCTGGCAGGGACCTTGAGATAAGGAGCATCTGGGTGGAACTAAATAACTGTTAGCCATTGGTGTTTGGAATGGGAAGGAGACTAATTGTTATTGTTATTATATTTAATAGACAGTATAGAAACTGCTTCAGAATTGCTTGTATTCGAAGATCTACCTCGGTGAGGGGGGGGAGGCTCCCCCCTGTCCGAACCAGTTTTTCCCTTGCTGCAGCTCATAATAAAACTGCCTCTGGCTACTTGTTGCTTACAAACGCAGAGTGAGGACAATGTTTTCTTCCACAATTTGGTGCCGTGACTCGGATGGCAACGCCCGATTGAAGACAGCGACAGCGGCTGCGGACCGTCCCCCTTCACCCCCAGGGCGCCAAACGAGAGGTAAGAGACCTTTTGAAATCTCTACTGGGGTGTGGAGGAGGACTGCCTGTGGGGTCGTCTGCTTCTTGTGGGCTCACGCCATCCGAACTTCTTGAATCTGCAACAAGGTCAGACGCAAAACGGTTCCGGGGAGGTTGTTTTGTTATCCCCGAGTAGGCCTAAGTTTATGCAGTGCTGGGAACTGCTGTGGTATTGGTGGTGCCGCCCCGGGTACGGGAAGAAGGTTGTATTGCGTCCGGACATAAGGCACCTAGGTTTATGCAGTGCTGGGAACTGCTGTGGTTCTGGGGGGAAACGTGTTGTTTGCCGCCCCAAATATGGACAAGGTCCATAAAGAGAGATGGATCTAAAAGTGGGAACATTTCTGTGTGAAAAACATGCTGAGTGTGAATGTAATGAGTGGAGTGTGAATGCCGCTGCCCAGGTCTCTGAGAAGTGAGCTGATTCCAGCCGCACCAGGGCTCTCCCACGAGGGAGTTCTGAACGCAAGGGGGGTCAGCCGAACCTCGAGACTGAGCAGATATGTGAGGGAGTGACGACTCCCCTTATTTCATGAGCTGCTGATAAGGTCTGACACTCTAGACCCAGCAGACCCCTTCTTTGGAGTGTGTGGAGTTAGTTTCCTATAAGCCACTGAACGGACGGGGAGTGGACAGGATGCTCCCCTGAATGACTAAAATGGATGGGGATCAGTCTAAGCATACCCCCACCCCGCTGAAAGGCACCCCTGCGTACTACATGTACGTGCATCATGGTCCAAGGACCTGTAAGCATTTGACAGAGAAAGAAATTAAAGCCCTGAGGGATGAGATTGAAGCTCAGAAAAGCAAAAATCCTCCCTACAGTGAGAAATGTAACTTACAAGCAACTGCACCACCTCTCCCAAGCATAGGGGGGAATTTGGCCCAACATCACCCCTCTACTCCTCTCTATGCCCAGCCCTATATGGGCCCTTACCACACATTACTGAAGATAGAGAGGAGGCACAGAAGATAACTGAAAAGGATCAGCTCTTCCCTTTGGAAGAACGGGCTCTAGTAACAAATCTGCCCCATCCAAAGCAAAGCACTGAGTTTTGGAAGAGACTTAACAGCTTGTGGGAAGTATTCCTCCAAATTCTCAAGGAAGGAATGCCTGACGACCAGCAAGCCATATTGGCCCTAGGCATTTTGGTTGGAAACATACACAGAACACAACACAGGGGCAGGAAAGGGCTGCCAAGCAACTTCAGGAGATTCTCAAGCCCCTTGTTAGCAAATAGATAACTACAGTCTCTCCGGCTGGAATCGCAGGCAACCCAAGGATGTCTCACAACGCACGAGTGGGGGCCAGCCAGAGAAAAAATAATAAACAGTTAAAACCTTTCCCTCACACACTGTTATAATTGGCTTGAGGGCGGGGGAGGACGTAACCTAAAAGCCACCCTAAAAGCCAACTAGTGGGGATTGAATTTGAAGATGTAATCACTAGAAGCTAAATCTGCCCTAACAAGGAGACACATTCTGCAACATAAATCTCCTTACAGAGCATGGTCGAGTGATCCACCCCAGAGTCAGCAGCATAGATCAACTGCTGCAGCATGGACATTATGAAAACCCTATACTGAGAAGTTTAAAATTAGTAATAGCTGACTGCAATAATACACATTTGGATTTACCTACTGAAAGGAATCAGGAGGTGTGGGGGCTAATGGGAAAGCCCACCCTCCTTACCACATTAATACTGGACAAACTTGTATCATTGGGAAAAGTCATTTAGCAGGAATCTTAAGCATTCCTTCCTTGATTAGTGACCTCTTTAAAGCTCTCTCAGGGTATGTCTACACTACAATGTTAGTTCGAACTAACGGACGTTAGTTCGAACTAACATTCATAGGTGCTACACTAGCGCTCCGCTAGTTCAAATTTAAATTGAACTAGCGGAGCGCTTAGTTCAAACTAGGTAATCCTCATTTTACGAGGATTAAGCCTAGTTCGAACTTACTAGTTCGAATTAAGGGGTGTGTAGCCCCTTAATTCGAACTAGTGGGAGGCTAGCCCTCCCCAGCTTTCCCTGGTGGCCACTCTGGCCAACACCAAGGAAACTCTATTGCCCCCTCCCAGCCCCGGACCCCTTAAAGGGGCACAGGCTGGCTACCGTGCCCGTGCCAGGTGCAAGCCTGCCAGCACCCAGACAGCAGACCCTGCACCTGGCACAGCACAGAGCCACCCACCCAATGTCCCCCAGCCCACCCCCTCTTCCCAGGACCAGGCTGGCGGCTCTCGGGAGCTTGCCCGGGACCGCAAGAGGCGGGCACCTTCCTGGGCTAGTGCAGACATCGTGGACCTCATCCACGATCTCCGCACTAGGCACAGGAAAGTGGCCGGCTAGGGCAGGAGAGCTGCCAGCCTGGCCACCCAGGAGCAGGAGTGCATGAAAATCAAGGGGGTCCACTGAGACCCCCGACCCTGAGCCCACAATGGCCATACTGGGTCAGACCAAAGGTCCATCTAGCCCAGTAGCCTGTCTGCCGACAGCGGCCAACCCTAGGGACCCTGGAGGGGATGGACCAAAGACAGTGACCAAGCCATTTGTCTCGTGCCATCCCTCTCCAGCCTTCCACAAACTTTGGGGAGGGACACCACTCCTACCCCCTGGCTAAGACTACTCCATGGACCCAACCTCCATGACTTGATCTCACTTCCCTTTAAACTCTGTTCTAGTTGTAGCCTTCACAGCCTCCTGCAGCAAGGAGTTCCGCAGGTTAACTATTTGCTTTGTGAACAACAACTTTCTCTTACTAGTTTGAAGCCTGCTACCCATTCCTTTTCTTTGGTGTCCTCTAGTCCTTCTATTATGGGAACTAGTGGAGAACTTTTCTGAATGCACCGTCTCCACCCAACCCCTGCTTTTAGAGACCTCTATCCTGTCCCCGCTCCATCTCCTCTTTTCTAAGCTGAACAGTGCCAGTCTCTGTAGCCTCTCTTCATATGGGACCTGTTCCCAACCCCTGATCATGTTACTTGCCCTCCCCTCTCCCAGCCTCTCTCTTCCCCTCTCACACCTCCTTTTCCCAGTCTCCCCCAGTTTTGTTCAATAAAGACAGAGTCAATGTTGGAAGAAACGTTTTCTTTATTTTGTACATCAGGAAGGGGGGCTAGGGAAGGGTAAGTGGAAGGAGGTGAGGGAGGAATGGGGTACGAGCCCCCGATGGGGAGGACTGGGCTGGCTCTGCGGGAAGCTCTCCTGCAGCCCCCCTATTGCCCCCTCTCCCCAGATGGCAGCCTGCGGCAAGTGCAGCCGGGCTGATGGCCGAGTGGTGTGATGTGCTCAGTGTGGGCACTCCGGACACTCCAAACCAGGACTGGTTTTCAAGCGGGGCACCCCTGAGAACTGTCTGTCCGGGGTGGGGGTCGGGACCCTTTAAGCACAGCCCTTGGCTAGCCTGAGGCAGCATCTCCACGCTCTAAGTCCTCCTCTGATGCCCTGCCGGCACTGCTTCCGGCCATCCTTAAGCCCTGTTCAGGGTCCACTCAATGTGGACTTGCTCGTTCGAATTAGCAAAACGCTAATTCGAACTAGTTTTTAGTTCTAGACGCGTTAGTTCGAATTAGCTTAGTTCGAATTAACTAATTCGAACTAAGTTAGTTTGAACTAACTCTGTAGTGTAGACATACCCTCAGTGCCTACCATACTGACTAGTATTGCCTCATTGTTTGCTTGGACTTCTCCATCTGTTTCTATCTATTGGTTGTCTTTACCACATGGAGTTTTATCTTATTCTTAAATTTTAGAGACAGTCTTCTTGAACTATATTTATACTGGTGATAGTGCCTAAACTCAATTGGGCCCTAGGCTGTGGTATTACAAATAATTATAAAATGTGATTGTCACGGCTCACACGTCGTGCCCACATTTGGCCCCTCGGCTCCTGGGAGGGCTCCCACCCTCCAGTGGGACAGCTCCCTCTTGGGGAGCCCACTCCGGCGGCAGTGAGACAGCCCTATCTCAGGGAGTCCACTCCAGTGCAGCGACCCCCTCTTGGGGGGCCCACTCTCACCGGGGGGGGGTCTGCCCCTTCGCCTCCAGGACGGCGCCTCTCAGGGCCTTCAGCCTGCCTCCGCCGTGAGCCCTTTCGGGGGGTCCACTCCCTCTGGACCCCTGGGGCCTCCACTCCCAGAGGGAATAGTGCAGCCCTGTTCTCCAGCCCAGAGCGACTCTCAGCCAGCACCCAACAGGAGGGTTTATTGAGCTTTGAACAGACCAACGGATCTCTCAGGCCAGTAGGCCTGGGCCCTCAGCCCACACGTCAGTCTCTCCTGCAGCCAGCTGAGTCCTGCCTGCTCTGCTCAGTCCCCCAAAACAGCCCCCAGTCTCCCAGCAGAGCCTCCAATATCCCCAGCTACAGCCCCTCCCCAGTCCATTGTCTTCTCCCTAGGTAAGAGCGTCACCCGGGCCCTTTCTTCTCTGCCTCCTCTCCTCCGTCCAGTGTTCTCCCCTCACTGGGACCAGCTGGGTTGGTTGCTGGGGACCCTCTCTGCAGCCCATTGTCTGTCGTCTGGCCAGACCTGGCTGTGTCCTCCAAGGAGGGTCAGGGTCATCAGGGTACCAGACACCATGGCACCAACTCTGGACTGTTCTCTGAAACAAACTCCCCACCTTTGTCACATTAAACCAGTAACTGCTGGGCACTGAGTGCCCCCCTGTACCCCCAAAACTCCCCCCTTCCTCACAGTGATGTCTTTTGACTATGCAGGGCTAGAAAGGGTGCTATATTAACATTGATGAAGCTAGTTTATGTTTAGCTAGAAGCCATCTTGTATAACAGAAACCATTTCAGCTTTGTGTCTTTGCACGTAGGCCAGAGTGAACTTTCTATCACCCCATGCGCCAGGCCAAGACAGAGGTGCTATTGGTATGTGTTAATTGGGCTGGTTCAGAGAGGAGAGGTACTCCCTCGTACCTGTCCGCCATCTTGTTGATAAGGCTTTGTTTTTCCTAGTCTAATTGATTATTTCTGTAATTGGATGCCCTGACGTCAGACTGTTTGGTTAAGGGTATAAAGATACTAGGATTGATTGTATTAGGTAGCCTTACTGGACCCAGCTTTGCTGAGACCACGTTTGGCTCACTTTGCTTTTATTGGCCAATAAAACTGTCTGTTTAGCCGCGTAAACTGAGTGAGGCGTTTGCTTCGACAATTTGGAGGTTCCACCGAGATTCCTAACGCGCCACTTGCCCCTACGGACAGACCGGCACTCCACTTCCAAACCTCTCAGAGCGCTCAATAGAAGGTAAGGAGATACCTGTTACAAAATCTCCTAGTGAGGGCTTGGGATTTGGAGTGACGGCCGGCCATCGGGGTAAGGGGAGCTACGGAATTCAATTTTGTGGAGCGGCTAACATTTTTGTCTGTCTGTGTCTGTCTTTGTCTATGAGGCCTGTCTTATGTGTCACAGTTCCAAAAGGGCACACCGGTGTCTCTAGTGAGGCAGCCATGCGCTGGACCCTCTGTGTTCGGATGCTAAAAGCTGGTGTGGTGCCATTACTCTCTCTCGGCACACGGAACTGTGGGGAAGCTTTGCTGTCTCTCTCTGTTATTTGTGGGCATAGTACTGACCTCTGAGGCTAACCCCAGGCCATAGTGCCCCATTCCGCCAGGCTGTCTCCAGGCGCCAGGACGTGGTGTTCTGCCGGGCTGGGGCAGGTGCTGGAAACCCCTGCGAGGCAGGTGGACCTTGAGTCCAGTGCTTCGCAACAAAAAGGGGGGGGACCAGTGCGAGCAGGTGAATTCTTGATTCGGTGACTCGCAGAGCGAGCAGGCGGATCCTGATTCGGTGACTCGCAGAGCGAGCAGGCGGATCCTGATTCGGTGACTCGCAGAGCGAGCAGGCGGATCCTGATTCGGTGACTCGCAGAGCGAGCAGGCGGATCCTGATTCGGTGACTCGCAGAGCGAGCAGGCGGATCCTGATTCGGTGACTCGCAGAGCGAGCAGGCGGATCCTGATTCGGTGACTCGCAGAGCGAGCAGGCGGATCCTGATTCGGTGACTTGCAGAATATGGTGTAAGCAGGCGGACTTTGGTTCGGTGTCTTACAGAATTAAGCGCGCGTGCAGAAAATGGGGGTAGGTCAGTCTACAGGAATTCCAGTGTCTTCTAAGGACAGTCCGGCTTTCTTTATGTATACCCACTATGGGAAAAATACTTGCAAGTTTTTAGATAAATGGAATTTGTATACACAAAATGACCCAAAATTGCAATTCCCATTGAAAGGGACTTTTGATGTAACTAAAATTTTACATTTAAGGGGGGCTCTTGAGGGTCGTGGAGCGAAAACTCCCGATCTGCAATGGTCTGCCTATCTACCATGGTATGAGGAAACCTTTAAAAGGCAGAAAGAATCTCAATTAAGAAGCTTCAAAGATACTCAGGAAAAACTGCAAACACAGATTAAACTGCTGAAAGAGGCTAGCACTCAATCAAAAGCAGTGATAACTAAGCCTAGTGCACCACCTATTGGGCAATTGTATCCTTGTCTCCCAAACCCCGATTCACAGGATGACATGAATGATGTCCTGTGCCCCGCGTGGAATCCCCCGCCAGTACCAGACCCACTTTCAGCTCCCGAGCCCCAAGTAGCTTCAGGAAGCCAGGCTGTGACTGATAGGGAAAAACAGGGAACAGGGGTGTTCCCGATTACATATCAGATTTCTGGGGGAAGCACTATTCTCCTCCAGCCAGCAACTCCTAAGGGACAACGATCAGTGACACGTATTGAGGTGGGGAATAATAGCCCCGTCGCCGCTTATCCTTTACGGGAAGTCCCAAACCCACAAGGGGGGCGTATGCGGGTTTACCAACCCTGGACCAAAACCGAATTACACGCCATGGCCAAAGATTTTCCCTCAGTAGAAGAGGACCCGGTAAAATTTAAAGCAGAACTGGCACTAGTAATACGGTCTTATGATCCTAACTGGCAAGACCTTGATCTGCTTTTGAGAGTGATTCTGCCTGATGATAAGCGTAAAAAGATTTTAGAGAAGGCAGGCTGGCCATCTGAACCTATTTCAGGAGACCCAGATTTAGCAGCTAATAAAGAGGCTCTCACCCGAGCTAGAAATGGACTGCTTGATAGTATCCTTCAAGTCTTTCCCAAACTTCCGAATTGGGTTAAAATTAGCACCTGCAAACAGGAAGAAAATGAATCACCAGGTGCCTATTTGGAAAGGCTTACTAAAGTGTTTGAAAGGCACTCTGGCATTGAAAACCCAGCTACCACTGCCAAGCAGGCGCTGGGTGCCACTTTTGTTACTGGACTGGATCCAGCTATCCAGACCCTGTTAAAACAGATAACCATTGGCTGGGAAACTAAACCCTTAGAGGAGCTTCTGACAGTGGCAGACCACTGCAGACAGTGCATAAAGGCTAAACAGGACAAAGAACCTAAGCTTATGGTTCTGCAATCACTGCCTACTAAAACAGGCTGGGGTTGGGGGCGTCCCATAGAGCGACAGTCACGGGGCTCACCCTGGTCTGGAAATTCTGCCGGCCGTGGCAACCCCAGGATAAATGCAAACACTTGTCACTATTGCAAACAGCCAGGACACTGGAAAAGCCAGTGCCCAAACCGCCCCAGGCAGCCAGAGCCTGTAGCTTTCAGACCCCCGCAGGGTCAGTTTACTTTAGCAACAGCTGAGAGTCAATAGGGGTGCCCAGAGGAGGATTGCAACTTCACCCTTTTATCTCCGCTTATTCCCCTGAACTCTGACGGCACCCTCACTTGCCAGGTTGCTGGACAAAACACCCAGGTTTTAGTGGACACAGGTGCTAGCAGGTCCACTCTCCGAGCGTCTTCTTTCTCTATTCCCGTTTCTAACCAGGTTGTTAATGCAGTTGGTATTTCTAATCAAGTCGTGCCTCACCCTGTTTCTAAACCCGTGTCTCTTGTACTAGGACCTATTTCCGAGCATCATTCCTTTCTCCTAAGTCCTACTTCCCCTGTGAATTTGTTAGGAAGGGATTTATTGTGCAGATTGCGTTGCACTATTTTCTGTACTCCTGATGGGGTTTATCTTGAAGTGCCTGCACAGACCCGACAGGAGGTGGAGGACCTGCTGCAGGGTCCTAACACGGTCCTAGTCCCCTTAATTCCAGATGCTGATCTTTTGTCCCAGGTCCCCAACTGTTTGTGGGCCACCACCCCAAACGAAGTGGGCAGGATATCAGTGGATCCCGTTTACATTTCTGTTGACAAAACTAAGCGTCTGCCCCGTATTACCCAATACCCACTGAATCCTGCAGCTGAGGCAGGGATTCAGCCTGTCATTTCTGATCTCTTGGCACAAGGTGTTCTTGTTCGCTGTACAAGTGAGTGTAACACCCCTATACTGCCTCTAAAGAAACCAGGAAGGGACACCTATCGTTTCGTCCAGGACCTTCGAGCTATCAACGCTATTGTCATTTCTCAATTTCCTGTTGTGCCTAACCCGACCACTATTCTCTCCTCTATCCCACCTGATTCCACCCATTTTACTGTCGTTGATCTCTCCTCCGCCTTTTTCAGTGTTCCCCTCCACCCTGATTGCCAATATCTTACTGCTTTTACTTATAAAGGACAGCAATACTGCTGGACTGTTCTGCCACAAGGGTTTAGAGATTCTCCCACCCACTTTTCACAAATTCTACGGCAGGATCTCTCTGACATTACATTCCTTTCTGGCTCTACTCTTATTCAATATGTAGACGATTTGCTTCTTTGTAGCGCTTCCCTTGAGGCCTGCAGATCAGACTCTGTTGTACTTCTCACTGCTTTAGCTAATAAGGGTCATAAAGTGTCTAAACAAAAACTTCAGCTCTGCAAGCCCACAGTTCGGTATTTGGGCCATGACCTCTCAGCAGGGAGCCGTCACCGCTCTGCTGATAGAATCCAGGCAATCCTTTCTGCCCCTAAGCCCACTACCCCCTCCCAAGTCCGCTCTTTCCTCGGTATGGCTGGCTACTGCAGACAATGGATTCCTAACTTTTCTCAGCTAGCCAAACCGCTCCAAGAGCTCACCCGTAATGCGACCCCTTCCCCTATACCGTGGAGATCTCAGCAAGACACTGCTTTCTCGTCTCTGAAACAAACACTAGCTTCTGCTCCAGCTCTGGGCTTGCCCGATTACTCCCGTCATTTCACTTTGTTCTGTCATGAAAAAGAAGGATGTGCTTTAGGTGTACTAGTGCAGAAACATGGTGATAAATACCGCCCTCTTGCTTATTACAGCACCTATCTTGACCCCGTTGCGGCCTCATTTCCACCGTGCCTCTGTGCAATTGCGGCGGCAGCACGGATTTTAGAGCAAGCAGAACCTTTGGTTTTACAATCTCCATTAACACTGGCTGTTGCTCATTCGGTGTCAGCATTACTTTTAAAAGGGAAAACCCAGCACCTTTCTAATGCCCGTCTTGTTAAATATGAACGGCTTCTCTTTGCTTCTCCCAATGTCTCTGTAATTCGCTGTGACTCTTTAAATCCCGCTACACTGCTCCCTGCACCCCACGAGGGGGAGCCTCATGACTGTTTGCAGGTTGTGCAAGCCGTCACCTCTCCAAGACCAGACCTGTTTGAAATGCCTTTGGATAACCCTGATTTTATACTGTATACAGACGGTTCTTGCTTTTACAATTCTAGTGGAGTTTTAGTAGCAGGCTATGCAGTTTGTACTGTCTGGGATGTAGTGGGATCTGCCCCTCTACCTGCTGTTTCTTCCGCACAGGTGGCAGAATTAATAGCTCTCACAAGGGCTTGTCACATTGCCGCAGGAGCGTCTGCTACTCTCTACACTGACTCCCGGTATGCTTTTGGCGTAGTTCATGATTTTGGTACGCTCTGGCAGCAGCGGGGTTTCCTTACTTCCTCTGGCCACTCTATAAAGAATGGGCCTTATGTAGCCGCTTTACTTGATGCAGTTCTTTTACCTTCAGCTCTTGCTATTGTTAAGTGTGTAGCTCATTCCTCTTCCTCTAATGAAGTTGCATCAGGAAATGACATGGCCGATCGGGCTGCTAAGGCAGCCGCCTTATGTCCTCCTCGGGCTGAAGCATTGTCCCCTTCTCTCCTACCACCGCCAGCTCCTTTGCCATCTCTGTCGGAACTGGCCCTCCTGCAGGACCAAGCCCCAGAATCAGAAAAGCAGGAGTGGAGACTGGCAGGGTGCACCTTGCACCCAGACCACTTGTGGTGCAGCTCTGATGGCCACATTGTTGCCCCAGTGGTCTTGCTACCTCACCTTGCCTCCGTGCTCCATGGATTGTCACACATTGGCAAAGGGGGGATGGTGGCAATCCTAAAGCAAAATTGGTTTGCTCCCAAATTCTCCCAAGCAGCCAAAGATTACTGTCTGGCTTGCCCTGTCTGCCAAGCCCACAACGTGGGTAAACCTGTAAAGACAGTTCCGGCAACCAGACCTCCGCCTTTAGGACCATTTCTGAATTTACAAATGGACTTTATTCAATTGCCTAAATGTCAATCCTTTGACTATGTGCTGGTTATTGTTTGTTTGTTTGTTTTCGGGATGGGTAGAAGCTTATCCCTGTAGGAAAGCGGATGCCATCACAGTAGCTAAGAAACTTCTAAATCATTACATCCCATCATGGGGAATACCCCTGGTGATCTCCAGTGATAGAGGTACCCACTTTACTGGACAAATTGTTCAAAAGCTGACAAAGTACTACTCTATCAGACAAGCACTGCACTGCCCGCGACACCCGGAGAGCGCAGGAGCAGTAGAGAGACGTAACAGGATTTTAAAGAACAAACTTGCTAAGATATGTGAGGACTCAGGTTTAACATGGGTAGAAGCACTTCCGATTGCCCTAATGAGCATGAGAGCCACTCCTAATCGGAAAACTGGACTCAGTCCACATGAGATTGCATGTGGCCGACCTATGAGACTGTTAAGCAGCCCAGACATTAACTTGGCTGATGCCATACTCATTAAAGGAAGCCTAGTCAAGTATTGTCAGGAACTTCTGAGGTGTGTACAGTCCTATCATTCACAGGTTAAGGACGCCTTCCAAGAGGCCCCGACTGAGCCGTGCCATAAACTACAACCAGGAGACTGGGTTTGCGTGAAAGTTCACCAGCGGAAGACTGCCCTGGAACCCAGGTGGAAGGGTCCCTACCAAGTCCTTCTGACCACCCATACTGCTGTAAAGTGCGAAGGATTGCCCACCTGGATTCACGCATCCCACTGCAAACCCGTCCTGGCCCCTACAGAAGTCGGCCCCAACAAGGAGCACCGCAGACCTGGTACCGGAGACCCAGGTCCAGAAGCAGACAGGGATCACCGCAGACCTGGTACCAGAAACCCAGGTCCAGAAGTAGACGAGGATCAGCGCAGGCTTGGTACCGGCAATCCAAGCCCTGAAGCAGACGATCCTGAAAGACCGAGGCCAAGGTACCAGCTGCGGCCCAGAAGGACCTGCCAGCGATAGGTGAAGCAAACTACGAAGTCCTGAAGAACAGCCAGCATGAGGCTGGACAAACAATTCATGTTGAGCTTATGCTTAGTTTTGTTTTTAATACCTAGTAGTTATAACCTATATGGTTCAAATGTGTTTATGCTTTTAATGAACCAAGTTTCCCAAGAATTTAATTCCACAGGTTGCTGGATATGTGCTCACAGTCCTGTACATTCAGAAGGAGGCATCCCAATGATTCCAGTCCCACTGAACAACACTCAAATGAATGGCCCATTGTTTAATGAGCTAAAGCCAAATGATACCTGGCAGGATAAAGGGTTTACTAGCCCAGGGTACATCCGCCTAGCTCTGACACCAGTTGGAGAATACTGCTGGACATGTAATGGTACAGGAGCCCGAGTGGGGAAAAGCAGGTGTGAGGTAAACATTGTCCTGAATAGAGTATGGAACAGAAATAACACCTGGGAAAATAACAAAGGCCCTTATGACTTTGGAATCGATGGGTACTATTTGCAATGGATGATGAAGCCCCAATGCCAAAGGACCTTAACAGCAAAGGTTGGCCATTACTTTATATGTGGTCGCCGAGCATACAAAACACTGCCCAAGGGCTGGAGTGGAACCTGCTACGTTGGAGCAGCCTTCCCAGCCATTCGAATCACTAACCATCTCCCTGGGAGTAGAATCCGAAATTACCGAGAGATAACAGAAACACAGCGGTTTTGGGGAATTGCGTTCCCAGGATTGGGTGTGGCCTATGCAGTAAGAGAAATTCGGAGGCTGGAAGTAGCTTTCGAGAAAGTAGCTAATGCCACAACCAAAGCTCTCCGTGCCATTAATATGGAACTAGGAGAAGTGAGACAAATGGTTCTCCAGAACCGGATGGCCCTAGACTATGTCCTAGCTAGTAAGGGCGGGGTTTGTGCCTTAGTAGGAAAGGAATGCTGTGTGTATATCACCGACACCAGCAAAGAAGGGGAGGAAGATGCCTCAGATTGAAAAAGCTGTGGAACGCTTAAGGCAGGGGGAAGACTGGACCCTCTGGGATTGGTTAAGAGGCTGGTTTGGACATGTGGGAACTTGGATTTTGCAAGGTGTAGTTTTAGTATTGGCTATATTCTTTTGTGCTTATTTTTGTTTCTTGTTAATCAAATGCTGTATTTCTTGTATTCTAGAAAACAAGGGACAGACCCTTACTAAAGGGAATGTGGAAGTAATGATGTTAAAATATAATGAGCAGAGAGAGGAACAAGAAATGTATATAAAGGCTTTGATGAAAATAGAGATGTAAAATGGTTTCATGGTTAGCCTTTAAAAGGCTAAAAGGGGGGAGTTGATGAAGCTAGTTTATGTTTAGCTAGAAGCCATCTTGTATAACAGAAACCATTTCAGCTTTTTCTCTTTGCACGTAGGCCAGAGTGAACTTTCTATCACCCCATGCGCCAGGCCAAGACAGATGTGCTATTGGAATGTGTTAATTGGGCTGGTTCAGAGAGGAGAGGTACTCCCTCGTACCTGTCCGCCATCTTGTTGATAAGGCTTTGTTTTTCCTAGTCTAATTGATGATTTCTGTAATTGGATGCCCTGACGTCAGACTGTTTGGTTAAGGGTATAAAGATACTAGGATTGATTGTATTAGGTAGCCTTACTGGACCCAGCTTTGCTGAGACCACGTTTGGCTCACTTTGCTTTTATTGGCCAATAAAACTGTCTGTTTAGCCGCGTAAACTGAGTGAGGCGTTTGCTTCGACAACATGAATGTTATGGTAGCACTTAGGGCTCTAAGCATAAACATGGGAACTAGGGGTATGTCTACACTGCCACCCTAGTTCGAACTAGGGTGGCTAATGTAGGCATTTGAACTTGCAAATGAAGCCCGGGATTTAAATATCCCGGGCTTCATTTGCATGTTCCTGGGCGTGGCCATTTTTAAATGCCCTGTAGTTCGAACTCCCTGCCTGCGGCTACATGCGGCACGGACTAGGTAGTTCAAATTAAAGCTCCTAATTCGGACTACCATTAAACCTCCTTGCAGGAAGAATAACGGTAGTTCGAATCAGGAGCTTTAATTTGAACTACCTAGTCTGTGCCACGTGTAGCCACGGGCAGGGCAGGGAGCTCGAACTACGGGGCGTTTAAAAATGGCCACGCCCAGGAACATGCAAATGAAGCCCGGGATATTTAAATTCCGGGCTTCATTTGCAAGTTCAAATGCCTACATTAGCCACCCTAGTTCGAACTAGGGTGGCAGTGTAGACATACCCTAGAAGTGCAGCACCCCTGGGCTCCTGGCCTAGCACCTGGGATGCTAGCTGCTGCTTCATGTACTGGGGGCTCTGCTGCAAACCCCACATGCCAGGGTCCTCTGCTGCCAGCCCCACATCCAAGATTGCGCCTGCCAGTCCTGCACACTGGGGCTGCTCCTGGCTGCAGTTGGTAGGGAGAGGTAAGGGGGTGGATTTCAGCACCCACACTCTTAAAAATACTCTCATGCCACTGGCCCTGAGCCCCATTGTGCTAGGAGCTGCACAATGAGTGAGTGAGGGGGTTTGGGTGTGGGGTCTGGCCATGAGGGGGGATGCTTACCTGGCTTGGCACCCTGCTGCAGCAGGGAAAGCCTCCAGGCAGCATGCTGTCATTTCCCCAGCAGAGGGGGTGAGAGAGGGAGCTCAGTCCCTCTCCCTCCATGCAGCAGGGATCCCAGCCCAACTGCAGCACCAAGTCAGGCTTCCTGCTGGCAGGGCAGGGGAAGATGTAGAAACCCCGACCTTCCTCACCAGACCAGACTCTGCCGCTTCCCCAGCAGGGTGGAGAGGGGTACAGGGGAGAGAGAGCAGCAGTGCACGGGGGGCAGTGAGCCCGAGCACACCCCGGGAGGGTGGGGGGGGGGGGCAGAGCCCAAGCATGCCCTGAGAGGGGGTCAGAGCCCCAGCTGAGTTCTGCACAGCCCCTGCCAGGGCACAGGCGGCAGTTTAAAAACACCGAGGTCTGGGAGAGGCCTTGGACCCTGCCACCCCTCCCAGCCGCTGTAACAAGCCACCGCCTGCACACAAGGAGGAGGCAGCAGCCACGCATCCCCAGAGGCCCCATGGGACAGGGGCCATCTTGTGGGGTGGGGGGGGGGGGGGCACACCATGTGCAGTGGTAGGGCAGCCACAGTGGGTGGGGGAGCAGCCAGAACCATGCACCGCCAGAAGCCCGCCCCCACCAGCAAAGCTCCAATGGGAGCTGCCTATGGGTTCTGCAGGGGGCAGGGGAGTGAGTAGAATTTTCTCGCAGAACCCTTAGTTTCACTTCATGGAACCCCAGGGTTCCACAGAACACTATTTGGGAAACACTGGTGTATAAAATAAGAAATCATAGATACAAATGAACAGATTCAGGGAGTGCAAGATAACAGGCATTTATACCATCAAGGAATGGCCACCTGTCCCACAGACTTCTAGCCCCATGTCACAGCATATGCACACCCCATCCCTTGAGGTGCAGGTACCTAGGGGTGTGGACACCACCTAGTCAGCACAACCTGTATCAGGTTGTGATGCCCTGGACTGAGGGTTGTTACAGACTAATGGCTAGAATCAACAGTAGTTGCCCTCACTGCAGGGTAGCACAGCCTAATGACTAGAGTCAGTAGGGGTAATAGCCCCAGTAGGGAGACCCAGGCCCACCCTACTCCACCAGGCCCCAACCCAGGGCCCAGTTAGTGGCAGAGGGCTCCACCACTTGCTCAGCAGGGAATCCAACCAAATACACCAAGCTCACTAGGGTGAGAGATACCACTCCCACACCCTCCCTGGGTCACTTCCTACCAGAATCAGCATGGTGACACTCCAGTCTCCAGTTCCACAGCACCAACCTCTCCCTGGGGCTCCTCCAGCACTGGTAGCTCAAGGCAGTCTCCTAGGTCTCTGGCTGGGGTCTCTCTGGCACTCCAGCAGCAAACCCTTCTCCTCCAGCACCCAGCCAAGACTGAGCTGAACTACTCCCTTTTATACTGCTCCAGCACTTGGAGCATGCCCAGTCTGGGTGGAGTGGTGGGACTTCCTCTGCCCACAGGTGATGATTAAGGTGATCCTTGTGGCCTGGAAGGTTCAGGAGGTCTGTGTGTGTGTGCAGGCCTCAGACTAATGTAGCGCCCCCTCTCCACCTGGTTACCTTCTGTGGAAGAAAACATTGTCCTCACTCTGCGTTTGTAAGCAACAAGTAGCCAGAGGCAGTTTTATTACGAGCTGCAGCAAGGGAAAAACTGGTTCGGACAGGGGGGGGAGTCCCCCCCCTCACCGAGGCAGATCTTCGAATACAAGCAATTCTGAAGCAGTTTCTATACTGTCTATTAAATATAATAACAATAACAATTAGTCTCCTTCCCATTCCAAACACCAATGGCTAACAGTTATTTAGTTCCACCCAGATGCTCCTTATCTCAAGGTCCCTGCCAGAGTCAGCGTTCGACCCTTATCTCCGTATGGAGGCGAGAGGCGAAGGCAGCGTCTAATTACAGATCTCGCCTTGTCAGGCCGCAGACTTAGCCTGACTCTTGCTCTCTCGTTAACAAGACCAAGATGGCTGCACACAAATTCCCTTATTCCCTTTTCCTGCCTCCACAATCCCCCCTTTTGTGCCCACAGCACAACTATCCCTCCAAACCTTTACCTTCATTAAACATTACACAATTAGTACAAACATTAAAGCTATTTCTATTACTACATCTTTTATAACAACAATCAAATATGAAACCTTTAATAAGCAAAAGCAATATAATCATTAATATCCCCAATATAATTCTATGATGGGGCTGTTCTATAATTTTAGTAACATAACACAACATATCATAATTAGTAACCAAATTAGGGAGGGCAGGTACATGCTGATGGTACTTGTCCATAAGCACAGAGTCCAGATCAAAGGGAGAAACCCAAACCACTCCCACAAGTTTCTCCTTGGCAATATACAATACTTCGCTTCTTTCACCAAGGTCAGTTCTTAATGTCCTTTTGTAGTCAGAAATCTTTGGGCTTTGGCGGTGTCAGAGGAGCGGACTTTTCCTTTTTTTTCTTGAAACAGTCGTGGTTCAGCATCATGCAGGGGAGAGGTTACCAGCACATCACCCTGTAATATTTTGGTTCTTCTGGTGTCCAGCAGGTGGGAAAGCAGGACCAGAAGAGAGAGGTTTATCAGCAATCGGGGTAGGATCATTTCGAGATGGAGGGATCTTTTTGCAGTGAGAAGCATTGGCCAACAGTCAGTTCTTGGCACTTCACAGCAGTGTTGGTGGTTAGCAAAACTTGGTAAAGGTCTTTCTAGAGCGGTCTTGCGCTGATGGACATACGAGTCTCTATTCTCTGAGCTAAAAGCCAGCTAGCTCCTTTGGAACCAAGGTTATTTCCTAGGAATAAAGCAAATTGTAAAAACAATCCCACGCGGTTGTTTGGTTGTTTGGTACCAGCCTTATCAAAGTGAGGCCCTTTGGAATGTGGTTGCCAGGGGAACCAGGGTCACAGGAACTGTTGAACTGTTTTACTTCCCAAGCTGGCCTAATACTTTGAGTTTGTCAGTTCTCAGCAAGATACCATGGACAGCCTCAGTTTACTCCTATAGTTCCTTTCTCTTGACTTTGGGGTTCTCCTTAACCCACCAGGTTAAATACAATTTAAGGGGTTTTAATTTACTCTGGAAATGCTGGTACAGCACCAGCACTATTATAAATGTTAAAATCAAAACTTCCCACATAATTTGGCAAACACTATTTAAATCCATCTTTAAGATATTTCGTCGCCTTACTGGCGCTGCCCATGATTATAAGTTTGACCTCTACTGCCTGGTTGAGTGCTGCAGAGGTAGGTGTTTGGCATGGTCCACGGTGTTTTCCTATCTGTGTGTACCTCAGACGGCCAGCCTCGATATATCTTTGGGCATTGGCCACCAACTCCTCGATCTTTGCCTGCAGGGCCAGTAAACCCTCCTCTAGGTACTTACTTCCGCCGTGCCACTCAGGATCTCATGTTAGGTTACTCATCACTGCCGAAGTGCGATAGAGCCGCATTCCATCAACGGTCAGGATCATCCGGTGAGGGGCTGTTATACACACAGACGGATATGTAGAGGGGCAGGATGGAGTGATCTGTCTGGGTAGTCAAACACCAGTAGGTACCGTTCATTTGGACCAGCTCGATGTTTTTGTTTCTCTGAGACAACCACATCAAGCCTAGGCAGATTCGTCATGATGTTAAATGGGCCGGTACATAAAATTTCCTTATCAAAGTGGGTGCAACAATCCCTGGGTATAGGGAGGCTCCCACACCTTCAGAATAAGCGATGCCCTCGATCTATCTATATGCCCCTGCTTTGGTACAGGCAGGGCGGTTACCATTCTGATCATTGTGAGTGAGGAATCCCCAGAGGGGCCAAAAACAAACTGTTATACTATGGCCTGTCCAGGTGGGCCTTTGGGTCCTTGTGACGGGGCGGCCCCGCCCCGCACTCAAGCCCAGGGAAACCACCTGGGGCCTGGGGCGGAGAGGGCCCCACCCACACAGCCCTACTGGGCATGCTCCAAAGGGAGCCAAGGTATAAAAGGCTGCTGGCCTGCTCAGAAAGGGAAGACTGCGACCCGAGCAGGAGCTAGCGACCACTGGCCAGAGAGGGAGTCGCCAGGGGAGCTGAGCGTGCTGCTGCCGGGCCTCTGCCGGGCTCGGCCCCAACGCCGGAGCCGCCGACCGACCACCCGCGACCCGAGCGCTGGAACGGATCCCGCCAACTCTGCAGCTGCCAGGGGGAGGACCACTACAGCCCACCGACCGGCGCCGACAGGTGGGACCGCGACAGGCTGCGAGCAAGGGGTAGGAAGCGGCCCAGGGCAGGGAGCTGGAGAAGCCCCTGAGGGCTCGGGGCGTTGCGGGGAGGAGCCCCCGCCGAGCCAGTGGTGGGAACCACCCGAAACTACTAGGGCCCTGGGTCGGGGTCCGGTGGAGAGGGAGGGCCTGGACCCCCCTACCCCTGCTGCCTGAGACCCTGGCAAGGGGGAGCAGGGTAACAAACTGCAAACGGTGGACTAGGCCTCTGGGCCTGCAAACGGTGGACTAGGCCTCTGGGCCTGCAAACGGTGGACTAGGCCGGTGGGCCGTATTTCCCCTACGAGAGGGGCAGTGTACTTTGAGGGCTAGGCCCAGACGGGCCGAGTTAGGCCCCGGATGGGGGTGGCAACCCCAAGACAGGGGCGAGCCCCCCGACACGTGGTAGAGAATGTGGGCACGCGACCCCGCCCCTGGACAGAGGGGCTGGCAAAGGGGATTGGTAGATGCGGGCCGCGAGGACCCCGGGGACAGAAACCGGGGTTGCTGACCTGGCGGCAGCGGTATGAAGGGGACCTGACCGAACTGCGGAGGCAGTTGGCAGGCCTACAAGAGCGACAGGACCGATGGGAGCGGGAGGTCGCGAGCCAGTTGGGGGCCCAGGGGAGGGCGGTGCCCCCCGGGGTCTGCCCCGTTGGGCAAGCACCGATTGCCGAGCCTGGTAGGGGGCCAACGGACCCTGCTAAAATGGTGGTGAGACTTAGAGTAGAAGGGAACCCCACGGTGGCACTGGTGGACTCAGGGTGCAGCCAGACCCTAGTTAGGGCCGACCTAATATCTGAGCCAGAGCCAGCCGGGGGCCCCATCCGGTTGCTGTGCGTACACGGGGACGTACGGGCGTACCCGACAGCATGGGTGCGGCTAGATGATGGCCAGGAGGTGGGGGTCTATAGCGTGGGGTTGGTCCCGACGCTCGCCTACCCCGTGATATTAGGCCGCGATTGGAGAGGCCTAGGCCGGGTGTTGCGGGAGTGGGGCCAGCAGTCAGTGCCAGGGCGGGGCACCTCCCCACACGACCTGGAGGAAGCCGCCCAAGGCAAGAGTCTAAGGGGGGAGGAGAGGCCGAACCCAGGAACACCGGCGGGCTTGCCACCGAACCAGGGAGACCACCCCGCCTGGGAGGAGGAAGTCGAAACCCTAGAAGTAGAGGGCGACTTTATGAGAGAGCAAAGGGAGGACCAGACCCTGAGTCGAGCTTGGGAGCAGGTACAGGACCCAGGGGAGGGGACCAGCCAAGATCCCCATAAGCCCCAAGGCCCTCGGTTCTGTGTGAAGGCAGATCGGCTATATAGGGTGGTCCGGGAACCCCAGACGGGGGAAGACATCTGGCAGCTCCTGGTCCCCCACAGGTTTAGGAACGCCGTACTCCGGCTGGTGCACCGGCTGCCTTGGGCTGGCCACCTCGGGCGAGAAAAGACCCTGCAACGGATAGGGATGAGGTTTTTTTGGCCGGGCATACACCACGCCGTGAGGGCCTTCTGTGAATCCTGCCCCGAGTGCCAACTCACCAGTAGAAAGGGGGTGACGAAAGCCCCCCTGGTGGCCCTGCCCGTGATAGGGGTCCCCTTTGAAAGGATCGGGTTGGACCTGGTGGGACCCCTAGAAAAGGCCAGCTCAGGCTGTCAATACATCATGGTGGTGGTGGACTATGCCACCCGTTACCCAGAAGCGGTTCCCCTACGTAATACCACCGCCCGCACTCTTGCCGAAGAACTTTTTAAACTGTTTGCTCGAGTAGGGATACCGAAGGAGATCCTAACCGACCAGGGGACCAATGTGTCGTCCCGGCTGATGGCAGAACTATCGCAGCTACTGAACATCCACCCTCTGAGGACGACGGTTTACCATCCCCAGACAGACGGCCTGGTGGAGCGTTTTAACCAAACGCTAAAGACGATGCTGCGTAAGTTCGTGGCTGAGGACCCTCGACACTGGGACAAGCTCCTACCAGCCTTGTTATTTGCCATTCGGGAGGTCCCCCAGGCGTCAACGGGTTTCTCCCCATTCGAGCTCCTATATGGGCGACAGCCGAGGGGAATACTCGACCTTTTACGAGAAAGTTGGGAAGAACAAGAGTCGCGTGTCCAAGGGACAGTACCCTATATCTTGCAGCTGCGGGAACGCCTGCGGAAGGTAGGGGAATTTGCCAGGGCTAACCTCCTACAGGCGCAGGAGGTCCAAGCCCGCTATTACAACCGAGGGGCCAAACTCCGCTCCTTCGAACCGGGGGACCACGTCCTCGTCCTGCTGCCATCTCGAGAGTCCAAGCTATTGGCCCGATGGCAAGGCCCGTTCGAGGTGGTCCGGCGAATAGGGACGGTGGACTACGAAGTGAGGCTGCCGGGGAGGAGGAGAGAGGTACGATTATACCACATCAACCTCTTGAAGGAGTGGAAGACCGCCGAAGGACTACTGGTCACCCCATATCCCCCGGATCCAGAGCTCGGGCCAGCCGTAGAGGACCTCCAGGGGGAGGCTCAGGTAACGATGGGCCCCGAGTTGAGTCCAGTACAGCGGGGAGAATTACAGCGAGTGGCCCAGAGGTTCGAGCCGTTTTTCTCCACTCGACCCGGCCGCGTCCGCACCACGCATCACCACATCGCTACCCGGCCAGGCCATAAGGTGCGAGACCAACACAGGCCCCTCCCTAGGAAGATGTGGGGAACAGTCCAGCGGGAACTCCAGACCATGCTAGAGATGGGAGTGGTGGAGGAATCTCATAGTGAGTGGAAGAGTCCCATAGTTCTAGTCCCGAAGCCAGACGGCACGACGCGATTTTGCATCGATTTTCGAAAAGTGAATGCCATCTCGCGGTTCGATGCCTACCCGATGCCCCGAACCGAGGAGCTCTTGGAACGGCTCGGCCAAGCGGAATACTTCTCCATCCTGGACATGACGAAAGGGTATTGGCAGAGCCCACTGACACCAGCCTCTAAGAAGAAGACGGCCTTCCCTACACCATGGGGCCTGTTCCAATTCGTGACCATGCCATTCGGATTGCATGGGGCAGCGGCCACGTTCCAACGATTAATGGACCGATTGTTACAGCCCCATCACGCCTACGCAGCTGCATATATAGATGACGTGGTGATCTATAGTCCAACGTGGACGGCCCATCTGCAGCATTTAGAAGCCGTATTGAAGTCCCTGAAGGAGGCCGGCCTCACAGCCAACCCGCGAAAATGCCAGCTGGGACGCCGGGAAGTAACCTACTTGGGGTACACGGTCGGGCAAGGGACAGTACGACCGCTGGTGGACAAAGTGAAAGCCGTGCAGGAGTGCAAGACACCCGCAACCAAAAAGCAGGTACGCCAGTTCTTGGGGCTTGCGGGGTACTACCGCCGGTTTATCCCCGGTTTTGCGGACATTGCAGCCCCTCTATCTGACCTCACGAAAAGTACCCAGCCGAACAAGGTACAATGGTCAGCGGACTGTGAGGTGGCTTTCAGGACACTGAAGGACCAGCTTACTAAAGCCCCGGTCCTGTTCCACCCAGATTTTTCGAAGCCCTTCCTACTGCAAACGGATGCATCAGAAAGAGGCTTGGGGGCAGTGCTGTCCCAACAGGCAGAGGGAGGGGAGCACCCGATAGTATATTTGAGCCGCAAGCTCTTCCCACGAGAACAGAACTACGCTACCATAGAAAAGGAGGCACTGGCAATAAAGTGGGCTGTAGATGCCCTAAGATATTATTTATTGGGCAACACGTTTCAGGTGGTGACAGACCATGCCCCCCGAAATGGTTAAATAGCATGAAAGAGACGAACCCCCGTTTAATGCGGTGGTATCTATCTTTACAGCCGTACAATTTCAGTATAACCCATCGCCCAGGGAAGGCGCACACGAATGCTGATTTCCTTTCCAGAGGGGGGGAGGAAGAGACGGGAACGGGTGAGAGGATAGGTACCCACTTAAGGGGGGGGGTGTGTGACGGGGCGGCCCCGCCCCGCACTCAAGCCCAGGGAAACCACCTGGGGCCTGGGGCGGAGAGGGCCCCACCCACACAGCCCTACTGGGCATGCTCCAAAGGGAGCCAAGGTATAAAAGGCTGCTGGCCTGCTCAGAAAGGGAAGACTGCGACCCGAGCAGGAGCTAGCGACCACTGGCCAGAGAGGGAGTCGCCAGGGGAGCTGAGCGTGCTGCTGCCGGGCCTCTGCCGGGCTCGGCCCCAACGCCGGAGCCGCCGACCGACCACCCGCGACCCGAGCGCTGGAACGGACCCCGCCAACTCTGCAGCTGCCAGGGGGAGGACCACTACAGCCCACCGACCGGCGCCGACAGGTGGGACCGCGACAGGCTGCGAGCAAGGGGTAGGAAGCGGCCCAGGGCAGGGAGCTGGAGAAGCCCCTGAGGGCTCGGGGCGTTGCGGGGAGGAGCCCCCGCCGAGCCAGTGGTGGGAACCACCCGAAACTACTAGGGCCCTGGGTCGGGGTCCGGTGGAGAGGGAGGGCCTGGACCCCCCTACCCCTGCTGCCTGAGACCCTGGCAAGGGGGAGCAGGGTAACAAACTGCAAACGGTGGACTAGGCCTCTGGGCCTGCAAACGGTGGACTAGGCCTCTGGGCCTGCAAACGGTGGACTAGGCCGGGAGGCCGTATTTCCCCTAGCACAGGGGCATTGTACTTTGGGACTAGGCCGGTGGGCCGTATTTCCCCTACGAGAGGGGCAGTGTACTTTGAGGGCTAGGCCCAGACGGGCCGAGTTAGGCCCCGGATGGGGGTGGCAACCCCAAGACAGGGGCGAGCCCCCCGACACGTGGTAGAGAATGTGGGCACGCGACCCCGCCCCTGGACAGAGGGGCTGGCAAAGGGGATTGGTAGATGCGGGCCGCGAGGACCCCGGGGACAGAAACCGGGGTTGCTGACCTGGCGGCAGCGGTATGAAGGGGACCTGACCGAACTGCGGAGGCAGTTGGCAGGCCTACAAGAGCGACAGGACCGATGGGAGCGGGAGGTCGCGAGCCAGTTGGGGGCCCAGGGGAGGGCGGTGCCCCCCGGGGTCTGCCCCGTTGGGCAAGCACCGATTGCCGAGCCTGGTAGGGGGCCAACGGACCCTGCTAAAATGGTGGTGAGACTTAGAGTAGAAGGGAACCCCACGGTGGCACTGGTGGACTCAGGGTGCAGCCAGACCCTAGTTAGGGCCGACCTAATATCTGAGCCAGAGCCAGCCGGGGGCCCCATCCGGTTGCTGTGCGTACACGGGGACGTACGGGCGTACCCGACAGCATGGGTGCGGCTAGATGATGGCCAGGAGGTGGGGGTCTATAGCGTGGGGTTGGTCCCGACGCTCGCCTACCCCGTGATATTAGGCCGCGATTGGAGAGGCCTAGGCCGGGTGTTGCGGGAGTGGGGCCAGCAGTCAGTGCCAGGGCGGGGCACCTCCCCACACGACCTGGAGGAAGCCGCCCAAGGCAAGAGTCTAAGGGGGGAGGAGAGGCCGAACCCAGGAACACCGGCGGGCTTGCCACCGAACCAGGGAGACCACCCCGCCTGGGAGGAGGAAGTCGAAACCCTAGAAGTAGAGGGCGACTTTATGAGAGAGCAAAGGGAGGACCAGACCCTGAGTCGAGCTTGGGAGCAGGTACAGGACCCAGGGGAGGGGACCAGCCAAGATCCCCGTAAGCCCCAAGGCCCTCGGTTCTGTGTGAAGGCAGATCGGCTATATAGGGTGGTCCGGGAACCCCAGACGGGGGAAGACATCTGGCAGCTCCTGGTCCCCCACAGGTTTAGGAACGCCGTACTCCGGCTGGTGCACCGGCTGCCTTGGGCTGGCCACCTCGGGCGAGAAAAGACCCTGCAACGGATAGGGATGAGGTTTTTTTGGCCGGGCATACACCACGCCGTGAGGGCCTTCTGTGAATCCTGCCCCGAGTGCCAACTCACCAGTAGAAAGGGGGTGACGAAAGCCCCCCTGGTGGCCCTGCCCGTGATAGGGGTCCCCTTTGAAAGGATCGGGTTGGACCTGGTGGGACCCCTAGAAAAGGCCAGCTCAGGCTGTCAATACATCATGGTGGTGGTGGACTATGCCACCCGTTACCCAGAAGCGGTTCCCCTACGTAATACCACCGCCCGCACTCTTGCCGAAGAACTTTTTAAACTGTTTGCTCGAGTAGGGATACCGAAGGAGATCCTAACCGACCAGGGGACCAATGTGTCGTCCCGGCTGATGGCAGAACTATCGCAGCTACTGAACATCCACCCTCTGAGGACGACGGTTTACCATCCCCAGACAGACGGCCTGGTGGAGCGTTTTAACCAAACGCTAAAGACGATGCTGCGTAAGTTCGTGGCTGAGGACCCTCGACACTGGGACAAGCTCCTACCAGCCTTGTTGTTTGCCATTCGGGAGGTCCCCCAGGCGTCAACGGGTTTCTCCCCATTCGAGCTCCTATATGGGCGACAGCCGAGGGGAATACTCGACCTTTTACGAGAAAGTTGGGAAGAACAAGAGTCGCGTGTCCAAGGGACAGTACCCTATATCTTGCAGCTGCGGGAACGCCTGCGGAAGGTAGGGGAATTTGCCAGGGCTAACCTCCTACAGGCGCAGGAGGTCCAAGCCCGCTATTACAACCGAGGGGCCAAACTCCGCTCCTTCGAACCGGGGGACCACGTCCTCGTCCTGCTGCCATCTCGAGAGTCCAAGCTATTGGCCCGATGGCAAGGCCCGTTCGAGGTGGTCCGGCGAATAGGGACGGTGGACTACGAAGTGAGGCTGCCGGGGAGGAGGAGAGAGGTACGATTATACCACATCAACCTCTTGAAGGAGTGGAAGACCGCCGAAGGACTACTGGTCACCCCATATCCCCCGGATCCAGAGCTCGGGCCAGCCGTAGAGGACCTCCAGGGGGAGGCTCAGGTAACGATGGGCCCCGAGTTGAGTCCAGTACAGCGGGGAGAATTACAGCGAGTGGCCCAGAGGTTCGAGCCGTTTTTCTCCACTCGACCCGGCCGCGTCCGCACCACGCATCACCACATCGCTACCCGGCCAGGCCATAAGGTGCGAGACCAACACAGGCCCCTCCCTAGGAAGATGTGGGGAACAGTCCAGCGGGAACTCCAGACCATGCTAGAGATGGGAGTGGTGGAGGAATCTCATAGTGAGTGGAAGAGTCCCATAGTTCTAGTCCCGAAGCCAGACGGCACGACGCGATTTTGCATCGATTTTCGAAAAGTGAATGCCATCTCGCGGTTCGATGCCTACCCGATGCCCCGAACCGAGGAGCTCTTGGAACGGCTCGGCCAAGCGGAATACTTCTCCATCCTGGACATGACGAAAGGGTATTGGCAGAGCCCACTGACACCAGCCTCTAAGAAGAAGACGGCCTTCCCTACACCATGGGGCCTGTTCCAATTCGTGACCATGCCATTCGGATTGCATGGGGCAGCGGCCACGTTCCAACGATTAATGGACCGATTGTTACAGCCCCATCACGCCTACGCAGCTGCATATATAGATGACGTGGTGATCTATAGTCCAACGTGGACGGCCCATCTGCAGCATTTAGAAGCCGTATTGAAGTCCCTGAAGGAGGCCGGCCTCACAGCCAACCCGCGAAAATGCCAGCTGGGACGCCGGGAAGTAACCTACTTGGGGTACACGGTCGGGCAAGGGACAGTACGACCGCTGGTGGACAAAGTGAAAGCCGTGCAGGAGTGCAAGACACCCGCAACCAAAAAGCAGGTACGCCAGTTCTTGGGGCTTGCGGGGTACTACCGCCGGTTTATCCCCGGTTTTGCGGACATTGCAGCCCCTCTATCTGACCTCACGAAAAGTACCCAGCCGAACAAGGTACAATGGTCAGCGGACTGTGAGGTGGCTTTCAGGACACTGAAGGACCAGCTTACTAAAGCCCCGGTCCTGTTCCACCCAGATTTTTCGAAGCCCTTCCTACTGCAAACGGATGCATCAGAAAGAGGCTTGGGGGCAGTGCTGTCCCAACAGGCAGAGGGAGGGGAGCACCCGATAGTATATTTGAGCCGCAAGCTCTTCCCACGAGAACAGAACTACGCTACCATAGAAAAGGAGGCACTGGCAATAAAGTGGGCTGTAGATGCCCTAAGATATTATTTATTGGGCAACACGTTTCAGGTGGTGACAGACCATGCCCCCCGAAATGGTTAAATAGCATGAAAGAGACGAACCCCCGTTTAATGCGGTGGTATCTATCTTTACAGCCGTACAATTTCAGTATAACCCATCGCCCAGGGAAGGCGCACACGAATGCTGATTTCCTTTCCAGAGGGGGGGAGGAAGAGACGGGAACGGGCGAGAGGATAGGTACCCACTTAAGGGGGGGGGTGTGTGACGGGGCGGCCCCGCCCCGCACTCAAGCCCAGGGAAACCACCTGGGGCCTGGGGCGGAGAGGGCCCCACCCACACAGCCCTACTGGGCATGCTCCAAAGGGAGCCAAGGTATAAAAGGCTGCTGGCCTGCTCAGAAAGGGAAGACTGCGACCCGAGCAGGAGCTAGCGACCACTGGCCAGAGAGGGAGTCGCCAGGGGAGCTGAGCGTGCTGCTGCCGGGCCTCTGCCGGGCTCGGCCCCAACGCCGGAGCCGCCGACCGACCACCCGCGACCCGAGCGCTGGAACGGACCCCGCCAACTCTGCAGCTGCCAGGGGGAGGACCACTACAGCCCACCGACCGGCGCCGACAGGTGGGACCGCGACAGGCTGCGAGCAAGGGGTAGGAAGCGGCCCAGGGCAGGGAGCTGGAGAAGCCCCTGAGGGCTCGGGGCGTTGCGGGGAGGAGCCCCCGCCGAGCCAGTGGTGGGAACCACCCGAAACTACTAGGGCCCTGGGTCGGGGTCCGGTGGAGAGGGAGGGCCCGGACCCCCCTACCCCTGCTGCCTGAGACCCTGGCAAGGGGGAGCAGGGTAACAAACTGCAAACGGTGGACTAGGCCTCTGGGCCTGCAAACGGTGGACTAGGCCTCTGGGCCTGCAAACGGTGGACTAGGCCTCTGGGCCTGCAAACGGTGGACTAGGCCTCCGGGCCTGCAAACGGTGGACTAGGCCGGGAGGCCGTATTTCCCCTAGCACAGGGGCATTGTACTTTGGGACTAGGCCGGTGGGCCGTATTTCCCCTACGAGAGGGGCAGTGTACTTTGAGGGCTAGGCCCAGACGGGCCGAGTTAGGCCCCGGATGGGGGTGGCAACCCCAAGACAGGGGCGAGCCCCCCGACAGTCCTCATGGATTCTCTACTTCCCCACTCCCATGGGTAGGCACGGGGGAGATGGGGACTCACCCCCATAAGGGCTGGGTGGTTAAAGCTATCCTATTCTTCAATACTGGCCTTCTAATTCCTTTAATTTAGTTCCATTAATTAACAATCCAATTAATCTCTGGTCCAAATATCTGGTTAGGTTTAGTGAAATGGACACAGAGCTGGACAGATCCTTCAAAGTATTCAGGATCAATCGGTTGGCTTGGCTGGTGTCTAGGCCTTTACAGGCACTGGATATTACTGCATCTACCAGCCTGGATTCTCATACAATTTCTGGACTATGACATAAGTGTTGCTGACAGAGTTTCCAGGCCCAAACCAATCTGTGATGGTATCTGCTAAGCCCCTTCGTTGCCTAATCAGGCACTTGCCAATTCGATTAGCCAGTCTAGCACACAGCTGGTCTATACCAGTGTGGAACATCACCAAGGTAAGGACCAGTGACAGTTGTCCTGGTTCTGAGACGGGTCTGTTCAGGGCATGATGCACAATTGGGAGGCTCTATTTTGTCCTCAAGGACCTGGTTAATAATATCCAAATGAGGGCAAGTTAGCAATGGCCATTGTTTAACAAATGACAGCCATGCCTCAGGGATTACCTCTGTCTGGGCTTTAAGTGGTAAGCCCCAGTGGGAGTCAGTAGGTCCAACTTCAGTAGCCTAATGTTAGTGTTTAGCTTCTTTCCCACAATATTCCATACAAACTTTAACTCCGAGGACTTTATATTCTTTGTCCTCGTAGTGTTCATGTTGTTACAATAAACAAAATAAATGTGTGAATGAGGGGAGGCCCAAGGCCATGTATTCCCCATTGCTATTAGTGTGTATTTGTTCTATGTATGTGACTTGAAGGAGGTTACATTGACTAGAGTCACGGTTTCTCTTATAGGACCAAGCATGGTTCACAGATGTTTAATTGTTAATAGGAACCCATGCAATTCCATAATTCTTGAGGCCTTTTAAGGCATCAGGCACCAATGAGTAGCAGGGCAAGTAGCTGTTATTGCAATGGTGAGGTTACTAGTTTCCTCATTGTTGTGGGCATCTTTACTTAAATATGCTGATGTCCACTTGCCCGTGTTGTTTCTTATAAATTTCTTATTATCTCTGGCCAAACCACTTTATGGTTGGTGTGCAAATTTACAGAAGCTAAATATTTCATTTGTGTAGCCATTAAAGCAAAACCAATCCGGTGGGGGAGAGGGCTGGTACCCCACTCCCAGTCCTTCTGTTCACGTGATGCACTCCTTGCTTCCTTCCAGTTCCTTTTTTGTTCACCTGTGGAGACATTGTTAACATTCTCCTAGCCTAAACAATTTCCAAACTATTATCCTTTCACTGAATTTTAAAGTTGCCAATTGATTGGGCCCAATTATTAATTTTGATGGTTTATATTAATGCTTCTGCTTTACTCAAATTATCCTTTCATTAAAACAATATCCTACACACAACAATATTTGCAATACGTATTACAATTAAGACACACAAGACAAACTTGGACAGAACACAAACTTATTGTGTCATGACACAGAACCATGGTTTTTTGTCGTTGTTGGTTGTTGTTTTTCCTTCAGCTGGCACCAGCGCTTTCTGATGATCTGAAAGACAAGAAAATATTTCTACCCCCGTCGGGGTGGTCCATTATAACTTAAAATACTGCCTAAGATCTGTTAGGGGAATCGGTTACAGCTAGTTCCTTACCACTTCCATGGGCGAGTGAGCTATAACTTTACGAGAACAAGGGCGCTTCATCGGTACTCGTGACCTTCCACTCCCTCGAATTACCTCTAGAGTTGCTAGCCCTCCCCAACAGTGGCATGCCTCAGTTTCCCTCTTGTACCACAGATCAGGCTTAATGTGTGAAGCTATAATGCTTCTCCTTAGCACAAGGTGTTGGTTAGTTATTGTTCCAGCAAGCAAAAAGCTTTTCTTTTCCTGAAAAGAATCATATACAGTGTTACTTATTAAGACTATAGTAATAATAATATTGACATTAAATTTTGTTAAATGGGCGCTTATAAATATTTTGTTTGTATTTGGACAATTTACTTGAGGGGACAGGTGTTTTATATTCCTTTGAAATAGCCAGGCAGCCTGTATTCACATATAATGTTGGATTTGAAAGCAAGTCAAAAGTGTTATCAACTCAGCCTTGAACAGAGACACAGTGAAGTTTCAGGGCTTGGATTCTTAAAACAAAGATTTGTTTTTTTAAAGAGTAAATTTAACCTTAAGGATTGAATGTATAGATTTCATTCTTTTATACAGTTAACCAGCTAAGTGTCAATAGAATTCCTTCTTTTCCTTTTGAAGATTTAACAAAAGTGTCTGTAGTCAAATAATTAAATTTAATTATTTCTTTGCCTGGATTATTGAAAAAGGCTGCAAGAAACAAGGAGTCACTTTTTAAAGCAGGTTTCCCTTCATATATTACAACAATCGCTTAATTCCTTCTTATGTCCTGATTCCTGCTAAATGACCCTTCCCAATGACACATGTTTGTCCAGTATTAATTTGGTAAGGAGGATGGGCTTTCCCATTAGCCCCTCACCTCCTAATTCTTTTCAATAGGTAAATCCAAATGTGTATTATTGCAGTCAGCTATTACTAATTTTAAACTTCTCAGTATAGGGTTTTCATAACATCCATGCTGCAGCAGTTGATCTATGCTGCTGACTCTGGGGTGGATCACTCGACCATGCTCTGTAAGGAGATTTATGTTGCAGAATGTGTCTCCTTGTTAGGGCAGATTTAGCTTCTAGTGATTACATCTTCAAATTTAATTCCCACTAGTTGGCTTTTAGGGTGGCTTTTAGGTTACGTCCTCCCCCGCCCTCAAGCCAATTATAACAGTGTGTGAGGGAAAGGTTTTAACTGTTTTTTTTCTGGACGGCCCCCACTTGTACGTTGAGAAACATCCTTGGGTAGCCTGCGATTCCAGCCAGAGAGGCTGTAGTTAACTATTCGCTAACAAGGGCTTGAGAATCTCCTAAAGTTGCTTGGCAGCCCTTTCCTACTCCTGCGTTGTGTTCCGTGTATATTTCCAACCAAAATGCCTAGGGCCAATATGGCTTGATGGTCGGCAGGCATTCCTTCCTTGAGAATTTGGAGGAATACTTCCCACAAGCTGTTAAGTCTCTTCCAAAACTCAGTGTTTTGCTTTGGATCGGACAGATTTGTAACTAGAGCCCGTTCTTCCAAAGGGAAGATCTGACACCTTTCAATTATCTTCTGTGCCTCCTCTCTATCTTCAGTAATGTGTGGTAAGGGCCCATATAGGGCTGGGCATAGAGAGGAGTGGAGGTAATGTTGGACCAAATTCCCCCCCTAAGCTTGGGAGAGGCTGTGCACTTGCATGTAAGTTACATTTCTCACCGCAGGGCTTTAATTTCTTTCTCTGTCAATCTGTCAAATGCTTACAGGTCCTTGGACCATGATGCACGTACATGTAGTACGCAGGGGTGCCTTTCAGCGGTCTGGGGGGGTATGCTTAGACTGACCCCCATCCATTTTAGTCATTCAGGGGAGCATCCTGTCCACTCCCTGTCTGTTCAGTGGCTTATAGGAAACTAAATCTACACACTCCAAAGAAGGGGTCTGCTGGGTCTAGAGTGTCAGACCTTATCAGCAGCTCATGAAATAAGGGGAGTCGTCACTCCCTCACATATCTGCTCGGTCTCGAGGTTCGGCTGACCCCCCTTGCGTTCAGAACTCCCTTGTGGGAGAGCCCTGGTGCGGCTGGAATCAGCTCACTTCTCAGAGACCTGGGCAGTGGCATTCACACTCCACTCATTACATTCACACTCAGCATGCTTTTCACACACAGAAATTTTCCCACTTTTAGATGCATCTCTCATTATGGACCTCGTCCATATTTGGGGTGGCAAACAACACTGTTCCCCCCAGGGGCGGCAAACAACACGTTTCCCCCCAGAACTACAGCAGTTCCCAGCACTGCATAAACCTAGGTGCCTTATGTCCGGACGCAATACAACCTTCTTCCCGTACCCGGGGCGGCACCACCAATACCACAGCAGTTCCCAGCACTGCATAAACTTAGGCCTACTCGGGGATAACAAAACAACCTCCCCGGAACCGTTTTGCGTCTGACCTTGTTGCAGATTCAAGAAGTTCGGATGGCGTGAGCCCACAAGAAGCAGACGACCCTACAGGCAGTCCTCCTCCACACCCCAGTAGAGATTTCAAAAGGTCTCTTACCTCTCGTTTGGCGCCCTGGGGGTGAAGGGGGACGGTCCGCAGCCGCTGTCGCTGTCTTCAATCGGGCGTTGCCATCCGAGTCACGGCACCAAATTGTGGAAGAAAACATTGTCCTCACTCTGCGTTTGTAAGCAACAAGTAGCCAGAGGCAGTTTTATTACGAGCTGCAGCAAGGGAAAAACTGGTTCGGACAGGGGGGGGGGAGTCCCCCCCCCCCACCGAGGCAGATCTTCGAATACAAGCAATTATGAAGCAGTTTCTATACTGTCTATTAAATATAATAACAATAACAATTAGTCTCCTTCCCATTACAAACACCAATGGCTAACAGTTATTTAGTTCCACCCAGATGCTCCTTATCTAAAGGTCCCTACCAGAGTCAGCGTTCGACCCTTATCTCCGTATGGAGGCGAGAGGCGAAGGCAGCGTCTAATTACAGATCTCGCCTTGTCAGGCCACAGACTTAGCCTGACTCTTGCTCTCTTGTTAACAAGACCAAGATGGCTGCACACAAATTCCCTTATTCCCTTTTCCTGCCTCCACAAAAGCCAATCTCCTTTCAGGTTCGGATGGATAGGTCTGGGTTCTTCTGGATCCCCCACCCACTCAATTTTATTCTTTCTGATTGATGTACTTGGCGGTGCCTCCACCCCCCTCACTCCTTCCTAGCAGGGTCACCAGGGCAGCTTGGGAGGAAAATTCTAGCCCAGGATAATCCCCACGTATTTGCCAGATGGTTGGAGACTCCCAGAAAATAACACAAACACATACACTATAATAAACACAATTATATTAAACAAGAGACAATTATAACAGAACAGGGTAAAACACTATTTTCAGGGTCACTGGTGCCCAGCAACTGTGAGGTTAGTGTCCCGTGGGTACGTGTACTTTGTTGGGGCCCTTGATGACTGCTGACCACACAATCCTTCTCTGCAGAGGTTTAGCAGTGGGGCTGACTAGGTCCAGTACAGCCCAAAGGACTCACACATGGGAGAAGGCAGTAAATCCCTCCACAGTTTAATAGGCTGCAGGTAATAAAATCCCCAAACAAATTCCCTGACTTACTAAAAATTGGTGCACTCACACACTCCATGAATGACCTCAGGCTGAGAGATGACTCAGTCTCTGCAAAGGGGCTGCTCTCTTCTCACAGGGGTCCTCTTTAAGCAGGAACCAGGCTGCTTCGGTCCCAGAATTTCCCCTCACCGCGAAGGGGTGCAGGGCTCAAGATGCAGACCACACAACTGCACCAAAATTCAAAACTATAGCCTCCCAGGCCAGCCTCCAGACCCACACAGCAGGCAGCAGCCCTGAACTTGCTGCTAGAGCCCAGCTGACCATGCAGTGACTCTCTCACCCAGGGAGCTGGAGCCAACTCAGCCTGGCTGGGGAAGCCTCCCAGCAAACTCCACAACTGGGAATCAACAGTGGAGACATAAACCCAGCTGAGGGATCCTGCCTTCAGGTCCCTAGAGGCTAGCTCTCAGGGGGAACCCTGCATGCAGGCCTGGGGCTTACTAGCTCCCACACACTCAGTCCTCCCCTTTTCCTGGCTGGCTCCAGACTCCCCTCAACAATGGTCTCTCCTTCCCCCTGGGAGGGGCATCTCACTCCCTATGGGTTGCCGGGCAGACTCTGGCCCTGGTAGGGAGGGGGAGCCAAGGCAAACTCAGAGCCTCTCCCTGAGCTGCCAGCAGACAAAGCCCCGGGAATCCAAGCAATCTCCTTGGGGGTTACACTAAGATGTCAGCTACCAGAGACTGCAGCTTGTTGGTCTCTTTTCTTTTTTCAAGCTCTCTTGTGGCAGAAGAGCTTGGGGGAGAATTCAAGTGTTTGCCCTGGTTTTAGGGATTTTAAAAAACAAAACAAAACAAACAAAAAAACCCCACACTTGATGGTGTCACCCCCCCCCCCCCCCCCCATCTCTGCATTTGTGATTCTGGGGGAAGTTTTTGTAACCTGTGCCTGTAGTAGCAAGGTATATTTAAAGTTTTTATGGGCCCCCCCATCTTCTGCACTTGGAGTGCCAGAGTGGGGGGGGGGGGGGGGAATCAGCCCTGACACAGTCCCAATAAAATATTTTAGAATGTTTTAAAAAGTTAGTAAAATAGTTATTTCTGTAATGTGTCACATACAGAATGCATAAGGTGTGATGTGGTACAGAGGCTTTAACAGTTGTTTTGGGATGATCCATGCAAATCATCTGTAGCTTCACTTGTCCTTAATGTGCAAATCTCAAACTCATTGAAATTCGACACAATCACATATTTTAAAAATGGCGGCTCCCCGCTTATGCAAATGAAGCCCGGGAAATTCAAATCCTGGGCTTCATTTGCAAGTGCGGTATGCCTACATTACCCTCCTAGTTCAAACTAGCGGGGTAGTGTAGACATACCCAGAGTGGTTGGTTGCTGTTACATCCCTGGGTCACTTCCCCAGGGAAGCTGTGTCATCCATCCCTTTCTCTTGGGCCTTGTGGTCAAGTCCTCCTTGTCCAGGGTTCTGCAAGAGTTGCTGTTGGCTTACTGACTAGTCTTCCTCCCTGGAACCTGGTTCTGCTCAGGTATAAAGTACAGCTCCCCCTCAGAGCTGTCCGGAGTGCTGCTGTTCGCCCAGTCAGCCCTTAGGTCTGCCTGGGTCAAGCTCCAGGAAGGAACTGCCAAGCCCTGGCCTAGCAGCTTCTTTTATATCGGTCTGATGCACCCTGATTGGCTCTAGCAGAGGCTGCCACTCTATTCTCCTTAGAGGACCTCTTCTGCTCCTGTTGCAGAAAGTCCTCCAGCAGTGATATTGGGGCCTTGTCCACCCCATCACAGGCATCCTGCCTGACACCTGTCCCCAACCACCAAGCCAGAGCTCTTGACTCCACCTGCGTCAGGTTGCCCAGGTGCTGGCCCGTGAGGAGCACGTCATTGGCATATACCAACAGGACCAGCCTCATCTCAGGCTCTTGGAATACCAACCCCGTCAGTGTCTGGCAGAAGAGACAGAGAAAGGGCTCAATTGCCAGAGCGTGCAGCTGGCCTGACAGCGGACACCCTGACGCCCTCCCTGTCCGAAACTGACCGGCTCAGTCAGAATCTAATTGAGCCTGACCAAACACTCCGTGGAGGTGTACAGCACCCGGAGAAAGCCCACGAAATGGGGCCCAAAGCTGAAGGCCTGCAGAGTGCCCAGGAGATACCCGTGGTCCATCCTGTCAATCCAGAGACAGGAGGGCAAACGACAAACCATCCCCACACCAAAGCTCCAAGAGATCCCAGACCAGATATAGATTATCAAAGATGCTGCGGCCCGGGACGGTGTAGGTCTGGTCGGGATGGATCACGTCCGCCAGCACGGACCGCAGTTGCAGCGAGATGGCTTTTGCTACGACCTTGTAGTCCGTGCTGAGGAGCGAGACGGGACGCCAATTCCGAAGGTTGTGGAGGTCCCCCCTCTTCGGTAGCAAGGCGAGCACGGCTTGCCTGCTTGACAGAGGGAGGAGCCCGCTCTCCAAAGACTCGGCCCAGACGATGACAAGGTCTGGCCCGAGGACGTCCCAAAGCACGCAGTAGAACTCCACGGTCAGCCTGTTGTAGAAGCTGTAGAAACCATTTTCATATTTAGCTAGAAGCCATCTTGTATATCAGAAACCATTTCAGCTTTTCTCTCAAGCACGTAGACCAGAGTGAACTTTCTGTCACCCCGTGAGAAGAGGCCTACAGGATGGGCTATTGGTATGTGTTAATTGGGCTGGTTGGGACAGGAGATGTACTCCCTCGCACCTGTCCGCCATCTTGTTGATAAGGCTTTGTTTTTCCAAATTTAATTGAGGATTTCTGTAATTGGATGCCCTGATGTCAGACTGTTTGGTTAAGGGTATAAAGATACTAGGATTGATTGTATTAGCAGCTTTACTGGGTCTGGCTCTGCTGTGACCACGTTTGGCTCATGCTGTGCTTTATTAATTAATAAAGCTGCTTGTTAGCTGCCTAAACACAGAGGAGCGTGTTTTTGCTTCGACAATTTGGAGGTTCCACCGAGATTCCTAACGCGCCACTTGCCCGTATGGACGGACCGGCACTCCACTTCCAAACCTCTCAGAGCGCTCAAGAGAAGGTAAAGGGGATACCTGTTACGAAATCTCCTGGTTGAGGGCTTGGGATTTGGAGTGACGGCCGGCCATCGGGGTAAGGGGAGCTACGGAATTCAATTTTGTGGAGCGGCTAACATTTTTGTCTGTCTGTGTCTGTCTTTGTCTATGAGGCCTGTCTTATGTGTCACAGTTCCAAAAGGGCACACCGGTGTCTCTAGTGAGGCAGCCATGCGCTGGACCCTCTGTGTTCGGATGCTAAAAGCTGGTGTGGTGCCATTACTCTCTCTCGGCACACGGAACTGTGGGGAAGCTTTGTTGTCTCTCTCTGTTATTTGTGGGCATAGTACTGACCTCTGAGGCTAACCCCAGGCCATAGTGCCCCATTCCGCCAGGCTGTCTCCAGGCGCCAGGACGTGGTGTTCTGCCGGGCTGGGGCAGGTGCCGGAAACCCCTGCGAGGCAGGTGGACCTTGAGTCCAGTGCTTCGCAACAAAAAGGGGGGGGACCAGTGCGAGCAGGTGAATTCTTGATTCGGTGACTCGCAGAGCGAGCAGGCGGATCCTGATTCGGTGACTCGCAGAGCGAGCAGGCGGATCCTGATTCGGTGACTCGCAGAGCGAGCAGGCGGATCCTGATTCGGTGACTTGCAGAATTAAGCGCGCGCAGAAAATGGGGGTAGGTCAGTCTACAGGAATTCCAGTGCCTTTATGATAAGTGTTTTCTGGTATAGGATCCTAATGAAGTCTGATATTAAGTGCCGGGTGTCTTAGGGCAGCGTCACTTAATAGAAACCCATGGGAACTAGACAATAAATAAAGATGCAGCTAAATGTGGAAACTATAGGAAAAATGTGAAAAAGGAGAAAAAAAATGTGTGTGGAAAATGAGTATGAATGTAATGAGTGAAGAATGAATGCCGTTGCATAGGTCTGAGACTTGAGCTGATCCCAGCTGCACCAGGGCTCTCCCACGAGGGAGCTCTGAACGCAAGGGGGGGGGGGTCAGCTGAACCTCGAGACTCAGCGGATATGTGAGGGAGTGACGACTCCCCTTATTTCATGAGCTGCTAAGGTCTGACACTCTAGACCCGGCAGACTCTTTCTTTGGAGTGTGTAAAGTTAGTTTAAGTGGGGGTTAGTTTAAACACCCCCCACTCTGCCGAAAGGCACCCCTGTGTACTACATAATGGTCCAAGGACCTGTAAGCATTTAACAAATTGGAAAAAAGGAAAAATTAAAGCTATGAGGGATGAAAGTAAAGCTCAGAAAAGCAAAAATCCACCCTGCAGTAAGATAGGTAACTTAAAAGTTGCTGCAGCACCTCTGTGCCAAAATAATGCATAAGAAGTGGGAAAAAAAAAATTCTCAGTTTGCACACCTATATCAACCAAGCTTGGGGGGAAAATCTGGCACAACATCACCCCTCTATCCCTCTTTATAACGCATACACAGGTAGAGAGGAAACATGAAAAATAACTGAAAGGAATTAGCTCTTCCCTTTGAAAACACGGGCTCCTGTAACAAACTTGCCCGATCCAAAGCAAAACATAAAGTTTAAAATAAGTTTAACAGTTTAAAGAAAGTGTTCCTCCAAATCCTAAGGGGGAGGGAAAAAAAAAACCAAAACAAACCTGCTTTAAGAAATGACTTGTTTCTTGCAGCCTCTTTTAATCATCTTAGCAATGAAACAGTCAAGTTAAACATTTAGCTACAGACACTTTGTTAAATCTATTAAAGAGAAAATAAGGAATTCTACTGAAACTTAATTGGTTAACCGCATAAAAGAATAGAATCTATACATTGTAAATTTGTAAAACCTGCACCCTAAGAGTTAAATGTGTCTTCCAAGGAACCTAATTATTGTTTAAAAAAATCCAAGCCCAGAAACTTCACAGTGTTTCTGTTCAAGGCTGAGCTGATAGCACCTTTGGCTTGCTTTCAGATCCAAGGTTGTGTGTGTCTGCAAACTGCCTGTCTGTTCTGGAAGGGGGGGAGCACTGTCCCCCATAAGTAAGTCTGTAACATTGCATGTGATTCTTTTCAGGAAAGAAAAACCTTTTGCTTGCTGGAATAGTAACTAGCAAGCACCTTGTTCTAAGAGTTTCTGTAGCAGTAAATAAAATAAGCCTGGTCTGCAGTACAAGAGAAAAACTGAGGCATGCCACTGATAAGGAAAGCTAGCAGCTCAGAGGTAATTCAAGAGAGTGGAAGGTCACGAGTACCGATGAAGCTCTCTTGTTCTCAGAAAGTTACAGCTCACTCACCCATAGAAGTGGTAAGGAACTAGATGTAACTAGTTCCCCTAGCAGATCTTAGGCAGTATTTTAAGTTATAATGGGCCACCCCGACGGGGGTAGAAATGTTTTCTTTGTCTTTCAGATCATCAAGAAGCGCTAATATCATATGAAAATTAACCGAAGGAAAAAAAAAAAACCATGGTTCTGTGTCATGACATAAGTTTGTGTTCTGTCCAGATTTGTCTTGTGTGTATCTTGATTGTGATATATGTATTTCAAACGTTGTGTGTACAATATTGTTGTTCTAATGAAAGAATAATTTAAGTCCCTTGAATAATCTTAATATTGTGCTTTATATAAATGGTTCTTGCCTTTATAATTTTAGTAGAGTTTTAGTAGCAGGCTATGCAGTTTGTACTGTCTAGAATGTAGTGAAATCTGCTCCTCTACCTGCTGTTTTTCCCTTCTGTCCTACCATCGCCAGCTCCTACGCCGTCTCTTTCAGAACTGGCCCTCCTGCAAGACCAAGCCCCAGAATCGGAAAAGCAGGAGTGGAGACTGGCAGGGTGCACCTTGCACCCAGACCACTTGTGGTGCAGCTCTGATGGCCACATTGTTGCCCCAGTGGTCTTGCTACCTCACCTTGCCCCCGTGCTCCCTAGATTGTCGCACGTTGGCAAAAGGGGGGATGGTAGCAATCCTAAAACAAAATTGGTTTGCTCCCAAATTCTCCCAAGCAGCCAAAGATTACTGTCTGGCTTGCCCTGTCTGCCAAGCCCACAACGTGGGTAAACCTGTAAAGACAGTTCCGGTAACCAGACCTCCGCCTTTGGGACCATTTCTGAATTTACAAATGGACTTTATTCAATTGCTTAAATGTCAATCTTTTAAATAGTGTGCTGGTTATTGTCTGCTTGTTTTTGGGATGGGTAGAAGCTTATCCCTGAAGGAAACATGATGACATCACAGTAGCTAAGAAACTTCTAAATTATTACATCCCATCATGGGGAATACACCTTGTGATCTCCGGTGATAAAGGTCTCCACTTTACTGGGCAAATTGTTCAAAAAAAACCTGGAAAAGTACTACTCTCCCAGACAAGCACTGCACTGTGCACGACACCTGGAGCGCGCAGAAGCAGTAGAAAGATGAAACAGGATTTTAAAGAACAAACTTGCTAAAATATGTGAGAACTCTGGATTAACATGGGTAGAAGCACTCCCGATTGCCCTAATGAGCATGAGAGCCACTCCTAATCAGAAAACTGGACTCAGCCCACATGAAATTGCATGTGGCCAACCTATGAGACTGTTAAGCAGCCCAGAAATTAACCTGGCTGATGCCACACTTGTTAAAGGAAGCATAGTCAAGTATTGACAGGAACTTCTGAGGTGTGTACAGTCTTATCATTTACAGGTTAAGGACGCCTTCCAGGAGGCCCCAACTGAGCTGTGCCTTAAACTACAACCAGGAGACTGGGTTTGCGTGAAAGTTCACCAGCGGAAGACTGCTCTGGAACCCAGGTGAAAGTGTCCCTACCAAATCCTTCTGACCACCCATACTGCTGTAAAGTGCGAAGGATTGCCCACCTGGATTCACGCATCCCACTGCAAACCCGTTCCAGTCCCTACAGAAGTTGTCCCCAACAAGGAGCACCGCAGACCTGGTACCGGAGACCCAGGTCCAGAAGCAGATGAGAATCACCACAGACCTGGTACCAGAAACCCAGGTCCAGAAGTAGACGAGGATCAGCACAGGCTTGGTACCGGCAATCCAGGCCCAGAAGCAGACGAGCCTGAGAGACCAAGGCTAAGGTACCAGCTGCGGCCCAGAAGAACCTGCCAGCGATAGGTGAAGCAAACTACGAAGTCCTGAAGAACAGCCAGCATGAGGCTGGACAAACAATTCATGTTGAGTTTATGCTTAATCTTGTTTTTAATATTTAGTAGTTATAACCTATATGGTTCAAATGTGTTTATGCTTTTAATGAACCAAGTTTCCCAAGAATTTAATTCTACAGGTTGCTGGATATGTGCTCACAGTCCGGTATATTCAGAAGGAGGCATCCCAATGATTCCAGTCCCACTAAACAACACTCAAATAAACGGCACACTGTTTAGTAAACTAAGCCAAATGATACTTGGCAGGATAAAGGGTTTACTAACCCAGGGTATATCCGCCTAGCCTTGACCCCAATTGGAAAGTACTGCTGGACATGTAACGGTTCAGGAGCCAGGGTGAGAAAAAGCCAAAACCGAATGGCCCTAGACTATGTCCTAGCTAGTAAGAGCGGGGTTTGTGCCTTAGTAAGAAGAAAATGCTGTGGGTATATTTCTGACACCAGCAAAGAAGTAAAGGAAGATGCCTCAGAAATTAAAAGAACTGTGAAACGCCTAAGGCAGGGGGAAGACTGGACCCTCTGGGATTGGTTGGGAGGCTGGTTTGGACATGTGGGAACTTGGATTTTGCAAAGAGTAGTTTTAGTATTGGCTATATTCTTTTGTGCTTATTGCTGTTTCTTGTTAATCAAATGCTGTATTTCTTGTATTCTAGAAAACACAAGATAGACCCTTACCAAAGGGAATGTGGAACTCATGATGTTAAAATAGGATGAGCAGAGAAAGGAACAAGAAATGTACATAAATACTTTAATGGAAAATGGAGGTATAAAATGGTTTCAAGGTTAGCCTTTAAAAGGCTAAAAGGGGGGAGTTGTAGAAGCTGTAGAAACCATTTTCATATTTAGCTAGAAGCCATCTTGTATATCAGAAACCATTTCAGCTTTTCTCTCAAGCACGTAGACCAGAGTGAACTTTCTGTCACCCCGTGAGAAGAGGCCTACAGGATGGGCTATTGGTATGTGTTAATTGGGCTGGTTGGGACAGGAGATGTACTCCCTCGCACCTGTCCGCCATCTTGTTGATAAGGCTTTGTTTTTCCAAATTTAATTGAGGATTTCTGTAATTGGATGCCCTGATGTCAGACTGTTTGGTTAAGGGTATAAAGATACTAGGATTGATTGTATTAGCAGCTTTACTGGGTCTGGCTCTGCTGTGACCACGTTTGGCTCATGCTGTGCTTTATTAATTAATAAAGCTGCTTGTTAGCTGCCTAAACACAGAGGAGCGTGTTTTTGCTTCGACACTGTTCATGCCCACGGTTTTGTTGGTGGGCCTGAGAAGGAGGGCTTTCGAGAGCTCAACCAGAGTGAGACACATCTCCAGCCAGTTTCGCTTGGCCACACTGATTGTCAGGCGCTTGCTCCAGAGCACCCTTCAGGTATCAGTCCAATCCGGGGAGAATAAGCTGGCGTAGAAGGCCTTGGCCCTTCCACAGATCTCCGGATCTGTGAGGGGCTTGCCGTCCTGTTTGACCCCCCGCTTTTTCTCCAGGGCGTAGAAGAAGCGGGAGCTGCAATCCATCTCCCAAAAGAGATGGATGTGGGATCAAACAAAGGCTCCCCAGACCTGGTGGTCCTGGAGCTCCTCCCGCTTCTCCCAGTATGCCTTGCAGAGGGGTGGATCCTCACAGTCAGATGCCAGGCACCTCTCAAGCTTCAAAACCTCCCGTCGGTAGGCCCCCTGGAGGTAGACATGGCAGAAGAGCCAGGCACTCACCTTCCCTATGTCCCACCATCACCACACCGAGGAAAAGGCAGGCTGCTGCCCCCACCAGGCCAGCCAGAAATCCTGGAAGGACACCACAAAGCCCACGTCCTCCAGCAGGCTATTGTTAAAGTTCTAATAGACCGGCGCCAGTCTCTTTGTGCTTAGAGAGGCCTTCACAGCTACCAGGTGTGGTCTGTGAACGGGGCCAGCCAGACAATGGAGGAGTGGGTCTGTGCTTAGATGGAAGCGAGAAAAGTACATGCCGTACAATCGGGAGTGGCGCGACCGATCGTCCCCCACCTGGATGTAGGTGAAGGTGGTGGTGTCGTCTGGGTGCTGGTCGTGCCAGACGTCCACCAGGGAGTGATGGTCTACGATCTCCCTGAGAAATCTCCATGTACTTGTATGATTTCTGTATGTGAAGTTATGAATATGGGCTCTGTGCTTGTATTTTAAATGTTTTCTTTCTGGGAGGAAGCAATGGGCCTGGAACACCTACTGTGAAGGATGGTTATTCAATGAATGGCTGTGCTAAGTAGCACTGCCTCATGGACAATGGTTCTCAGAGTGGCCAACACACACCTGAGGAATGTGTCTGGAACCCTGCAAACCAGTCAGTGCGTAATGGCTACTTGCATGGGAAATGCAGACAGGTCATTTGATCATGTGACCAGCTCCAGTTTGGGAAACACCAGGAATATAAAAGTGCCATGAGGCCGACTCCATCTTTGTTTTCAATCCTGCTCCTGATTCCAGATGCATCCTTGCTAGGGACAGGGAGCCGGGAAAGATTTGCTGATCTGTCCTGACACAGGGGCTACGTCTAGACTGGCATGATTTTCCGCAAATGCTTTTAACGGAAAACTTTTCCGTTAAAAGCATTTGTGGAAAAGAGCGTCTAGATTGGCAGGACGCTTTTGCGCAAAAGCACTTTTTGAGGAAAAGCGTCCGTGGCCAATCTAGATGCGCTTTTCCGCAAAAAAGCCCCGATCACCATTTTCACCATCGGGGCTTTTTTGCGCAAAACAAATCTGAGCTGTCTACACTGGCCCTTTTGCACAAAAGGACTTTTGCCCGAACGGGAGCAGCATAGTATTTCTGCAAGAAGCACTGATTTCTTACATGAGATCGGTAGTGTTCTTGCGGAAATTCAAGCGGCCAGTGTAGACAGCTGGCAAGTTTTTCCGCAAAAGCAGCTGCTTTTGAGGAAAAAATTGCCAGTCTAGACACAGCCAGGATGTACACCATTGACTTTTAAGCTAACAGTTTGTTAAAGAGAATACATACATCAATCACCGAGTTCTTGATGCAGGCTCTTAGCAGAGATGTTACATTCTTACTCGCAACCTTTTCTTTCTTTTATTAATAAACCTTTAGATTTTGGATTCTAAAGAATTGGTCCAGTGTGCTCTTGTGGGTAAGAAGTGGCTGGTTCTTTGGGACTGGGATGATCTGTTCGGCGTTGGTGAGATTGGGGTTTATAACCTCTCTCCTGTGTGTGAGGTCTGGGTCTGATTGTGGCACAGGGAAGCTGGGGTGTCTGAGGGGTTTTGCTGGTGAGGCTTCCTGCTGGCCAGAATGGCAGCTGAAGCACTCTGCGTGACTGGTTTGTTGCCTATATGGGAATGGTCTCCAGTCAAGGGCAGTAAGTAGCCCTGGTTTTGAGCAATTCGCCCTGAGCTGACTCCCTCAGGGTATGTCTACACTACAAAGTTAATTCGAACTAACGGACGTTAGTTCGAATTAACTTTAATAGGCGCTACACTAGTGCTCCGCTAGTTGGAACTTAATTCAAACTAGCGGAGCGCTTAGTTCGAACTAGGTAAACCTCATTCCACGAGGACTAAGCCTAGTGTGAACTTACTAGTTTGAATTAAGGGCTGTGTAGCCCCTTAATTCGAACTAGTGGGAGGCTAGCCCTCCCCAGCTTGCCCTGGTGGCCACTCTGGGCACCACCAGGGAAACTCTTCTGCCCCCCTCCCGGCCCCGGACCCCTTAAAGGGGCATGGGCTGGCTACGTTGCCCGTGCCAGGTGCAAGCCTGCCAGCACACAGCCAGCAGACCCTGCACCTGGCACGGATCGAGCCAGCCACCTGATGCCCCCCAGCCCTCCCCCTCTTCCCGGGACCAGGCTGGCGGCTCCCGGGAGCTTGCCCGGGACCGCAAGAGGCGGGCACCCGCCTGGGCTACTGCGGACATCGTGGACCTCGTCCACGACCTCCGCACTAGGCACAGGAAAGTGGGAATAAGATCCTCCGGAAAAGGGCGCTTTTTCCGGAGGATCGGGGCCAGTGTAGACGCTCTTTTCCGGCTTTTTTAAAAGCTGGAAAAAAGCGGCGGACATTTTTATTTAAATGCCGCGGGGGATATTTAAATCCCCCGCGCATTTCCCTATTGCGATCTCAAAAATGACCGTGCCCCTTCCGGAAAAGGGGCCAGTGTAGATGTAGCCCAGGGTTTTTGCGCAAAAACCCACAGAGTGTCCACACCTCAAGCGCATTTTTGCGCAAGGAAATCTACAGTCAATCAACAGAACAGAGGGCTTGTTGCAGTGTAGGTATACCTCCTTCTACAAGGTGTAACTCCTTTTTGCACAAGAGTTCTTGCGCAAAAAGGCATGTGTGGACGCTCCGCAGGGGTTTCTTGCGCAAAAAGAGCCTATCCGAAAAAGCACAAGTCCTCTGATGGCCATTCTGTGAATGACAATCAGAACTTTATTGCGCAAGAGTGTCCATGCAGTGTGGACACTCTCTTGCGCAAAAGCATTGTTTTTGCAATGTGCTCTTGAGGTGTGGACATGCTTTTGCACAAGAAGTTTTTGCGGAAGAGCTCTTCCGCAAAACACTTCCTGCACAAAAACCCTGCAGTGTAGTCAAAGCCTCCCTGTCTAGCACCCACAGTACCTTACCAGAAAAAGAGTTTACAGAAAGAATATAAGACAAACAGTAAATCCTGTAACAGATACTTTTTGGAATTATTTCTAAATTGCTGAGCATCAATAGATTTCAAACTTGTTCTGCAGATTAAGAGAAGTTTATGTATTGGTGAGAGTTTCAGGCTAATTTTCGATAGAAGTCTGGGAAACAGAGAGCATGAAAATAGCCTGAGCAATATTTACTGGACAAAAAGTTGACTCCTGATAGGTACTCCTTCCCCTCTATTTTGTATTGCATACATGGTCATCAAAATAGCATTTCTTTGGCCTATAAATTGGCTTTATTTAAAAAAAAAACATAGTTTGGGACACTGTTCCACCTCTTCAAACCTCCTACCCTGCTTGTGGGAGGTATGCTGTATCAAACACTAACAAGGGATAAACTCGGTGGAATTGTCAATTTTATAGGGGGTGTGACGGGGATCGGGATCCCCACACTATGAACTGCCCAGATGTGGTGGTTCAAATCACGCCAGCCAGCAAACGCTGGGCCTGCCACGCATGCGCAGGTGCCATCTTGCCCAAACCCAGCAGCACTAGGACCCAGGAGCCGCTGGGCCTCAGGGGCATGGGGATGCCAAGTGGCGCGGCACGGGCATTTTAAAAGGGAGGGGGAGCGCAAGGGAAATGGGGGGGGAGAGCAGAAGCTGGTTGTGCTCTCTTTCGCAGGAGCGTCCGGACGCCTGACCAGCCGGGAAGAGCAGCAAGGTCTGCCACAGAGCCCGGAGGACTGAGGCGGGCGGCAACCCCACAAGTGGGCATGAACAGCCAAGGACGGTAGTGCCGGGATTTACAGAACTCTGGTGACCTTGGGATGCGGGCACATTTAACGGGAATATTAGGTGGAGTGGGGTGATCAGAAAGGGGAAGATAGAGGCAAGGGGTAAGGAGTAAGGGGATGGCGGCTAGCCCCTATGCCTGAACTTGCCACAGGTGGTCTGATTCAAAACACCTTTGTCTCCATTAAAAAAAAAAAAAAAGAACATTGCCTCCCTTCCCCTCTCCCTCCTGAATCCCCAGTGCTCCCTAAAGTGTGTGGGAAGAAGTTATTTTCAGACTGACTCCCTTGGATTAACAATCCCTTCATTAGTTTCCCATTGAGTAGGACTGTAGAAACAACAGAACAGACATGAAAATACTGCCGAAGTAGTCATTAAGAGGAATGCCTCTTCAATCAAAGGCCACTATCCTGAAGACTCATGGAAATCAGCACTGGGTTTTACTAACAATCATCTGGATCGTGGCTGCTATGATTCCTCATCCCTTGCATATCCCCACTAATGGCACTTCAAAAGGATCCCTTCAGCTCAAAGCTACTTCCTGGCAAATGATCCCATGCAATTTCATGACCTCTGGGTCATGTTCTGCTCACAGTCAGGTCAGGTGACTTAAGCTTTTGTTTCACCAAGCTACAAGATGACATTAGGGAAAGAGTGTGTGATGGGGTGGACTAAGCCCCGACGCCCCCTCCAGGAGGCCAGAGGCCTTGCCACACCCCATCCCAGCAAGAGGAGAAGAGAGGCAGGATATAGTGGCTGTCTCTGCGGTGGCCAATCAGGGCCCAGCAGACCAATATAAAAGAAGCTGCTGGGCTAGGGCCTGGCAGTTTCTCACAGGAGCTCAACCCAGGCAGGGCCATACAGGCAGTCCCCGACTTACGCGGATCCAACTTATGTCGGATCCGCACTTACGAACGGGGCTTTTCTCACCCCGGAGCTCACAGGCGGCGGGTTGCCACCCGTGTCCTCCGGGGTGAGAAAAGCTTCTCCCGGTCTCCCTGGTCTGCTGGGGGGGGGGGGTCCAGCAAAGCCACTGGACCCCCCGAGCAGACCAGGGGGACAGGAGCAAAGCCGCTCAGGTGGCATCCTGCCGCCTGGGCGGCTTTGCTCGGGGGCAAAGGAGCAAAGCCACACAGGCGGCAGGGTCCCTCCGCCTGTGCGGCTTTGCTCGGGTCTCCCTGGTCTGCTGGGGGGGGAGGGGGCGCAGCTAGTGCGCCCCCCCCAGAAGACCAGGCTTTTGTTGCGGGACGCCTCGGGTAGAGCAGCTGGGGTGCTGCCGGTCCTGTGGGAACCTACCGGGCAGTGCCCCAGCTGTTCTGTCCCAGGCTCCAGATTCAGCAGCTGTTGAAACTGATCAGGCTGATTCCAGGAAGCTGGGGGCAGAGCAACTCTGCCTCCCGCTTCCTGTAGTCAGCCTCTGGTCAGTTTCAGTGGCAGCAGCTGAATCTGGAGCCAGTTCCGACTTACATACAAATTCAACTTAAGAACAAACCTATACAGGCAGTCCCCGGGTTACGTACAAGATAGGGACTGTAGGTTTGTTCTTAAGTTGAATTTGTATGTAAGTCGGAACTGGTACATATTGTAGGGGAAACTCTAGCCAAACATTTTTTTTAGTTTTGGATAGCATAGGGAAAGGTTAACTCCCCTCTAATGTTTGTTTTGCTGTCTGTTCCCCTGTTCAGAAGATTTCACATCTATTTCTGTCCCTGTGACAAACTCAGGACTAAAGGAGTAACTCATCAAATACCAAACAGCTCTGCACCATGCTTTGAGCTAATAGCTTTATTTCCACACACCACCCAGGGTTCTAGGAGGAGGGTCCTTTCTTTGCTAACACAATGAGGCCAGCACTTTGTTTGTTTTGGTGGAGTCTTTGTTTGCCCAGGGAGCCCAGCATGTATAGGGGGAGGAGGGGCAGAGAGGCTGCTTTTGTCTGCTGTTCCGCAGCCTGTTGCTCAGGGGAGGGGGCAGCCTGTTGCTGGCAGGGGGGGAGGGGGGAGGGGGGAGGCGTGCAGGATGCGAGGCCGCGGGGTGGGAGGGGCAGCGGGCGTGGGGAGGCACTTTTCCTCTGCCCGGCAGCTCTGCGGGACCCCAGTCGGAGCCGGCCCGAGGAGGAGGAGGATCCTAGGACCCAGGTGAGCGAGCCCCGAGAATGCTGCTGCGCATGTGCGGGAGTTGCCTCACCCCGTTCGTATCTAGGGATCCGACGTAAGTCAGATCCACGTAAGTCGGGGACTGCCTGTAGTCCCTATCTTGTACGTAACCCAGGGATTGCCTGTATACTGACTGGGGGAACAGCAGCACTACAGACAGCTCTGAGTGCGAGCTGAACTTAGACCTGGGTGAGGCCCAGGTCCAGTGGCTGAAGACTGTCCACAAGGCTAATACAAGCACTGCAGACAGGGCTAGTCAGACCCTAGCCTCAGAACCTTGTGAGGACCAGACAGGGCAGCATCTGGGGAAGTGACACAGGGAGCAAGAAGGTACCAGACAACCAGGCAAAAAGCTTACCCGACACCCCTTGGCCACAGAGGAGTGCTCACAAACAAGCTGACCCTGTTACAGAGTGCAATAAACTTCCTCTCACATGCATGTTTAAGTGTAAGTATCATTGCCCAGATCTCACAGCACCTTTGCCACTCCCCAGGAAAATGCATCTGTTCATTCAAGCTTCCCCCAAGAAAGCAATGTCTTTCTGCCAAGCGAGCCAGGTAGTGATTTCCATTGCCTGGCTGGAGACCTATCATAAACATCCATTTCCACTACTCAGCTATCCCTGTCCTATATAATCCTGCTGCTGCATGGCAGGGTCTCATCATGGCCATGGAGTGCCTAGCCATCTATAAGATGTGCTTTTACCGTGTGCAAATCACCTAACTGCCTTGATCGATTAGTTGTTCAGCTGGTTGTGACTTTAAGGATGGTTCCATAACTTATTCTAGGCATGAGTGAGAAACTGTTTAGCTCCCTTCATCCCAAAATGTGCTTCTTTCGTAAAATATATTTGGGGCATTGAAGGTGAGAATCTCTCTTTAACAGAGTTCACACTTTTGTCTAGTTAACACTCTTACCTATAACTTCCAACACTTGTTGCACGTAAAGGTGACCACCAATCTAACTTCTAGATACAGATTCTAAGGGATCAATTTTTTTAATCTAAAAACATTTTATTTTTCTGCCACATCTTAGCCCCTTCAATTAGTAAAAGCTCCCAAGGTCAATCTCTTTTGTTAGACTTTTTTCTTATGAAGCAGAATTCCCCATGGTTTTTAACTGGGTGCTCTGAATACCCACTGTTAGCAAAGGTATCAGCAAATGAACATAGGAGAGGCTGAGGACTCTATGGGTAGTAATTCCATGCTCCAATAATAAGAATATAGCAGTAGGGATCTATTATTGACCACCTGACCAGGACAGTGATGGTGACTATGAAATGCTAAGGGAGATTAGAGAGGCTATCAAATTAAAAAAACTCAATAATAGTGGGGGATTTCAACTATCCCCATATTGACTGGGTACACATTATTTCTGCATCCTGTCCTGCAATGAAGTTTCTTTTCCGTTAAAAGCATTTTCGGAAAATCATGCCAGTGTAGACGTAGCCACTGTGTGCAGAGTTGGGGAGCCAGCTAGCAGAATAACCACTGCAAAACTTGTCTCTGTGTTTCCCAGAGACAAACTTATTCAATCTCAGTCCCCCTGAGATCCAAAAAGAAAAAAAAAAAAACAAGACTGGTTCTTCGCTGCCACCACTCAAGTGATTCCAAGAAAATCAGGGAAGAGATCACTTGGGAATCCCCTCCCTATGGTAAAACTCCCCCCTGTCCCAACCTCCGTTTTACTTGGAGTTGGGAAAAACAGAGGGAATCCACAGACAACAATGGACTCTGCCCTTATAACTAAGCACATAGTCCTAAGGACACAACAATCAACCAATACCGGTTAATTAAAATAAAAAAAACACTTATCAAAACAAAACTACAGTTGCAAGCATGGTAAATTGGCTAGGTGGTAAATAGCCACAGTTTGATATATACTCTGGGAAAGCCCTGGGCTGTAATACTTAGTTACAAAAGAGAAAAACAATTAGCCAGCTCAGACATGATTTCCAAACCCCCCAAACAAGGAAAACAATAAACCCTGCCGGACTATCTAAACTCTTCCCTACTTACACATTTCAAGAAGCTCGTTCTTGGAGAGAGAGAAACATCTCCCATCTCCCTCAGTACCTGGGAGAAACTGTTCTCATCTCAAAGAGGAGAGAGAGAGAAAAAAACCCTCTTTCCCAGTTTGAAATTCCTACCTGCATTGTTATTGGCTGACTGCCAAAACACCCCTCTGCCCCGCCCCCAGCGGGTACCTTTGCTAGGTACCTGAGTTAACCCCTTAGTCACCGGGTGCTGGTCAGCACTCCTGATCATGACACATGGGGTGGGTGGATTTGAGGGGGGGGCAGCAGAGAGGCTCAAATCTCAACAGTGCAGTTTTGCTAACATGCTTTGGGGGACTCTGGGTGGAAGGGTTAGTGGAAGGGAAATGTGGTGTTTTAAAGGGGCATGTGACTGAAGACAGAATGGAGGAGCTGAGGATCAAGTTTCCAAGTAAAAGGGGCACAAGGGGGGGAGGGATGTAAAGGGAAGTTGGTTTTGTTAATATAAACAATGCTCATAGGTTTCCTCCGTCTTGTTTTCTAGTAAATAAATGTAACATGCAGCTGGGATGGGCTCCAGTCCTTGTCATCTGCTTCATTAGCACTTCTTTTGTCACAAATTGCCAGCCCATATCCTGCCTTGGTTCCACACTGAGTTAAATCCATGGGAGTTCTGCATGTGGCTCAATGGCAGGAGATGGCCCTAAAAGGCAGCAGACTAATCTTCCTGCTGGGAAGTAACAGTAAAAATGGCAAGCTTCATTGAGATCCACCAACACCATTCTCAGTAAGGGATGGTTGACAACAGTGACAGATATTCCTAGAAGGACATTCTTATTGTGCATGGTTTATAGCAAATAGCTATAGCTACTAGAGGTATTAGACCTAATCACTGGAGTTTTCCTTTAAAGCCAGTGCTGGATTTACATTGGTCATTTTAAAGCAAATCTTGTATAACTATTTAGCAGAAGAATGTGTAAAACCCACACCCTAAATGATACTATGTAAGCAACACACAGGACTCCATTTACACTTCATGGTAACACTTCAGAGGTCACTTCACTGAAAAGCCTGTTTGCTTTCCTTGCCTCTGTTGTGGGGTGGTCAGCTGAAGGCAGTTGCCCTGTTTGCTGTTCTAATTACTAGTTCAAAAGAAAAGATGCAGGATGACATGGGCTTACGTAACTAAAAACAAGAATTTAATATGGTTCACCAGGCCTAGAGGAGCCTCCCCAATTCATGGTAAGGCAGGGGAGCCCCATGGCAGGCTGCCAAATAGTGCAAATTCCCCAGTGAACAAGCAACATTTAAAGAAGTCAAGGATCCAGCATCACAAAATGTACTTTGTTCACTTATTTTGGCAAGGGCAGCACCATTGTCATTATTTATGACACTTTGTTGTGGACCATCAATGCAGTACAGCATTTTGCAAAGGGGAAGAGGTTTCTGTGTGAGACCCTAGGGAACAGGGGCAGTGAAGTTGGACTGGAACAGGCAGGGGTAGGAGTTCCCCTACAGAGCTCAGGATCAGGGTGGAAATGGCAGGCGGTTATATCTCAGTGATCCAGAACAGTTTGCAGGAGCTGACTTTTGACTTATTTACCAATATTGATTTGCAATAGCCTTTAATTTGGAAAAGACTGAGGTGCTTGGGGCTAGGAGCACATTTTTATTTCATTACTGCTTTTTAAGCCTTGACCAGAGAGATTCCCCTTCTCAGCAACTCACCCCAGTGGAAGTAATCGCTCCTCTTTCTTCTTGCATTTGTCCTTTCCTGTTTCATTCACCAATTGAAAAATGGCCAAAGAGCAGCCCCTGCTTCACCTCCCCTTCTCCCTGATTCCTCACAGTCCTAGGAGCTTCTGAGTCAAAGGGGCCTCCAGGTCACAACCTCTGCAATCTTCAAAGCCCCTACCGCTTCCAGCAGCTGTCACAGCTCTCACTGACCATATCCCCAAAAGGTCAGCAAAAAAATAAACACTGGGGCCCAGCAGGTCCACTTCTCATGCAAACTGGCCAGTCCCCTCCCCAGCCCCCATTCCGTGCATAGCTAACACTTGGGAGACCCGTGGATTTTGCTCAGCTATGCAGAGCAAAATGCCCCAGCAAATAAAAGCACGAGGAGCTTCCTGGGCAGGCTGGGCGGGAAATAGAAAAGCAGCTTCCTGTGCTATCCATGCCCACCCACATGCTGCTGAACCCTTTTTGTGTGTGACTGACGAGAAGGCTCCATCTTTTATATCTGCCTGGGTGAGAGAGAGGGAGAGAGTATCCCAAAGAAATAGGAAATGAAGCATGGATTAGATTGCATCCCTCCTGCACAGCTAGCCTGCATTCTGTGCTAATCTTCCCCTGCAAAAAGTCACAATGAAGCAGAAATCATGTCAGCAAGACGTGCAGGTTCAACAGCCAGCATGGACATGTACTTTACTAAAGGAAATACCCTTTTGAGTCTCTTCCTCCTGTAGCAAAAAGGTATATTTTAGTACTAGTTATAAGACTATAAGCATGATGTGATGTATAATGACTTGCTCATAAGTTCTGTCTGCTTCTATTGCACCGTTTCTCTTAATTAGACAAAGTGTACTGTAAGGACTTGCCTCCTGTTAGCATTACAAATGAAGTTGTACCCTTGTCTGTATCACAAACTAAGGGCACATCTACACTACAGTGTTAATTCGAGTTAGCTTAATTCAAATGAACTATTTCGAATTAAGTTAATTCGAAATAACGCATCTACACACAAAACCTAGTTTGAAATAGCGTTTTGCTATTTCGAAATAGCGCGTCCACACTGAGTGGACCCTGAACCGAAGGTAAGTCTGGCCGGATCCAGTGCCAGCAGGGCATCAGCTTAGGACTTAGTGTGTGGGGCTGCTGCCTGAGGCTAACTGAGCTCCATGCTTAAAGGGACCCGACCCCTGCCCCGGACAGACAGTTCTCAGGGTTCCCTGCTTGCTTGTCTACCTCAATGAGGGACAGCAAAGCAGTCCTGTCTTGGAGTGCCCGGAGTGCCTGAACTCGGGACACCACAGCACTCGGCCACATGGAGCCGGAGCTGCCCCTGGGCACGCCGGTGCATCTCGTGGGGTCGTTGCCATCAGCCCAGCTGCACTTGCTGCAGGCTGCCATCTGGGGGGGTCCATCGGGGGGCTGTCAGGATCCAGGAGGCCCTGAGGGAGAGTGTCCACCATGAGGAGCCCTCAGAGCCTCCCTGGTCCTCCCCACTGGGGGCTCGTGCCCCATTCCTCCCTCACGTCCTTCCACTTACCCCTCCCTAGCCCCCTTCCTGATGTCAAAAGACACGTATGTTCAAAAACAGAAACTGGGTTCATTGAACCAAACTGGGGGGGGATGGACCTCTGGGGAGACTGGGAAAAGGAGGTGGGAGAGGGGAAGAGAGAGGGTGGGAGAGGGGAGGGGGAAACCTGTGAGGAGGGAGCTGGAAGGGGGAAGCAAGGGGAAGAAGGGGGAGGGGAAGCTCAGGGCTCAGGGTTGGGGGTCTCGCCAGACCAACTTGATTTTCATGCAAACCTGCTCCTGGGTTCACATGTGGCCTTTGGTGGCCAGGCTGGCAGCTATCCTACCATAGACGGCCGCATTCCTCCGTCTAGTGCGGAGATCATGGATGTTGAGGGCATCCCCCCAAACCTGAATAAGGTCTATGATCTCCACCCTGGACCAGGAAGGCGCCCGCCTTCTCCAGCCCCTGTCGGGCACCTGGGAGCTGGCAGACTGCTCCTGGGGAGCGGTGGAGGGCTGGCTGGCTCATGTTTTGGGGCCTCTGGGTCAGGGGCTCCGGTGGCCACTGCTGGCTCTGGGCTGGCAGGTTTGGAGCTGGCACATGCACTGTGACCAGGGTCTACCCCTTTAGTGGCTCCGGGGCTGGGGGAGAGGAGAGTACGTTTTCCTGGTTGTGCCCAGAGTGGCCACCAGGGCTCCCTGGGAAGGGCTGGAGGCCCCCTATTTCGAATTAAGTGTCTACACAGCACTTATTTCAAAATAGCTATTTCGAATTTGGAGTTACTCCTTGTAGAATGAGGTTTACCAAATTCAAATTAAGTGCTCCACTCTTTCGAATTTATTTCGAAATAGCGGTTTGCATGTATAGACGCTATTAAAGTTAATTCAAAATAACGGCTGTTATTTCGAATTAACTTTGTAGTGTAGACATACCCTAAGTTGTGCAAGATTCCTTTCTTTCTGCTGTTCCTTTAGTAACTATTAATCTTGTGTGAAACACTGTAAAATTGTGTGGTGTGAGTGGAGGATGTGTGTGTGACAGCTTTCACAAATGCACAGGTAGTCAAGAAGTGGGAACCTTTAAGATAACCAGGAAACATGCATTGTGTCTGAGGCTGAATTGAATTAGCGGCATTGACAGAACACTGGAGACAGGCAGAGACCCTGAAGAGTGAGAGACAATGATGGGCAGCCTGACAGTCATCATCAAAGGATAACTCCGGAAAACACAGAAGAACACCGATTGCATCATGACACTGCAATACCCACAGACTCCAATAGAAACTTACATATAGAAGAAGGGGAGCTCTGGCCATTAGGACTCTGGGTTCCGTCCTGCAAGCCAAGCCTCAGAGAAGCCTTGACTTACAATCAACAAGACCCTGACTCCTCGCTTAGTCAGCCTTGCCTGGCCAGCAAGACTGACTTGAGCCACCATGGACTGGTAACGATGCACCATCTGCAGGACCTGTGTGTGTGTGAAGGCATATGCTCTTTTCATTTTGTATTTTCAATAAATGCGGCGTATTGCTTTTTCCCCTAGAAAAGATCCCGTGTGCGTCTTATGAGCATAACACTCCTGCCCCACCCCCATCCCACAGTCCATTTCACCATAGCCACCAATAATCAAAGGGCTATTTCCTGGACTGCTCAGCCCACACATGCAGCAAGTAGTGCTCCAGTTCATTCCTATAGGTTCCAGCAGTACTCCCCCCCCCTTCTCCCCTATCCACAAGCATTCCACTAGTCTGTACTCCACACCTCTTCCCCTGCCCACACTCTTCACTACCTCTGCCTGCCCCAGTCCCATACCCAATGACAACTTGAACCACAACAACCAGGAACCTTTTAAATTATTTTTTTAATCCACTTTGTGCTGCTGAATATTGGTAAGTTTCTGGCAACCTGAAATAAAGCTAATCTGTCATAAGGCAGAAAAATTAGTGAAATTACTTTATTTTTTGGACCATTACATTAACCTCTCCCTCTGTACCGATCTAGTAGACCAGGTAGAGACAGGCATTTAGGATACTGGATTTCTCTCAAAAACCTGCACTTCCTCTCACATTGATGCCAATTGTGCTGAGGTGTCTTCTGTTCTGTGAACTCTCCCAGCATGTCCGATTTCAGTGCCTGAGTGGTTCTGAGCAGCTCACCTTTCCCCGCCAGAGCGAATGAGCAGAAACTGATTCATAGTCCCAGATCTCAACTGCTTTATGGCTGAAAACAAAAATTACACAATAAAATACATCCTTTTTAAAGTCGTGGAGGAGGTGAGAGCAACCTAATTCTTAGCAAAGGGACCTCAGGGTTTTCGACCCAGCCCCCCACCCCTGCAGGCTGTCACTGGAAGAAGGCTGGTACCTGGCAGACCGACGCCCTTTCATTATTGCACTGCTAGCTACAAGTTTGACAGTAGTGCAACAGGGAAAGAGTGGCAGCCTGCCTGGTGGTTTTCAGTGCAGGCCATGCCTCAGGCTTGGAACAAGGTGGAGATTCCTTTGTTTATTGTAAGGACACAAAATGCTTTCCACACCTCTCCCCACCTCCCCAATAAAAGGAAGAGGAGGGAGTTAAAGCAAGGACAAGAAACGGAATCAGCTGTGAAATGAGAATGGTTCTTTTATAGTGGGAATCTCCCACCTGCACCCCCCACTCCCAAACCCAGCCTGGCTTCCCCAGGTCGATTGACACACAGCCCTGGGGAATGCAATGTATCAGAGCTGTCATTGCAAGCTTGTGGAGAAGGCTCAGACATGAGCTGCAGTTGTAAAGGGGGGGGGGGGGGGCACGGTGCTCCCAAGGCAGCTCCAGCCCTGCTGCTGGAGGGAACTGATTGGAAACCTCTTTGGCTGAGGGCTGCTTTGTAATCCAGTCTGAAGTTCCCTCCCTCTATGCACTTTTCCTGGGCCTCAAAGGTCCTACAAGAGAGCAAGGGGACCACCTGAAAATACTGGTACAGGCCACCCACTCAGTCATTTCAAGCTTCTGTCAACCCCTCCTCTTTCAGCTGATAATTTACAAAGAGGAATAAGAGATTTAACACCCCCCCCCCCCCCCCACACACACACACACCACTTTCCCACATATCTTACCATAAAGCTTGCAGAAAAAATCTTTATCAAATAACCGTTCAGAGCCATTGCCCACATGTTCTGAGGGCTCAGGCTTCAAACTACTAGACAGAGAGGCATGGGCCAGCTACATGAACCACTCTCATTAGTTATTTACACATAGTATCATAATATAAATCACAGCTCCATAAACTGCTGCTTATGAGTCCAGGTGCTTGGATAAAACTTAGGGTACGTCTACACAGCAGGGCTTAACTCGAAATAAGCTATGCAAATTGAGCTACGTCAATTACGTAGCTTATTTTGAAATAGGGAGTATCTACACAGCACTTATTTTGAAATAGAGCACTCTTCCTCTGACTTCCCTTACTCCTCGTACCATGAGGGTTACAGGAGTCGGAGTAAGAAGTCCTCCATCTGGACAATATTTTGACACTATCAACTAAGCTAGATTTGTTTGAAAGGCTATTGGGATTCTAGCTTCAGCTGCTATATAAAATGCTGGTTTTCAGACTAAGGGTGTCTCTACACAGCACATTCCAAAATAACTATGCAAGTGTCTACACAGTAATTCTGTTATTTTGAAATAATTTTGAAATAACGAACAACTCATTCCAAAATCTGTAAACGTCATTCCACAAGGAATAATGCCCATTTCAAAATAGCTATTTTGGAATAGGGTGTGTGTGGACAAAGCAGCTAGAGTTACTTTGAAATAAGGGGCCTCCTGCTGGCCACTCCGTCCACACCCCTCAGGACTCTATAGTTCAGTGGGCCCCAACGCGGTGCCTGTGGGTGCCATGGCGCCCGCCGGGGCATTTGTGCGCGCCCACTGAATGATCTGGGCGGCCCCTGCCCCAGGCGCGCAGCACATGCGCGGCCCTGCCCCCGAACGCGTGGCAGCCCCAAAAGGTTGGGGACCACTGCTATAGTTCCTCTTCCCCTACAGCCCTTAAAGCTGCAGCAACAGGGGCAAGGGCTTGTGGCAGAAAGCTGGCCCTGACAGCCTCCAGCCAGACTGCTGCTGTCACAACCAGTCCTAGGGCCATCATGAGTGACCCACAAGCTCCTCAAGAGCCCTCTCCTCCGCTCCCAGGGAGCACTCTGATGACTCCCAGGAGCCTGCCAGGTGCCAAAAGAGGCACGTGCCTTCCTGGTCTGGGACAGAGATCGTGACCCACATTGAGGTGTGGGGTGAGGAGGAAAACCTCCAGGATCTCCACACCAGATGGAGCAACGCCAACATCTACAGCTGCATGGCCGACAGCCGGGCCACATCCAGACCCAGGAGCAGGTCTGGATGAAAGTCAAAGAGCTCTGACAAGCCTATTCCAGGTTGAGGGAGCACAGCTCCTGTTCCGGGGCAGAACCCCACTCCTGCCCCTATTACCAGGACCTGCACCGCATCCTGGCAAGCGGTGCAGCCCCTTCCCCACATTTGGTGGTCAACTCAGGGCTGGAGATGCCCGTCGTCACCCGCCCAGGGGGCAGAGCTGGTCATGGGGAAGAGGAGGAGGATGACAGTGACCCCAACACAGCCAGCACCGTCACCATGCTTACCCTGGAGCTAGTACCCCATGGCCCGGATGTGTCCCAGGCATCCTCCGAGGCCAGGGAAGGAACATCAGGTGAGTGATCTTAGGTACCTGACACAGACAGGGTGGAGGTGACGGGAGGTGAGGGGCTGGGACACGCTCCTCACTCAGCCTTCTTGGCCTGAGGATTGCGCTGCAGTCCGTGCACGTGGATGCACATGCGGCACCAGTCTGTGCCACACAGCCCCAGGAGGCTACACCACAGCACCCCTGGGCTCCTGCTCACAGGATCTGGGGAGGTCGCTCACACATCTGACACCTGGGTGAGACACCCTCCTGCCACTAGAAGGAGGCTGGGGACATGGCCCCACACACACACTTAGGAGTGATGCACACGGGGTCAAGGTATCTGGTGTAGGGCTTCATGAGCCAGGATATGAGAGGGTAGGCTGCACCCCCCACGATGCACAGTGGCATGTCCACATCCCCAACCCTGATGGTGCGCTCAGGAAAGAAAATGCTGGCTTTCAGCTTCTGCAAGATGTTGGATTTTCTGAAGATGCGGGCATCGTGCACCTTCCCTGACCACCCGATTAAGATGTCGGTGAACTGCCTGTGGTGGTCGACGAGGGCCTGCAGGACCATGGAGAAGTAGCCCTTGCAGTTAATGTAGACAGATGCCCAGTGGTCAGGGACCCAGATGGGGATGTGGGTGCCATCAATAGCTCCCCCCCCCCCCCACACACACACACAGTTGAGGAAGCCCATGGCGGAAAAGCCGGTGACGATGGGGTTCACGGCTGAGGTGGATGACTCTGCACAGCAGCACGGTGTTCGCAGCCCTCACCACCTGTAGGAGACAGACAATCACGGGGATGCCAGAGCTCTCGGCAGGTCCCAGAGCCCACCCCCCTACATAGCCCATCCCCTGGCGAGGCTGTGTGAGGGCAGGTTTGAAAAAACACCTGGGGAAGGGGGCTTCCCCTAACACCACCCCCATCCCCAAGCCCCCCTTTCCCTAGGGTTCCCCATTCCATCAGTTCACTCCCCCCCGTGGGACAATAGCCGAGAGTGCCATACCTGCATGATGAGAGCCCCAACGGTCGACTTCCTCACACCGAACTGGTTCCTGACAGATTGGTAACTGTCCGGCGTAGTGAGCTTCCACACAGTGATGGTGACCTGCTTCTCCCGGGGGATGGTGGATCGCATCTGGGTGTCCCATCACGTGAGGGCAGGGGCGAGCCAGGCACACAGCTCCAGAAAGGTGTCCTTCTGCATGTGGAAATTCTGGAGCCACTGCTGGTTATCCCACCGCTCCATAACAGGCCAGTCCCACCAGTCGGAACTGGTGTCCAGCCACCAGAAGCAGTGGTGCACAGTGGGGTGCATCTGGAAGAGCTGCGCACCCAGACAGATAGTGAGGGTCTCCTCAATGAGCTGGGGGTTGCGTTCCTGCAGGGCCAGGAGGGCAGCCTGCAGGAACTGCCGCATGAGCAATAGGGGCTGTCGCGTGAGCAGAGGCAGCTCCGGCTCCATGGCTGGCAAGCTGAGGTGTCGCAAGGAGAATCACAGCAGTCAGAGAAAAGGCTTTGCTGTCCCTGACGGTACGTCTACACTACAACGTTAATTCGAACTAACTTAATTCGAATTAGTTAATTCGAACTAAGCTAATTCGAACTAACGCGTCTAGAACTAAAAACTAGTTCGAATTAGCGTTTTGCTAATTGGAACTAACATGTCCACATTAAGTGGACCCTGAACCAGGCTTAAGGATGGCCGGAAGCAGTGCCGGCAGGGCATCAGAGGAGGACTTAGAGCGTGGAGATGCTGTCTCAGGCTAGCCGAGGGCTGCGCTTAAAGGGACCCAACCCCCACCCCGGACAGACAGTTCTCAGGGGTGCCCTGCTTGCAAAGCAGTCCTGGCTTGGAGTGCCCTGAGTGCCCACACTGGGCACATCACACCACTCGGCCATCAGACCGGCTGCACTTGCCGCAGGCTGCCATCTGGGGAGAGGGGGCAATTGGGGGGCTGCAGGAGAGCTTCCACCCCCAGAAGCCCGCAGAGCCAGCCCAGTCCTCCCCATCGGGGGCTCGTACCCCATTCCTCCCTCACCTCCTTCCACTTACCCTTCCCTAGCCCCTTTTCTTGATGTACAATTGTGTTCAAAAATGGAATCTGTCTTTACTGAACAAAACTGGGGGAGACTGGGAAAAGGAGGTGGGAGAGGGGAAGAGAGAGGGTGGGAGACGGGAGGGCAACTAAAATGATCAGGGGTTGGGAACAGGTCCCATATGAAGAGAGGCTAAAGAGACTGGGACTTTTCAGCTTAGAAAAGAGGAGACGGAGGGGGGACAGGATAGAGGTCTCTAAAAGCAGGACTTGGGTGGAGAGGGTGCATACAGAAAAGTTCTTCATTAGTTCCCATAATAGAAGGACTAGAGGACACCAAAGGAAAGGAATGGGTAGCAGGCTTCAAACTAATAACAGAAAGTTGTTCTTCACAAAGCAAAGAGTCAACCTGTGGAACTCCTTGCTGCAGGAGGCTGTGAAGGCTAGAACTAGAACAGAGTTTAAAGAGAAGTGAGATCAATTCATGGTGGTTGGGTCCATGGAGTGCTATTAGCCAGGGGGTAGGAGTGGTGTCCCTGCCCAAAGTTTATGAAAGGCTGGAGAGGGATGGCACGAGACAAATGGCTTGGTCACTGTTGTCGGTCCATCCCCTCCAGGGTCCCTAGGGTTGGCCGCTGTCGGCAGACAGGCTACTGGGCTAGATGGACCTTTGGTCTGACCCAGGACGGCCATTGTAAGCTCAGAGCTCAGGGTTGGGGGTCTCAGTGGACCCCCTTGATTTTCATGCACACCTGCTCCTGGGTGGCCAGGCTGGCAGCTCTCCTGCCCTAGACGGCCACTTTCCTGTGCCTAGTGCGGAGATCGTGGACGAGGTCCACGATGTCTGCACTAGCCCAGGCGGGTGCCCGCCTCTTGCGGTCCCGGGCAAGCTCCCGGGAGCCGCCAGCCTGGTCCCAGGAAGAGGGGGAGGGCTGGGGGGCATCGGGTGGGTGGCTCGATCCGTGCCAGGTGCAGGGTCTGCTGGCTGGGTGCTGGCAGGCTTGCACCTGGCACAGGCACTGTAGCCAGCCCGTGCCCCTTTAAGGGCTCCGGGGCCGGGAGGGGGCAGACGAGTTTCCCTGGTGTTGGCCAGAGTGGCCACCAGGCAAACCTGGGGAGGGCTAGCCTCCCACTAGTTTGAATTAAGGGGCTACACACCCCTTAATTCGAACTAGTAATTCGAACTAGGCTTAATCCTCGTGGAATGAGGTTTACCTAGTTCGAACTAAGCGCTCCGTTAGTTCGAATTAAATTCCAACTAACGGAGCGCTAGTGTAGTGCCTATCAAAGTTAGTTCGAACTAACTTTGTAGTGTAGACATACCCTAAGAGAGGTAGCCAAGCAGGAGAAGAACCTGAGAAATGGCTGTCCGGGGGGTCCCTTTAAACATGAGTCTCAGCCTCAGGCAGCAGCTCCAGGAAGTAACTGCTGTCCTGATGCCCTGCCTGAAGTGGTTCCAGGTGTCCTTAAATGCGATTCAGTGTCCAATCAGCATGGATGAGCTATTACGAAATAAGCTATTTTGGAATAAAAAATCCAAAATAGCTTATTTTGAAATAAGCCTGCAGTGTAGACGTACCCTAAGTGCAGAAATACAAACAGCGCATGGGACTATCTCCTCCAATTCCTTGATTGTTTACAGCATTATGTTAAATCTGCCCCCTTCATACATCTCCCATCCCATACTACTTTAAAATGTAAGCATGTTGGGTTACTCCAGTTTCAAACAAGTACAACTGTTCATGCTTGTAATACCAGGCTGTTTTAGTACCCCGCCTAGTAACATCAAAAAATATACCAAATTACAGGCAGTCCCCGGGTTACGTACAAGATAGGGACTGTAGGTTTGTTCTTAAGTTGAATCTGTATGTAAGTCGGAACTGGTACATATTGTAGGGGAAACTCTAGCCAAACATTTCTCCAGAGCTCAGTTTTATTCTCCCACACCTCACTTCCCTCAGTCCTTTATTCTCAAGCTGAGGTGTCTGCTGAGAAAAGCCGCGGAGGACGTGGGCGGCGGGACCGCGGCGCGTCTCGGCGGTCTGCTGGGGGGGGGGGAGGGGAGGGGGAGGGGCACAGCTAGTGCGGGGTTGCCTCACCCCGTTTGTAAGTAGGGATCCGATGTAAGTCGGATCCATGTAACCCGGGGACTGCCTATACTCACAACTTGAGTCATTTCATTAGCATCTATACACAATTATTTGTCACAGGAACACTTAGATTCACAATAGCTAGGCAATTGATTGTGCAGAGAAGCTAACAATGTTCAAAATTTACATAAACCTTTGTCTTTAACTTGACCAGCACACTGCTTTCCTGTGAAGAATACCCTCCAAGGAAAAGACCCTATAAGCAATATTGCACTACTACCCTGATCACAAAAGCAGAGGCACTATTGATAGGGTCTCTTCCTTAAGGTTAGGAAGCTGGATTGTGCTTCCTGCAGCAGGTGACTGCTGGATCTCCATTACAGGTCTGCAAATGTGGAAGGAATAAAAAAAAGTTAGAAAATAAAGCATCCCTACAAAATAGAGCACCCCTATAAAGAATTATTCACCCCTGAAAGGGGAATAAGAAAGGTTAGTGAGTGTGCAAAACATTTTGTAAGTGCATGAGTGTTTTGGAAAATACAATGTCATAGCCCCCCCACCTCCACCTCCAATGACAAATTTAATTCCAGCATGAATTTTACCCAGATTTCTATACTCTTTCCCGGAAAGGTGTCATAATCCTTTTAAATCCAGATTTTTCCCTCCTCGGTCTAGACCAGGAGTCATCAACCATTTCAAACCAAAGAGCCAAACTACATCAAAATTCAGAACAAGTGATCAACAAACAGCCATAGAAGAATGCCTATTTGCATGACTGAAAATATACAACTTATGTCAATTATCAATAATATTGATTAATAATAGCATAAATGAAACATTGTACTCACAGACTTTATTGAATGGGGCGTCTGCTGCTGCATCTTTTCACACATTACTTTGAAGTTTACATCATCACTGGTCAAATCCAACTTCATGCAGGCATTCAGGCTGGCTTCTCTCAATCTTATGGCAGGGGGCTGGGGATGTGGGGGTGCAGGAGTCTGGGTTGGGGTGTATGAGGGGCTCAGGGCAGGGGGTTCAGGTGTATGAGGGGCTCAGGGCTGGGGTGTGTGTGGGGTGCAGGTGTGTTATGATGCTGTGGCCAGATGGGGGCTGGGCCCCAATTGGGGGCTTGTTGGCCAGTCTGCATTTTTAAATAAAGTAAAATATGATGTCCAACACAAAAGGTTTCAACATTGTCTTTATTTATGGCAGGGCTGGGGAACCTTTTTTGGGTCAGGGGCCACTGACCCACAGAACAATTAGTTGGGGACCACACAAGTGAGAAGCAAAAAACACAACCCCTCCAAAATCCTCCAACCCTCACTGATGTGACCCCCAACTGAGACAACTCACTCCCCTGGCACTCCAGCCCCATGGGGGACAGGAGGACAGGGAGGACTGGAGTTCCAGGGTTAGTGGATTTTGTGGGCCCCCCTAGGCTCTGGGGTGAGCACAAAAATGAGGGGTCCAGTGTGCAGGACAGGGCTGCCAGTGAGTGGGATAGGGATGGGGGTGCAGGATCTGGGTGGGAGGCAGGGTGCAGGAGCAAGCTCGGGGTAGGTGTCTGGTCAGGGAGGAGGGGGCAGGAGTAGGCCAGGGGAGCCAGGTCTTGGCACTGGGGGAGGGGGTGGTGTGCAGGGTCTGGGCATCATTTACTTGCTTTTTGCGCCTGGATGGGACGAGCTGTCATAACCACGAGGGCTGGCCAGTGCCTGGTGGCTAAGGGGTTAACTGTGGCTCCTGTTTCTAGCCAGGTATCTGGTCAGTCAACAGTAATGCAGGTAGGGATTTCAAACTGGGACAAAGGAATTTTTAACTTTCCCTCCTTTGTCTGATTCAGAGCGGTTTCTTCCAGGTAACAGGGAGATGGGAGGCCGTCTCTCTCTCTCTCTCTCTCTCTCTCCCCCCCCCCCCCAAGAAAAGTCTTCTCACAATGTGTAAGTAGGGCAAAGTTTAGTTAGCCCGTCAGGTTTTATTGTTTTCTGGAACTGAGGTCCGTGCTGTTAAAAGTGGTTTTTCTCTCTTTTGTAACTAAGTTTGAGCCCATAGGGGGTCCCCCATGAGCAGGGCTCGACAATCTATGTAATCTACTCACCCATGGCGAGTAGATTACATCCCGGAAGAGCCGGGTTCGGGCGATCTGCGCATGCGCAGAACGCCAGACAGCGCGGCTGGCGAGCAGGGCTCGCCGCGGCTCGGTGAGCCCTGCCCATGAGTATATTAATTGGTGGCTTTTTTTCATCTAGTCACTATGCTTGCAACTGTAATTTTGTTTTGATAATAAAAGTTTGTTTCTTTTTCTAATTAACCAGAATTGGTTGATTTGTGTGTCCTGGTGTTATCTTAGGGATGAAATTTCCCAAGCGATCTCTTCCCTGGTTCTCTTGGAATACTTGGGAGGTGGCAGTGGATAGTCCCCAAAATCCGGGTATTAGGATTTTTGGGGGGAGTTGTACCAAAGCCTGTAGAGACAAGGTTTTGGGGTGCTTTTGCAAGGCCCCACTCTTGCATTTGTCGTGCCAGAGTGGGGAACAGCCTTGACACAGGCCCTGAGACAGCTCCAACGGGCCCCCTCAGTCTCACACACACCACCCAGCGCCAGCCCAGGAGAAGCAGCAGCATCCCGCTCCCATCACCTCCCCAGCTGGCCAGTACTTGGGGGTTTCCAGGGACAAGTATCTCTTGGGCAGGATCTGCAGGCAGCGCTGGAAGAAGCGCACATGCCACTCCTTCAGGAAATCCAGCTGCTCCTCATCCCCAAAGCCCGGATCCTCTGCCACCATTAACCCCCTTGGCTGCAACCCCCCAGCCATTGTGCCCCCACACAGTGGAAGCCATAGGCTGAGCCCACCTGGCTGCTCCTGGAATCTCAGGCCCCAGGGGCAAGGGGAGCCCGGAGCCCCTCCTGGAGCAGGTGCTGCAGGATCCTCCAGGCTCAAACCAGCCACACCCAGGCCTGGCTTCCCCCAGACCCTGGTGCTGGTGTGGCTGTGCTCACAGCCTGCCCTCTCCTACCTCACAGAGGACCTCTCCTGTAGTGCCTGGCTGAGCGTGCACCTCTCCCTCCAATTGCTCTTCACCCACAAGCTGGTGGACCTGGCCGTGGTGAGAGCTGGATGGCGCGTTTCGAGCACCACCCCCGTGCCCACCGTCACCTGGACAGACTTCAGTAGCCACAGTTTCTGCATAACTAAGGGTGGGAAGGTTCTGCAGACAGAAGTGGCTGTTCAACACATTGGTGATCACATGCATAAACCTCATTCAAGAGGTAGGACACCGCTGCATCTTCTCCAAATTCAGAGCTGCCCCACTGAGGCTATGTCTAGACTGCAGGCTTCTTTTCGGAAGCTTTTCCGGAAGAAATCTTCTGAAAAAACTTCTTCTGAAAGAGAGCATCCACACTGCCCAATCACATCGAAAAAGCCATCTGCTTTTTCAAAAGATAATATCCACACTGAATAGACGCTCTCTCACATGTAAGCTGTGATTACTATGGACGGAGTGGCCACCAGGGCACCTGTGCTTTTTCCTCTTCTTGCGAAAGAACTCCCTCTTCCCCGTCCACACACACCTTTTTCTGAAAGAGCTATTTCGAAAAAGGCTTCTTCCTGGTAGAAAGAGGTTTACCAATGTCAGAAAAACCCCTCTGTTCTTTTGATTTTTTTCGAAAGATCGTGATTACAGTGTGGACGTAAGTGGAGTTTTTTCAGAAAAACTGCCATTTTGCTGAAAAACTCTGCAGTGTAGACATACCCTGAGTCAACCTGCTTTGCTCTAGCTGAGCTATTAAATAAACCTCTCCCATTATACTTGTTATCTAGTAACACTTGAGAATCTAGGGAGAAGAGGAAAGAAACTTTATTCCCAGGCCATCCCAAACCAATTCACAAATTTGACACTTTAAGCTTCTCTTTCCTCAGCCTACTTTCCAAAGGGTTAAAGAACGGACAATCCCCCAATTCACAGATTCCTGGCTAATTTATGCATTCCACAATGATCTGGTCTTGAGCATTAGACATCCCTGGCATTTGGCATTCTGGTGTGAGACAGCTCTCTATCGCCCTTTGATGATAGTTCGCTGGCCAAAAGAAACTAAAAACCAAGAGCACTACTGAAAAGTGGGATCAGGGCAGAGGATGCATTAATTGTTTTCAAATTAGACTGATAAGAAAAAACACATCCAATTTGCACCTCACTTTCCATCCACCCATGCCCTTTTTCAGGTGTTCCTTGGAGGCAGATAGGAATCTTTTTCTTCATTATTTGTATTAACCTTTATTTGCAGTAATTGAAGGGTCACGTTCCCAGAAAGTTGTTGTAAACGTATCAGAACCATTTTAGCAAAGTTGAGCATTTTCCTTACCTTGGCAAATTATTTTCTGTTAATCCTGCTTTTCAACAATCTTGGAGAGCCAGATCTTTAGTAAGACTAATGACATTTAAAAAGATACAGCTATGCTCAGCCTTCCCTTTTCCATCTATTCTGATCCAATAATTCCTGTCTCTCATTCACTTTTACTAATTTTTTTCCTTCTTCAGCCTGGATGTTATTTCAAACAGAACCATAACAACCCACATCCCTTTAACCTCTCTAATGGCCCAAATAACTGCTCCCACTGGTGAGTTTAAAGCTTAAAGTTACAGTTAACACACTTCAGGTGGCGTTACTATGCCACAGCAATCTAGGGGGAAAAAATACAATGTTAAACAATCTCTATACATCTTTGATCTGTGATATTATTATAAAACCTGCAGCTGGCAGGAGAGAGCAAGGGACAATTAAAATCATAGCTAAAATGAGGATGTTAAATTGCAGTTACCAAGCTAATCATATAGTCGATACAAATTGTATCGACTATACAATTAGTCGATAGGAGAGCTCTGCAGAGGCGCAGTGCGGGGAGCTCCAGGAGCCACCTGTGCTGCAGCTCTGCATTTTATATATAGTAAGAGCCACTGGGCTCTTACTACATTTAAAATGCAGAGGTGCAGCGACCAGCACGAGCCAGGACTGCTCGGTCCCAGCTTGCGCTGAGTCCAGCAGCCCCTGTTAATCGTGGACAGCCCTGGCTGGCAGGAACAGGGGCTGCTTGGTGGCAAAAGCCCCCATCCACTAGGGGCCCCCTGCAGGGCCCCTGCAGACAGCTGCTGCTTTGCAGCCAGCCTCCTCTATCCCTGCCCCCCCCCCCGCCCCGCCCCCTGTTGCCTCTGATAGAGGCAGCAGAGAGGGGGGCAGCTGGCACCCTGGAGACACTGCTGGGTTAACTGGCTTTTAAGCCAGCTTCCCCCAGCACTGGCTCCTGCTCCCTCCCCTCCTTGCTGCCTCTGATAAAGGGAACAAGAGTGAGGGGAAGCAACTAGTCAAGCCACTACTCGACTATCCAATAAGTTTATGCTTATCAGATAATCAACTAGTCGCTCACATCCCTAAGCTAAAAGTCTAGGACAGGGTGGGGAACCTAAGGCCCAGGGGCCTAATCCAGCCCCTGGCTTGCCTGGATTTGGCCCCCAAGGCTCAGGGCTCTTACTCCCAGCATCAGGGAACACCCCCCCTCCCCCCCCCGAGGCTGGGGAGGGGGGCGGGGGTCACAAAATCTACTAATCCAGGCCACCCAAGATCTGCTGTATGAGGGGAATGTGGGGAGTGTCTTTCTGCTTCTCAGTCCGGGGCCACGGCAGTGAGGAGTTTTTTTGTGTGGTCCTTGATTGATTTTAATGTGGGTCAGCAGCCCGCAACCCAGAAAAGGTTCCCCAACCCGGGAAAATTCACATTTATGTCAATTTGTGTTTATGCTGCTGTATCTGCACTTAATGCCTAGATTAAGGATGTAAAAGACTAGTCAACTATCCAATAAGCATTTGCTTATCAGATAGTATTTTGACTAGTCGACATCTCCCCCCTTTGATGCCTCTATAAGGGTATGTCTACAGTAAAAAGTTAATTCGAACTAACAGCCATTACTTCGAATTAACTTTGATAGGCGCTACACATACAAACCGCTAGTTCGAACTTAATTCCAACTAGGTAAACCTCATTCCACGAGGACTAAGCCTAGTTCGAATTAAGCAGTTCGAATTAAGGGCTGTGTAGCCCCTTAATTCAAACTAGTGGGAGGCTAGCCCTCCCCAGCTTGCCCTGGTGGCCACTCTGGGCACCACCAGGGAAACTCTTCTGCCCCCCTCCCAGCTCCGGACCCCTTAAAGGGGCACAGTCTGGCTACGGTGCCCGTGTCAGGTGCAAGCCTGCCAGCACCCAGCCAGCAGACCCTGCACCTGGCACGGCATGAGCCAGCCACCCGCTGCCACCCAGCCCTCCCCCTCTTCCCGGGACCAGGCTGGCGGCTCCCAGGAGCCTGCCCAGGGCCGCAAGAGGCGGGCGCCCACCTGGTCTAGTGCAGACATCGTGGACCTCATCCAGGCTTGGGGGGAGGCCTCCAACGTCCACAACCTCCACACTAGCCAAAGGAAAGTGGCCGTCTAGGGCAGGAGAGCTGCCAGCCTGGCCACCAAAGGCCACATGCGAACCCAGGAGCAGGTTTGCATGAAAATCAAGGTGGTCCAGTGAGACCCCTGGCCCTGAGCTTAGAACATAAGAACGGCCGTCCTGGGTCAGACCAAAGGTCCATCTAGCCCAGTAGCCTGTCTGCCGACAGCGGCCAACACCAGCTACCCCGGAGGGGATGGACCGAAGACAATGACCAAGCCATTTGTCTCGTGCCATCCCTCTCCAGCCTTCCACAAACAGAGGCCAGGGACACCATTTCTACCCCCTGGCTAATAGCACTCCAGGGACCCACCCTCCATGACTTTATCTAACTTCTCTTTAAACTCTGTTCTAGTTGTAGCCTTCACAGCCTCCTGCAGCAAGGAGTTCCACAGGTTGACTCTTTGCTTTGTGAAGAACTTTCTGTTATTAATTTGAAGCCGGCTACCCATTCATTTCATTTGGTGTCCTCTAGTCCTTCTATTATGGGAACGAATGAAGAACTTTTCTTTATGCACCCTCTCCACACCACTCATGATTTTATAGACCTCTATCATATCCCCCCTCAGTCTCCTCTTTTCCAAACTGAAAAGTCCCAGTCACTTTAGCCTCTCCTTACATGGGACCTGTTCCAAACCCCTCATCATTTTAGTTGCCCTTTTCTGAACCCTTTCCAAGGCCACAATATCTTTTCAGGGGTGAGGAGATCACATCTGTACACAGTACTGAAGATATGGCGTACCATAGTTTTATACTTCCCCTCCTCCTTCTTCCCTTGGCTTCCCCCTTCCAGCTCCCTCCTCCCAGGTTTCCCCCTCCCCTCTCCCACCCTCTCTCTTCCCCTCTCCCACCTCCTTTTCCCAGTCTCCCCAGAAGTTAATCCCCCCCCCCCAGTTTTGTTCAATAAAGAGAGTTTCTATTTTTGAACACACGTGTCCTTTATTTTGTACATCAGGAAGGGGGGCTAGGGAGGGGTAAGTGGAAGGAGGTGAGGGAGGAATGGGGCACGAGCCCCCGATGGGGAGGACTGGGGTGGCTCTGCGGGCTCCTCGGGGTGGAAGCTCTCCTGGATCCTGACAGCCGCCCGATTGACACCCCCCCCCCCCCCCCCCCAAGATGGCAGCCTGTGGCAAGTGCAGCCGGGCTGATGGCCGAGTGCTGTGATGTGCTGAGTGTGGGCACTCAAAGACAGGACTGCTTTGCTGTCCCTCATTGAGGTAGACAAGCAAGCGGGGAACCCTGAGAACTGTCTGTCTGGGGTGGGGGTCGGGTCCCTTTAAGCACAGCCCTTGGCTAGCCTGAGGCAGCAGCTCCACACACTAAGTCATAACCTGATGCCCTGCCGGCACTGCTTCCGGCCATCCTTAACCTCGGTTCAGGGTCCACTCAGTGTGGACATGCTAGTTCGAATGAGCAAAATGCTAATTTGAACTAGTTTGTAAGTCTAGATGCGCTAATTCGAATTAGCTTAGTTCGAATTAACTAATTCAAATTAAGTTAGTTCGAATTAGTGCTGTAGTGTAGACTTACCCTAAGATAGATAGAGGCAGCAAGAGGGGGGGAGAAGGAGTACTTCAAAGTGGCAGACGACTTTTCAAAGGGGCAGCTGCTGCACAGCTGATCTGTGGATCAGCTGTGCGGTGGCTGCACCTTTAAAATGCCGCCCATGTGCCTTTCAAAAGGCAGCCGTTGAGCCCAGGATCAGCTGGGGAGTTGATCCCGGGCCCCTCATAGCATTTCCCCAGAACCCAGGATCAGCTGGGGAGTCCCCATCTGATCCCGGGTTCCAGAGAAGTGCCACATGGAGCCTGGGATCAGCTGGGGAGTTCCCAGCTGACTCCGGGCTCCGCTGCCCCTTTAAAACAGGCGGAGGCGGCAATTTCAAAGGGGACTCCCAGCTGACCCTGGGCTCCGGGGATTCAAAGGGGCAGCTGCCGTGGAGCCCGGGGTCAGCTGGGGATTCCCCAGCTGACCCTGGGCTCCTAGTGGCATGCAGTGTAGCATGGAGCTCGGGGTCAGCGGGGGACTGTGAGTCCCCCGCTGCCCCCGAGCTCCATGGCTTTGAAATGCACAAGAGCCCCCACTGGGGACTCTTGTGCATTTGAAAACAGGCACCCCTGTGCAGGCCAGAGTCAGCAGTACTTCCCACTGGCCCCGGGCTGCAGGGCGAGTTCCGCATTCCTCCTTTGAAATGTACAAGAGCCCTTCCTGGGCCTCTTGTACATTTCAAAGGAGGAATGCGGAAGTGCCTGTCAAGTAGTCGATGGAAATTCCATTGACTAGTCAATTAACTGCATTTTAACATCCTTAGCCTAGATGTGTCTCAAGAATTTCCTTACATTCAATATGCCAAATAAACTTAAGGGCAGAACCCCTCTCCCCCTCACACACACCAATTTACAGGAGAAAAATAAAGGTTGAATCAACATTCAGTAATATTCACACCCACCACTTGCAAACAATATGCAAACCCTGTGTTGATTCCTTTCCCTTTGCAGGAATGCTTCTCTGGAATGCATATGGGGGTTATTTTAAAATAAGTGTTCCAACACAAGATTATGAAATGCCTTCTATTTATACCTCATGAGGCTGAGTGTCTCTAGATGTGTTCAGAAAACTCTTTTGCCTTTATTCACATTTATAGAAACTAAATGTAAACATCACCAGGACTAGTATGGAAATAACGCTTTAAATGCTGCTCAATAAAGGAAATGTGCTGGAATTTTAACCCACACAGCCATAGTGGAGTCACTGCAATATTTTTAACCCAGCTACCCATTCCTGATATTAACAGGCAGAATAGACTAAACTGACCCTATTATGGAGCTGAGAGCTAAATAAAATAGTGAACTGGCTTCCCAGAGCTCAGAGGCCTCCTGCTTACCTATTAGATCATACCTTGGATGTTCTGGTTTAGTTTAGGAAGCTATTTCCCTGTCCTCCTCCCCCTTTCCTTTACTAGGTTTTCTGTCTTCCTCTTTTCATTCTTTCTGGTTAACGTGCCACTCTGGAGGCAGATTTTGTTTTCAAACCAGTTGCTACCTCACAATAGCCAGGTAACAAACCACCAGCCTCTTCATGGTTTCCTGCTTATAGCTATTTCAATAGATGAAGGGAGCTAAATGGTTTCAAAAAGCCATCTTGCAATATATATATAAAATTCTATGGATTGTTTTCTGAAAAGGAATTGACATTACCACCAAAGGTCAAGTCAGAAGCTGTGGAAACCACTGGATGCCAAGACTTGATTTAGTTTTCCATTAAAAAAAGTCATTGTTTTAAGACAGGGAAGTGGTGCCTTTTTATTCCCCCCCCCCCCCCCCGAACAAAATTCTTAGCATTCCATCCATGACTCCTTAAACCTATTGAGCAAGTCAGTACAAATCCTTCCAGATAAAAAGGTGATTCTTACTTCCATTCAAGAGTCAACCTGTCTAAGGTGTGCAAGAAAACTCCAGAAAGTAAGCGTCTGTAAATCCGCTCTGAAAACACTGGCTTCCCCAGTGGATTTCAATTGAGCTTGAGGGAATTGCCATTTATCAGTACATCCCCCTTCTCCTGAAATCAGGGGAGGGGAGAAGGGGATTACACTCCAGAATGCCCTGCTATTTGATTCTTGCTTAAAATATTTAGTTTGTGGGTTTCAATAACCCTTTTCTCAGCAGTACATTTCCTCCCCTGGCAGAAGCCCGATCTGCATCAGTGAGCTCCATTAAACAGAATGACAGAGTTCCTTAAACAGCCTAGACTTTGTAACCCCACAATATGGCTTTTCTGCATGGTGTTTACCAGCACTCTGCTGTCTGATGTGGGAAAAAAGTGGCACCATGGTACCAAATACAGAAGCAAAATAGGGCTAAGTCCTACCACCTTCAATGTGCTGAGCCAGTAAACCTAGCAAAGCAAACAAAATGCCTTAAAAGTGCTCTGCTGCTTGATTAAACTTGTGGGACTGGCTTCGGGGTGCACAGACCATTGTGAAATTCCACTACCTTGCTCACAAATCAGAGGGTGCATGCATGCATTTGCCCTGATGGAGGGACTGGCTCCCCCTGCACTGCCCCCGCAACCAACAGGAACTGTTTTTGCGGGGGAAGAGTGGGCATGACTAAGTCCCTCCTCCAAACCACCCAAGTAAAAGTCAGAGAATGAGCGACCTTAACAAGGATCTGGTGGTACTCAATGCAATGACTCAAAAAGTCCCCCCGGGGAAAAAAATCCCTCTAAAAACTTAAACCATTTGATTTCACTTTCCGTTCCAATTGGTTGTGTAGCCAGGGTGCAGGTCTGGCCTCCTCCAGCACACTAATACCCGATGTAGCTGCCTTCACAGGAGGGGTTCTTTTAACAAGTTTATGCAACAACTGGCTAGAAGCTCTTTCAAAGCCCTCCCCCCACACGCGACCTGATTCCCCACATTCCATAAAATATCCCCTCCCTCTCCACTGCCCAACTGGAGACAAGCCCTGGAGTCCACCCACACCCACACCCACACAAATGGTTTCCCTTGCACAAATAGGGACCCCTGAAGGGGCCTTTTGCTTCCAAATCCTCCCTTTTTCTTTCCTCCAGTTTATTTTCCCTCCCTCTCCCCTTTCACTGTTAAAGCCCTGGCTGGTTGAGGAATTTAACAAAAAAAATTGAAGGGTTTGGAATGTATAATCTCTATCTCCAGCCCAAAATTGTCAGCCCCCCTGCCCCTTTGGAGTTCTGCCTTTTGCTGCTTTAAGAGAAACTTCCTAGGGCAGCAAATACTCCATGCATAGAATGAATTGTCTCACCTATGGCATTATTAGGTTTGCACTACCTGAGCCTTCCTGATGAGCCTCTTTGAGGAAACAGCATAGAATGTAACTGAAAGGTATTGCAAAACAAACAAACAAAAAACCAACCCTCCCACCCACAGCAGCCTCCAGTTATTTTCATGCCCAAACCCAGGGGCACTTTCAAGCTAAATTGGAGAACTTGTTCAAGTCATAAACTTCAACTCATCAAACAACAGGCAAGGGGGACAACAAGCAAGGCTGCCATGAATGTGGAGGCGGCCATTTTATACCCTTGTACTCCCCCAGAATCTCACCAAGGCTTGTTTCCATTTACTGCTGGGATTCTCCACCCAGCATGGAGGTGCAATGGGTTTCTTTTCAGAGTCCATCCTAACCCACCCCACCCTGAAAAGGGATCTCTTTATTATTACTCTGAGGTCAATGAGCTGTTACTCTTGTGCTACGAGTTATGTAATCTGGAGGATGGTCATGCCAACAAATGGCACCTTTACAGGTCTCCCAACTTTTGATTAATCCAGTATCAGGGGTGGGTGGCAAATGCAAAATTAAACAGGCCCTACTGTTTCTTCACACACAAAAATGGCAAACATGCCACAATGCACAAAGATGCATTTAAAAAAATCCTAGGAGAAAGGGAGCCAAGGCAGCTCATGTTACCTCCTCTTCAGCATGTGAAACATACCATATCAGCTGCCTGATTTTCTTTTCAGCCACGATCACTTTGCCTTCTGGTTCAAACTGGAAGGCTTAGACCCTTCCCCACCCTCCCACTCCTCTGGTTGTGGAGGGTTGAGAGGCTTTCCTAGCCCCTCACACTAAATATCAGAACTGCACATTTACTATTATTATTAAAGAATTAGAGTGTATTATTGTGGACACTACTTTCCCTGCTCCCTCTGAAGTGGGATTCAAGCCATACCACTTTCTGCCTCCCATGCCTCCCTAACTAGCACGCCCTGGGCTGAGTTTGCATGTGCATTCCAACCCCAACTGCTCTTTCCCATAGGTCTGGGTTCCAATAACACAGCTTCCCTTCTACTTCTTCTGTTCCCCTTCCCCTACCCAGATAATAGCCTTGGGCCCCAGCAAAAAGGTCCTTTCTCCTGCTTTCCCCCCCCCCCCCCTTTCCTTGGCCAACACTGCTTTCTCAGCAGCTGCAAGTGAAAATTCCACATCTGCCTCCAACAATTCAAGTGACAGTTGACAATATACTGTTGTGTAAAGATCAATTCTTAACTCAACTACCAAGTCTGCCTCACCAATGCCTTTCTGGATTCATTCCATTTTTGCTATTCAGGAAACCAGGGCAGGATAATGCCTTTCAAAACCCCTATTATTTACACGCCTGGGTTTTTTTGCTTGTTTTAAGGGAAATGAATTTGCAATTCTTACTGAAATCTAAATACTAATTTCTCTAAAAATCAAATAAGTACAATGGAACCTGGAAAATACAGCATGGAAGAAGCAAGAAATGAAGTAGTATGAGAATAAATACAAAAGCCACTGAATTCCATAGACAGTGAAAACATTCTTCACTTCTTATAACTCTGGTTTAAAACCAGAAGCAAAGAGAGGATCAAAACCCTAGTGGGATTTTTAGTAAAGGTGTTTGTTCTAAAGGAGGACATTTTTGGGGAGTCAGGTTTTAAACATCATAACAGAGGGAGAGCTGCCTATTCAGACACATGAAATAACTACACAAAGTTCCAGCAAAGAGACTGGATGTGCAACAGTAACTGATCGTAATGATGTATTAAGACTGGAACCAAATGCTTTGACAATATTATTGCACTGCTTTATTTGTGCAGACAGTAGTGCAACATTGTCAGAGCCAGCGATACCAGCAGTCACTGTCACATTGTGCACAGCTGTCCCTGCATCCTTTTGTAAGGGACTGTTACATTAGATTGTTGACCACAATAAGGTTTTTATGTTAGCCCCAATAAAACTCTGCATGGCTTAAAGTTTGAGATTGTAATTAGAGAAGGTAAAACAACAAAAATTAGTTAAAAATGAACAGACCACTGTTAAACCTGGCTCCTTAATTCACTCATGTCTTTCACTATGTAACCAGTACAGCAACTCCCAGTACAGTTTAAAGACATTTAAATTCAGCATCCCCAGAAATATTAGTTTCTATAAAGGCAAATTAAGCAGTAAATTAATCTCGTATACACAATTTTAAAACAAGTATTCAATAGGTGCCATCATGAATTTTAGAAGTTCTCCAGACTGAATTGTACTTTTCATGATGGTTGAACAACAGAGACTATAAAACATGGTGTGTACATGTGTGTGTGTGTGTAAGTAAGTAATGGTATAAATACACAGATCTTTAATGTGTTATGGAAAATGTTACAGAATTGCTAAATATCAGTGTGAAGAGATATACACAAAAATACAAAGTGTGTGTTTGTGGGTGTTACAGTCTTTCACAATCTCCTGTCATCTGAAGAAGTGGGCTGTGCCCACGAAAGCTTAGGATACCATCTACATGTTTTGTTAGTCTTTAAGGTGCTACTAGACTATTTGTTGTTTTTTAAGTTTTTCCTGTTAGGGTGTGTCTAGACTACATCTCTCTTTTGACAGAGGGATGTAAATTAGACACTTTGAAATTGCAAATGAAGCCGGGATTTGAGTTTCCCATGCTTCATTTGCATAATCACGTCATGGCGCTCTTTCGAAAAAGCACTATTTCAAAATTGAAGCCACAGTCTAGTTCTTTTGAAAATAGAAGCCTTTTTTGAAAGATCCTGTAAACCTCAAAAAATAAGGTTTACAGGATCTTTCGAAAAAGGGTTTTATTTTCGAAAGATCCCCATCTAAACTGCCAATTTTCTATCAAAAAGCCCCATGTCGAAAAAACCCGCGTCTGCCATTATGCAAATGAAGCGTGGGAAATTTAAATCCTGGCTTATTTGCAATTTCCGAGTGTCTAATTTACATCCCTTTTTCGAGAAAAGGGATGTAGTCTAGACACACCCTTACAGACTAACTCGGCTACCCCCTGAAGCTTTTGAACATATATTTTTGTGTGTGCCACCATACAAAAAATTCCAATATGAACATCACAGAATCTGACACACAAAATAAGAGCATTAAAGTCAGACTTCAAAGGTTCGTGATCACCTTAAACATATTGGAAGAATGTAATAAAAAAAATCCCTCAAATTGTTCTTTTTTCACCCCATGTCGTGTCCACCTTGGAATTTTATAACAATGAACTACTCACAAGTCTCAAAACACTAGTAAACAAAATAGACAGCATGATGCCTTAAACTCACAGAAATGTTTGGAGTAGTCCTGTAGCACCTGAGGGTACATCTACACAGCAGGGCTTAACTCAAAATGAGCTACTACGTCACATAGCTTATTTCGAAATTAGGAGCATCTACGCAGCACTTACTTCGAAATAGAGCACTCTTCCTCCGACTCCAGTCGGAGTAAGAAGTCCCCCAACTTGACAGTATTTCAACATTATTTTGAAATAACTGCCTGCTGTGTAGACATGGACTAAGTTATTTCGAAATAATGTTAGTTATTTTGAAATAATGTTGCTATGTAGATGTACCCAGCACCCTAAACTTGAAATAAGTATCTTATATCGAATCTATTTCTAAATAGCTTATTTTGAAATTTGGCACGCCTACACAGCACCAAATTTCGAAATAACACGCTATTTCGAGCCATCCCTTAACCCTTGTGCAACAAGGTTTACCAGGATGGCAAAATAGCACACCCGTTATTTCAAAAAATATTTCGAAATAACGTGTGGCTTGTGTAGACGCAGGGTAGCTATTTTGGGATACCTCCGGTATCCCGAAATAGCCGTGCAGTGTACGTACCCTTAGAGACTAACAAAAATAGATGTAAGACTTTACAATCTGCAATCTCTCCCCTGATTGAATAACACATTCACATGTATAAAAATCTTATTTCACACATGTGCATAAATATACTGGAATACTGGAATTTTTGGGTTGTTTGCCCATTCTGAAGATGGTGGGCTGTGAAAGGGGATCATGTTTCTGCCAGCCAATGCCCTTTTAATATTGCACTGCTCATCATAATTGCCAGTAGTACAACAGAAAAAGGACTCTGGACAACAGTATATTTCAGGGACTTTCCAATATAAATGACAAATCAGTAACTTCTCAAAGGGATTGCGCCTTCTGTGCATAATTTAGTCTAAAACACATATGTTACAGTCAACAACATGAGTATCTGAAAACAGCCATTCTTCTAAATTAACTTTTTGATATTTCACAACTTTATTTTACATTAAATTCTGCAACTTTTGCTGAAGTTAACTCAACTTCTTAATTTTTTTAAATTTTATAATAAAGGTGTTGTAGTATAAGAAGGGAAAGACCATAGCTGTTTTTCCCTCCCTTACATTTAAGAGAAAACATATTACAAACATATGTATAATTTATATGAAGCTTTATATTAAAAAGACAAGATGTAGGAGCAATGAACAGCTTTTACCATTTTTTCCTCAATTACTACCTGAAAAGTTTGGTACTCGTTAAAAAAGACATTTGATACTATTCCAAAGTATTATGATTAATGTATTTTTAAATGCTAAGATTTTGCTTTCTTTAAACAAATATTTTACTACACATGCCTTATAATAACAGACATCAAGAAGTGTGAGAATTTTGCAAAATCATTCTCTTACATAAAAGTACTGAAACATTGATAGTAAAGAGAAAAATCACAATCATTATAGATTAGACATTGTGAATAATTTTTAGTTAACATTTAAAAATCAACTTATTTAGGTTTAAAACTGTTTATCTTTTGTTTCCTTAAATTACTTCAATTTACAAAAATCAGAAAAACATAACTGCTAGTTAAATAAGGATCATTGACTGGCAAAATAATAAAACTAATACTTTGGTTTCAAACTTTAAACAATACCAAAAAATCTAAACTTCTCATACACTGTAGTCAAATGAAAGTCTCAGAAGGAGCCCTGTTAGTTTGTAACTTAAAAAAAAACAAAACAACAATGGTCCGACCATTTTTTAAAGGTTTTTTTTGTAGTCTAATAAGACTAAGACAAAATAGCAAGTCTATTAAAGTCATGGGGAGTCTTCCTGAGTAAAAAGTATTCGAAGTGAGGTTTACTTTCTAAATCTTAAGGACAGTTAGCAGAAAGCCAACTGGGATGTGAACTGCAAAAACGCCATTTGAATCTGAATCTGTATTTTGTTGCTGAATTATGTTATTTTTATTTTGATTACCGTTGTTGTTTTTCTGCCAAGTGTATTGCTTAACCGAGATACCTGGACTAGTTTGAAGATGTTTAAAGCGGGGTGGGGGGTGGGTGTGTGTGTGTGTGTGTGTGTGTGTGTGTGTGTAAAAAGAATGTGCTTGAACTTTAGGGTTTTTTTTTAAATGGTTTGTATTCTACTCTAGGGGACGAGGTTTCCTTACACAGATCGAAGACCACACACTGGAGCCGTGGTGTCCAACGCTAGCGGCTATTTGGCCGGTTGAGAGTGGCTAGTTTTCTATAGCAGAACTGGCTGAACACCATGGCATTAGAGGGAAGCTGAGTGGAATTGGAGTAAAGTGCAAGAATGCCAAAGATACACTTTCGGCTGCACACCTTGGTTTATTGCAAAAATTGTGGACTATTTAAGCAAAGTATTAGTTTTATGAGATTTAAATATTAAGTCAATATAAATACTGGCCGGAGGTAGCGTGTGACTTATTGCCTCGCTTATTTTGTTGTGTGTGGGGGGGGGAGGGGGGGTGAATTTTCAACAAATGATGCCTCAGCATTTTTTTCAAAGTTAAACATCAGAATCGTTTTCTCCAGGCTAACCCAAAGCTTTACAGCACAATACAAGCTAGCAACAGAGAAGAAAACCTCCCCTGAAACACAATACTCAGCGATTAACTGTGTCTGTGTGCAGAAAGGGGGAGGCGAGGGAATGGAGTCTACTCTGGCAAAAAGGATTTGATTCGTGGGATCACACTCAATTTCTCAAATGTTTGCATAGGTGAAATGTTTTGGGGGAGGGAGAGAATTAGCTCACCACTCTAGTTTAATTTTTCAGATTAGCCTTCCCGAAAACGTTTCTCACAACACATCTCCCAGCCTCACATAAAATAGATACCCTCTTTCTAATGTTTAGGTGATAATGGGAATCCAGTATATGTTCTAGTCCTTCCAATTGGAAACTTTATTTCCATTTCCTTGCCTTTTAAACAGCTGAGTAAACTTTAACCCTTTGTATTTACTGCAGCGTAAACAAACAAGTCACCATCCACAACAAGAAATAACTTCTGAAATCTACACACACAACAGCGAGAACGTCTACTCTAAGCATTGCGCGCGCGCGCGCACACACACACACACACACACACACACACACTGCCCGTTTCCAATGGCCATAGGGTGTGAAAATGCTCCTGCTCCTTAATGAGCGGAACCAGCACACTCGAGAGCGTAAGGCAGAACGCTGGTGTGGCACAGAGGGCCAGGATTCCAAATCTCGAAGGAAAGAAGTGAGAAAGGGAGGGGAGGGGTACGCCCCTTTACACCGCCTTCCTCTACTCCAGCCCTCACGCGTATCCTCCAGCCTGGATTCTCTTTACAACAAGCCGGTTTAAGAGAAGAACCGAATCCCCCCGCTTAGCAGCTGTGAGTGGGAACCCCAGGCCTGCCCCGCTGCTGCCTAGCACACACTCACGCCCCGCTTCTTTCTCGCTCCCATGGCAGCAGCTGAAAAGCACGTTCCTGGCCCTAGGAGCGACATTCTGAGCGCACCCAATTTAACCCGATTTAAAGCCTTTTGCATCCCCTCCGCATCCTCCCTTTTAGCCCTAAGCTCCCGCCATTTCCGCCCAATCACCCGGATGCTACTCACTAACAGCAGGAGAGGGAGAGAGAACCCCCAAATTCCATGAATGGTACCTGGCCAAGAGAGGGACAGATCGTCGCACCAAGAAGAAAAAAAGTCAAAAGAAGAGCAAAAGAGGTAGCAAGAACTGTCCAGCTCCCCTCCCCCCATCTCCTGGGGTCTTGGCTCCATGGTCCTGGGCAAAGCTGGCCGTATTTCAGCTTCAGTTTCTAATCAATAAAAACCTGGGAAAATCCTCCAGTACAAACCTCATGGCCTTCTAGCTCCAGCCTCCATCTTTAACTAGTTGACATTCAGCTCCTGCCTGACCAATTCCTCATTAGCATACTCCCAGCCTATTGGCCCATCCTTGCGCTAGTCTTTGCCACCGCCTCTCCCATTGGCTCCCGGGGAGGATATTTAAAAATATTATCTTCTTTCCCATTGGCATCCTGGCGCTTACGTCACGACATGCGCTTTATTTTAACAATGAATGCACAAACACATTCTTCCATTGACAATTTTTTTCCTGTACTTTGCCCGCCTTTTCTCCAACTACATTTTCATTGATTTTTTTTCAACTGAGGAGGTCCTGGTTGTAAACAAATAAATCAAAGGCGAACTGAGGGGAAACCTGAAAAATATTATTTTCCCTCTCTCTTTTGTTTGGTAGTGGCGGTGTTGGGAAGACAAACTGATCCCCATTTGGTTCCTCAGTGAGAGGTGTGGTCATTGTTTTTCTGCTTTGCCTAAGACGTTGTAACTAATTTATACATTTTTTGTTTTTAAATCTAGACCTGCTTCCTAGTAGCAGAAAACTTTAGTATGCACTTTTTTCAAACACATTTACTATATTGTTTGTATTTATTTCTTAGCTTTTTACTCATTACTGGGGTGGGGGGGAACTTTGTATATGCCTCTAATAAGAGTCTCTTTTTCCTCCCTCTCCTTGTATCAAACTAGTAAGTTACAAAGTGGATTGCTATGTTTTTTCACACTCTCAGTGTACTGGATATACACTTAACATGGGACCAAACAAAACAAGGGATTTAATTGTTAGTGACTATTACACACCACTCTGCTCAACTGAGGAAGTAGGTTTTGCCCATGAACGCTCATTATATATGTCTCTAAGGGTGTGTCTACACAGCAAAGTTATTTTGGAATAATGGCCATTATTCCCAAATAACTATGCGAGCATCTACACAGCAATTCCGTTGTTTTGAAATTATTTCAAAATAACAGACAGCTCATTCCAACTTCTGTAAACCTCATTCTATAAAGAATAACACCTATTCCAAAATAGCTATTTGGAAATAAGGCGTGTGTAGATGCTCCACTGCTGCTATTTCGAAATAGCTCCTCACCAGGGCCATTCTAAGTTACTCCTCCTGGGGCTCTAAATCAAGATAGCACATCTACATTAGGGAAGCCTGCCTCGGACTCATTTTGAGGCTTCCCTGTAGTGTGCACATTCTATTTTGAAATAAGCGATTTCGCAATAACTATTCTGGAATAGCTTATTCCAAAATAACTGTGCAATGTAGACATAGCCTAAGGGTACGTCTACACAGCAGGGCTAAAATCAAATTAAGCTACGCAACTTCAGCTACGTCAATTGCATAGCTGAAGTCGAAATAGCTTAATTCAGCTTTTGGTGCTGTCTACACAGCAGGAAGTAGATGGAAGAACACTCTTCCTTCGACTTCCCTTACTACTCATGAAATGAGGGTTACCATGAGTCAAAGTATGAAGTCCTCCAGCTCAACATTATTTTGAAATACAGGCAGTCCCCGACTTACGCGGCTCCGACTTACGTCGGATCCACACTTACAAACGGGACTTTTCTCGCCCCGGAGCTCACGGGCGGCGGGTCGCCACCCGTGTCCTCCGGGGCGAGAAAAGCTTCTCCCGGTCTCCCTGGTCTGCTGGGGGGGTCCAGCAAAGACGCTGGACCCCCCCCAGCAGACCAGGGACACCCGAGAAAAGCCACCCAGGCAGCGGGACTCCCGCCACCTGGGCGGCTTTGCTCCTGTCCCCCTGGTCTGCTGGGGGGGTCCAGCAAAGCCACTGGAGCCCCCCAGCAGACCAGGGGGACAGGAGCAAAGCCGCGGAGCACGCCCGCAGGGGGACAGCCCGGGTGCGCTTGGGCTGTCCCGCTGTGGGCGTGCTCCGTGGCTTTGCTCCTGTCCCCCTGGTCTGCTGGGGGGGGGGGGGGGTGTGCAGCTAGTGCCCCCCCCCCCAGCAGACCAGGCTTTTCTTGCCTACCCCTGGGGTAGAGCAGCTGGAGGCTGCCGGGTTGGTCCCACAGGGCCGCTCCGGACCAACCCGGCAGCACCCCAGCTGCTCTGCCCCAGGCGTCCTGATTCAGCCGCTGCTGGTCAGTTTCAGCAGCGGCTGAATCAGGACGCCTGGGGCAGAGCAGCTGGGGTGCTGCTGGGTTGCTCCAGTAGCACCAAGGAGCCGCGCTACTGGAGCAACCCAGCAGCACCCCAGCTGCTCTGCCCCAGGCGTCCCCAAGTCAGCCACTGCTGAAACTGACCAGCGGCTGACTACAGGAAGCCCGAGGCAGAGTTGCTCTGCCCCAGGCTTCCTGGAATCAGCCGCTGATCAGTTTCAGCAGCAGCTGACTTGGGGATGCCTGGGGTTCTTAAGTTGAATCTGTATGTAAGTCAGAACTGGCATCCAGATTCAGCCGCAGTTGAAACTGATCAGTTTCAGCAGCGGCTGACGCCAGTTCCGACTTACATACAAATTCAACTTAAGAACAAACCTACAGTCCCTATCTTGTACGTAACCCGGGGACTGCCTGTAAAGGCTTGTAGTGTAGACACGCACTATGTTATTTCGCAATAACATCAGTTATTCCGAAATAATGCTGCTGTGTAGACATAGCCTAAGGTGCTACAGGACTACTCATTGTTTCTTTAAAGTTACAGACTAACATGGCTACCCCTCTGAGACTTTATTACACACCAGATCATTTCAGTACACTTTCATGACAAGAACTTTTGCTTTTGCAAACTACATATGATGCAACATAGTTGAGAACAATTTATATCAAAGTTTGAGAGGCTGAGGGGAAAGTAGTCTCATATTTTTTTGCAAATCCTGAAACACCTGAATCATTTAAAATGTATTACCAAGGATGGTGAAGTGTTTGTAATACAGAAATATCTTGGTAATTTGTTAAAGGCTACTTGGAATATTATTAACTAACAAAACACTTTTGTTCAATTGTTTCATCCTTTAAAGTAAATAGTGACCTTGTGCAAACAGTAATTCAACAAATCATTTCACTATATGTTTGTTCAATGAAAATATTTTGTTTCAGACTGGAAGGAGACAATTTAACTGCAAAAGAATCTTTAGGTAAATATTAAGGAATAAAAAATGGTCTTTAAAAGTTACTCTTATTTGTTGAGATTGAGATTGTATCACATGAATGAGGGATTCTGTGTTTGCATAAATTAGAATTCTCCCTAGAATGTTTAATAGTTCTATACAAAAAAATTTTTTTTTCATTTAACTGCCCTTACTCAAACTGCACCCAAAATCTATCTTCTGTGTGTGAACTACAAATATATTTAAAAACTGTGAATACTAACTAAGCTTTTAAAAACTAAACTTTAATTGTATGTTTTCTTGAGCTGATTTAAAAAAAAACAGAACTATGAAAAAACTCCACAAGTACTGATACAGTTGTGTACATGCTGGATTTTGATGAAACTGGGTGGGAACCAGGAGTACTGGCAGATTTTTTATAGTGCGGGTGCTGCTGATGAAAAAGATAGAAACTAAGTACTTGGTGTTTGTTACTACTACTTCAGGGCAGAGGGTATGGCAGCACCCCCAGTGCCCCTACTTCTAACACCACTGGTGGAGACTTTTGAGCAGTGGATCTCTGAAAGTGTTTTTGGAGATGTGAGAGAGGGGCAGTGGACTGTGAAATCACACATTCCTTTCCAATGGAGCTGAAATAATGGTATTGTTCTCTGGAAAAGAGGTTGCTTTTCTCTTCTCCATTCTTCCCCTGATCTGCAGGGACCTGATTGTGAAGTTAATCAGCAAAAAACCATTTGATGTAAGGCAGGGCATGAATTCAAAAGGGCCAGGGAGGATTCAAGAGAGATTCTTCTGTCTTCAAAATGATAGACATTTGAAAAGCTGCAATGATTTCTCTTAGAGATCTAAGTTTGCATTAGATATCAGCACTAATTATAGTGTGGGGTTTTTTTTGTTTGTTTGTTTTAGGGTTTAGGGTTTGGTGTTGGTTTATTTATTTATTGGTTTGTTTGTTTTGGTGGGGATGGCACTTTACTGCTTGATAAAAGTACATATCTTGCAGCAAAAGAAAGATGTGCTTCCTGGAGGTAAGGTGAGCCCCTATACCATACCAATAATTCCTTTCTGGATTCATCTTAAACTTGGAATTTCTCCCTAGACTACACTGACAAATGTTTTCAATTGCACGAACCAGACTCAAATAAAAAAATCATAATAAGCAAGTAAGAGTATTTTTGTAGATCTTTTGGGGTGCATCTACACTGCACCCTTATCTAGAAATAAGCTACGCAATTTGAACTATGCAAATTGCATAGCCTATTTCAAGTTAATTTCAAAATAGCTTATTTTGAAATTTAATTTCAAAATAGAGCACTATTCTAAAATGTCCGTTAATCCTTGTGGAACATGGTTTACAGAGACATCGGAATAGCGAACCCATTATATTTCAAAATAACAGGCACACACAAAAGACACAGAATAGTTATTTTGAGATACTTCTAGTAGCCCAAAATAGCTCCATGGTGTAGACAGGATGAAGATGGACAGCCCTTGGTGGGTAAAGAACAGGTTAGGAACTATTTAGAAAAGCTAAACGTACACAAATCCATGGGTCCGGACTTAGTGCATCCGAGGCTACTGACGGTGTTGGCAAATGTCATTGAGGAGCCTTTGGCCATTATCTTTGAAAACTCGTGGAGATCGGGAGAAATCCCGGATGATTGGAAAAAGGCAAATGTAGTGCCCATCTTCAAAAAAGGGAAGGAGGATGATCCAGGGAACTATAGGCCGGTCAGTCTTACCTCGGTTCCTGGAAAAATCATGGAAGGGATCCTTAAAGAATCCATTTTGAGGCACTTGGATGAGAGGAAAGTGATCAGGAATAGCCAACATGGATTCACAAAGGGCAAGTCGTGCCTGACCAATCTGATTAGCTTCTATGATGAGGTAACTGGCTCGGTGGACATGGGGAAGTCAGTGGATGTGATATACCTTGACTTTAGCAAAGCTTTTGATACGGTCTCCCACAATATTCTTGCCAGCAAGTTAAGGGAATGTGGATTGGATAAATGGACGGTAAGATGGATAGAAACCTGGCTAGAAGGCCGGGCCCAGCGGGTAGTGATCAATGGCTCGATGTCAGGATGGTGGTCGGTTTCTAGCGGAGTGCCCCAAGGTTCGGTTCTAGGACTGGTTTTGTTCAGTATCTTTATTAATGATCTGGATGAGGGGATGGATTGCACCCTCAGCAAGTTTGCGGATGACACTAAGCTGGGGGGAGAGGTAGATATGCTTGAGGGCAGAGATAGGGTCCAGAGTGACTTAGACAAATTGGAGGATTGGGCCACAAGAAATCTGATGAGGTTCAACAAGGGCAAGTGCAGAGTCCTGCACTTGGGACGGAAGAATCCCAAGCATAGTTACAAGCTGGGGACCAACCAGCTAAGTAGTAGTTCTGCAGAAAAGGACCTGGGGGTTACAGTGGATGAGAAGCTGGATATAAGTCAACATTGTGCCCTTGTAGCCAAGAAGGCTAATGGCATATTAGGTTGCATTAGGAGGAGCATTGCCAGCAGATCCAGAGATGTCATTATTCCCCTTTATTCGGCTCTGGTGAGGCCGCATCTGGAGTATTGTGTCCAGTTCTGGGCCCCCCACTACAAAAAGGATGTGGACGCATTGGAGAGGGTCCAGCGGAGGGCAACCAAAATGATTAGGGGGCTGGAGCATATGACTTGTGAGGAGAGGCTGAGGGACTTGGGTCTCTTTAGTCTGCAGAAGTGAAGAGTGAGGGGGGATTTGAGAGCAGCCTTCAACTTCCTGAAGGGAGGTTCCAAAGAGGATGGAGAGAGGCTGTTCTCAGTGGTGACAGATGGCAGAACAAGGAGCAATGGTCTCAAGTTGTGGTGGGAGAGGTCCAGGTTGGATATTAGGAAAAACTATTTCACTAGGAGAGTGGTGAAGCACTGGAATGGGTTACCTAGTGTGGAGGCAAGAAAAGGGAATAAGGGAATTTGTGTGCAGCCATCTCGGTCTTGTTAACGAGAGAGCAAGAGTCAGGCTAAGTCTGTGGCCTGACAAGGCGAGATCTGTAATTAGACGCTGCCTTCGCCTCTCGCCTCCATACGGAGATAAGGGTCGAACGCTGACTCTGGCAGGGACCTTGAGATAAGGAGCATCTGGGTGGAACTAAATAACTGTTAGCCATTGGTGTTTGGAATGGGAAGGAGACTAATTGTTATTGTTATTATATTTAATAGACAGTATAGAAACTGCTTCAGAATTACTGGAATTCGAAGATCTGCCTCGGTGAGGGGGGGGAGGCTCCCCCCGTCCGAACCAGTTTTTCCCTTGCTGCAGCTCGTAATAAAACTGCCTCTGGCTACTTGTTGCTTACAAACGCAGAGTGAGGACAATGTTTTCTTCCACAATTTGGTGCCGTGACTCGGACGGCAACGCCCGATTGAAGACAGCGACAGCGGCTGCGGACCGTCCCCCTTCACCCCCAGGGCGCCAAACGAGAGGTAAGAGACCTTTTGAAATCTCTACTGGGGTGTGGAGGAGGACTGCCTGTGGGGTCGTCTGCTTCTTGTGGGCTCACGCCATCTGAACTTCTTGAATCTGCAACAAGGTCAGACGCAAAACGGTTCCGGGGAGGTTGTTTTGTTATCCCCGAGTAGGCCTAAGTTTATGCAGTGCTGGGAACTGCTGTGGTATTGGTGGTGCCGCCCCGGGTACGGGAAGAAGGTTGTATTGCGTCCGGACATAAGGCACCTAGGTTTATGCAGTGCTGGGAACTGCTGTGGTATTGGTGGTGCCGCCCCGGGTACGGGAAGAAGGTTGTATTGCGTCCGGACATAAGGCACCTAGGTTTATGCAGTGCTGGGAACTGCTGTGGTATTGGTGGTGCCGCCCCGGGTACGGGAAGAAGGTTGTATTGCGTCCGGACATAAGGCACCTAGGTTTATGCAGTGCTGGGAACTGCTGTGGTTCTGGGGGGAAACGTGTTGTTTGCCGCCCCAAATATGGACAAGGTCCATAAAGAGAGATGGATCTAAAAGTGGGAACATTTCTGTGTGAAAAACATGCTGAGTGTGAATGTAATGAGTGGAGTGCGAATGCCGCTGCCCAGGTCTCTGAGAAGTGAGCTGATTCCAGCCGCACCAGGGCTCTCCCACAAGGGAGTTCTGAACGCAAGGGGGGTCAGCCGAACCTCGAGACTGAGCAGATATGTGAGGGAGTGACGACTCCCCTTATTTCATGAGCTGCTGATAAGGTCTGACACTCTAGACCCAGCAGACCCCTTCTTTGGAGTGTGTGGAGTTAGTTTCCTATAAGCCACTGAACAGACGGGGAGTGGACAGGATGCTCCCCTGAATGACTAAAATGGATGGGGATCAGTCTAAGCATACCCCCACCCCGCTGAAAGGCACCCCTGCGTACTACATGTACGTGCATCATGGTCCAAGGACCTGTAAGCATTTGACAGAGAAAGAAATTAAAGCCCTGAGGGATGAGATTGAAGCTCAGAAAAGCAAAAATCCTCCCTACAGTGAGAAATGTAACTTACAAGCAACTGCACCACCTCTCCCAAGCATAGGGGGGAATTTGGCCCAACATCACCCCTCTACTCCTCTCTATGCCCAGCCCTATATGGGCCCTTACCACACATTACTGAAGATAGAGAGGAGGCACAGAAGATAACTGAAAAGGATCAGCTCTTCCCTCTGGAAAAACGGGCTCTAGTAACAAATCTGCCCCATCCAAAGCAAAGCACTGAGTTTTGGAAGAGACTTAACAGCTTGTGGGAAGTATTCCTCCAAATTCTCAAGGAAGGAATGCCTGACGACCAGCAAGCCATATTGGCCCTAGGCATTTTGGTTGGAAACATACACAGAACACAACACAGGGGCAGGAAAGGGCTGCCAAGCAACTTCAGGAGATTCTCAAGCCCCTTGTTAGCAAATAGATAACTACAGTCTCTCCGGCTGGAATCGCAGGCAACCCAAGGATGTCTCACAACGCACGAGTGGGGGCCAGCCAGAGAAAAAATAATAAACAGTTAAAACCTTTCCCTCACACACTGTTATAATTGGCTTGAGGGCGGGGGAGGACGTAACCTAAAAGCCACCCTAAAAGCCAACTAGTGGGGATTGAATTTGAAGATGTAATCACTAGAAGCTAAATCTGCCCTAACAAGGAGACACATTCTGCAACATAAATCTCCTTACAGAGCATGGTCGAGTGATCCACCCCAGAGTCAGCAGCATAGATCAACTGCTGCAGCATGGACATTATGAAAACCCTATACTGAGAAGTTTAAAATTAGTAATAGCTGACTGCAATAATACACATTTGGATTTACCTATAGAAAAGAATTAGGAGGTGAGGAGGCTAATGGGAAAGCCCACCCTCCTTACCAAATTAATACTGGACAAACTTGTATCATTGAGAAGGGTCATTTAGCACGAATCAGGACAGATCATAAGAAGGAATTAAGCAATTGTTGTAATATATGAAGGGAAACCTGCTTTCAAAAGTGACTCCTTGTTTCTTGCAGCCTTTTTCAATAATCCAGACAAAGAAACCATCAAATTTAACTATTTGGCTACAGACTCTTTTGTTAAATCTTCAAAAGGAAAAGAAGGAATTCTATTGACACTTAGCTGGTTAACTGTATAAAAGAATGAAATCTATACATTCAATCCTTAAGGTTAAATTTACTCTTTAAGAAAACAAATCTTTGTTTTAAGAATCCAAGCCCTGAAACTTCACTGTGTCTCTGTTCAAGGCTGAGTTGATAACACTTTTGGCTTGCTTTCAAATCCAACATTATATGTGAATACAGGCTGCCTGGCTATTTCAAAGGAATATAAAACACCTGTCCCCTCAAGTAAATTGTCCAAATACAAACAAAATATTTATAAGCGCCCATTTAACAAAATTTAATGTCAATATTATTATTACTATAGTCTTAATAAGTAACACTGTATATGATTCTTTTCAGGAAAAGAAAAGCTTTTTGCTTGCTGGAACAATAACTAACCAACACCTTGTGCTACGGAGAAGCATTATAGCTTCACACATTAAGCCTGATCTGTGGTACAAGAGGGAAACTGAGGCATGCCACTGTTGGGGAGGGCTAGCAACTCTAGAGGTAATTCGAGGGAGTGGAAGGTCACGAGTACCGATGAAGCGCCCTTGTTCTCGTAAAGTTGCAGCTCACTCGCCCATGGAAATGGTAAGGAACTACCTGTAACAGGTTCCCCTAGCAGATCTTAGGCAGTATTTTAAGTTATAATGGGCCACCCCGACGGGGGTAGAAATATTTTCTTGTCTTTCAGATCATCAGAAAGCGCTGGTGCCAGCTGAAGAAAAACAACAAACAACAACAACAACAACAACAACAACAAAACATGGTTCTGTGTCATGACACAATAAGTTTGTGTTCTGTCCAAGTTTGTCTTGTGTGTCTTAATTGTAATACAATTGTGTGTCTTAATTGCAAATATTGTTGTGTGTAGGATATTGTTTTAATGAAAAGATAATTTGAGTAAAGCAGAAGCATTAATTTAAACCATCAAAATTAATAATTGGGCCCAATCAATTGGCAACTTTAAGATTCAGTGAAAGGATAATCGTTTGGTAATTGTTTAGGCTAGGAGAATGTTAACAATGTCTCCACAGGTGAACAAAAAAGGAACTGGAAAGAAGCAAGGAGTGCATCACGTGAACAGAAGGACTGGGAGTGAGGTACCAGCTCCTCCCCCACCGGATTGGTTTTGCTTTAATGGCTACACAAATGAAATATTTAGCTTCTGCAAATTTGCACACCAACCATAAAAGCGGTTTGAATGATAAGAAATCTATAAGTAACAACATGGGCAAGTGGGACATCAGCATTTTTAAGTAAAGATGCCCACAACAATGAGGAAACTAGTAACCTCACCATTGCAATAACAGCTACTTGCCCTGCTACTCATTGGTGCCTGATGCCTTAAAAGGCCTCAAGAATTATGGAATTGCATGGGTTCCTATTAACAATTAACCATCTGTGAACCATGCTTGGTCCTATAAGAGAAACAGCGACTCTAGTCAACGTAACCTCCTTCAAGTCACATACATAGAACAAATACACACTAATAGCAATGGGGAATACACGGCCTTGGGCCTCCCCTCATTCACACAGAATTATTTTGTTTATTGTAACAACATGAACACTACGAGGACAAAGAATACACAGTCCTCCAAGTTAAAGTTTGTATGGAATATTGTGGGAAAGAAGCTAAACACTGACACCAGACCACTGAAGTTGGACCTACTGACTCCCACTGGGGCTTACCACTTAAAGCCCAGACAGAGGTAATCCCTGAGGCATGGCTGTCATTTGTTAAACAATGGCCATTGCTAACTTGCCCTCATTTGGATGTTATTAACCAGGTCCTTGAGGACAAAATAGAGCCTCCCAATTGTGCATCATGCCCTGAACAGACCTGTCCCAGAACCAGGACAACTGTCACTGGTCCTTACCTTGGTGATGTTCCACACTGGTATAGACCAGCTGTGTGCTAGACTGGCTAATCAAATTGGCAAGTGCCTGATTAGGCAACGAAGGGGCTTAGCAGATACCATCACAGATTGGTTTGGGCCTGGAAACTCTGTCAGCAACACTTATGTCATAGCCCAGAAATTGTATAGAATCCAGGCTGGTAGATGCAGTAATATCCAGTGCCCGTAAAGGCCTAGACACCAGCCAAGCTAACCGACTGATCCTGAATAGTTTGAAGGATCTGTCCAGCTCTGTGTCCACTTCACTAGACCTAACCAGATATTTGGACCAGAGACTAATTGGATTGTTAATTAATGGAACTAAATTAAAGAAATTAGAAGACCAGTATTGAAGAATAGGATAGCTTTGACCACCCAGCCCTTATGGGGGTGAGTCCCCATCTCCCCCGTGCCTACCCATGGGAGTGGGGAAGTAGAGAATCCATGAGGACCCAAAGGCCCACCTGGACAGGCCATAGTATAACAGTTTGTTTTTGGCCCCTCTGGGGATTCCTCACTCACAATGATCAGAATGGTAACCGCCCTGCCTGTACCAAAGCAGGGGCATATAGATAGATCGAGGGCATCGCTTATTCTGAAGGTGTGGGAGCCTCCCTATACCCAGGGATTGTTGCACCCACTTTGATAAGGAAATTTTATGTACCGGCCCATTTAACATCATGACGAATCTGCCTAGGTTTGATGTGGTTGTCTCAGAGAAACAAAAACATCGAGCTGGTCCAAATGAACGGTACCTACTGGTGTTTGACTACCCAGACAGATCACTCCATCCTGCCCCTCTACATATCCGTCTGTGTGTATAACAGCCCCTCACCGGATGATCCTGACCGTTGATGGAATGCGGCTCTATCGCACTTCGGCAGTGATGAGTAACCTAACATGAGATTCTGAGTGGCACGGCGGAAGTAAGTACCTAGAGGAGGGTTTACTGGCCCTGCAGGCGAAGATCGAGGAGTTGGTGGCCAATGCCCAAAGATATGTCGGGGCTGGCCGTCTGAGGTACACACAGATAAGGAAACACCGTGGACCATGCCAAACACCTACCTCTGCAGCACTCAACCAGGCAGTAGAGGTCAAACCTATAATCATGGGCAGCGCCAGTAAGGCGATGAAATATCTTAAAGATGGATTTAAATAGTGTTTGCCAAATTATGTGGGAAGTTTTGATTTTAACATTTATAATAATGCTGGTGCTGTACTCGTACTTCCAGAGTAAATTAAAACCCCTTAAATTGTATTTAACCTGGTGGGTTAAGGAGAACCCCAAAGTCAAGAGAAAGGAACTATAGGAGTAAACTGAGGCTGTCCATAGTATCTTGCTGAGAACTGACAAACTCAAAGTATTAGGCCAGCTTGGGAAGTAAAACAGTTCAACAGTTCCTGTGACCCTGGTTCCCCTGGCAACCACATTCCAAAGAGCCTCACTTTGATAAGGCTGGTACCAAACAACCAAACAACCGCGTGGGATTGTTTTTACAATTTGCTTTATTCCTAGGAAATAACCTTGGTTCCAAAGGAGCTAGCTGGCTTTTAGCTCAGAGAATAGAGACTCGTATGTCCATCAGCAAAAGACCGCTCTAGAAAGACCTTTACCAAGTTTTGCTAACCACCAACACTGCTGTGAAGTGCCAAGAACTGACTGTTGGCCAATGCTTCTCACTGCAAAAAGATCCCTCCATCTCGAAATGATCCTACCCCGATTGCTGATAAACCTCTCTCTTCTGGTCCTGCTTTCCTACCTGCTGGACACCAGAAGAACCAAAATATTACAGGGTGATGTGCTGGTAACCTCTCCCCTGCATGATGCTGAACCACGACTGTTTCAAGAAAAAAAAGGAAAAGTCCGCTCCTCTGACACCGCCAAAGCCCAAAGATTTCTGACTACAAAAGGACATTAAGAACTGACCTTGGTGAAAGAAGCGAAGTATTGTATATTGCCAAGGAGAAACTTGTGGGAGTGGTTTGGGTTTCTCCCTTTGATCTGGACTCTGTGCTTATGGACAAGTACCATCAGCATGTACCTGCCCTCCCTAATTTGGTTACTAATTATGATATGTTGTATGATGTTACTAAAATTATAGAACAGCCCCATCACAGAATTATATTGGGGATATTAATGATTATATTGCTTTTGCTTATTAAAGGTTTCATATTTGTTGTAAAAGATGTAGTAATAGAAATAGCTTTAATGTTTGTACTAATTATGTAATGTTTAATGAAAATAAAGGTTTAGAAAGGTAGTTGTGCCGTAAGCACAAAAGGGGGGATTGTGGAGGCAGGAAAAGGGAATAAGGGAATTTGTGTGCAGCCATCTTGGTCTTGTTAACAAGAGAGCAAGAGTCAGGCTAAGTCTGTGGCCTGACAAGGCGAGATCTGTAATTAGACGCTGCCTTCGCCTCTCGCCTCCATACGGAGATAAGGGTCGAACGCTGACTCTGGCAGGGACCTTGAGATAAGGAGCATCTGGGTGGAACTAAATCACTGTTAGCCATTGGTGTTTGTAATGGGAAGGAGACTAATTGTTATTGTTATTATATTTAATAGACAGTATAGAAACTGCTTCAGAATTGCTTGTATTCGAAGATCTGCCTCGGTGAGGGGGGGGACTCCCCCGCTGTCCGAACCAGTTTTTCCCTTGCAGCAGCTCGTAATAAAACTGCCTCTGGCTACTTGTTGCTTACAAACGCAGAGTGAGGACAATGTTTTCTTCCACACTAGGGAAGTAGTGGAGTCTCCATCCCTAGAGGTGTTTAAGTCTCGGCTTGACAAAGCCCTGGCTGGGTTGATTTAGTTGGGATTGGTCCTGCCTAGAGCAGGGGGCTGGACTTGATGACCTTCTGAGATCTCTTCCAGCTCTATGGTTCTATGATTCTACATAGCCTTGATGACCTGTGTCTCCATTACTACATTCCCTCCAATCCCCACCTCAAATCTATTGAACATGAGGATTTTCTGCCCCACAGAGACATCTGCAAACCTTTCAACTTGTATTGCCTTGCCAGCTTTCTCTTGGATGCCAAGAATACTTGAAGTATGGTTGGTTTTTTTCTTTCAGCATGGTGATTTCCCAAGCTTTGAAACAAAATGCTTTGTACCCATTTACTCTATGGTATGTGCATAAATGTCTCAGAGGGGTAGCTGTGTTAGTTTGAAACTTAAAAAACAACGAATAGTTCTTCAGCACCTTAGGGTATGTCTACACTGCCACCCTAGTTCGAACTAGGGTAGCTAATGTGGGCATTCGAACTTGCAAATGAAGCCCGGGATTTAAATATCCCGGGCTTCATTTGCATGTTCCTGGGCGCCGCCATTTTTAAATGCCCCGTAGTTTGAACTACCTGCCTGCGGCTACACGCGACACAGACTAGGTAGTTCGAATTAAAGCTCCTAATTCGAACTACCTAGTCCATGCCGCTGTCACGTTGCTGAATTGGAGGGAAGCAGCCAGATCGCTGCTGCACCCCTAGGTGGGGGTGTTGGCCCCAGAAATTGGTATGGGGGGAGCCATGTGGGGTACTGAATGGGAGATTATTGTTTGTTGATCTTATGTACACTATTTATGTGAGTGTATAATGTCTGTGTGTGTAGGTAGGAATCTGTAATCTGTGTGGAAGCTGAATATTTCTGTGAATGTGGTTGAGCATTGCTATGGACAGGCTGAGTAGTGGAGCCCTGTGGAACAATGGCCCTTGATGGCCCAAGGACACACCTAAAGCAGGAGGGCGGAGACCCAAGAGCTGCCAGCAGAGAGAGGCTGAGGACCAGGTGACCGGCTGAGACCAGAAGAGGCCAGGAAGGAGGTATAAAGAGGCCATGTGGTCGATGCCATTTGGTTCTCAGCTCAGCACTTCATCCCAGAGGCAGCACTGCAGGGATTGAAGAGACCGGAAGACCTGGGAACCCATCCTGATCGTAGGATGTGCAATAAGAACTTTTAAACCAGCAGCTGCAACATCTCTGCTAGAGCCTGCATCGAGGACTGGGAGATTCGGTGCATGTAACGTACTGTACTTTAATAACCTTACTCTCATGCTTTTCTTTCTTGTAATAATAAACCTTTAGATATAGATTCTAAAGGATTGGCCCAGCGTGATTTGTGGGTAAGGTCCAGAGGGTAAATTGACCAGGGATCTGTGGCTGGTTTCTTGGAACCGGACAGGACTGGTTCGGGGTAGGTGGGATTGGGTGCTAGGACCCCCCACCGGTGTATGAGGCCCGGGGCCATCTGGGGCACAGATATTGCTGGGGTGTCGGAGGGGTTTTGCTCGGGAGGCTTCAGGCAGGCAGCTGAAGCGCCCTGTGGGACTGGTTTGTGGCCTGTTTGGAGAGGTCACCAGTCGGGGGCTGTAAGTAGCCCCGGATTTGAGCAATTCACCCTGAGCAGACGTCCTCAGCTGTGCCCAGACACGGCCCGGTCCGTCACAGTGGCGTAGTTGGCAGGATCCACAGATCTTGGTCAATTGGGCTTTGGGATCAGGACCCCACGCTGTCTAAATTTGATTTTTAGTACTGAGAGTGCGGTTGGTTAAAGGGCAGCCGAAATGAGTCAGCAGCGCCCATATGAGAGCTTGAGCAGAGAGGCTCTGAAGGATTTGTGCTCACAGAGGGGCATTGGCTTCCTACAGAAGACTACTAAGCAGCAGCTGACAATTTTGCTGCTGCAGGACGACCTGCGGGCCAAGGGGCAGCCCCCACCCGAGGCTACAGATGCGGTTACGGAGGAAATCAAGAGGCAACAGGCAGCGAGGGAAAGGGAGCTAGAACACGAGAGGGCCCTGGCAGAGATACGTGCAAAGGAGAGAGAGGCGGAGAGAGCGGCCCACGTACGGCGCATGGAGGAGAGGGCGGCAGAGAAGAGTTCCCAGCGGCGCCAACTCCAGATACTGGAGGCACAACAAAGGGTCCAGCAACCCGCGAGCCCAGCCCCGCTGGCCAACAAGAGTTGGGAGAGGATCTGTCCCGTCTACAGCGATAGTGACGATATCGAGGAGTTTTTGGCCACCTTCGAGCGCATCTGCAACGTGAACCAGATCCCAGACGAGCAGCGCATGCCTGTCCTGATGACCAAACTGACTGGCAAGGCCAGGGAGGTATTCAATGACATGGGGGAGGAGGAAGCGTTGGACTACGGGCGGTTCAAGGACTATGCACTGAGGCGGTTCAGGGTTACCCCTGAATCCCACCGGGTTAAGTTCAGGAGTTTTAGGATGTCCAAGGATTGTTCTTATGTGGAATGTGCCCATAAGCTGATGGGCTTTGTTAAAAGGTGGGTGATGGGGGCAAAAGTAAACAGGGATTATGAGAAACTGCTGGATTTGGTCACCCTGGAGCAGTTTCTGAATGTGGTGCCTGACGAGGTCAGGGCGGCTGTGTGTGATCGGGAGCCCGAGTCGGTCCTACGGGCTGCAGAGATTGCAGATGCCCACACCCAGAACAGGGCGCGGGATGGGCACAGACCCGGGGGGAAGACTCGGCTCCTATCCCCCCAGTCTAAACAGAGGGAGGGGTTCAGGAGCAGACCTGGCCCAGAATCCATCGAGGGGATGTGGAGGAGCCCCGAGAGCAGGGGTGCCCTCCTCAGGGATAGGCAAGCCAAGTGCTATCACTGTGGCCGATCTGGCCATATAAGGCCTGACTGTCCAGACCTAAGGAGCGGCCCCAGGCTGGGGGCTCCCAGCCGTTCTATAAGCACCAATTCAATTCCAGTGTGCACGCAGGCTGGGCTCTTGGACCCCAGCGAGGCCCCTGACACCGCCCTGAGTCCAGATGTGAGTGATGCAGTAGCTAATGTTAACAATGTAACCTACGGAGGAGTGAGGGGGGGCAGTGAGCTCACCCGGTATGTCAGGACGGAGGCGTGGAAGGGCAGTGAGAAGTTTATGGGGGAGGCGAAGGTCAATGGAGTTAGATGCAGTGGCTGGCGAGACACTGGCTCGGACATCACAATAGTCAAGGGGCACCTGGTGAGACCGGAGGACATGGTGCCCGGGGACAGTATAACCATAGTGGCCTTGTCGGAGTGCTCGGTGAGCCTGCCTGTAGCTAGAGTCCATCTTGAGTGGGGGGACTTCAGGGGGCAGGTGTTGGTGGCTGTCCGGGACTTGATTCCCGCGGATGTCTTGGTGGGGAACGACCTAGCGGATATGCCCAGCCAGGTTAATGTGGTGACCAGGTCACAGAAGGAATATGGGGGTAAAGCCGATGCCCCGGCAGATATCAGCGGGGCGGAGGGAGATCAGGCCCAGAGTGTGCCCCAGGCGGGGGAGGTTGAGAGGGCGCCCGAGGGGGCGGATGCTGCTCCAGCGCTGAGGGGCACACAGCAGGAGTTCCAGGCGGCCCAGCAGAGCGATGAGTCCCTGGAGAGAGCCAGGGAGGAGGCCCAGAACCAGACCCCAGCTACTGAGGAGAGGGGCAGATTTCTCATACAAGAGGGGCTGCTATACAGGGAGCCCCCCCTGGGGAAGAAGGGTTCCCAGGCAGCGACGCGCAGGCAGCTGGTGGTGCCGGAGGCGTACAGGGAGGAATTATTGAGGGTGGCCCATGACGGTCCGTTCGCAGGGCATCTGGGAGTGGGCAAGACTTGTGACAGGCTGGAGCAGAACTTCTACTGGCCGCGCATGTTCGGGTCGGTGAGGGAATATTGCCGAAGCTGCGAGTTGTGCCAGAAGCGGAAGGGATCCAGGGGGCCCCGCAAGGCGCCCCTGCAGCCTCTGCCCATTATTGGGGAAGCCTTTGCCCGAGTGTCAATGGATATTGTGGGCCCGCTTCCGAGGCCCTCCAGTAATGGGAAGAAGTACATTCTGGTAGTGGTAGACTTTGCTACGAGGTACCCAGAGGCCGTGGCTCTGTCCAACGTGGAGGCAGAGACGGTGGCAACAGCCTTGTTCACTGTGTTCAGCAGGGTGGGTTTCCCCAGGGAGGTCCTGTCTGACCGCGGGTCGAACTTCATGTCCGTGGTGTTCAGGCAGTTGTGGGAATTGTGTGGGGTCAAGCACCTGAAGGCTGCCCCCTATCATCCACAGACGAATGGGCTAGTAGAGAGGTTCAATGGGACTCTGAAGTCCATGCTGAAGATGTATGTGGACAGGCGCCAGAACGACTGGGATGTGCTGCTGCCTTACCTGTTGTATGCCTACAGGAGTGTGGCCCAGGACTCCACGGGGTTTGCTCCCTTCGAGCTGCTCTATGGGAGGCAGGTCCGGGGGCCCCTGGACTTGATCCGGGATGCCTGGGAGGGCAATGTAGAAGTGGCAGAGCAGCCGGTGACTGAGTATGTGACACAGTTCAAGGACAGGCTGAAGGAAATGATGGAGTTGGTTCGGGAGAACTTGAGTGACAGCCAAGGGGCCCAGAAGGCCTGGTATGACAGAGATGCCGTGGAGAGGGCATTCGAAATAGGGGACTTGGTGTTGGTGCTGGACCCAGTGAGGAGGAATAAGATGCAGGATGTTTGGAGTGGGCCCTATGAGGTAGTGGAGAGGGTGAACGAAGTGACCTATGACGTGAGGAAGGCCAGTGGCCGGGGTGGGGTGCAAACGGTGCACGTGAACAGGATGAAGGCGTACATGGAGAGGGGGGTGAATGTGAACATGATCTGTGGTGCTGAGGAGGAAGCCATGTCCATCCCTTTGGTGGATATGGTGGCGGAGAGTCAGGAAGAGACGCCCCTCGAGAGCATAGAGATGGGGGAGGGTTTGACCTCCCTGCAGAGGGGGGAGTTGCTGGCGCTACTGAAGCACCACCGGCGAACGTTCTCCAACAGGCCGGGGCTCACAGACAGGATATCACATTCTATCCACACGACAGGGCCCCGGCCAGCACCCAGCAGAGCTTATAGGGCCAAGGGGGAGATGCAGAGGCAGATTCAGGAGGAGGTGGAGAGCATGCTGGCCATGGGCATAATCACCAGGTCCCGGAGCCCCTGGGCATCCCCTATTGTGATGGTACCTAAAAAGGACAGGACCATGAGGTTTTGCATAGACTACAGGAAGTTAAATGCTGTCACGCAGCCTGACCCCTTCCCCACCCCCAGGATAGAGGATCTGTTAGATACGCTGGGGGGGGGCAAGGTTTATAAGTACTCTGGACCTGACTAGGGGGTACTGGCAGATCCCCCTGGATGCGGATGCGCAGGAGAAATCTGCATTCATAGTGGAGTCTGGCCTGTATGAGTTCAAGGTGCTGCCCTTCGGCATGCGGAATTCCGGGGCCACCTTTATGAGGCTGATCAATGAGATCCTGCAAGGGCTGGGGGGTTTCGCCATGGCCTACATTGACGACCTGGCCATCTTCAGTGACTCCTGGCGGGACCACCTCAATCACGTGGGGGCAGTGCTGCGGCGACTCGGGGAGGCCAACCTGACTGTCAAGGTGTCCAGATGCAGGATGGGGGCTGCCGAAGTGACCTATCTGGGGCACAGGGTCGGCAGTGGGGCGGTGCGCCCCGAGCCCCTGAAGGTGGAGGCCATTAAGAATTGGCCGGTTCCCCAAACAAGGAAGCAGGTCCAGGCATTTGTGGGCCTGGCCAACTACTACAGGAGGTTTGTGAAGGGGTTCAGTGAGGTTGTAGCCCCGATCACGGACCTCACCAAGAAGGAGAGGCCGGACCGGGTGGTGTGGTCAGCGGCCTGTGAGGAGGGGTTCCAGAGCATAAAGAATGCCTTGGCCCAGGAACCCGTGCTGGCCAGCCCGGATTTCAACAAGCCCTTTTGGTTGTGCACCGACGCCTCTAACATTGGGTTGGGGGCAGTGCTGATGCAGGACGGGGCGGGGGACAGGAGACACCCTGTGGCGTACCTCAGCAAAAAGCTGTCCCCCGCGGAGCAGAATTACGCTACAATTGAGAAGGAGTGTTATGCCATCGTGTGGGCTGTCAAGCAGCTCAAACCCTATCTGTACAACAGGAGGTTCACTGTGCTGAGTGACCATGCCCCTCTGGTCTGGTTGCACAAGGCCAAGGGGACCAACTCCAGGTTGCTGCGCTGGAGCCTGGCCCTGCAGGAATACGACATGGACATAGTCCACATAAGGGGGAAGGAGAACATTGTGGCGGACGCCTTGTCCAGGGCGGGGGAACCCATGTGATGCCCTCAGTGATGTTACGGGCACCACTTCCTGCATCAATTTTGCGTTGGGGGTGTCACGTTGCTGAATTGGAGGGAAGCAGCCAGATCGCTGCTGCACCCCTAGGTGGGGGTGTTGGCCCCAGAAATTGGTATGGGGGGAGCCATGTGGGGATTGAATGGGAGATTATTGTTTGTTGATCTTATGTACGCTATTTATGTGAGTGTATAATGTCTGTGTGTGTAGGTAGGAATCTGTAATCTGTGTGGAAGCTGAATATTTCTCTGAATGTGGTTAAGCATTGCTATGGACAGGCTGAGTAGCCAGGCCCTGTGGAACAATGGCCCTTGATGGCCCAAGGACACACCTAAAGCAGGAGGGCGGAGACCCAAGAGCTGCCAGCAGAGAGAGGCTGAGGACCAGGTGACCGGCTGAGACCAGAAGAGGCCAGGAAGGAGTATAAAGAGGCCATGCGGTCGATGCCATTTTGTTCTCAGCTCAGCACTTCATCCCAGAGGCAGCACTGCAGGGATTGAAGAGCCCGGAAGACCTGTGAACCCATCCTGATCGTAGGATGTGCAATAAGAACTTTTAAACCAGCAGCTGCAACATCTCTGCTAGAGCCTGCATCGAGAACTGGGAGATTCGGTGCATGTAACGTACTGTACTTTAATAACCTTACTCTCAGGCTTTTCTTTCTTGTAATAATAAACCTTTAGATATAGATTCTAAAGGACTGGCCCAGCGTGATTTGTGGGTAAGGTCCAGAGGGTAAATTGACCAGGGATCTGTGGCTGGTTTCTTGGAACCGGACAGGACTGGTTCGGGGTAGGTGGGATTGGGTGCTAGGACCCCCCACCGGTGTATGAGGCCCGGGGCCATCTGGGGCACGGATATTGCTGGGGTATCGGAGGGGTTTTGCTCGGGAGGCTTCAGGCAGGCAGCTGAAGCGCTCTGTGAGACTGGTTTGTGGCCTGTTTGGAGAGGTCACCAGTCGGGGGCTGTAAGTAGCCCCGGATTCGAGCAATTCGCCCTGAGCGGACGCCCTCAGCTGTGCCCAGACACAGCCCGGTCCATCACAGCCGCATGTAGCCGCGGGCAGGTAGTTCGAACTACGGGGCATTTAAAAATGGTGGTGCCCGGGAACATGCAAATAAGGAATAAGGGATCTTTCAGAAAAGGCTTTATTTTCCGAAAGATCCGAAAGATCCGCGTCTAGACTGGCGCTTTTTTTCGGCAAAGCTCCCAGCCGGAAAAAAGCGGCAGCCATTTTTATGCAAATTAAGCGGGGGGGATTTAAATCCCCGCTTCATTTGCAATTGCAATGTGTCTAATTTGCATCCCTTTTACGGAAAAGGGATGCAGTCTAGACACAGCCTTAGGGTATGTCTACACTACAGCGCTAATTCGAAGTAACTTAGTTCAGTAAACGCGTCCAGACTAAAAAACTAGTTCGAATTACCGTTTTGCTAATTCGAACTAGCATGTCCACACAGAGTGGACCCTGAAGCGGGGTTAAGGATGGCCGGAAGCAGTGCCAGCAGGGCATCAGATGAGGACTTAGAGTGTGGAGATGCTGCCTCAGGCTAGCCGAGGGCTGTGCTTAAAGGGTCCCGACCCCCACCCCGGACAGACAGTTCTCAGGGGTGCCCCGCTTGCAAAGCAGTCCTGGCTTGGAGTGCCCTGAGTACCCACACTGGGCACATCACAGCACTCGGCCATCAGCCCGGCTGCACTTGCCGCAGGCTGCCATCTGGGGAGAGGGGGCAATTGGGGGGCTGCAGGAGAGCTTCCACCCCCAGAAGCCCGCAGAGCCAGCCCAGTCCTCCCCATCAGGGGCTCGTACCCCATTCCTCCCTCACCTCCTTCCACTTACCCCTCCCTAGCCCCCCTTCCTGATGTACAAAATAAAGGACAATTATGTTCAAAAATAGAATCTCTCTTTATTGAACAAAACTGGGGGAGACTGGGAAAAGGAGGTGGGAGAGGGGAAGAGAGAGGGTGGGAGAGGGGAGGGCAACTACAATGATGAGGGGTTTGGAACTAGTCCCATATGAAGAGAGGCTAAACAGACTTTTCAGCTTAGAAAAGAGGAGATGGAGGGGGGATATGATAGAGGTCTATAAAAGCATGAGTGGGGTGGAGAGGGTGCATACAGAAAAGTTCTTCATTAGTTCCCATAAAGAAGGACTAGAGGACACCAAAGGAAAGGAATGGGTAACAGGCTTCAAACTAGTAACAGAAAGTTGTTCTTCACAAAGCAAAGAGTCAACCTGTGGAACTCCTTGCTGCAGGAGGCTGTGAAGGCTAGAACTGGAACAGAGTTTAAAGGGACGTGAGATCAAGTCATGGAGGTTGGGTCCATGGAGTGCTATTAGCCAGGGGGTAGGAGTGGTGTCCCTGCCCAAGGTTTGTGGAAGGCTGGAGAGGGATGGCACGAGACAAATGGCTTGGTCACTGTCTTCGGTCCATCCCCTCCAGGGTCCCTAGGGTTGGCCGCTGTCGGCAGACAGGCTACTGGGCTAGATGGACCTTTGGTCTGACCCAGGACGTCCATTGTAAGCTCAGGGCTCAGGGTCGGGGGTCTCAGTGGACCACCTTGATTTTCATGCAAACCTGCTCCTGGGTGGCCAGGCTGGCAGCTCTCCTGCCCTAGATGGCCGCTTTCCTGTGCCTAATGCGGAGGTTGTGGACGAGGTCCACGATGTCCGCACTAGACCAGGTGGGTGCCTGCCTCTTGCGGTCCCGGGCAAGCTCCCAGGAGCCACCAGCCTGGTCCCAGGAAGAGGGTGAGGGCTGGGGGGCATTGGGTGGCTGGCTCGATCTGTGCCAGGTGCAGGGTCTGCTGCCTGGGTGCTGGCAGGCTTGCACCTGGCACGGGCACCGTAGCCAGCCCGTGCCCCTTTAAGGGGTCCGGGGCTGGGAGGGGGGCAATAGAGTTTCCCTGGTGTTGGCCAGAGTGGCCACCAGGGAAAGCTGGGGAGGGCTAGCCTCACACTAGTTTGAATTAAGGGGCTACACACCCCTTAATTCGAACTAGTAAGTTTGAACTAGGCGTTAGTCCTCGTACAATGAGGTTTACCTAGTTCGAACTAAGCGCTCCGCTAATTTGAATTAAGTTCCAACTAGCGGAGTGCTAGTGTAGCACCTATCAAAGTTAATTCGAACTAACGTCCGTTAGTTCGAATTAACTTTGTAGTGTAGACATACCCTTACAGGTTTGGGACACATCACAAAGGTATGAACAAAGACATTACCTGGCTAGCACACTACCCTCCACATCCTAATGATTTAACCAACCAAACAATGGGTACTTAAGAACAATTTGCACCTTCTCTGTCAGCTTCATGTGGCATGAACACTCTCTAATTGACTATTTCTTCCTCCCTTTTTCCTTCTGCCCCCTTCCCCTATTTATTTTGGAACTGGACCTTTATTAACTCCGGTCATCTGAAGAAGTGGGTTGTGCCCATGAAAGCTCATGATCCCATCTACATGTTTTGTTAGTCTTTAAGGTGCTAGTAGACTATTCATTTTTTTAAAGTTTTTCCAATTACAGACTAACTTGGCTACCCCTCTGAAGCTTTTATATTATTACAAAGCAATTTCAAAAACCAGTCCTTGGTATTTAATTGCCTGTCAAAACTATTACCACTGTGCTGTTCCCTGATAGGCTAAAAGGCCTGGATTGAGGGACTTTTGGTTTGGTGTTCAAGTGGTTTTTTGTTTTGTCTCCCCTCTTTGGACAGGGAGTCTGAACGAAGGAAGGCATTTGTTGTTGTTTTGTTTTAAAAAGGATGCCTTGAAAAGTTTAAAACTGCAGGAAAAATTGAGGGGAATAAAGCTGATTTTTGCTCTCAGATCTTGGGGGGGTTTTTGAGTGTAACTCTAGCTGATGTCATTGGGGTGGAGTTTCTGATGCGTTTGCTTAAACTATATCTGTCTATATCTGTCTCAGTTAAAGGCCTGGCATGATGAGAGTTTTAAAATCTGTGACAGAGAGGTGATTATATCCTAATGAGACCCCTGCTGTAATAATGTTTTTATTTTAATCAGCTTCTTAACACCATTATTTAGTATTTTCTTACTAATATTCTCTCATCTGCAGTGTTAAACTAACCCCCCACTAACTGCACAATCACACGCTTCAGAGTTAGCATGTGTGTGAAAACACATGTACAACATCATATAAACTCTTTCTAATTAGACCTAGAACATACATGTATGTTGTGAGTGTGAGACACACTCAGAGACAAAGAGAAGACTTGGAGGCAGCAATTAGTTAACAAAGTTTCCAAAGTATTTACAGAGACTGTTATGAATTAACTTTAAAATCCCTCCTGGTGAAAGATTAATAAATTAGAAAGATTTAGATCTGATTTTGCGTTTTGCCTTTATTCCCAGCTCATGAGCTGCAAACACTCCTGTGAACAACAAAAATGTGAAATTAGATTAAAAAGGAATTGATAAAACTTGGGTGGGGGGGGGGGGGGGGGAACAAATAGATTCTTAAATGTTCACAGGGCAGCACTGAGTAGTAACGTTTAAGCTCAAACAGATTTGAGTGTTGATTTGCCTCAGCTTCAAAAAAAGTCACTATTTCACATGGGCTTTGGAGAGTGAAACCAAAGCACTGGTGGTTGTATTTTCTAAACCTTCACATTCCTCACTTTTAACACATTGACACAGGTTTTTCTACACTAATGTGATCCTCCTTCAAGTCAACACCTTATTTAAATGTTAATTTGAACGATCCTGTGAGTCTACCATTAAAATGTACAGGATAAACTTAAAAAAACAACAAATAGTCTGGTAGCACTTTAAAGACTAACAAAACATGTAGATGGAATCATGAGCTTGTATAATTCAATGTATAATTCTTCTTTACCCCTATTTTTTAAACTAAGTTTACAAAAGGTGTTTGAATGATCGCTTGTTCAGATGTGATGGGATAAAATAACTTACAATCACATTGTGACTGCATCATTTAATTATTATTTTTTCAATTCAAATATATATTTTTTTAAAAAATGCAATTGGCTAAAGGGAGTTTTAAAAAAGTAAATGAAATAACTATTCGTGATCAAAAAAATGACTGAAATGTTTCAGCAATTTAAAAGCTGTCAGAAATTATTTTAAAATGTTTTAAATATGCCCCAGCTCACCTCCCATATATGTTTATTTAGGTGGATAAATTATTCTATATAACATGGTAAAAATGTACACATTTTTAAAATAATATTCTCCCGTCTGCAGAATAAAATATAGGAAAGCCAGGGAAACCCCTTAGTCCCTTTCCTCAAATAAAAATAAAATAAAACATTAACATTGTTAACTAAAGGCCATCTCAAATCTAAAAGATGGCCAAAAATCCTATTCAGGTTTCCATAAATGTATCCAATCAATAGTTTAAAAATGTATTGCATGTCATATAACCAAATGCAATTATCCTAATGATTCCAGATCCCTTCTGATCAAACCTCTGTAAAGCAGGCTCTTTTCTTCAGTTTTGACACTGTTTAGGGCAGAGGTGGGGAAACTCAGGCCTGGGGGCTGGATGCAGCCCCTGGCTTGCGTGGATGCAGCCTCCCCCCCCCAGGCTCAGGGCTGCCCTCAGCATTGGGAAGCCTGTACTAGCAGTCCAGCCCCACCACTGGGGCACACAAGAGCTACTAGGCTGCCCCCCCCCCCCAGGCTCTAGTGTGCCAGGGGAATGTGGGGAGTGTCTTTTTCTTAGTCGAGGGCCAAGTCAGTGAGATTTTTTTTTCTTTGCTTCTCACTGATTTTTCTGTGGGTCAGCGGCCCCCAGCCCAAAAAAGGTTTCCTACCCCTGGGTTAGGGAAAGGAGGGGTGGGTGATGAACCAGAGAACCAGTTATTAAATGCAATTTATGAATGAGGGTGGAGAGAGGGGGAATGTAGGGAAAGAAACAGAGGCAAAGCAAAGCTCATACAAAAATCAATCTAATTCCATGTATTTTACATTCAAGTGACTTTCCCCCCCTCAGATCACAAAGGCTCTAAGGAACTAATAGTTAAAAATATACATAGTAGAACCCTCAACAAACATCTTGTCCACAGGAAAAGAGATTACTGTGTTTGCTGGCTCACCCTCCCCCCCGCTCCTTTTTTTAATAAATCAGAATGAGGAGGTTTTATAGTGAGTCTAATTCTCACTCCCTCCATTTCCTTCCTTTCTGCATTTTTTTTATTCTCCTCCTCTCACCCTGCCCCTCCTTCTGCCTGCAGCCCTGGTATTGATTAACCACTTCACTGCTACATATTTGTTTGGTCTTTCCGATTATTCTGTTTTTAACCCCAGCTTTAGGTTGTCTTCCTATGGCAGGACAAAAAGCTGGAAGCAGGCTGCACTTGGAATAACCATCAACGTGAGCCCAATGTTTTAAAAGGCTGACTTTTCACGGCTGGCCATTCCACCTAGCCCTTTTGAAGTTAGTTTCACTTAATGGCATTTCATGAGACTAGCTTCAATGTACCGCGTGCACATCCGGAGTGTGTGTGTACTGAAATGGTTAATAGCCCCTGGTCACATTGTGGCTTTTGGTCGTTTTAATGGATTTGTTGTTTGTGGGAAACCTTTGCCTGGCTTTGCCTAGCTGGGAGTTTGCTCCTAATTGCATGCATAGCATTCCTTCGGAGTGGGTGGCATCACCTTTTACTGCTTCTCCCTTCCACAGGGAAGGCCTGTAAAAAAGCCCTTTCATGTGCTCGAAAATCAATAGCCAGAGCTCTATACGGCTGTTAAACAAAACAAAAGCTGTACTCTCCCCTTCACAAAGAAACACAATCTCTGGGCTGCTGTGGGTTGGTGTTTACCAAACACGTGGTTAGTGCAGTTTTGGATAGGGTTTGAAACAAAACCTATTTTTACAGCTTCTGGGGTCATATTTTCAATGGGATCAGGTTGGAAGCCAATGATTGTATGTGTTTTATTTTGATTGTGGTCAATAAAACGTACGTAGCTTGGCCATCTCTTGCCAGAGAAGCTCTGGGATCATTAGCAGTGCTTAAAAAGTTAAAAAGAAATTGCAGAGGGGAGAGTTACAGAATTATGAGTGGAGTTACCCACACTTTAAAGAAAACACAACTAAGTAAACAAATTCATTTCTCAACTAGCTTAAAGGTAAGATAGCAAAGATGCTGTACATTTTGGTATAAAAACTGCAAAGAAGGGATAAACTTCACAATGAAACTCTTAACATGAGTTTATTTTTGTATTCTTCTAAAGCTAGTTTTTTTTTAATGCTAACATTGTATTCATTCAATTTACAAGTGGATTTCATGTTAACTCTTTTTTCTAGATCCTAATTTCTTTAGTACTGTATTGGGAGAAGTAGAAGTGATTTTTAAGCATTTAAAAACATGTAAAATAAATCAATGTGTTTCTGCCATCTACATTCCAATTCAATAACATAATTTTCATAGAACTATTTCATTAGTATGGAATAACTCACCTGTAAGTATTTACAACTGACTTTATTTCTAGCAGAGACTTATATAAGTCCAGAAAGGGGATAAAGGTTACCTCACAGAAATACTGCAGAAGTTTGGCATGGGGGCAAAAAAGTGAATTAGATATGTTCTCTCATTAGAATGCAAGCATTTCTTAGTAGTCACTTTGAAGAACAAATACTTTACAGCCATATGTTGGGGTGTGTCTACGCAGCACCCTAAACTCGAAATAAGATACACAATTTGTGCTATGCAAATTGCGTCTCTTACTTCAAATCTATTTCGAAATAGCTTATTTTGAAATTTGGCGGGTCTACACAGTGCCAAATTTCAAAATATCCCTTAACCCGTGTGCAACAAGGTTTACTGGGATGCTGAAATAGCATGCCCGTTATTTTGAAAAATATTTCAAAATAACGGGTGGCTTGTGTAAACCTCCGGTATCCTGAAATAGCCATGCAGTGTAGACGTACCCTTGGAGGTTAGTTTCAATCTGAAATTTTTAAAAATCGAAACAGTTCAGAAAGTGTTTAATCGGTAACACTTTAGATCAATGTATCTAAAAACATTCCCATGTTACTGCAAAAATCAGTAGAGAAATCTAGGGGCATGTCTACACTGGGGAGTTATTTCAAAATAACTCCCCTTATTTTGAAATAACAAGGCAAGCATCCACATTATCAAGACTGCTATTTTAAAATAATGGATTTTGAAATATTATTTTGAAATAATAACTCCTGCTTTTGAAGAGGAATAAGTTTATTTCGAATTAGTTATTTTGGGAGTTATTATTTCAAAATAACCTGGTAGTGTAGACATAGCCTAGTAGATTTCACATTGGCTTGAACAATAATATAGCTTGATATTTACTGGTATAATTGCACGTGTCTAAATTCTGTCCATTTGTTTAGAATTAGTTTAATTGTATGTCAAGATTTTTCAAGAGCATTCTTTTCTGAATGAGATCATTTAAATAGATACTGAAAATGAAAAAGTTACTTCATATAATAATTTGAAATGAATCTTTGTTATTTAACATTCTCTGTTTAAATTAAAATAAAATAATAGATTATCTTTAATTTTGGATGGTGTAATTTTATTTTCCATTGTTATTTTAATATGTTCCATAATTCTTACTTAATGCTTTTTATTTAAAGATGAATAATCCTAATTATTCTAATTAATATGAATATGTTATTTTTAAATTGCTCAGACTACATAGTGGAAAAAATTTCAATATTTTGTGTTTACAGAGTCCACCTTCTTTGTAATAAACAACATTTTAAAACACAAAGAACTTTTCCAAGGAAGTATATTTTAAATAATTTCTATTCTTTTGCTATTATAGATTTATATTATTTTTTCACAAAAAAAGAGTTAAAAATAAGATCCCTGTCTAAAATGACATGGAGATATTTTTTCATACTGGTGTGGATTTGAACTTTACACTGTTTCTGAATAGGGTCATCTTGCCATGCCAAACTGTTAAAATGAACTTTCATATGGCCAGGAAGAGAACACAAGTATGTTCTAAAAGATTCAAGCACTTTTTAGCAGTGTACTACAGCAACAAAACACACACTTCAGAGTGTTTCAGGATCTCATTCTTTGCTTTAGTGTCAATGGGAACATTCAGGTTATTTAATTAAATAAATACAATCCACAAAACTTGATCTCAACAAAATCTGGGATTTAATTACTCCCTCCTTCCCCATGAAATCTTTTTCTCTTGTCATTTAAAAAAAATATTATTTAGGACCTACAGTCCAACAGTGTGGAAAAGAAATCCTAGTTCATTGGATTCCTGAATTGATCTTAACAATCTATTTTATAATTTCAATTGTTTGCAAGTTTTAACGTGCTTATCTCACAGACATTTTAATATTCGGATCTGTTTGACATTTAGGAAAAGTTACTGGAGAAATACCTCTTTATTCACATGACACAGTTGCCAAATAAATGGGAAAAATCAACAGTGTTTTCTGTGGGATGTACCTAAGGGACACACCTCACTTCTGAGTTAAGCATTTAATATCAAAATAAGTAATTGTAAAGGTTTTACCTTTCTGAAACACATAGACTATCTTTATGTTTATTGTGTGTATACCTTAAGTGGTATATAATGTCTTTCTGTCTAATACTAACACAAACTTTTGTTACTGTATTAAAAATTAAACATAATCTTTCCCCTTTATAATATAGATTTTTTTTAAAAAAATCTCTTGATGCAAATGATTGTCACATGCATAAATGCTGATTTAACAAAACACACTATATAAACTTAAGGTTTGAGCTGATTTAATGGTTTAATACACAAAACTTATACACAAAACATATGCACCCCCAGATTAATAATTCATTGGGATAAAATGGGTGACCGTATTGCACTATATTCTTTTATTTCTACCATTTCATGGATTGTAGTTTCAAAAATAAATTGCAAATGGCAGAATTATGTCTTCACACTTTTATTTAATATTACTAAACACAAATTTACTTAACAGCAGTACAGAATTAAGTTTGGGAATGAACTGAAAATTGGTTTCATTTGGTTTTATTTGTTAACCAATATGGCTTTCTTTTTAACCTGGAGCTTCAATAAATGCTTTCTATCTTAACTTTAACCCTAGTATTGCTCATTTGTACCAATGATATTTTATTGCAAACAACATTTATTCAAAAGTTTGTTTCAGAAATAATTTCCCATCACCTTTAATACTTGTGTGGTTTATTCTTCTTACAAATCTAAACAACTTGCTATTGATATTTTGTTTAATTATTTACTCTGAAGCTGGATACTAATTGTTGAAGGCAACCTTAGACCAGCAGTGCAAGTATATTTCAAATACCACTTTTTAGTCAATATCCAGTCTTCAGACTCCTCTGGCTAATAGAGCAGAGCACTTACATTTCATTGTAAACTAGTATTCCTCATAATTTACAATGGAAGATGCCTGACTATTTAAACAATCCAATGTTGGTTCAAGCATAGAATAGAAACAAATATATTAACAAGCGCTGAGTAACAACATATTACATAAGAACATAAGAACAGCCGTACTGGGTCAGACCAAAGGTCCATCTAGCCCAGTATCCTGTCTACCGACAGTGGCCAATGCCAGGTGCCCCAGAGGGAGTGAACCAAACAGGTAAGGATCAAGCGATCTCTCTCCTGCCGTCCATCTCCACCCTCTGACAAACAGAGGCTAGGGACACCATTCCTTACACATACTGGCTAATAGCCATTAATGGATTTAACCTCCATGAATTTATCTAGTTCTCTTTTAATCCCTCTTATAGTCCTAGCCTTCACAACCTCCTCAGGCAAGGAGTTCCACAGGTTGCAATCTGTTAAAATTGGTCAGATTGCGATTCCCTTTCAAGATATGATCAAAAAGATTATTTCTCAAAAATGTCATGTTTTACCAGATTAATTTAGTAACTACCATATCTAGTGCTGTATTAGTGAATCAGAGAATAGCAAAAGTCTGGGACTACTCCTAGTAATGGGCTGAGATTAGTCCATCATAAAATATCCAAATGTATTTCCCAAACTGACCTTATAAGACCCTTTTAAACAAACAATATTGGGAATCATAGAACAAACATTCTAATTTTGAAATAAAGGAAGATACTTTAAAGCCTTTTCAGAATATATTAACACACACTCAAAGAAAATGAGTGAACACTAACAGTTGACAAAGTTTTCTCTAAAAGATAATAACGAATGTCAAGTGGAAATGAAGGTAATAAAATGCAGTAGGTGACAGAACTACCAAGAAAAACTTAAAAAACAAGAAATAGTCTAGCAGCACCTTAAAGACTAACAAAACATGTAGATGGTATCATGATACCATCTACATGTTTTGTTAGTCTTTAAGGTCCTGCTAGACTATTTCTTGTTTTTTAAGTTTTTCCAATTACAGACTAACACCTCTGAAACTTTGTTTAGAACCACCAAGGGTTCCTTCTCAGAACTGATGGTAGATATTCAATAGATTTAGTTAATGAAGATGGGCATTAGGCAGACAAAGTATCTTCTAGTAAGTGATATGGCCAACCAGACAGCTGGCTTTTGATAATACTAACTGGTACTATATGTAAGCAGGGGCTGAACTACTGCTTGCAATGCAGCCAGCTGAAAGGAGAGAGCAGCCCTGGGGGTGGGTATGCTCACTCAAATTGTTTAGCCCTGCAAGATAATTAACTGTTGATATGTAAATACAGCTCATGCCAGGATGGGGAAGGAATCAGCCCTGTGGTTATGTAAACCCAATTCAGCCAGGCCTGATGGAGGGTGAATTGTTGGAATGGAATGTGGTGTATTGTAACTAATTTGCCTGTTGTGGGGTCACAAACCACGCTACCCCTAAATGTAGGAACTGTAAAATATGACACCAGTGCTTGCAGGAGAGACACCATCATTGTACAGGGTCTCAGATGAACAAGCCTCCTCCTTCCAGATTTGAGTGGATAAGTTGGGGGGGGGAGGGGAGGAGGGGGAAGGAGCTTGAGGCAGCCTGCTTCATGCCTGCCAGGTGTAAGCTGTAAGACTGGTTCAACCTGTCTCCTCCCCCCCCCCCCCCCCCCCCGTTCTAAGGATAGACCTAAAGTAGACTCCCTGGCTATGTCTACACTGCAGGCTTCTTGCGCAAGAACTGTTTTGCGGAAGAGTACTTGTGAAAAAAGTCTTCCACAAGAGAGCGTCCACACTGCCATGTGCTTTTGTGCAAGAGATGTGCTTTTGCGCAAGAGCGCCCATGGCAGTGTGGACACTCTCTTGCGCAAGAAAGCTCTGATGGCCATTTTAACCATCGGGCGTTCTTGCGCAAGAAATTCACGTTGCCTGTCTACACTGGCCTCTTGCGGAAGAGCTCTTGCACCAGAGGGCTTATTCCTCGTGGGGAGAGGAATAACTCTTCCGGAAGAAGCCCTGTTTTACAACGCTTTACTGTAAATTTACTTGTGCAAGAACGTGCATGCAGTGTAGACAGCAGACAAGTTTTTGCGCAAGAACAATTGTTCTTGCGCAAAAAGCCTGCAGTGTAGACATAGCCCATAAGGAAGCCTAATCCGAACTAGCTACTCCGTGCCGCGTGTAGCCGCACGGCACGGGGTTCGAACGAGCAGGGATTTAAAAATGGCGGCGCCCAGCTTATGCAAATGAAGCCCGGGAAATTCAAATCCCGGGCTTCATTTGCAAGTGCGGTATGCCTACATTACCCTCCTAGTTCAAACTAGCAGGGTATGTGACAGACCAGGCCGTGTCTGGGCACAGCTAAGGGCATCCGCTCAGGGCGAGTTGCTCAAATCCGGGGCTCTTTACAGTCCCCCTGACTGGCGACCTCTCCAAACAGGCCACAAACCAGTCTCACAGAGCGCTTCAGCAGCCTGCCTGAAGCCTCACGAGCAAAACCCCTCCGACACCCCAGCAATATCCGTGCCCCAGATGGCCCCGGGCCTATACACAGGTGGGGGGTCCTAGCACCCAATCCCACCTACCCCGAACAAGTTCTGTCCGGTTCCAAGAAACCAGCCACAGATCCCTGGTCAATTTACCCTCTGGACCTTACCCACAAATCACGCTGGGCCAATCCTTTAGAATCTAAAACTAAAGGTTTATTAACAGAAGAAAGAAAAGCCTGAGAGTAAGGTTATTAAAGTACAGTACGTTACATGCACCGAATCTCCCAGTCCTCGATGCAGGCTCTAGCAGAGATGTTGCAGCTGCTGGTTTAAAAGTTCTTATTGCACATCCTACGATCAGGATGGGTTCACAGGTCTTCCGGGCTCTTCAATCCCTGCAGTGCTGCCTCTGGGATGAAGTGCTGAGCTGAGAACAAAATGGCATCGACCACATGGCCTCTTTATACTCCTTCCTGGCCTCTTCTCGTATTTAGCAGGTCACCTGGTCCTCAGCCTCTCTGTCTTCCCTGCTGGCTGCTCTCAGGACAGCCCCCATTCTTTGGGTGTGTCTTTGGCCCTTTGAGAACCATTGTTCCACAGGTAATTAGCATGTCCACAGGCTCCACAGGCTCAGCCCTGCCCAATGCTTAACCACATGCAGGGAAATCTTCAGTTTCTACACAGATTACAGATCTACACACACAGACATTATATACTCACATAAACAGTGTACACAGGATCAGAAAACAACAAGCTCCCATTCAATACCCCACATGGCTCCCCCCACACCAATTTCTGGGGCCAACACCCCCACCTAGGGGTGCAGCAGCGATCTGGCTGCTTTCCTCCAATTCAGCAACGTGACAGTAGTGTAGACATACCCTCTGTTATTCCAATGGAAGCTGGAATCTTTTGGCTAGCCTAGGTGGTGGCTTAGAGTTGAAATCACTAGGGCTATGTCTACACTGGCGGGTTCTTGTGCCAGAAATATGCAAATGAGGCTAAGCGTGGAATATCACCAAGCCTCATTTGCATACCTAATGAGCCACCATTTTTGCAGACGAGGCTCTTGCGCCAGAAGGAGCTGTCTACACTGCCCCTTCTTGCACAAGAAAAACCCTCTTGCGCAGTGCCGTTATGCTGACTATTTTCAGGAATAACAGCATTGCGCAAGAGGGTTTTTCTTGCGCAAGAAGGGGCAGTGTAGACGCTCCTTCTGGTGCAAGAGCCTCTTCCGCAAAATGGCGGCTTATTAGGTATGCAAATGAGGCTCAGCGATATTCCACACTTAGCCTCATTTGCATATTTCTGGCGCAAGAACCTGCCAGTGTAGACATAGCCTAAGAGCTGAAGTCACTGGTTTGGCCTGGAGCCAGACCCATTGCGACCGGTGGGTGGCCAGCAGGGCGGCTGGTGGGAATGATGGGCGGCTGGTAGGAGCAGTGACTGGTGGGAACGACTGGCGGGCGGCCAGTAGGAGGAGCAGCAGGCGGCCAGCTGGGTGGTTGGCGGAGCAAGCGGACCACAGGAGCAGCACAAAGGTGGCATGTCCTCAGGCTCAATGAGGAGTCATCAGGGTGATGTGTCTGGGTCTGTACTGACTGGACAGAGCTGTAAGTGGGGCATTTGATGTGGGGTATGGAGAAAATTTGGGTAAGTGACTGGGACCCTTACATTGTTGGACTGGTGAGCCTGAGAGGCAAAGGACATTGCTCAATCCATTTGAGCTGGGACACTTACTCATGGGTTGGTTATGAACACTGGTTGTGGTACTTTCCCAAGCTAATGCCATGTGACTTCTCTCTCTCTTTCATTAGAAGTTTCTTTTCTACACTCAGACTCAGTGCTTGCGAGTGGGGAAGCATTGCCTCTCAGAGGCACCCAGGGGTGCGTGAATTTCCCAGATTACTGGGTGGGGGATCGAGCCGGTTCTGTGTGAGATGGATGAAAAGGGACCCCTAGATATTGAACCCGGCCCTGGCTGCTGCTGGTGCTACCTGGCAGGGTTACATATACACTGTCCTCCCAATATTTGAATGACTGCATCATGCTAATAAAAAGGCCAACTTGGACTTCTTGTTAGAAATCATCTGGTTCAATCAATGTACTTTTGACCTAAGCTGCAGTTGAAGTAACGATATGGTCTACTGATGAACAACAACAGAAATCTTCAAAAAATATCAAGAATCCCAGTCAAGAATTTAAAAAAAATCAAGAATCAGAAGTGATGCTGGAAGGTTTGGAAGTTATTTTGCTACATCTGAGACTGTCCTACTTATTCACATGTAAAGATTTAGATGAAGGGATGGGATATATTTGTATGCAAGTTTTATTTATAAACCACCTTGAAAGTTGTTAAAATAAACTATTAGGATTTCATCTGACTAGACAGGTTAATTTTGTCTAATCTGCTTTGAGTCAGATATAAATTGCTTCTCAGTCTCTTGAAGACTAAGATCAAGTGTAGTGTCTAATCTTTACCTACTGCTGTTAACTGGCTCTGAACACACCTAGTTTAACTATTCAGATGTTACTGGTCTCCACTGAAATATTGTTTGTTTTCACCCTGGTAGAACAGAATGTTAACTTTTCTCTGCTTGTTCACAGCCATTCATATTGGTCACAACCACGCAAAGATATATTCTCCTTTACTCTCTTATCACTTGTATTTGAATTAAATCTAACATTCCAGTGTATCATGGGGGAAAAAACCCAAACCCTCAGACTCAATGTGTGAATGGGAATGTGTTTTCACTACATTCTAATTGTTTGTCTTGCTCCAAATAATGATCAGGACAATATATATCTCATATATAAATATAATATAATATAAAAATATAAAATGGCCAAGTTTTAATCACAATAATAAGGAATATCACACATTAAAGCCACATTTTGAAACAACAGCGTCATAAAGAGATTTCACGCTTTGGTTTGTTTAATTTTTGCTGTATTTCAGTTAAAGAAAATTATCAAAATTCAAAAGTGATTGTAAAAAAAAAAATGTGCATTTATAACCCCACCACCTAAACAGCCATTTTGTTTAAAATGCTACTCACAAATTAAACATTTTACAACTGTTTTGCTCCTAATTGGTTGCAGATCACAGATTTCCTTTAAATTCAGTAACAGCTATAACAAAATGGGTAAGTAAATTACATTAATCACCCCTGATACTAAATTATCCCTATTTTGCTTCCAAGACAGGCATTAGACTGGGTGATGTTTCCTATTAGTTAAATACTACCATAGCCCTATGAAAGCCTAGGAGGTCATTTAATTAATGGGGATTCCAACATCCTTGTTCTTTTATTTTGTGTTTTTTTTAAAGGTCATATAACTATTTTAAAGAGTCACCTCTTGGTTTTTCAGCAGAGCTAGTGAGCACTATTTTTCTGATAAGAGCTATTCTAGATAGGTAGTGTAATGTTTCCTGCAGTGAGGCCAAATGTTGGGGTAATTTGAAATGATTTTAACAGCTTCATGGCCTAAAACAGTGGTTCTCAAAGTGGGGTCCGTGGACCACTAGTGGTCTGCAGATGCCTTGCAGGTGGTCCGTGGCTAAAGCTGAATCCCCCCTTAGTCCCCCCACAGCAGGGAGCCTGCGCTGCTGCTCCAGCCTCGCCCCCCACCCCAAGAGGTTGGAGCACCAGCACCAGCTTCCTGCTGCGGGGGGAGCAAGCCCCGAGTCTCACTGTGTGATCTGACTCACGGGGAAGAAGCACACCCCTCCCCCTTTCCTGGCTGGAGGAACAGCAGCACACAGATATGCTGCCTGGAAGCTTTCCCCCACTGCTCCCATTGGCAGGCTTCCAGCCAATGGAAGCAGCGAGAGGCCGTGTTACATGGTGTCTGGGAGTGGGGTGCGAAGGCAGGTAAGTGCCCCCCCTTCCCCTCATGCCCAGAATCCAAATCCCCACCACACACCCTCACTGAGACCCCTCACCCCCAGCCCATTCCTGCACCCTCCCCCTGGGCCAGACACTCTATCCCCACCCTGCTCCTGCACCCTACCTCCCACCCAGACCTTGCACCCTCACCCCCTCCTGCACCTCACCTCCCACCCAGATCCTGTACCCTCAGTCCACTCACTGGCAGCCCTGTCCCACACACTGAACCCCTCATTTTGGCCCCACCCCAGAGCCTGTGGGGGTCTGTGATGGGGCGGCGGGGATAGTGAGCCCCAACCCCGCACCCCACACTAGGGCGCCGCGGGGGACAGGCGCCAAGACGCCTGAGCGGCTCTGCCGCGCCTGCTCCGCAGCGGCTGCCGATGCAGGCGGGGGCCAGGCGGCCGTGAGTGCAAGCCCCAGTCCTGCGCCCCGTACCAGGGGCACTGTAGAAAACGGCTGCCAGGATGCCCGAGTGGCGCTACAGCACCGGCACAGCAGCGGCTGCCGACACAGGCGCAGGAGCCCCCCCCAGGGGGCTTGCGCCGGCGTCCCTGATCAAGGGCGCCAGGTTTAAAAGCCGGGCGGGCAAGACACAAAGGGGGGGGGGGGAGAGGAAGCTCCGGGGGGACGACCAACGGGCACCCGACGGGAACTGCGACGAGGTGAACGGACCGACAGCAGACCCAGGACGGGCAACCGAGAATCCCCGTGGCCAGAGTGGGTGAGTCCCCCCCTCCCCCCGGCCACCCTGCCGAACCAGACTGAGACATACGGACCCTGAAGGGCCGGAGGAAGCAGCCCAGGACGGGGTCGGAAACCCCGGGGACCGGTGCGTTGCGGCCGTAGCCCCCCCGGTCGGGCAGCGCGTCTCAGACGCACTCCCTTAGGGTCCTGGGCTGGGACTTGGAGAGAGGGCGGGGCCGGGTCCCCCTCCGCCCCGGCAGGGTACCGGAGGACTATTAAAGCATGAGATAACGTAGCAGAACGGCCCCCTCCCCGAGAAAGGGGGCGGGAGCGTTACAAAATGGTGGAGAATGTGGGCACTGAACCCCTAGACTAGAATAGACTAGAAGGGGTGAACCCCCCCCCCCAAAAAACCCCAAGCCTCGAGTTCAAGACGGCAGAAAATCCCACGAGGGGTAGAGGGCGCCTCCTGCGAGAGAGGCAGAGGAAAGCCGCCGCCATGGACCCGACACAAATTTTTGAATGGCTCAAGGAACAGCAGGCGCTACAGCAACAGCACCAGGTGCAGTTGCTACAGCAGCTGGCCGCCCAAGGCCACGAGCAGCAGCGCCAGCTAGTGAGGGAAATGACCCAACAGCAGGAGAGGTGGCTGCAGCAAGGGGTAGGCCAGGGAATCATGGCCGGTCTGGTCGGAGACAGGGATGAGGGACCCGGGGGAGCAGTCCAGCTGCCTATCAGACTGACCAAGATGGGCTCGCTGGATGACCCAGAAGCATACTTGGTCACTTTTGAGAGGGTGGCGTTAGCTGCCCGCTGGCCTGAAGACCATTGGGCCATGCTTCTGGCCCCCTATCTTACAGGTCCGGCGCAATTGGCCTACAGGAGCCTAAGCTCCCAAGACGCCTTGAAATATTATAAGGTCAAAGAGGCCATATTAGACCAGATAGGGGTCACACCCGAAACCTACAGACAGAGGTTTAGGGCAGAGCAATACCCCCAGGGGGCCCGGCCGCAAGCCGTGGAGCAGAAGTTAAAGGAACTGGCCTGGCGGTGGCTGGAGTCAGAGAGGCAAGATAGCGCTCAGCTGGCGGACGTAGTAGCATTAGAACAGTTCCTGCAGATTCTTCCCCCAGGGGCCCAGCAGTGGGTACGTAGACATTGTCCCCAGGCCCTGACATTTGCAGTCGCCCTAATGGAGAACTATATAGCGGCAGAGATGCCTGGAGGCCCCGGGAGAGGGGAAAGAGAATGCCGGGCGGACCGCTCGCTGAGGGGCCGAGCACGTCCCGAAAGGGGAGAGGCGCGCTGGGGCCTAGGCCGGGGGGTGGCCCGGCGAGGGCCGGAGGTAGGAAAAGAAGGACCCCCAGAAAACATAGGCGCAGGAGTACCTCGGCCGGAGGGAGGGGCGGTGGAAGCAATAACCCCCCGTCCCCGGTGTTACGAGTGCGGACAAGAGGGGCATTTCAAGTGCGAATGCCCCTTCATGGACTGCTCCTTCGGGCAAGGGGTCGCCTCGGGGGCGCCCCCCTGCCCCGACCGTGGAGCTAGAGTAACCATCCAGGTACTGGTGGAAGAGGTGCCGAGACAGGCTTTAGTGGACTCGGGGTGCGGACAGACGATGGTCCGCCCAGAATTAGTCCCGAGCCCCGAGCCTGCCAGCTCCACAATTTGGGTGCGGTGCATCCACGGGGACGTCCGACCCTACCCAACAGCCTGGGTGCGGCTATGGTGCCAGGGAGAAGAAGGGATTTGTCAGGTGGCCCTGGCCCCACAGCTAGCCTACTCGGTGGTCCTGGGGCGGGACTGGCCGGGGTTCTGGAGGATTTTGCAGGCCTGGAACCTGTCGGATGCCAGCCAACAGGCAGACACAATGGCAGGGGCCAAAGTCGAACCTGACTGGGTCACCGCTCATGATTTCCTGGAGGAACAACGGAACGACCCGTCCCTGGTGCAGGCCTGGAGACTAACCAGCAGGAGATCCACTTTGAGGTACGGAGGGACCGCTTGTACTGAGTAACCCGGGAGGCGGAGGGACCGGGGTGGGCTCAACAGCTGCTGGTGCCCGGGCACTACTGCAACGGGGTGCTAGAACTCGCCCCATGGAAAAGTCCGCCTCGGGATACCAATACCTCATGGTCTTAGTGGATTATGCAACCCGCTACCCGGAGGCGGTCCCCTTACGAAACACTACAGCGGCTACAATCACGGGGTAGTTGGTTAAAATATTTTCCCGGGTGGGGATCCCAAAGGAAATTTTGACAGACCAGGGGACCAACCTAACTTCCCGCCTAATACAAGAATTGTGCAGGCTGCTACGGGTTAAAACCCTGCGGACTTCCGTGTACCACCCCCCAGACGGACGGGGTGGTGGAAAGGTTTAATCGAACCTTAAAGGAAATGCTACGACGATTCCTTGATGAGGAACCCTGAGAATGGGATAAGGCCCTGCCCGCACTGTTATTCGCCGTGAGAGAGGTACCCCACGCCTCAACCGGATTTGCTCCGTTTGAGCTACTGTACGGGCGTAAGCCACGGGGGATACTGGACCTGATTAAAGAAACCTGGGAAGCGCAGGAGTCCTGAGTCCAGGGCACCGTGAACTACGTTTTAAAGTTAAGGGAACGGCTACGGCGACTGGGGGACTTCGCCAAGAAAAACTTACAACAGGCCCAAGACCTCCAAGCGTTCTTTTACAACCGAGGTACCAAGATGAGGGAGTTTGAAGCCGGGGATCGAGTACTCCTGTTACTCCCGATAAAGGAGTCGAAACTGTTGGCCCGGTGGCAGGGGCCCTTTGAAGTCATCCGCAGGGTCGGGCCAGTGGATTATGAGGTACGGTTAGAAGGCAGGAGGGATAGATCTCGGATCTATCATGTTAACCTGCTAAAGAAGGGTACATCTACACTACAAAGTTAATTCGAACTAACAGACGTTAGTTCGAATTAACTTTGATAGGCGCTACACACGCAAAACGCTAGTTCGAACTTAATTCAAACTAGCGGAGCGCTTAGTTCGAACTAGGTAAACCTCATTCTACGAGGAGTAAGCCTAGTTCGAACTTACTAGTTCGAATTAAGGGGTGTGTAGCCCCTTAATTCGAACTAGTGGGAGGCTAGCCCTCCCCAGCTTTCCCTGGTGGCCACTCTGGGCAACACCAAGGAAACTCTATTGCCCCCCTCCCGGCCCCGGACCCCTTAAAGGGGCACGGGCTGGCTACGATGCCCGTGCCAGGTGCAAGCCTGCCAGCACCCAGCTAGCAGACCCTGCACCTGGCACGGCTCGAGCCAGCCACCCAATGCCCCCCAGCCCTCCCCCTCTTCCCGGGACCAGGCTGATGGCTCCCGGGAGCCCCGACCCTGAGCCCTGAGCTTACAATGGCCGTACTGGGTCAGACCAAAGGTCCATCTAGCCCAGTAGCCTGTCTGCCGACAGCAGCCAACCCTAGGGACCCTGGAGGGGATGGACCGAAGACAGTGACCAAGCCATTTGTCTTGTGCCATCCTTCTCCAGCCTTCCACAAACTTTGGGCAGGGACACCACTCCTACCCCCTGGCTAATAGCACTCCATGGACCCAACCTCCATGACTTTATCTCACTTCTCTTTAAACTCTGTTCTAGTTCTAGCCTTCACAGCCTCCTGCAGCAAGAAGTTCCACAGGTTGACTCTTTGCTTTGTGAAGAACAACTTTCTGTTACTAGTTTGAAGCCTGCTACCCATTCCTTTCCTTTGGTGTCCTCTAGTCCTTCTATTATGGGAACTAATGAAGAACTTTTCTTGATGCACCCTCTCCACCCCACTCGTGCTTTTATAGACCTCTATCATATCCCCCCTCCATCTCCTCTTTTCTAAGCTGAAAAGTCCCAGTCTCTTTAGCCTCTCTTCATATGGGACCTCTTCCAAACCTCTGATCATTGTAGTTGCCCTCCCCTCTCCCAGCCTCTCTCTTCCCCTCTCCCACCTCCTTTTCCCAGTCTCCCCGAGTTTTGTTCAATAAAGAGAGATTCTATTTTTGACCACACGTTTTCTTTATTTTGTACATCAGGAAGGGGGGCTAGGGAAGGGTAAGTGGAAGGAGGTGAGGGAGGAATGGGGTACGAGCCCCCGATGGGGAGGACTGGGCTGGCTCTGCGGGCTTCTGGGGGTGGAAGCTCTCCTGCAGCCCCCCAATTGCCCCCTCTCCCCAGATGGCAGCCTGCGGCAAGTGCAGCCGGTCTGATGGCCGAGTGGTGTGATGTGCCCAGTGTGGGCACTCAGGGCACTCCAAGACAGGACTGCTTTGCAAGCGGGGCACCCCTTAGAACTGTCTGTCTGGGGTGGGGGTCGGGTCCCTTTAAGCACAGCCCTCGGCTAGCCTGAGACAGCATCTCCACGCTCTAAGTCCTCATCTGATGCCCTGCCGGCACTGCTTCCGGCCATCTTTAACCCCGGTTCAGGGTCCACTCAATGTGGACATGCTAGTTCCAATTAGCAAAACGCTAATTCGAACCAGTTTTTTAGTCTGGATCCGTTAGTTCGAATTATCTTAGTTCGAATTAACTAATTCGAACTAAGTTAGTTCGAATTAGCGCTGTAGTGTAGACATACCCTCAGTTCATTAACGAGCTGTCGTTGCTGCTCTTGGAATTCGGCAGCGATTTGTTGCAGCATTTGTGTCTGTTGCTGCTGTTGCTCTCGCTGGCTGTCCATTAGCCACGCCAGAAGTTTGTTGCCCTCCATTCGCTAATGTCCTTCAAGACAAAATTCGGAACTACGTAAACCCGTCCTGTCTCCCCTTTAGCCCTTAGCGCAGGGCCGGGATCTTAAATACCCACATTCTCCACCACATGTCATGAGTCTGCACTCGGGATTTATGCAAATAACACCCTTTTATTTAGTAATTCCCATCACCACACCCAAGTCCTGCACAGTCAAAAGCCAAAGTGCCGGCCGGATGCCTTGATCCCGGCCAATTGCCCCGACTTAGCCTGGAGGGTTGCCTTAGGGTGTTGGAGAAGGGGGGTCCGGGCCCACCCACTCTCCCGGACCCCGGCCCAGGGCCCTAATGCAGGGAGCGAAGCTCCCTACTATAACGGGGGCGTTTCCCCTAAAAACGTTCTCTTGCTGGATACACGACCCCACCCTGGGCCGTTGCTCAACTCCACCGCCCGGGCTCCGACCCCGGGAGCCTTAGCGTGCTCGGTGGGCCCCCGTACCTGGGTTCCCGCACACTTCCTCCTCTGGCGCCTCTGTCTCCTCACCCTGTTGCTCCTGTGTTCCCCCCTCTCTGCTCTGCCGTCCCCCTTTTATGGCCCTTCCTGGGCTCCTGCCGATGACGTCTGTTGCCTCCCCCAGCCTTAGCCCCTCCTCCCCGGGGTTTTCTCGGTGCCCGGCTGACATCACCCGCCTAAAGGGCGTGACGCCATCATGCTGCGTCGGGCCGACGGCGGCCTGCAAGATCCGTGCCCCTCCCCCGCCCGGCACCTTCATGGCCAGCCCCGCTGCTTTTCTTGCGGCGCAGGTGCCAGCGCTTTTGCTGTTCGGGGCTTCTTGCGGCCCGAGACCGTGGCAGGGTTGCTCCACCCCGCCACAGGGACGACACAGCTTTTTGCCTTTTGCTGTTTGCCATGGAGCCCAAGCTGCCCCTGGGCATGCAACAGCCCCACACGGCCATGCTGCAGTTCCTGCAGCACTTGATCCCAGCAGCCTACTTGTTGCAGCTGGATGTGGACACTGAACTCCTCCTCATGTCCCTCTGCATGGCTATGGCTGTTCCGGTCTGGCTGCTGCACCCCACCATACCCAGGGGGGTCTGGAGGCTGGAGAACAGTTCGGACTGGTGGGACCGGCTGATCATGGAGCGCTGGGACAACCAGCAGTGGGTGCAGAAGTTCCGCATGCAGAAGGCCACCTTCCAGGAGCTCTGTGCCTGGCTGGCACCCGCCCTCCAAGGACGCAACACTCACCTGTGGCCTGCCATCCCACTCCAAAAGTGGGTCGCCATCGCCCTGTGGAAGCTGGCCACCCCAGACAGCTACCGCTCAGTGGCACACCAGTTTGGGGTGGGGAGGTCCACCGTTGGGGCCATCCTGATGCAGGTAAGGAGCTCGCGGGCTGCAGTCCCTGCCCAGGGGAGGGGGTGCTGGATAAAGGGGACCCTTGGGAGAGGGCGGGCTGTGGACTGTAGGGGGTGGACTGGGGGTGGGGGGAAAGGCCTGGCTCCGGGAGCTTGTGCTGTCCCACACTCACGCAGCCCTGCTGCTGGGGTCGGGGGTGGGGGGGCACGGGCTCATAGGGGGTGGCTCCTGGGAGGTTGGGGGGGCAGGGGAGGGGAGGGGAGGGGGAAGGGGACAGGCACCTCCCAAGGGCTCATGCAACCCCTCTGTCATTCTCTGTTCTGTGTGTTTCTGTGTCTCCTTTTGCAGGTCGTCCAGACCATCAATTCCCTGCTGCTGCGCAGAGTTGTCCGGCTCCAAGACCTGGATGCAGCCATGGGTGGATTTGCTGCCCTGGGGTTCCCCAACTGTGGGGGAGCCATTGACGGCATGCACATCCCCATCCAGGCCCCGGAACATCAAGCGGCCCAGTTCATTAACAGAAAGGGATACTTCTCCGTAGTCCTGCAGGCCCTGGTGGACCACCGGGGCTACTTTACAGACATTTATGTGGGATGGTCGGGCAGGGCACATGATGCCCGAGTGTTCAGGAATTCCAGCCTGTGCACCAAGCTGGAAGTGGGCACCTTTTTCCTCCGCTGGGACTTTGCGGTGGGTGAGCACAACATGGCAGTGTGCATAGTGGGGGATGTGACATACCCACTCATGCCCTGGCTAATGAAGCCCTACGCTAGCCACCTCAATCCTAGCAAGGACCTGTTCAATGCCCACCTCAACCGAGCCCAGATGCAGGTCGAGTGCACCTTCGGGTGTCTCAAGGGATGGTTCTGCTGCCTCCTCGTCCGCCTGGATGTCAGGGAGTGCAATATCCCTGAGGTGATGGCAGCGTGCTGTGTGCTCCACAATATTGTGGAGCGCAAGGGAAAGGCCTTCCTCTCGGGGTGGGTGGCAGAGGCTGGCCACGAGGGCCGTGCATTTCAGAAGGCCCGGACTGCTGCCACCTGCCAGGCTCATCAGTTGTGGCTGTGCATCCGGGAGGCCCTGAGATAAAGGTTCTCTGAGGCCCCCCAGGAATTGTCCCCAGGGCCTCCCCAACAGGGGCTTCTGCCTTTCCCCTCTCACCCCCTCCCCTTGCCCCTTCCCTGACCTCCCAATAAACACACCTATTTGGTTTGAAAACAAAATGACTCTATTTTTATTAAACAAAGAGAAGGGGGGCAGGCGATATGTCTGAACTGGGAGGGGGGTTCAGGACTGGGAGGGTTAGTGGGGAGGTCTGCTCTGCCACCTCGGGTGCGAGGACGTGTTCAGGGTTGGGTCTGGGGACCTGAAAGGGTTGGGCAGGAGGGGCAGCTACAGCTGGGTCAGGGTTGGCGGGGGGGGGGGGGGGGGGGCAGGAGGAGGGGCCATAGGCATCACTTGGGGAGGGGGGATGGCCATGGGGAAGGGAGGGAGGAGAGGCATAGTACGGTGGGCAGATGCAGGGCCAGTCTTAAGCCGATTCGGCCGAATCAGGCCCTGTGCCTAAGGGGGCCCCGCACCCTGCACCCGGAAGTTGGCGCCCTCGGCTCGGCCAGCTGGGCTCCCCGCCCTTACCTGCGCATGCTGCTGGCTGCTGCTGCCGCCATGCAGGTGGGCGGGGAGACGCCCGGGCGTGACGTCACGTCACACCTGGGATTTTGAAACCGAAAAGGCAGCAGCAGTGCACGCGGTTTGGAGTCCAGCCCCGCAGAAGGCAGACGGTAGGGGAGGGGGAAACTAGTGGGAGGTGTGGGAGAGGAAGAGGCTTGTGCGGAGGGGGAAGAAAGGGGAAGGCACCAAGAGACAGGGTGGAGGAGAGACAAATGGCAGGGGGCCAAGTGCAGACAATGAGGGAAAGGGCAGGAGGGGAGGTGTCAGTGGGAGAGGGGACAGGGTGATGCTGGGAGAGGAGAGGAGAGGGGAAGGGCATTGGGGGCTAGAGGGGGAGGTGCTGGGAGAAGGCTTGAAAGAAGGGGTGGGCATGCGAAAGGTGGGGATGGAGCAAGGCATGTGTGAGGGCACAGCGACATGAGGGGAATGGGGGCAGAGAGTGGTGAGGGGTGGGCATCAGGGAAAAAGGGGGCAGGGGAAGTGAGGGAAGGGGGAGGCACCAGGAGGGTGCAGGGCTAAGGGAAGTTGCAGGTACCAGGGGATTCTGGGGTGAAGCAGAAGGGCAGACACCTGCAGGGGAGGGACCAGCACCAGAGGAGAGAGGCAGGGCAGGTGTGTAGAGGGAGGTGTTAGGAGAGGGGATGAGGAGGGGTAGCTCACATGAGCAGAGTGGGGCTACTGGAGGAGTGGGCATGGGGGTAGAGAAGGGCTGGTGGAGGGGGGCTGGTCGCAGGAGGGCTGAGGGCAGTGAGAAGGGCAGGAGTCAGGACAGCAGAGGAGGGTGAGGAGTTGGGGGGCAGCAGACACCAGGGGAGATGATGGAGCAAGGAGAGGAGACATGGCAGCAGAGAGAAAGGGGAAAGGTTTATAAGATATTTATGAATAACTTGGTATGCTGCCCATGGCCAGTTTGTTTGCGCCCCGCACTGCAGTTTGGGTTTGTGTGGGGATCAACACGTGGCCGGTGAGTGGGAGCCAAACCAAAAGTAGTCAGTGTAATGATCTTCTGTTGATGTGTTTTAGTAGTTAAATTCTTGGACTGTCATTGCTCATGAAAAGTGCTGTCACATGGGTAGAAATCGGGGAAATGTTGCATTTTGATAATATCAGCAGAACTGACTTGAATGGGGCCTGCGTGTTGTGTAGTCTTGCCTTCATCTTTGTATTCATGCCTGTCAGTGTGAGAGAAGCTATTTGCATATATTTGCTTGCATAAGCAACCACTCTTAAGTTGAGGCCTCAGCATGTTCTGTAAGTATCAGTGTGGCCCCTGGGGCTTCCAAAGTTGAGTTGCCCTAGCTCATCCCTGACAGGTGTCTGTCTAACCTGGTCTTACATATCTGCAATTTAAACCCATTGCTTCTCATCCTAACCTCAGAGGCCAAGCAGAACAATTTTTCTTCCTCCTCCTTAGGATACTCTTTTAGGGTATGTCTACACTACAAAGTTAATTCAAACTAACAGACGTTAGTTCGAATTAACTTTGATAGGCGCTACACACGCGAACCGCTAGTTGGAACTTAATTCGAACTAGCGGAGCGCTTAATTCGAACTAGGTAAACCTCATTCTACGAGGACTAATGCCTAGTTCGAATTAACTAGTTCGAATTAAGGGCTATGTAGCCACTTAATTCGAACTAGTGGGAGGCTAGCCCTCCCCAGCTTGCCCTGGTGGCCACTCTGGGCACCACCAGGGAAACTCTTCTGCCCCCCTTCCAGCCCCGGAGCCCTTAAAGGGCCACGGTCTGGCTACAGTGTTTGTGCCAGTTGCAAGTCTGCCAGCACCCAGCCAGCAGACCCTGCACCTGGCATGCCACCAAGCCTTCCGCCTCTTCCCAGGACCAGGCTGGCGGCTCCCAGGAGCCTGCCCAGGGCCGCAAGAGGCGGGCGCCCGCCTGGTCTAGTGCGGAGATCGTGGACCTCATCGAGGTTTGGGGGGAAGCCTCCAATGTCCACGATCTCCGCACTAGCCACAGGAACGCGGCCGTGTACAGCCGCATGGCTGACAGCCTGGCTGCCAGAGGCCACATGCGGACCCGGGAGCAGGTCCGCTGCAAGATCAAGGACTTGTGGCAGGCCTACTCCCGGGCCTGCCAGCCAGGGGCCGACCCGGAGGCCTGCCCCCACTTTGAGGCCCTGGACCGCATCCTGGGGGCTCACGCCATCCATGCCCCCCGGGTGGTGATCGACCCCGGGGCAGAGGGACCCGTCCCGGACACTGAGGAGGAGGAGCAGGAGGACGCCGAGAGCCAGGAGCCTGCAGAGAGCCTGCCCAGGACCCAGGACCCCTGAAGCACCCCACAGAGCACATCGCCTGTGTCGTCCAAGGCCGGGGAGGGCTCCACATGTGAGTACCATCATGCTCCCCTTATGTGTACGGGGGGTTGGGGGCAGAGGGAGCCCAGGGACCGTGCGCCTGGGCCTTGGCCGCCATGGAGCAGCAGCTGGGTGTCATGCAGGGGCCCTGGCCTTGCAGAGGGGGCCTGGATTTCACCCACCTTGTCCCCAGGGAGAACTGACCGCTGCTCTTGTTTCACCACAGCCACAGCACCTGGGACTGCAGGGCGCACCACCCCGCCTGCAACAGCCACCCGCACCCGGGCCAGCAGGCGTGCCAGGAACGAGGAGGAATACCAGCGGCGGCACCTGCGGTTCCTGGATCACCAGCTCCGCACCCAGGACCACTGGGTCCGGGAGGACCTACGGCTGCGGCAGCAGAGTGTGGAGGCTCTGGAGGAGCAGGGCCGTGCCCTCAGAGGCCACCTCCAGACCCTGGTGGACAGGTTCCTGCCTCCTCCTGCACCGACCCCTGTGGCCGTCCCAGCTCTCGCTCCTCCTCCCACCCCTCCTCCTCCTCCCACTTCCTCTGCACCCCCCGTCCCTCCTGCCCCACCCTCCACACCCGCTCCCCCCCGACGCCCCCGCACCCGCAGTGCTGCGAGACGGGAGAGCCAGCAGGATCCCTGTCACGTTACTGGATCTTGAGGGGAGCAGCCAGATCACTGATGCACCCATAGGTGGGGGTGTTGGCCCCAAGAATGGTATAGAAGGGGGCCATGTGAGGTATTGAATAGGAGCTTACTGTCTGCTGATCCTGTGTACACTAGTCATATGATTGTATAATGTCTGTGTGTGTAGTTAGGAATCTGTGTAGATATTGAATATTTCTCTGCATGTAGTTGAGCAGTGGGCAGAGCCCGGCCTATGGACATGCTAATCAGCGAGGCCTTGTGGGACAATGGCACTCAATGGGCGAAGGACACACCTAAAGAATGAATGGTGACTCATACCTAAAAGCTACCAGCAGGGGACACAGGAATAAGCCGTGGACCAGGTGACCTGCTGTAGCCAAGAAGAGACCAGGAAGGAGGGATAAATAGGCCATGTGGTGGTCTCCATCTTGGTTCTCAGCTCAGCACTTCATCCTAGAGGCAGCAATGCAGGGATCGAAGAGCCGGGAAGACCTGTGAACCCATCCTGATTCTAGGATGTGCAACAAGGACTCTTAAGCCAGCAGCTGTAACATCTCTGCTAGAGCCTGCATCGAGGACTGGGAGATTCGATGCATGTAATGTATGATTCTTTAGCAACCTCACTCTCATGCTTTTCTTTCTTGTGATAATAAACCTTTACATGTTAGATGCTAAAGGATTGGCCCAGCGTGATTTGTGGGTAAGGTCCAGAGGGTAAATTGACCAGGGATCTGTGGCTGGCTTCTTGGAACCGGACAGAACTTGTTTGGCGTAGGTGGGATTGGGTGCTAGGACCCCCCAGCTGTGTATGAGGCCCGGGGCCATCTGGGGCACGGATATTGCTGGGGTGTCGGAGGGGTTTTGCTCGTGAGGCTTCAGGCAGGCAGCTGAAGCGCTCTGTGGGACTGGTTTGTGGCCTGTTTGGAGAGGTCACCAGTCAGGGGCTGTAAGGAGCCCCGAATTTGAGCAATTCGCCCTGAGCGGACGCCCTCAGCTGTGCCCAGACACGGCCCGGTCCGTCACAACCCCCAAGCCTGAGCTTTCCCTTCTCTTCCTCCCCTTTCACCGCTTTCCAGCTCCCTCCTCCCAGGTTTCCCCTCCCCTCTCCCACCCTCCCTCCTCCCTCCCCCCACCCCAGTTATGTAAAATAAAAAGAGATTTTGGTTGTAAAAACAGGTGTCTTTATTTGACACTAGGAAGGGGGGTTAGGGAGAGGAAAGGGGAAGGAGGAGAGGGTAGAAGAAGGCCCCAGTGGGGCATGCAGGGAGAGTTCAGTCCTCCTTCTCCACATGGAAGCTCTACTGCAGGGCTTCCCAGATCCGGACAGCCCACCGCTGGGCTTCCCGGACGGCGACGGTGCGGGGCTGAGCGTAGTGGCCAGCCATGCGCTCAGCCTCAGCCATCCAGGCTGGCAGGAAAGCCTCCCCCTTTCTCTCACAAATTGTGCAGCACGCAACATGCTGCCACCACGGGAGGGATATTGTGCTCAGCGAGGTCGAGGCGGGTGAGGCGGCACCTAAATCTGGCTTTGAGTCGGCCGAAGGCCCCCTCGATCACGATGCGGGCCCTGGTGAGCCTCGCATTAAAGGCCTGGCGGGAGGGGTTGAGGTGCCTCGTGTACGGCTTCATAAGCCAGGGCTGTAGGGGGTAGGCCGCATCCCCCACCAGGCACACGGGCATGTCCACGTCCCCGACCCTGACGTGGCGGTCGGGGAAGAAGGTCCTGGCCTGCAGCCTCTGGCACACGGAGGAGTTCCGGTACACCCGTGCGTCGTGTGCCTTGCCGGACCAGCCCACATTAATGTCCCTGAACTGGCCCCAGTGGTCACACACGGCCTGCAGGAGGATGGAGAAGTACCCCTTTCGGTTGACATACTAGGAGGCCTGGTGTTCCGGGGCACGGATGGGGATGTGCGTCCCGTCGATGGACCTCCCGCAGTTGGGGAAGCCGAGGGCGCTGAACCCCCGGATGATGACGTCCGGGTCGGAGAGGCGGACCACCCTGCGGAGCAGCACCCGGTTGATAGCCTTGACCACCTGCAGAGAGACACAGCAAACCGCGAATCACTGGGGCGCCCGGGTGGCTGGGAGTGTTCGTGCCCTGGCACTGGCCCGCGCCCCACTCCCGGAAGGAACCCCCCCCGGGCGGCGTGTAGTATGGCCGGGACAGACCGAACCCTCCAGTGCGGGGCACTTTTGCCTCCTCCCCCCCCCATTTTCCCTGGGGCGGCCCATCCCCTCCTCGCAGCCCCCCTCCCCCCTGGCCCAGTGGCCGGTGAGTGCTATGCCTGCATGAGCACTGCTCCGACAGTGGATCGCCCCACGCCGAACTGGTTCCCGACGGATCGGTAGCTGTCCCGCGTGGAGAGCTTCCAGAGGGCGATGGCCACACACTTCTGGAGGGGGATGGCGGGCCTCATGTGAGTGTCCCGTCATTGCAGAGCAGGGGCGAGCCACTCGCAGAGCTCCAGGAAGGTGTCCCTCTTCATCCTGAAGTTCTGGGTCCACTGTCTGTCTCCCCAGCGCTCCAGGACAATGCGGTCCCACCAGTCGGTGCTGGTGTCCAGACGCCAGATGCGGCGGGGCACGCTGGCGTCCGGGCACTGCTGCGGCTCCTCCACGGCCCCCAGGGAGGCCAGGCGGAGAGGCAGGGGGCTGACGTGCACCAGGAGGTGCCAGGCAGCCTCCAGCCATTGCTGGCAGGCTTGCAGCAGCAAGTCCAAAAACTGCACCAGAAAGCCCAGGGCGAGCTCTGGCTCCATGTTGCCAACTGTGGCGGCGTCCCCGAAGGGAAGCACTGACACAGACAGGGGCAGAGAAAAACGCTTTGCTGTCCCTCGGCGAGGTAGGCAAGCAAGCGAAAAAGCTGAGAACCGGCTGTCCGGGGGGTCCCTTTAAGCACGAGCCTCAGATAGCCTCAGACAGCAGCCACACAAAGCAACGACTGACCTGATGCCCTGCTGGAACCGGTTTCAGCCGCCCTTAAGTGCGCCCCAGCGTCCAATCAGTGTGGACGCGCTAGTTCGAATTAGCAAAACGCTAATTCGAACTAGTTTTTAAGTCTAGATGTGCTAATTTGAATTAGCTTAGTTCGAATTAGCGCTGTACTGTAGACATACCCTTAGATACTTGAAAGCTGCTCTCATGTCCCTTTTTGGTCTTCTCTTTTCCAAGGTAAACAAGGCCAATTTCTTCACTTGTAGGATTAAAAGACCTGAACTTAATATGACCTGGCTTAGGGTCTACCATAACTTGAACACTAAGCAGAGGATCGTGAGTCACACCTAAGTGAAAGTCACAGACGATGGAACCAGGTTTTATTTCTGGTGGTGTAGAGTCTATTTGGGAGTCCTCAATTATATCTGACACTTTACATCCAGGGTGCATCCAGACTACCAAGATTTTGCACAAAAACAGCTGCTTTTGCACAAAAACTTGCCAGCTGTCTACACTGGCCGCTTGAATTTGCACAAGAGCACTGACATTAAATGTAAGAACTCAGTGCTTCTTGCGCAAATACTTTGACGCTCCCACTCAGGGATAAGCCCTCTTGTGCAAGAATACTTGCGCAAGAGGGCCAGTGTAGACAGGCACCTTAATTTTTTGTGCAAGAAAGCCCGATGGCTAAAATGGCCATCAGAGCTTTCTTGCACAAAAGCGCGTCTATACTGGGCACGGATGCTTTTGCGCAAAAGCACTTTTTGCGCAAAAGCATCCGTGCCCAATCTAGACGCTCTTTTGCGGAAATACTTTTACCGGAAAAACTTTTCAGTTAAACGTATTTCCGCAAAATCATGCCAGTCTCGATGCAGCCCCAGGGTTTAAAGGCAGAGCTGACTAGAATCAATTGAGAGTCCTTGTCTTGTCTCAGTGATCGCTTGAGCAAAAATCATTGATAAAATCTTGTGTAGACTGACCTTGGACTCAACATGCAGGCAGTGTGTTGAAGGGCAGTGCAAGGAGGCAATGGTGGGGAGGTACCATATTACCTAGGGAAATCAGTGGTGCTGCAATCACTAAGGACTGGAATTTGAGCACAGAACTGACACTTTCTTTCAAAGACTCCATTTTTGCTATTTAAAAAGTAAATCAATGTAACCGAAACCTGCAACGCTCTCTGGTACCTTTTTAAAAATCAAACTTTAAACTTTATTGAAAAAATTGGATAGTTTGCAATTGAAAATATTTGACCTACACTTAAGGCAACTGATTTAATTTTGTGTAAAATTTTGCATAATAAAGGATGGCTTTTTTTTTTTTTTAAATGTTCAACTACATTGGTATACATTTTGATCAGATCTACTTCTGATGTGATATATGTGTGTCATTGTGGTTTGGTGTATGTGTGTGTGGCTTTTTTTTTTTTTTGCACTGCCTAAAGCTGGCCCTGGGCAGATGGATGGGCGAGGGCCATAGGAGGGGGGGCAGGAGGGTGGCAGGCAGGAGCAGCGGAATCGGGCAGGTGCTCCCCCGTGCAGGACAGGATGTTGCAAATGTTGTCGCAACGCGACATCATCTCTGTCCACGTACGCTCCCACCATTCCAGATTGGCATTGAGCTTGCACGACAGGGTGGCATGGATGTTGCGCATGACACCAACGTGTTGCTGCATGAGCTCCTCCCCAGGCCTGGCCCGTGTGTGGCACCCCCGGACTCTGGCAAGTGGCTGCGGCGGTGGTGTGGCTGGGCCCTCCATCCCGGCTGTGGAGAACACAGAAAAGGGAGAGGCCATCAGTCCTCCCTGCACACACATTCCCTGAGGCCGTGCCCTCTTGTGTGACCGGCAACCGCACCGGTCTGCGGCCTGCAGGAAAGGGATGTCCATGTGTGGCCTGCACAGCACGTCCTGTGTCACAGGGGCCCTGAGGTGACCAGAGGACTGTGCTGCCCTCTCTCCCGCCCCCAGCCACACAGACCACAGGCAGGCAGGCAAGGGAAGTGTGCGGCCACAGTGGATCCCCTCATGGGAGGCAGAGGAGCCGTGAGCAGCCTGCCCCTCCTTGGGGGTGGGGTGGCGTGGCACACAGTTGTGGCTCGCTGGGTCATCAGTGGGAGTGGCTGCTGACTCTCACGTGCAGGCATGCCCGTGTGCTGTGTTCCAGGGCGTGTGTGGGGTTGTGCCTGCACCCTTGCGGCTAGCCTGCTTGCAGCTGGGTGTGCCCCTCCCCCTGGGGACAGGACTCATGTGGTCATGCATGAGGCTGGCAGCAGGCTCCCGGGCACGTAGAGGGGCTGGCTGCTGTGGCTGCATGCTGCACCCTCCCACTGCACGTGGCTGCACATGCCCAGACTGCAGCAGCATGTGCTGGCCAAGCAGCCCGTGCAACAGTGTGCCCCCTTCCCCCTGTGTGCCCACCTCCCCGCCCTGTGTGTGTGTGCCAACCTACCTCGGAGGCCTGGGAGACATCCAGGCTGGCAGGAACTGGCTCCAGGGACCAGGTGACAGTCCGACTGTCCTGGTCGTCATCTTCCTCCTCCTCCGTCGGGGGCTGGACCTGCCCCTCCATCTCCTCTGGGTCGGGGACAGGCTCTGGGCACTGGAGTACGGGCTGCTCCAGTCCTGAGTCCACCACGATGGAGGGGGAAGAGGGTCCCCCCCTAAGGATGTGGTGGAGCTCAGCGTAGAACGGGCAGGCCCTGCCCCTGAGTGCCCCCTCCGGACCCTGGCCTTAACATACCCCTGACGGAGCTTCTTCACCTTTGCCCAGCCTTGCTCTATGGTCCAGGCAGGGTGACCTCGCTCCACCAGGGGTACGGCCATGCGGGAGTAGATCTCTGCATTCCTCCTCTTGGCCCGGGGGTCCTGCAGGAACTCCTCCTCGCCCCACAACTCGAGGAGGGTGACAATTTTAGGCCTACTCCAGGTGGAGGCATGCCTTTTGGTTCCCCTGGGGGGGGTCCCTGGAAGGGCCAGGGGGGTCTTGTGGAGCTTGGCGGGAGGCCATTTGTGGCTGAGGCAGAGCAGCATGGTGAAGGTGCCTGCTCCCTGCAAACTCCCAGCCATAGAGTTCTGAGGGTATGTCTACACTACAGCGCTAATTCGAACTAACTTAGTTCGAATTAACTAATTCGAACTAACGCATCTAGAACTAAAAACTAGTTCGAATTCGCGTTTTGCTAATTCGAACTAGCGCGTCCACACTGATTTGACGCAGGGGGGCATTTAAGGGCAGCCGAAACTGGTTCTGGCAGGGCATCAGGTCAGTAGTTGCTTTGTGTGGCTGCTGTCTGAGGCTATCTGAGGCTCGAGCTCAAAGGGACCCCCCTGGACAGCCGGTTCTCAGCTTTTCCTACTTGCTTGCCAACCTCGCCGAGGGACAGCAAAGCGTTGGTCTCTGCGCCCGTCTGTGTTGGTGCTTCCCTTCAGGGGGGCCGCCGCAGGTGGCAACATGGAGCCACGGCTCGCCCTGCACCTTCTGGTGCACTTTCTGGACTTGCTGCTGCAAGCCTGCCAGCAATGGCTCGAGGCTGCCTGGCACCACCTGGTGCACGTCAGCCCCCTGCCTCTCCGCCTGGCCGCCCTGGGGGCCATGGAGGAGCCGCGGCGGCGCCCCGGCACCGGCGTGCCCCGCCGCGTCTGGCGTCTGGACACCAGCACCGACTGGTGGGACCGCATCGTCCTGGAGCGCTGGGAGGACCGACAGTGGACCCAGAACTTCAGGATGAGGAGGGACACCTTCCTGGAGCTCTGTGAGTGGCTTGCCCCTGCCCTGCGCAGAAGGGACACTCGCATGAGGCCCGCCATCCCCCTCCAGAAGTGGGTGGCCATCGCCCTCTGGAAGCTCTCCACACTGGACAGCTACCGATCCGTCGGGAACCAGTTCGGCGTGGGGAGATCCACCGTCAGAGCGGTGCTCATGCAGGTATGGCACGCGTTGGCCACTGCGCCGGGAGGGGAGGGGGGCTGTAAGGAGGGGATGGGCCACCCCAGGGACAAAGGGGGGGTGGGAGGAGGCAAAAGCGCCCCGCACCGGAGGGGGTCGGTCTGTCCCGGCCGTACTACACACCGCCGGGGGGTTGCTTCCGGGAGTGGGGCGCGGGGCACTGCCAGGGCACGAATGCTCCCAGCCACCCAGGCGCCCCACTGATTGGCACTTTGCTGTGTCTCTCTCCGCAGGTGGTCAAGGCCATCAACCGGGTGCTGCTCCGCAGGGTGGTCCACCTCGCCGACCCAGACGCCGTCATCCGGGGATTCGGCGCCCTCGGCTTCCCCAACTGCAGGGGGGCCATCGACGGGATGCACATCCCCATCCGTGCCCCAGAACACCAGGCGTCCCGTTACGCGAACCACAAGGGGTACTTCTCCATCCTCCTGCAGGCCGTGTGTGACCACTGGGGACAGTTCACGGACATTAATGTGGGCTGGTCCGGCAAAGCACACGACGCTTGGGTGTACCGCAACTCCTCCGTGTGCTAGTGGCTGCAGGACGGGACCTTCTTCCCCGACCGCCACATCAGGGTCGGGGACGTGGACATGCCCGTGTGCCTGGTGGGGGATGCCGCCTACCCACTGCAGCCGTGGCTGATGAAGCCCTACACGGGGCACCTCAAGCCCTCCTGCCAGGCCTTCAATGCCAGGCTGACCAGGGCCCGCATCGTGGTGGAGGGGGCCTTCGGGCGACTGAAAGCCCACTTTCGATGCCTCCTCACCCGTCTGGACCTGGCCGAGCACAACATCCCTCCCGTGGTGGCAGCATGTTGTGTGCTCCACAATTTGTGTGAGCGAAAGGGGGAGGCTTTCCTGCCAGCCTGGATGGCTGAGGCTGACCGCATGGCTGGACACTACGGTCAGCCCCGCACCGCCGCCATCCGGGAAGCCCAGCGGGGGGCCGTCTGGATCCGGGAAGCCCTGCGGGGGAGCTTCCTGGTGGAGGAGGAGGACTGACCTCTCCCTGCATGCCCCACTGGGGCCTTCTTCCACCCTACCCCCCTTCCCCTTTCCCCTCCCTACCTACTGTCAAATAAAGACACCTGTTTTTCAAACAAAAACATCTTTTTATTTTACATAACTGGGGTGGGGGGAGGGAGGGAGGAAGGCGGGTGGGAGAGGGGAGGGGGAAACCTGGGATGAGGGAGCTGGAAGGGGAAGGAAGGGAAGGGAAAGGAAAGCTCAGGGGTGGGGGTCCGGCTGTCTCTCCTGTCTCGCAACACTGCGGGTCCGGGGGCGTTGGTGGGGAATGGTTGTGGAGGGTGGGGCAGGAGGGACGGGGGGTGTGGAGGAAGCGGGAGCAGGAGGGGGAGCAGGAGGAGGAGCAGGAGGAACTGGGAAGCGGTCGAGCAGGCTCTGGAGGTGGCCTCACAGGGCACGGCCCTGCTCCTCCAGTGCCTCCAAGCTCCTCCGGCGCAGCCTCAGGTCCTCCTGGACCCAGTGGTCCTGGAGACGGAGCTGTTGCTCCAGGAACTGGAGGTGCCACCTCTGGTACTCCTCCTGGTTCCTGGCTCTCCTACTTGCCCGGGCGCGGGCGGCTGCTGCAGGCGGGGTGGTGCGCCCTGCAGTCCCAGATGCTGCGGCTATGGTGAAACAAGACCAGCGGTCAATTACCCCAGGGGCCCAGGTGTGTGAAACCCAGCTCCCCTCTGCAAGGCCAGGGCCCCTGCAGGATCCCCAGCTGCTGCTCCGTGGTGGGCAAGGCCCAGGCGCATGGTCCCGGGGCTCCCTCTTGCCCCAGCCCCCCGTACACATAAGGGGAGCACGATGGTACTCACAGGTGGACGCCTCCCCGGCCTCGGACGACACAGGCGAGCGGCTCTGTGGCGTGCCTCGGGGGTCCTGGGTAGGCTGCCGGCAGGCTCCTGGCTCTCGGAGCCCTCCTCCTCCTCCGTCTCTTGGAGCGGTCCCTCTGCCCCGGGGTCTATCACGTCCCGGGGGGCAGGGACGGCATGAGCCCCCAGGAGGCGGTCCAGAGCCTGGAAGTGGGGGCAGGCCCGGGAGTAGGACTGCCGCTGGTCCTTGATTTTGCAGCGCACCTGCTCCCGGCTGCGCTGGTGGCCCCTGGTGGCCAGGCTGTCAGCCATGCGGCCATAGACTGCCGCGTTCCTGTGGCTAGTGCGGAGATCGTGGACATTGGAGGCTTCCCCCCAAACCTCGATGAGGTCCACGATCTCCGCACTAGACCACGTGGGCGCCCGCCTCCTGCGGCCCCGCGTAGGGTCCTGGGAGCCGCCAGGCTGGTCCCGGGAAGAGGGGGAGGGCTGGGTGTCATCGGGTGGCTGGCTCATGGGTGCTGGCATGGGTGCTGGCAGCCTTGCAACTGGCACAAACTGTGTAGCCAGCCCGTGGCCCTTTAAGGGCTCCAGGGCCGGGACGGGGGCAATAGAGTTTGCCTGGTGTTGGCCAGAGTGGCCACCAGGGAAAGCTGGGGAGGGCTAGCCTCCCACTAGTTTGAATTAAGGGTCTACACACCCCTTAATTCGAACTAGCTAGTTTGAACTAGGCTTAATCCTCGTAAAATGAGGTTTACCTAGTTCGAACTAAGCGCTCCGTTAGTTTGAATTAAATTCCAACTAACGGAGCGCTAGTGTAGCGCCTATCAAAGTTAGTTCGAACTAACTTTGTAGTGTAGACATACCCTGATAGTGTTGGTTTGAGTGGCCAAGAGGCCACCTTTCCCCCCCCCCCCCCCCCCCCCCGGAGGCCAATTCTTGTGCAAAAACCCCTCTGGAGCATCCACACTTGCCTTTTTGTGCAATAGCTGTAGCTCTATGCCTCATAGAAGGAGGTTTGCAGTGTAGGTAAAAAGCCCTCTGTTCTGCCGTTTTACTGTTGATTTCCTTGCACAAAAGTGCACTTGAGGTGTGGCCGTTTTTGCACCAAAACCTTACAGTGGAGATGTAGCCTTTGTGCTAGGTAGCATACATACACATAGTAAGAGACAGTCACTGCTCTGAAGAGCATGTGATCTAAATTTAAACCCCCTTTTCTCCTCCAGCCTTCAATATTTTGCCCTTTATTTCTCTGGTGCCTATCAAAATGTGCGAGTCCCCTCTCTCCCAAATTACAAGCACAATGAAACTTATTGATAACGCCACAAGAGTAAGAAAGGAACCTTTTCCTGTTGCAATAGTCAAAAGTAATTTGATGAGAATATAAAATGCAAAAAGGATAGGCCAAAAGCAGAGATGTGAACTGATCATTTTGAACTGCAGTGCCCTGCAGAGAGAGAGAGAGAGAGGAAAAGAATACTGGACCCAATATAATCTGCATTTGTTCAGGAGAAGAGTATCAATCTGGCAAAATAAGAGATCAGGCAGAGAAAGACGAGATTGTACAAAGAGCATGGACACTTTGGAAGCAGAGTTGCTCTTGTCCCTTTTTTATTATTCCTAGTGTCCTTAACTAAACATCAAGATGGCCATTTGGAATCAGCATAGTTTCCTGTAAAATTCTATAAGGCAGAATAGAGCATAAGATATCTAGCTAGGCTCCTCCAGATTTCAAGACAAGACTTCAATGTGGGCTGCCTTTTTCCTTTTCCTGAACTGTCACCAGTCTGTTCTTGGCTTCTTCCTAGAACATTTGGTTCAGTAGCCTTCGCACTTATCGCTCATACATTTCTCACTCTCACACATAAGGTCGATTTCTTTGTTACAGGGAAGCAATATGAACATTTGAACAAGGACATCACATTACAATAAAAATCATCATACCCTTTTACTTATTTCACAGTACTAATTTTAAAACAAAATAAGACTATTCCTGCCTTGGAATCAGCTTTAGACAAAACATTCTGGCTGGTGCACCTTTACCAATGGTAAGGTAAAGGCCCTTTCTGCTTTCAGAAAGGGTGGCCAGCAAAGTACACTGAGGTACATTACTTTGCATAAAGCTACATTTTAGCTACATTAGCACTGATGTGTGTTCCCTGACAGGAGATTTTGATCCTAATTATAGATACTTGCTGCTGCTAGCGAGCACCCAAGGCAATCCACTAGCAAACTCATTTTTGAGCTCTCCTGTGATACAAGGAACCCAGGAATGACCATACCAGATCAGTGTGTCCAGTCTGCTCTGGTTTCTGTCTGAAATGGGATACTAATCTAGTCATAAAGATCAGATATGAGGTGTCCTGAAAGTTCATCTAATCCAGGGCTACTCAACATGCAGCACGCAGCCCATTTTTCTGTGGCTTACAGTGCGGTTTGAGTATACATGGGGCTTAACACACAGCCTGCACGTGAGATCCTTTGAACATGGCCGCCACTAGGAACACGCTCCACAATGGTGAGTCAATATAATAGTCTTCTGTTGATGTGTTTTAGTAGTTAAAGTCTTGGACTGTCATTGCTCATGAAAAGTGCTGTCACAGGGGTAGAAATCGGGGAAATGTTGCATTTTATTAATATCAGCAGAACTGACTTAAATGGGGCTTGTGTGTTGTGTAGTCTTGGGCATGAATACAAAGATTAAGGCATCAGTGTGAGAGAAGTTATTTGCATGTACATGCAGCCACATTTAAGTTGCAGCCCTCTGCATGTGCTGTGAGTATCATTGTGGCCCCCGGGGCTTCCAAAGTTGAGTAGCCCTGGTCTAATACATTTTCAGCCCATGCTGTGGTGCCCCTGATAATAAGACACAGTGATTATTTTTACAAGTTTCTTAGCAATAAAACAACAGATGAAAATGAAAGATGAAGATAATTTACAACTGGTATAAAGCATGTGAAACAAAGTCAAATTTGGGACCTGAACAGATTGGCAGTAGCAGTTAACCAATTAAAACAAAACAAAAAAAGTGTAAGCAATTCCCAGTTAATCATCTACCAACCAGTTTAGTACTCTTCTAGAAAGGATCTGCTCCAACAACATTTACGAATTATTCCATACACAATTTATTTTTCATGGTTTCAGGAAGTCAAGGAGGACGAATGCTTTCCAGCATTCGAACATGGAAGAAGCAGGCTAATTTGTCCATATAATCACAGATTTATTGCTTGATCCCATTTGGACTCAATGGGAGTTTTACTGAGGACTTTAAATAGATATAGGCTTAAGCCATGAAATTGTGTTAGCTCCCTGGGACAAAATAAGAGGGCACATCTCTACAAAAGAGAGCCTCTCATCAAAGTTCAGTTCTGAACTCTGGAGCACTTCTAATTCCTGTCCAGCCTCTGCAACATCACTGCATGGAGCAGGACAGGGATTGCAGACACTGAACATCGGCTAAGAAACTTAAGGGTCAATTTCTGCCTGTGGAGATAAGTGTACAGCTCCCACATGTGCAACCAATGAAAGACTTTGATGGGAAATCCAACCCTCTGCCATTGGTGCTGAGAGAATGACAGGGAAATTTCAGTTCCTGCCTTTCCAACCAAAGGAGGACTTTCACAAAGGAACAAACTTGTAAAGAAACACATTTAGACAGAAAACTAGACCTATCCTGTATTTTTCCTATATTGACCTTGAGGTTACTCCCATGTTCATGTTTAACGAGGGACTAGCACCATGGCTCATCCTGGTAATACTTGACACTTTCAATAGTACTTGGAGAGACAATCAATGTTGAAGCAACCCATTTGCCCTAGAGAACAATCTTTAGTACCTGCCTCTTCCTAACAACCTCCCCGCTACAGAACTTGTCTGCTACAGGCCACCGAATCGGGTGGATGAGGTAGATGAGGTTTTCTTCGGACAACCGAGAGAAGCTTCCAGATCGCAGGCCCTGGTTCTCGTGGGGGACTTTAATCACACTGACATCTGTTGGGAAACCAATACGGCAGTACACAGGCAATCCAGGAAGTTTTTGGAGAATGTTGGGGATAACTTCTTGGTACAAGTACTGAAGGATCCAACCAGGGGCCGTGCGCAGCTTGACGTGCTGCTCACAAACAGGGAGGAACTAGTAGGGGAAGTGGAGGTGGGTGACAACCTGGGAAGCAGTGATCATGAGATGGTAGATTTCAGGATCCTGACCAAAGGAAGAAAAGAGAGTAGTAAAATACACACCTTGGACTTCCAAAAAGCAGATTTTGACTCCCTCAGAGATCTGATGGGCAGAATCCCCTGGGATGCTAACATGAAGGGGGCAGAATCCCCTGGGATGCTAACATGAAGGGGAAAGGAGTCCAGGACAGCTGGCAGTATTTTAAAGAAGCCTTATTGAAGGCACAGAAAGAAACCATCCCGACGCGCAGCAAGAGAGGCAAACATGATAGGAGACCGGATTGGCTTACGGGGGAAATCCTTGGTGAACTTAAGCACAAAAAGGAAGCTTACAAAGAGTGGAAGCTTGGACAAATGACCAGGGAGGAGTTTAAAGGTCTAGCTCGAGAGTGCTGGAGGGTTATCAGGAAGGCGAAAGCGCAAATGGAATTGCGACTGGCTAAGGATGTGAAGGATAACAAGAAAGGTTTCTACAGGCCTGTTAACAAGAAGAAGGTGATCAGAGAGGGTGTGGGGCCCCTAATGGATGAAGGAGGTAACCTAGTGACAGATGATGTGGGGAAAAGCTGAAGTACTCAATGCTTTCTTTGCCTCTGTATTCACGGACAAGGTCGGCTCCTGGACTTCTGCGCTAAGTGACGCAAGATGGGATGAAGATGGACAGCCCTTGGTGGGTCAAGAACAGGTTAGGAACTATTTAGACAAGCTAAACGTACATAAATCCATGGGTCCGGACTTAGTGCATCCGAGGGTACTGGGGGAGTTGGCAAATGTCATTGAGGAGCCTTTGGCCATTATCTTTGAAAAGTCGTGGAGATCGGGAGAAATCCCGGATGATTGGAAAAAGGCAAATGTAGTGCCCATCTTCAAAAAAGGGAAGAAGGACGATCCAGGGAACTATAGGCCGGTCAGTCTTACCTTGGTTCCTGGAAAAATCATGGAAGGGATTCTTAAGGAATCCGTTTTGAGGCACTTGGAAGAGAGGAAAGTGATTAGGAATAGTCAGCATGGATTCACAAAGGGCAAGTCGTGCCTGACCAATCTGATTAGTTTCTATGATGAGGTAACTGGCTCTGTGGACGTGGGAAAGTCAGTGGATGTTATATACCTTGACTTTAGCAAGGCTTTTGATACGGTCTCCCACAATATTTTTGCCAGCAAGTTAAGGGAATGGGGATTGGATAAATGGACGGTAAGATGGATAGAAAGATAGCTAGAAGGCCGGGCCCAGCGGGTAGTGATCAATGGCTCGATGTCAGGTTGGGGGTCGGTTTCTAGTGGAGTGCCCCAACGTTCGGTTCTAGGACCAGTTTTGTTCAATATCTTTATTAATGACCTGGATGAGGGGATGGATTGCACCCTCAGCAAGTTTGCGGATGACACTAAGCTAGGGGGAGAGGTAGATACGCTTGAGGGCAGAGATAGGGTACAGAGTGACCTGGACAGATTAGAGGATTGGGCCAAAAGAAATCTGATGAGGTTCAACAAGGACAAGTGCGGAGTCCTGCACTTGGGACGGAAGAATCGCAAACATATCGTTACAAGCTGGGGACCAACCAGCTAATTAGTAGTTCTGCAGAAAAGGACCTGGGGGTTACAGTGGATGAGAAGCTGGATATGAGTCAACATTGTGCCCTTGTAGCCAAGAAGGCTAATGGCATATTAGGTTGCATTAAGAGGAGCATTGCCAGCAGATCCAGAGATGTCATCATTCCCCTTTATTCGGCTCTGGTGAGGCCACATCTGGAGTACTGTGTCCAGTTCTGGGCCCCCCACTACAAAAAGGATGTGGATGCACTGGAGAGGGTCCAGCGGAGGGCAACCAAAATGATTAAGGGGGCTGGAGCATATGACCTACGAGGAGAGGCTGAGGGACTTGGGTCTGTTTAGTCTGCAGAAGCGAAGAGTGAGGGGGGATTTGAGAGCAGCCTTCAACTTCCTGAAGGGAGGTTCCAAAGAGGATGGAGAGAGGCTGTTCTCAGTAGTGACAGATGGCAGAACAAGGAGCAATGGTCTCAAGTTGTGGTGGGAGAGGTCCAGGTTGGATATTAGGAAAAAACTATTTCCCTAGGAGGGTGGTGAAGCACTGGAATGGGTTACCTAGGGAAGTAGTGGAGTCTCCATCCCTAGAGGTGTTTAAGTCTCGGCTTGACAAAGCTCTGGCCGGGTTGATTTAGTTGGGATTGGTCCTGCCTAGAGCAGGGGGATGGACTTGATGGCCTTCTGAGGTCTCGTCCAGCTCTATGATTCTAGAAGCTTTTTCCCCAGCATATCTGTGACGGGGTGCGATTACAGACGATCCCTCAGAGGTGTCTCCCAGAGTGCTGACACGGCCACTGCCACTCGCCTTCCTGTTCTCTGGGGCTTCTCACTGCCCAGTCCTGCTGAGCCAGCTCCATGGTCTCCCCTAGCCAATGCCCCGAGCTGAGATCCCTGTCCCCACCGAGAAGCAGCACAGACACTTAACCTCTTCAGGTCCAAGGAGAGTGCAGTTTAGGGCTCAGCTTCCTAGGATACCACTCCCCAGATGGGATCAGCCCCCAAAGAATTAGGTAAGCCCCCTTTATCAATGAAAGGGGGAAATGTGCACACTGATCACTCCCCTAGGTAACAATTACTTACACTGGGTTTGATAGAAAATAAAAGTGATTTTATTAAGTACCAGCAGTAGGATTTAAGTGGGAATAAGTGTGTAACCCCTGTGGCAAGTTTGGGCTACGCCCCCTGGGTCCTGCACTTCCTGGCAGGTCTTTGCATGCGCCTCAGAAAGCAAGGGTACCCCATTACCAGAGCCCTCTTAATCATCAGCCAGTCCAGGGTTTTGGAGGTCAGTCCCTCCATTAGTCCACAGGGTCTCCCTGTTCCTTACTGGCAGCCCACCAGCCAGGAGGAGGGTTGGGGGGGGGGGGACCCAGTTCCACCCACTTGCTCCAGGTTCTGGCCCAGGGCCCGATGGGAGGAGCCCCAAGTGGGCTGTGAGGCTTGGCCCTTGCCCCACTGAACAGCAGCCCCTCCCTGGGCCACTTCCCCAAACCTTCCTGAGTACCACTCCCCCACCCGAAGCCTTGGAACAGGCCTGCTGGCTGGCTTGGCTAGGCTAGGCTGCCTCTGGTCCATCCCTTTTCTCCTTCCCCCTACCTTGCCTAAGGGAAGGTTTTTATTGTGTGCGCCCAGCCTTAACTGACGGCAGGTGATCTAATTAGTCTACCCTCCACGCAGACTCCAGATGGGCTTTGGGGCTATGACTCCACTCTGTGACAGAGCAGGGGGGAATATTATTCCTCCTGCAAGGAGTTTTAATGGTAGTTCAAATTAGGAGCTTAAATTCGAACTACCTAGTTCGTACCGAGTGTAGCCGCGGGCAGGTAGTTCGAACTATGGGGCATTTAAAAACGGCAGTGCCCGGGAACATGCAAATGAAGCCCGGGATATTTAAATCCTGGGCTTCATTGGCAAGTTCGAATGCTTACACTAGCCACCCTAGTTCGAACTAGGGTGGCAGCGTACACATACCCTCTGGTTTTATAGCCAGGAGGTCCCGCGACTTTGTGGGGCCACGAATGGGAAGTGCGTAAATTAACAAGTGGGGGGAAAAGTGCAGCCAGAACCTGAACAGGAGGTTCTGGAGGAGCCGAAAGAGGGGTTGTAGCCTGGCGCACTCGATGTAGATGTGCGCCAGCGTCTCCCTCACGCCACAGAAGAGGCACGTGTCGGGGGTGGGGTTGAACCGCGCCAAGTACACGCCTGTGCACACCGCGCCGTGCAGGATTCTCCAGCAGATGTCCCCGGTGGGCTGTGGAACCAAGGTCGAATAGAGGCTGGCCCACCGGGGCTCCCCACCCTCCATTGGTGGTAGGAGGTCCCGCTACTTGCTGCCTGGGCGGGACACGAGGATGGGGAAGTGGAGCGTGTGAAGCACGAATGTGTACAGGTGACTCTTTGGCGCGGTTCGGAAGGGGACCGGCTGCATCGCGTGCAGCCGGCTAGGATGACGAGGGGGAGGCGGTCGGGAAGGTATGCGGGGCTTGGGGCCGATGGAGACATCGGGAGGGCTTGGGGGGAGGGGTGGGCGGGGTGCACCCTCTCGCAGGACCTTTTCAAGGTAAGCCCGAGCAGTGGGCGGCAAAGCGTCCTTCACCTCCTGAAGTACGCGCCGGGGAGTACGTAGGGTGGAGAGCCCCATGCGCTGGGCGAGCACCCGAGGATCCACCCAGTCTCCCCGGCGGTAGTCCAGGAGGTCTCCGACTCTGGTGGTTTCTGCCAGGACCAACCTCCGGCGCGCCGAGGGAGACTCTGCCACCTGCACACGTAGATGGGGGTTGTGTAGCAGGGGCTCCGCGAGGAGGTCTGCTCCCAAGGTGGCTCCCAAGGACCTGGTCGCCACAAGCAGCTTCCAGGTGCGGAGGAGGTCCTGGTAGAAGGCCGGCAGCCCGGAGAGGTCTCGCGGAAGACCTCTCAAATAAAAGAGCTGCCGGTCATATCGGAGCCCTCGGAAGCGGCGAAGGAAGGCGTGCGCCAACATGCTCCACGCCGGACTACCTGCATCAAAGAGGAGTCTCTGCAGGGCCCGGAGGCGGAGGACGTGTACCCGCGTGCGCAAACACATCAGGCCCTGCCCTCCCTCCTCCAGGGGGAGATGGAGAACCCCTGCAGGGACCCAATGCAGTCCTGGCCAGAAGAACCGCAGCATCAGCTGCTGGATACGGGCCAGGAAACCCGGGGGCGGGACCAGGGTGCTGAGACGGTGCCAGAGCATGGATAGGACCAATTGGTTGAGTACCAGTGCCCTCCCACGCAGGGAGAGGCACTGGAGCAATCCCGTCCACCTCTGCAACCGCTCAACCACCCTGGCCTCTAAACCTTGCCAGTTCTCCGGCGGAGAGGGATGCATGGCAGAGAGAAAAACGCCGAGATAGAGCAGCGGACCCGCGCTCCACCGGACGGCTTGAAGTGCGGGTGGGAGGGAGCCCGCCTGCCACCGGGCCCCTACCACCAGGCCAGAGCTCTTGACCCAGTTGACCCGGGCGGAGGAGGCCGCCGAGTAAACGGCTTGGCAAGCCTCCACCTGCTCCAGGTCTCCCGGGTCCTGGACCACGAGGAGCACGTCGTCAGCATACGCCGACAGGACCAGCCTCGTCTCCGGCTCACGGAGCACCAACCCCGTCAACCTCTTGCGAAGGAGAGAGAGGAAGGGCTCCATGGCCAGAGCGTAGAGCTGGCCTGACAGCGGACAGCCTTGACGTACTCCCCGCCCGAAGCTGACCGGTGCGGTCAGGGTCCAGTTGAGCTTGACCAAGCACTCTGCGTAGGCATACAGCACCTGGAGAAACCCCACAAAATGGGGCCCGAAGCCGAAGGCCCCCAGGGTGCCCAGGAGGTACCCGTGGTCCATCCGGTCGAACGCCTTCTCCTGATCCAAGGACAGGAGGGCGAACGACAGACCGTCCCTACACCCAAGCTGTAAGAGATCCCGGACCAGAAAGAGGTTGTCGAAGATGGTTCGGCCCGGGACGGTGTAGGTCTGGTCTGGATGAACCACATCCGCCAGCACAGACTTTAGCCTTAGGGAGATGGCTTTGGCAACGATTTTATAGTCCGTGCTGAGGAGCGAGACGGGACGCCAGTTCCTCAGATCGCGGAGGTCCCCCTTCTTGGGCAGCAAGGCAAGCACGGCTCGCCTGCACGATAAAGGGAGGACCCCGCTCTCCAAGGATTCGGCCCAGACCTTGGTAAGGTCTGGGCCGAGGACGTCCCAGAACACGCGGTAGAACTCCACGGTCAGCCCATCCATGCCCGGGGATTTATTACTGGGCATGAGACGGAGGGCTTCCGAGAACTCGGCCAGGGAGAGAGGCAGCTCTAGCCGGTCCCGGTCGCCCGCGCTGACCGTCGGGAGTTCGTTCCAGAGAACCCTGTGGGCGTCGGCGTCGGTCGGATCCGGGGAGAAGAGAGAGGCGTAGAAGGCACGAGCCCTGTCGCGCATCTCCACCGGATCCGTGAGGGCAGACGATGTGTCTTTTAGCCCCCCTCTTTCTCCAGGGCATAGAAGAAGCGGAAACCTCGATCCATCTCCCGAAGGAGATGGATACGAGAACGAACAAAGGCACCCCGGGCTCGAAGGTCCTCGAGGGCCCGGAGTTCCTCCTGCTTCTCCCGGTACGCTCTGCAGAGGGGCGGATCCTCGGAGCCGGTGGCAAGCCGCCTCTCTAGCTCTAAAACCTCCCGCTCCAACTGTTCTATGGCCGCAGCCAGACAATGGTACGAACAGATGGGGTAGATGAGGTGATCTGCAGGGTAGCGTTAGCCCCAAAGCTGGTGTATCCAGTACTACTGGGCCGGGACTGGCCGGGGTTCAGACACATCCTGCGTGACTGGGAGAAGCAGGGGCAACCACCACCAGCAGGGATGGAGGACTGGAAAAGGGGAACATCCCAAGGCCCGGAGGAGGAACCAGACCCTGAGAAAACCCTCAGCTCGGAGGAAATAGGAGGGGATGAGGACTTCACAAGAGACCAACGGGAAGACCCCTCCTTAACCCATGCCTGGGAACAAGGGGCAGGAGAGACTGGGGACCCCGGCATGGGGGCAGCTGTTCGACCAACACCGCGATTCGAGGTAAGAGCCGATCGATTATATCGGATCGCACGGTCGGCCGACGGGCAGACAGAGGTTAGCCAGTTGTTGGTCCCCGCACGGTATCGCAGGCAGGTATTAGACCTAGCACATGCGAATCCCTGGGCCGGACATTTGGGACGAGAGAAGACCCTGGGGAGGCGACTTGAAGGCAGAAGGGACAGTGCACATCGGGGCAGAACTGACGGAGGAACAGCAAAAAGAGCTGAACTCCCTCCTTCGGGATTTCGAACAGGTTCTAACCACACAACCGGGTAAGACCCCCCCTTATGAGTCACCATATCTCGACAACCCCAGGTAAGAAGATCCGGGACCACATACGACCCCTTCCCCGGAAAACGTGGGGGCCAGTTCAGGAGGAGCTGCAGCGGATGCTGCAAATGGGGGTGATCAGAGAATCTAAGAGCGAGCGGCGTAGCCCCACTGTGTTGGTGCCTAAACCCGACGGCACGATATGATTTTGCATAGACTTTCGGAAGATCAACGCAATCTCGTGATTTGATGCGTATCCTATGCCACGAGTAAACGAACTGCTGGCGCGCTTGGGCAAAGCCCACTACATATCTACGCTCGACCTCACCAAAGGCTATTGGCAGATTCCCCTGACGACAGCCTTGGAGAGCAAGACCGCGTTTGCCACGCCTTTTGGCCTGTTCCAATTCAACACCATGCCTTTTGGACTGAATGGGGCGGCAGCGACATTCCAGAGGCTAATGGACAAGGTACTACAGGAACATCGTGAGTATGCGGCTGCATATATTGATGACATTGTCATTTTTAGTGAAACCTGGACGGAACATCTGCAGCATTTGAAGGCGGTCCTTGGGGCGCTGGCCATGGCCAAGCTCACGGCTAACTCAAGTAAGTGCCATTTTGGACAAAGAGAGGTGTCCTACTTAGGCTACCGGGTGGGACGGGGAAGGATAAAACCCCAGGTGGACAAGGTGGAAGCCCTGCGAAATTATAAAGCCCCCACCACAAAAAGGCAAGTCTGCCAGTTCCTGGGTCTAGCCGGTTACTACCGGCGATTCATACCCAATTTCGCCACGATTGCAGCGCCCTTGACAGATCTGACCCAAAATACAAGACCCCAAAGGGTCCAGTGGACCCCGCAGTGCGAAAATGCGTTCAGAGCATTAAAGCACCAACTGACGCAGACACCGGTTCTTCATCAACCCGATTTTACAAAACCGTTTATAGTACAGACAGATGCGTCAGAGGGCTAGGAGCTGTCCTCTCGCAAGAGCAGGAAGGGGAGGAACACCCAATCCTGTATTTAAGCAGAAAATTACTCCCGAGGGAACAACAGTATGCCACGATCGAGAAGGAGGCCCTGGCAGCTAAGTGGGCCATAGAGGCACTACACTATTATCTGCTAGGGGGAACATTCACACTGATAACGGACCATGCGCCATTACGATGGCTTCAGACAATGAAGGAGACCAACCCTAGGATTATGAGATGGTATGTGGCCTTACAGCCTTATAAATTTGAGGTCTGCCACAGGCCGGGGAGAGCCCATAACAATGCGGATTTTTTTTCTAGGTCCATAACTAACAATGAAATGGCGGAAGGGGATGGAGTCCTGGAAAGGGGGTTGAGTGATGGGGCAGGGTTGCCCCACACTGACACCGGTGGGGCGACCCTCTGGGGAGCACGCCTGCCAACCCGCCGACGTTGTGGGGCATGCTCAGAGGCAGCCAGGGCAGACCTGGCGGTAGCTGAGGCCAGGGGGAGAAACCAGATCCCGAGGGAGGGCATAGGAGAGGCCTGGCTGGGGGCCGGCCGAAGAAGGGGAGCTTGATCCAAAGGGGAAGGTGTGTGACAGGGCGCCTGCCCTGCACTGGCCCTTTAAGACCAGGACTCAGGCCCTGAGCCAGGGCTAGAAAGAAAGAGGCCAGCTGGAGCTGTTTGGGCTAGGGAGAGCCCAGCTGGCAACTATCTAGGACAGCACAATTGGCTTGTAAAAGCCAGCTGTAATCATTAGGGCGCGTGTGAGCCCAGCTGGGAGGTGTATATAGAGAAGCACAGGTTGCTTAGTGAGGGGAGCCAGTGGAGGGTTGACTGCAGAGAAAGCAGGAGCTCCTTGGAGGGAGACAAGCTGGGGATAGCCAGCAAAGGCTGGAAGCGGGCCAGCCAAGACGCCCCTTGGCTAGGGGCTGAAGACAAAGACTCTGGTTTGCGGGCCTATCATAAGGCCGACTAGGTAAGCCGAGCCATTGTGACAAATGCCAATGATGAGCAACCCATACAGACTGTAACTTGCCCTGAGAGGGGCTATATGAGGACAGTCAGGGGGCACTGAGGCACACTGGGGGCATGCACCCTGACAGGACACAGTGGGTGAAACCCAGCCCCTGTCTGCAAGGCGAGGTTGATGTGGCGAACGGGCCAGGGCCCCTGCATGACACCCAGCTGCTGCTCCGTGGTGGGCAAGGCCCAGGCGCATGGTCCCTGGGCTCCCTCTTCCTTCTCCCTCCCCCCCCCCCCCCCCCCCATACACATAAGGGGAGCATGATAGCAGTCACATGTGGAGCCCTCTTCGGCCGTGGAAGACACAGCCAATGTGCTCTGTGGGATGCCTCGGGGGTCCTGGGCAGGCTCCCTGCAGGCTCTTGGCTCTTGTCATCCTCCTCCTCCGTGTCAAGGACGGGGCCCTCTGCCCCGGGGTCGATCACCACCTGGGGGGCATGGACTGCGTGAGCCCCCAGGATGCGGTCCACGGCCTCATAATGAAGGCAGGCCTCCAGGTCAGCCCCTGGCTGGGAGGCCCTGGAGTAGGCCTGCCGCAGGTCCTTTATTTTTGCAATAGACCTGCTCCCAGGTCTGCATGTGGCCTCTGGTGGCCAGGCTGTCAGCCATGCGGCTGTAGATGGCTGCGTTCCTGTGGCCAGTGCGGAGATTGTGGATGTTGGAGGCTTCCCCCCAAACCTTGATGAGGTCAACGATCTCCGCACTAGACCAGGCGGGCTACACAGCCCTTAATTCAAACTACTTAACTCGAACTAGGCATTACTCCTCGTGGAATGAGGTTTACCTAGTTTAAATTAAGCACTCTGCTAGTTTGATTTAAATTCGAACTAGCGGTTTGCATGTGTAGGCCCTATTAAAGTTAATTCGAACTAACGGCTGTTAGTTCAAATTAACTTTGTAGTGTAGACATACCCCATTGAGGTTCTGGCTGCACTTTTCCCCACACCTTTTCATTTACGCACACCCAATCCGTGGCCCCACAAAGTCGCGAGACCTCCTCGTCAACCTCCTCCTGGCCCTAGCTAAGAGCACCATCTACAATACCAGGAGGAGGATGCTAGACGAGGGGGTTCTCTGCGACTGTGGGGCCTATTTCCGCTCCTCCCTCGTGTCACGAATCCGGGCAGAGTTCCTCTGGGCGGCGTCCACTGGCTCCATCGACAGCTTTGAGGAGCAGTGGGCGCTGTCCGGGGTTCTCTGCTTGGTGTCCCCATCCGGCTCCCTTATTTTGAACCTCTAACCCGCACTTCTTGATCCTTTATTCATTATTTGTCCCAAGCAATTAGTTGGACATGGGTCCAGTGTCCCTCCCATAAGGTTGGGGAGGGGCTTTTAGAAGGTGGGCGGGCTTCGCTCGCCCACCATCCCATGTTTTCAAATAGATGCTAGTGAGAAGGAGAAAAGGCAGCAGGGTGCAGAAGCTGCTCTCCCCCCGCTCCTGCACCAGCCGGAGCCCTCCCTATCCACCCAGCTGCCCTCCTGCCTGCTGAGGCCTGCTTCCCTGGACACTGCTCCAGCCACTGCTGCTGCTTCTCACCACCACTTGCTGCTGCTGCTGCCTGAGGGGAGAGGGGGGGCCTGCCGGCTGCCCTCCCTCTCCCCTCCTCCACTGCTCCAGAGAAGGAGGACCCCACCAGCACCTACCACCCGGAGGCCTTCCACTGCCGCCTGCCTGCTGCTGCTGCTGCTGCACCCCACTGAGGGGGAGAAGAGGAAACTACAAACTGAGCTTTTTCAACCTGCTCCGGGGTGGTGGTGAATTGAACTGCTAAAAGGGGGGCGGGGGGAGAGGCTCAGAGCCCTCCCCCCAGTCCAGCTGCCCCCCCACCCCACCCGCTGCCACCACCCCCAATGCCCCCTCCACCACCCCTTACCATCTGGACTGTCTCTTCTCCCCCTGGTGGGGTTTGCTGCCCTGCCTTCCACCTGGAACTCTGCTGCAGCGGTGGGCGAGGTTGAGCCCCACACAGTGCTCGTGGGTGTGCTCCCTCCCCCCTCTTCTGGACTTGGCCCCCCTCCCTCAGCTACATCTGGCTGGGGGGCCACCCTTACCCCCGGTCACCCACCCTACCCCAGCAGCTTGGTTTTTTCCCCCACTGCCTGCCCCTCCCTGTTAGCTTAGTTTGGTTCCTTCCCTCCCTTCCCAAAGTCACTTACCCACCACACCTGCCCCCAAGTCATCTGCCACGCCCCTGCCCCAGCCAGCCCAAGAGTGTGTGCCCCGCCCCACCCAGCTGTTGTTTGCCTCTATTTTATCCCTCCCCACCCCCCCAGCCCTTGAGCACCACCCGATTTGCCTCGCCCCCTCCCTACCCTGAGCACTTGTGCCCCCCCTTTTTAGTTAGCCCCCTTGTTCACTGCACCTCCCCAACGGCCCCATAGCGCCCCCCCCCCGTATCCCAGTGCAGCCGGAGGAGCCGGCCCCCGCCCTGTACCCGTTACCTTGCCCCCTGTCTGTCCTGCCGGCACCCTCCTCCTCCGCTTCCAGCCTTGCGGGGAGGAGTGGTTGCTGGCCCCTCGGTTCCCCTGCTCTATCCGCCCCTTTTGGTTCTCTCCCTCCCAGCAACCAGTCGGCGGGAGGGAGTAGTTGCCCCCCCCTTTTTCCCCTTCTCCCCTTCCCTCCCAATTATACGCCCCCCCCCCACCCTCCCCTTCCCTTGCGTGCCTCTGCCCCTGTATTAGCGCCCTCCTCCTCTGCTACAGTCTCAGCAGGGAGGTGAGGCTGCTAACTCCCCCCCCCCCCCAATATCTTCAGTTGCCCTCCCCAAAACCAGCACCCTCCCTCTCTCCCACCCCCTCCATTTCAGACACCCTCCTCCCTCGCCTGCTGTCTGGTGGGGAGGAGCGGTGAACCCTTGCTCCCCTTCCTGTTATCTGTGCCTCCTTCCTACCCCCCCCTTCCATGATGGAGGCAGTCCCTACCACGGCCCCCTCGCTACCACCAGGCCCGACAACCGCTGCGGCTGACCTCCCGACCCTAGGCCCGAGCTCCGCCGCGGCCACGGCCGCCGCTCCCTCAGACACGGGAGCAACCATCACCTCGGCCGGAAAAAAGGGCGGGGGGAAGAAAAAGGGCAAAAGCCCAGCCCCAAAGGCCAAATCCACCATGGCCAAAGCCGCCCCGCCCTCCACAGCCCCTCCTTCCCCTGCTGTCCCCTCCACCAGCTCTGGGGGTGACACAATCAAGACCCCCAGAGCGTACGCCCAGGTGGCCGCTGCTACCCCCTCACCTGCCCCGTCATCGGCCCCGACTGCCGCCTCCAGCTCCATCCCTGGCGGCCGCGGCCCCTTTCCCACCATGACCAGGAGGCACGGCGTCCGCTGCCTCCTGGTTGCCGCCTCGCCCCACATGGAAACCTACGTGCAGGCGATGGTGAGGGTGGTGGGGGCCTCGGCCGTGGTGGCGGCCTCCAAGATGTACGGCAAGGCGGTCTTCTTCCTTGCCTCGGAGGCCGCCGCCCAGGAGGCGGTGGAGAGGGGCCTGGCGGTGGGGGGCGTGCACGTGCCCCTCGAACCTCTGGAGGACCTGGGCGTACGGGTGGTGCTCACCTCCGTCCCGCCCTTCCTCCCTAATGCCGTCCTGTTACCTTCCCTCTCCACCCTGGGGAAGCCCATCTCGACCATCAGCCCTCTCCCGCTGGGCTGTAAGGACCCCGCCCTCCGCCATGTCCTATCCTTCCGCCGGCAGGTGCAGCTGCCGCCGGCGGCGCGTGGCGGGGAGGCGCTCGAGGGGTCCTTCATGGTGCCCTACCAGGGGGCTCTCTACCGAGTCCACTACTCCTCGGGGGAGACCCGGTGCTTCCTCTGCCGGGCAATGGGGCACGTCCGGAGGGACTGTCCCATGGCCCGGTCGGGGGAGGCGTCCGGGACCTCCGGGGCCCGTGAGGACATTGGCCCCACCACCGCCAGCCCCCCTGGTAGTCTGGCCTCCGCGGCCGCCCCTCCTCCAACCGACGGCCCTGCTCGGGAGCCGGAGGCGCCCCCTCCGACGCGCCCGAGCGGGCAGGCGGACCCCGCCTCTACACGATCTGTCTCTGCGGGGCCCGAGGAGGAGAGGGTGGCGCGGCTGCCGCCGGGCAAGGGAAAGGGCCCTCCCCAGGTGGAGGTATCCCCCTCCTTCCCTCCTTTGCCACAACGCCCTCCCCGAAAATCAAACGTGCCCCCCGGCCTTGCCCCTGCTGACCAGCCCTCCACCTCCGCCTCGGAGGACTGGACGCTCGTGCGGGGGAAGCGCAAAGCCTGCCATTCGCGGGCTTCCTCTCCCCCCTCCGATGCGGAGGGCGGGAAGGCCCCCCGAAAGATCCCGAGGGGGGCCAGCGCTGTCAAGATCCCCCCCGGCGAGCGTCAGCAGGAGGCGCCGGCCGAGGAAGCTGTGGCAGCGAGGGGGGACGATGAAGTCCCCCCTGAGGAGCCTATCCACGAGGAGGCCTCTGATGGAGCCCCCCCGGCCCTGGGTTCAACTGAGACCCCCTCCGTCCCCGCCGAGGTAATTGGTGCCTTGGCGGCCGGAGGGGAAGGCTCCGGGGCCGAGGGGATGGAGCTTAGCTCCATCTTCGAGGAGATCGAGGCCCTGGGTCTGACCCCGCTCACCCAGGGGGAGGACGACCCTCCGCCAGCGGGCCTCGGTCTGGGCGGCGACTCTATGGCGCCGCCCCCTCCTCTCCCCGATCCCGTGTCCCAGGTGGCTGACCCCGTCCTCACGCTCGGGGCGCCCCTGATACTACCCACCGGCCCGGCCGACTCGAGCACCGGATCGGATGCTGCCGAGCCCTCCGGGGCGACAGCTGGCGCCGAGCGACCGAGTCCAGGGGCTGAGGGTGCCCCCCCTCCAGTAACCGGGGTGGGGCGGTCATCCTCCCTTCCCGTTGGGGGCCCACCACAAGATACCGTACTGGCCGACGCCGAGGCACTAATACTAGATTTTCCATCTGAGCCCGGCGTCGGCGCGGACCCCCCCGTTCCTGTTCCTGATCCTGACCCTCAGGTCCCCATTCGGGAGGGCCCGCAGTCTGGTGGAACGGCCACGGGGGACCCCTTTCCAGACCCTGCCTGGGATTCCGATGCCCCCCCACGTCCCGATCCTCCCCCCACACCCGCTTCTGCCCTTTACGAACCCATCTCCAGTACCGAACCCTCCCCTGTTCCCGATCCCTCTCCTACCCCTATGTCTGCCCCTTCCCCCAACCCTGACCCATTGTCCAGCCTAGAGCCCACCCTCCCCCCCACCCCTACCGTGGAAAACACTCTTCCGTTGCTGTCCCCCCACCTTTTTCCCATCCCGGCCCCAGTCGTGTCACCCGATTCATCCCTACCACCTCCCCAAATGTCCGCTAGTGCCACCCCCGCGAGGGCTTTCTCATTCCCGCTAGCTGTGGGCGGCCCTCGGGGGGTTGTTTTTGTATCCCCAGTCCCCGATCCGTTAGGGGCTGCCGTGTTCCCTCCGCCGCCTCCTCCCTTGCCGGGGTCGGGGGCGGGCAGCTCGGCGCCAGCCGTGTCGGCGCAGCGACGGGGATCGGACCCCTGTCTGCCCGCCTCCGTGGCCCGTGAGCTCCACCTGGGGGCCCGGACGGAGGAGAACCCCGGTTCCCCCTCGGCGCTGAGGAGCGAGCTGCACCAATTCCTCGCGGACAACCGCGGGGCAAGAGGAAAGGTGCAGCTCGCCCTCCAGCGCTGGGGGGACTTTCACTCCATCCTTCAGGCCACTAGAGCCCTGTTGCAGCAGGGGAGAGGGGCCAATAGGCAGGACGACGCGGCCTTCCGCCGGGCCCGCAAGTTTCGAGACTCTCTCCTGACCTTCGGGTCGGGGAGCGGTCTGCTGCCGGGCCCGCGGGGGGCCGCCGACTCATCTGCCCGCAAGGATCCACCCCAGCCCTCAGTATGACTTACGCCACCATCGCGACACTGAACGCCCGGGGCTGTAGGGCGGGTCTCCGCAGGAGCCGGGTGCTCTCCTTCCTCCGGGAGGGGGGGTACTCGGTGGTTTTCCTGCAGGAGACCCACACGACTCCAGCCGTCGAGGCTGGCTGGTGGCTGGAGTGGGGGGACGGGGTGTATTTTAGCCACCTCAGCGCTCGCTCGGCCGGGGTGGCCACCCTGTTCTCCCCTGCCCTACGGCCCGAGGTGCTGGGGACTGCCGAGGTTGTCCCGGGCCGCCTGCTGCACGTCCGGGCCCGCGTGGAGGGGCGGACGTTGAACCTGGTCAACGTCTACGCCCCGAACGCGGGCCCGGACCAGGTCACCTTTTATCGGCAGGCGGCCACCTTCCTCGGCACTTTGGATCCTCGCGAGTGCCTGGTCCTGGGCGGGGACTTTAACACCATCCTCGATGACCGGGACCGTGTAGGACTCGCGAACTGCCAGGCCGCGGCGGACGTCCTCAGGGAGATCGTGGAACATCACTCCCTGGTGGACGTCTGGCGGGACCACCACCCGGACGACAGTACCACCTTCACTTACGTCCGGGTGGGGAAAACACGGTCGAGCCACTCCCGGTTGGATCGCATTTACCTCTCACGATTCCATCTGGCACGAGCCCACTCCTCCAGCATCCGGCCGGCCCCGTTCACGGACCACCATTTGGTGTCCGTGAAGGCCTCTCTGACTTCGGAGAGGCTGGGGCCGGCCTATTGGCATTTTAACAATAGCTTGCTGGAGGACGTGGGCTTCGTGGCGTCCTTCCGGGAGTTCTGGCAGGCCTGGCGGGGGCAGCGGCCCGCCTTTCCCTCGGCGCGGCGATGGTGGGATGTGGGGAAGGTGCGCGCCCGGCTCTTCTGCCGTGACTACTCCCGGGGCGCCAGCCGGCGGAGGGATGCGGCGATAGAGCGGCTGGAGCGGGAGGTCTTGAAGCTTGAGAGGCGCCTGGCGTCCGCCCCCGAGGATCCACTCCTCCGCGAGGCGTGCCGGGAGAAGCGGGAGGAGCTCCGAGCCCTGGAAGATCACAGGGCCCGGGGCGCTTTTGTCCGATCCCGCATCCACCTCCTTCGGGAGATGGATCGCGGCTCCCGCTTCTTCTATGCCCTGGAGAAAAGGAGGGGGGCCAAAAAGCACGTCACCTGCCTCTTGGCGGAGGACGGCACCCCCCTCACGGACCCGGCGGAGATGCGTGGAAGGGCCAGGGCCTTCTACGCCAGTTTGTTCTCCCCGGATCCGACCGAAGCCGACGCCTGCAGGGCGCTCTGGACCGAGCTCCCGACGGTCAGCGCGGGCGACCGAGACCGGCTGGAGCTGCCTCTCACTCTGGCCGAGTTCTCGGAAGCCCTCCGTCTCATGCCCAACAACAAAACCCCGGGCATGGACGGGCTGACCGTGGAGTTCTACCGCGTGTTCTGGGACGTCCTCGGCCCGGACCTCGTCACCGTCTGGGCCGAGTCCCTGGAGAGCGGGGTCCTCCCTCTGTCGTGCAGGCGAGCGGTGCGCGCCTTACTGCCGAAGAAGGGGGACCTCCGCGACCTACAGAATTGGCGTCCCGTCTCGCTCCTCAGCACGGACTACAAGATCGTAGCGAAAACCATCTCGCTGCGACTGCGGTCCGTGCTGGCGGACGTGATCCATCCCGACCAGACCTACACCGTCCCGGGCCGTAGTATATTTGATAACTTGTATTTGGTCCGGGATCTCTTAGAGCTCGGGTGTAGGGACGGCTTGTCCTTCGCCCTCCTGTCCCTGGACCAGGAGAAGGCGTTCGACAGGATGGACCACGGGTATCTCCTGGGCACCCTGCAGGCCTTCGGCTTCGGGCCCCGGTTTGTGGGTTTTCTCCGGGTGCTGTATGCCCTCGCGGAGTGTTTGGTCAGGCTCAACTGGACCCTGACCGAGCCGGTCAGCTTCGGGCGGGGGGCGCGTCAGGGGTGTCCGCTGTCGGGCCAGCTGTACGCTCTGGCGATCGAGCCCTTCCTCTGTCTCCTCCGTAGGAGGTTGACGGGGTTGGTGCTTCGGGAGCCGGAGCTGCGGCTGGTCCTGTCGGCGTACGCCGATGACGTGCTCCTCGTGGTCCAGGACCCGGGCGACCTGGCGCGGGTGGAGGCTTGCCAAGCCGTCTACTCGGCAGCCTCCTCCGCCCGGGTCAACTGGGTCAAGAGCTCTGGCCTGGTGGTCGGGGACGGGTGGCGGGCCGGCTCCCTCCCACCCGCGCTTCAGGCCATCAGGTGGAGCGCGGGTCCGCTGCTCTATCTGGGCGTTTATTTATCCGCCACGCATCCTTCTCCGCCGGAAAACTGGCAAGGTTTGGAGGCCAGGGTGGGTGAGCGGCTGCGGAGATGGACGGGACTGCTCCGGTGTCTCTCCCTTCGCGGGAGTGCGCTGTTGCTCAATCAGCTGTTCCTGTCCATGCTCTGGCACCGGCTCAACACCCTGTGCCCGGCCCCGGAGGTCCTGGCCAAGCTCCAGAGGGCAGCTTTGGGGTTCTTTTGGCCAGGACTGCACTGGGTCTCTGCAGGGGTCCTGTCCCTCCCCCTGGAGGAGGGGGGTCAGGGCCTGGTCTGCGTGCGCAGCCAGGTCCGGACCTTCCGCCTCCAGGCCCTGCAGAGACTCCTCTTTAGTGCAGGTAGTCCGGCATGGGGCACCTTGGCGCGCGCCTTCCTCCGCCGCCTCCGAGGGCTCCGATACGACCGGCAGCTCTTTTTTATCCACCCGAGGGGTCTTCCGCGAGACCTCTCAGAGCTGCCGGAATTCTACCAGGACCTCCTCCAGACCTGGAAGCTGCTCTCGGCGACCAGGTCCGTTGTGGCCTCCGAGGGGGCAGACCTCCTCGCGGAGCCCCTGCTCCACAATCCAGCCTTGTGCGTGCAGGTGGCGGAGTCTCCCTCGGTGAGCCGGAGGCTGATCCTGGCAGAAACCACCAGGGTCGGAGACCTCCTGGACTACGACAGGGGGGACTGGGTGGATCCCCGAGCGCTCGCTCGGCGCATGGGGCTCTCCACCCCTCGAACCCCCCTGCGCCTACTCCGGGAGGTGAAGGCGGCTTTGCCGCGGCCCGCTCTCGATTTCCTACAGAGAGCCCTGCGAGAGGGGATGCCCCGCCCCTCCCCTCCTGCAAAGCCTCCGTCCCTTATTATTGGGCCCCTGTTCCGCGGGCCCCCCCGGCCTCCTCACCCCTGGAACCCCAGCCGGCTGCGCCCAGAGAACAGCTGTACACGCTCGTGCTCCACACCCTGCATTTCCCCACCCTCGTGTCCCGCCCCGATTCTAAAGGGCGGGACCACTTAAGACCTATGCAGGGTGGGAGACCCCGATGGGCCAGCATCTATTCCGATCTAATTCCGCAGCCCATCGGGGACATCAGTTGGCAGCTCCTCCACGGAGCCGTGAGCACGGGCGTGTACTTGGCGCAGTTCACCCCTATCCTAGAAGCCTGCCCCTTTTGCGGCGTGAGGGAAAACCTGGCGCACGCATATCTGGAATGCGCCAGGTTGCAGCCCCTATTCCGGCTCCTCCAGAACCTCTTATTGAGGTTCTGGCTGCACTTCTCCCCTCACCTTGTCATATACGCACACCCTATCCGTGGCCCCACAAAGTCGCGAGACCTCCTCCTGGCCCGGGCAAAGACTAGCATCTACAATACCAGGAGGAGGATGCTGGACGAGGGGGTTCTCTGCGACTGTGGGGCCTATTTCTGTTCCTCCCTGGTTTCACGAATCCGGGCAGAGTTCCTCTGGGCGGCGTCCACTGGCTCCTTCGACAGCTTTGAGGAGCAGTGGGCGCTGGCCGGGGTTCTCTGCTCGGTGTCCCCATCTGGCTCCCTAGTTTTAAACCTTTAGCCTGCACTCCCTGACCCTTTTGTCATTATTTGTCCCCCGAAATTAATTGGACATGGGTCCAGTGTCCCTCCCATAAGGCTAAGGAGGGGCTTTTAGAAGGTGGGTGGGTTTTCCAAATAGACCCTCTCCCCGCCACCGCGCCAGAGGAGGAGGACCACCCCACCAGCACCCACCACCCGGAGACCTTCCCCTGCTGCCTGCCTGCTGCTGCTGCAGCACCCCGCTGAGGGGGAGAAGAGGAGATGACCACCATCGAGAACTGTGGAGGGGGTTTGTTTACAGTTTGAGCTTTTTCAATCTGCTCCAGGGGTGGTGGTGAACTGAACTGTTGAAAGGGGGGCGGGGGGAGAGGCTCAGAGCCCTCCCCCCAGTCCAGCTGCCCCCCCCCTGCTGCCACCACCCCCAACACCCCCTCCACTGCCCCTCACCACCTGGACTGGCTCTTCTCCCCCTTGTGGGGATTGCTGCCCCGCCCTCCACCTGGGGCTCTGCCGCAGCGGTGGGCGAGGCCGAGCCCCACACAGCGCTCGTGGGTGTGCTCCCTCCCCTCCCCCCTTGGACTTGGCCCCCCTCCCTCAGCTACGTTTGGCTGGGGGGCCACCCTCACCCCAGGTCACCCACCCTACCCCAGCAGCTTGCTTCCTTCCCCACTGCCTGCCCTCCCTGGCTAGTGTAGGTTGTTTTCCTCTCCCTCCCCAAAGTCACTTACCCACCACCCCTGCTCCCAAGCTTACCAGCCACGCCCCTACCCCAGCTAGCCAAACTGTGTGTGTGCCCCGCCCTAACCAGCTGCTGTTTTGCCGCCATTTTATCCCTCCCCCCAGCCGCCCATCATCCTTTGAATACCACCCAATCAGTCTTGTCCCCCCTGCCCCGAGCGCTTGTGCCCCATCCCCCCCCCTTTTAGTTAATCCCCCTGTTCACTGCACCTCCCCAACGGCCCCATAACCCCCCCCCTTGTATCCCAGTGCAGCCGGAGGAGCCGGCCCCCGCCCAGTACCCGCTACCCTGCACCCTGTCTGCCCCACCAGCGCCCTCCTCCTCTGCCTCCAGCCTTGCAGGGAGGAGTGGTTGCTGGCCTCTCGGTTCCCCTGTTTCTATCCTGCCCTTTTTGGTTCCCTCCCTCCCAGCAACTAGTCGGCGGGAGGAAGTGGTTGCCCCCCCTCTTCCCTTTCTCCCCTTCCCTCCCAATTGTACCCCCCCTTCCCTCGTGTGTCCCTGCCCCCGCAATAGCGCCCTCATCCTATGCCACAGCCTCGGCAAGGAGGAGAGGCTGCTAACTCCCCCACTTTCTCAGTTGTCCCTTCCCGAAACCAGTGCCCTCCCTTTCTCCCGCCCTTTCCCTCACAGACACCCTCCTCCCCTGCCTGCTGTTTGGTGGGGAGGAGCAGTTAACCCTTGTTTCCCCCCCCCCCGTTATCTGTGTCTCCTTCCTCCTCCCTTCCACGATGGAGGAAGTCCCCGCCCCCGTCACTCCCACGGTCCCCTCGTTACCACCGGGCCCAACAAATGCTGCGGCTGACCTCCCGACCCCAGGCCCGAGCTCCGCCGCTGCCACGGCCGACGCTCCCTCAGACTAGGGAGCAGCTACCACCTCGGCCAGGAAAAAGGGCGGGGGGAAGAAAAAGGGCAAAGGCCCGGCCCCAAAGGCCAAGTCCACCACGGCCGAGGCCGCCCTGCCCCCTGTGGCCTTATCACCTGCCACAGTCCCTCCTTCCCTTGTTATTCCCCCCACCGGCTCTGGGGGTGATTCAACCAAGGCCGCCAGAGCGTACGCCCAGGTGGCCGCTGCCGCCCCCCCACGTGCCGGGTCATCAGCCCCAACTGCCGCTTCCAGCTCCATCCCTGGTGGCCGGGGCCCCTTTCCCGCCATGACCAGGAGGCACTGCGTCCGCTGCCTCCTGGTCACCGCCTCGCCCCACATGGAAACCTACGTGCGGGCGATGGCGAGGGTGGTGGGGGCCTCGGCCGTGGTGGCAGCCTCCAAAATGTACGGCAAGGCGGTCTTCTTCCTTGCCTCGGAGGCCGCCGCCCAGGAGGCGGTGGAGAGGGGCCTGGCGGTGGGGGGCGTGCACGTGCCCCTCGAACCTCTGGAGGACCTGGGCGTACGGGTGGTCCTCACCTCCGTCCTGCCTTTCCTCCCTAATGCCGCCCTGCTGACCTCCCTCTCCACTCTGGGGAAACCCATCTCAACAATCAGCCCTCTCCCGTTGGGCTGTAAGGACCCCGCCCTCCGCCATGTCCTATCCTTCCGCCGGCAGGTGCAGCTGCCGCCGGCGGCGCGTGGCGGGGAGGCGCTCGAGGGGTCCTTCCTGGTGCCCTACCAGGGGGCCCACTACCGAATCCACTATTCCTTGGGGGAGACCCGGTGCTTCCTCTGCTGGGCGATGGGGCATGTCCGGAGGGATTGTCCCTTGGCCCGGTCGGAGGAGGCGTCCGGGGCCCCCGGGGTTCGTAAGGGCGCCGGCCCCACCACCGCCGGCCCCCCTGGTAGTCTGGGCTCCGCGGCCGCCCCTCCTCTAACCGACGGCCCTGCTCGGGAGCCAGAGGCGTCCCCCCTGGCGTGCCTGAGCGGGCAGGCGGGCCCCGTCTCCATTCGAGGGCGGGAAGGCCCCCCAAAAGATCCCAAGGGGGGCCAGCACTGTTGAGACCGCCCCCAGCAAGCGTCAACTTATTATCGGGCCCCTGTTCCGCGGACTTTGCCAGCCCACATTCCTATAGTTTTCAAATACCCCACTACAGGGGCTTAGGGAGGGGTAAGTGGAAGGAGGTGAGGGAGGAATGGGGTACGAGCCCCCGATGGGGAGGACTAGGGTGGCTCTGCGGGCTCCTCAGGGTGGAAGCTCTCCTGCAGCCCCCCGATTGACACCCCCCCCCCCCCCCGGATGGCAGCCTGCGGCAAGTGCAGCCGGGCTGATGGCCGAGTGCTGTGATGTGCCCAGTGTGGGTACTCAGGGCACTCCAAGACAGGACTGCTTTGCTGTCCCTCATCGAGTTAAAGTGAGCGGGAAACCCCTGAGAACTGTCTGTCCGGGGTGGGGGTCGGGTCCCTTTAAGCACAGCCCTCGGCTAACCTGAGGCAGCAGCTCCACGCTCTAAGTCCTAATCTGATGCCCTGCCAGCACTGCTTCCAGCCATCCTTAACCTCGGTTCAGGGTCCACTCAATGTGGACATGCTAGTTTGAATTAGCAAAATGCTAATTCGAACTAGTTTTTAGGTCTAGACGCGTTAGTTCGCATTAGCTTAGTTCGAATTAACTAATTCAAATTAAGTTAGTTTGAATTAGTGCTGTAGTGTAGACTTACCCTTATTTAGTTCCACCCCGATGCTCCTTATCTCAAGGTCCCTGCCAGAGTCAGCGTTCGACCCTTATCTCCGTATGGAGGCGAGAGGCGAAGGCAGCGTCTAATTACAGATCTCGTGTTGTCAGGCCACACACTTAGCCTGACTCTTGCTCTCTTGTTAACAAGACCAAGATGGCTGCACACAAATTCCCTTATTCCCTTTTCCTGCCTCCACACCAATGACGTGCTCCTCGTGGTCCAGGACCCGGGCGACCTGGCGTGGGTGGAGGCCTGCCAAGCCGTCTACAATGGCAGCCTCCTCCACCGGGGTCAACTGGGTCAAGAGCTCTGGCCTGGTTGTTGGGGACAAGTGGCAGGGCCTGATCTGTGTGCGCAGCCAGGTCCGGACCTTCCGCCCCCAGGCCCTGCAGAGACTCCTCTGTAGTTCATGGGGCTCTCCACCCCCCCCCCCCCCCAAACCAGCCTGCGCTCGTGCTCCACATGGTCCATTTCCTCACCCTCGTGTCCCTCCCTGACACCTAGCGGTGGGACTACCTAACACCTGTTGAGGATGGGCAACCCCGATGGGCCAGCGTGTATTCCACTCTGATCCATGACCCATCAGTGACATCAGCTGGTGGCTCCTCTGTGTGTACCTGGTGCGGTTCAACCCTGCCCCTGACACCTGCCCGTTCTGTGGTGTGAGGGAAAACCTGGCGCACGCCTTTCTTGAATGTGCCAGGCTGCAGCCTCTTTTCCCGCTCCTCCAGAACCTCTTGCTGAGGTTCTGGCTGCACTTTCCCCCTCATGTCTTTATTTATGCACTTCCCAGCTGTGACCCCACAAAGTCGCAAGACCTCCTCGTCAACCTCCTCCTGGCCCTGGTGAAAGCCGCCACATACAGCACCAGGAGGAGGAGGATGGAAGAGGGGGTTCTCTGCAACTGGGGGGCCTATTTCTGTTCTTCCCTTGTATCACGTATCCGGGCAGAGTTCCACTGGCTCCCTGGACAGCTTTGAGGAGCAGTGGGCGCTGTCCTGAGTTCTCTGCTCGGTGTCCCTTTCTGGTTCCCTCGTTTTAAACCTTTGACTGCAGCCCGATCCTGTTTTCATTGTTTGTGCCACGAAACCAGTTTAATTCTGGGCCCAGTAGTCCTTCCTTCAAGGCTGAGGGCCTGCCAAGCCACCAGATCCGGCCTTCAGACACTGTGGGGAGCCCCAGGCAGGCTCTGCGCTCACCTCGCCACACCCGCACGCTGCTCAGAAACGTGGCTGAGAGGCAGTTTTTCTTTAAAAACTGTGAGTTGGGGGGGGGGGGGTGCATCGGGGGGAGGGCGCAAAGCTTTAGGAGCTGCTCCCCGTTCCCAGCACAATCCCATTGGCCAGTTTCTGGCCAGAAACCAGCCAATGGGAGTTGCCTGTTTCAATAATAGACAGCCATGAAGCACAAGAAACAAAAGACAGGATGATACAGCACTTTAAAGACTAACAAGATGGTTTATTAGGTGATGAGCTTTCGTGGGCCAGACCCACTTCCTCAATTTGTAGCACAAGAGGCTCCATAGCACATGGCTGCAGCCTGTGCAGAGGCAGGGAAGGTAAAGAGGCTGATTCAGAAACTAACTGCTGGCTGGTAAGTCTCCTGGAAGAGCCTACCTCTGGCACCCCAGTTCCTCCCTTCTCCAACCGTCTGCCCCCCACTCCTACCCCCTAACTCCACATACCCAAATCCTCTGCCCCCCTCCTGTACCCATACCCTCTCCCAGATCCGGCACTGCAATCCCCTGCCCCAGATCACAGTCCCCTTCTGCCCTAGCTCACAACCCAAACCCCTGCACCCCCTCCTGTACCCCAATTCCCTGTCCTAGGTCACAATCCAACCCCCTGCATCCCGGTCCAGTGCCCCAGGTCACAATTGCCCCCTTTACCCAAGCTCCCTTCTGCAGCCAACCGCCATTCCAGACCCTGCACCTCCTCCATTAATATCATGGAAGAGTGCAGCCCTCAACCACTTTCTAAATTCTTGGAGTGGCCCCCCATCAAAAATTATTGCCCACCCCGACATACATGCTTTTGAGACTGACTTAGTACAGGCTACAGACCCAAATTAAGTGCTTTTTTTGTCACATTTTTTTTTGAGTGAAAGTGTTGAAATTAATTCTGTGAAAGTTTCCTTTTCCTCATTGAAGATGTCTCCTTCCATCAAGACTCAGAAATTATCTCTACTCTAATCCTGTGTTATGCCTTTCTGAATATCAGTTTTAACAACACATGCTCTTTAAATAATTTACCCTCATCTCCCCAGTGCAGGCAGAGGAGCCGCTCTTTCCATCCTGTGCTGGGAGCTGTACCCCTTACCCCTTCATTCCCCCTTCCCCTTTTTGCATTGTTGCCCTCCCACCATGCTACCAGCCTAGCAGGTGCGGGGAGCAGTGAACAGCCTTCCTCCCCTCCTTTTCCCCCCTTGTTTCCTCCCCCATGGTTTGGTCCTCCCCTAATTGTTTGTTTCCACCCATGACCACAATGGAGGGGTTGTCTGGTGACACCCCTGCCAACCCTTCCCCACCCCTCCCCTCCCCATATCTAAAAACAACTCCTCCTCTGAGGCTGCTGGGCCCCCTGTCATTACAGTGGAGATGGCGGACATGGACGGAGATCCCAGGGCCTTGACCGTTCCTGCCGCGGCACCTCCAGTCACCACCAAGAAGGCCCCCCTGAAGGGTAGGAAGGGCCAGGGGACCAAAAAGGGCAAGAGCCCCTCCAGGAAGGCAAAGCCTCCTGTGGCGAGGGCTCATCCCCAGCTATGGCCCCGGTGTTGGCCGTGGCTTCCCCGTTTTCCTGCCCCCCCGTTCCTTCCACCAGCTCTGGGGGCAAGGGTGTCCCAGCCCCCAGGGCATACGCCCAGGTGGCTGCCGCATTTGCCTCCCAGAATTCCATTTCCAGCGGCCGCAGCCCCTTTCCCACCCTGACCAGGAGGCACGGAGTCTGTTGTCTCTTGGTGGCTGCCTCGCCCCATGTGGAGACCTACGTGCGGGCGTTGGTACGCGTGGTGGGGCCCGCGGCCGTGGTGGTGGCCTCTAGGATGTTCGGGAAGGTGGTATTCTTCCTGGCATCCGAGGCCGCTGCCCAGGAAGCAGTGGAGAAGGGTTTGGCAATGGCGGGAGTCCACGTCCCACTCAAGCCTCTAGAGGACCTGGGCGTACGGGTGGTGTGTTCCTCCCCAATGCTATCCTATTACCTTTCCTCTCCACCCTGGGGAGGCCTTTGTCAGTCCTAAGTCCCCTTCCTCTGGGCTGCAAAGATCCTACCCTCCGCCACGTCCTCTCCTTTCGCCGGCAGGTACAAATCCAACTACTGCCGGCAGGACGTGGCGGAGAAGCCCTCGAAGGGTCATTTCTGGTGCCCCATCAAGGGGCCCAGTACCGGGTGTACTACACCATGGGGGAGGCTCAGTGTTTTCTCTGTTGGGTGACAGGGCACGTCTGAAGGGACTGCCCCCGGCCCGGCTCGGAGAGGCACCCGTGACCCCCGACACCCGGGGCGATACCGGCCCTACCATCGCCGGTGGCCCTGATGGTCCAGACCCTGGGGTTGCCCCTCCTCCAACTGTGACCATTGTCAGTCCCGCCTGGGCTCCACAGAGCCCAGACAAGCGAGCAGATGCCGCTGCCACCACCAAAAGTGGTAAGGCCGGGCCCGCGAAGGAGAGGGTGGCGGGGTCAGCAATGGGACTCGAGGTATGTCTGGACTACATGGCTCTGTCGCCAGAGCCATATAGATTAGTTTACTAGACATACCCAAATGAAGCAGCGATTTTAAATAATCGTCGCTTCATTCAAATTTAAACGGCTGCCGCTCTGTGCCTATCAGCTGTTTGGCGGCACAGCGCGGTAATCTGGACGCTCTGCGGTCGACAAAGGCATTTGTCCACCTCCCCGGTAAACCTCATCCCCCGAGGCATACCGGGGAGGTCGACAAATGCCTTTGATGTCGACCACGGAGTGTCCAGTCTAGCGCGCTGAGCCGACAAACAGCTGATAGACACAGAGTGGCAGCCGTTTAAATTTGAATGAAGCAGTGATTATTTAAATCCCTGCTTCATTTGGGTATGTCTAGTAAACTAATCTATATGGCTCTGGCGACAGAGCCATGTAGTCTAGACATACCCTCTGACATGGCCTACCTTGGGGGGAGGTCTCCCCTTCCCCTGCTGCCCAGCCCCTGTCTTCTGTTGCCCTCCTACTGCTGCTCTTGTCCCCTGACTCTTCCCCCATTGGGGCCCAGCCCTCCTCCTCCGAGGGCTCGGAGCTTGCTATGGGGAGGCGCCGCAAGCATGCCGGGCGGTCCACCCCAGTCACTGAGGGGGAGGACATCCTTCCTGCACCTTTGGGGTGGACGCTGGAGCCATCCCTCCCTCTGTGCCCCTGGATGCTTCACAGTACCATGGGGCAGCTGAGGTGACCGCGGCGGTTGCATGAGGGGTAAACACCTCCCTCCCGGAGTCCCTGCAAGAGGGAGCGTCCATAGAGGATGCTCCCACTGTCCCCACCTCCACTGAGGAGGCGACCGCTGACCCTGCCACCAACAAAGGCCACCACCTGGTGGCAGGCAGCGGGCTCGCCTTCCTCTCCCAGGAGGTGGAGGCTTTAGGTTTGACTCCATCTGCCTCAGAGGGGGATCACCAAGTCCTAGAGGGATGACAGCTGTCCTCTCCTTCCAACCCTCCACTCTCCCTTCTCCGTGCCTCTGAGTCGCCCCAGGGTGCGACCATCTGCCCATCCATTGGCAGCACTTCGGCTGCGGCCACCGAAACCCTGGAGGCTCCTAGCGGGCCGGAGCTTCCCTCACTTCCCATCACCCCCGGCGCTGGGGTCTCTGGTGTTGCACTCTCTGTGGAGCCAGGGCCCTGTGCTGGGGAGACGCTAACATCCCCTGCCACCGATCCCCTGCCCTGCGAGGAAGCACTGCATCCTGGTGCCTCTTCCACTGAGCCTTCTGACCCCATTGCCACTCCCAACATCTGCCCCACTCCTGCACCTTGTTCAGCCCCTCTCCCAACCAAATTTCCCACCCCTCTTCCTGTTCCCCCTCCTCTTTGTCTTTTCCTAATCCCCCCCCACTTCCTCCCCCCCACTTCTCTTCCTCCTTTCCCTGATACCCTCCCTGACCTCTTCTCCTCCCCTTACACTATTACTGCCACGCCCGGGGCTGCCATGTTCAGCCCAGACATTGGCCCCCGGGAGGCGGTTTTTGTTTCTCCTGCTCCCAGCATGTCTGGGGCTGTTCTCCCTCCACCACTGCCCCCACCATCTTCCCAGCAGGGACTCCAGAGTCCTTGCTTCCCAGTGTCGATTGGTTGCAGGGCATGCAAAGGGGTCTGGCCCCAAGACATTCAGGGGCCCGAGGTCCCGATGCCAGATGTGCTGAAGGGCGAGATGTGCGACTTCTTGGAAGACATCCATGGCTCCAAGAACAAAGTAGCTCTCACCCTTCGGTGCTGAGGAGATTTCCATCTTGTCCTTCAGACGGTAAGGGCCATCTTGGGGGAGGGTAAAGGGACCGGGCGGCGGGGGCTGCGGCCTACCAGCAGGTCTGCGGCTTCCATGATACCCTGCTCATGTTTGGGTACGGTCACGGTTTGCTACGGGGCCCGATGGGAACTGCCAGCACTCCCGCCAGCGAGGATCTTCCCCAGCCCCTTCAATGCCACGGATCACCTTTTCCCCTTTAAATACTCGGGGCTGTGGGCTGGGTCTCCACAGGTGTCAGGAGCTCTCCTTCCTTTGGGAGGGGGTGTTACTCTGTCATCTTACTGCAGGAGACCCACATGGCTCCAGCCACCAAAGGCAGCTGGAGTGGGGCAACAGGGTTTATTTCAGCCATCTGTTGGCTCATCAAACCGGGGTGGCTACCCTGTTCTCCCCCCCGAACCTGCATCCCAAGGTGCTGGGGATTGCTGAGGTCATGCAGGGCTGCCTGCTGCATCTCCGGGTTCAGATGGAGGGGCTGACAATAAACCTCATTAACATCTAAGCCCCAACGTCCGACCTGGAGAGGCTCCGTTTTTATCAGCGGGCGTCTGCCTTCCTCGGCTCTTTGGATCTTCGCGAGTGCCTGGTCCTGGGTGGGGACTTCAATTGCACCCTCAAGGAGTGGGACTGAGCACTGCCTGGCCGCTGCAGACATCCTCAGGGAGACAATAGACCATCACTCCGTGGTGGAAGTCTGGCGAGACCTCCACCTGGGAGGGGACACAGTGTTTACCTATGTCCAGGTGGTGGGTTGTTGTAGCCAGACAGGAACCCCCCTTGTAACATCCATTTTTGCTTGCCTGGAGCATACAGGGCACACAGAGCAGAAGGCCCAGGCTGTGTGACCGTGAATGGCTGTAAACAGAGATACGCCAATTGCTGACCAAGAGGCTGCTGAAGAGTGCCCTTGACTTAACATATATTGATACGAACACACAGCCGTCCGTGGGAGGAGGAATCTCTCGCCCAGTAAAAAATGTCCAGTACTCACAATTTAGTTCTCTCTCTTGCAAGTGTAAATTAACTTGAAACTTGCTTGTAAGAACTGGCGCCACAAAACGGACCAGTACAATTTGGCCTCTTAGATAAGAAAGAGGATACGGGCCCCCAGGGGTATATAGATGGGTCCAGCAGCACATTTACTCTGTGTCAATCTACCATCTATCTGCTGGTTGGGTTAGGTGTTTGATCTCCCGAGGTTCCAGAGGGGACGCCCACCTCGTATTCGTCTTTCCTAGGAATTAAAAGACCGGCCCTGGCCTGACACGCTGGAGTCGAGAGGCACAGAAAGGGGTAAAAATTGTACCTGAATGTGTCCTTTGTTTAAGTATATATACATAGTGTTAGAGCTCTTTAAAGATTCAGCTGTCACTTGGTACCATTATTTCTATTTTCTATTTTTACCTTTTTTTTGTAGCCATTTTTAAGACCTATATATATATATATATATATAATTTGCTAGCATTTAAAAAATAGAGCAATAGCCATTGTAACCATATAATTTATAAGCTTCTTTAATAAACCTGTAACTGGTTAAGTTTTAACCTGACTCCTTCAGTTGCTCTAACAGAACCAAGCACAATTTAAAAGAACTTCAGCCGGTCATAAAGGAACAGTCATAGGAAGAGCTTGGGCGTTTGGATCTGTGTCACTTCCAGGTGACTGGTCCGTTGGGGCACCTTTCAGCCTTCCCTAGGCTGCCTGCTGCGAAGGAACTTTGTGTTCTAGCAGCTAAAATCTAAGGTGTAATAAGCTCTTCCTATGTAAAGGGGCGTCTGTTGGCCTGCTGGCCACCCTCTGTGACGGGACCCCGGTCCTAGCAGTAAAAACACGGACGTTAAAACTTCTCAAAACACACACACACACACACACACACACACACACACACACACACACACACACACACACACACACACTCTCTCTCTCTCTCTCTCTCTCTCTCTCTCTCTGCCCTGACCGTCGGCTGACAGTCGTCGGTCCTTCCACTCCCGGTTGGACCGCATTTATCTTTCTCGTCATCATCTATTCCGGGCCCACTCCTCCAGCATTAGGCCTGCCCCATTCTCAGACCACCACTTGGTGGCCGTAAGGGCCTCTCTTTCCTCGGAGAGGCCGGCCTATTGGCATTTCAATAACAGCCTGCTAGGGGATGTGGGCTTCATAGCGTCCTTCCGGGAGTTCTGGCTGGCCTGGCACTGGCGGCGGTGTGCCTTTCTCTGTATGGCGGCAGTGGGATGTGGGGAAGGTGTGCACGTGACTCTTCTGCCGTAACTACACCTGGGGGGGGCCAGCCGGCGGAGGGATGCGGTGATAGAGCCCTTGGAATGGGAGGTCTTAGAGCTAGGGAGGTGGCCAGCCGGCGGAGGGATGCGGTGATAGAGCCCTTGGAATGGGAGGTCTTAGAGCTAGGGAGGTGGCTGGCCACTGGCCCCGGGGATCCATCCCTCTGCGGAGTGTACCGGGAGAAGCAGGAGGAACTCCAGGCCCTCTAGGACCTTGAGGCCCGGGGCACCTTTGTTCGCTCTTGCATCCATCTCCTTTAGGATGGATTGCAGCTCCCGCTTTTTCTACGCCCTGGAGAAAAAGAGGGGGGCTAAAAAGCTCGTCACCTGCCTTTTGGCAGAGGATGGCACCCTCCTTCACGGATCCGGTGGAGATGCATGAGACGGCCCCTGCCTTCTATGCCTCCCTGTTCTCCCCAGATCCGACAGACGCCGATGCCCGCACGGTTCTCTGGAATGAGCTCCCGACGGTCAGCACGGGCGACTGAGACCAGTTACAGGTGCTTCTCTGTCTGGTCCAGTTTCTACCCCACGTACTTCAGGAGGTGAAGGACGCTTTGCCGCCCGCTGCTCGGATTTACCTAAACAGGGTCATGCGAGAGGGTGCACCCCGCCCACCCCCAGCCCTCCCGATCTCTCCATCGGCCCCCAGCCCCGCATACCTTCCCGACCGCCTCACCCTTGTCACCCGAGCCAGCTGTACGCGTTGCAGCCGGTCCCCTTCCAAATTGCACCAAAGAGTCATCTGTACACACTCGTGCTTCACACACTCCATTTTCCCACCCTCATGTCCCACCCAGACACCAAGTGGCAGGACCTCCTACCACCAATAGAGGGTGGGGAGTCCCGGTGGGCCAGTCTATATTCGATCTTGGTTCCACGGCCCACCGGGGACATCAGCTGGAGAAACCTGCATGGCACGGTGAGCACAGACGTGTACCTGGTGTGGTTCACCCCTATTCCCGACACTTGCCCCTTCTGTGGCATGAGGGGGACCCTGGCGCTCGTCTACCTTGAGTGTGCCAGGTTACAGCCCCTCTTTCGGCTCTTCCAGAACCTCCTGTTGAGACAATTACCTTGCCCCTGAGGATCCGCCCCTGAGGATCCACCCCAGCCCTCATCATGAAGTACACAATTATTGATACCTTAAATGCCCGGGGCTGTAGGTCGTGTCGTCTCAGGAGCCGGGTGCTCTCCTTCCTTTGGGAGCGGGGGTACTCAGCCTTGACAGGAATGTGGCTGTCTAGAGTAGGATAGCTGCCAGCCTGGCCACCAAAGGCCACATGCAAACCCAGGAGCAGGTTTGCATGAAAATCAAGGTGGTCCAGTGAGACCCCCGACCCTGAGCTTAGAACATAAGAATGGCCATACTGGGTCAGACCAAAGGTCTATCTAACCCAGTAGCCTGTCTGCTGACAGTGGCCAGCACCAGGTACCCCGGAGGGGATGGACCGAAGACAATGATCAAGTGATTTGTCTCGTGCCATCCATCTCCAGCCTTCCACAAACAGAGGCCAGGGACACCGTTCCTACCCCCTGGATGATAGCACTCCATGGCTGTGTCTACATTGGCACCCTTTTCCGGAAAAGGGATGCTAATGAGACAAGTCGGAATTGCAAATGCCGCGGGGGATTTAAATATTCCCTACAGCATTTGCATGAACATGGCTGCCGCTTTTTTCCGGCTCGGGGCTTTGCCAGAGAAAAGCGCCAGTCTAGATGGGATCTTTCGGAAAATAAAGCCTTTTCCGGAAGATCCCTTATTCCTGATTTTAAGAGGAATAAGGGATCTTCAGGAAAAGGCTTTATTTTCCGAAAGATCCCGTCTAGACTGGCGCTTTTCTCTGGCAAAGCCCCGAGCCGGAAAAAAGCGGCAGCCATGTTCATGCAAATGCCATGGGGGATATTTAAATCCCCCGCGGCATTTGCAATTCCGACTTGTCTCATTAGCATCCCTTTTCCGGAAAAGGGTGCCAATGTAGACACAGCCCATGACTTTATCTAACTTCTCTTTAAACTCTGTTATAGTCCTAGCCTTCACAGCCTCCTGTGGCAAGGAGTTCCACAGGTTGACTACATGCTGTATGAAGAAGAACTTCCGCTTATTAGTTTAAAACCTGTTGCCCATTAATTTCATTTGGTGTCCTCTAGTTCTTCTATTATGGTAGAAGAAAACTATGCAGCCGGAAACCAGCAGAATCTGGCAACCCTTGCACCTGAGTAATGGGAAACAAAACATCTCGTGGGCCACACCTAGAACCCTGATGGGCTGCATGAGGTCCTTGGGCCGCAGGTTGTCCACCACTGTTCCGTATAAGCGCTACCTTTTCCAAATCATGAGCCGAATCCTGAAGTCCTACTTTACTACAAACTGTCATAGTCAACTGAAATTTTGTATGAATGAATTCCCTAGGATTGTGCCCCATGTAACTTTACAGTTGCTTTACAGTTGCTCAACATGGAGTTTTAGGAATCATATGGCATTCCTTACACTATATTATGCCTCAAGTCTAGGGCATGAACACACTTCTCTGAAGATTAGGTAGAAGACCTTACACTTACAAAAGTGCATACTCCATCCCAAACAGAGATACAGACACAGAAATAGCTGTATATTGGAACTCAGGCTATTTATTTGACCATCCATCATGCCAGGAGTTTTTCTGTTAAATATGTCATGGCTCACAGGTTGTGCCCACACTCAGCCCGTCTGTACCCAGGCAGGACCCCCTCTCCAGTGTGGCAACCCTCTCTTGGGGAGCCCACTCTCACCGGGGGCAGTCCGCCCCTCCGCCTCCGGGACAACACCTCTCAGGGCCTTATGCACGCCTGCCTCCGCCATGAGCCCCCTCAGGGGGTCCACTCCCTCTGGACCCCTGGGGCCTCCACTCCCAGGGTATGTCTACACTACAGCATTATTTCAAATTAACTTATTTCGAATTAGTTAATTCGAAATAAGCTAATTCAAAATAATGCATCTAGACCCAAAAACTAATTCGAATTAGAGCATCCACACTGATTGGACGCTCAGTCACATTTAACGGCAGCTGAAACCGGTTCTGGCAGGGCATCAGGTCAGTCGTTGCTTTGTGTGGCTGCTGTCTGAGGCTATCTGAGGCTCGTTCTTAAAGGGACCCCCCCGGACAGCCGGTTCTCAGCTTTTCTGCTTGCTTGCCAACCTCGCTGAGGGACAGCAAAGCGTTTTCCTCTCTGCCTGCCTGTGTCGGTGGTTCTCATTGGGGACGCCGCTGCAGTTAGCCACATGGAGCCAGAGCTCGCCCTGGGCATTCTGGTGCAGTCTTTGGACTTGCTGCTGCAAGCCTGGCGCCAATGGCTGGAGGCTGCCTGGCACCATCTGGTGCACGTAAGCCCCCTGCCCCTCCCCCTCCCCCTGGCCTCCCTGGGGGCCGTGGAGGAGCCGCAGCAGTGCCTGGACGCCAGCGTGCCCTGCCACATCTGGCGTCTGGACACCAGCAGCGACTGGTGGGACCGCATCGTCCTGCTTGATGGCTCGGGGGTCCTGGGTGCGGGGCACGCTCCCTCCAGGCTCCTGGCCGTCATCCTCCTCCTCCTCCTCCTCCTGGGTGTCATGGGCAGGACCCTCTGCCCCAGGGTCGATGACCCCCTGGGGGGCACGGGCCGTCTGACCCCCTAGGATGCGGTCCAGGGCATCATAATAGGGGCAGGGGTCCGGGTCAGGCCCTGGTTGGGAGCTGCCCCCTGAGGCCCTGGCATAGGCCTGCCGCAGCTCTTTGATTTTCATGTGCACCTGCTCCTGGGTGCGCATGTGGCCTTTGGTGGCCAGGCTGTCAGCCATCTGCCTATAGACGGCTGCATTCCTGCATCTAGTGCGGAGGTCGTGGACATTGGAGGCCTCCCCACAAACCTCAATGAGGTCCACGATCTCCGCACTAGACCAGGAAGGTGCCCGCCTTTTGCGGCCCCTGGCTGGCTCCTGGGAGCCGCCAGCCTGCTCCTGGGGAGCGGTGGAGGGCTGGGTGCCACTGGGTTGCTGGCTCATGCTGGTCCAGGTGCATGGACTGCTGGCTCTGTGCTGGCAGGCTTTCAGCTGGCACAGGCACTGTGGCCAGAATCTACCCCTTTAAGGGCTCCGGGGCTGGGGGGGGGGGGAGCAGAAGAGTTTTCCTGGTTGTGCCCAGAGTGCCCACCAGGGCGCCCTGGAAAGGGCTGGAGGCCCCCTATATCATAGAATAGAATCATAGAATACTAGGACTGGAAGGGATCTCGAGAGGTCATCGAGTCCAGTCCCCTGCCCTCATGTCTATACAGCGCTTAATAAGTCTACACAGCGCTTATTTCGATTTAGCTATTTCGAATTTGGCGTTATTCCTCGTGGAATAAGGTTTACCAAATTCGAAATAAGTGCTCTGCTATTTCGATTTAATTTCGAAATAGCGGTTTGGCTGTGTAGACGCTAGGAAAGTTATTTCGAAATAACTTTGCTGTGTAGACATACCCTTACAGAAGTAGTATTAAAAATGGCATTTGACCTGCCACAGGAGAGATTACAGCGGAGTTGGAGCAGTAGAAATCATGTGCTACTGTAAGGATTTGTCCAAATATAAAAGACCTCTCAATTTGAAAATTGTAATTCAGTCATCCGATTGGCTCAATTTTTGTTACCGTGGACAATTAGCTATTTCCGTTGAGCATATTATTTTTAATATTCATATTATAGTTTCTATTGTGGCTATTTGTTTTTGCAATAGCAACCAAAGATATGGACTGGCTGCAGTTAGATACTCTCTGCACAACTGTGACAGACCGGGCCGTGTCTGGGCACAGCTGAGGGCATCCGCTCAGGGCGAATTGCTCAATTTCAGGGCTCCTTACAGTCCCCAGACTGGTGACCTCTCCAAACAGGCCACAAACCAGTCCCACAGAGTGCTTCAGCTGCCTGCCTGAAGCCTCCCGAGCAAAACCCCTCCGACACCCCAGCAATATCCGTGCCCCAGATGGCCCCGGGCCTCGTACCCCGGTGGGGGGTCTTAGAACCCAATCCCACCTACCCCGAACAAGTTCTGTCCGGTTCCAAGAAACCAGCCACAGATCCCTGGTCAATTTACCCTCTGGACCTTACCACAAATCACACTGGGCCAATCCTTTAGCATCTAACAACTAAAGGTTTATTACTACAATAAAGAAAAGCATGAGAGTAAGGTTGTTAAAGGATAGTACATTACATGCATCGAATCTCCCAGTTCTTGATGCAGGCTCTAGCAGAGATGTTACAGCTGCTGGCTTAGGATGTGCAACAAGAACTTTTAAGATCAGGATGGGTCCACAGTTCTTTCCAGCTCTTCAATCCCTGCACTGCTGCCTCTGGGATGAAGTGCTGAGCTGAGTAACCAAGATGGAGTCCCCCACATGGCCTCTTTATACATCCTTCCTGGTCTCTTCTTGGCTGCAGCAGGTCACCTGGCCAGCGGCCTATCCCTGTGTTCCCTGCTGGCAGCTCTCAGGTGTCAGCCCTCATTCTTTAGGTGTGTCCTTGGCCCATTGAGTGCCATTGTCCCACAGGGCCTCGCTAATTAGCATGTCCATAAGCCGGGCTCTGCCCAGTGCTCGACCACATGCAGGGAAATATTCAGTATCCACACAGATTACAGATTCCTAACTACACAGACAGACATTATACAATCACATGACTAGCGTACATAGAATTAGCAGACAGTGAGTTTCTATTCAACACCCCACATGGCCCCTTTTATACCATTTTTGGGGCCAGCACCCCCACCTATGGGTGCAGCAGTGATCTGGCTGCTTCCCTCAAATTCAGTAACGTGACAACAACTGATTCCAATAAAGTATTGTGCTTCTGTATGTATTTTGAATGTGCATTCATTTGTTTAGAATACTTGAGTAAAACTGGCAGGGAAACACATATGTTGGGACTTTGAGCACGCTTATTTTTAATTTCTCCCCTTTATAATTCCACCACTTCTGTCCACTCCTAGAACAATCCCACATCCAGAGCTATTCAGGGCTTTTACTGGCCACTGTCGGCAGACAGGCTACTGGGCTAGATGGACCTTTGGTCTGACCCAGTATGGCCGTTCTTATGTTCTTATGATCCAGTGTGCTTATTTTAAGTTTTATTTCAGGTATGAGTGGCTGGTTCAAAGGGAGGTGCACATGTTGGCCCCATCCAAGATCTGGCGCCTCTCTGCCTGGGAAACCTGAGAGTTTCTGTCCTTGCTTATGAACCGTGACATCTGTGCATTCCATGGGTGCTGACCCTTGGTGTCAGAGGTCACTCCAAGTTCAAGCAGTTTCCTCTTTCACCACCAATAGAGACCTTGACTAGAGGTAAATTATGTTGCAGTTTAAGGAAATAATTTGAAACACTCCTGTCATTGTAATACATTTTGCCGCTTACATTTTAATCTTCAACCCTTTCACCTTTTTTTGTTTAAAGGGGGGAATTATATTGTGAGAAAGTGGGGAGTTTTGGGGGTTCAAAGGGGGGCTGCATGCAGAGGGGGGCACTCAGTGCCCAGGTATTACTGGTTTAATGTGACAAGGGAGAGGGAGTTTGTTGTTTCAGAGAACAGTCCAGAACTGGAGCCCCAGCAACTGGTGCCCTAGTGACCCCGGCCCTGCTCAGAGGACACAGCTGGTCCTGGCCACATGACAGACAATGGGCTGCACAGGGGAGACCCTGGTGAGGGGAGAACATTGGACGGGGAGGGGAAAAGAGGGGCCCAGGCAATCCGGTTACCTGGGGAGAAGACAATGGACTGGGGAAGGGCTGTTGCTGGGGATATTGGAGGCTCTGCTGGGAGACTGGGGGCTGTTCAGAACTGAGAGCAGAGCAGGCAGGACTCAGCTGGCTGCAGGAGAGACTAGAGTCATCCCCCGAGTCATCCCACAGAGCACATCTGCTGTGTCATCTGAGGCCAGGGAGGGCTCCACATGTGCGTGCCATCATGCTCCCCTTATGTGTATGGGGGGGGGGGGGAAAGAAGGAAGAGGGAGCCCAGGGACCATGCGCCTGGGCCTTGCCCACCATGGAGCAGCAGCTGGGTGTCAGGCAGGGGCCCTGGCCTGTTCCCCACATGCCGACCTCGCCTTGCAGAGGGGGGCTGGGTTTCACCCACTGTGTCCCCAGGGAGAACTGACCACTGCTCTTGTTTCACCACAGCCGCAGCACCTGGGACTGCAGGGCACACCACCCCGCCTGCAACAGCCACCCGCACCTGGGCCAGCAGGCTCACCCGCAACCAGGAGGAGTACCAGCGGCGGCACCTGCAGCTACTGGGGCAAGAGCTCCGCAACCAGGAGCACTGGGTCCATGAGGGGCTGCGGCAGCGGAGCTTGCATGCGCTGGAGGATCAGAGCCGTGCCCTCAGAGGTCACCTCCAGACCCTGGTGGACAGGTTCCTGCCTCCTCCTGCTCCAGCCCCTGCGGCCGTCCCAGCTCTTGCTCCTCCTCCCACCCCTGCTCCCCCTCCCACTTCCTCTGCACCCCCCGTCCCTCCTGCCCCACCCTTCACACCCAATCCCCCCCGACGCTCCCGCATCCGCAGTGCTGCAAGACGGGAGAGCCAGCAGGACCCTGAACCCTGAGCTTTCCCTTCCCTTCCTCCCCTTCTTTCCCCTTCCAGCTCCCTCCTCCCAGGTTTCCCCCTCCCCTCTCCCACCCTCATTCCTCCCTCCCCCCACCCCAGTTATGTAAAATAAAAGAGATTTTTGTTGTCAAAACAGGTGTGTTTATTTTACATTAGGAAGGGGGGTTAGGGAGGGGAAAGGGGAAGGAGGGGAGGGTGTAAGAAGGCCCCAGTGGGGCATGCAGGGAGAGTTCAGTCCTCCTTCACATGGAAGCTCTCCCGCAGGGCTTCCTGGATCCGGATGGCCCCCCGCTGGGCCTCCCGGACGGCCTCTGTGTGGGTCTGCGTGTGCTGGCCAGCGAAGTGTTCCGCCTCAGCCATCCAGGCTGGCAGGAAAGCCTCCCCCTTCCGCGCACGTAAAGCAGCACACAACATGTTGCCACCACGGGAGGGATATTGTGCTCGGCGAGGTCGAGGCGGGTGAGGAGGCATCGGAATTGGGCTTTCAGGTGTCCGAAGGCCCCCTCCACCACGATGCGGGCCCTGGTGAGCCTGGCATTGAAGGCCTGCCGGGAGGGGTTGAGATGTCCCGTGTAGGGTTTCATTAGCCAGGGCTGTAGGGGGTAGGCTGCATCCCCCACCAGGCACATGGGCATGTCCACGTCCCCGACCCTGATGTGGCGGTCAGGGAAGAAAGTCCCGGCGTGCAGCCTCTGGCACACGGAGGAGTTCTGGAACACCCCGGCATCATGTGCCTTTCCAGACCAGCCCACATTAATGTCCGTGAACTGGCCCCAGTGGTCACACACGGCCTACAGGAGCACGGAGAAGTAACCCTTGCGGTAAATGTAGAGGGAGGCCTGGTGTTCCGGGGCACGGATGGGGATGTGCGTACCGTCAATGGCCCCCTGCAGTTGGGGAAGCTGAGGGCGCCGAACCCCTGGATGACTGCGTCCGGGTCGGCGAGGCGGACCACCCTGCGGAGCAGCACCCGGTTGATGGCCTTGACCACCTGCAAAGAGACGCACCAAACTGATAATCACTGGGATGCCCGGGTGGCTGGGAGTGTTTGTTCCCTGGCACTGCCCCACGCCCCACTCCCAGAAGCAACCCCCGCTGCGATCCTGGCCGCCGCGGGCGGTATGTAGTACGGCTGGGACAGACCAAACCCTCCCGTACGGGCCACTTTCGCTGCCTCCCCCCTGTTTTCCCTGGGGCGGCCCATCCCCTTCTTGCAGCCCCCTCTCCCCCCGGCCCAGTGGCCGGTGAGTGCTGTACCTGCATGAGTACTGCTTCGACGGTGGATTTCCCCACGCCGAACTGGTTCCTGACAGATCAGTAGCTGTCCGGTGCGCAGAGCTTCCACAGAGCAATGGCCACCCGCTTCTGGAGGGGAATGGCGGGTCTCATGCGAGTGTCCCGTCGCCTCAGAGCAGGGGCGAGCCACTCGCAGAGCTTGAGGATGGTGTCCTTCTTCATCCTGAAGTTCTGGGTCCATTGTTGGTCTCCCCAGAGCTCCAGGACGATGCGGTCCCAGCAGTCACTGCTGGTGTCCAGACGCCAGATGCGGCGGGGCACGCTGGTGTCCGGGCACTTCTGCTGCTCCTCCCTGGCCCCCATAGGGGTCCAAAAGAGGGCCTGGGGGTTGGGCTGCAGCACATGCTGCCAGGCAGTCTCCAGCAATTGCAGCCAGGCTTGCAGCAATTCATCCAAAATGAACACCAGAGTGCCCAGGGGCAGCTCTGGCTCCATGGTGCTGAGTGCCATGGTGTCCTGAGTCAGGGCAACCAAAGCAATCACAGACAAAAATGCTTTGCTGTCCCTCGGCGAGGTAGGCAAGCAAGCAGGGAAAGCTGAGAACCGGCTGTCCAGGGGGTCCCTTTAAGCTAAGGTGACCAGACGTCCTCCTTTGAGGAGGACAGTCCTCCTTTTCAGGGGCTTGTCCTCCCCAATAATTTTGTCTTCCTTTTGTCCTCCTTTTTAAAAAATTGTCCTTCTTGTCCTATGTTTCCAAAAAAAATATGCCGCCGTTTTTTAAAGTATCATTATACTGCAATTGAACCCCTGTTAAAAGGCTTAATATACAGTAAAAGTACACTTAGAGGGTATTTATGAAATGTTATTGTTTATTTTGAGCCATTTTAATTTAATGTCAATGTGCTTTTTTAGTTGACACAATTAACCCTAAAAATGTCGAAGAAAAGAAAATGCCATTTCAAAGAGAATTTAAAAAAGGAATTTCCTTTCATCAGAATTGTGGATGAAACAAGAGATGATTAATTAGTGAAGTGTACTGTCTGTTCAGTGGAATTCAGTGTGGCAGTAGGTGGCCGATCCAGCATAACGAAGCATGTTTCATCAAACAAACATCAAAATTCTTTAACATCGGCATCAATGTCCCAGAAAGTTACAGACTTCTTAGGAAGTACATCATTTGGAGAAGACAAAAAGAATTTAGCAGCTGCTGAAGGTCTGACTGCGTACCACACTGTGATGCACAATCAGAGTTTTCAGAGTATGGACTGTACGTCAAAACTGAATAGAGTACTTTATAATAAAAAATTCCATTGTGCCAGAACTAAAGGAGAGGCTATTATTCTCAACATTTTTCAAACTTACGCACAAGAGAATTTGAAGAAAGATTTAGATGAAGCTAAATTTGTTACACTTCTTTCGGATGCTTCAAACCACAAAGATACAAAGTTTTATCTGGTGTTAGTTCGTTACTTCAGTTTTGAAAATGGTATTCAAATCAAAGTTTTGAATTTGGAAGCAATTGATGGTGAGACATCTGAAATAATATCCAATCATATCAAACAATTAGTGGATAATCATAATTTGAATGATAAAGTTATTGTGATGTATGCCGATAACACAAATACTAATTTTGGCAGTGTAAATCGCAAAGGCGATAAAAATGTTCATAAGAAAATGATGCATTTATTTGGGAAAATGATTATTGGAATCGGTTGCAATGCCCATATTGCATCTAATACCATCAATACAGCATCAAGCTTAATGTCCATCGATGTTGAAGTTGTGATACCTCAAATTTATTTACATTTTGAACGATTCACTGTAAGAGTTACATCATTAAAGACTTTTTGCGAAGAAGCCTCAGTTGAATATAAAAAACTGTTGGGATATTCGAAAACAACATGGTTAGCTTTAATGCCAGCCATTGAACGAGTGCTGCAATTGTTTTAGCCTTTAAAATCATATTTTCTAAGTTTGGAAAAATGTCCACCGATCTTAAAAAACTTTTTTAAGAGTGAACCTGCTGAAGTAACTCTGTATTTTGTTCACAATCAAGCAACTTTGTTCCAGTCAGTTATAAAAAGTATTGAAAAAGAGCATATAACTTCTACAGAAGTGGGATTGCATAGTAAACAATTAAAGGAGCAACTTCAATCATGTCTTGAGTCCAACTTCCTTCCATTGGTTGTAATTACTAATTTAAACAAATTACAAGAGAGCAATCAGGGAATGAAGAAAGAATTTACGAGGGAGGCGATGAGCTTTTATAAAAATACTCTTGAATATCTAGAAAATTGGACTAAGCATGACGAACCAGTGTACGTGTTTGATTGGATTCTGCTGAATGAAAGAAATTCAATGGAAAAATTTAGCATCACAATAAATGACAATTTATTGTTCGAGGAAGTACGACGAATTAACAATATAATAAAAGACAATGAATGGACTTAACGCGCAATTGATAAAAAAATGGATCGAGATTTTTAATTTCTTAAAAGAGCGACAAATATTGATGTTTTTAATGTTATATGATTGTTTTTGTTAAGTCTGTTTGTCTTATAAGACGACTAATATCGTGATCATTTATTTATATGATTATTTATATACATATACAAGTATGTTTTTTTTGTCAACTCAGTGTCCTCCTCGCACATTTTCAAATTCTGGTCACCTTATTTAAGCACAAGCCTCAAATAGCCTCAGGCAGCAGCCACACAAAGCAACTACTAACCTGATGCCCTGCTGGAACCGGTTTCAGCTGCCCTTAAATGCGATTCAGCAGCCAATCAGTGTGGACGCACTATTTCGAAATAGCAGAGCGCTATTTCGAAATGCATTTTGTGTGTAGACGTGTTATTTTGAAATAACTTATTTTGAATTAACTATTTTGAAATAAGATATTTCGAAATAACGCTGTAGTGTAGACATACCCTGAGAGAATAACTTGTACTTTCAACAGTTCTGTTTACATTTAACTAAATAAATTGGAATATTCTGCTCACTAAGAGCAAATGCATAAGGAAAGTAGGGTTTAAGCTCAAACAAACTGCATAGGAATTGTTAATCCAAAGGGGTATGTCTACACTTACCCCCTAGTTCGAACTAGGGAGGCAAATGAAGCATACCAACGTTGCTAATGAAGCGCGGAATTTAAATATCCCACGCTTGATTAGCATAGTCACGGCCGGTCGTCATTTTAAAAAGCCGGTAGCCCAAATTACCTCGCCGTGTGTAGACGCGATAGTCCGATCCAAAACCCTTCCCTCAAATTAACTGTTACTCATTGCATGAGGAGCAACAGTTAATTCGAGGGAAGGGTTTTGGATCGGACTACCGTGTCTGCACGCGGCGAGTTAATTCGGGCTACCAGCTTTTTAAAATGGCGACCGGCTGCGAATATGCTAATCAAGCGCAGGATATTTAAATCCCGTTCTTCATTAGCAGCTTCGGTATGCTTCATTTGCCTCCCTAGTTCAGACTAGGGGGCAAGTGTAGACATACCCAAGGTGAGAAAAATCAGACCAGTAGCGATATTCAACTAAGAAGCAGAATTGAGAGTGGGGGTGGGGGAGATAGGGGATTACCAGATTAATTTTAACATTAATATACATTTTATGTTGATATATAATGTATGATTTTAAAGGGAAATTGTGTTTCTAAAGGTTCCTTTCAACTGTTTTGAGTCTACAAACCACAAGTTGGGCTAAGCATGATCAAAGTGCTTCACTCTAATTGTCAGCATAGGTTGTACTTGGAGAAACATTGTTCTGAAGCAGCAGCAAACTTGCCCTGGTTGTAATCTTAGGGGAAATTGAAGGAAAATGCTGAACTATGGTTGGTTAATAACAGTGTAGCACGAGAACAAGGGAAGCCAGGTTCGTGTTTAAGCACATCACCCATCAAGGAGAACCCTACAAATCCATGAGGTTGTGTCACCTCAGTCCCTTCCACATTTTGAAAGAAATGCAGACCTTTTCAGCAATTTTCCCCCAAATTATCTTTGTCTTCTCAGTGTGTCAGTTCCCCCCTCTGTAAACTAGGGATAACAGTGGGTTTTCCTTGGGAGGTGTGTTGTAAGGCTTAATTCATTAATGTCATTAAGGTGCTGGACAGGGCTGTTCTTAGTATTTATGGGGCCCTACGAAGTACTATTAAACTGGTGCCCCTATCCCCGACGACAGCTGGGGGGGACATGATATTTTTAGAGCTATGATTTTATAGTCTTTGGCAACACACTAATGAAATATTTTAAAGCAAATTTTAAACTAAGGTCCTGTAGACTCTTACGGTACATTCAGAAACTGACAGTATATTCGTGGGGTTGGCAAATGCCTGTTAAATGGCTTCATTACCACTTGAATAGCTCTTTCACAGGTTCAGTGTCTGCTAATAGCTCTGGCAGGGGTTTTGTGCTTTTAAGTTAACTAGATCAGTGGTTTGAGCCTCAGCCTACTAAACCCAGGATTGTAAGTTCAATCCTTATGGAGGCCATTTAGGGATTTGGGGCAAAAATTGTCAGGGATGGTACATGGTCCTGATGTGAAGGTGGGGGACTGGATTCAATGACTTTTCAAGGTCCCTTCCAGTTCTAGGAGATAGGCAATCTCCATTAATTTTAATTTATTTTCTGTGGCGGAAGCAGGGCCACAGAACAGGGATAGGAAGAGGCAGGTGGGTGGACATTAAAACCCAGTGGTGCCACAAATTTTCAGGTGCCCTATGCAGCTACATATTCTGAGTATGGGTAAGGACAACCCTGGTGCTGGGAACCCTGGTTCTTCTGGATAGTGCTCAGGTATGGTCACGAGAGAAGGACCTGGTTAGAATAGAAGACATGGACAGAAGATGCTGCAGCAGTGCAAAGTATGCCTCTGATACATTTAAAAGGTTGTTTGTGGCTTGCTCTTTGACTAACCTTGGCTGGAATTTGTGATAGGGATTAGTATAATATGTGCCTCAGAAGTTCCAGCTTCCAATTATGACTAGGTTACCTGGGTAACTGGTTAACCAGCAGAGGGCTGTGGTGCAGTGTAGTGGGCTCAGCCTGGCCTGGCCGGAGCAGCCCCTGCCTGTGGCATGGTGGGGAGGGCCCAGCCTACCTGGAGCAGCCCCCTGCCCATGGCATAGCACAGGTAGGGGCTACTCCAGCCTGGCCAGGCCCCCCTCACCATGGGTGGCGCGGGGGGCACTCCTGCCCAGCACAGTTAATGGGTTAAATATTTCATTTAACTGGTTAACTTTTTAACTGGGATTTTACATCCCTAGTTACGATAGCAACAATATAACAGAACAGATTAGTTCACATGCAGCAGTACTTAATAATAAAGTATCCTTCCTGCATTAAAAAAGATCTTTCCAGGACTACAGGAAATAAAGCTGTTTTTTTGGTGTGTCTTTTCTAGACACACAAAAGACAGACACAACCTGAATCTGGACTCTGCTATAGAGGAAAATGAAGGAAGCCTCTCCAAGTGAAGCCATGTTTCTTTTCTCTGTTGCACTGAAGGCTTAATTGACAATCCAAGTACATAAAGACAATAATAATGCTTTGCACGCGTCTATCACCTTTCTTGAACAGATCTCAAAGCACTACTCCTGGGAATGTAGCTAGGATGGGTAGAGGTGCAAAATTGTCTACAGGAGTCCTTCAAAAGCTAACACCAGGCTACTACCAGTACTGATCACAATAAGATTTCCACAAGACTTGCTGCTAAGGGGTGGGGACAGGGCGAGTGGTGCTTTGGCAATATGAAGAGAATCTGCACTCTTGACTTTTGTTTTTTCCTAGAGGGATACAGGAGATAAGGAAGCAGTTTAGATGAGTCAAAAACCAGTTAAAAGAAACATGAATTAAACTAAAGCGACGAGGAGTCCTGTGGCACCTTATAGACTAACTGAAGTGTAGGAGCATAAGCTTTCGTGGGCAAAGACCCACTTCGTCAGATGCATGTCACATGCATCTGACGAAGTGGGTCTTTGCCCACGAAAGCTTATGCTCCTACACTTCAGTTAGTCTATAAGGTGCCACAGGACTCCTCGTCGCTTTTGCAGATTCAGACTAACACGGCTACCCCTCTGATACATGAATTAAACTGACCACTCTGTCCCCAGAACCACTGTCACTTTCCTTGGACTTGGCACAAAAGTAATTTGAAACATTTCTGAATGGTGAGCCCCATGCTTCAAAAACTAGGACTAGGGTTAAGAGCTGCAAAGGAGGAATATACTGGAAAAGAGGTGAAAAAAGGATGAGGAGGGCATGCTTTGGTTTTGTAAAATCTCATCACTTATGTTTTGCAGAGCAAACCCCAAACCAGAGCAGTTCTAATCCCAGAATCAGTTTATCTGAACCACTAGCATTTAGGGGAGGGGTGTTTGTTATTTGTTGTTTGTTAAAAAGGCTTCTTCTCTGAAGAAGAATAGGAGCTGTAGTGGCTCGTTGGTGGTAACGGGTGGGCAACATGGATATACATGCACAGGGGGAAATATCAGTGGAACATATTTAAGCTCTAAGGAGCAACACATAACCTTTTTTTGGGAGGAAAATCATCTACCAAAGACAGGATGAACTTATTTGAGCATATGGAATGTTGAATGGAAAGAACCCCTGAATCTTTTGCCTGAGATGGGGGATAAATAACAAAGGAGAAGTAGGAATCTGCAAGAATGTTTTTTTTGTCATATGCTGTAGCAGAGAAACATAGTCAGAATCAAAAATCTTTTCTGTGAGTCTCCATTTGCAGTGGAAAGTGGTGCTAGAGAATTAGAGTAAGCTGGAAAATGGAAATGCACTTTCACATAAAGAAAATTGAAATGTTGCAGTTGTATAATTCTCAAACAAAGATTTTGTTGTTTCGAACTACCTGTTAAACCTCATTGCAGGAGGAACAACAGGTAGTTTGAAATAGGGCTTTGTTTTGAACGCCCATTTCACTGCCGCATGTAGACACAGGCAATTATTCCGGGCTTGTAAATTTCAAAAATGGCACCCGGCAGGGAAGATGCAAATCAAGTGCGGGATATTTAAATCCTGGGCTTGATTTGCAATTCCAAATGCTTACATTTGCAGCCCTAGTTTGAAATAGGCTGCAAGTGTAGACATACCCCTAGGGATTTGTGACACAAAAAAGATTTTAAGTACTGTACATTTTACAGAGGAGGCACATGAAGCTCAATGTTCCCATATTAAAAATGTGCAATCCCCTTTGCTAGTGTGCACATTGGAGACATTGCACATGTACAAGATGTACTTTTTCATATGAATTTGGCTTCAAATGACTTGCCCCCAAGGCAGCTGGTACAAGTGCTGGAATATAACCCAGGAGACCAGTGGGTTAATAATAAATAAAGGAGGGGAGAAGAGGATTCAGGAAAAAATATCAACGAGAATAAAGCTTCAGTTATTCTATCCTTTTGTTTGGTTACAGATCTGTTTTCATTTATACCTGATGGAGACAGAAATTTGGGGATGGAGAAGAGGAGGTGTAAATCTGGAGGGAAAGGAGTAATCCCTGCCTTGTTGTTCTGTTTCAAGAGAGGAATATGCCAGTCCAAATAAGCAATTTTAAAGCAGTGGGCCAGGAGAGCACTGCTCAATCTTGTGGGATCAGTTCGTCCATCGGTGAATGCCAGCCCTCCCAAATCCTAGTTATCCTAAACCCTCAAAACCCTATTGCTGGCTTTTTTTTTGGTTTTGGTCCTCAGTTTTGCTTGCTATTGGAATAGGCTAGAAGGGATGCAGGGGGAAAAAAAGCGACACTGTTACAGCTGCGGGTGAGAAATGGAGAGACAAGGTGTAATTAGAGTCTTTTTATCCAAAGATTTTAAATAGTCTTGGATGCACCAGGTCTTATTCTGTTTTCTAAGGGGTGTAAAATAAATTCAGAGTAATTTAACTGAAATCATTAGAGCTATTCCAATTTTTCAGCAATGGAAGTGAGAACAGAACTGGGCCCACAGTATGTACATATACAGGGGAGCCAACAGCCTGTGCGGGCCCTGGGCACGGAGCGGGTGGTTGACTCTATGCTCCCAGAAGGGGTGGGGCCTCAGGCAGAGGGGGTGGGGCCAGGGACAGCCAGCCCTTGGAGCACACCACACGGCACTCCAGCGGTGATTTAAAGGGTCAGGGGTTCTGGCCACTGCTGCAGCCTCAGTACCAACAGTGGTGGCTGGGAGCTCCAAGCCTCTTTGAATCACCGGGCCCTGGGGCAACTTCCTTCTCCCGCCACCCCCCCCCCCCCATCAGCAGGCCTGTATATATACAAATAATAATGTCAGTCTCATAGGGCTGAGAGGCTGCCATGTGATCAGACTTGAGAAACAGCATCTCATTAACTAACATCATTGCTAAGCATGACTTTGCCCTTGTGTTTAAAATCATGTCAGTTGGCTGTGATTAAATATCCCGCCAATGGGTAATACGTATGGGTAATAAGCAGGAAGAACTGGAAGTGCTAATAAATAAGTACAATTATGACACTGTTGGCATCACAGAAACTTGGTGGGATAATACACGATTGGAATGTTTGTATAGAAGGGTACAGCTTGCTCAGGAAGGATAGACAGGGGAAAAAGGGAGGAGGTGTTGCCTTATACGTTAAAAATGAACACACTTGGAGTGAGGTGGAGATGGACATAGGAGACGGAAGTGTTGAGAGTCTCTGGGTTAGGCTAAAAGGGGTTAAAAACAAGGGTGATGTCATACTAGGAGTCTACTACAGGCCACCTACCCAGGTGGAAGAAGTGGATGAGGCTTTTTTTAAACAACTAACAAAATCATCCAAAGCCCAAGATTTGGTGGTGATGAGGGACTTCAACTATCCAGATATATGTTGGGTAAATAACACAGCGGGGCACAGACTATCCAATAAGTTCTTGGACTGCATGGCTGACAACTTTTTATTTCAGAAGGTTGAAAAAGCTACAAAGGGGGAAGCTGTTCTAGATTTGATCCTCACAAATAGGGAGGAACTGGTTGAGAATTTGAAAGTGGAAGGCAGCTTGGGTGAAAGTGATCATGAAATCATAGAGTTCACAATTCTAAGGAAGGGTAGAAGGGAGGACAGCAAAACAGAGACAATGGATTTCAGGAAGGCGGATTTTGGTAAGCTCAGAGAGCTGATAGGTAAGGTCCCCATGGGAATCAAGACTGCGGGGAAAAACAGCTGAGGAGAGTTGGCAGTTTTTCAAAGGGACGTTGTTAAGGGCCCAAAAGCAAGCTATTCTGCTGTGTCGGAAAGATAGAAAATATGGCAAAAGACCGCCTTGGCTTCACCACGAGATCTTGCCTGATCTAAAAATAAAAAAGGAGTCCTATAAAAATGGAAAGTAGGACAAATTACAAAGGAAGAATATAGGCAAACAACACAGGGATGCAGGGGCAAGATTAGAAAGGCAAAGGCACAAAATGAGCTCAAACTAGCTACGGGAAGAAAGGGAAACAAGAAGACTTTTTATAAATACATTAGAAGCAAGAGGAAGACCAAGGACAGGGTAGGCCCACTGGTCAGTGAGGAGGGAGAAACAGTAACAGGAAACTTGGAAATGGCAGAGATGCTCAATGACTTCTTTGTTTCGGTCTTCACCGAGAAGTCTGAAGGAATGCCTAACATAGTGAATGCTAGTGGGAAGGGGGTAGGTTTAGAAGATAAAATAAAAAAAGAACAAGTTAAAAATCACCTAGAAAAGTTAGATGCCTGCAAGTCATGAGGGCCTGATGAAATGCATTCTAGAATACTCAAGGAGCTGATAGAGGAGGCATCTGAGCCTCTAGTTATCATCTTTAGAAAATCATGGGAGACAGGAGAGATTCCAGAAGACTGGAAAAGGGCAAATATAGTGCCCATCTATAAAAAGGGAAATAAGAACAACCCAGGAAACTACAGACCAGTTAGTTTAACTTCTGTGCCAGGGAAGATAATGGAGCAGGTAATTAAGGAAATCATCTGCAGACACTTGGAAGGTGGCAAGGTGATAGGGAACAGCCAGCATGGATTTGTAAAGAACAAATCATATCAAACCAATCCGATAGCTTTCTTTGATAGGATAACGAGTCTTGTGGCTAAGGGAGAAGCGGTGGATGTCATATACCTAGACTTTAGTAAGGCGTTGGATATGGTCTCGCATGATATTCTTATCAATAAACTAGGCAAATACAACTTAGATGGGGCTACTATAAGGTGGGTGCTTAACTGGCTGGATAACCGTACTCAGAGAGTAGTTATTAATGGTTCACAATCCTGCTGGAAAGGTATAAGAAGTGGGGTTCCGCAGGGGTCTGTTTTGGGACTGGCTCTGTTCAATATCTTCATCAACGATTTAGATATTGGCATAGAAAGTACACTTATTAAGTTTGCAGATGATACCAAGCTGGGAGGGGTTGCGACTGCTCTGGAGGATAGGGTCATAATTCAAAATGATCTGGACAAATTGGAGAAATGGTCTGAGGTAAACAGGATGAAATTTAATAAAGACAAATGTAAAGTGCTCCACTTAGGAAGGAACAATCAGTTTCACCCATACAGAATGGGAAGCGACTGTCTAGGAAGGAGTACGGCAGAAAGGGATCTAGGGGTTACAGTGGACCACAAGATGAATATGAGTCAGCAGCGTGACGCTGTTGCAAAAAAAGCAAACATGATTATGGGTTGTATTAACAGGTGTGTTGTGAGCAAGACACGAGAAGTCATTCTTCTGCTCTACTCTGCACTGATTAGGCCTCAATTGGAGTATTGTGTCCAGTTCTGGGCACCGCATTTCAAGAAAGATGTGGAGAAATGGTCTGAGGTAAACAGGATGAAGTTTAATAAAGACAAATGCAAAGTGCTCCACTTAGGAAGGAACAATCAGTTCCATACATACAAGATGGGAAGCGACTGTCTAGGAAGGAGTACGGCAGAAAGGGATCTAGGGGTTATAGTGGACCACAAGCTGAATATGAGTCAGCAGTGTGATGCTGTTGCAAAAAAAGCAAACATGAATCTGGGATGCATTAACAGGTGTGTTGTGAGCAAGACATGAGAAGTCATTCTTCTGCTCTACTCTGTGCTGGTTAGGCCTCAATTGGAGTATTGTGTCCAGTTCTGGGCACCGCATTTCAAGAAAGATGTGGAGAAATTGGAGAGGGTCCAGAGAAGAGCAACAAGAATGATTAAAGGTCTAGAGAACATGACCTATGAAGGAAGGCTGAAAAAATTGGGTTTGTTTAGTTTAGAAAAGAGAAGAATGAGGGGGGACATGATAGCAGTTTTCAGGTATCTAAAAGGGTGTCATGAGAAGGGAGAAAACTTGTTCATCTTAGCCTCTGAGGATAGAACAAGAAGCAATGGGCTTAAACTGCAGCAAGGGAGGTTTAGGTTGGACATTAGGAAAAAGTTCCTAACTGTCAGCGTGGTCAGACACTGGAATAAATTGCCCAGGGAGGTTGTGGAATCCCCATCTATGGAGATATTTAAGAGTAGGTTAGATAAATGTCTATCAGGGATGGTCTAGACAGTATTTGGTCCTGCCATGGGGGCAGGGGACTGGACTCGATGACCTCTTGAGGTCCCTTCTAGTCCTAGTATTCTATGATTCTATGATTAAGCCTAGAACTACTCTAAGGGTGACCACAGCTTGTACACACTGCGTGCTTATCATTAGGTGAGTTACTATGCAATATGACAGCATACATTTTCCAAGGGGAGGAGATCTCTGGGAAGGCAATGGAGTGCAGCATCCACAGGTTTGATGCCAAAATTCTCTGAAAATGTTGTAACGTATTGTCTCTCTCACATGCCCTTTGGTTGCTCCCAGTGGATTTCAGTAGGCAGGGTTGGAACTGAAGAGTCCTGTGGCACCTTAAAGACTAACAAATTTATTTGAACATAAGATTTTGTGTGTAAAACCCACTTCGTCAGATTTATCTCCTCGTTGTTTGGATGTTGTCAGGCAAAGTCAGTGTAGAAGCTAGACAAGGAGAGGGTGAGGTGAGAGAGGAAAGATTGTCAAATGGTTAGAGCAGTAGCTTGGGACTTATGAGAACAGGTTAATTTCCTGCCCTTCCATAGATTTTCTGTGTGACTTCAGGCAAGTCTCATTCTCTGTGCACCTAAATTCCTCACCTGTACAATGGCTATGAGAGCACGGCCCTACTTTACAATAGGGGGTGGGAGGGGCTCAGAAACTATGCTAATGTGGTTCATATAAATACCTAAGGGTATGTCTACACTGCCACCCTAGTTCGAACTAGGGTGGCTAATGTAGGCATTCGAACTTGCAAATGAAGCTCGGGATTTAAATATCCCAGGCTTCATTTGCATGTTCCTGGATGCCGCCATTTTTAAATGCCCCGTAGTTCGAATTACCTGCCCGCGGCTACACGCGGCACGGACTAGGTAGTTCGAATTAAAGCTCCTAATTCGAACTACCATTAAACCTCCTTGCAGGAGGAATAACGGTAGTTTGAATCAGGAGCTTTAATTCCAACTACCTAGTCCGTGCCGCGTGTAGCCGCAGGCAGGGAGTTTGAACTACAGGACATTTAAAAATGGCGGCGCCCAGGAAGATGCAAATGAAGCCCGGGATATTTAAATCCCGGGCTTCATTTGCAAGTTCGAATGCCTACATTAGCCACCCTAGTTCGAACTAGGGTGGCAGTGTAGACATACCCTAATAGGCAGATACCATACATTTTGCAGGCCAATATCTTAAGTCACGGTTTACCACTGGGATGGCTCGAGACAGGGTGACATTCACCTTTGTATAGGTGGCAGCTCCAATATGAAAAACAAACAAATCTGTGGCTGTGTACGAATGTATGTGGAGCTTCGCATAATTGGAATTGGGGTCTTGATGGATTTTTTTAATGAAGTTAAAGGCGAGATACCAACTTGGTCAACATGCTACCTAGCTTACAGACAGCCACCTGCAAATACTCAAGCCAATATCTTGTCAATAACCACGGTGTTCACTAACTAGTCTCATCACATTTGAACCAGCCTAGCCTATATCTCTGGTTGACTACAAGTGGAGACAAAAAGGAAAGATATAAAAGAAGAGACACAGGAAAGGGTCTTAATTTAAAGCTTGCCACAGACTGTATATGACATTCTTGTAACTTTAAACTGACAGTTTCCAGGTTTATAATAGCTAAACTACCCAGTTTCCTTTATGTAAACATTTCACTCTAATGGAACATTATACTCAGGACTTTGGTTCTTCAGACATACCCATATATGCACTGCATAAAGATAGACCAATAGATAAATAGATATCTGGATTTAATAAACACACACATTCTAACACTAATAGTCTGGTGAAGTCTCACAGAGAAAGAGACAGTGGGGAAATGCAGAATACTGTCAAGAGTTTACAGATTGTAGGGGCACAACTGGAAGCACTCAGCATCAAAAGAATGAGGCGGGGGGGGAGAAGACAGATATGGAACAATCTAATTCTACATGAATAATACTTTCCAGTCTCACTGCGATAGATGGTAAATGGAGCTAGTGTGCGCCTACATGTGTGATGTCTAGTCAAATGACAAAATCTCCACCCACACTCTGATTTAGGCTTCTGAGCTGTCTGGGTGCTTTTGAAAATTTTACTGTTTGTCTTCCCTTAAAAGCACAAATGTTTGCACGAGAAGAGAGAGGCTTTCTTCTGCATTTCTATTTTCTTTTACATTTTTCTTGTCATTTTGTTCACTAAAATACCAATTGCCTTTAAAAACAACCCTGTCCGCCCCCCCGCCCCCCAGCGGCAGGTGACTTGTATACCAAAATTATGTAACAATGGCAGTGTCTTAGCAGAATGATGGCATACAATGCCACTCATTCCCAAAGGAGTGGGATGGAAGACAAAAGCATGGGCCATTTAAGGGTGAACAAACATTCAGGCTGAAATATTGCACGTGACTTCAGAACCCAAGGAAGTGCTAAGCAAGTAGAAGAAAAGATCCTTGAAAATAAGAGAGTTGAGTCCAAACCAAAACCCTGGGTCTGGACATTGGGGAAGTTTATCTTCAGATCCCAATTTTGCTGCATTGATCCACCTTTTAAATACAAAACACTTTTTTACCCACCCAATCTAAGTATGATCTCAACCAGACCCCTCTTCCCTTTAGAGTGGTTGGCATTTATTTTTCTTTCATTTATTTGGCATTATATTTTGTCTTTGATTAGTTGATTACCCTGATTGAACAAACTAAGGACAGAAGTCTGCTTTCCACATCAATAGTGGCTAGCTGGGGTGGTGTACATTTAAATCCATTTTTCAAATGGCTTAATCTCTAAAGTCACGTATCCTCCTACTGTCTTGTTGTTGATCCACTCCATTTTGGGAAGCCGACCACCTCTAGCATCCAACCAGATTGGGCAGGGACAACGCCGAGCTGCTGAGTTCCATTTTCACCAGCTTTTTGTTCTGGGGAGAACTAGTAAACCCATTTCTGTCCTCTGCAGAGGACTGAAGTGCAGGGAGCAAAGCAGCCAGAAGAACAGTACACATGGCACATACCACACACAGGAGCAGCATACTTGCCCACCAGGGATCTTGAAAAGCCTGCATGCATGAGTTGCTCTGCTGTCATTCTGTCAGGCCTATTTACAAATCACATAGCAGGTTGAATTCTGAAATCACTGCCCCCCCACCACCTATTTTTTCTTATTTTTGCAGAAATTGATTTACAAGGAAAGTATTTGAAGAGGAATAATTATCTCTATGAGCATCAGAAACACAATGCCCTCAGAATGGAGCTGGGGGTGGGGTGGGATAAGAAGAAAGGAATCCTTTCTATCTGATGTGTTTAAAATACACGTAATCTCATCAAGGTTCCATACAGAGTTCCAGCCTTATTTATATTTCAAAAGGGGAGAGAAAATCATTTATTGCAAGTATGGTATAGGTATAGCCAGTTTATGCAGTCATGGACCTGAAGATAAAAGGATTTCCTATAGTCTCTGTCAATTCCTCAGTGAATTGAATCCAGTCAAAGGTCAAACTGGCCAGAGGCACTTTTATCGTCATGGTAACCATGACTTAAACAATCCTGAGATTCCAGGTTTGTGGGAACAGTCAAAGATCTGAAGAGACTGGAATTAGTCAATCAAAGGGGTCAAGGAAGAAAATCCTAAGATATATGACTTATCCTTCCAAATCTATTACTCTGTCTTTAAACACACAAGAATTATACCTTGGACAAAGCCTCTTTTCAGGCTAAATGCCTCTGATTTCTGTTTTCTTGTCCTCTGCATCAAATTTCTTAACATATCTCTGTCGTACAGCAATCAAATCTTGGCTGAGTTTAAACAGCAAGAGAGACAGAGGGAAACAGCAATTTAGGGATGATGAAGCCTGTTTAAAATAAACTACTTAAAACCAATCAAAAGACTTCTATTTGAAAATCCATCCAAGCTTGTTGGTAACATCCGAGGGCAGGACAGGCAGTAAATGAACTTGTGAAGGTGTTTACAATGCAACTGGGAGAGCTGTTTCTTCATCCCATTTGCACCTCATGCTGAGTCTTGTTGGGACCCAAAAGCAAAAGCATTTGCTGTAATGTTGAGCATTTTGTTTATTCAGATATTGAGTCTGCTCTCATGAATGATGGTCAGGAATGGTGCCGATGTTTGACGACAACTCTGAGATTCATATAAACACTGGTCCCAGATAATCTGGAACTCAAACGGTATGTCCAAAGCTGTTCTTTTCAAGTAATCTACCTTTTATTTCCTTTCAGATAGATGTCACACTTCATGTATTTGCTTGTCTAGCTAGTAGATTGCATTTCAGTGTGGTGGCAGTGTTGGGCCTAGAGAGGTCCTACTCTCCTGTGCAAACTAATGAGTGCATTGTGGTATATTTTTTAGGGACATGGCTGGCTGGAAGCTCTGCCCACATGCAACTTAATCTGTGAACTAAAACAGGCATTGGCTTTGAAGGTTATCATATATTGTGCCTATGCTTCTGCTCTATTCTGCGCTGGTTAGGCCTCAATTGGAGTATTGTGTCCAGTTCTGGGCACCGCATTTCAAGAAAGATGTGGAGAAATTGGAGAGGGTCCAGAGAAGAGCGACAAGAATGATTAAAGGTCTAGAGAACATGACCTATGAGGGAAGGCTGAAAAAATTGGGTTTGTTTAGTTTAGAAAAGAGAAGAATGAGGGGGGACATGAGAGCCGTTTTCAGATATCTAAAAGGGTGTCATAAGGAGGAGGGAGAAAACTTGTTCATCTTGGCCTCTGAGGATAGAACAAGAAGCAATGGGCTTAAACTGCAGCAAGGGAGGTTTAGGTTGGACATTAGGAAAAAGTTCCTAACTGTCAGGGTGGTTAAACACTGGAATAAATTGCCCAGGGAGGTTGTGGAATCCCCATCTCTGGAGATATTTAAGAGTAGGTTAGATAAATGTCTATCAGGGATGGTCTAGACAGTATTTGGTCCTGCCATGGGGGCAGGGGACTGGACTTGATGACCTCTCGAGGTCCCTTCCAGTCCTAGTATTCTATGATTCTATGAATGTATGTGTTTTATGCAAAGGATACTTTAGTAGGTATGATCGTGCAGAGGAACCTGCCAAGCTCACCCCCCGCCCCCGCTTGCGTATTTAATCAGTTTCTGGAACATCTTCTCTTTGTTCTTGGAGAGTGTCCGAGGGGAGGGTGAGCTCAGCAGATGGAGGGTCAAGGAATAGGTTTATCTATAGAGTCACAGGTATGTGGTAAATAGGTTTATCTATAGAGTCACAGGTATGTGGTAAATAGGTTTATCTATAGGATCATGGGTATGTGGTAAACAGGTTTATCTATGGGAATGTTAACCATGATCGGTTATGCTAAGTGTAAACGTGACGAGACTGGACAAAGGTTTGTGTAGAGCAACCACTCTATGCTATAAAATACTGGGGAGGGGACTTGCCTCTCCGAGAGAGCCTGGCTGGTTTTGTACTGGGGTGCTCTCCCTTTGTGCACATTGAATAAAGCTGTAAATTGAATGTTGCTTTGAAGACTCTTGATTCTGCCAAACACCTGGCTCATATGATTGACATTGGGTACCAGAAAAATCCCAACAGTTTCTAGCAACTCGAACAGGAAGAGAAATATCCTTCGGGATCATGACCTACAGCCAAATTAGAGGGTGAGTATGTTTGTTTATTTTACCACCCTCATTAGATATTTGGTTGTGTGTCATTGACCTGATTGGTGACTCTCATACCTCTTGTAGTAAATGAGTCTGGTGTTGGGGAATTCAAGGAGTCTGTCGCAGTTTCAAAACATTTAGGTTGCAGTTTTAAGACATTGTACTTAGGGTGGGGGTGGGTTAAGCCGTAATTCCTCTGACTAAGTATCGTTGAAGTGGGAAATCAGAGAGGCTGTAAGGACCAACAGTTAACGTAGGGGTAGGTATAGCCATGAGTATATCTATTTAATGTGTTGGCTGGTCTGGATTTCCAAATCAGACTGAGGTGGCCCTTAGGCAACAATTTTGGTGCCTTAATTATAATGGTAAGAGTCCAGACCAAATAAATTGAGCAACGGATCGATCCACTGATTGGGCATTGCGGTCTGAGGGTATGTCTACACTACAAAGTTAGTTCGAACTAACTTTCATAGGCGCTACACTAGCGCTCCGTTAGTTCGAACTTAATTCAAACTAGCGGAGCGCTTAGTTCGAACTAGGTAATCCTCATTCCACGAGGATTAAGCCTAGTTCGAATTTACTAGTTCGAATTAAGGGCTGTGTAGACCCTTAATTCGAACTAGTGGGAGGCTAGCCCTCCCCAGGTTTCCCTGGTGGCCACTCTGGCCAACACCAGGGAAACTCGTCTGCCCCCCTCCCAGCCCTGGACCCCTTAAAGGGGCACAGTCTGGCTACGGTGCCCGTGCCAGGTGCAAGCCTGCCAGCACCCAGCTAGCAGACCCTGCACCTGGCACGGATCGAGCCACCCACCCGATGCCCCCCAGCCCTCCCCCTCTTCCTGGGACCAGGCTGGCGGCTCCTGGGAGCTTGCCCGGGACCGCAAGAGGCGGGCACCCGCCTGGGCTAGTGCAGACATCGTGGACCTCGTCCACGACCTCCACACTAGGCACAGGAAAGTGGCCAGCTAGGGCAGGAGAGCTGCCAGCCTGGCCACCCAGGAGCAGGTGTGTATGAAAATCAAGGGGGTCCACTGAGACCCCCGACCCTGAGCCCTGAGCTTACAATGGCCGTCCTGGGTCAGACCAAAGGTCCATCTAGCCCAGTAGCCTGTCTGCCAACAGCGGCCAACCCTAGGGAACCTGGAGGGGATGGACCGAAGACAGTGACCAAGCCATTTGTCTCGTGCCATCCCTCTCCAGCCTTCCACAAACCTTGGGCAGGGACACCACTCCTACCCCCTGGCTAATAGCACTCCATGGACCCAACCTCCATGACTTGATCTCACTTCCCTTTAAACTCTGTTCTAGTTGTAGCCTTCACAGCCTCCTGCAGCAAGGAGTTCCACAGGTTGACTCTTTGCTTTGTGAAGAACAACTTTCTGTTACTAGTTTGAAGCCTGCTACCCATTCCTTTCCTTTGGTGTCCTCTAGTCCTTCTTTATGGGAACTAATGAAGAACTTTTCTGTATGCACCCTCTCCACCCAACTCCTGCTTTTAGAGACCTCTATCCTGTCCCCCCTCCGTCTCCTCTTTTCTAAGCTGAAAAGTCCCAGTTTCTTTAGCCTCTCTTCATATGGGACCTGTTCCCAACCCCTCATCATTTTAGTTGCCCTCCCCTCTCCCAGCCTCTCTCTTCCCCTCTCCCACCTCCTTTTCCCAGTCTCCCCCAGTTTTGTTCAATAAAGACAGATTCCATTTTTGAACACAATTGTCCTTTATTTTGTACATCAAGAAAAGGGGCTAGGGAAGGGTAAGTGGAAGGAGGTGAGGGAGGAATGGGGTACGAGCCGCCGATGGGGAGGACTGGGCTGGCTCTGCGGGCTTCTGGGGGTGGAAGCTCTCCTGCAGCCCCCCAATTGCCCCCTCTCCCCAGATGGCAGCCTGCGGCAAGTGCAGCCGGGCTGATGGCCGAGTGCTGTGATGTTCCGCGTGTGGGCACTCCGGGCAATCCAAGCCAGGACTGCTTTGCAAGCGGGGAACCCTGAGAACTGTCTGTCTGGGGTGGGGGTCGGGTCCCTTTAAGCACAGCCCTCGGCTAGCCTGAGACAGCATCTCCACGCTCTAAGTCCTCCTCTGATGCCCTGCCGGCACTGCTTCCGGCCATCCTTAACCTCGGTTCAGGGTCCACTTAATGTGGACATGCTAGTTCGAATTAGCAAAACGCTAATTCGAACTAGTTTTTTAGTCTAGATCTGTTAGTTCGAATTAGCTTAGTTCGAATTAACTAATTCAAACTAAGTTAGTTCGAATTAACGTTGTAGTGTAGATGTACCCTCAGATATTTGATTTAAATGAATTGCATTGGTCTGTAAACAAAACTGCATTTAAAATCTTGGAGATTAGAGGATTTGGGCAAAAAAAGATGGATGATGTGTGATTGATGAAGTTATATAGTGATCTGCGGTATCAAAAGTGTGTAACTATTGCTCTTATAATTGCTGTAGTAGTAAGTTTGCTGGTTTTCCTACTGAGATATTCTGGCCATGTGGCAAATGAAGTGTGAATGTTGAAACAGTAAAGCCTCATGATCGTCCCTTGTGATCTCTAGGATAAGGATCAAAGGGGAAAGAAACCAGTGCTCTAGTTTAGAAGGGGACTGTAATAAATGGTCTGAGGTTGTGAGAATGGCTCGTGTGACTGAAATAAAGAAGGATGATGACTCCCTACTGCAGGTGGGTGTCACTGACTCTGTGTACAAGCCACAACATCTATCAGAGGAGGAGGATGTGTAACCCATGCACTTAATAGGGAGCTATCTCTTTAAGGGACCCCTGTGGGGGAGGTAGGAGTGAGTTGAGTGTTACTGTTGCTGGGCAGATTCAGTACTCCACCCAGAAGCTTCTGGAGTTGGGCCCAGTAGTTTGGGGTCAGACTTCATGAGGAAGCAGGCAGGACAGATGCTTTTCTAAGGCCTGTGTGAGCTGGAAGAAGCTAAGCCAGGAGCAGAAAACTGGCTGCTGTTCCTCACTCTGCAGTAGGTAGTGATGTTGTTAACCCTCCACCAGGGATCAGGGCAATACTACTTAGAGCTAGGAGAACCATGCAGGGGAAATAATTTCTGTGTTAATTGTCTGCTTTAAATGTTGTTTTGAGTTTAGCCAAACTGTTCTAGTTACTTTCTCAGTCAGTGTGATTCTTCAGCTCCTCTGTAAATGTAGCAATGGGGAAAGAGTCATTTCTGTTTTGTTAGTCTTCGTTTTTGTATTTTCTTGTAACAGGGTTTTCTTTAAGCCTGTTCACTTGTGAGCTAACTGACTAGTTAATCAGTGAGCTGGCTGCCTAGCTGTGACCATAGCAGAGGAAGAGTCTGGCTGGACTCCAAGGGTATGTCTAGACTACATGCCTCTGCCGACAGAGGCATGTAAATTAGACATACTGACATAGTCAATGAAGCGGGGATTTAAATATCCCCTGCTTCATTAGAATAAAAATGGCTGCCGCGTTGTGCCAGCTCAGCTGTTTGTCAGCACAAAGTGGCAGTCAAGACGGGGATCGGTTGACAAGGAAAGCCGTTGTCGAGTGATCCCTTATGCCTTGTGAAATAAGGTTTACAGGATCGGTCGACAACGGCTTTCCTTATCGACCGATCCGTGTCTTGACTGCCGCTTTGTGCCAACAAACAGCTGAGCCGGCACAGCACGACGGCCATTTTTATTCTAATGAAGCGGGGGATATTTAAATCATTGACTATGTCGGTATGTCTAATTTACATGCCTCTGTCGGCAGAGGCATGTAGTCTAGACATACTCCAACTGAGGATTCCCTACAAGCAAGTGGAGAGATGGTTCAGACGCAGCATATGGTGCAGATTTGATGATCAGAGGCACAAACAGAGACTTTGGTGAATTAAATCTAAGCTTTTGGGACCCCTCAGTCTTTTCTTACTGTGTTTGTGTGGACTGAACTGTTCAAATTTACTTTTAGTTTTCTCTTTACTTATGTTTACTGTAACTATGAACATTATCTGTGGGTTATAAAATAGCTGTGTTCTGTTGTAAGAATTAGATTATTTGTTCCTTCATAAGATTTTATGAAGTTATTTAATTAAATTCATTTATTTAGTTTCTTTTGGAACTTGACTGTAGGCTGGCTGACACTGGGCCATCCTTGATGAAATTCCTTACAGACTGAACTCTGGGTCTCCCCTGCTGTGGGAGTGGGGGTTTTTTAGACACTGGAGACGGGCAGTGAAGTTTAGCCCACCCTAGGTTACAGATGTCCTTAGTATAGATGTAAGGTTGTTGAGTTTAAAATCTGCCCTGTCTCAGTATGACAGAGCATTGAAACAAGGGTATCCAACGCGTGATGGTTACCTGACTAAACATCCATATTCTGTTGTGAGACAGGGTCAGGCTGGAGGACTACAACAGATAGAGAAAGGCAGCTCTAAGGCAGCAACAGCCCTGCTTAATCAGGAGCAAAGGCAATAGGGCTGCTTTAAATCAATCAGAGACGGCTGATCTCACCTGAGGCTGCTGTAGAGCCTTCTCAAAGGAAGCCCTCCCTGCAGGGAGGGGGGACAGAGAGTGGGAGAGGAAGTGGAGTGAGGGGAGAGCAGAGCAGATAGGAAGAGAACCAGACAAACTAAGAAAGGTAATGGCAACATTGCCAGAGACAGCAAAGGGGGAGAGGAGTCCCAAGCAGGGGTTTCAGCCCCTCCTTTTCCTGGCAGCCTGAGATCCCAGCTGCCACAGTTGCCTGTTGGTGTATGGGGTTAAAAAACAGTAAAGAGAAGGATAAAATGGCTGGCATGTGTCTAATTATCGATTATCGGAATATTAACATGCACAATGACAGGCTCACCCCCCTAGTTGCTGACCCTAGTACTATTCTTTCTACTGTACCTAGGGATCATGCAGTGTTTTTGGTTCTGGACGTTAGCAATGGCTTCTGGTCCGTTCTGGTGCACCCTGACAGTCCATTCTGATTTGCATGTACTGTTAAAGGGAAGCAATACAGGCAGTCCCCGACTTACATGGATCCGACTTATGTCAGATCCGCACTTACGAACGGGGCTTTTCTCGCCCCGGAGCTCGCGGGCGGTGGGACCGCCCAGAGCGCAGCGGTCCCGCCACCGCGTCCTCCGGGGCGAGAAAAGCTGCTCCGGGTCTCCCTGGTGTACTGGGGGGGACTCCCCAGCACAGCAGGGAGACCCGAGCAAAGCCGCACAGGCGGCGGGACCCCGCTGCCCGTGCGGCTTTGCTCCTTTGCCCCGGAGCAAAGCCGCAGAGGCGGCGGGGTTCCCCGCCTCTGCGGCTTTACTCCGGGGCAAGGGAGCAAAGCCGCACTGGCAGCGGGGTCCCGCCGCCTGTGCGGCTTTGCTCGGGTCTCCCTGCTGTGCTGGGGGGGACTCCCCCAGCACAGCAGGGAGACAGGAGCAAAGCCGCACAGGCGGCGGGACCTCTGCGCCTCCGCGGCTTTGCTCGGGTCTCCCTGGTCTGCTGGGGGGTGAGGGGGCACAGCTAGTGCGCCCCCCCCCCCCAGCAGACCAGGCTTTTGTTGCGGGACGCCTGGGGTAGAGCAGCTAGGGTGCTGCTGGGTTGGTCCTGCGGGGACCTACCCCGCAGTGCCCCAGCTGTTCTGTCCCAGGAGTCCAGATTCAGCTGCTGTTGAAACTGATCAGCCGCTGATTCCAGGAAGCCGGGGGCAGAGCAACTCTGCCTAGGGCTTCCTGTAGTCAGCCGCTGATCAGTTTCAGCAGCGGCTGAATCTGGAGCCAGTTCCGACTTACATACAAATTCAACTTAAGAACAAACCTATAGTCCCTATCTTGTACGTAACCCGGGGACTGCCTGTACACCTTTACTGGCCTGAGCCAGGGGTTTCATAACTCACCTACTTTGTGTCATAGAGCGTTAGCTGATGTGCTGGCAAAGCTGCCAGACACGGCTTCCTGTGTTGTACAGTATGTTGATGATCTTCTTATCTCCTCGCCAAATGCACATGAAAGACTTAGAAGTGATCCTGCAGCACTTGACAGACAGTGGGGTAAAATGTTATGCTAAAAAGGCCCAGATCGCAAAAGAGGAAGTATCATATCTGGGGTATCTAATATCTAAAGGGCACAAGCGTCTAACTGTTGATTGCACTAAAGCTATTAATACCTGCACATGACCGACCACGGTCAGGGGAGAGAGGAAAGTGTTGGGGCTATTTAATTTTCGCAAATTATTCAAGGATTGTCCAGCCTATTAATGACCTCCTGAAGGGGGCTGGTGGACCACATGATGCAGTTGAATGGATGCCCGAATGCGAGCAGGCATTCACCACATTGAAACACAGGCTTAGTACTGCCCCAGGGCTGGGACTTCCTAACCCACTAATGCCTTTTACGTTGTACACACACGTTAGTGAGGGACATATGGCAGCAGTGTTAACGCAAAAACGTGGAGATAAACAACGTCCAGTAGCATACTACTCTTCCAAACAAGATGCTGTCACTCAAGCAATGCCACCATGCCTTCAGGCAGTGGAAGGCGCCTCTATGGCCCTAAGTCCGGCATCACGGCTTATTGGCGCACAGAATGTAAATGCTGTTGTACCTCATGCTGTTCTTGCTATTTTGTCAGGGAAGAAATCCTTGGCAGTCCATGTGGTGAGAGGGACCCGATGGGAAACGGGCTTGCTGATGCCTTCGGTACATTTGCAGTGAGCATCATCACGAATCCCTTCCACCCTCATGCCTACCCTGGATGAGGGGCACCCGCATCATTGTTGCGTTGAGGAGGAGCCTACGGATTCTCCATTGGTTAAAGAAACTGAGATACCTGGTGCCCCTTGCCTATACGTGGACAGTTCCTCCTTCTACAGGGACGGCAAGCGACACACAGGATGGGCCGTTTGTACCCAATATGGGCGGTTGGTGGTGCATGGCAGTGTACCTGGGGCATCGCCGCAAGTAGCAGAGTTACAGGCATTAGTTGCGGCATGTGAAGCTACGGAAGGGCATGTTGTAAATATATACACTGCATTTGGAGTTGTACATGATTACATTAACGTGTGGGCAAATCGGGGATTCCTGATGAGTGCAGGATCCCCAATACAAAATGGGGGGATAGTGGAGAAACTCCATGCAGCCATACAGAAACCTACCTAAGTAGCGGTGATAAAAGTGAAGGCCCACACAAAAGAGAAAAAATGAGGAAGAACAGCTCTTGCATAAGAGGGGGTTTTTGCGCAAAAAGGAGCCATCTACAGAGCTTCTTTTTGTGCAAAAGCCTCTTGGGCAAAAGCGGCTGCTAATTAATTATACAAATGAAGTGCGGTGATATTCCACGCTGCGCTTCATTTGCATGAGCTTTTCCACAAGAAGGCTACAGTGTAGCCATAGCCTAACAGTGGGGATGTGCGGTTCCCCCGCCCCCCCCCCCAATACAAGGGGGCTATTTGATAGACTTGGACCATTGGGCCATGCTGCCTACAACTGAGTTAATTTTTAAATTCTGGCCATTGGGTCATGCTGCCCTGCGACCAAGGGGGCCATCAGGATACACAGAGAAACCTGAGAAACTGTGGGTGGAGGATAAAAATGGATGTTTATTGGAGGGCGTGGGTGGCCCAGCTTGCTGAGCAGCAGAAGGGACTGGTCTGGCTGCTGCGGAGGTGGGCACCTGGACTCCATAGGAAACAAGAGACCAAGAGCTTGGAGCCGGTGCCTGGATCTAGAATTTTTTGCCTGTGGGTGCAGGGGACATCTGAGGAAGGAGTGTCCCTACTGAGTTGGAGCAGGGAGGTCCCACACAGATAATATGGACAATGGGAGAGCACCCCCTGTGAAGGTAACAGGGGGCCCCTGAACCTGTTGGGCCTGTGGGGAGCCTGGGCACCTGAAGAGGGAGTGCACCAGGGGGACCTGCAGGGCCCCAGCTAGCCCTGAGGGAAGGGCTAAGCCTCAAATTGCATAAAGGAGTGCCTGGGCAAAGGGAAGGCACAAGCGGTGCTTCTGTTGCCATGCTGAGGGCCATATCAAAAGGCACTACCCCCAGGGAGAGTGGGAGGCCAAGAAGGAGGTTCAGCACAAGGCTACTCCAAAGTGGGGAGTGGGGAGAGCAAAAGCCTCAAGTAAGGGAGTGTCTGAGGTAGAGAGGCCCAAGACAATTTGGGGGACCCGCCTGGGAGCAGGCTGTGCTTCAGTGGGGACCCACACCAGGGCTACATCTAGACTGGCATGATTTTCCGCAAATGCTTTTAACGGAAAAGTTTTCAGTTAAAAGCATTTTCAGAAAAGAGCGTCTAGATTGGCACGGACGCTTTTGCGCAAAAGCGTCCGTGGCCAATCTAGACGCGCTTTTGCGCAAAAAAGCCCCAATTGCCATTTTTGTGATCGGGGCTTTTTTGCGCAAAACAAATCTGAGCTGTCTACACTGGCCCTTTTGTGCAAAAGGACTTTTGCCTGAACGGGAGCAGCATAGTATTTCTGCAAGAAGCACTGATTTCTTACATGAGATCGTCAGGGTTCTTGCGGAAATTCAAGCGGCCAGTGTAGACAGCTGGCAAGTTTTTCCGCAAAAGCAACTGCTTTTGCGGAAAAACTTGCCAGTCTAGACACAGCCCAGGAGAGAGACCCTCACTAGGGTGGAGAGGACCACTGTGGAGACCCAGATCATTGAAGAGGGGAGCAGGCTCTTCCATAGGATGGAGAACCTGCAGAAGGAGAAATACACCCTATGTGCCCAGCTGAGGCAAATACAGGGGCATTAGAGTACACCCCGGCCCCCCAGGGGGGGTTATTCATAAGGGGGAGGGTGTGTCACAGGGTGTCTGCCCTGCACTGGCCCTTTAAGGGCAAAAACCCAGCTGGGAGTGAGGGCTGAGAGTGAAGCCACAGCTGAGGCAGCTCTGCTAATGAGGGCCCAGCTGGGGGCTGTATAGAGAAGGGCTCCTGGAGAGGTGGGAGACAGATTCACTCTTGCTCTGACTAGAGAGCAGGAGGGAGGGACCTGGCTGCCTGGGAAGCAGGAGGCTTCCTGGAGGTAGAGCAGGGCTGGGGAAGCTCCAGCCAGGCAAGCTCCCAGGCTGCAGGGCCTGAGGCAAGGCCTGGGACTACTAGGGCTGCAGAAAGGCAGCCAGGGCAGGCAAAGGCAGCAGGTCCACACCCCCTTGCCAGTGATGAGTGGCCATTTCAGACTGCAGTGTGCCCCTGAGGCAGGGGCTAGATGAAGAATGGCAGTGGGTCACTGAGGTGAGGAGGGGATAGGGGAACTGGGTGTTCCTTGGGAGGAAAGGCCCCTGGAATGCAGAGACTAATAAACACGCACCCCCAAAAGGGGGCTGAGTCTCACCGGAGTGGGTACTGCCAGAGGGTAGTGTCCTGAAGAGAATGTTGTGGTCCGGAAGTGACGTGGGTCTGGAAGGGTATGTCTACAGCACTATTTCGAATTAACTTAATTGAAAATAGTTAATTCGAATTAAGCTAATTCAAAATAATGCATCTATACACAAAGGCTGCGTCTAGACTGGCAAGTTTTTCCGCAAAAGCAACTGCTTTTGCAGAAAAACTTGCCAGTTGTCTACACTGGCCGCTTGATTTTGTGCAAGAGCACTGACGTTCTATTGTCCGAAATCAGTGCTTCTTGCGCAAATACTCTGACGTTCCCGTTCGGGCAAAAGCCCTCTTCCGGAAATGCTTTTGCGCAAAAGGGCCGGTGTAGACAGGCAGCTAAGACGTTTTGCGCAAAAGCAGGGTAAATGGAAAAAAGCCCTATGGGCACTCTAAGGCTCCGTAGCCAGGCTCAGCTTCCCGGACTTCCTGCTCGTGCGAGCCTCCTTAAAGCAGACGCAGGCTGCTGAGGTCACCAGGCAGGACCCTTATTCGGACCTCAGGGCTGAGGTCTGCCACGTGGCCCCTGCGTTCTCAGCAGCCACCCCGCAGCAGGATGGCAGCTCCAGGGGGGCAGCAGCCACCCGCACCCCCAGCACAGGAGGCCCCCAGGAGCCTCAAATGACAGACCCCATCCTGGTCCTCGGGGGAGCTGGACAGCCTGCTCGACCTCTGGCAGGAGGAGGAGGCCCTCCATGAGACCCGCTCCCGGCGCCGGAACGCCGACATCTTCACCCGCATGGCCCAGCGAGCCAGCGAGGGCCAGGGGGCAGGAGCAGACACCTGCCCCCACTACGACCGGCTCCACGCCATCCTGGGCCAGCCAGCCTCACAAGCCCCGGACGTGCCCGTTGACAGCAGCGTGCGCCCCCCCGTCACCAGGACCACCGAGGCGGGGGAAGGAGACGACAGCAGTGCGTTGGAGGATGAGGCCAGCACTGCCACCCAGCAGGCCCCCTCCAGCAGCCCTGACGTCTCCCGCGCATCCTCCGAGGCCGGGGAAGGATCCACTGGTGAGTCTTGCCTTTTGCACTCACAAGGGCGGGGGGTGGGGGGAGAGCCAGGCGCCCAGAGGGGGGAGGGGGCGAGCATGTCACTCAGGCCATGTGAGCTGCACGCTGTGTAGCATTAGGCAGGAAGCAGCACATGCAACCACGTGCAGCCTGGTGACCGAGTGGGATGTGGCCGCGGCAGGCAGCTCCAGGGCACGCCTGGGACCGTGCTGCTCACACACATGCGGCGGGACCAGGGGGAAGGGTGGATGCCGGCTGGAACCAGCCAGGGCCCCAGGGACTCAGCCCAGAGCCCGCACCTCCGCAAGGGTGCAGCACGCAGAACGGCACACTGCCCCATGCCTGGCTGTGAGGCACAGCCAGCTGCTCCTGGGAAAACCGCAGCATCACAGCCCTGTGAGCGTGGGCCCCACTGAGCCCCTCGCCTGCTCCCGGTGCCTTGGCTGGCTCCCTGAGGGAAGTCCCCACTGCGGCCACACATGTCCCTGGGCTACGTGGGTGAGGGATAGTGGGAGGGAGAAGGGCCCCTGAGTTTTGCTGCAAGGATGGGACATTTCCCCCCCCCCCCCAGTCACTCTCCTGGTTCCGTCCAGGAGATATCCCATGCGATGGGGATCTGAGAGCCCAGACCACCTCTGCCAGACGTGCTCCCAGGCACTGTGTGGGGATGCATCTCGCTCCCTGTCAAACACCAGTGATTAGCCCAAAGCTTTTCACAGTCTCCACCGGCAGGGGGTTCCACAGGTGAACACAACACAAGCGCCCTCCTGCCCTCCACGGGGCCAGGACACAGACCGGTGCTTACAATACTGGAGGGAGGACCCTACTCCAGGGGCGGTCCTCTTGTAAACATACAACACGGGGGGCGGGGGGGAAACCAAGTGGGCCCAAGCCACACTACTGCGGGGTCACCTGGGCTCCGGGCTGGAGGGTATGAGGTGTGGGGACAGTGGCCGGGCTGCCTGCCTGACCCATCCTTTCTTCTCTTCCCTGCAGCAGGACCAAGCACAAGCCGGGGACCCTCCAGTCCGGCAGCGGCGGCACCCCCAGCTGCCCAACCACCGAGGTGGCGGCTCCGCCACCGGGACCAGCTCCTTCAGCGCCACGTGCAGGCCATCGAGGCTGTGATTAGGCAACGCATCGAGGGGGACCTGCAGTGGCACCAGGAGCCCTGGGGTGCTTTCCAGGCCCAGTGCACGAGGATGGCCGACTCCATCGCTACCCTCACTGCTCACGCCGTTCATTATGGCATGGCCTTACCCCATGCCCCCACCATCCCTCCCCGAGCACTGCCCATGCCCCCTCCTGCCCACCTCCCCGTGGAGTCTGCCCCAATGCGGCCTGCCCCCCCGTCCAGGTCTGCCCCCGCAGGAGCAGTCACAGGGGCTGCCTCCCCGGAGTAGCTCTTCCCCCTCCCCCTCCCAGTTGAAGGTCTCCTCCCCCTTGTAAATAAAAACATACAAGTTTTTCAGTTGAAAACAAAACTGTGTTGGTTGTGTTACTCGAGCTAACTTTAATAATTGATTTGAGATGCCAATTAGCCAAATATATTTAAGAGGATGGGAAAATGCGAACACCAAATACCATATCTATCACCGGTTGTTCCTTTAATTGGTCATTGGTTCGTGGCGCATAAATAAATACTGACACTCAAGTAAAATTTAAACAACTCTATTAACAGAGGTAACAAACAAGCAAGAAAGGTTAAAAGACGTACACAAAAGAACACGTACATAGTATAGACACAGGGACGATTGTAGTGTTGCTGGCAACCTCAATCCTTTGGTCCTTCCGGGCCTCAGGAGAGGAACAGCCAGGAGATCCCTCGAAGACGACTGGAATCGGGAACACTGACTCGAGCCTTCCGCACGAACCACGAATCCTCTTCCTGTTCTTCGGGACAGCTCGGACAGGCGATGGTGGCTAAACCCTAGCCTAAACTAAAAGAAAAACCCTAGCTACTTCAGACACACCTGCCGAACATGCACGATGACGGCCGATATGCTTGGAACCGACGCTGCCTGACGAAGAGTCACGATGACGACAGCTAATTTAACTAAACCTAACTCTGGACCCAATTTAAATTGGTAGGTGCAAACCTTCCGCTTGACCTGACCTGACAGACAAGACTACCAAGGGAGTCTTAGTAACCAAACAAAGAAGTATAACCAAGGTTGGTTTCTTCTATACAGTATGTTTACAATTGGGGGGAGGTAAGGGGAGGGGTAGGGGTAGGGGATGGAAGGGAGTTGTATGGGGAGACCAAGGCGACCCTACTATGGGGCTTGTGCGAACATGCCCATCAGGGCCTCTTGGATGTGTACGGCATCCTGGTGTGCCTGGCGGATGGCAGCTGTGTGGGGCTGTTCAAACGTCTGTGCCTCGGCTGCCATCCATGCGGCAAGGAAGGCCTCCCCACTCTGCTCCACAATGTTGTGGAGCACGCAGCACGCGGCCAGTACCTCTGTTGCATTCCGCTCACCCATCTCGAGACGGGTGAGCAAACAGAAGCGGGCTTTTAAGCGGCCGAAGGCACACTCCACTTGATTGCGGGCCCGGTTGAAGCAGTCGTTGAACCGGGCCCGATTCTGGTCCGGCCGCCCCATGTAGGGCCGCATTAGCCAGGGCAGCAGGGGGTAGGCCGCGTCCCCGACGACGCATATGGGCATCGGCACATCCCCAACAGTCAACTCCCGCCGGGGGAAGTAGGTGCCCGCCTCCAGCCTGCGAAACAGTCCAGACTTGCGGAGGATGCGGGCATCGTGTGCCCGGCCGGACCAGCCCACGTAGACGTCCAGGAAGCGGCCCCAGTGGTCCACGAGGGCCTGGAGAACAATTGAGCAGTACCCCTTCCTGTTCATGAAATGGGCTGCTCGATGCTCCGGGGCCCGGACGGGGATGTGGGTGGCATCCAGGGCTCCCCCACAGTTGGGGAACCCGAGGGCAGCGAAGCCGGCCAGTGTAGCATCCACATCGCGCAGGCGAATCACTCTCGGGAGCAGGATGTCATTGATGGTGTGGATGACCTGCAGAAGGGTGCAGAGAAACACAAGAGAACACATCACATAAGGTAGGGGTGAGTGTGCGCTCCCTTGCCCCCCCCCCCCGTGATTCCCTCTGTCCTCATGCACACGCCCATGCACACCAGCAGGCCTGTGCAAGGGAGGGACAGCCCAAACCCCTGGGTGACCCAGCCTGGAGTCTTGGCTACCCCTGGGCATGGAGTGCAGCCTGAGGCTAACTGAGCTCCGTGCTTAAAGGGACCCTACCCCCACCCTGGACAGACTTCTCAGGGTTCCCTGCTTGCTTGTCTACCTCGATGAGGGACAGCAAAGCAGTCCTGTCTTGGAGTGCCCTGAGTGCCCGCACTCAGGACACCACAGCACTAAGCCACATGGAGCCAGAGCTGCCCCTGGGCACGCCAGTGCATCTTGTGGGGTCATTGCCATCAGCCTGGCTGCACTTGCTGCAGGCTGCCATCCGGGGGTCCATCGGGGGGCTGTCAGGATCCAGGCGGCCCTGAGGGAGAGCGTCCACCCCGACGAGCCCTCAGAGCCTCCCTGGTCCTCCCCACCAGGGGCTCGTGCCCCATTCCTCCCTCACGTCCTTCCACTTACCCCTCCCTAGCCCCCCTTCCTGATGTCAAATAAAAGACATGTATGTTCAAAAATAGAAACTGGGTTCATTGAACAAAACTGGGGGGGGGATGGACCTCTGGGGAGACTGGGAAAAGGAGGTGGGAGAGGGGAAAAGAGAGGGTGGGAGGGGGGAGGGAGAAACCTGTGAGGAGGGAGCTAAAAGGGGGAAGAAGGGGGAGGGGAAGCTCAGGACTCAGGGTCGGGGGTCTCACCGGACCAACCTGACTTTCATGCAAACCTGCTCCTGGGTTCGCATGTGGCCTTTGGTGGCCAGGCTGGCAGCTATCCTGCCATAGACGGCTGCGTTCCTCCATCTAGTGTGGAGTTCATGGACCTTGGGGGCATCCCCCCCAAACCTGAATAAGGTCCATGATCTCCACCCTGGACCAGGAAGGTGCCCACCTTCTCCAGCCCCTGTCAGGCTCCTGGGAGCTGGCAGACTGCTCCTGGGGAGCGGTGGAGGGCTGGCTGCCAGTGGCTTGCTGGCTCATGTTTTGGGGCCACTGGATCAGGGGCCCCAGTACCCACTGCTGGCTCTAGGCTGGCAGGCTTGGAGCTGGCACAGGCACCGTGGCCAGGGTCTACCCATTTAATGGCTCCGGGGCTGGGGGAGAGGAGAGTAAGTTTTCCTGGTTGTGCCCAGAGTGGCCACCAGGGCTCCCTGAGAAGGGCTGGAGGCCCCCTATTTCGAATTAAGTGTCTACACAGCACTTAATTCGAAATAGCTATTTTGAATCTAGCATTACTCCTCGTGGAATGAGATTTGCCAAATTCAAATTCAGTGCTCCGCTATTTCAAATTAATTTCAAAATAGCCGCTTGCCTGTATAGCCGCTATTAAAGTTAATTTGAAATAACAGCTGTTATTTTGAATTAACTTTGCAGTGTAGACATACCCTTAGAGAATTTTAATTTTGTAAATTGAGGAATATAAGTGGAGGGTAGACAGCAGGCTTTTAGACCCTCTTTACCAACATTCAGTTCTTTTGTTTAGATATTATTGGTCACCCTACCTCTGAATTTTATAAAAGACTAGATTAAGTTTATTTTGAAATAATTGTTTTACTGACAGCTGCGGAGGGGCTCCGGAGGGGGGGCAGCCCATGCGCGCCTGGGATGCCCCGCCGCCGGCTTCCCCCGAGGCTTTCAAAGCCGCGGAGGGGCTCCGGCGGGCGGGCAGCCCATGCGCGCCTGGGATGCCCCCCCGCCGGCTTCCCCCGAGGCTTTCAAAGCCGCGGAGGGACTCCGGAGGGGGGGCAGCCCATGCGCTCCTGGGATGCCCCCCCCGCCGGCTTCCCCCGAGGCTTTCAAAGCCGCGGAGGGACTCCGGAGGGGGGGCAGCCCATGCGCGCCTGGGATGCCCCCCCGCCGGCTTCCCCCGAGGCTTTCAAAGCCGCGGAGGGGCTCCGGTGGGGGGGGGGGGGAGCCCAGGCGCTCCTGGCGCTCCTGGCGGCTTTGCTCCCGGTGCCTCTGCTCTGCTGGGGACCATCTCCAGCAGACCAGGGACACCGGGAGCAAAGGAGGCGGAGGGGCGCTGGGGTATAAGATGAAACCCTATCTTTTAATTAAAAAGATAGGGGGTCGTCTTATACGCCCAGTCGCCCTATACGCCGGAAAATACGGTACCTAGTCTTTAATAGCCACTGTTAAGGGAGCAGCTTGAACCATAATACTTATTCCCATTTTGCAAGAATATTATTATAGTCCAGCTTGCATATTCAAATTCTAGGTTTCATATTTTGAAGTAGTATTAGAACATAAGAATGGCCAGACTAGGTCAGACCAAAGGTCCATCTAGCCCAGTGTCCTGTCTGCCAACAGTGGCCAATGCCAGATGCCCCAGAGGGAGTGAACAGAACAGGGAATCGTCAAGTGATCCCTCCCCTGTCACCCACCTCCAGAGAAACCGGCTAGGGACACCATTCCTACCCATCCTGGCTAATAGCTGTAGGGAATAAGTCTGGACACTCTGGATGCGGTGAAAACAAGTCAGAGGATTTATTACACACTCAGTGCTGGTGGAGTGACAACCAGGGGTTAACCTGGTGAACACTGGTTAAACAAAGCATTACAATACATTATATAGGGGGCTACGGGCCGGAGGGGAAGCAATTCAATAGGTTCTAGCAGCAAGACAAAATGAGCACGTAAGCCAATAGCCTAGAAAAGATTACATAACATCTCCGCCCATTGCCAATTAAACATCTTAATAATATAGGTAGTTATTCCTAAGAAGCTAAGTAAGCCAACATAAACAAAACAGACATTTCAATAGCAACTTTGTCTATTGACATTATGATGCATCTACTGCGGGAGGATACCGTCCCGCGTTGGCGTGGTCCTTGGGTTCCAGGCTCATTATCTAGGATTAAAGGAAGACAGTGAGCACAAATCACACTAGTTAACCTTAACAAAGTTTGTTTTGGTACCAGCCAGTGTCGTATCAGAGTGAGGCCCTCTTGGAATGTGGTTGCCAAGGCGACCAGGGTCATGTTAACAGCCTGTGCTGTGTGTTCCCAGGCCTGTCTCAAATTTAGGATTGAATAGGGGTACTTAGCAAAATACCATGGACTGCCTCAGTTTACCCTACAATAGCCATTGATGGACCTAACCTCCATGAATCTATCTAGCTCTTTTTTGAACCTTGTTATAGTCCTAGCCTTCACCGCATCCTCTGGCAAGAAGTTCCACAGGTTGACTGTGCGCTGAGTGAAGAAAAGCTTCCTTTTGTTTGTGTTAAACCTGTTGCCCATTAATTTCATTTGGTGACCCCTAGTTCTTATATTGTGGGAACAAGTAAATAACTTTTCTTTATAAAATCATGACTGGTGTGGAAAAAGTGAAGAGACCCCTATCACATCCCCCCTTATCTTAGAAAAGAGGAGATTGAGAATTCAGCTTGGAATTAGGACCTTGTAGTGGGCTACCCACCCCGCCACAGTGCCACCTGCTGTCGGTTCAGGGAATCAGATCTGCCGGCAGGTGGCGGGATCCTTTTCAGGACACTGCCCTCCGGCAATGCCCACAACAGCCTGAGCTCCTCCCCCTTCCAGGGGGGTTTGTAATAGGCCGGTAGGCCCTCAGGAGGCGGCTCCTTCGCCTCCGGTACAGTGGGAGATATGCCTGCCTCACTGCGCTACCGTGCCCTAAAATAGTCCAGGCAGACGAGTTTATTCCCGGCCTTGCTTCAGGTCAGGACAAGAGGTAATCGTTCGTGTGCCTGGCCTTGCTTCAGGTCCGGGCCGCAGAGGAATATGCAAGTCTATGCCACCACATGCAAGTCTATTATCGCACAGTTCTGGGCAGGGCAACCGTTCTAGCCCTGTCCCTTTAAAAGGTCCTGCCCGACGCACGGCCGGTCCCAAACGCACCGTAGGTAAGCCCGAGCCCTCGAGCAGGGTGGGCAACAAACGCATTAAGGCAAACCCAGGCCCTAACTCCGGGCGGGGCAGGAAATAGCAGCCAGGCCCTGAGGCAAGGCATGGCCGCAAACAAACACAGGTCTGTAGAAGTGCCTTGTTAAGGAGCGGGGCAGTAGGGCACCTGCAGCAGCGGTGAGGGGGAGACTGCCACCCACTTAGGGGGTGGCAGGGGGGCACAGACCCACCCACCTCACTGCGCCCCGGCCCAGGAGCCCTGAATGCTGGCTCAGCAGGGGCTCCAGCCCGCAACTTGCTGGCCGAGGACCGCTCTTGGCCCGGGCTACCCCTGGGCCACTTCTTGTCTCCCCCTTCCCAGGTACCTGTAGCTCCAGCAGGTCCACCAGGGAGTCAAAGTGCTGTCGTCCCCACAGTATCCGGCGGGCCCAATCCAGGGGTCAAGGGGTTGGAGCTTTGCAGCGTCCCGCACGCTCATCCGGCCTGGCGTTCCAGTACCTATCGGGGGTCCAGCCGGTCCACCAGGTCGGGCCCATCCTCTGGGTCCACAGGTAGTTCTACTAGCTGGCTTGGCCAGGCCTCAGTAGTCCTGGCAGGGAAGCCTCAGCTAGCCTTCGGAGAGACAGCTGAGCGAGACCAAAACCAGGTCTCAGTCTCCCCAAACAGGAGCTCCGGACAGGCCTCCATTTCCTTCAGAGGCTGGGCCCTGACAGAGCTCCCCAGCGACCTTCTTATAGTCCTAGCCCTGCCCTTTGGCTTCCAGTCAGGTGAGGGGGCGGGGCTAGGCTGGGCCCAAAATGGCTCCCAGAGGGGGTCCCCCGCCTTCAGCTCAATAGGCAACCACTCCTCTGTTCCACTCCACTCCTGAGAAGGAGGAGAAGCAGCAGGGTGCAGGGGCTGCCCTCTTCCTTCTCCCCACCCTGGTTCCTGCTCTTGCACTTGTCCCTGCACCGGCCGGAGGCCTCCCTACCTACCCAGCCGCCTGCCTAGGCCTGCTCCCCAGACATTGCTCCAGCTGCTGCACTCCACCACCACTGCTACCACCACCTGCTGCTGCCGTTGCTGCTGCCTGAGGGGAAAGGGGGGGCCTGCTGGCTGCCCTTCCTCTCCCCTCCTCCGCTCCAGAGAAGGAGGACCCCACCAGCACCCACCACCCAGAGACCTTCCCCTGCTGCCTGCCTGCTGCTGCTGCTGCACCCCGCTGAGGGGGAGAAGAGGAGATCACCACCATCTGGAACAGTGGAGGGGGTTTGTTTAAAGACTGAGCTTTTTTAATCTGCTCCAGGGGTGGTGGTGAACTGAACTGTTGAAAGGGGGGCTGGGAGAGAGGCCCAGAGCCCTCCCCCCAGTCCAGCTGCGCCCCCCCCCCCCCCCGCTGCCACCACCCCCAACGCCCCCTCCACTGCCCCTCACCACCTGGACTGGCTCTTCTCCCCCTGGCGGGGTTTGCTGCCCTGCCTTCCACCTGGGACTCTGCCACAGCAGTGGGCGAGGTCAAGCCCCACACAGCGCTCGTGGGTGTGCTCCCTTCCCACCCCCCCCCCCCCCTTGGACTTGGCCCCGGCCCCCCTCCCTCAGTTACATTTGGCTGGGGGGGGGGCCACCGTCACCTCACCTCAGGTCACCCACCCTACCCCAGCAGCTTGGTCTCTCCCCACTGCCTGCCCCCCCCCCCCCCCCCGTTAGCTTAGTTTGTTTCTTTCCCTCCCTCCCGCCTCAAAGAGATTTACCCACCACACCTGTTCCCAAAGTTGTTATTTGCCACACCCCTGCCCTTGCTAGCCCAAGTGTGTGCACCACCCCACCCAGCTGTTGTTTTCCCTCCGTTTTACCCCCCCCCAGCTGCCCGCCAGCCCCTGAGCACTACCCAGTCTGCCTTGTCCCGAGCGCTTGTGCCCCATCCCTCCCCCCCGTGACGGACCGGGCCGTGTCTGGGCACAGCTGAGTGCGTCCGCTCAGGGCGAATTGCTCAAATCCGGGGTTCCTTACAGCCCCTGACTGGTGACCTCTCCAAACAGGCCACAAACCAGTCCCACAGAGCGCTTCAGCTGCCTGCCTGAAGCCTCCCGAGCAAAACCCCTCCGACACCCCAGCAATATCCGTGCCCCAGATGGCCCCGGGCCTAATACCCAGGTGGGGGGTCCTAGCACCCAATCCCACCTACCCCGAACAAGTTCTGTCCGGTTCCAAGAAACCAGCCACAGATCCCTGGTCAATTTACCCTCTGGATCCTACCCACAAATCACGCTGGGCCAGTCCTTTAGAATCTATATCTAAAGGTTTATTATTACAAGAAAGAAAAGCATGAGAGTAAGGTTATTAAAGTACAGTACGTTACATGCATCGAATCTCCCAGTTCTCGATGCAGGCTCTAGCAGAGATGTTGCAGCTGCTGCTTTAAAAGTTCTTATTGCACATCCTATGATCAGGATGGGTTCACAGGTCTTCTGGGCTCTTCAATCCCTGCAGTGCTGCCTCTGGGATGAAGTGCTGAGCTGAGAACAAAATGGCATCGACCGCATGGCCTCTTTATACCCCCTTCCTGGCCTCTTCTGGTCTCAGCCGGTCACCTGGTCCTCAGCCTCTCTCTGCTGGCAGCTCTTGGGTCTCCGCCCTCCTGCTTTAGGTGTGTCCTTGGGCCATCAAGGGCCATTGTTCCACAGGGCTTCACTACTCAGCCTGTCCATAGCCATGCTTAACCACATTCACAGAAATATTCAGCTTCCACACAGATTACAGATTCCTACCTACACACACAGACATTATACACTCACATAAATAGCGTACATAAGATCAACAAACAATAATCTCCCATTCAATACCCCACATGGCTCCCCCCACACCAATTTCTGGGGCCAACACCCCCACCTAGGGGTGCAGCAGCGATCTGGCTGCTTCCCTCCAATTCAGTAATGTGACACCCCCCTTTTAGTTAGTCCCCCTGTTCATTGCACTTCCCCAACGGCTCCATAGCCCCCCTCCCCTTAGTATCCCAGTGCAGCCGGAGGAGCCGGCCCCCGCCCAGTACCCGTTACCCTGCCCCCTGTCCGCCCTGCCAGTGCCCTCCTCCTCCAGCCTTGCGGGGAGGAGTGGTTGCTGGCCTCTTGGTTTCCCTGTCCCTATCCTGCCTTTTTCTGGTTCCCTCCCTCCCAGCAACCAGTCGGCGGGAGGGAGTGGTTGCCCCCCCTTCCTTCCCCCCCTCTTCCCCCCCAATTGCACCCCCCCTTCCCTCGTGTGTCCCTGCCCCCTCAATAGCGCCCTCCTCCTCTGCTACAGTCTCAGCAGGGAGGAGAGGCTCCTAACCCCCCCCCCCCCCCCACCACCACACACACACACACCTTCATTCATAGAATCATAGGACTGGAAGGGACCTCGAGAGGTCATCGAGTCCAGCCCCCCTGCCCTCAAGGCAGGATCAAGCTCCGTCTACACCATCCCTGACAGATGTCTATCTAACCTGTTCTTAAATATCTCCAGAGAGGGAGATTCCACCACCTCCCTTGGCAATTTATTCCAATATTTGACCACCCTGACAGTTAGGAATTTTTTCCTAATGTCCAATCTAAACCTCCCCTGCTGCACTTTAAGCCCATTACTCCATGTCCTGTCCTCAGAAACCAAGAGGAACAAATTTTCTCCTTCCTCCTTGTGACACCCTTTTAGATAATTGAAAACTGCTATCATGTCCCCCCTTAATCTTCTTTTTTCCAAACTAAACAAGCCCAGTTCATGAAGCCTGGCTTCATAGGTCATGTTCTCTAGACCTTTAATCATTCTTGTCGCTCTTCTCTGTACCCTTTCCAATTTCTCCACATCTTTCTTGAAATGTGGCGCCCAGAACTGGACACAGTACTCCAGCTGAGGCCTAACTAGCGCAGAGTAGAGCGGCAGAATGACTTCACGAGTTTTGCTTACAACACACCTGTTGATACAACCTAGAATCATATTTGCTTTTTTTGCAACAGCATCACACTGTTGACTCATATTCAACTTGTGGTCCACTATGACCCCTAGATCCCTTTCCAACATGCTCCTTCCTAGACAGTCGCTTCCCATCTTGTATGTATGGAACTGATTGTTCCTTCCTAAGTGGAGCACTTTGCATTTCTCTTTATTAAACCTCATCCTGTTTACCTCTGACCATTTCTCTAACTTGTTAAGGTCATTTTGAATTATGTCCCTATCCTCCAAAGAAGTCGCAACCCCACCCAGTTTGGTATCATCTGCAAACTTAATAAGCGTACTCTCTATCCCAATATCTACATCATTGATGAAGATATTGAACAGTACGGGTCCCAAAACAGACCCTTGAGGAACTCCACTTGTTATCCCTTTCCAGCAGGATTTAGAACCGTTAACAACAACTCTGACTACGGTTATCCAGCCAATTATGCACCCACCTTATCGTGGCCCTATCTAAGTTATATTTGCCTAGTTTATCAATAAGAATATCATGCGAGACCGTATCAAATGCCTTACTAAAGTCTAGGTATATGACATCCACCGCTTCTCCCTTATCCACAAGGCTCGTTATCTTATCAAAGAAAGCTATCCGATTAGTTTGGCATGACTTGTTCTTCACAAACCCATGCTGGCTATTCCCTATCACTTTATTACCTTCCAAGTGTTTGCATATGATTTCCTTAATTACCTGCTCCATTATCTTCCCTGGGACAGACGTTAAACTGACCGGTCTGTAGTTTCCTGGGTTGTTCTTATTCCCCTTTTTATAGATGGGCACAATATTTGCCCTTTTCCAGTCTTCTGGAATCTCCCCTGTCTGCCATGATTTTTCAAAAATCATAGCTAAAGGCTCAGATACCTCCTCTATCAGCTCCTTGAGTATCCTGGGATGCATTTCATCAGGACCTGGTGACTTGCTGACATCTAACTTTCCTAAGTGATTTTTAACTTGTTCTTTGTGTATCCTATCTTCTAAACTTACCCTCTCTCTGCTTGTATTCACTACGTTAGGCACACCTCCAGACTTCTCGGTGAAGACCGAAACAAAGAAGTCATTGAGCATCTCCGCCATTTCCAAGTTTCCTGTTACTGCTTCTCCCTCCTCACTAAGCAGTGGGCCTACCCTGTCCTTGGTCTTCCTCTTGCTTTTAATGTATTTATAAAAGGTCTTCTTGTTTCCCTTTATGCCTGTAGCTAGTTTGATCTCATTTTGTGCCTTTGCCTTTCTAATCTTGCCCCTGCATTCCCGTGTTGCTTGCCTATATTCATCCTTTGTTAGTTGTCCTAGTTTCCATGGCTACCTTATTTTTATTGTTCACCTGTGGAGACATTAACATTCTCCTAGCTTAAACAATTACCAAACTATTATCCTTTCACTAAATTTTAAAGTTGCCAATTGATTGGGCCCAATTATTAACTTTTGTTGGTTTAAATTCATGCTTCTGCTTTACTTAAAATATCCTTTTATTAAAACAGCAATATTCTACATGCAATGACATTTGCAATACGTATCACAATGAAGACACACAAGACAAAACACAAACTTGGACAGAACACATTATGTCATGACCATGGTTTTTTTGTTGTTGGGGGGTTTTTTTCAGTTGCTCTTCAGCTGGCACCAGCGCTTTCTGATGTTCTGAAAGACAAAGAAAACATTTCTACCCCCGTCAGGGTGGCACATTATATCTTAGAATACTTTTCCTTTACAGATGTCCTTGCTAATTTTTGGATCAACCTGCAGTTACCTGATTATATGCTTTTATTTTGCACACCAGCTTCAGAGGGTTTGAGTGGATTACTTCATTGTTCAATTATTAAGTTAAAGGTGGCATGCCGCGATTTCCCTGCGGATCAGGTTTAATGTGTGAAGCTATAAAGCTTTTCCTTAGCACAAGGTGTTGGACAGTTACTGTTCCAGCAAGCAAAAAGCTTTTCTTTTCCTGAAAAGAATCATATTCAGCTTTACAGGTTTACTTATTAGCACTATGTTGATGATGATAATAATAATAATAATAGCATTACATTTTCGAATAGGTGCTTTTGAATATCTTGTTTGTATTTGGACAATTTACTTCAGGGGACAGTGGATTTTATATTTCTGTGTAATAGCCAGGCAGTCTGTATTCACATGCAACTTTGGATCTGAAAACAAGCCAAAAGTGTTATCAACTCAGCCTTGAACAGAGACACAATGAAGTTCCCGAGCTTGGATTCTTAAAACAATTATTTTCCTTAGAGAGCAAATTTAACCTTGAGGGTTGAATGCATACATTTCATTCTTTTATGCATTTAACCAATTAAGTGTCAATAGAATTCCTTATTTCCCCTTTAGTAGCTTTAACAAAGTGTCTGTAGCCAAATGTTTGAATTTGATTGTTTCTTTGCCTGGATTATTGAAAGAGGCTGCAAGAAACAGAGTCATTTTTCAAAGCAGGTTTCCTTCTCGCACATTACAATTGCTTAATTCCTTCCACTCTCCCACAGAGTCACTTCTCACCTTCGCATACCCTTAATCAGTTGCTTTGTTCGTCATATGAAAACTTTCCTCATTCCTATTAATTTAACTTTCCAATGACTGTATTACTGCTTTCCTTATTCCTTCTACTTTGCCCATAGGGCTCCAAACTTCTTATCCTTATTTCACATGCTTTTTCCTTCTATTGTCTTTCTTGATTCCTGCTAAATGGCTTTATTCAAATATTTATTATTGAAGTCAGCTAAGAGTAATTTTTAAACTTCTTAGTACAGGGGGTTTTCGTAACAGCCAAGCTGCAGCAGGGTTGATCTATGCTGCTGGCTCTGGGGTGGATCACTCCCCCATGCTCTATGCCGCAGAATGTGTCTCCTTGTTAGGGCAGATTTGGCTTTCAGTGATTACATCTTCAAATTCAATTTCTACCGGTTGACTTAGGGTGGCTTTTAATTTACCTCCTCCCACGCCCTCGAGCCAAACATAACGGCATGTGAGTGGAAGGTTTTGACTATTTATTAATATTTTGCCTGGCCGACCTCCACTCGTGCGTTGTGAGACATCCTTGGGTTGCCTGTGGCTCCAGCCGGAGAGGCTGCTGTACATCTTTTGTGCCTCCTCTCTATCTTCAATGATGTACAGCAATGGCCCGTATGGGGCTGGGCATAGAGAGGAGTAGAGGGGTGATGTTGGGCCAAATTCCCCCCTTAAGCTTGGGAGAGGCGGTGCAGTTGATATGGGCGCGCCAGCTGAGAAATCCTTTCCTCTCACTCCTGGTGCATTCTTTTGGCACAGAGGCGCTGCTGCTTGTGAGTTATGTTTCTCACTGTAGGGAGGATTTTTGCTTTTCTGAGCCTCAATCTCATCCCTCAGGGCTTTAATTTCTTTCTCTTTTAGTGTGAGGGTTTTTAGCGATGTTATTATTACTTTCTTGATGTTTCCACTTTCCTTTTCAGTTCCCCACTTGATCAAATCCTTCTGTGCCAATCTGTCAAATGCTTACAGGTCCTTGGACCATGATGCACGTACATGTAGTACGCAGGGGTGCCTTTCGGCAGGGTGGGGGTATGCTTAGACTGACCCCCACCCAGTTTAGTCACTCAGGGGAGTATCCTGTCCGCTCCCTGTCCGCTCAGTGGCTCATAGGAAACTAACTCTACACACTCCAAAGAAGGGGTCTGCCGGGTCTAGAGAGTCAGACCTTAGCAGCAGCTCATGAAATAAGGGGAGTCGTCACTCCTTCACATATCCGCTCGGTCTTGAGGTTCGCTGACCCCCCGCCCCCTTGCGTTCAGAACTCCCTCGTGGGGTAGTCCTGGTGCAGCTGGAATCAGCTTAAGTCTCAGACCTGGACAGCGGCATTCACACTCCACTCATTACATTCAAACTCATTCACTTTCCACAACAATTTTATCTCTTTTTCTCTGTCTCTCTCTTTCTTTCTCTTTATATATATTTTTTTCACAGTATTTTACATTTTTCCACATGTAGATGCATCTCTCTTTATGGACCTCATCCATATTTGGGGCGGCAAACAACACTGTTCCCCCCAGAACCGCAGGAACCTATAGTTCGCTATGTCCGGACTCAATACAACTTTCCCATATAGGGGTGGTACCGTATCCTCAGAACCACATCAACTAACTCTACTTGGAGTGGCACTACAAAAATTCCCCAGAACCGCAATACTTAATGTACTCGGGGGCGGCAAAACACATTCCCCGGAACTGCTTTGCATCTGACCTTGTTGCTGATTCAAGAAGTTCAGATGGTGTGAGCCTAATGAGGCAGGCGGCTCCACGGGCAGTCCTCCCTCTGACCCCCAGTAGAGATTTCAAAAGGTCTCTTACTTCTCGTTTGGCGCCTTGGAGGTCAGCAGGGGGAACAGCCCGCAGCAGTTGCCTCGGTCTTCACCCGGCCGTTGCCATCTGAGTCACGGCACCAAATTGTGGAAGAAAACAAGCCTTCACTCTGCGTTTGTGAGCCTGTGCCAGCTCCAAGCCTGCCAGCCCAGAGCCAGCAGTGGCCATCGAGGCCCCTGATCCAGTGGCCCCAAAACATGAGCCAGCAAGCCACTGGCAGCCCCAGCCCTCCACCGCTCCCCAGGAGCAGTCTGCCAGCTCCCAGGCGCCCGACAGGGCTGGAGAAGACGGGTGCCTTCGTGGTCCAGGGTGGAGATCATGGACCTTATTCAGGTTTGGGGGGGATGCCCCCAACGTCCATGAACTCCACACTAGATGGAGGAATGCGGCCGTCTATGGCAGGATAGCTGCCAGCCTGGCCACCAAAGGCCACATGTGAACCCAGGAGCAGGTTTGCATGAAAATCAAGGTGGTCTGGTGAGACCCCCAACCCTGAGCTTCCCCTCCCCCTTCTTCCCCTTGCTTCCCCCTTCCAGCTTCCTCCTCCCAGGTTTCCCCCTCCCCTCTCCCACCCTCTCTCTTCCCCTCTCCCACCTCCTTTTCCCAGTCTCCCCAGAGGTCCATCGCCCCCCCCCAGTTTTATTCAATAAACCCAGTTTCTATTTTTGAACATACGTGTCTTTTGTTTGACATTAGGAAGGGGGGCTAGGGAGGGGTAAGTGGAAAGACGTGAGGGAGGAATGGGGCACTAGCCCCAGTGGGGAGGACCAGGGAGGCTCTGAGGGGTGGACACTCTCCTGCAGGGCCTCCTTGATCCTGACAGCCCCTCGATTGGACCCCCCCCCTCAGATGGCAGCCTGCAGCAAGTGCAGCCGGGCTGATGGCAACGACCCCACGAGATGCCCAGGGGCAACTCTGGCTCCATGTTGCCAAGTGCTGTGGTGTCCTGAGTGCGGGCATTCAGGGCACTCCAAGCCAGGACTGCTTTGTTGTCCCTCATCGAGTTAGACAAGCAAGCGGGGAACCCTGAGAACTGTCTGTCCAGGGTGGGGGACGGGTCCCTTTAAGCACGGAGCTCAGTTAGCCTCAGGCAGCAGCCCCACACTCTAAGTCCTAACCTGATGCCCTGCCGGCACTGGTTCCGGCCATCCTTAACCTCGGTTCAGGGTCCACTCAGTGTGGACGTGCTATTTCGAAATAGTTTTTGTGTGTAGATGCGTTATTTTGAATTAGCTTAATTCGAATTAACCATTTCTAAGTAAGTTAACTTGAATTAACGCTGTAGTGTAGACATACCCTTGGAGACTAACAAAAATATAGAGTGTCCACTCTGCTCATCTGAGGAAGTGAGGTTTGCCCACAAAAGCTCACGATACTCTCTTACTATACTTTAAAAAGTTTTTTCCTGTGGGACAACAGAGTGACGTCATGTGTCACTCTGTATCCTGCAACCCTTCCCTCTGCCCTCAGCTCCATGGCCTCCCCTTCTTCGTGGTCCATGGGAGCTGCAAGCCATGCAGCCTCCCCCATGCTGCGACCTGCCTCGGCAAGGGTGGCAGAAGCTGCGAGCTGCGTGACTCCTGGGGCATGTGGCTTCCCCCATCCCCCGTGCTCTGGGGCGAGGCCACGCAGCTGCCCTACTTTATCTCCCACCCCCCACCCCGATCCCCTATTGGCTCTGCGCTGCATGGACAGGCGGTTGCCAGAATTTAAATTGAACCACGCAGTTCCTCCAGCACACAGTTCCTAAGCTGTCTGGGATGGGGGGGGGGGGAGGTGCGCAGAGCCTTGGCGGGGGGGGAAGAGTCACACACCCTCTCGGGGGCTCAGGTGTGTGTGGGGAGGGGGGATTTGTGGGAGTCATGCAACCTCTCAAGGGCTTGGGAGGGCATGCAGGACCCGCACAGCCTTGTGTGGGCTCGGGTGGGGGGAGGTGGGGACACATAGGAGCCTCATGGGGGCTTGGGTGGGGAGAGGGTAGCATGCAGGACATGTGCAGCATTGCCGGTGGTGTGGGGGGAGGGGGGTGTGGGGGGACAGGGGTGCATGGGAGCCATGCAGCCTTGCCCCTCGCTGGCAGGGGGCGGAGCCATGTGGCCTCCCCCCTTGCAGCCAAAGGAAGAGGGCTGGGTGCCACGCCCCCTTCCCCCTCCCTGCCAGAGGGAAAGGGCCATGCACCACATCCTCTTCCCCCCCCACACACACTCCCCCCCCATGCCAGAGGGAGAGGGTTGGGCCAGCTGTGGCCTCAGCCCAGCCCAACCCCCCCCCCCCCCCCCAGTGGCTGGAGGGAGGAGAGCCGGGGCGGGGCAGGCCAGGGCTGCTACACCTCAACCTGGCCCACCCTGGTGGCTGGGGGGGAGAGCAGGGGCTGCTTATCCCTGGAGAGGGGGGTTGGCGAGTGTAACGAGCAGGGGGCACCACCCCGTAGAGTGAGTGTGTGTGTGTGTGTGTGTGTGTGCGTGCGCGCGCGTATATATATATTGGTAGTCTCTAAGGTGCCACAGGACTACTCGTCATTCCTTAGTAAGGTCACAAAATGAGAGACCCTTAGAAAGGAAGGTAAACAAACTCAAAAGAAAAAGGAAAGAGACTCTTGAAAAAGAAAATTCACCAGCATCAAGGACTGATGGATGGATGGATGAATCCCAGTAAATATCTATTTTATATATATAAATGGGTTTGGTGTGTAGTGTGGCAAAGAGTCCAAAACTGGGACTCATTCCCCGGGGATGGGAAGCTCTATCAGCCTGGGCAAGGGATAGCTTAGATGCCGGTCAGCTCCAAACCTCAGTGAGACTTGAGGGGGGGGGACCCCTCCTGCAGTCAAACAATATCCTATCCCTCAGGTTGCTGTCCGGGACCTTTCCACTATCATAGAAATCCTGGAGCAGCGCGGTCTCATTGAAGCTGCAGCTTCCTGTGCCAATGCCCCAGTATGGCTCGTACGTAAACCTGATGGGTCCTGGAGGTTAACCATTGACTACTAGGAACTAAACCATGTCATTCCCCTCCTTGCTGCTTTGGTAGCCTGCCTCCCTGAAATGAGTGCCCGAAGCCAGCCAGAAGACTAAAGGTTCTCTGTGCAGGATGTTTCTAACGGCTTTTGGTCTATTCCTCTGGCCTCAGAAAGCCGATGGAAAACTGCCTTTGCTTGGCAAGGATCACAGTTCGACACTCTCTGCGGGGGAATTAACAAAGACTCCAGCTATCTTACCCATTACAAAGATAGCTTCCCCCATTATCACCTCTAATACTATTAACTCACAGACATTTCCCCTTCCCCACCTCTAATATCATTAACTCACTGGCATTCACCTTCCTCCCCCCCCCCCATCCCCCTTCTGTTCTGTAATGTGATTTGTCCTTTTCATATGTGTTCATTTTTTAATTGTATCCTTTGGTATATATGGTTGTGACTATTTTCTTCCACTATTTGATCTGAGGAAGTGGGTCTGGCCCACGAAAGCTCATCACCTAATAAACCATCTTGTTAGTCTTTAAAGTGCTACATAGTCCTGTATTTTGTTTCAGCTACACCAGACTAACACGGCTACATTTCTACTAGTTCAGTGGTGTGTTTTACCCCAAGGCTACAATATGCTCCCACCCTATTCCACTGGGAACTCAGGTGAGTTCTGGCTGCACTGGGACCTGTCAGTCAGTGATGCATTCAATATGTGGATGAGATCCTCATCGGGGTGGGAGAGGTAGGAGGTAGCTGCTGCTATGGGGGAAGTTGTTCAATGTCTTGGAAATGCAGGATAGAAATTAAATGGGAGGAAAGCTCAGCTAGTTCAGACTTCTGTAACCTTCCTGGGAGTAACCACTGAGCCAGGAAGAAGATCCATTAATCCTAACTGGGCTGCAGTAATAGCCCAATAAAAGAAGCTAGAGCCCTGGCAGTGGGGCGAGGTAATTAGGCAAACTGGGTTTTGCAGAGAATTCATTCCCCGGTGCAGCTCTTTTACAGCCCTGTCAAGGCTGTTCCCCACTCTGGAACTACAAATGCAGAAGTGGGGGCCTGCAAGGGAGCTTCAAAACCTTGCCTCTACAGGCACTGGTTACAAACACTTCCCCCCAGAATCATAATACACAGAGTTCGGGGAATTTGCTGCCACCATCAAGTGCTTTTTGATCCCTAACCCCCGCCCCCAGGGGTGAACACTTGAAATCACCCCAGGGGCACCCCAAGCTCTTTCCCCCAAAAGAGCTTGAAAAAGAAATGAGAAAAAACAAGCTGCAGTCTCTGGTAGCTGACCCCTCAGTCAGAGACATGCAGATACAGACAGACCTTCCAGGACATAAGAATCACCTTAAAGGCTACGTCTAGACTGGCATGATTTTCCACAAATGCTTTTAACGGAAAAGTTTTGCATTAAAAGCATTTGCGGAAAAGAGCGTCTAGATTGGCACGGACACTTTTCTGCAAAAGCACTTTTTGCAGAAAAGCATCCATGCTAATCTAGATGCAGTTTTGCACAAGAAAACCCCGATCGCCATTTTCGCCATTGGGGCTTTTTTCTGCACAACAGTTTTTAGCTGTCTACACTGGCCCTCTTGCGCAAAAGCATTTGCACAAGAGGGCTTTTTCCCGAGCGGGAGCAGCATAGTATTTGCGCAAGAACACTGACAATCTTACATTAGATCGTCAGTGTTCTTGTGCAAATTCAAGCGGCCAGTGTAGACAGCTGGCAAGTTTTTCTGCAAAAGCGACTGGTTTTGCGGAAAAACTTGCCAGTCTAGATGCAGCCAAAGTGTTTTGTGTTACAAAACAAAAGCTATACTTGAGAAAGCAGACTTGGTTGCTAGATGTTAGAGCAACTGAGGAAAACAAATTAAAACAGAGAAAAATCTCAGCACAATGCTTAGATCAGTAGTCTCCAACCTTTTTACACCCAAGATCACTTTTTAAATCTCAGAACAGGCGAAGATCTACCGCCCCGCCCCTTCCTTGAAGCCCCGCCCTCTCTCTTCTCCTCCTGTCCGTCACTTGCTATCCCCAGCCCTTACTTACACACTCTGATAAACAGTTTATTTTTAAATTATGCGATATATAAAATTAAAATCAGGTGTTTATAGTTATGAAAGAAATGGTCTGTTTTTATTCATGCTATTTAAATCTGAAATGAAGCATTTAGAATTATACATTTTGTGGGGACAGTTCTGCGGCTGGGGGCAGGGGAGAGGGAACAGGGTGCTGGGAGGGCAGAGTTTTGCAGCTGGGGACAGGGTGCCAGTGGATACAGAGTTCGGGGAGTGGGGACGGTACTGGGGACAGAGTTCTGTAGCTGGGGACAGGGGAGTGGAGTCTGGGGAGCGGGGACAGGGTGCCAGTGGCAGCAGAGTCACCTGCATCTGCCTCCTCCCAGGATTCTCTCCCCCCCTGCGGGAAGCCAGCACATGCCTCCTCCGGGCCCCCCGCAGCGCAGGGAAACCTCGAGCATGCCTGCCCTGGGGCTAACCCCCGCAGGAGCCTGCCTCAAGGGCAACCCCCCCCCCCCCATTCCGTGGTGGGGCCAAACCCCCGCAGGAGCCTGCACCAGGGGCAACCCCCACCCCTCCCGCAGCGGGGCCAAACCCCCCTTGCCCGGCCCGGCCCCTCCCCTCCCGCAGCGCGGCCAACCCCCACGGGCACCTGCCCCAGGGTCAAACCCCCCTCCCGCGGTGCGGCCAACCCCCTCCTGCAGCATGGCCAACCCCCACGGGCGCCTGCCCCGGAGTCAAACCCCCCTCCCGCGGCCCGGCCTGGCCAACTCCCTTCCCTCCCGCAACGTGGCCAAACCCCGGGGCCGACTCACCCCTCCGGCGCCGGCGGCGTAGGGAAGCCTCCGTACTCCTCCTCTAGGGCCAACGCCCCCTCCCCCAGCACACAACAGAGCTGTGGGAGGGGGAGCAGCCCGCACACTTCCGGAACCCCTGGAAGTGACGCGGGCTTCAGAGAGGATTTCCGTCCACCCCGCGGGAAGCCGGCACTACACTAGAGGTAGGTAGTGGGGCTTCTCGGGGGTGGGGGGGAAAACGGGGGGCGGGGTTGCTCGAACGCCTCGCGATCAACTGGTCGAGGCCTCGTGATCGACCAGTCGATCGCGATTGACGGGTTGGTGACCACGGGCTTAGATGGTAAAGGGGGGAGAGGAGGCAGAGATTCACACAGAACAGTTCAAACTAAACCACAAAATAAAGAAAATTACCCTGAATGTGACTGGATTCACTTTTCCCTTTACTTCCAATTTTCTCTTGGTTCAGTCCACTCCCATGCCCTGAATCCCTTGGAGGCATGGTAGTCCTGCCTGGGTTTAAATCATTCTGTGTGTCTCAACTCCTGGTTTGTCTCTCCCGCACAAAGAAAGCAGGCGGGGAATCCAATTCAAATTCCAAGCCTGTAGCTCGATTGGCTCTCCTGACACCTTTGCTAGCTACCTGGGTTAACCCCTTAGTCACTGGGTGCTGGTCAGCACTCCTCCTGATCATGACATCCCCCCCCCCTCCCCCCCAAATCACAGACAGTGCTGGACAGGCTGGGCCACACTGGCCATGATTTCTTGAAGGTCTAGGATAAAACATAGTAAATGTAGTGTGTGCATGTACTCATTAACTATCAAATACATGAGAATCAAACAGACCCCTTCCACATCGGTGGAGTACAATGACTGATATACAGGGAGAGTCCTAAGTAGATTTCTTTCAGAGCATCAGTTTTGCAGGGCTTCTTTGCAAAGACCCTCATGTAGTAAGATGAGGGCCTAAAACATAAGCCCATGCAGCACAGGCCTGGTCTGAGGCCTGAGGCCTCGCTAACAATGGACAAAACATGGCTAACATAAAGCAAAGCTGAGCTGGGGCCTGCCTCTTGCTTACAGCCCTGTTCGTGCCAAGTTCTGTAAGCTGAGAGTGCAAAACACTAATTGGTAATAGGCCCAGGTGCAGGACAGTAATTGGTACTGGGCATAAGTGGAAAGCACATGATCTCACTAGCTCATTAAAAAAGACCTTGGTACCCACTCCTCACAGATACAGACCCAGGAAAGGGTCTAAAATGATGGATAGAAATGATCTAATCAAACCACGAGGTACAGGGTGATGGGTGGTAACCTGATACGTCAGCAGTGAGGTGTGACTTGTTGTACCTGTATATAACGTGGTGTCTTGGGGGGACAGCCTTTGAATGACCTGGGGGCAGTGGGACCTCCCACTGATTGAGTCATTCCATTGTGTGAGTACATGTGTGTAGTGGTTCAGTAGAGTCTACTGACAACTATGACTGTACTTCGCTCTACAATAAACCTGGCCTGGCACCTTCGATCCTTATCTGGTTTGTGGTCTTTGGGGGCCCTCTTGGGGTCTCCTGTGGAGACTAAGCGCACAAGTCGACACGGCACACATCACTGAGCACACACACAAGCAGCCTTCTGGTTATCATCATCAATGGAGCCAGAGACCTGTGAGGTCACCTTGGCAGTAAATCCCGACCACCCTCCCTGAAGAACTGCACCTAATATCGTTGCTGACTCATTGCAACTGCCCCTTAACCAACCAAACTCTCAATCCAAAATCAAATTTAGAACAGCGTGGGGGTCCTGCTCCAAAGCTCAATTGACCAGGTTCTGTGCATCCTGACAAATACACCACTGTAACATCCCAGGCCGGGTCTTGGCACTGCTGACAGGCCAAAACTCATACTCAAGGACAAAACAAAAGACTCTGGTAACAAGCAACCACACTCCAGCTTCTCAGCGGTCAACACCACACCGACCCCTGAGGAAACTGAGAGAGAAAACACTCACATTCACAAACCCGGAGCACACGCTCTAGGGCCGTGGTCACCAACAGGTCGATCGCGAGGCATCCTGTCCTCCCCGCCCCCATTTCCCTCCCACCCCCGAGAAGCCCCACTACCTACCTCCAGTGAAAATGGAGGTAGTGTCGGCTTCCCGGGGATGGACAGAAGTCCCACAGCTTAGCGCCACTTCCAGCGATTCCGGACGTGCGCTAGCTGCTCTGCCGGGTGTACTGCGGGAGGGAGCATCGGCTCCCTGCACCGCACAGGAGGGGTGAGTCAGCCCCGGGGGAGGCGTGCGCCCGCGGGGTTTCCCTGCGCCGGGGGGGTCGGCCCTGGGGCAGGCACGCACTGGTTTCCCTCTGGGGGCGGGGGAATCCTGGGAGGAGGCAGATACAGGGGACTCTCTGCCTCCACAGGCACCCCACTCCCCAGCCCCCACTCCCCAGCCACAGAACTCTGTCCCCACTGCCCTGTCCCCACTCCTCTAACTCTGTCCCCACTCCCCTGTCCCCAGCCACAGAATTCTGTCCCCACTCTCCTGTTCCCAGCTACAAAACTCGGTCCCCACTCCCCGAACTCTGTTCCCACTCTCCTGTCCCCAGCCACAGAACTCTGTCCCTATTCCTGTCCCCACTGGCACCCTGTCCCCAGCTGCAGAAACCTGTCCCCACTGGCACTCTGTCCCCTGCTGCAGAACCCTGTCCCCTGCCCCCCCAGCACCCTGTTCCCTCTCCCCTGCCCCCAGCCGCAGAACTCTGTCCCCACAAAATGTATAATTCTAAATGCTTCATTTCAGATTTAAATAGCATGAATAAAAACAGACCATTTCTTTCATAACTATAAACACCTGATTTTAATTTTATGTATCGCATAATTTAAAAATAAACTGTTTATCAGAGTGTGTAAGTAAGGGCTGGGGATAGCAAGTGACAGACAGGAGGAGAATAGAGACGGTGGGGCTTCAAGGAAGGGGCGGGGCAGTAGATCTTCACCTGTTCGGAGATTTAAAAAGTGATTTTGGGTGTAAAAAGGTTGGAGACCACTGCTCTAGGGGTTGTGAATAAAAAACCAAGAAGGGACAGCACCAGCCATGCAGGGGCATTGCAGACACACACACACACAACTCCAGTTCCTCAGCGGTCAACACCACACCGTCCCCTGAGAAAACTGTGAGTGAAAACGCCCACATTCACAAACCCGGAGCACACGCTCTAGGGGTTGTGAATAAAAAAATAATGACTGCTAGCACCAGCCATGAAGGGGGTGGCGTTTATGAACAATCTAATATGTACTATGGATTAGTCTCCTGCCTTCATAAGCTTACTACAACTGTTTGTAACTTCGAAAAGATTTTGCAAAAATCATGCATGGAGTTGTGGCAGCCTGTAATTTCAGGGGGTTTAGATGAAAGGATGGCTAGAAAAAACATCAAAAGGGCAAAAACTCTTATGAATAACTTAAAAGGCTTTAATTTTCTAAATTGTAGTTCTGAGCAGGCATGACTAGTCGTGGAAAGGGTCCGGGGTAAAAGGGGCATCCTCAGGGCTTCCCATCAGATAAGTTGTAAACAAAAGGGGGGACAGCATTTGGCAGATAAATGGGTGGCTGCCAAAAAGTTCCAGGCCAAGATCACTGCAAATTTAAAAAAAAAAGGCTAAAGAGGTTGTCACATTACTGAATTGGAGGGAAGCAGCCAGATCGCTGCTGCACCCCTAGGTGCGGGTGTTGGCCCCAGAAATTGGTATGAAAGGGAGCCATGTGGGGTATTGAATGGGAGCTTGTTGTTTTCTGATCCTGTTTTCCGGTCCGTCACAGTGGCGTAGTTGGCAGGATCCACAGATCTTGGTCAATTGAGCTTTGGGATCAGGACCCCACGCTGTCTAAATTTGATTTTTGGTTTTGAGAGTTTGGTTGATTAAAGAGCCGCTGCGATGATCCCGGATTTGTGCTTGGGGAGAGGCATTGCCTTTAGGAAAAGGGCCTCTAAACTAGATCTGGTAGTGCTGTTACTAACCAGAGATGTGGATGAAAGGGATCAGAAGCGAGCCAAGGAAGCTGCTGAAAGAAGGCAGAAGGCAGATGAAGAAATTGCTAAGAGACAGAAGGAGATGGATCGGGAACTGGAGGAGAAAAAGGCAGAATATGCTGAGAGGCAGCGGAGGGAAGAGGTAGAGCATGCAAAGAAGATGGCCCTAGCCAAGGAGGAAAATGCTAGACTTGACCTCCAGCTTAAGAGACTAAAAGAACAAGAGAGACTGTATTCTCCTGAAGGTTCAATGTATAACTCTGTGGGTATGCGGTGTGCTTATGATATGGCAGACGTATTTTACCCAGCTGATGTGATGACCCAACCCCAAAGCATGTGTGAATGCAAACCTTTTGTGTTACCTGTAGCTAACAGGGAGGTTTGGGAAGGGGGTGCATGTGGGTATGGAAAGTTTCCTGGAGCTGGTCAGTCTCCCTGTAACCAAGGGGAAAGTGTCTCTACATGGGTGCCTGTGGCAGATGGCTGTGTGTCTGTGCAGGGGGGCAGTGAGCCTGGGGGTGAGGGCCCGTCTGAGGCCTCAGAGGTGAGGCTGGAATCAGAACCGGAGCAGGAAGAGCCCAGAAGTCAGGGAAATGTTTCTCTGGGGCAGCCTGGAGTGGCTGGCCAGAGTGAAGTTTTAGTTGAGGAGTTGGTGGCTGGTGAGGTCTGTGGAATTGAACCTGCACAAGCTGAAATTGAGTTGTTTGAAGCACAGTGTGTGCAAGCTGGCAATTTGGCTGGTGGAAGTAGCAGTGGGGCAGTAAAGGAAGCTGTCCCAGTGGCTAGCTGTATGCCTGAGATTAGCCAGGGGTGTTGGGACAAGGGAGAAGCTGTCTCTGGTTGTCTGGCTGTGTGTGGGGAAGAGTTCCTTCCTGTGTCTGAGGAAGGTGCCCCACAGCCTGTGAAGGCTGAGAGCAGTGTTGTTGTCCCAGAGTTGGGTCTGGATATGGCTAAGGCCCAGGAAGGGGGTGGCCCAAGGTTTGTGTCTGCTGGGGAGAGGGATGAGGTGACTCAGGTAGAGTCAGTCAGTGTTTTACCAGAACCCCAGAGACCAGACAGTGGTGACCCTGATATTGTGCCTGATGCTGCTGTGTTGCTGGAAGAGGGGGGAGCAACTCTGTGGGACCAGGGTGACCCCTTAGCCCAGGCACAAGGAGAGATTGAGGGCATGTTGACTCTGGAGCCTAATGATGGTGTGGAAGTTTACAGCCATCTAGAGAGCTGCAAAGGGGGAGAAGGTGTCTCTGACCCTGTATCTTGTGAGTCTGTCTGTGTGCCTGAGAGGGGATTGTTTGTGAATCCACCAGAGGGGCTGGAGATAACTCAGGGAGTAAGGGAATTGCAAGAGGAGTTGGTTGTGGCTCAGCAGGGCAAGGCTGCTGCACATCCAGGGACGGGTGAACTGCTGCTTAAGGAAGCTCATAGGGAGGAGAGTCCTGGCAGTGCTTGTAGCAAGCAGTTTGCTGTAACTGAGAGAGATGACGATGCCTGGCTTGGAGAAGGCATTCAGGAGAAAGCTCTGCCTGTAAACGGCAGCAGCTTCTTGTGTGAGGCACTTGTTCTGGTGCCTGACAGACAGAATTTGTCTGTTAGCAGTGACTCCACTGACTTGGGTTTAGGGAAACCCAGTATGGATGGTGTTGGAGAAGTCTCAGAGGGACTGAGGGTTGTTCCAGATGAGGCAGGAACATCCAGAGAATTGGAGCAGGCTGCTAACCCAGTGACTGTGGGTGACCAGCTTGCTGGGAAGTCAGTGTGTGTGGGACAGGATTGTTCCCAGGTGAATGAGGAGAGTGGGAACTTAGTGTCTCAGATTCAGGAGAAGGACTGTGTAGCTAAGTATGCAGAGCAGAACGGCTGTGTGGTCACTCTCCCTAGGATGCAGGAGATGGCAGTTACGCTCCCATCTCTGGACACGGTGGACACTCATACTCAATCAGGGAGGTTGATATCTGGTTCCATGTGGAAACAGAGGTTGGAGAGGGACAGAGGAGAGACTTGGGAGTCTACAGCTTACTGCTGTTACCCCACTGAGTGGGGGAAGGGGGAGAATTCCAGGGCCATTGTGAGCCAGGGAGTCACGCCCAGCCAGCCCTTTGTCTTGGTCTGGCCAGAGGTTTCAGGCCTGGAGCCCAGAGGACAAGGGGGAGGGGGAGGGGGAGGGGCAGGACCTGCTTTGGCCAAGAAGATTTGCAGTTTAAACCTGAAGGGCCAAAACTGCAATGGTGTGGGGCCAGAGAAGGGGCCTGACGGAGAATTTCAGTATACACCTGGTATAGGATTGTTCTTGTTACTGATGTTAATTCCTGTAACCAATGTATTATTGTTGCAGAGAATTGTAACGGTATACAGTGTGCATGAGCTTATGGAAATACCATGTAATCTGTCTGGAGATGTACCAAACGACAGACGGTATGTAAGGGGACATTGTGATGTTGCTATTTCGTGGTTAACACTTGTAACTGGTCTTGGAACTTCTTACAGGACAAAAAGGGTTCCAGCCAGAAGGTCCTGTGTAAGAAGGGAAACTGAGGCACACCACCATTTTGTTGGGGGAGGCCTGTGATGCCCTCAGTGATGTTACTGGCATCACTTTCTGCATCAATTTTGCGTTGGGGATGTCACATTACTGAGTTGGAGGGAAGCAGCCAGATCGCTGCTGCACCCCTAGGTGGGGGTGTTGGCCCCAGAAATTGGTATGAAAGGGAGCCATGTGGGGTATTGAATGGGAGATTATTGTTTGTTGATCTTATGTACGCTATTTATGTGAGTGTATAATGTCTGTGTGTGTAGGTAGGAATCTGTAATCTGTGTGGAAGCTGAATATTTCTGTGAATGTGGTTAAGCATTGCTATGGACAGGCTGAGTAGCAAAGCCCTGTGGAACAATGGCTCTCAATAGGCTATGGACACACCCAAAGAATGGGATTTGTCACCTGAGGGCAGCCAGCAGGGAACATAGAGATTGGCCTCTGACCAGGTGACTTGCTGCATACAAGAAGAGGCCAGGAAGGAGGTATAAAGAGGCCATGCGGTCGATGCCATTTTGTTCTCAGCTCAGCACTTCATCCCAGAGGCAGCACTGCAGGGATTGAAGAGCCCGGAAGACCTGTGAACCCATCCTGATCATAGGATGTGCAATAAGAACTTTTAAACCAGCAGCTGCAACATCTCTGCTAGAGCCTGCATCGAGAACTGGGAGATTCGGTGCATGTAACGTACTGTACTTTAATAACCTTACTCTCAGGCTTTTCTTTCTTGTAATAATAAACCTTTAGATATAGATTCTAAAGGATTGGCCCAGCGTGATTTGTGGGTAAGGTCCAGAGGGTAAATTGACCAGGGATCTGTGGCTGGTTTCTTGGAACCGGACAGAACTTGTTCGGGGTAGGTGGGATTGGGTGCTAGGACCCCCCACCTGTGTATAGGCCCGGGGCCATCTGGGGCACGGATATTGCTGGGGTGTCGGAGGGGTTTTGCTCGGGAGGCTTCAGGCAGGCAGCTGAAGCGCTCTGTGGGACTGGTTTGTGGCCTGTGTGGAAAGGTCACCAGTCGGGGGCTGTAAGTAGCCCCGGATTCGAGCAATTCGCCCTGAGCGGACGCCCTCAGCTGTGCCCAGACATGGCCCGGTCTGTCACAGAGGTAATGAGGGGAAAAAAAACAAAAAGAGATATCCCCTACTGGAGGCTCTCAAAATGGCTTATCTGCCCTGCGGGGTGGTAATGAGTCTGTAGACGGGTCCCTGGCTAGTCCTGATGACTCTCACAGAGACCGCTCTGACTCTGAAATAGCATCTGAGGTAGAAGATGCCCCTGATGGTCCCATAGAGGAACCCCCAAGTACCCCTGAAAATCCAGAGTTGTATATGGAGAGAGTGAGAAGTTGGCAACGTGAACTACCTAGATTTGGGGGGTCAGTGTATTGTGAGGAATTTCGTTTTGTCAATCTTGAGCAAATAAATTCAGCTGAACAGGTTGTTGAAGCCATACATAGGGGAATACAGTTAGTTCTAGATGACGTTAATGGTAGGGTAGGCCCTGATGATTATGTTCAGTTACGTTTAGAGAGCCGTAATTTAACTGACCCCTTATTTTCAGTCAGAAGAACTAGGGATGAGCTCTCAGCTGGGGATTTCTTAAATCAGACCTCAAGGCTGTTACAGAGTAATAGAGAGTTACACCTCGATGGGACGTTACGCCTCATTGTGACCATTTGTAGCCAGACAAGAACCCCCCTGTAACATCCATTTTTGCTTGCCTGGAGTATGCAGGGCACACAGAGCAGTAAAAGCCTTGAGCAGGAGGCTCGGGATATGCAGGCTGCTGTGACTCTGAATGGCTGTAAACAGAGATATGCCAATTGCTGACCAAGAGGCTGCAGAGGCGTGCCCTTGACTAAACTCATATTGATACGAACACACAGCCGTCCGCGGGAGGAGGAATCTCTCGCCCAGTAAAAAAATGTCCAGTACTCACAATTTAGTTCTCTCTCTTGCAAGTGTAAATTAACTTGAAACTCCCTTGTAAGAACTGGCGCCACAAAACGGACCACTACAATTTGGCAACTTAGATAAGAAAGAGGATACGGGCCCCCAGGGGTATAAAGATGGGTCCAGCAGCACATTTACTCTAAGTGTCAATGTACCATCTATCTGCTGGTCGGGTTAGGTGTTTGACCTCCCGAGGTTCCACGGGGACGCCCACCTCGTATTCGTCTTTCCTAGGAATTGAGGGACCGGCCTTGGCTTGACCCGCTGAAGTCGAGAGGCACAGAAAGAGGTAAAAATTGTACCTGGATGTGTCCTTTGTCTTAAGTGTACACATAGATTTAGAGCTCTTTAAAGATTAAGCTGTCACTTGGTACCATTATTTCTATTTTCTATCTTTATTTTCTTTGTAACCATTTTTAAGATCTATATTTGCTAGCAGTTAAGAGAGCAATAGCCATTGTAACCATATGCTTTTATAAGGTTTTTTTTAATAAACCTGTAACTGTTTAAGTTTTAACCTGACTCCTTCAGTTGTTGTAATAGAACCAAGCACAATTTAAAAGAACTTCAGCTGGTCATAAGGGACAGGTATAGGAAGAGCTTGGGCGTTTGGATTGTGTCACTCCCAGGTGACAGATCCATTGGGGCATCTCTCAGTCTTCCCTAGACTGCCCGCTGTGAAGGGATCCTGTATCCTAGCAGCTAAAATCTGAGGTGTAATAAGCTCTTCCTATAAACAGGGGCGTCTGTCACCCTGTTGGCTGCCCTCTGCGATGGGACCCTGGTCCTAGCAGTAAAGTCATGGACGTTAAACCCTTTTCTCGGTAACATACACACACACACACTGTCCTGACCGTCGGCTGACACCATTGTAAAAAACAGGGGTGGGGGTGCTCGTAGAGTTTTAAATTCTATCCTTAGTAGTCAAATCACCCATAAAAAGAGACAGTATTTAGTACACCTGACTTACACCGGTACCAATTTATGTTTTGCAGGCGGGCTTTTGGCTGTCATGTCCGACCATAAACCTACGGACGCAGAATTGTTAGAGGGGGCGAGAAAGCTGCACAAGAAACTGGGGTGGTCAGATCAAAAAAAGGTTATGGTCAGTGACGTAGCGGCATTTGAGCAGCAATTAGGAGTCAGCATACAGGTGGTGCTTTATGCTGCAAAAGGTGGATGGGGCTTTTTTAAAATGGGGTCCAGTGTACCCCAAGACTTTTTTCATGCTTTTTCATGATGAACATTATTATGGGGTTCTGGATGTGAAAAAGTTGTTTGGTGCAAAAACTTATTGTGAGTTTTGCCACACAGTGTACAGTCACGACCACTGTTGCAGGTATCATTGCCGCCTCTGCTTGAGCACAACGTGCTCTGACAGCGTGGGCGTGCCGCTGAGGTGTCCTAGCTGTAGATTGTATTGTCAGTCCAAAGAGTGCTTAGCCAGACACATAGACTGCGCATTGAAAAAACAAGTCGAATGCCTGTCTAAAACTTTGTGTGATGAGTGTCAGTCTTATGTGGACAAGCGGCACCGCTGTAAAGGGCGGCGCTGTAAGCAGTGTAAGGGCTTGCTTGTTGGCAACATAGACAGCCACCTGTGTTTTATGGACTATATTAAAAAGCCTAAATCATCAGAAAAGTACATTTTTTATGATTTTGAGTGCATGCAGGAGACTGGATTGCACATACCCAATTATATTTTTGCTTTGTCCCTAACCCCGGAAAAATCCTGGGAATTTAAGGGCAACAAGTGTCTTTCTAACTTTATTAAGACCTTTATTGTCAAAAAGTTCCATGACTACACATTCATAGCACACAATTCCAAAGGTTACGATGCGTACTTTGTTGTGAGAGAGTTACTGAAGGAAAAGATGGGTGTAGAACTGATCACTCAGGGTAGTAAACTGATGTGTGTGGAAGTTAGGGCCTTGGGCATTCGTTTTATAGACTCTTTAAACTTCTTGCCCATGAAGCTTAGCAAGCTCCCGCAGGCAATGGGGTTTGAAGGCTCCAAGGGGTATTTCCCACTTTTTTTTTAACACTTTAGAAAATCAAAATTACGTGGGACCTATGCCCAGCGTGGAGCACTATGATGTAGACAGTATGATGCCTGGGGAGAAAACAGAGTTTCTCAACAGGTATCAGATCCAGAAAGATGAGACTTTTGACTTGCAGAAAGAGCTCGCGTATTACTGTCAACAGGATGTTAAAATTTTGAGACAGGCTTGTATGGTATACCGAGAAGAGATTATAAAAATGACAGAGATGGGGGATGTAGCAGAGAGAGGCCCTGGTAAATTCACCAAGATAAAACTGTATATTGATCCTTTCCAGTACATCATGCTGGCCTCCGTCTGCATGGCGATGTACAAGTTTATGTTTTTGGAACCTAGCACAATAGCCCTTCTCCCTCCAGACAATTACCACAGGCAAAAAAAGAGATATTCGAGCCCATCTATTCAGTGGCTGATGTATATCTCTCACAAAGAAAATACACCGATACGGCATGCTTTACAGGGTGGGGAACTACAGGTAGGCCCCTACTTTTTAGACGGTTACGCCAATATTGACGGGGTGTGCACAGCCTTTGAGTTTAACGGGTGTTTTTTCCACAGCTGTGTCATCTGTTATTATGAAAAAGCCCAGAACCCTATGACGGGGACAACTTTTGGGTTTCTATATTATAAGACTCAGCTCAAGACTGACTATCTGAAAAGACAGGGTTTTGTAGTGAGGACTCTCTGGGAGCATGAGTGGGTGGTAATGCAAGAAACTGACAGGGATCTTGCAAATTTTTTTAAACCATGCTCAGTTGCCTCAGCCTCTCATGCCTAGGGATGCTCTTTTTGGGGAAGGACAAATGCTATCACCCTTTATTACAAACCTAACCCTAGGGAAGAAATCCACTATTATGATTTTACCAGCCTGTACCCTTTCATAAACAAAACCAAAGAATACCCTATTGGACACCCCGATATAGTTTATGACAACTTTGGACCCCTCACAAATTATTTTTGAATCGCGAAAGTTAAAGTGTACCCCACACGAGGCCTCTTTTTCCCATTGTTACCCCTCAGAGTGGGTGGCAAGGTTATTTTCCCGCTATGCCGAACCTGTGCGGAAACTGAGCAGCGGGAAACATGCACCCACACTGATGAGGAGAGAGCCATCCTGGGGACATGGTGCATGGTGGAATTGAATGTGGCCATAGCAAAGGGGTATACAGTGGCTAAAATCTATGAAATCTGGCATTTTAATGACAAATCTGACAAACTCTTTTCAGAGTACATAAAATTACACCTCCGTCAGAAACAAGAGGCTTCAGGGTATCCCGGCTGGTGCACAGATGAACAAAAACAAAATAAGTACGTTAACGATTTTTACCAAAAAGAAGGTGTGCGTTTACACCAACACGAGATCAGGTCGAACCCTGCTAAACGCCAAATTGCTAAACTGTTTTTAAATTCTCTGTGGGGTAAATTCGGCCAAAGAACAAACCTACCCAACACCAGCATCGTGAGAGACCCTGACGAACTCTTTCAGTACCTGTTTTCCCCCAATTACGAGGTTTCATCCTGCGAGTTTATCGACGATGAAACAGCATGCGTGTCTTGGAAGCACGCAAAAGACCGGTACTCTGTCTCTGGCAATACCAATGTTTTCATAGCCTGTTTCACCACCGCTTATGCCCGCTTAGAATTATACAGTCTCCTAGATGGGTTGCAAGAGCGGTGCCTATACCACGACACTGACTCAGTGATATTTGTGAAAAGGGAAGGTGACTGGAATCCCCCTCTGGGGGATTATTTAGGGGGCCTCACGAGCGAGATCCTGTCAGATCAACACATCACTGAGTTTGTGTCAGCAGGCCCGAAAACCTATGGGTATAAGCTGTCGGGAGGAAAGGCCTGTATGAAAGTCAAAAGGATTACCCTAAACGTAGCAAACTGTGAAAAGATCAACTTTGACAGTTTGAAAGATCTAGTCCTGGACTATTGCACGGGTCTGCAAGAAAACACCTCAAAAAAGATAGAGGTGCAATGACCCTCGATTGTAAGAAACAAAAATCAGTGGCAAATAGACACAAAAACCCTTTAAAAAAATACAGAAAGTCGTTTATAACAAGAGGGTCCTAGAAGAAGGGTTTAAAACCCTTCCCTACGGCTTTTGAAAAATGGATACGAAGTGGAAACACCCCTCTTCTGCAATTCTCGCAGGGCCTAGCAACTGTGGGAAAAGTTACTTTATAAAAAACGTATTGGATAATGCCAAACACACACTGTCTGTTATGCCTGAGAATATTGTGTGGTGTTACAGTTGTTGGCAACCTCTGTATAAAGAACTGCTCTGTAAATATCCCTTTATCAGTTCTGTGGAGGGTCTGCCTAATGCTTTTGACGATGACCGTTTGTTTCCTACTAATAAAGTGAATCTGATTATCGTGGATGATCTGATGAACTCTGCTTGTGAAAGTGATGAAATTGAGAGAGCCTTTACCAAGTACGTGCATCACAGGAACTTGAGCATTATGTATATCGTTCAGAACGTATTTTGTCAGGGGAAAAAGAGCCGTACAATTAACCTAAATGCTAAGTACATGGTTCTGTTCAAAAACCCCAGGGATAAACTACAAATCGCTACGCTTGCTCGGCAAATGTACCCCGGCAAGGCTCAATTCTTTCTAGAAGCTTTTGCGGATGCTACCAAAAGACCTTATGGCTACCTGGTGGTGGATTTAAATGCCTCCACGCCAGAAGCTTATAGACTAAGAACCGGTCTTTTCCCTCCAGACTGGCTGGTGGCTTATACTTTGAAAAGAACACCCGCCGGGTATAAAAAGAGATGATTTATCGGAAGACCCTTTTTAACAGCTGGGGGTTGCCGACCGAAAACATGTCTAGCTGCGTGAAGAGAAACCTGGCTCTTTTAAAATTACTTAGCAAATCACCCCTGCAGCAAAGGAAGGCTATACTGTGTTCGGCCTCTGACGGTTCAGTAGCGGCCATCTCAGAAATAGCACTCAATACCTTAAAAGGAAACGTGCCTTTGACGCAGAATCAAGTGAGCGTGCTGAAAAAGAAACGCACGCTTATAAAAACGTTGCCTAATAAAAGGGTCTCGCTTGAAAGAAAGAAACATCTGACGAAGGAGTCTGGGGGGTTTATCGGCCCTCTGTTAAGTTTTGCTGTCCCTCTGATAACGGGGCTTTGAATAACCGATAATGGAGTATGCAGAAAAAATGTACCTGGTGCCCAGCCATCAGCTGGAGCAATTAAGGGCTCCCCCTCCAGTGGAGGAAAATATCAGAACAACCGTAACTCGCTTACTGGATGCTGAAATGAAGTCTGTTCTTCAAAGGACTGACTTAGCCAAATACGAAAAGGCTAAACTCTACAGCGCTGTGCTTCAGAGGTACCTAACGTACGTGTGGCAAAGCGATGCAGATAAAGGGAAAATAAGTCTGTTTCTACCAGAACAGAGTGACACCGCCAAACCTCCAGAAACAGACTCTGTGGTTCAGGAGGTGTTGGATAACGTGAATAAGTGTTATAAGAAAAACGCCTCAGTGTTGCTAAATAAGCTGGGCCAGGATAAAACTATCGCTTCCTGGAATGATAAAGGTGCATTTGTGTACAAAGGCTCGGTGGTTAATGGTTCTAACGTGCTTGACTTAGTCAGAGCCGTCACCCAGACGCGTTCTGTCCCTAGCAGACATGTACCTAAAGGATGGGATGTGTTTATCAATGCCATGGCAGAACTAAACGCCCCATCTTCCATCATGGGCAGTGCGGACAACAGAGTTCTTTTGGAACGCCTGAAGGCCTCAGCCGCTGGGATGGATCGAGAAACACCGACTCCTTTTTTGCCATCTAAAAAACAAAAATTGGCTGAACTATCTGAATGGCTCAGTGTGTGAAGTTTGTCATGTTCTAAAAATAATTTTTGAACTTGATCACGTTTTGCTTTAAATAAAATACTTATATATACTATATATTTAATATATATATTAACTGTCTTGGTATTTTTTCTGAATTGTTCATTGTTTTTTTAAGAACAAAAATTAAGAAAAACAAACATCAGTTGCCTTTAAACCCCTCACCTGGGGTGCTTTATTGAGCAACATGGCTATGAAAGTCATTGCAGGATACGCATGTCTGAGTTTGCTGAAACATATTTTGAGCAAGACTAGGCATGCCCAAGTATTTAAATTTATTTTTTACAAAGTTCATCGCCATCTGGTCATTTTGCATTAAGTCATTAGAATACATTTTTTAAATCTGGTCAAAAGATAAACCCTTGCTACGGTAATGCACGAAAAAGATACAGTGATAGCCGCAGGCAACAGAGAGGGGGTGTTGTAATTGTCTAGTGTGAAACACAATGTCGGTGGCATTTTTGTTTAAAAATTTCATAATGCTTCTAGGAAACAATACGCGTTCGGGGGATGCCCATATGAATCAAAAAACTCTCCGCGGTTACGCGCCGCCAGATACAAGGCAAGCCAGTGTTAACCCGGTTGGTTGTGAGGGTGCGTGTTGACCACCAAACCTAGGGGTCTCGGAGATAACCTGCCACCAGGGAGCCAATCACAAGGGAACACATCCAAGAAATTCTCTTTTGTATAAGGGTCTGTAGATAAGACACGTGAGAGTTGCACAGTGTCCATCTTCACATGGAATCAAACAGAACATTTCTCCTCTGATTTATCTCTATGACGTTGTCAAAAACCCCGTACACAATCATATTGACGGTGACTGTCAAAGCCTTCCCAAAGCGTATTTCTGCTCTGAGGTTCCCTGTTTTAATCAGCGAATAGTGGTCGGCGCATTCCTGGTCAGGAGAGAGATCGAAGGCAAACAAGGTGTAACCCTGTGCAAACTCCTCACGGTCAATTAACAGAGAACGATCTTTCATGTGTTTGCCTGCTGCCTGCACCAGATTCATGTATTCTATCACACAGCGACCGGACTCAAAGTCTGGTTGCAGAGGTTTGGTTGGTATCTGTTCACCATCCACATACAGGGCCACAAAATTAATATCATAATGTTTAAAGGGAAAGGGGTTTTTAGCGTAACTTCCGCTAAAGGCGTCATTATCCAAAACCCTAGGACAAGTATTTTGGGTAACTGTCCCAAGAACAAGTTCTCCTGGTTACTGACCCTGCTGCCTGCAGGGATGCTAAACACTTTCATTCCAACAGGGTATTTAGCGTTAGCGGTAAGCAGGGCCTCCGCATGCCCCAGACGGACGCCCGGGGCCACACGCACTTTCTTCACAAAGAGGGAGGCTGATACAATGCGCAGTTTAAAGCCCTCAGCCGCATCGTCCATTAAACAAAAGGCCTCTTTACTGCGAGTCAATTTAATTTTCACATCCACCCCGTTCAACAAAAGTTTTTCTTGAAAAAACAGGTCACTGTGTAGATGACCCAACAACTCTACTGTCCTGCTCTGGGACGTCAGCCTTGCACGCCTCACAAATCCTAGATTCTCACCATCCAGCTCTGTTTTTTTGTGTTGTCCAGGAGTGTCTTTGTAAAACAGTCCGGCGGAAAATTGTGTAGCGAGGGTGTCGTCGCTGTAATTGAGCACCGATTCGATAAAGGCCCTGTAAGGGTAACAGTTGTTGCTTTGGCCTACTAGGCGGTCTCCCAACGTAACGTCCAATTGACTGAAAATAGAGGCCACTGGGTAATTCACCAGGCCTACCGCATCCCTGGGGAGTGCAGTCCCATCTCCTTTTACTATCTTGCAACAAAGGTAGAGTAGCGTGTTGTTTAAATCCATATAATCTATGCCATTCCCTGCTATAAAAAAGTAGATGGGGGCAGTCTCTGTCACGGCTGACAGAGGCGGCACCTCGATGTAGATGCTTTTCTCAACACTATCTCAAACAAGTCTAGTTCGGATTTGGTGCACTCTTCTGACCCGCAGTGAACGAAAGCCATGTTGACTAAAATATATCTCTTTTACCAGGTACAGAGCGTGTCCTTTCTCCCTGACTTCCTCTTGGACTTTAGCTTATGGCCTGTCCTACGTGTCAAGGCTCTTCTCTTAAAGGGTTTCGAGGGGCCTGTGCGTCGCGGGTATAACGCATTTCTCTTTCTCTTCCTCCTTTTAATATACATCAGTTCGTGTGTGTTCTTTTTTGTTTTTTGTTTGTTTGTTTATTTTCCCCTGTGTTTCAGAGTGAGGCTTTTTTTTTCCCCACTTCCCCTTTGCCCTCCCCTTCATGGAGTTTGTGCTGTGATTGGCTATGATTGGTAGGGGCTGTGATTGGCAGGTGGAAACTGTTGGCTTCTAATTAAAGTTTGAATTCTAGAAGCCTCTGCTGATTGGCTGAGCCTTGGTAGGGGGAGGGGCTTTCAGGCACTCCAGGGCTTTATAAGGCAGTGGGCAAGCGACCAAGGAGCATCCCGACGCGTAGCAAGAGAGGCAAACCTGGTAGGAGACCGGATTGGCTTACAGGGGCAATCCTTGGTGAACTTAAGCACAAAAAGGAAGCTTACAAAAAGTGGAACCTTGGACAAATGACCAGGGAGGAGTTTAAAGGTATAGCTCGAGAGTGCTGGAGGGTTATCAGGAAGGCGAAAGCGCAAATGGAATTGCGACTGGCTAAGGATGTGAAGGATAACAAGAAAGGTTTCTACAGGCCTGTTAACAAGAAGAAGGTGATCAGAGAGGGGGTGCGGCCCCTAATGGATGAAGGAGGTAACCTAGTGACAGATGATGTGGGGAAAGCTGAAGTACTCAATGCTTTCTTTGCCTCTGTATTCACAGACAAGGTCGGCTCCTGGACTTCTGCGCTAAGTGACGGAAGATGGGATGAAGATGGACAGCCCGTGGTGGGTAAAGAACAGGTTAGGAACTATTTAGAAAAGCTAAACGTACATAAATCCATGGGTCCGGACTTAGTGCATCCGAGGGTACTGAGGGAGTTGGCAAATGTCATTGAGGAGCCTTTGGCTATTATCTTTGAAAAGTCGTGGAGATTGGGAGAAATCCCGGATGATTGGAAAAAGGCAAATGTAGTGCCCATCTTCAAAAAAGGGAAGAAGGACAATCCAGGGAACTATAGGCGGAGTGCCCCAAGGTTCGGTTCTAGGACCGGTTTTGTTCAATATCTTTATTAATGACCTGGATGAGGGGATGGATTGCACCCTCAGCAAGTTTGCGGATGACACTAAGCTGGGGGGAGAGGTAGATACGCTTAAGGGCAGAGATAGGGTCCAGAGTGACTTAGACAAATTGGAGGACTGGGCCACAAGAAATCTGATGAGGTTCAACAAGGACAAGTGCAGAGTCCTGCACTTGGGGCGGAAGAATCCCAAGCATAGTTACAGGCTGGGGACCAACCAGTTAAGTAGTAGTTCTGCAGAAAAGGACCTGGGGGTTACAGTGGAAGAGAAGCTGGATATGAGTCAACAGTGTGCCCTTGTAGCCAAGAAGGCTAATGGCATATTAGGGTGCATTAAGAGGAGCATTGCCAGCAGATCCAGAGATGTCATTATTCCCCTTTATTCGGCTCTGGTGAGGCCACATCTGGAGTATTGTGTCCAGTTCTGGGGCCCCCACTACAAAAAGGATGTGGACGCATTGGAGAGGGTCCAGCGGAGGGCAACCAAAATGATTAGGGGGCTGGAGCATATGACTTATGAGGAGAGGCTGAGGGAGTTGGGTCTCTTTAGTCTGCAGAACCGAAGAGTGAGGGGGGGATTTGAGAGCAGCCTTCAACTTCCTGAAGGGAGGTTCCAAAGAGGATGAAGAGAGGCTGTTCTCAGTAGTAACAGATGACAGAACAAGGAGCAATGGTCTCAAGCTGTGGTGGGAGAGGTCAAGGTTGGATATTAGGTAAAACTATTTCATTAGGAGAGTGGTGAAGCACTGGGATGGGTTACCTAGGGAAGTAGTGGAGTCTCCATCCCTAGAGGTGTTTAAGTCTCGGCTTGACAAAGCCCTGGCTGGGTTGATTTAGTTGGGATTGGTCCTGTCTAGAGCAGGGGGCTGGACTTGATGGCCTTCTGAGGTCTCTTCGGCTACGTCTACATTGGCCCCTATTCCGTAATAGGGATGCAAATGTAGCACTTTGGAATAGGCAAATCCGCGGGGGATTTAAATATCCCCCGCGGGATTTGCATTTTCATGGCTGCCGCTTTTTTCCGGCTTGTAGATAAGCCGGAGAAAAGCGCCAGTCTGGACGCGATCCTCCGGAAAATAAGCTCTTTTCCAGAGGATCTCTTATTCCTGCTTTCAAGTGTTCTACAATATCCGTGTATAGATACAAGGAGTTGAAACCCCCTGTGATGTCTGCTGAGAAGGGACTCTTCTGGACACTGTGCCCGGGGGCCAAACCCAGAATGTTAGCTAGCTCCCCGAGGGTAGAAAACGTAGCAGTAGCATCGGTGGATTTAAGTCTACATTTTCTACTCACAGGGTCATAATTCATGATAACATCAGGAGGCCCAGAATGACGTGCCACAATGCTGTTCATATGTTCCAATAATTTGGGTATAGTTGAGTAATAACCTCGTCGTAGGATATAACTCCCTGATTTATCTCCAAAGGTGATTTGGAAAGGGGTGTCCTCAGTAATGTTGTTCCAACTGTGCGGATATTGTATTTCCACTAGCCCTACTTCCCAGGCACCCGGGAGATCCAACAGCTTTATTAGCTGTATTGTAAAGGCCGAGCCGGTGTTTTGGGGAAAAACCCCAGAGCTGGCGTTGCTGGGCAGAGTGATGTAGAAGCCCCCGTCCCCCATTTCTCTCCTTGCAGGTGGGATTGTTTTTATTCTCGCTTAAATGTTATAGAGTTGAGAAGCTTCTACCCAACTGTTAAATTTGTTGGGCCACCCCAGCCATTTCACCAATAGCTGCTTTTTTCTTCCTTTCCCTTTCTCTGCTAGAACTTTTTCAATCCTGTAAATCCTGTCTTGTTTGGGGTTCACCTTTTGTAATTCTTCAGGGTAAAACGACCCCGTCACTGTCTCACCCTCGTAATCTTTTAATCGGTAGACGGGTCTCTCACCCCTGGTTAAGGCTTCATCCACTATGAATATCTCATCGGTAAACGTTTGCTTTTAAAAAAAGTTATGAACACCTTTGGTTTTAGAGAGTCTCACGTGGTCCCCTTTTCTAAAAGGAACAACAGCCTGCTTTATTTTAACATCATCTCCATAAACAGTTTTCCAGACCTTCAGAGAATTTGCGGGGTTCACATCAGCAGGTCTGGTCTGTATAGTTCTGTGAAAGCTCCAGTTGTAACTCTTTATAAACTGAGCTAACACGTCAATGTAGCGAAAGGTATTGTGGGCTGTAAAATATCTCCACAGCCTAGATTTTAAAGTTCTGTTAAATCGCTCCACAACCCCCGCTTTGACTTCATTGTTAGTAACAAAATGGTGGACACCATGCCGCTTTAACAATCCACTTAAAGGTTTGTTTAAAAATTCTTTTCTCCAATCAGTTTGTAATTTTTGAGGCACGCGACCTTCGCTGAAAATAGCTTTAAAGGCCTTGGCTACCTCACTGCCCGTCTTGTCCTTTAGGCCTAAGGCCCAGGCATATTTTGATAGAATGTCTATTGCTGTTAAAATATACTTAAAACCGCTGTTGTGTTTGGAGAAGCGGTGCATATCCACCAAATCTGCTTGCCATTGTGCATCCACGTCTGAGACAATGGTCTTGTTTCTTTTAAAACGTATTCGAGCAGGCTTGTGCAAAGAGTAAGCGTACTGGTCTGAAAGCCATGATGTTACCTGTCTTCTGTTCAAAGTTATACAGTGCTTTTTGACTGCTTGAAACAGAGGGTTCACCCCACCAAAGCTGCCAGCTTCCCCGGGGGTGTAATATATTTTCTCTAACAGAGCTATCTGCGTAGACATGCCTGTTATTTGGGTTAGTAAAAGATGCTGTAAGTATGGAAGAAACACATTCACACCAACACATTTAATACAAGTTTTATTAATCACCTGGATTAACACACCCTTTTACAGCCGTCTGCAAATGGGCGCCATGACACCCCCACCACTATCGCTATTACGGAGGCCGAATTGACTCATTCTTCCACTTTTGTTCTCGAGATCCATGTGTCAGACATGAGCAAAAACAGCTGGCACAAGATAGATTTACTCCCACAGGATTACCAATGTGCAATTTCTCAAAGGCCTCTAGAAAGTCACCGTCGAGCTGTCGAGAAATTGTCAAAAACAAAAAATAGAGTAAGCTACAGCTGCTGGTTGTTAAATTCACAAAACACCCATGATGCCCCCAACCTCGATCTTTCATTTACCTGTTTCACTTCTTTTCCGTTCATCTTGTCCGACTCCTGGGAGCCGTGGGCACCTTCCTCCATAGGGTCGGATAACGAGAGGCTGTCTAGCTCGTCGGGCTGCCCCCTGAACGGTTGGGTTTCAGGGTCAGATTCTGGTGTATCCAATAGCAGTGGGGGCAAAGGGCCCCTTTTCGCCTCTCCCTCATCCTCGGAACTGTCGCTGATGTGGCGCTTTCTCCTCATGCAGTGGAAAGCCCTCGGCACCAAAGCAAAGTCCAAACTTCTGGTCGGGGTGGTGAAGGAGTCCATGTTTCTGCTCAACGTTTGCACAATCTCTGAAACACGCACTCTTGGAACAAGATGGCCTCTTTTCTGTGGCGCTAGAACTTATGGGGAAGTGCTATGCTCTGATTGGCAGAGGGTGGCATGGGGAGCTCTTAGAGGGGTCACACAACCCACTTCTGGGCGGGTCAACCGGTCCTGGAACTGCCCCCCGATTGGTCAAAGAGGTTCGCGGGGAGGTCCTACAGGGGAAAAGCCCTTCCTGGTTGGTAGAGGGAGGTGGGATGAGCCCTTAGAGGGGTCACACAACCCACTTTCGGGCGGGTCATCCGGTCCCAGAACTGCCCCTCGATTGGTCAAAGCGGTTTGTGGGGCGGTCCTACAGGGGAAAAGCCCTTCCTGGTTGGTAGAGGGTGGTGGGGCGAGTCCTTAGAGGGGTCACATGACACCCTTTACTTCCAGTCACCTGTCCTTCTTGACCCCGGATGTACTACCCCCAAGGGCGGGTCTTCCGGTGACAGGGGTGCCCCGCTAAAGGGGTCAGGGTTAACGTTTGATTAATGGTAGACCCCTTATACTACTCCCTATTAATTTTTACATACCCCAACACATTGTCCGGTGAGTTTTTTAAATATCTTTTCTCATTTTCTTGGTGTCTCACTCTGGAATGAACAGCAAGGTAACAGAAATAGATGCCATTAATTTTTTTACTGTATTTTTAAAAAACTCAAAAAAGTGTGCCTCTGCAATACCCCTAAGAGCCTTCACTGAAAGCCATTCAAGCCAACAAAATTGAGCCATTCAACTACACCCATCTTTTTCAAATAGCCAGGAAAACTGATTGTCTCAGTAGCATGCCCTCACAGTCATCACATTTAAGTCATTTTGGACCAAAAGGCTGCAGTGATTGCAAAATGGAAGGGGAATGACTCAACAGCAACTTCCTGTTACATGAATCAAGGGGGCTCTGGCTCAACTGGTGACCGTGAGGTGGAAGTACTGCACAGGAAAAGAAAGCACGTCTCAAAGCATTCAGGGCTATAGTAGGCAGAACCAATACCTTGACTCCCATACAGAAGCCAGTCAGCCCCAGTGCAAGTCACAGGGCCATGGTATAACCTGCTTCCAGACAGACACTGCACACAGTGGGTGGGTAACCATGTTCTGTGCTGACTTAAGGTTCTGAATGGGGTTGAGTTGTACTCCACTGGAAAGCACACTACATAGAGTACACATGGAGCAGTCAAAGCAGCCAAGATCCACATATGAAGGAAACATTTGCACCCTTCTGACCTGATGTAGATGGAAAACAAAGCAGACTCCAGCTACAGCTACTCATGATCATCTGAAAACAGCAGCTAGCTTAAGCAGGCCCTGAACTGTGAACTAGGGGAATGTGACAGGCTCGCCGAGGCCCGCACTAAGACCCGGGACAGACAGGGTGTCCAGCTGCTGGAAAAGCGGCAGCTGGCAAACCCGCGGGGATGCCGCCGGCGGGCACTAGGACTGTGCCTCCAGCAGGCAGTCGTAACCCATGGAAGCGGCGGCTCGCCGCATGGCCGCTGTGCGCCCGGACCAGGGAGTGTGGCGAAGGTGGAGCGACGCCCCGTGACATCCAGCGGCGAGCCATTTAAACCTGGGCCAGGAGAAGGCCAGGGGAGGAGAGCGGCGCCAAACCCACGCTAGGGCAGGCAGGGAGACTCCTCCCCAGCCCGACGGCAGGGGCTTTCGAGGAGCCCGGGAGGCAGTGACTCCGCCGGCCAGGCACCAGCAGCCAGAGCGGAGGTAAGACGCGGGGAACTTCCCCGTGAATACGGGCAGATGGAGGGGGTTAGGAAGCAGCCTGGGGCAGAGTGCTTTTGACGCCTGTGGGCTGATGAGCTGTGGGATGGATCCCCATCAGCTGGGTAGGGGCAGACAGAACCCCCACCCTTAGGGCCCCGGGCTGGGACCCGGTGGAGAGGGAGGGCCCGGATCCCCCTAAACCCCCCTCCTCCCCTCAGCGTTCACTGTGCATGGTTGCAGCGGCTGCCCCTACGTCGGCCACACTGGCCGTTATTGACCGCCTGGGACCCCCCTAGGATCCAGAAGGGAGGGCCAAGGTTCCCTCAAGGTACTTCTGTCCCGCAGATTGGACACGTGAAGGGCTCACAGGGCCTCACCCCGGATCAGGAGGGGGTGAGGGCTCACGCCCATAGGACCGCACCAAGAGGGAAACCCCAGACAGACAGGGGGCTCGCAGGGCCCTGCCCGGGTTAGGGCGGGTGCTCATGCCCAATAACCTGTCAAAGGGAACAAGAGTTGGATGCACACATCCACTCAGTATAACCTGTGCTAACTCTTTTGGTCATTCCCCCCAACCTGCTCTCCTCACCTCCATCTTATTTAGACTGAGCTTCAACCAGTTATCCATCACTCATGCCGCAAACATTACCAGGTCATGAGTAAGACTCAGTTGACCAACACGATTAGTTAGTATGAAGGTTTATGAGTGAATGATACCAATATATTGATGCTACCATCAGTGATGTCTCCTCTCGAACTCACTTGTTTGCCCTCCCCCACCCCCATTACATGCTGAGGGCTGATAAGATGGAACCCAGTAGCATCTTGCACAAGAGCAACCAATAGTTTCCTGATACAATCTTCTGAGACTTAGGCCTTGACTGGGGGGGTTAGTGTAGATAATCTAATCTACGTGACTTCAGCTATGAAAATAGCATATTTTAAGTCAACGTACCTACCGTGGCATCTTCTGTTCAGTAAAGTCAGCTGGGGCTGCTCTCCCGTCGACTCCCTGTGACGGGGTGTGCATTCCCTGCACTGAAGCAGGTGGGGTTAAGACCCTGTGGGCAGAGGAAGTCCCACCCCTTTACCCAGACTGGGCATGCTCCAAATGCTGGGGCAGTAGAAAAGGCAGCAGAGCAACTCAGTCTGGGCTGGCCAGCAAAGGGGAAGGACCTCCAGCCAGAGCTGCAACAGCCAGTGATCCAGACAGGGGGACGCAAAGTTCCTGGAGACTGCCGCTACACGGACCCAGTGGAGCCCCAGGGAGAAGCCACTGCCGGGGAACTGGGAGACCCAGCCGCTGCGTGGGACGACGCCTCAGCGTCACCGGTAGGAAGCAACCCAGGGGGGTGCAGGAGCGGCCCCTCCTGCCCAGGTACACTCAGCATGTTTCAGCTGGATTTCCCACCAAGGGAGTGGTAGACTGATCTGCCACTCACAGGGCCCTGGGTTGGGACCCACTGGAGAAGGGTGGGCCTTGGTCCCCCTACCAGGGTGCTAGCCCCAACCCTATAGACTTCGTAAGCAGCCCTGGTCTCAGGGCAGTGTAGCCTAGTAGCCAGACTCTGGCTGGTCAACCATACTGCCCTGCAAACAGGGCTACTAACCAAGTCACTGTGCCACCCTTAGACAAGGGCTATTTGCTGGCTCTGGCCATTGGGCCATACTACCCTGCAACCAGGACTGCCCAGGGACTTGGTCTTACCCTGAGACAAGGGGATATTTACAGACTCTAGAGATGGTCGATGACCCTGCGGCCGAGCAGCCTGCGTCATCACCCTGGAATATTCTCACACCTGTGACGGGGTGTGCATACACTGCCACACTCCCACTACTCTTCTCATCTTGGTGGAGTATCAGGAGTCAACGGGAGAGCACTTGGAGATCAATTTATCACATCTAAGCAGATGCAGTGACTCAATGCTGCAACATCAATTAGGGATGTTAGTGATTCATTGAATAGTCATGTAACCACACAATATCAGTTACACGACTATTCGATAGTCCCTGGGGGTGGGGCTGGCAGCCAGTGAGCTCTGCCCCACTCCCAGGGAGTGCCCTGCCACCCTGATAGAGGCAGCAGCGTGTGTGTGTGTGGGGGGGGGCAAGTAGCTCACATGATCCAATACACGTGGGAAGCTAGCTTGAAACCCTGTCCCCCTCACCCTCTGTGCTGCTGCCTCTCTATCAGTGCAGGCTCCCTGCTGCACAGGGCAGGGGGGAGGGGTGGGACTGAGCTCCCACCTGCGTGCCAATGAAAATTGGCTTGCATGCCACTGATGGCACACGTGCTGTAGGTTGCTGACCCCTGCGCCAGAGCTTAATACAATGCATTCCTTGAATCAGGCTACGTTCTCCCACAGGTAGACTAAACTAAAGGATGCTCTCTCTTACACCACTGGCATATGATCCCTAAGAGATGGTACAGGAACAACACTACACAACATATGCTTTGGGTGCCTTCTTCAGCTTCTGAGCAGTACACTTTGCCCTCATGTTGTTCAAGATGAAAGGACAATTCTAGTACAATGCCATGTTCTTTCTGTCTTAAAGAAAAATAGAACACAAATTTTAGAGAGGAAAGAAAAATTTAATAATTGGAGTTCTGTCCCACACTATCAACCCTGGATTGGTATCCTACACTCGAAAGCCATGCTAATATCACAATACCAACACAGACAATAAGGCGACTAAACCTTCCCAGATGCTCATAACCAAGGGGTACGTCTAGACTACAGGCTTTTGTTGACAGACACTGTCGACAAAGCTTCTCTTGACAAAGAGCATCTAGACTACAGCCAGTTCTGTCGACAAAGCAAGACCCTCAGCCAGTGGCCAGAGGATGGCAGCCAGTAGCAGCCAGCTCTCCCCTGCCCACTCCCCTAGCACCCAGGGGCCAGCCAGGGGCCAGAGACGGTGCGCACCCTCCTGGACTAGTGCGGAGATCATGTACCTCATTGAGGTTTGGGGGCAGGCCCCCAACATCCACGATTGCCACACTAGGCAGAGGAACACGGCCGTCTACAGCTGCATAGTGGCCACCATGGCCAGGAAAGGCCACAGGCGCACCCAGGAGCAGGTGTGCCTGAAGGTTAGAGAGCTGTGGCAGGCATACACCAGGGGCGGTGCTGCAGCAGGGGCTGCCACCTGCCCCTACTTCCCCACCCTCAATTGACTCCTGGGGGGCGGGGCAGAGGGCCCTGACCCAGGCGCACCGGAGGGGCCACCGCCAGCTGTTCCAGCACCGGAGTCAGCAGGGTCGTCCAGGGAGGCCATACCAGGTAAGTGCCAGCACTGTCCCCTGCCCGGGGGGGGGCGGAGGCGGGGAGGGAGACCAGGGACCGCACACGTGGGCCATGCCTCCCACGGATCACTCAGCCACCTGTGCACATGTGAGCACGTGCCATGTCACCCTTGGGCAGGTGGCTCCAGCTGCATGACACCCAGGGGCCATGGCCCAATAGGCACACGCGTGTGTGAAGAGACCTGACACGCTCCCGACCCCGGGGCGGGACCCAGCAGGACGCTCTCCCTTCACATGCCCCCTCTACGCAGAGGCAGGGGACATCTCCCCCTCCCCCCCGCCCCGGCCACACTATACATGGCACAGGGGCATGGGTGCGGTCTTGGGGCAGCTCCCAATCCTGGGGAGAGCCAGACATCTTGATCGTGGCCTCTGTACAAGCACAGCGGCTGTGACGGTGCAGGGCACGGTTGCCCTCACGTCGCAGGGGAGGGCTGGGCATCATCCACTGTGTCCCCAGGGAGAACTGATCACTTCTCTTCTTTCTCTACGGCTGCACCAGCTGCTCGTGCAGGGCGCACCACCCCGCCCGGGACATGCTCCCGCACCCGTGGCCTGCTCCGGACCACCACCACGCGGCAGGAGTACTGGGACCAGCACCTGGGGGCCCTGCGAGCCCTGCACTGCACCGTCCAGGCCTGGATGCGGGAAGACCTGCAGCTCCGCCGGGAGCAGCTTGCTCAGGACTGAGCGCTGAACTCAAACCTGCAGGCCGTGCTGCAGAGCATGGTGCCCCGTGCTGGTCCTGCGCCTGCTGCCCCCCCAACTACTGTCCCTCCTCCCACCTCTTCCTCCACACCCTCCTCCTCAATGTCCACACCCCCCACCTCTGCTGTCTGTAGCAAGACCCAGCAGGGAAGGGGGGAGTCATTATGCAAAGGTGGCTCCAAACTGGTCTGACCAGCCACCCCCCATGGAGAGGAACAAAGGAAGGTGGATGCTGCCCTGGCTGGGGGCAGGGCTGGAGGAGAGGTGGTTAGTTCCTGTCTGGAAAGCAGGGGAGAAGGAACTGGGGAGGGGGCTGGGACTCCCCCATCTCAAGGGGGGCACTGAGGCCTCTTAGACCCAGTTCCTGTAACCAGATTACATCTGTGCTGCGCTGTATCCTGGAGAAGCAATAAACTACCTCCATTCTACTGGCTGGGGGAGTCTGTGAAGGGGAAATCTCGCTCCCCTGGGGTACAGAGCCCCCAGAAGGGTTCGAGGCCGGAGGTCAAATCAGTGAGGCAGGAGAGAAATCTAGAAGGAAAAACTTTATGATGCATGCATGCAGGCTGTCACACCAGGGCTGTGTCTAGACTACTGAGTTTTGTCGACAAAAGTGGACTTTTGTCAACAAAACTATACCTGCGTGTACACTGCCGCTGAGTTCTGTCGACATAACGTCGACAGAACTCAGCAGTTTTGTCGACGCTGGTAAACCTCATTCTACGAGGAATAACTCCTTTGTCGACGTAGTTCTATCGACAAAACAGCAGTGTGGACGCAGGGGAAAAGTTATGTCGACATAAAAGGCCTCCAGGGAGAACCCCTGGTGGACACTCCTGCCACAGCTTGCAACTCTATTGTTCCTGCCCGTAGCCATCTTTAAAAGGCACAGGCACCCAGGAGCAGCACTCTGGCAGTAAGCGAGCTCCAGAGCAGACCAGGGCTGTACTGCTCAGTTCAGGTCGAGCTATGTCACAGGGACAAGCCCCCCCCAAACCCCTCTGGCCCTTCCAGGGAATCATCCCCCCGGGAACCCCGGGGCTCGAAGCGCCGGGCACCCTCCTGGTCAGGGCCGGAGATAAAAGCCCTCCTGGGCCTCTGGGCTGAGGAGTCGTCCCTCCAGGCCATGCAGTGCACCAAGAGGCGGAATGCCGACATCTTTGCCAGAATGGCAGAAGCCCTGGCCAAACAAGGCCACCATCCCCGCACACTGGAGCAGGTTAGGGCGAAAGTGAAGGAGCTGAGGCAGGGGTATGTCCGGGCCCATGAGCAGAGCTCCCGCTCTGGGGAAAAGCCATACTCCAGTGACTACTACAAGGACCTGGACAGGATCCTGGGGGCAGGGGATCCTCTGCCTCCTGAGAGACTGCTGGAGTCTGGGCTCGAGACCCCCGTTGTCCAGCAGCCGGAACACCTGCTGGGGGACCAGGAGCTCCAGGGGGAGGCAGACGAGGAGGAGGACGGCACCCAGAGCACCCAGGAGCCAGGCCTCGAGACACAGGAGGCCTCCCAGACCACCTCGGATCCCGGGGAGGGAACATCAGGTGAGTGCTGTGAGGGTCCAACACACACAGGGCAGGGCAGGCGGGAGCAAAGGGGACGGTGCAGTGCTGTGACATGTCATGCCGAGCACGGTCCGGGGAGGAGGGAGAGGGCACACCCATGGCTGCCCTCAGGGAGGACCGTGCTACCCCCCTACATCCACACGGCTGCTAGGCACCGCTTGTTCCTGCAGGCAGGGATGCCACATGCAGGCATGGGCTGGAGACGCTGGGACAGCCTCACAGCTGCAGGCCTCTCAGCACTCAGTGGGAACCCCGACCGTGGCCCGACAGTCATCCGTGTTGCTCAGCCATGGGGGATGCATGGGGGGGGGGGGGGTATGACGGTGGCCTGCACACCACCTGGGCCAGGCTGCACCATGCCTTACTGAGACACACATGAGCAGCCTCTGACCCTAGCACAGGCACTGCCTGCTGAGAAGGAGGAGGGCATGTCCTCTCAGGGAAAGGGTGAGCATGCACGACTGATGACTTTTCCCTCTTGTCCTCCACAGCCGGACCAGCTGACCAGGAGGGGGCGCCTCACCTGCCCCACCACCCAGACGGCCGCAGGGCACCCGTAGGCACTGGCGCACCTATCTAGAGCTGGTGCGCCAGCATGTTGGAGTCCTTCACGAGATGAAGGACTCCATGGAAAGGAGGCTGGAGGCAGATGCCGAGTGGCGCCGGCAGTTGCTGCTAGAATTTAGGCAGCAGCGCAGGGACATCTGCGCTGCCATCCAGGGGGCCATGGCCTTCCTCGGTCCTTTGCCTGCTCCTGCCCCTCCTCCTCAGCCTGCCCCCTCCTCAGCTCCAGCCCCACCTCCTGCTCAGCCCCCTTCTGTGGCATCCCGCACGCGCAGCCGGGCGCGACAAGGCCGCCAGAGCCAAAACAGGAGGAGCTCGGCTTCCAGGCAGCCCCCTCAGCCCTGAGCCTCTCTCCCCCCTTCCACGTTCACATTCCCCCTTCCCACCAGAGACACAAACTGAGGGAAGCATTTTTTTAAGCACTTTATTTTCTAAAGCAAACATTTTTATTTTGTCTCTGAATCGAAGAGTTATTTATTTTCAATTGTTACAAAAAAACAGTTACATAAAGTGTACTCTATTTGTCACCATCACCTGTCTCCATTCTCACTGAGTGGGGACTGAGTAGAACGGGTGAATGTGGGGCAGGGAGGAAGGCACCAGGGGTATGGGGCAATCCCACATGTGGAAGGCCCTGGGGACAATCAGGGGCCTCCCTGTGAGAATTGCTCCCTCAGGGCTTCCCGAATGCGCAGGCCCAGCTGGTGGGCTTGCCGGGTGGCAGCTGTCCGGGGCTGCCCAAACTGCCTCCCCTCCATCTCCATCTGTCCCCTCCACACAGGGAGGAAGGCCTCCCCTTTCCTCTCTATGAGGTTGTGCAGCACACAGCATGCTGCAACCACATCAGGGATGTTGTGTTCTCCCATGTCCAGCCGCGTCAGCAGGCACCTAAACCTGCCCTTCAAACGGCCGAAGGCGCACTCCACCTGGAAGCGAGCCCTATTCAGGCGGGAGTTGAACAGTTCCCTGCTCACGTCCAGGTGGCCGGTGTAGGGCTTCATGAGCCAGGGCATAAGAGGATAGGCCACATCGGCCACAATGCACGTAGGCATCTGCACATCCCCGACAGCCAGGTTCCTCTCTGGGAAGAATGCCCCAGTCTGCAGCCTGCGGTACAGGTAGGAGTTCCTGAACACACGGGCATCGTGTGCACGGCCTGACCACCCGACACAAACATCCGTGAACTGTCCTCTGTGGTCGACCAGAGCCTGCAGCACCATAGAGAAGTAGCCCTTCCTATTGATGTACTGTGCCGCTCGATGGGGCGGGGCACGGATAGGGATGTGGGTCCCGTCCAGTGCTCCACCGCAGTTTGGGAACCCCAGCCCCGCAAATCCAGCCAGGATGGTCTGCAGGTCTCCGAGGCGAACGGTCCTGTGGAGCAGCTCCGCATTGATGGCCGTCACCACCTGCAGAACGGGAGAAATAGAAACAAACAGCACAGGACTTTAGAGGGATTGGCTCACCTGATGAGAAGTGCTCCCCCCTTTGTCCCCCAGACAATCCCTTCCCTGGCCCTGCACCATGGCAGGGGGAGGCTGAGAGGGCTTCTGCCTGTGCCACCCTATCCCCAATTCCCTGTGCCTGGTCCTGACTGCCCCCTGGACTGTCCCCCGAGAGTGACTTACCTTCATCAAGACGGCCCCAACGGTAGACTTCCCCACACCAAACTGATGCCCCACAGAGCGGTAGCTGTCGGGGGTGGCCAGCTTCCAGAGCGCAATGGCAACGTGCTTCTCCAGGGGGGTGGCGGGCCGCAAGTGGGTGTCCTGGTGTTGCAGGGCAGGGGCGAGCCAGGTACAGAGCTCCCGGAAGGTGGCCTTCCGCATCTGGAAGTTTCTGAGCCACTGATCGTCGTTCCCACTGCTGCAGCACTAGCCGGTCCCACCAGTCCGAACTGGTGTCCAGCCTCCAAACCTGCCTCTCCAGGAAAAAGTTGGGGGGCAAGGGCAGCAGGGCTGCAGCTGGATCCTGAGCGAGGGGCTCAAAGCTGGCCTCAGGATCCAGCTCTTCTGCAAACGTCAGCATGCTCTCCTGAGCATGAATCAGAGCTTCCAGCAGCATGGTGTGGGGCCATCGCCTGCCCAGGGGCAGCTCAGGCTCCATGCCCAAGGAAGCCAAAATAACACACAAACAAAAGACCAAAATAAACAAACGCACACAAGAACAAAAATACAAACAAACAAAAAAAACCCAAAAGTCTAAACCCAAGCAAGCAAACACACACACACACACAAACAAACACACAAACAAACAAACCAGATAATACACAGCTGTGGTGTCCGACAAAGCAAGGCAACCAGAGCCAGGAAAACTGCAGCAGCTTTGCTTTCCCTGTAAAGGTGGGCAAGCTAGAAGCAGGAGCAGAGCAACGGCTGTCCAGGAGTATCCCTTTAAGCACACGTCTCTGCAGAGAGCTTGCAGCAGTGCCAGGGCTTTATGGCTGCCCTTGTGACCTTTCAGAAGCACTTCCGGGTGCCTCCTTCTGTCGACAGAGAGTCCTGCAGTCTGGACGCTCTTATGTCGACAAACCTGATCGCTTTGTCGACAAAGCGATGTAGTCTGGACGCTCTATGTCGACAGAAGTTTTGTCGACAGTATCTGTCGACAAAACTTCTGTCGACAGAAGCCTGTAGTCTAGACGTACCCCAGGAGTGAAAGCAGCCCTGAGATACAGGTTTAGGTATCCTATATACAGAATGCTTAGACAGTTCAGTTGTTGATTGTTATTCTTTAACATACCAAAGTCTCAGCAGAAGTACTCTGAGACTTCTGTTCACACCAGGAGTGCTAGAAGTAAGTTTTACAGAACACAGGCACATGAGAATGTGGAGTGGAGAAGTCTATAAGGCAAACTGTGACAAAGATAAGGGTTTACATGACAAATTGTGACAGACTAGGAGTATCCATGAACTTGAGATAGGCATTGTAAGGGTCTTGATTAGAGCTAATTTGATTTCTCTCTGTTACAGGGAGAGAGGCCTGGAAAACTTATTAAAGAGAGTTTTGATTTCCTGCACAGTCCCCCCCTTTAGACACAATTGGAGTTATTTGATTTTTCTCCCACATCTGTTCATGCCATTTGGGGGTGCAGGAGACGGGGACCCCAATGCGCCGTCACAGTAGACATACCCTTACTTGCTAGAGGGATGTTGAAGGCTGAAGTTTTAATTGTTTGATTTACAATGCCTCTTGCTTTGCCCAATATGAGATACTAATGTTATGCTTTTCTTCAAAAGGCCTTGTAAAAGATTGTTTGTGTGGAAGTGATATGTATGTGTCGAGATAAAAGGTGCAAAGGTTATTGCTCAGGACCAGATGGCCAAAGGAGGGGTGAGCGTGGGAGAAAACAGGCTGATCAGCATCAGAAGAACCATCAGTCACCACCAGTGCATACCCATGGCCAAGGAGTGATCGGGTTGGCAGATTGACGGCTTTAAAGTGAAGCAAGCAGCCCTAAAAGACGATTGATTACAGGATGAGCTTTGGAAATGTTTTGGGAATGATTGACATCAACAAGATGTGGAAGCCAAGGGATTTCTATGTAGCCATTTTGCTTTCTGGTTAGCCTAACTCATGCTAACTCTGAGACCTAACAACGCAGAGTACTGTGAGATACGCTGTTTTCGCCTCTCGTCTCTCGTGCTTGAGATAAGGATAGAATGCTGACTCTAGTGAAGACCTTGAGATAAGGTGGCGTCTGTAGGGAATTGTTATGGAAAGGGGAATAATTGTTGTTGTATATAAACAGACAATATATATATTGGCTTCTAATTGTTTTGGACGATCTGCCTAACAGCAGCTTCTTCCCTTGTAATATTGTTCAAATAAACTGTCTCTGACTACTTGTTGCTCACAAACGCAGAGTGAAGGCCTGTTTTCTTCCACACGCCGGTCACAGACTGACACAGAGGAATCCATAGACTTCAACAGAGAAAAGGATTATAAAAGCAGGGTGCCTTGCTATGGAACTTTGGGTTTGTCTTGCCACCAACTCCAGAGGAGCATCGGATCACACAACCGTCAAAGGCCTTGCTCTCCCTCTGTGATCAATCTAACTGGCCACTAGATTGATACAGACTATGGACTGGTAACTATAACATCGTCTGGTGGGACTGTGCGTGTGTGTGGTGTGTTTGTGTGTGAATGACTGAAAAGCATATGCAACTGTTGTATCCTCAAATGCGGTGTACTGCCTTTTCCCCTATAAAAGATCTCGTGTGCTTTGTTTAAGCATAACAGTAGGAGACTGAACTCATGGGTGGACCTGAGCATGGCAAAGCCGCTCTGTCCTCTTTAGCACCCACTGCTGGCATTCGCTTTGTTCCTGTGCAGGTCTCTTCCCACAACTTTCTTTTACCTGTCCAGAAGGCTAACAGGAAAACCAGTCTTTACACCATGCCTACTGGAGTCCAGGAGGTGGGCAGGCATTAGCCCACCCACATCTAAAGGACCTCACCACAGCCTACGGGGAGGGTCCATAGAACCCAGAAATCCAACTGATTCCTTGGGACAAATAAAGAGAAAACAGGGACGGGTGTGAGGGCCAAAGGGCTAAAAGGAGGGAGCCGGATGGGGATACCAAGCAGAGAACCCCGGACAGCGCCCACTGCCCCCCGAAGGTCTCGAGAGAGCCAGTGGACGCTGCCCAGTGGAACTCTACCCGGATGCGCAAGCGGATGCAGGAACGGAAATAGGCCTCACAGTCGCAGACCCTTCCCTCCGCCAACCTCTGCTCCCTGGTTTTGTAAATTGCCAGTTTAGCAATAGCCAGGAGGAGGTTGACCAGGAGATCCCATGACTTTGTGGGGCCATGGATGGGATGTGCGTAAATTAACAGGTGAGGGGAAAAGTGCAGCCAGAACCTCAACAAGAGGTTCTGGAGGAGCCAAAAGAGGGACTGTAGCCTGGTGCGATCGAGATAAACATGTGCTAGGGTCTCCCTCTCACCACATAAGGGGCAAGTGTCCGGAACGGGGGTGAACCGCGCCAAGTACACACCCGTGCTCACAGCGCCATGGAGGATTCTCCAGCTGATGTCCCCGGAGGGCTATGGAACCAAGGTGGAATAGGGACTGGCCCACTGGGAATCCCCACCCTCCATTGGTGGTAGAAGGTCCCACCACTTGGTATCTGGGCGGGACACAAGGGTGGGGAAGTGCAGTGTGTGAAGCACGAGCGTGTACAGGTGACTCTTTGGAGTGGTTTGGAAGGGAACCGGCTGCAACGCGTGCAGCTGGCTCAGGTGATGAGGGGGTGGCGGTTGGGGGTGGCGGTTGGGAAGGTACGTGGGGCTGGGGGCCGATGGAGAGATCGGGCGGGGTGCACCCTCTCACAGGACCCTGTCGAGATAAACCCAAGCAGTAGGCAGCAAAGCGTCCCTCCCCTCCTGAAGCACGCGCCGGGGAGTACATAGGGTGGAGAGCCCCATATGCTGGGCGAGAACCGGAGGACCCACCCAATCTCCCCGCTCGTAGTCCAGGAGGTCCCCAATCCTGGTGACTTCTGCCAGGACCAACCTCTGGTGCACCGAAGGGGACTCTGCTGCCAGCACATGAAGATGGGGATTGTGTAGCAGTGGCTCTGCGAGGAGGTCTGCCCCCACGGTGGCTCCCAAGGACCTGGTAGCCAAAAGCACCTTCCAGGCCCGGAGGAGGTCCTGGTAGAAGGCCGGCAGCTCAGAGAGTTCTCGAGGAAGACCCCTCGGATGGATGAAAAACAGCTTCCGATCGTATCGGAGCCCTTGGAGGTGGTGGAGGAAGGTCGCGTGCCAAAAGGCTCCACGCTGGACTACCTACACTGTAGAGGAGTCTCTGCAGGGCCTGGAGGCGGAAGGTCCAGACCTGAGGACCTTTAGTTGGGATTGTTCCTGCCTTGGGCAGGGGGCTGGAGTTGATGACCTCCTGAGGTCTCTTCACCGGAGGAGGGGGGTCAGGGCCTGGTCTGCGTGCGTAGCCATAGAGTCATACAATCACAGAGCTGGAAGAGACAGAACCCCTGCAGAGACCCAGTGCAGTCCTGGCCAAAAGAACCTCAGGGCTGTCCTCTGGAGCTTGGCCAGGACCTCTGGGGCCGGGCGCAGGGTGTTGAGCTAGTGCCAGAGCATGGACAGGACCAGCTGATTTAACACAAGCGCCCTCCCCCAAAGGGAGAGAGACTGGGACAATCCTTTCCATATCCGCAGCCGCTCACCCACACTGGCCTCTAAACCCTGCCAGTTCTCCAGCAGAGAGGGATGCGTGGCGGATAGAAAAACGCCCAGATAGCAGCGAACCTGCACTCCACCTGATGGCCTTAAAAGCAGGTGGGAGGGAGCCTGCCTGCCAACCACCAGGACAGAGCTCTTGACCCAGTTGACTCGGGCGGAGGAGGCTGCCGAGTAGACCGCTTGGCAGTCCTCCACCCACACCAGGTTGCCCGGGTCCTGGACAATGAGACACACGTCATCGGCGTACGCCGAGAGAACCAGTCACAGCTCTGGCTCTCGAAACACCAAAACTGTCAACCTCCGACAGAGGAGACAGAGGAAGGGCTTGATCGCCAGGGCATACATCTGCCCCAACAGCGGACACCCCTGACGTACCCGCCACCCGAAGCTGACCGGCTCAGTCAGGGTCCAGTTGACCTGACCAAACACTACGCGAGGGTGTACAGCACCCAGAGAAAACCCACAAAACGGGGCCTGAAGCCTATCGAACGCCTCCGCCTGGTCCAGGGACAAGAGGGAGAATGACAGACCATCTCTACACCCAAACTTCAAGAGATCCCGGACCAAGTACACATTATCGAAGATGCTACGGCCCGGAACGGTGTAGGTCTGGTCGGGATGGATCACGTCCACGAGCACAGACCGCAGTCGCAGCAAGATGGCTTTTGCTACAACCTTATAGTCCGTGATGAGGAGCATGACAGGATGCCAGTTCCAAAGGTCGCGGAGGTCCCCCTTTATCATGCAGGTGAGCCGTGCTCACCTTGCTACCGAAGGAGGGAGAACCCCGCTCTCCAAGGACTTGGCCCAGACCTTGTCACCGTTTGGGACGAGGACATCCCAGAACACGCAGTAGAATTCCACGGTCAGCCCTTCCATGCCCGGGGTTTTATTGGTGGGCATGAGACGGAGAGCTTCAGAGAACTCAGACAGTGTGAGAGGCAGCTCTAACTGGTCTCGGTCGCCTGCGCTGACCATCGGGAGCTTGGTCCAGAGCACCCTGCAGGCGTCAGCTTCAGTCGGATCTGGGGAGAACAAACTGGCGTAGAAGGCCCTTTAGCCTTTTAGCCCCCCTCTTTTTCTCCAGGGCATAGAAGAAGCGGGAGCCACGATTCATCTCCCAAAGGAGACGGATGCGGGATCAAACAAAGGCACCCCGGGCCCGGTGGTCCTCGAGGGCCCAGAGTTCCTCCCACTTCTCCCGGTATGCCTCGCGGAGGGGTGGATCACCAGGGTTAGATACCAGGTGCCTCTCTAGCTCTAAAACCTCCTGCTCCAACTGCTCTATCGCCGCATCCCTCCGCTGGCTGGCGCCCCGGGAGCAGTCACAGCAGAAGAGCCGAGTGCGCACTTTCCCCACATCCCACCATCGCCGAGGGAAAGGCGGGCCGCTGCCCCCGCCAGGCCAGCCAGAACTCCCGGAAGGACGCCACAAAGCCCACGTCCTCCGGCAAGCTATTGTTAAAATGCCAATAGGCCGGCCCCAGCCTCTCCGCACTGAGAGAGGCTTTCACGAACACCAAATGGTGATCCGTGAACGGGGCCAGCCACACACTGGAGGAGTGGGGGATGAGTTTCTGCAACACACCCATGTGGACTCTCATGTGCCTTAGACTTCTGATAACTTCCGTTGCAAATAGCTCTCACTCCATCTACAGGAATCTCACCAATTTCTGATGGCTGTGGGCGCCGAGACAACACAGCTGCATCTACATTGCTTCTCCCTGATTGGTACTGTATGCTGAACTCATAGCTGGCCAGGGCGGCCACCCATCTTTGTCCAGTAGCATCCAGCTTAGCACTTGTCAACACGTAAGTCAGTGGATTGTAGTCTGTCCACACTTGAAACTTAGCACCATTCAAATAATCCCGAAATTTCTCAGTGATGGCCCATTTCAAGGCCACGAACTCCAACTTGTGGATGGGGGTAACGAGTATCACTGTAGGACAACCCTCGGCTGGCAAAGGACACAGGTTTACGGTTGCCTTCCACAGGTGTCCAAGACGGGGGTGAACCGCGCCAAGTACATGCCCATTCTCACGACTCCATGAAGGAGCCGCCAACTGATGTCCCCGATGGGCCGTGGTATCAGGGTGGCATACACACTGGCCCATCGGGGTTCCACACCCTCTACAGGTCTTAGATAGTCCTGCCACTTGGTGTCAGGGCGGGACATGAGAGTGAGGAAATGTACTGTATGGAGCACGAGCATGTACAGGTGTTCTCTTGGCACGGTTCGGAAACAGACCGGCTGCAAATCTGGCAGCTGGCTGGGGGTCCAGGGATGGGGAAGCCAGGGGGGCCTGTGGAAGAGGAGCCCAAGAAAAATGGACGGAGGACTTGCAGGAAGGGAGGGACAGGGCATACCCTCTCGCAGAGACCGCTGCAGGAAATTGAGAGCAGGCTGCGGCAAAGCTGCCTTCACCTCCTGGAGTAAGTGCAGGGGGGTTCGAGGGGTGGAGAGCCCCATGCGCTGAGCAAGCACTCGGGGATCCACCCTGTCCCCCCGTCATAGTCCAGTAGGTCTCCGCTCTTGGTGGTTTCTGCCAGAATCAGCCTCCAGTGTACCGAAGGAGACTCTGCCACCTGCACGCACAAAGCTGGATTGTGGAGCAGGGGCTCTGCAAGGAGGTCTGCTCCCTCGGCAGCCACAATGGACCTGGTTGCTGAGAACAGCTTCCAGACTGGAGCAGTTCCTGGTAGAATTACAGCAGCTCTGAGAGGTCTCACGGAGGACCCCTCCGGTGGAGAAGAAAGAGCTGCCGGTCGTATTGGAGCCCTTGGAGGCGGCTGTGACGGACCGGGCCGTGTCTGGGCACAGCTGAGGGCGTCCGTTCAGGGCGAATTGCTCAAATCCGGGGCTCCTTACAGCCCCCAGACTGGTGACCTCTCCAAACAGGCCACAAACCAGTCTCACAGAGCGCTTCAGCTGCCTGCCTGAAGCCTCACGAGCAAAACCCCTCTGACACCCCAGCAATATCCGTGCCCCAGATGGCCCCGGGCCTCATACACAGGTGGGGGGTCCTAGCACCCAATCCCACCTACCCCGAACAAGTTCTGTCCGGTTCCAAGAAACCAGCCACAGATCCCTGGTCAATTTACCCTCTGGACCTTACCCACAAATCACGCTGGGCCAATCCTTTAGAATCTATATCTAAAGGTTTATTATCACAAGAAAGAAAAGCATGAGAGTAAGGTTATTAAAGTACAGTACGTTACATGCACCGAATCTCCCAGTTCTCGATGCAGGCTCTAGCAGAGATGTTGCAGCTGCTGGTTTAAAAGTTCTTATTGCACATCCTACGATCAGGATGGGTCCACAGGTCTTCCGGGCTCTTCAATCCCTGCAGTGCTGCCTCTGGGATGAAGTGCTGAGCTGAAGACAAAATGGCATCGACCACATGGCCTCTTTATACCTCCTCCCTGGCCTCTTCTTGTATGCAGCAAGTCACCTGGTCAGAGACCAATATCTGTGTTTCCTGCTGGCTGCTCTCAGGTGACAGCCCCCATTCTTTGGGTGTGTCTTTGGCCCATTGAGAGCCATTGTTCCACAGGGCCTCGGTAATTAGCATGTCCACAGGCTCGGCCCTGCCCAACGCTCAACCACATGCAGGGAAATCTTCAGTGTCCATACAAGTACATGCTAATAATTGCACACACAGACATTATACAAACACATGAACAGCGTACATAGGATTAGCAGATAATAAGCTTCTATTCAATACCTCACGTGGCCCCCTCCTATACCATTTTTGGGGCCAACACCCCCACCTATGGGTGCATCAGTGATCTGGCTGCTCCCCTCAAGATCCAGCAACGTGACAGCGGCAGAGGAAGGAACGCGCCAAAAGGCTCCATGCCGGACTACCTGCATTAAAGAGGAATCTCTGCAGAGCCTGGAGGCGGAAGGTCTGCGCAGGCAGACCAGGCTCTGCCCCCGCTCCTCCAAGGGAAGAGACAAAATCCCTGCAGAGACCCAGTGCAGTCCTGGCCAGATGAACTGCAGGACTATCCTCTGGAGCTTGGCCAGGACCTCCGGGTGCGGGCGCAGGGTGTTGAGCCGGTGCCAGAGCATGGACAGGACCAGCTGGTTTAGCAACAGCGCCCTACCCCGGAGGAAGAGACACTGGAGCAGTCCCGTCCATCTCCGCAGCTGCTCACCCACCCTGGCCTCCAAACCCTGCTAGTTCTCCAGCAGAGAAGGATGCGTGGCGGATAAATAGACGCCCAGATAGAGCAGCGGACCCGCGCTCCACCTGATGGCCTGAAGCGCGGGTGGGAGGGAGCCAGACCGCCACCCGTCCCCGACCACCAGGACAGAGCTCCTGACCCAATCGACCTGGGCTGAGTCCACTGAGAGGATCGCTTGGCAAGCCTCCACCCGCACCACGTCGCCCGGGTCCTGGACCACAAGGAGTACGTCATCGGCGTACGCCGACAGGACCAGCCGAAGCTCTGGCTCTCAGAGCACCAACCCCGTCAACCTCCAACGGACGAGAAAGAGGAAGGGTTCGATTTGCCAGAGCGTACAGCTGGCCCGACAGCGGACACCCCTGATGTACTCCCCGCCGGAAGCTCACCAGCTCAGTCAGGGTATGTCTACGCTACAAAGTTAAATCGAACTAACAGATGTTAGTTCAAATTAACTTTGATAGGCGCTACACTAGCGCTCCGCTAGTTCGAACTTAATTCGAATTAGCGGAGCACTTAGTTCGAACTAGGTAAACCTCATTGTACGAGGATTAAGCCTAGTTGGAACTTACTAGTTCGAATTAAGGGGTGTGTAGCCCCTTAATTCAAACTAGTGGGAGGCTAGCCCTCCCCAGGTTTCCCTGGTGGCCACTCTGGCCAACACCAGGGAAACGCTATTGCCCCCCTCCCAGCCCCGGACCCCTTAAAGGGGCACGGGCTGGCTACGGTGCCTGTGCCAGGTGCAAGCCTGCCAGCACCCAGCTAGCAGACCCTGCACCTGGCACAGCTCAAGCCAGCCACCCGATGCCCCCCAGCCCTCCCCCTCTTCTCGGGACCAGGCCGCCGGCTCCCGGGAGCTTGCCCAGGATCGCAAGAGGCGGGCACCCGCCTGGTCTAGTGCAGACATCGTGGACTTCGTCCACGACCTCCGCACTAGGCACAGGAAAGTGGCCATCTAGGGCAGGAGAGCTGCCAGCCTGGCCACCCAGGAACAGGTGTGCATGAAAATCAAGGTGGTCCACTGAGACCCCCGACCCTGAGCTTACAATGGCCGTACTGGGTCAGACCAAAGGTCCATCTAGCCCAGTAGCCTGTCTGCCGACAGCAGCCAACCCTAGGGACCCTGGAGGGGATGGACCGAAGACAGTGACCAAGCCATTTGTCTCGTGCCATCCCTATCCAGCCTTCCACAAACTTTGGGCAGGGACACCACTCCTACCCCCTGGCTAATACCACTCCATGGACCCAACCTCCATCACTTTCATCTCACTTCTCTTTAAACTCTGTTCTAGTTCTAGCCTTCACAGCCTCCTGCAGCAAGGAGTTCCACAGGTTGACTCTTTGCTTTGTGAAGAACAACTTTCTGTTACTAGTTTGAAGCCTGCTACCCATTCATTTCCTTTGGTGTCCTCTAGTCCTTCTATTATGGGAACTAATGAAGAACTTTTCTTGATGCACCCTCTCCACCCCACTCATGCTTTTATAGACCTCTATCCTATCCCCTCTCAGTCTCCTCTTTTCTAAGCTGAAAAGTCCCAGTCTCTTTAGCCTCTCTTCATATGGGACCTGTTCCAAACCTCTGATCATTTTAGTTGCCCTCCCCTCTCTCACCCTCTCTCTTCCCCTCTCCCACCTCCTTTTCCCAGTCTCCCTGAGTTTTGCTCAATAAAGAGAGATTCTATTTTTGACCACACGTTTTCTTTATTTTGTACATCAGGAAGAGGGGCTAGGGAAGGGTAAGTGGAAGGAGGTGAGGGAGGAATGGGGTACGAGCCCCCAATGGGGAGGACTGGGCTGGCTCTGCGGGCTTCTGGGGGTGGAAGCTCTCCTGCAGCCCCCCAATTGCCCCTTCTCCCCAGATGGCAGCCTGCGGCAAGTGCAGCCGGTCTGATGGCTGAGTGCTGTGATGTGCCCAGTGTGGGCACTCAGGGCACTCCAAGCCAGGACTGCTTTGCAAGCAGGGAACCCCTGAGAACTGTCTGTCCGGTGTGGGGTTCGGGACCCTTTAAGCACAGCCCTCAGCTAGCCTGAGGCAGCAGCTCCACGCTCTAAGTCCTCATCTGATGCCCTGCCGGCACTGCTTCCGGCCATCCTTAACCCCGGTTCAGGGTCCACTTAATGTGGACATGCTAGTTCGAATTAGCAAAATGCTAATTCGAACTAGTTTTTTAGTCTGGATCCGTTAGTTCGAATTAGCTTAGTTCAAATTAACTAATTCGAACTAAGTTAGTCCGAATTAGCGCTGTAGTGTAGACATACCCTCAAGGGCCAGTTGAGCCTCACCGAACACTCCGCAAGGGCGTACAGCACGCAGAAAAAACCCACAAAACGTGGCCCAAAGCCGAAGGCCCGCAGAGTGCCCAGGAGATACCCATGGTCCATCCTGTCGAATGCTTTCTTCTGGTCCAGGGACAGGAGCACGAACGACAGACCTTTCCTACACCCGAGCTCCAAGAGATCCTAGACCAGGTACAGATTCTAAAAGATGCTACGGCCCAGGATGGCGTAGGTCTGGTCGGGGTATTCTCACGTCCGCCAGCACGGACCGCAGTCACAGAAAGATGGCCTTTGCTACCACTTTATAGTCCGTGCTGAGGAGCGAGATGGGACGCCAATTCCAAAGGTCGCGGAGGTCCCCCTTCTTCGGCAATAAAGCAAGCTCGGCTCACCTGCACGACAGAGGGAGGACCTCGCTCTCCAAGGACTCAGCCCAAACGGTGACGAGGTCTGGGCCGAGGACATCCCAGAACACACGGTAGAACTCCACAGTCAGCCCGTCCATGCCCGGGGTTTTATTGGTGGGCATGAGACGGAGGGCTTCCGAGAACTCTGCCAGAGTAAGAGGCGTCTCCAGCCGGTCTCGGTCGCCCACGCTGACCATCGGGAGCTCAGTCCAGAGCGCCCTGCAGGCGTCGGCTTCTGTCGGATCTGGGGAGAACAAACTGGCGTAGAAGGCCCTGGCCGTTCCAAGCATATCCTCCGGATCCGTGAGGGGGGTGCCGTCCTCCGCCAAAAGGCAGGTGACGTGCTTTTTAGCCCCCCTTTTTTTCCCCAGGACGTAGAAGAAGCGGGAGCCGCAATCCATCTCCCGGAGGAGACAGATGCGGGCAGCTTGAACAAAGGCGCCCCGGGTCCGGTGGCTCTCGAGGGCCCAGAGTTCCTCCCGCTTCTCCCGGTACACCTTGCAGAGGGGTGGATTCACGGAGCCGGATACCAGGCCCCTCTCAAGCTTCAAAACCTCCCGTTCCAACTGCTCTATCACCCCATCCCTCGGCTGGATGGCGCCCTGAGAGTAGTCGCGGCAGAAGAGCTGGGTGCGCACCTTCCCCACGTCCCACCATCTCTGCGCCGAGGGAAAGGCGGGCCGCTGCCCCCGCCAGGCCAGCCAGAACTCCTGGAAGGACTCCACGAAGCCCACATCCCCCAGCAAGCTATAGTTAAAATGCCAATAAACCAGCCCCCGGCTCTCTGAACTAAGAGAGGCTTTCAGGGCAACCAAATGGTGGTCCATGAACGGGACCGGCCAAATGCTAGAGGAGTGGGCTCGTGCCAGATGGAACCGGGATAAATAGATGCGGTCCAACCGTGAGTGACTCGACCGATCACCCCCCACCCGGACATAGGTGAAGGTGGTGGTGTCGTCTGGGTGGTGGTATCGCCAGACGTCCACCAGGGTGTGATGGTCCACGATCTCCCTGAGGATGCCTGCTGCAGCCTGGAAGTTCTCGACTCCTGCACGGTCCTGGTCCTTGAGGGTGGTATTGAAATCCCTGCCCAGGACCAAGCATTCGCGAGGATCCAGGGTGCCGAGAAAGGTGGGCACCTGCTGATAAAAGATTACCCGGTCTGGGCCCGCATTCGGGGCATAGACGTTGACCAAGTTCAACGTCAGCCCCTCCATCCGGGCCCGGACATGCAGCAGGTGGCCCGGGACAACCTCGGCAATCCCCAGCACCTCGGGCTGTAGGGCAGGGGAGAACACGGTGACCGGCGGCTGCACTGGGGTACGGGGAGGAAACTATGGGGCCAACAAAGGGAGTGCAGTGTACAAGGGGGACTAACTAAAAAGCGGGGGGGAAGGGGCACAAGCACTCAGGGTGGGGGCCAAGGCATACAGGGCAGTGGCTGAGGGCTAGTGGGAGACTGGGGCAAGGAGTAAGGTGGGGTGGGACAAAACAACAGCTGAGGGGTGGGGCACACACTATAGCAGGCTAGCCAGGGCGGGGCAGGCAAAAAACAAACTCTGGGGCTGGGCGGGGCCGGTGAGCAAATTCAGCAAGGGAAGGAGAAAACAAACTGGGCTAGTAGGGCGGGGCAGGCAGTAGGGAAGGAGGCAAGGTGCTGTGGTGGGGGGCTAGGAGTCTGACTAATAAGATGGGTGAACTAGAGTACCTCGTATTAAAGGAGGAGATTGACATAATAGGCATCACTGAAACCTGGTGGAATGAGGAAAATCTGTGGGACACAATCATACCGGGATATAAAATATATCGAAAGGATAGAGCAGGCCGGGTGGGTGGCGGAGTGGCACTGTATGTGAAAGATAATGTAGAATCAAATGAAATAAAAATATTAAAGGAATCAACATGTTCAATAGAATCGCTATGGATAGTAATTCCATGCTCCAATAATAAGAAATTAGCAGTAGGGATATATTACCGACCACCTGACCAGGACAGCGATACTGACATGGAAATGCTGAGGGAGATTAGAGAGGCTACCAAAATAAAGAACTCTATAATAATGGGGGATTTTAATTACCGCATATTGACTGGATACATGTCACCTCAGGAAGAGAAGCAGAGAGAACATTTCTCAATGGCTTAAATGACTGCTTCTTGGAGCAGCTGGTACAGGAACCCACAAGGGGAGCGGCAATTCTCGATTTAGTCCTGAGTGGAGCGCAGGATCAGGTCCAGGAGATAACCGTTACAGGACCGCTTGGGAATAGTGACCATAATATAATAACATTCAACATTCCTGTGGTGGGAAGAACACCTCAGCAGTCCAGCACCCTGGCATTTAAATTCAAAAAGGGGAATTACACAAAAATGAGGAGGTTAGTTAAACAGAAATTAAAAGGCACAGTGACGACAGCCAAATCCATGCAAGCTGCATGGAAACTTTTTAAAGACACCATAACAGAAGCCCAACTTAAATGTATACCCCAAATTAAAAAACATAGCAAGAGACCAAAAAAAGAGTCACGGTGGCTTAACCACCACGTAAAAGAAGCAGTGAGGGACAAAAAGGTATCTTATAAGAAGTGGAAGTCCAATCCTAACGAGATAAATAGAAAGGAACATAAACACTGTCAAATCAAGTGTAAAAATGTAATAAGAAAAGCAAAAAAAGATTTTGAGGAACAGCTGGCCAAAAACTCTAAAAGAAATAACAAAATGTTTTTTAAGTACATTAGAAGCAGGAAGCCTGCTAAAAAACCTGTGGGTCCCCTAGATGATCGAGATATAAAAGGAGCAATCAAGGATGATAAAGCCACTGCAGATACACTAAATGATTTCTTTGCTTCAGTCTTCACGGCTGAGGATGTTAGGGAGATTCCCAAATCTGCGCCGTCCTTTGTGGGTGGTGAATCTGAGGAACTGTCCCGGACTGAAGTGTCATTAGAGGAGGTTTTGGAACAAATAGAAAAACTTAATGTTAACAAATCTCCGGGACGAGATGGCATTCATCCAAGGGTTCTAAAAGAAATCAAATGGGAAATTGCTGAACTATAATCTGTGGTTTGTAACCTATCCTTTAAATTGGCTTCCGTACCTAATGACTGGAAAGTAGCCAATGTGACACCAATATTTAAAAAGGGCTCTAGAGGTGATCCTGGCAATTACAGACCGGTAAGTCTAACTTCAGTACCGGGCAAATTAGTTGAAACAATAGTAAAGAATAAAATTGTGAGGCATGTAGAAGAACATAATTTGTTGGACAAAAGTCAACATGGTTTCTGTAAAGGGAAATCCTGTCTTACTAATCTATTAGAGTTCTTTGAAGGCGTTAACAAACATGCAGACAAGAGGGATCCAGTAGCTATAGTATACTTGGATTTTCAGAAACCCTTTGACAAGGTCCCTCACCAAAGGCTCTTGTGTAAATTACATGGCCATGGGATAAGAGGGAAGGTCCTTTCTTAGATTGAGAACTGGTTAAAAGACAGAAAACAAAGGGTAGGAATAAATGGTAAATTTTCAGAATGGAGAGGGGTAACTAGTGGTGTCCCTTCTCCAGGACAGCAGTGATGGATGGTGATGGGTCTGCTGCTGTTACCTGCACAGCATGTGCCATGTTTGTCTTCCTCCCGGAAGAAAGAACGGATTTCATCTGCATGAAGTGCAAGCTGGTCGACATTTTGGAAGAAAAAATTAGAGGACTGGAGGACCCTGCGCTTGATCAGAGAGGATGAAGACTTCCTCAATAGAAGGCAGCGTTTAATCCTTCAAGCACGGCAGGCAGAGGAGCCAGAGAGGGCAGTACGTGACCAAGAAGAGAACTGGCAGCATGTAACTTCTAGAAGGGGAAAAAGGCCAACATGGGAATCCCCCAATGCTATAGAGGTAAGTAATCGCTTTCAAGCTCTCTCCACAGGCTCTGCAGAGGTGAATTCTTTGGAAGGGACCTCACAAGGAAGAAACCAGAAGTGAACACCATCTACTGGAAGGCATGGGATGCGTACTCCTAGGGATGGGGGTTCCACGGCCACCACCCCCAAAAGAAAACAACGGGTGGTGGTGGTTGAGGACTCCCTCCTAAGAGGGACTGAGCCGTCCCTCTGCCGTCCGGACCTGGAATCTCAAGAGGTGTGCTGCTAACCGGGAGCTCACATTCAGGATGTGACTGAAAGGCTTACCAAGCAGCTCAAACCTTCGGATCGCTACCCCTTCCTGCTTCTCCACGTAGGAACTAATGATACGGCCAAGAATGACCTTGAGCGGGTTTCTGCGGATTATTTAGCGCTGGGAAGAAGGATCCATGAATTCGGAGCGCAAGTGTTGTTCTCGTCCATCCTCCCTGTTGAAGGGAAAGGACTGGGCAGGGATCGTCAAATTGAGGACGTAAATGCGTGGTTGCGCAGATGGTGTCGCAGAGAGGGCTTTGGTTTCTTCGACCATGGGACTCTGTTCCGGGCACAAGGATTGTTAGGAAGAGATGGGATCCACCTAACGAAGAGAGGAAGGAGCATCTTCACGGGCAGGCTTGCAAACCTAGTGAGGAGGGCTTTAAACTAGGTTCGTCGGGGGACGGTGACCAAAACCCTGAGGGGAGAGGGAAAGTCGGAAGAAATGCAGAGAGGAAGGGGCAAGAAAGGTGGACCCCTGATTCGAATGGAGAAGGTAGGACGATCAATTGTTTACCTGAAGTGTTTGTACACTAATGCGAGAAGCCTGGGCAACAAACAGGAAGAACTGGAGGCCCTGGCCCAGTCCAAGAAATATGATTTAATGGGGATAACAGAGACTTGGTGGGATGACTCGCATGACTGGAGCGCTGTCATGGAAGGGTATAGACTGTTCAGGAACAAGAGGCAGGGGAGAAAAGGAGGAGGAGTTGCACTATATGTAAGAGGGAACTACGATTGCTCTGAACTCCAGTATAAAGAGGGAGAAAAGCCTCTTGAGAGTCTATGGGTTAAGTTTAAAGGAGCAAACAACAGCAGTGATGTTGTGGTTGGTGTCTGCTACAGGCCACCGAACCAGGTGGATGAGGTAGATGAGGTTTTCTTTGGACAACTGAGCGAAGCTGCCAGATCGCAGGCCCTGGTTCTCGTGGGGGACTTTAATCACCCTGACATCTGCTGGGAAACCTATACAGAAGCACAAAGGCAATCCAGGAAGTTTTTGGAGAATGTTGGGGATAACTTCTTGACACAGGTGCTGAAGGATCCGACCAGGGGCTGTGCGCAGCTTGACCTTCTGCTCACAAAGAGGGAGGAGCTAATAGGGGAAGTGGAGGTGGGTGACAACCTGGGAAGCAGTGATCATGAGATGGTCGATTTCAGGATCCTGACCAAAGGAAGAAAAGAGAGTAGTAAAATACACACCTTGGACTTCAGAAAAGCAGATTTTGACTCCCTCCGAGATCTGATGGGCAGAATCCCCTGGGATGTTAACATGAAGGGGAAAGGAGTCCAGGACAGCTGGCAGGATTTTAAAGAAGCCTTATTGAAGGCACAGAAAGAAACCATCCCGACACGTAGCAAGAGAGGCAAACATGGTAGGAGACCGGATTGGCTTATAGGGGAAATCCTTGGTGAACTTAAGCACAAAAAGGAAGCTTACAAAGAGTGGAAACTTGGACAAATGACCAGGGAGGAGTTTAAATGTATAGCTCGAGAATGCCGGGGGATTATCAGGAAGGCAAAAGCGCAAATGGAATTGCGACTGGCTAAGGATGTGAAGGATAACAAGAAGGGTTTCTACAGGCATGTTAACAAGAAGAAGGTGATCAGAGAGGGTGTGGGGCCCCTAATGGATGAAGGAGGTAACCTAGTGACAGATGATGTGGGGAAAGCTGAAGTACTCAATGCTTTCTTTGCCTCTGTATTCACGGACAAGGTCGGCTCCTGGACTTCTGCGCTAAGATCCAGAGAAGTGATTATTCCCCTTTATTCGGCTCTGGTGAGTCCACATCTGGAATATTGTGTCCAGTTCTGGGCCCCTCACTACAAAAAGGTTGTGGACGCATTGGAGAGGGTCCAGCGGAGGGCAACCAAAATGATTAGGGGGCTGGAGCATGTGACCTATGAGGAGAGGCTGAGGGAGTTGGATCTGCTGGCAATGCTCCTCTTAATGCAACCTAATATGCCATTAGCCTTCTTGGCTACAAGGGCACAATGTTGACTCATATCCAGCTTCTCATCCACTGTAACCCCCGGGTCCTTTTCTGCAGAACTACTACTTAACCGGTTGGTCCCCAGCTTGTAACTATGCTTGGGATTCTTCCGCCCCAAGTGCAGAACTCTACACTTGTCCTTGTTGAACCTCATCAGATTTCTTGTGGCCCAATCCTCCAATTTGTCTAAGTCACTCTGGACCCTATCTCTGCCCTTAAGCGTATCTACCTCTCCCCCCAGCTTAGTGTCATCTGCAAACTTGCTGAGGGTGCAATCCATCCCCTCATCCAGGTCATTAATAAAGATGTTGAACACAACCGGTCCTAGAACCGAACCTTGGGGCACTCCACTAGAAACCGACCGCCATCCTGACATCGAGCCTTTGATCACTACCCGCTGGGCCCGGTCTCCTAGCCATCCTTCTATCCATCTTACCGTCCATTTATCCAATCCACATTCCCTTAACTTGCTGGCAAGAATATTGTGGGAGACTGTATCAAAAGCCTTGCTAAAGTCAAGGTATATCACATCCACTTACTTCCCCATGTCCACCGAGCCAGTTACCTCATCATAGAAGCTAATCAGATTGGTCAGGCACGACTTGCCCTTTGTGAATCCATGCTGACTATTCCTGATCACTTTCCTCTCATCCAAGTGCCTCAAAATGGATTCCTTAAGGATCCCTTCCATGATTTTTCCAGGAACCGAGGTAAGACTGACCGGCCTATAGTTCCCTGGATCATCCTTCTTCTCTTTTTTGAAGATGGGCACTACATTTGCCTTTTTCCAGTCATCCGGGATTTCTCCCGATCTCCACGACTTTTCAAAGATAATAGCCAAAGGCTCCACAATGACATTTGCCAACTCCCTCAGTAGCCTCGGATGCACTAAGTGGATTTATGTACGTTTAGCTTTTCTAAATAGTTCCTAACCTGTTCTTTACCCACCAAGGGCTGTCCGTCTTCATCCCATCTTACGTCACTTAGCGTGGAAGTCCAGGAGCCGACCTTGTCCATGAATACAGAAGCAAAGAAAGCATTGAGTACTTCAGCTTTCCCCACATCTGTCACTAGGTTACCTCCTTCATCCATTAGGGGCCGCACCCCCTCTCTGATCACCTTCTTCTTGTTAACAGGCCTGTAGAAACCTTTCTTGTTATCCTGCACATCCTTAGCCAGTCGCAATTCCATTTGTGCTTTCGCCTTCCTGATAACCCCCCGGCATTCTCGAGCTATACCTTTAAACTCCTCCCTGGTCATTTGTCCAAGGTTCCACTTTTTGTAAGCTTCCTTTTTGTGTTTAATTCACCAAGGATTGCCCCTGTAAGCCAGTCCGGTCTCCTACCATGTTTGCCTCTCTTGCTACGCGTCGGGATGGTTTCTTTCTGTGCCTTCAATAAGGCTTCTTTAAAATACTGCCAGCTGTCCTGGACTCCTTTCCCCTTCATGTTAGCATCCCAGGGGATTCTGCCCATCAGATCTCTGAGGGAGTCAAAATCTGCTTTTTTGAAGTCCAAGGTGTGTATTTTACTACTCTCTTTTCTTCCTTTGGTCAGGATCCTGAAATCGACCATCTCATGATCACTGCTTCCCAGGTTGTCACCCACCTCCACTTCCCCTATTAGTTCCTCCCTCTTTGTGAGCAGAAGGTCAAGCTGCGCACGGCCCCTGGTCGGATCCTTCAGCACTTGTGTCAAGAAGTTATCCTCAACATTCTCCAAAAACTTCCTGGATTGCCTGTGTGCTGCCGTATAGGTTTCCCAACAGATGTCAGTGTGATTAAAGTCCCCCACGAGAACCAGGGCCTGCGATCTGGCAGCTTCGCTCAGTTGTCCAAAGAAAACCTCATCTACCTCATCCACCCGATTCGGTGGCCTGTAGCAGACACCAACCACAACATCACTGCTGTTGTTTGCTCCTTTAAACTTAACCCATAGACTCTCAACAGGTTTTTCTCCCTCTTTATACTGGAGTTCAGAGCAATCGTAGTTCCCTCTTACATATAGTGCAACCCCTCCTCCTTTTCTCCCCTGCCTCTTGTTCCTGAACAGTCTATACCCTTCCATGACAGCGCTCCAGTCATGCGAGTCATCCCACCAAGTCTCTGTTATCCCAATTAAGTCATATTTCTTGGTCTGGGCCAGGGCCTCCAGTTCTTCCTGTTTGTTGCCCAGGCTTCTCACATTAGTGTACAAACACTTCAGGTAAACAGTTGATCGTCCTATCTTCTCCATTCAAGACAGGGGTCCTCCTTTCTTGCTCCTTCCTCTCTGCATTTCTTCCCGGTATCCGACTTTCCCTCTCCCCTCAGGGTTTTGGTCACCGTCCCCCGATGAACCTAGTTTAAAGCCCTCCTCACTAGGTTTGGAAGCCTGCCCGCGAAGATGCTCCTTCCTCTCTTGGTTAGGTGGATCCCATCTCTTCCTAACAATCCTTGTGCCCGGAACAGAGTCCCATGGTCGAAGAAACCCAAGCCCTCTCTGCGACACCATCTGCGCAACCACGCATTTACGTCCTCAATTTGACGATCCCTGCCCGGTCCTTTCCCTTCAACAGGGAGGATGGACGAGAACACCACTTGCGCTCCAAATTCTTGGATCCTTCTTCCCAGCGCTACATAATCAGCAGTAACCCGCTCAAGGTCATTCTTGGCTGTATCATTAGTTCCTACGTGGAGAAGCAGGAAGGGGTAGCGATCCGAAGGTTTGATCAGCTTAGTAAGCCTCTCAGTCACATCCTGAATGTGAGTTCCCGGTTAGCAGCACACCTCTCGAGATTCCAGGTCCGGATGGCAGAGGGATGGCTCAGTCCCTCTTAGGAGGGAGTCCCCAACCACCACCACCCGTCGTTTTCTTTTGGGGGGGGTGGCCGTGGAACCCCCATCCCTAGAACTACGCATCCCATGTCTTCCAGTAGATGGTGTTCCCTTCCGGTTTCTTCCTTGTGAGGTCCCTTCCAGAGCTTTCAGCACTGCAGAGCCTGTGGAGAGAGCTTGAAAGCGATTGCTTACCTCTATAGCATTGGGGGATTCCCATGTTGGCCTTTTTCCCCTTCTAGAAGTTACATGCTGCCAGTTCTCTTCTTGGTCACGTACTGCCCTCTCTGGCTCCTCCGCCTGCCGTGCTTGAAGGATTAAACGCTGCCTTCTATCGAGGAAGTCTTCATCCTCTCTGATCGAGCGTAAGGTCGACACTTGGCCCTCCAGTCCTCTAATTTTTTCTTCCAAAATGTCGACCAGCTTGCACTTCATGCAGATGAAATCCGTTCTTTCTTCCGGGAGGAAGATAAACATGGCACACGCTGTGCAGGTAACAGCAGCAGACCCATCACCATCCATCACTGCTGTCCTGTTCACAAGCTCCTAGGTCACTTGCCCACTGCCTTATAAAGCCCTGGAGTGCCTGAAAGCCCCTCCCCCTACCAAGACTCAGCCAATCAGCAGAGACTTCTAGAATTCAAACTTTAATTAGAAGCCAACAGTTTCCACCTGCCAATCACAGCCTCTACCAATCATAGCCAATCACAGCACAAACTCCATCAAGGGGAGGGGGAGGGCAAAGGGGAAGTGGAAAAAAAAAGCCTCACTCTCAAACACAGGGGAAAATAAATAAATAAATAAACAAAAAACAAAAAAGAACACGCACCAACCCTCACTCACAAACACAAGCTCAGCACACAGCAAGAAAGCCCCAAACACAACACCCACTTCCCTCAAGAGTCCTGTATCTGCTTCTCCTCTACCTGGAGAACTCCCTCTCAAAACTCCCTGTTAGCACTCACCTGTTCACCCCCCTCCCCTCCCCTCCCCTCCAGCACCTCACCCAACTCAGCCCTGCCAGAGGGGAAAGAGGGGTGCTCCATGGGGGGAGGGGAGAAGAAAGGATACTGCCACAGAGCCTTCCAGCCAGCCTGCCTCACCTTACTGGAGTGTCACACAGCTGAGTTCTTTCCCCTTCCCCTACCCCTACCCCCTCCCCTTCCCACAGACCGCAGCAGCCAATCCCGTCCCTCAGACTGTTGCCTGCTCACTGTTTCCCGTTTCTCCCAGCAGAGTGGTGCCCCAGAAATTCTGGTGCCCTACGCAACTGCGTACGTCTAAGGACGGCCCTGATTCCCGCCTTGCACTGGGCAACCAATGGCCCTTCCGGGGGGTCTCCTCCCATGTGGGCGTTACAATACACCTTGGCCTCACCAGGCCAACACCCAGGGTCCACAGTTCGGCCCACTATGCTAGTCCAGTCTACACAACCAAGTTGGTTCAGTTCCTGGTTATCCCAGTCCCATCTCTGGGGATTTCTTTATCCACCCCGTAGGTGGGGGTAGGGGGACCCGGGCCCACCCATGCTCCCAGGTCCTGGCCCAGGGCCCTAAAGGGGGAATAATTGTCTCCCCCTGGTCAACGGGGGTCAAGCCACCGAAACCCGCCAACCTCTCGGGGTTCCCATCCTGCCCTGGGCCACTTCCTACCCGTGCTAGGCTTCCTGCTCAGTCCCTGCCGACAGCAGCCCCCTCCTTACCTCTGCAGTCCTCTGGCAATGGGGCAGTCACTGGGGAAGAGGGGTGTTGGTCCCAGATCCTCCCACCGTCGGAGGCTCCTCCAGGTCTCCGCTCTCTGGTGCATCAGGCGGGGCAGGAGCTGAGCCGTCCCCCTCTCCTGCTCCGTCTGGAGGCCCTTCTCTACTTGGCTGGGCACTGCCTCTTGCGCTGTGGCTGCCACCCCCTCCTCCCGAGTCACCAGCATTTAAAGCTCCCTGCACTTGAAGGGAGCATGCGCAGCAGTGCCGGGGGGGGGGGGGGGGGGGGGGGGGGGAGGAGGAGCTGACTCGTGCTGGATCACTCAAGCATCTGTGGCTCAGGTGCAGGGCCGGGGCGCCCTGTCACACACACCATTTGGCAAGTAGATCCCAAAACATTCAGGCAAAACCAATAGCTTTAAATTCCACCTAGAGACCAGCTGGCAACCAGTGTGTTGTTCTCCAATACATACTACTTCTTAATGCATTCCTACTGTTGAGATTGCAAGCTGAAAGACTTTGGGTATGTCTACACTACAAAATTAGTTCGAACTAACTTTCATAGGCACTACACTAGCGCTCCGTTAGTTGGAATTTAATTCAAACTAGCGGAGCGCTTAGTTCGAACTAGGAAAACCTCATTGTACGAGGACTAAGCCTAGTTCGAACTAGCTAGTTCGAATTAAGGGCTGTGTAGCCCCTTAATTCGAACTAGTGGGAGGCTAGCCCTCCCCAGGTTTCCCTGGTGCCCACTCTGGCCAACACCAGGGAAACTCATCTGCCCCCTTCCCGGCCCCGGAGCCCTTAAAGGGGCACGGGCTGGCTACGGTGCCCATGCTAGGTGCAAGCCTGCCAGCACACAGCCAGCAGACGCTTCACCTGCCACAACATGAGCCAGCCACCCGATGCCACCCAGCCCTCCCCCTTTTCCCAGGACCAGGCTGGCGGCTCCCAGGAACCTGCCCGGTGTTACCCACCAGCTCTGTGATTCTTGGTAAACCAGAACATGGTCACCTGTCAGCCTTGTGCTCTTGGGGAGTCAGGGAGTGACGCTCATGGAAAACCATTCCCCTCCCTCAGGCCTCTGCTAGAATCAAAGACAAAGCAATGAAAAGGCCAGGGAAGACACACCTAAACTGCTTCAGACAAGGGTGATACAATTAAGGAAACACCCCAGCCTCATTTGCATTAAAGATGGAACAGAGGGACATCTCATTAGCATACAGAATGGAGAGCAGCTCTTCCAAGGCAGGAACCGCACTGAACTATGGGATACCGAAAGCAGAGAAGCACTGCCTGATGGGAAATCCCTGCTCCAGATGCTAATGAACCTAAGCCTGCTCACACCCAAATTAGTCATCATCAGACCAATTCTAGTAATGATCCTATTGACATCCAAAATACTGACACTGCCTAGTTGCATTGTGAGCTCGTTCAAGGAACATCCCCCATAACCAGGGGGTGATCAGTCTCTATTGTCTCTCCTCTTTCTCTTTGAACTATCCCTATAAAACTCCTATCCTTGCCCCAAGAAAACTGTTCTGATACCTGGACTTAAACTGCATCAGTTCCATTGAGACTTCTTCATCTCCTGTCTGATCGTACTGGGGGGGCTCTGTCCTGCTTTTCTCCTGCCCTCTGGACCCCCGGCTACCATCATCACCTGGGAACCCCGATCAGTGCAAGCTCCATGGAGTGGTGAGGTCTCTCTCTCTCTCTCTCTCTCATCAACTATCTCTCTAAGCATAGCCTCCTGACCCTGCCCTGTGTAAACTCTTATATGGTTACCTAACGTTTGTAATCAGTTTCAATTTAGATTTAATATTGTAATTGTTAGATTTAATATTGTAACTGTTTGATATCTATTCACTACTCAGAAATAAATCACTTTCATTGGTAAGCTGGTTGCTTCTCTCTCTTTCTTTCTCTTTTGCTCACTCTTCCTTAAGGGGTGTTGTTTTGGCTTCCCCATTCGCTCTGCAACAACGCTTCTTGTACCCAAGCAAAAGATCCCTGTAGTGCCCAAAATCCTGTGGGGTTTGCTCATCGTGTGGTTTACCTGTGAATGACTGTGGTGTGAAAGTGGGGATAGGGGGTGCTGAACCTGGGGGCTTATGAGGATGGCAGCTTAAAGTGCTGTTTAATCCAGCCCACGGAGTCCAAAGGTACATGAGGGTGCAGTGTGGCATTGCTGTGAAACCCAGCCTGCTGAGTCCAGGGACATATGAGGGGGTCAGCTTGTGAGTGCTGAGTACCCAGTCCTCTCAGACGTGCTCTGTTAGTGGGTGTGAGTGTCTGTGTGTGTTGCCAAGGTGGTAAGAACCCCATCCTGAGGAACCTAGTTCCTGCAGGAGAGCTCCAGTGGGAGGGGGAATTGGCAGCAGGGAGAATTCAGCTCCATATGAGAGCCCAAGTAAGCACCAACAGCACACTGATAGAACTGTTAACCTTCCCCCAGTCCCATAAGGGTAACCCTAATAAATGAGCATACCCCAGAGTATTGGGCAAATTTGGTAACACCAGGGCCGCAAGAGGCGGGCACCCGCTTGGTCAGGTGTGGAGATCGTGGACGGTGCCCGTGCCAGGTGCAAGCCTGCCAGCACCCAGCCAGCAGACCCTGCACCTAGCACAGATCGAGCCACCCACCCGATGCCCCCCAGCCCTCCCCCTCTTCCTGGGACCAGGCTGGCGGCTCCCGGGAGCTTGCCCAGGACCGCAAGACGCGGGCACCCACCTGGGCTAGCACAGACATCGTGGACCTCGTCCACGATCTCCGCACTAGGCACAGGAAAGTGGCCGTCTAGGGCAGGAGAGCTGCCAGCCTGACCACCCAGGAGCAGGTGTGCAAGAGAATCAAGGGGGTCCACTGAGACCCCCTGTGACGGACCGGGCCGTGTCTGGGCACAGCTGAGGGCGTCCGCTCAGGGCGAATTGCTCGAATCCGGGGCTTCTTACAGTCCCCCTGACTGGCGACCTCTCCAAACAGGCCACAAACCAGTCCCACAGAGCGCTTCAGCTGCCTGCCTGAAGCCTCCCGAGCAAAACCCCTCCGACACCCCAGCAATATCCGTGCCCCAGTGTCACGTTGCTGAATTGGAGGGAAGCAGCCAGATCGCTGCTGCACCCCTAGGTGGGGGTGTTGGCCCCAAAAATTGGTATGGGGGGAGCCATGTGGGGTATTGAATGGGAGATTATTGTTTGTTGATCTTATGTACACTATTTATGTGAGTGTATAATGTCTGTGTGTGTAGGTAGGAATCTGTAATCTGTGTGGAAGCTGAATATTTCTGTGAATGTGGTTGAGCATGTAACGTACTGTACTTGAATAACCTTACTCTCATGCTTTTCTTTCTTGTAATAATAAACCTTTAGATATAGATTCTAAAGGATTGGCCCAGCGTGATTTGTGGGTAAGGTCCAGAGGGTAAATTGACCAGGGATCTGTGGCTGGTTTCTTGGAACCGGACAGAACTTGTTCGGGGTAGGTGGGATTGGGTGCTAGGACCCCCCACCTGTGTATGAGGCCCGGGGCCATCTGGGGCACGGATATTGCTGGGGCGTCGGAGGGGTTTTGCTCGGGAGGCTTCAGGCAGGTTGCTGTAGCGCTCTGTGAGACTGGTTTTTGGCCTGTGTGGAGAGGTCGCCAGTCGGGGGCTGTAAGGAGCCCCAGATTTGAGCAATTCGCCCTGAGCGGACGCCCTCAGCTGTGCCCAGACACGGCCCGGTCCGTCACAGCGGCGTAGTCGGCAGGATCCACAGATCTTGGTCAATTGAGCTTTGGGATCAGGACCCCACGCCGTCTAAATTTGATTTTTGGTGTTGAGAGTTTGGTTGATTAAAGAGTCGCTGCGATGAACCCGGAATTATATGAGAGTCTGAGCAAAAGTGCTCTGAAGGATTTGTGCTTGGGGAGAGGCATTGCCTTTAGGAAAAGGGCCTCTAAACTAGATCTGGTAGTGCTGTTATTAACCAGAGATGTGGATGAAAAGGATCAGAAGCGAGCCAAGGAGGCTGCTGAAAGAAGGCGGAAGGCAGATGAAGAAATTGCTAAGAGAAAGGAGGAGATGGATCGGGAACTTGAGATGAGAATGGCAGAACATGCAGAGAGAATGGCAGAGCATGCAAAGAAGATGGCCCTAGCCAGGGAGGAAAATGCTAGACTTGACCTCCAGCTTAAGAGACTAAAAGAACAAGAGAGACTGTATCCTCCTGAAGGTTCAATGTATAACTCTGTGGGTATGCGGTGTGCTTATGATATGGCAGACGTATTTTACCCAGCTGATGTGAGAACCCAACCCCAAAGCATGTGTAAATGCAAACCTTTTGTGTTACCTGTAGCTAACAGGGAGGTTTGGGAAGGGGGTGCATGTAGGTATGAAAAGTTTCCTGGAGCTGGTCAGTCTCCCTGTAACCAAGGGGAAAGTGTCTCTACATGTGTGCCTGTGGGTGAGGGCCCGTCTGAGGCCTCAGAGGTGAGGCTGGAATCAGAACCAGGGCAGGAAGAGCCCAGAAGTCAGGGAAATGTTTCTCTGGGGCAGCCTGGAGTGGCTGGCCAGAGTGAAGTTTTAATTGAGGAGTTGGTGGCTGGTGAGGTCTGTGGAATTGAACCTGCACAAGCTGAAATTGAGTTGTTTGAAGCACAGTGTGTGCAAGCTGGCAATTTGGCTGGTGGAAGTAGCAGTGGGGCAGTAAAGGAAGCTGTCTCAGTGGCTAGCTATATGCCTGAGATTAGCCAGGGGTGTTGGGACAAGGGAGAAGCTGTCTCTGGTTGTCTGGCTGCGTGTGGGGAAGAGTTTCTTCCTTTGTCTGAGGAAGGTGCCCCACAGCCTGTGAAGGCTGAGAGCAGTGCTGTTGTCCCAGAGTTGGGTCTGGATATGGCTAAGGCCCAGGAAGGGGGTGGCCCAAGGTTTGTGTCTGCTGGGGAGAGGGATGAGGTGACTCAGGTAGAGTCAGTCAGTGTTTTACCAGAACCCCAGAGATCAGACAGTGGTGACCCTGATATTGTGCCTGATGCTGCTGTGTTGCTGGCAGGGGCGGGAGCGACTATGTGGGAGCAGGGAGACCCCTTAGCCCGGGCACAAGGAGAGAATGAGGGTGTGTTAACTCTGGTGCCTAATGATGATGTGGACGTTTACAGCCATCTAGAGAGCTGCACAGGGAGTGAAGATGCCTCTGACCCTGTCTCTTGTGAGTCTGTCTATGTGCCTGAGAGGGGATTATCTGTGAATCCACCTGAGGGGCCAGAGATAACTCAGGGAGTAAGGGAAGTGCAGGAGGAATTGGTTGTGGCTCAGCAGGGCAATGCTGCTGCAGAGCCAGGGAAGGGTGAACTGCTGCTTAAGGAAGCTCATAGGGAGGAGAGTCCTGGCAGTGCTTGTAGCAAGCAGTTTGCTGTAACTGAGAGAGGTGACAGGGCCTGGCTTGGAGAAGGCATTCAGGAGAAAGCTCTGCCTGTAAAAGGCAGCAGCTTCTTGTGTGAGGCACTTGTTTTGGTGCCTGACAGTCAGAACTTGTCTGTTAACAGTGACTCCACTGACTTGGGTTTAGGGAAACCCAGTGTGGATGGTGGTGGAGAGGTCTCGGAGGGACTGAGGGTTGTTCCAGATGAGGCAGGAACATCCAGAGAACTGGAGCAGGCTGCTAACCCAGTGACTGTGTGTGACCAGCTTGCTGGGAAGTCAGTGTGTGTGGGACAGGATTGTTCCCAGGTGAATGAGGAGAGTGGGAAGTTAGTGTCTCAGATTCAGGAGAAGGGCTGGGTAGCTAAGTATGCAGAGCAGAACAGCTGTGTGGTCACTCTCCCTAGGAGGCAGGAGATGGCAGTTACGCTCCCATCTCTGGACACGGTGGACACTCATACTCAATCAGGGAGGTGGATATCTGGTTCCATGTGGAAACAGAGGTTGGAGATGGACAGAGGAGAGACTTGGGAGTCTACAGCTTACTGCTGTTACCCCACTGAGGCTGTGTCCAGACTCCATGCCTCCTTCGACGGAGGCATGTAGATTAGCCACATCGGAAGAGGGAAATGAAGCCGCGATTAAAATAATCGCGGCTTCATTTAAATTTAAATGGCTGCCCCGATCTGCCGATCAGCTGTTTGTCGGCAGATCGGGGGAGTCTGGACGCGATGCCCCGACAAAGAAGCCTTTCTTCATCGACACAGGTAAGCCTCGTGAAACCAGGTTTACCTGTGTCGATGAAGAAAGGCTTCTTTGTCGGGGCATCGCGTCCAGACTCTCCCGATCTGCCGACAAACAGCTGATCGGCAGATCGGGGCAGCCATTTAAATTTAAATGAAGCCGCGATTATTTTAATCGCGGCTTCATTTCCCTCTTCCGATGTGGCTAATCTACATGCCTCCGTCGACGGAGGCATGGAGTCTGGACACAGCCTGAGTGGGGGAAGGGGGGGAATTCCAGGGCCATTGTGAGCCAGGGAGTCACACCCAGCCAGCCCTTTGTCTTGGTCAGGCCAGAGGTTTCAGGCCTGGAGCCCAGAGGACAAGGGGGAGGGGCAGGACTTGCTTTGGCCAAGAAGATTTGCAGTTTAAACCTGAAGGGCCAAAACTGCAATGGTGTGGGGCCAGAGAAGGGGCCTGACGGAGAATTTCAGTATACACCTGAGATAGGATTGTTCTTGTTACTGATGTTAATTCTTGTAACCAATGTATTATTGTTGCAGAGAATTGTAACGGTATACAGTGTGCATGAGCTTATGAAAATACCATGTAATCTGTCTGGAGATGTACCGAACGACAGACGGTATGTAAGGGGACATTGTGATGTTGCTATTTCGTGGTTAACACTTGTAACTGGTCTTGGAACTTCTTACAGGACAAAAAGGGTTCCAGCCAGAAGGTCCTGTGTGAGAAGGGAAACTGAGGCACACCACCATTTTGTTGGGGGAGGCCTGTGATGCCCTCAGTGATGTTACTGGCATCACTTCCTGCATCAATTTTGCGTTGGGGGTGTCACGTTGCTGAATTGGAGGGAAGCAGCCAGATCGCTGCTGCACCCCTAGGTGGGGGTGTTGGCCCCAGAAATTGGTATGGGGGGAGCCATGTGGGGTATTGAATGGGAGCTTGTTGTTTGTTAATCTTATGTACACTATTTATGTGAGTGTATAATGTCCATGTGTGTAGGTAGGAATCTGTAATCTGTGTGGAAGCTGAATATTTCTGTGAATGTGGTTAAGCATTGCTATGGACAGGCTGAGTAGCAAAGCCCTGTGGAACAATGGCTCTCAATGGGCTATGGACACACCCAAAGAATGGGATTTGTCACCTGAGGGCAGCCAGCAGGAAACAGAGATTGGCCTCGGACCAGGTGACTTGCTGCATACAAGAAGAGGCCAGGGAGGAGGTATAAAGAGGCCATGCGGTCGATGCCATTTTGTTCTCAGCTCAGCACTTCATCCCAGAGGCAGCACTGCAGGGATTGAAGAGCCCGGAAGACCTGTGAACCCATCCTGATCGTAGGATGTGCAATAAGAACTTTTAAACCAGCAGCTGCAACATCTCTGCTAGAGCCTGCATCGAGGACTGGGAGATTCGGTGCATGTAACGTACTGTACTTTAATAACCTTACTCTCATGCTTTTCTTTCCTGTAATAATAAACCTTTAGGTATAGATTCTAGAGGGTAAATTGACCAGGGATCTGTGGCTGGTTTCTTGGAACCGGACAGAACTTGTTCGGGGTAGGTGGGATTGGGTGCTAGGACCCCCCACCTGTGTATAGGCCCGGGGCCATCTGGGGCACAGATATTGCTGGGGTGTCGGAGGGGTTTTGCTCGGGAGGCTTCAGGCAGGCAGCTGAAGCGCTCTGTGGGACTGGTTTGTGGCCTGTGTGGAGAGGTCACCAGTCGGGGGCTGTAAGTAGCCCCGGATTCGAGCAGTTCGCCCTGAGCGGACGCCCTCAGCTGTGCCCAGACACGGCCCGGTCCGTCACAATAGTGTACTTAGATTTTCAGAAAGCCTTTGACAAAGTCCCTCACTAAAGGCTCTTGTGTAAATTACATGGCCATGGGATAAAAGGGGGAAGGTCCTTTCATGGATTGAGAGCTGGTTAAAAGACAGAAAACAAAGGGTAGGAATAAATGGTAAATTTTCAGAATGGAGAGGGGTAACTAGTGGTGTCCCCCAAGGGTCAGTCCTAGGACCAATCCTATCCAACTTATTCATAAATGATCTAGAGAAAGGGGCAAGCAGTGAGGTGGTAAAGTTTGTGGATGATACTGTGAAACTGTTCAAGATAGTCAAGACAGAAGCAGACTGTGAAGAACTTCAAAAAAATCTCACAAAACTAAATGATTGGGCAACAAAATGGCAAATGAAGTTTAATGTGGATAAGTGTAAAGTAATGCACGTTGGAAAAAATAACCCCAACTATACATATAGTATGATGGGGGCTAATTTGGCTACGACAAATCAGGAAAGAGATCTTGACGTTATCGTGGACAGTTCTCTGAAAACGTCCACGCAGTGTGCAGCGGCGGTCAAAAAGGCAAATAGAATGTTAGGAATTATTAAGAAAGGGATAGAAAATAAGTCACAGAATATCTTACTGCCCCTGTATAAAACTATGGTACACCCACATCTTGAGTACTGTGTACAGATGTGGTCTCCTCACATCAAAAAAAGATATTTTGGCCTTGGAAAGGGTTCAGAAAAGGGCAACTAAAATGATGAGGGGTTTGGAACAGGTCCCATATGAAGAGAGGCTAAAGAGACTGGGACTTTTCAGTTTGGAAAAGAGGAGACTGAGGGGGGATATGATAGAGGTCTATAAAAGCATGAGTGGTGTGGAGAGGGTGAATAAAGAAAAGTTCTTCATTAGTTCCCATAATAGAAGGACTAGAGGACACCAAATGAAATGAATGGGCAGCAGGTTTAAAACTAATAAGCGAAAGTTCTTCTTCACACAGAGCATAATCAACCTGTGGAACTCCTTGCTGCAGGAGGCTGTGAAGGCTAGAACTAGAACAGAGTTTAAAGAGAAGCTAGATAATTTCATGGAGGTTCGGTCCATAAAAGGCTATTAGCCAGGGGGTAGGAATGGTGTCCCTGGCCTCCGTTTGTCATAGGCTGGACATGGATGGCACGAGACAAATCGCTTGATCATTGTCTTCAGTCCATCCCCTCCGGGGCACCTGGTGCTGGCCACTGTCGGCAGACAGGATACTGGGCTAGATGGACCTTTGGTCTGACCCAGTACAGCCGTTCTTATGTTCTTATGTAAAGAGAACCTACTGCAGAAGTGTATACAACGGAAGTTACAGCTATTCTGGCATATCTGCAGAATGAACGACGAGCGACAAGTTAAGACCCTGGTATTTGGCATAATGGATGGTCCGAATAGGAGAGGCAGACCCCACAGAGCATGGGTAGATGATATAGTAGATTGGTGCGGAGCTAGTCTACAGAAACTAAGCCACTCCGCACTGGACAGGGAAAGATGGAAGGAAATAGTGAGGGAGGCATCGGACACCAATGGGCGTTGAGCCCATGGTTGTTGATGATGATGATTTGAGAGTTGAGACCTGACCAATTCATCTCTACACTAGAGAGCTCTGGATTCATATTATGGATTTGGTAAAGTTTTCTTCTAAATTAAACATGTGTCTCTTAACTTTTGTTTTGCCTTTCAATTTCATTGGAACAAAGCTCCACAAAAATTAAAGTGAAATTCCAGCACTATCTAGAACTTAATTATGAAAGAATGTTTTTTAGCAGTGGAAGTTTTTATATGCAAGGGTAAAAAAGTAATTTTCCTTGCAATCATCCATCAACTACAGTCATAATTCAAGTAGCAGCAACCTACAAAAAAGTGGTGGGGGAATTGAAGTAACCTAATTATGAAGAGGTCTTAGTGAGACTAGTATAGTTCATAGATGTATTTACAGATGAAGACATAAGAGATGGAAAAGTTTTTCAGATACATCTTTTCATAAAACACAGTCTCCTCCATGGCCATTTTGGAGTGCCTCTTGCTCAATGAGTTAGTGAACATGCCTTCCAGGGGATTATGGTCTGATTGTAGAAGGACCTCTTTGTCGAACAGACATTGGTATGATGCTATTACCAACAGCCCTTTTTTGCACTTGAGCATAATTTGTACAGATGTCTGTCAGAACTTAGTACCAATGCCTGAAAAGGTGCATTTTCCCATTGTTCATAAGCAATATTCTGTTCTCATTCTCACCATATCATTAAGAAACAGGTTTTTCAGTGGAACGCTGGGTGTCTCTACACTGCAGTGCTTAATGCAAAATAAGCTATGCAAATTGAGCTATGTTGATTGTGTAGCTTATTTTGAAATTGGTGTAGGGGTTAATTGCGGAAGAACTGTGTACGTGCCAAGGATGGGGTGGTGAGGCCTGCATTCTCCCACCCTCCCTTCCCCTATATATGATGAGCCAGAAGCAAGCCTCTAGGAACACACGCCATTTTAAGATAAGCAATGGAGCCAGTGTAGCAAGAACAAGTTACAGATAAGAGCAGGAACATATAAACAATCCTGTTTACCCAGATGTACTGATCATGTAAACAAGGTCAAAGGACAAGCAGAACAGGTAAGCCATATGTTAGCAAGTAATACATAACCCCCAGAAATTTTGAAACTGCAGAACAAGGCAGAGACACTGTATTTAAAGCTGCACCACAGCACAGCAATTTGAACCTCACCGATGGACTCTGGTACCGGTGCTTCGGACGCCTAGACGACCTCCCGCTTGTCCACAGCTGAAACAGGGTTCCCAGATTTCAGAAGGGACGCAAGACGCCACTTTTCCTATCATGTTGTTCTTTTAGTTAAGGGGCACAGTTGAAGTCTGTCAGGAAATAAACTGCTTGCGTTTGACAGATACCTGTGCAGAGTGTTTTTGTACTTAGAGAACCCAGTGTTGGACCTGAGACTTACTCTTGCCAGCAACAATTGGGAGTGTCTACACAGCACTTATTTCAAAATAGTGCACTCTTCCTCTGACTTCCCTTACTCCTCGTACAAGGAGGGCTACAGGAGTCGGAGTAAGAAGTCCTCCAGCTTGAGAGCAGTTTGACACTATTTCGAAATAACTGCTGGCTGTGTAGACACGGACTAAGTTATTTTGAAATAACGCTAGTGTAACCCCCCTTTTTCCTCCCTGGGTTACTTGGGAGCAGGTCTCACACACCTGTGTGCCTGGGCACCTGATATTTTTAACATAAAAGGAGATCCTGAGTGCTCCAGCAGTGATGTTGTTTAGTTGGGGATTCCCTATCTACCCCCTTGCTGCTGTCCCTTGCTCCTGAAGAATATACAATTGTAGTGGAATTTGCCCCTTGCCCGAAAAAGATAAGAAACTAGCCTAACAGCAATTAGGAGCTCACTAGCCTGTGAGCAAGAATGAAGCTGTATTTCACATTTTCTAACTTGTGACAGGCACAAGCAGGCAGAGTAAAACCGCACATAGGCATAAGATAAGAGTACCCCTCCCCAGTTACTGGAATGCCAATCGTGAATGTTAGAAATAAGGTATTGCTGTGCTTTAACCAATGAAATGTAAAAGCCAATCAAGCTGTTATTCATGTATCCGATAAAAGGCTATGCACAGAGCGGCACGGGGTCACTCCTCGCCATTTTTGCTGTAAAGCTCGAGGGGACGACCATCAGCGCTGATTAATAAAGGTCTGGTAAATCCTCCTTTGGGCATCCGTGTCATTCTGTTACACCGGTTTGAGTCCGGTACGGTTACACAATGGTGGTGCCTCCACCTGGCTGGCCCTGTACACCGCCTTGGGAGCCTCCAGGAATAAACAGACCCAGATTATTGCTAGAATAACTCCAAGACAACAATTATAAATAATATACCTCTAATTGATTAAAATTAGAATTAACATACCTTTACTTAACAACTTAAAGAAACAGGGTTTAACAGATGAAATGTGAACAAAATCAATTAAAAAGTACACAGAAAGAAAGGAAACTTATCCATCTGGCATTTGCACTGCCACCATTTATCCCACCCCAGAGTGTGCACTCCTGGATTCTGAGTCCCAGACACTTGCTTGTGTGGGCGCGCTTGGAGGTCTGAAGCTGGAGTGGAGACAGCCTGTGCAGGTCCTCTGTGTGTTAGTCCAAGCTGAGCAGCCAGCTGCAAAATCCCTCTGCCACTGGAGCAGGCCCCACCAAATACCAGCAGCTCTGGTTCACTGGGCAGATCATTCTGGCTCTCATTGCACCCAGAGTCAGTTTGTCTTTTGTGCTCTGTCCCAGGCAGCACTTTTCCAAACAAACCAGTTACTCACAGTCACCTCCTGTGCAGGTTTATGTAAGCTCATCCCAGCCACAGGCACAGCCAGAGTCTCTCCCCTCCAGGGACAATCAACAGCAGCCGCCAAAGCAGCCTGCTCGATCCAAGCCCCAGCAGTAACAGTAACAGGCTCTAGCTGCAACACAACAGCTCCTGGCCTGGAAAAGGCTCCACACCAACAGCCTGGCTCCTCTCTCTCAAAAAAATGGAGCCTAGCCTAACTCTCTATTTGCATAGCCTGGAAGAGGCACCGTTCCCCTTTTCTTCCTCAAGGGCTCATGGGAGTTGTAGTCTCTAGGGCTAGATTGCAGCACAAAGGATCCTCCCAGTAAAAGTTAGAGGCCCCTTTAATAAGGGGACTACACTAGTTATAATGTTGCTGTGTAGACATACCCGTACCCTCTTAGTCTTCTTGTCCCACTCAGGTTGCATGTCCCATGCCCTGAAAATGTTGCAGCCACTTCTTGTCTTTGTGGAGCTGGCAGGTCAACTATTGCCTTTATTTTCCTTTGGTGGTATATGTCAGGGCTACTCAACTTTGGAAGCCCCGGGGGCCACAATGATACTCACAGCACATGCTGAGGGCCACAACTTAAATGTGGTTGCATGTACATGAAAATATATGTAAATAGCTTCTTTCACACTGACGGGCATGAATACAAAGATTAAGGCAAGACTACACAACACACAGGCCCCATTTAAGTCAGTTCTTCCGATATTAATAAAATGCAACATTTACCCAATTTCCAAGTAGGAATAAGAAATCCTCCGGAAAAGGGCTTATTTTCCGGAGAATCGCGTCTAGACTGGCGCTTTTCTCCGGCTTATCCCCAAGCCAGAAAAAAGCGGCAGCCATGTAAATGCAAATGCCGTGGGGGATATTTAAATCCCCCGCGGATTTGCAATTCCGACTGGCCTAATCTGCATCCCTTTTCTGGAAAAGTGGTGCAGTGTAGACACAGCCTGAGGTTAAAGGGGCACACCAGCTCCTGAGTCCTCCCCCCACCCCCCCGGGTGCAGTAACATGTTCTTTTCTGTGATGGCCTCACTGCTGACCCACAGCATAGGGATTCAACTCTACACATCACAGCAATATGATGTCCTCCTACCTTTATAACATAAGCATAAGCCAGCTTTGAAAGGTTGGAGGTGCCATCCATGGGTAGTGAGTACCTTAAAATTCATTGTAGCCCTGAAAACCCTCTGAGGTTTCATCTATCAACTCTTGTTTTGAATCTAAATATTTTGCCCGCAACACCTCCATCTTGTAGATAATATTAAGGTCCACAGATGCTTCTCTGCCCAGAAACACCACGGAGACATTTGTGAGGAAGGACTGGAAACTAATGTGAGTATGGGATATAATTCCAGCCCAGTTTACTAGCTCTTCAGGTTCTATTCTGAACTATTAATACACTAGGGCTATGTCTACACTGGCGCGATCTTGCGCCAGAGAAATGCAAATGAGGCTAAGCGTGGAATATCGCCGAGCCTCATTTGCATATCTAATAAGCCACCATTTTTGCGGAAGAGGCTCTTGTGCCAGAAGGAGCATCTATACTGTCCCTTCTTGCGCAAGAGAAACCCTCTTGCGCAATGCCATTATTCCTGAAAATAATCAGAGATGGGGCATTGCGCAAGAGGGTTTTTCTTGTGCAAGAAGGGGCAGTGTAGACAGCTCCTTCTGGCGCAAGAGCCTCTTCCACAAAATGGCGGCTCATTAGATATGCAAATGAGGCACGGCGATATTCCACGCTTAGCCTCATTTGCATTTCTCTGGTGCAAGATCGCGCCAGTGTAGACATAGCCTACTAGTAAGAAATCTGTTTGTTGTACTTGCATTGGACCCAGTGTTTACAATATATTCACCACCATCCACAGGACTAGGTCGGTGTCTTTGTATGTGTCTGTACATCACCAGGAACAATGGGTCCCAATCCTGGTTGGGACCTCAAAGGGCTACTGCAACATGTATATTAAAAATAACTGCTTTAAGCACTAGTATCTGATTACAACTGGAATGGCTGTTCACCTCAAGCTATCACTGAATACCAAACAACTTGCAAAACTTATTTGTGCAACAGTCCCCATGAACAATGTATTTACGCCAGTGTTGTCTTTCTCATCTGGTCTTGGCCCTGACGTTGCTGCTGTCCATGATTAAGTAATACTTTTACTTGGCACACGTTGTACCAGATGCTAGACATGGCATTTGAATGGCAGAATACATGGCTGTGTGCCTCGCTGGAACCCACTATCAGTGTCTTGGTATCTCTCTTGTATGCCATCTTGTTTGGATGGAGGTGTAGTCAGAGCCTGTGCCCAATTTGCTCCAGCAAATAGCCAGACCTGGACCTTCCACTAAAACTGTGGCTGTCTGGGTTTCTCATTGGCCCCTATGTATATATTAAACTGAACATAGATGCATGTCCTATTGTACCACTTTCCACTGTGACAACTTCCTAATTTATATTTTTTTGTCTCAGCTCCATTAGTTATTTGTCCATGTCTCCATTTCCTTAAAGTGGGTGTGTCCAGAACTGATGGTCCCCAAACCTATGGAGATTTTGGATGAAAGTAATTTCTAACCCTGGCTAAAACAGCTTCCAGATTGTTTCTCTTTCCTGCTTAGCTGACATGCCACAAGGATTGGGCATTCTTCTATGACTTCTCCAGCACAGCATGGAGTAAGAGAGCTCCCTGCACCTCTCTAGCTTTTTGCATGGCCACTAGCTTGAAAATCCAGCTGGAAACCACTCCCATCCTGATCCTTCCACCCCCTAGTAAGGCAAGAGTCTTGTACTCACAGTCAGTTGGCTGCTCTTCGTTCCACTACTGAGGTTTTGTGCTCTTCACTGAGTGTTTGGTGGGAGTAGTGAAGGTCCAGACCCTTCTGACACTCTGCTGTGATCTCATCTTTATTTGTCCATTCAGGCTCCTATGGTAGAACTGAGAGACCTCTGAGGCAAAAACTTTGAACCCCAGGTGAGCAACTATGAAAGGAAATTTATTATCAGACAAGACTAATGCAGGTTGTGGGGCTGTGATGAAGCTTAACTGCCTGGGTCTGCACAAGAAGTCTGTGAAATACTTGCTATTGCTAGGACTTTACCATCAAATTCTCAGAGACACTACAAATTATAGGATCAGCTTCATTAACGTAATCACCCTGTCCAATGTAAAAGGGACTTAAGTAATGGGTTATACTGAGGACTTTGCTTCTTAGAGGCAAAATCTCCAAGATATAATTTCTCATGTGCCCTTGGAACAATAATTTCCTCCTTTATTAATAAATATATAACACATCAAATAAAAAGAATTCATCTCACATTTGCAAATATTACAACTATTTCTATGTGGAAGCAAAAGAATCTTATATCTAATTGCCATAATATGTGATCATATCTGTTGCTTTGTTGTTCGAGATTAATTTGCTAAATTCTGTATTACATTTTGAAAAGGTAATGTGTGAAAATGCAATGCTAACTATTATTCCTACTCGGTATTACATTAATGTGGCTGTCCATGTTCATCAATGTGGAAAAGTTGACGCTTTTCTGTCAGTGCACATTTTGAAAATTAAAACCTGATTTCTCCCCGCCCCCCCCAATTAGGCATGTGCTTAATTTAAGTGCTTAGTCCCATTTTGTTCAAGGGATTTACTCGTGTAACCCAAGGTCCAGTGTGCTTCAACAGCAGCCTTGGGAACTACAAGTTGTGGACTACAAACTGCGGCATGTTGGGAGAACTTCCTGTTTGGATGTGCCCTCTGCCCCCAGCAGGGACTGAGCTGGAAGCAGTAGGCAGGCTGCATGCAGAGAGGAGGGGCTGCTGAACCCTGATCCTGTTCTATGTTTTTTACAGAAGAAAGCCTGTTGCTGGTGGTTTGTCTGAGTGGGTCTGGTCTGAGGTGCTCGCACACACACACTACACAATGCAGAGCACACCAAGGAGCCTCAGGCCTAGCCTCCCACAGTTGTGTAAGAAGTCACAAGGCTTCCCCTATGCTGAATAACCTCACACTGGGCTAGTGAACAGGAGGGGTTACACTTGTATGCTTAAAATTAAACACATGTAAATATTTGCAGGACTAGGGAAGTAAATCCCAAACAAATTCCCCCTGTCAATATGTTTCCAATAAATAAGATAAATCTTAAATTCTTATTGACTTATTAGGGAGTACAGGTTATGTGTCTATTTGTGTCTTGTATGTGATAGAGAACTTATTGGCAGTGTTTAACAAAAAAAATGGTAACAATAAACTAATAACACAGTAATTGCACTGTAGATTTTCCTGGTTTTGCATGCAGCATTAAACATTGATCTGTGTATATATATAAAACGTTTTTCGTGCAGGAGAACAGAGTGACATCATCACGTCACTCTGCATTCTGCAGCCTTGCCCCTTTCCCTCCCTGGTGCTCTGTGGTTGGAGGGAAGAGCATGGGGCCTGCACAGCGTTTCCCCCTCACGCGGGGAGGCAGCCAGCTGGCCTCAGCCTGGCCCTCACCGGCTTCCGGGGGGGCCAGGGCTGCCTACCCCCAAAGGGGGGTTTGCGAGCAGGGGGCAACTCCCCATAGCGTTTTAAAAAGTAAATCTCAAAAAAATTGTAGGTTATATTCTCTACTACACAGTCTAGATCTCACCAGGAGGACAGGGAAAAATGATCTTTAGAAATGCCTTTTTAATTGCTGAAAATCGGAGCCATAAACTAGTGATAGGATGCCGGGGTGGAATTCAGAGGTGTGGGTGGTAAGGGAAGAGGGTGGGAGAAGCCTACGTCCTTTAATGGGAATTACAAAGCTCTCTCTCCCAGTTCTGCTGCTGTAACAATTCGTGCAAAAGCAGGAAATTGCTTACTACTAAACTAGCTGGCGAGAGGGCAGGAGCTGATGTGTTATATTGGCGCAGCTCTGGCTTAGCTGTTGTCTTTCTCGTTCTTTTTGCCCCCCCCCCCCCCCTTTTTTTTTTTTTTTTTCCTTCCCATTTTGGCTTCTATTCAAATGTGGGTCAGGGGTGAGCCGCTCTCAGCGTCACAAGCTTGCAAGATGGCGCTGAGAGGAAGGCTGTGAGATGAGGAACAGGCTGGTATAGCCCGAGAGGGGAAGGGGAGCTAAGCCGCTGCTACCGATGCAAGACAACAAAAAAGGTAACGAGATATAAAGGGGCTGGGGCCGGGCTCGCGGCTTCCCCAGCTCGGGGGCTGGACGCGGCAGACTGCAGCCCAGCTGGTGCTGTTCGGGGCTGTAGGCGTAGCTCAGCCCTGCTGCTCCCTGCTCTTTATGTGCCCACTGCAAGGGGCGGGGGTGTCCCCTGCCTTACGGTGCCCATGCCTGGCAGCCACTGCTGTTTCCCCCCATGTGCTGCCCCCGTTGCCTTGGAAGGGGGCGGGGAAGTGAGTTAATTCTGATGTCTCGGGATGGCGAATCCTTGCTATTTGGTCGCAGCGCCTGCAAACTTTTTGTTTCCCCCCTTTTGCTTAGCCGATACCTTGTGATCGGGGGAGGCACTAGGAAGGGGGCTGCAGCTGGTGCCTGGAGCAGCCAAGGCGGACAAACGGCGCCCGGGATAGCTAGCTGCCCTCATCCTCCCTTTCCTCTGCCCCCTGCTCGGACCTGGTGATTGAGCCATTCTTTGGAAGAGAGCGAGCAGGGCTTTGGGATGGAGGCATGTTTTGCATGGACCTGTATTGCACTGGGGGGAGGTTTCCCGTGAATATCTCCCTCTCCCCGGGGCAGCTCTCAGGAGAGGCAGATCAAGCCAGAGATGACATTCACCAGCCACTGCCGCACTTGGGAGCCCACAGGCGAGCATTCCTACCCAGAAAGCGGACCCCTTCCCCCAAAGCTCTGTAGGATTGAACTTTTGCACCATCTCCTCCTCCCCACTGCCCACAGATCTAGGCAGCGCTTACGGGTCTCTTGGCTTTTGTTACAGACAGCACTGTCCCCAGTGCAATGGACGGAGCAGAGGATCCTATGCAGCCCAGGGGGTTGCTCAGACCCAGTGTGCTCTCCCCTCTCAGCCATGGGCATGCCCTCCCCCAGGCCATTAGCCCGTGAGCTACCTGGGGAACCAATTAAATCCTGGGCAAGCGGCTGCTCAGTCAGACCAGAGCGTAACATTTTGTGTTGCACAGAGCCGGGCTTCTGCCCCCCTGCAGCTGTGTGCCACGTTCCCCTTGGCTCTGCAGGCTAAACAGGGAACACTTTTTTTTCTCAGTGGGGCTAGGAAGGTTACATGGACTCCCTCTACCCAGATCCATGAGAATTGTACAAAGTGGGAGCCAGTCTGTTACCCCAGTTGAATTGTGAATGAGCCCTCTTGCCACTGGGAAGTGACCACGTTAGGCAGCTGCTCTTTGAATGAGCCATCCTTTTCGGTGCCGGGTTGTAAACACCCAGTTCTAGTGACCAGGGCTACAGAGAAGTCACTAATTCACTTCAGTTTGAACTTGCCCTACGCAGAAGTGGGCATTGAGAAGTGACGGGTGGAGGGCTTTCCAGCGTGCCTGTTTATCCCTTTATCAGTGCTGCCAGCTGGGCACTCTTATTTTGATCATTTTGCAGCAAGTGTAGCTGGGGTTGGCAACCTTTTCAAACCAAAGATCCAAAATACATCAAAATTCAGAACAAGTGTTCAACAAAGAGCTGTATAAGAATATTATTTATTATTGACATGATTAATAATAGCATAAACAAAACATTGTACTGACAGACTTTAATGGTACTTCTGCTACTGCTTCTTTTCATATATTTCTTTGTAGTTTACATCATAACTGGTCAAATCCAGCTTCATGTACGCATTCAGGCTGTCTTCTGTCAATCTTGAGCACAAATTACCTTTGTGATTAAAATGAGAGCGAGCCTGCTTATGCATATAGGTGGAGCCAAACACTGAAAGTAAGGCCAAGCTGACATTCTGCACGGTGTTCTATGTGACAGGAAGTTCTTTCCAAGTTTGCAGAATCAGATTATCATCGTGCTCCAATTTCTCCATGTCATCCCATTTGCGCAGTTTTCCCAATTCTGTACATTGTCAAGCAAGGCATTCTAAATCAGAATTCAGCTTGACAAATTTTTCCACCCAGATATCCGACTCCTTGAAATCTGCTATTTCCATTTCCAAATCACTGACTGAGATGCCTGGAATGATCGTCAAATCCAGTTCTTCAGTGGACACTTTATGTGGACGAATCAGACTTAGAGCACTGTGTTTGCAAGAGTCAAAAAAACGAGACTGAATGCCACTAGGATCTCAGAAACAAACCCGGCAAGCTGCTGCAAATCAAGGCTGTTACTTGGATTCTCTCTCTGATACGAATCATGAAACATTTGTAATCTTTCAAAATGTGCCAGTCTGCCCGTGTCGATTATCTTTAATGAAGACAGTCAATTTTGACTCAAATCCAAACACTGCCTGCTGCAGAGTCAGGACTGTATTTCCTTGCTCTCGTAGCTTAAGGTTTAACTCATTCAAATGACTGGTAATGTCGACGAGCTAGCAAAACTTAAATACACCAAGCTTTCAGACTGTGACTGGTTGCTCAACGCCCTTCATGTCCAAAAATGACTTAATCTCATTAATGCAGGTGGCAAAACGAGACAAAACTTTGTCACGAGATAACCAGTGAACATTGTGCATTAGTAGATCGGGGTATTCGGAATCTACTTCCTCAAGCAGTGACTGAAATTGATAGCGATTAAGGGTTCAGGCAAGAATTCAATTGACAACGTGAACGACCAGTCCCATTACATTTCTGAGTTCAGTTCCACAAAATTGTGCACAACGTGCCTCCTGATGCCCAATGTAATGATAGTTCAAAAGTGGGCGGTGGAGCTGTTCTGACAAGATTAAGGAATCTCCTGTATTTGTCGACCATGCTAGGTGCACTATTCGTACACGCAGACACAAGATTATCCAACTGTATTTCTTCCTCGTTTACAAAGTTCATCACAGTTTTAAGGATGTTTATCCCTTGTTTGATTTTTTTTCATTGATAATATCTCAGTCATCTCTTCGTGTACAGCATTTCCACAAATACATCGTCCCAGAATACACAACTGATTAACGTCACGTGTTGGTTGTCTTGTCCAAAGCAAATGAAAAATAAGTAGCTGTACTCAGATTTTGCATTTGTTCCTTGTCGATTTGATGGGCCATTTTCCCAGCTCTGTCATGGACTGTTTTTGCTGATAATGGCATGTTTTGAATTTTCTGTAAGATTTTTTTTGTCCTTGTGAAACTCGTCAAATAGTTCATGACCAATTTTTAGAATCCATCTCTTCATGTAATCCCTGTCAGTGAAAGGCTTCCTCTCTCGAATAATGCTGTGTGAGCCCGCAAAACTTGTGGAGTTTAAGCTCCCACCTTTTCTGACCATGCTAGCAGGCTATTTTGTCCAATGTTCATTTTTTGCTGTAGCTCCTTGCAGGCGCTGTGCGCTCTTTTTTTTGTGCATCACCCTCGGGGTATTTTATAGCAAATGCTGCATGTTTTGTCATGAAATTTGTTTTTTTGTTTGTTTGAGAACCAGTCTCTCACTACAAATAATACAGTGTGGAGATCCAGACCTATCTGCAAATGCACACCAGTCTGTCCACTCCTTTTAAAAATTCCGATACTTGTCATCTCTTTCTCTTTGCCATTTTTACTGTTAGGGGGTTACAGACTTCACTATCACACATGATGGTGAAAAGATTTCTTGACCAATCAAATAAAAAGAGAATATGCACAACTCCCAATGAGTGGAGAGGATGGGTGGTTGTTAAAATGAACAGTTAAAGGTGAAATGGACAAAAATCATCTTGATGCGAGTAATTACATGGTTTTTAAATTCAAAATTTTTTCATTGTAACTTAAGTTGTGTGGATTTTTGGGAATGACAAAAGAGCCATATTTAGTTCTGTACTGAGCCATATTTGGCTCTAGAGCAGGGGTTGGTAACCTATGGCTCACTAAGGAGCCCCCCCGCAACAGGGAGCCAGTGCTGGTGCTACAGCCTTACAGCCCCCACGCAAGATTGGAATGCTAGTGCTGGCTTCCTGGGGGTGGCAAAAGCCCGGAGCCTCCCCACTGGATCCGGTGTGCGGGGAACAAAATGGCTCCGTGTGCTGCCCTTTTCCTTCCCCCGGGTGCAGGAAACCAGGAACCAAAGATGGCTATGTGCGCACTGCTATTTTCTTTCCCCCGGGAAACACTTCCTGCAAGCTTCCCTTGCAAATCCTTCATGGCGAATGGGAGCAGCGGAGGTCGTGTTACACGTGGCACGAAAGCAAGTAAGTGGGCCTCGCCAGCCCTCATGCCCAGATTTTCCCCCCCACTCCCGCCCTCTGGCCAGACACCTTGCCCCCAGCCTGCTCCTGCCCCCTCCCCCCAGCCAGAGACCCTACTCTTAGCCTGCTCCTGCACCCTGCCTCCCACCCAGATCCTGCACCCCTGTCTCATTCACTGGCATCCCTGTCCCACACGCTTAACCCCTCATTTTTGGCCCCAACCCAGAGCCTAGGGGGGCCCACAAAATCTATTAACCCTGGAACCCCAGAAGAGTTAATCTGACCTGAGGCCTTCAACCTCAGTCCTCCCTGCCCCTCCTCCACCATGGGGCTGGGGCACCAAGGGAATTAGGTGTTTCAATTGAGGGCCATATCTGTGAGGGTTGGGGGATTTTGGAGGGATTTTTTTTTACTTCTCACTTGTGTAGTCCCCGACTGATTTTTCTGTGGGTTAATGGCCCCCGATCCAAAAACAATTCCCCACCCCTGCCATAAATAAAGACAATGTTAACACTTTTTTTGTTGGACATAATATTTTACTTTAATTAAAAATGAAGCCTGGCCAACAAGCCCCCAATTGGGGCCCAGCCCCCATCTGGCTGCAGTGTCAGAACACTTCTGCACACACACCCCACACCAGCCCTGAGCCCATTATACACCTGAACACCCTGCCCTGAGCCCCTCATGCCCCCACATCCCCAGTCCCCTGTAATAACACTCCTGCATCCCTACACACCCCAGCCTTGTGCCCTGAGTCCATCATATGCCCAAGTCCCCTGCCCTGGGCCCCTTGTACACCCCAACCCAGACTCCTGCATGCTTGCATCCCCAGTCGCCTGCCATAAGATTGACAAAAGACCACCTGAATGCCTACATGAAGCTGGATTTGACCAGTTATGATCTAAACTTCAAAGAAATGTAGATCCAGCAGCAGAAGTCCCATTAAATGAAGTCTGTGAGTACAGTGTTTCATTTATGCTGTTATTAATCATGTCAAAATACATGGAGATATACCTATCTCATAGAGCTGGAAGGGACCTTTCAAGGTCCCAAGTCCAGTCCCCTGTCCTCACGGCAGGACCAAGTACCATCCCTGACAGATTTGCCCCAGATCCCTAAATGGCCCCCTCAAGGATTGCGCTCATAACCCTGGGTTTAGCAGGCCAATGCTCAAACTACTGAGCTATTCCTCCTCCCTGTTAATTATGTCAATTATCAATAATATTAAGTTGTATATTTTCAGTCATGCAACTGGACATTCTTATACAGCTCTCTGTTAACCACTTGTTCTGAATTTTGATGTAGTTGGGCTCTTTGGTTTGAAAAGGTTACTGACCCCTGACCTAGAGCCATAGGTTGCAGACCTCTGGTGTAGCTAGTTGTTTGTCCCTGATGCAAGCAAGAGCTTTTTCTCTAGGTGCACCTTTTGAGTCTTTTGTGTAAATTACAATATGCTTTCTGGTTTTATGACTTCTGCAAACTTTTTGCTAGGAAAACTTGGAATTTAGAAACCAAACAGCTGCCTCTTGTTGTTGAGGGAGCTGTAACTTTGCATTCAATATCTGAGAGTGTAAGGGTGTATACCTCCACATAAAATCACTGCATTATATATGAAACCATGTATGTATGTATGTACCAGAGGGCTACTCAAATTCCACTGAGTACTACTTAATTATAGAATATATTAAAGGCAAGAAGCCAAAAACCGATAACATAATTATTACAAAACTACTGGTTTTTTTCCCCTGTTGATTGAAGGAAGCTTAAAATACTGCTGTGTTGTGTTTGTTAGAATAATCTGGTTGAATTTGTATACCGACTAAGGGAGAAAATAATATGCTACTCCTAACTGTTGTTTTTCACTGGAAAAAAAAAAATCCTGAACTTGGAATGTGTATATTTAATTTTTATTTAATAAATACACTGTCCACATAGCAGTGTCAGAATTTTTTGTGACTTTAAGCCAGGCATGTCCAAAGTCCGGCCCGCGGGCCAATTGCGGCCCATGTTCCGGTTTAATATGGCCTCCCCCTCTCCTGGCTTCCTCCCCCTCTCCTGGCTCCCCAGCGCTCTTTTGAACTGGCGCGCCTAGTGCGCCGCTTCCGGCCGCGCCGCCGCCGCCACCGCCCATGGCCTCCGCGGTCCTAGAGCCTGCCCTGTAGGGCACGTCCGTAGCCCCTCTCCCCCGCTCGGCTGCAGGTTCGCCCTGTCCCCTGGGCCGCCGTGAGGCCGGCGTGCCCTGCGCTCTCCGCCCGCCTCCGACCCTGCGGGCCCTCCGCCTTGGGGCTGAGAGTGCGGGGACGGCCCTTACGCATGTTCACTTCTTCAAATCTGGCCCTCTTTGAAAAAAGTTTGGACACCCCTGCTTTAAGCTATTGCTGATGCTGCAGCAGTTCTCGAAAGAGAACCATAAATGGTTTCTTAGGATCATATCACAGCAACTCTACATGGAGAGTATGACATATGAAAGGAAAATTGACTTATTTCCACAACTGCAAGTGGCCTCTCTTTTGTGCCTTTTCATTAGCAAGCTAATCCTAAAAGCATTAGGAGCAATTATTTGTGCTGGTGCCTGACATTCTAGGTCTAATTTATTTATATCAGTTTAACTCTTGAGGGTTGACCCAGTAGGTCAAATCTGACTGCCCTTTGTTATATTTTTTTAAAGGAAAGAAAAGAAACAACTCCCATCCCCCTCAAACTTGCCACCTGCCACTGATGTATCATTTTAGTTATAGGAGGGGGGAACATTTAAAAATCAAATGCTGCTTACATTTGTTACTTTCCATTAAAACATGGCAGGCGGGGGGGGGAAATACACCAATAATAAATGCTTGTTCTCTGGAGTCTAGGCTATATTGTTTAATCCAAGTGCAGTGGGGTGTAAAAGGGAGGAAGTGGAGAGTGTAAGTACTGTTTTCTTGATTTATCTTCTTTATTCTGAGTGAAATGTAGAAAAAACAAAATCACTCCTGCCTGTTTAAAAACAACACTTTTGACAAAGATCCAAACAAGATTTATTCATATCTTTAATTAAGAAATAACTCACGTTAGTCTTCACATATGGTGCTGTGGAAAATGGCTTATAGACATGTAGATAGTAATAGCGTAAGATGCTTGAAGCACTTGATATCACGTGGTGTGTTGTAGTGGCAGTACTGAATTGTTTGGCAGAGGCCAGTGTGTGAAAGGATAAAGGGAGTTAGGAGGCATCAGTCCTAGAGGGTGCAGGGCTCAATTTATTTTTATTAGCCTCACACTACTCTTTTTTTTTTTTTTTTTTTTTTTTTTTTTGCTAATCTGTTTTGGTGTGGAATGGATTGAAAAATCCCCAAAACAGCCATGGCAATCCAAAAATACTGATGGGATTTGAAAATCCACATTTTGACTTGAGGATCTTGTTGTGAGTTCTTAGATTTCAGCATTTTAAAAGTGGATAGTGATAAACTTAAATTGCATACTACTAATTCTTTTGACCTTGTAGAAAATGGAATAAAATGCTCCTGGTGGATAGGTATAGAGAAATAGGATAATGCTTTTTAGTGGATGCACAGTTTTTCTCAAATCTGAATGCCTATTTGCATTGATTATGGTGTCTTGTGCTGCCATCCAGTGTGGTGGATGTGTTTGTGGCTTGACAGTCTTGATGCTGCTATAAAGAGGGTCTTCAGTTTCCCTACCATAGGACACCAAACTTTTGGTCCACTAGTGCAATTGGACTTTGTTATAATTTACTGATCCATTGTAATCCAAAACTGCTGCTGCATCTCGTGATTTAATGGCAGTCAAAAATCTTTACCACAAAGTGAGTCCCTGGGTTTCAACACAGCAGCAGATATGATCTCAGAGTGGGAGAAAATGAAATTGCATTTGCAATGTAGCCATTACATAGGCTGTACTGTGACAGGCAAAGCTCTGTGAAAAGGGGGACCATTTCAGCATCAGTGGACATGTCTACCTTGCTAGGCTTGCAGAAAAATTAACAGGGCTCAGCTGTGGGATTGCCTTACAACCAACAGTCCCGGTCCAACCACAAGCAGAAGAATATTTTTGAAAAAAATACTTAAAAACCCTTGTCTGTGATTGAAAGTGACTGTCACTATCATTAAGGCTGTTTAAGTGAGTTCACAATACAACTCTTCATGGCAGGGATATGCATTGCAATAGAGATTTCTGTCCTCTGTGTTTTAGCTACTGGATTAACGCAACTATTTTAAACCACTGCAGTGGTGCATGTAATTTTATTTCCTACCTGGAGTAGCTCAAAATCTGCTTCAAGATCTTCTTTAAAGTTGCATTTTCCTGTTAAACTGGCCATTCAAACTTCCATCAGAATGCCAATTTGAAGACCAGAATAGCTTCCCTGAAGAATGTGTGTGTTAGAAGCTAGCTGTCAAAATTAGTAGTCTGAGGGGTAGCTGTGTTAGTCTGTAACTTTAAAAAAAAAAAAAAGTGGTCCTATAGCACCTTAGAGACTAACAAAAGATATATAGTATGAGCTCTCATGGGCACAACCCACTTGAGTCACTTGTTTTTATTTGCAATTTTGTGGAAGGAAAATTAACCCTCCGTTGTTGGCAAAACAAGGAAGAAACAAAATAACGAACTCAGTCATGAATTTGAAACTGATATAAAAGGGATTGTTACAATAGCTGTAGAAGATAGACTACAACACAGCAATAGTTGTACCTGCTTTAGGTGACAGGTGGGAGAAAACTTCATTGCTTGTCATTGGTGTTTGGATGAAGGCCCAGTGTTGGCTACAGTCTGCAGTCGAGGATTAATCCCCACTGTTTTCTTTCTATAGATCAGATTTCTTATTTTGTTAATAAGCATAGCCTACTATGCACTTGAAGTCAGCTGTCCTGGCGTGGAAGCAACAGGGTTTTCCATTATTGACGTGACAACTGTCGTACTTTCTTAGAGCCCATATTGTTTGAAGAGGAAGAGGTGGAGAGTGATTCTAGTAACTGCAGATCCCAAACAAGGGCTCTCCTTGCAGATCTGAGTTAATGAAAAAAAATATGAAAAGCAGTAGGGAATCTGACTTCTCTTACGTTTCAGGTTCCCTGATGTGCATGCTGAACGACTTGAAGGAAGCACTCAGCTACATAGCAGCTAAAATTGTAAATTGAGAGGTGAAGGCCCTGTCTCTGCAATGGGGCCTCTTCAACCAATGCTGAAAGGGGTTCTGTTGCTAGCATAGATAAGACAATCTGTTCATCTCCATCATGCTTTCTGTAACAGTGTTGATGTTCTACCAGGCCCAACAGCCAGTATGATTCTGTCTCCCAACTCTGGCAATTCAGCTGGGATTGAAAACTTGTTCACAGGAAAAGCAGGAAGTCCATTTCTGAAAACCACTGTCCTCAGTGGATCATTTTCCTAATACTGCTGGACTTAAAAATTGGGATACATCATTATTCATTTCATGCTTCCTTTGCAGAAAGCACTGAGATGTACTGACAGTGCTGTCCAAGAGCTAGGTAGGAATTACCCCTTTAGCTAAAGCAGGTGTTGTTTGGCAGAACTATGTTTTAAAAACTTTCCACTGTTGCCCTAACTCATCCTCCAGCTGAGAGAGGTAGAAAGCATTGCACTCTAGCAGGCTGGCCTTAGGCATTTTCTGTCCTCCAGTTTCTTGGGTAAAGGGAGAAGGGGTAATTTTCAATAGTACATGAAATTACCAAACCAAAGCAGCTCCTCTTATATTCCAGGGCCAGAAGGAACCATTGTGATCATCTCATCTGACCTCCTATAGAACATAGCCCATAGAACTGCCTTAAAATAATTCCTAGAGCAAATCTTTTAGGAAAGCATCCAGCCTTGATTTGAAAATTGTCCATGCATTACAGCCCTTGGTAAATAGTTCCAATGGTTCATTATCCTCATTGTTGAAAAAAGTGCATCATATTTCCAGTCTGAATTAATCTAACTTCAACTACATCATTGGATTGTGTTATATCTTTCTCTGCTAGATTGAACATGTAGCTGGAGTTGCATACCTTAACCCGACCTTCCGGGTCTAGTGTAGACCTGGCCTAAGTATATTACATCAACATTATTAAACATTTGTTCCCCAGGTGTAGCCTTGTAGACTATCATCAAGTCACCCCTTAACTCCCTCTTGGTTTAGATAAGTAGACTCAAGGAGCTCAGTCTGTCACTGAGGCATGTTTTCTAATCTTTTAATCATTCTCATAGCTCTTCCTGGAACCCTCTCCAATATATCAACCTCTTCCTTAAATTTTGAACACCCAGAACCGGACAGAGTATTCCACCAGTGCCAAATACAGAGGTTAAAAACCTCTCTGTGCCTACTTGAGGTTCCCCTATTTATGTATCCATGGATTTCATTGGCTCTTTTGGTCCAGCATTGCACTGGGAACTCCTGTTCAGATGATAATACACCATGGACTACCCTCCCCATCTTGTTCGCCACAATGGTCTCCCTGGGGAGACTTCCCCATCTTGTAAGCGTGGCCCATGTTCTTTGTTTCTAGATACACAATTCTTACATTTAGCCATATTAAAATGCATACTTTGCGTGCGCCCAGTTTACCAAGTGTTCCAGATCACTTTGTCAGTGACCTGTCCTCTTCATTATTTACTACTTTCCTAAAGATGATATCTGCAAACTTGATCTGTGATTGTTTTGTTTTCTTTTCTTTCAGGTCACTCATAAAAATGTTACATAGATGAGGCAAGCACCAATCACTGGGGAAGCCCTCCAGAAACACTACTTTAATGATGATTCTCTGTTTACAGTTAGCCAGTTTTTAGTTCACTTACTCTGTGCCATGTTAATTTTGTATCTTTCTATTTTTTTTAAGCAAAGTATTGTGCTATACCAAATGCCTTACAGATGTCTAAGGCCACACCTCCACTTAAGTGCCAGAGAGCAATCTTCTGGTGTTCAATTTCGCTGGTCTAGTTAAGATCTGCTAAATTGAACTCTGAAGGCAGCTCCAGTTGGTGGTGGTACTCCACACAGTTGCGAGGAGTAAGGGAAGCCAGTGGCACCAAGCTCAGTATTTTATGTAGCTGGAGTTGCATACCTTAACCCGACCTTCTGGGTCTAGTGTAGACCTGGCCTAAGTATATTACATCAACACTAGATTAGATAATATATCAGCATTGCTCTGAGGATAGAACAAGAAGCAATGGGCTTAAACTGCAGCAAGGGAGGTTTAGGTTGGACATGAGGAAAAAGTTCCTAACTGTCAGGGTAGTCAAACACTGGAATAAATTGCCTAGGGAGGTTGTGGAATCCCCATCTATGGAGATATTTAAGAGTAGGTTAGATAAATGTCTATCAGGGATGGTCTAGACAGTATTTGGTCCTGCCATGAGGGCAGGGGACTGGACTCGATGACCTCTCGAGGTCCCTTCGGGTATGTCTACACTACCCTGCTAGTTCGTACTAGTGGGGTAATGTAGGCATACCGCACTTGCAAATGAAGCCCGGGATTTGAATTTCCCGGGCTTCATTTGCATAAGCGGGGCGCCGCCATTTTTAAAACCCCGCTCGTTCGAACCCCGTGCAGCGCGGCTACACGGGGCACGAACTAGGTAGTTCGAACTAGGCTTCCTAGTTCGAACTACCGTTACTCCTCATTCCACGAGGAGTAACGGTAGTTCGAACTAGGAAGCCTAGTTCGAACTACCTAGTTCGTGCCCCGTGTAGCCGCGCTGCACGGGGTTCGAACGAGCGGGGTTTTAAAAATGGCGGCGCCCCGCTTATGCAAATGAAGCCCGGGAAATTCAAATCCTGGGCTTCATTTGCAAGTGCGGTATGCCTACATTTACCCGCCTAGTTCGAACTAGGAGGGTAGTGTAGACATACCCTTCCAGTCCTCGTATTCTATGATTCTATGATCAACACTATTACATTTCTCAACAAAATCTGCAATCTCATCAAAAAATGTAGAATTAATTTGATGGGCTCTGTTTTCCACAAACCCATGTGGCATTAGCTGTATTATCACCTCTTTAATTCTTAATTAATCAAATCCCATATCAGCCTCTCCACTATCTTGCCCAAGATCAATGTCATACTGAACGACCTATAGTTACTCACGTCGTCCAGTTTACCCTTCTTAAATATAGGTACAACATTAGCTTTCCTCCAGTCCTTTGCAATTTCCCAGTATTCTGCAAGTTACTGAAAATCAAACATTACCAGTAAGGATGTTAAATTTCGATTAATTAACTAATCAAATAGTGGATGGGATTTCCATTGACTATTAGATTACTCGATAAGGACTAGCGCAGCCCTAGGCTCCTTGGGGTGCTTCCGCTTTGAAATATACAAGAGCCCCAGTGGGGACTCTTGTACATTTCAAAGTTGGAACACCGCCGCTGTGCCCCTGTCCATTCCCACAGAGCTGGAGGTGGGGGGAGCTGGCTTTTAAGAGGCAGCAAGGTGGGGGGAAGCGACTAGTCGACTGATGTGTCAACTATCTGATAAGCTTTTGCTTATCGGATAGTTGATTAGTCGCTTGCATCCCTAATTACCAGTCCAGCAAGCTCTGCCAGCTCTCTTACAATTCTTAGGTGCAAATTATCTAAATCAGCAAGTTCAAAGATGTCTGACTTTAGTAGCTGCTGTTGATTGTGTGGATCCCAGGATATGAGAGAGATGAGGTGGGGGAGGAATAGCTTTTATTGGACCAAATTTTGTTGGTGAAGAGAGGCTTCTGTCCTATTGGTGGCTGCTATTTAATGTCCTTGTGAGATACTAGTGCAACAGAAAGTGTGTTGCCAGATGTGACATCACTACATAATCTTTTTTCCCTCCAAATACAGAACAGAGATATTTATTGAACATGTCTGCCTTATGATTGATAAAATTATCACTGCCACCAGTGGACAGTGCCATTGTAAGGTTCTTCTTGTTTCAAATGCACTTAAAAAACCTCCTTATTTTCTTTAACTCTGCTGGCCATAGACATCTCCTTGTTTCTCTTTGCTTTTACAATTCTGGGTTTTAAAAATGAGACATGATATGGTGGCCATTGGAATGCCCTGTCACTGAAGTTAATATATTGTGTTTAATGTTCCCTGTAAGCCGTGCGCTTGTGCAGCCACTCACGAGAGATTCAAATGCTGCCCAACTGATTAGCAGAGCGCCCACAGCTAGGTTTTCTGTTTCTATTGGTAGTGTACATTCACACATGCCTTGGTGCACGTAAAATTATTCTGGACATGGATGGAAAAGATTAGAGGGAACATTGACTCTGCTGCTTGACATTTTGCAAGCCCAGCTCACCCTAGGCAAGCAGAAAATTCTTACCTATGAAATAGTGATAGAAATGTAGCCGTGTTAGTCTGGTGTAGCTGGAACAAAAGACAGGACTATGTAGCACTTTAAAGACTAACAAGATGGTTTAATAGGTGATGAGCTTTCGTGGGCCAGACCCACTCCCTCAGATCCAATAGTGGAAGAATAGTCACAACCATATATACCAAAGGATACAATTTAAAAAAATGAACACATATGAAAAGGACAAATCACATTTCAGAACAGATGCGGGGGGGAGGAGGTAAATGTCTGTGAGCTAATGATATTAGAGGTGATAATTGGGGAAGCTATCTTTGTAATGGGTAAGATAATTAGCGTCTTTATTCAAACTTGAGTGTAAAGTGTTGAATTTAAACATGAATGACAGTTCAGAGGATTCTCTTTCAAGTGTGGTCTGAAAAGGACTTTGTAGCAGGATGCAGGTAATCAAGTCGTTGAGACCGTGTCCTTTCTGGCTGAAATGGCAAGAAACTTTTTTCTTTGTGATCCTGTCTAATATCTGTTTTGTGGGCATTGATCCTTTGGCGAAGTTTCTGAGACGTTTGTCCAATGTACATAGCAGACGGACACTTTCGGCACATGATAGCATAGATTATATTTCTGGATGAGCAGGAATATGTGTTCTTGATCTTATAACTCACTTGGTTAGGTCCAATAATGGTATCAGCAGAATGAATATGTGGACAAAGCTGGCAATGGGGTTTGTTGCAAGGGAAGGTACCAGGGTTGGTATTAGTGTGGTATGTCCTGTGGTTGTTGGTAAGAATCATCTTGAGGTTAGGTGGTTGTCTATAGGAGACTATGGGTCTGTCTCCCAGAGCCTCTTGGAGTTTGCTATCCTGTTCCAGTATAGGCTGTAGTTTATTGATAATGTGTTGGACAGGTTTAAGTTGGGGGCTGTAGGTGATGACAAGTGGTGTTCTATTGTTGGTTTTCTGGGGTCTGTCTTGAAGTAGATGGTTTCTGGGTATTCGTCTGGCTCTTTCAATTTGCTTTTTTATTTCTCCGGGTGGGTAGTTGAGGTTTATAAATGCTTGGTAGAGATCCTGAAGTTTTTGGTCTCTGTCAGTGGGATTAGAGCAGATGTGGTTGTATCGAAGGGCTTGGCTATAGATGATGGATCGTATGGTGTGTTCTGGATGGGAGCTGGAAGCATGTAGGTAACTGTATGAGTCAATGGGTTTTCTGTAGAGGGTGGTGTCTAATTTTCCATTGTTGATTTGTACGGTGGTGTCCAGGAAGTGGATCTCTCGTGTAGAATGGTCCAGGCTGAGGTTAATGGTGGGGTGCAGGTTGTTGAAATCTCTGTGGAATGTCTCCAGTGTTTCTTGGCCATGCGTCCAGATCATAAAGATGTCATCGATGTAGCATAAGTAGAGAAGGGGTAAAAGGGGACGGGAGTTGAGGAAATTTTCTAGGTCAGCCATAAAGATGTTCGCATACAAATTCATTGTGCATGGATCCAGTGTTCTTTGTGCCATGAGAAGATAATGTCATACAGGACTAATAACATCATGCTTGTTATAGTCTTTTCCGTGTCCTGTCAAGATGCCCGTGGCCCCTCTCTGAGTTTGGTCTGACCCTGTGAAACTTTCTCCTTTGTACAATAAAGAGTCCAGAGCTCTGTTTGTGGGGAATTTTTTTGAATTAAACTTCTTGAGTCTCTGAAAAAACCCTGTTGTCCATTTTCAGAGCAGACTGAAAACTAGGCTGTGTTGCATCAAAAAGTATCAAGAGCTTTCAAAGACAAATCTGTAAGGTATGTCTACAAAGAAAAGTTATTTTGAAATAACTTTCTTAGCGTCTACACAGCCAAACCGCTATTTTGAAATTAATTCGAAATATTGGAGCACTTATTTCAAATTTGGTAAACCTCATTCCACGAGGAATAATGCCAAATTTGAAATAGCTAATTTGAAATAAGTGCTGTGTAGATGCTTATTTTGAAATAGGGGGCCTCCAGCCTTCCCAGGGAGCCCTGGTGGCCACTCTAGGCACAAGCAGGAAAACTTCCTCTCCCTCCCCCTGCCCTCCCTGGAGCCCTTAAAGGGGTTGACTCTAGCCACAGTGCCTGTGCCAGCTCCAAGCCTGCCAGCCTAGAGCCAGCAGTCACTGCCCTGATGCAGTGGCTCCAGCACGAGCCAGGCAGCCAGTGCCAGCCAGCCCTCCACCGCTCCCCAGGACCAGTCCCCCAGCGCCCAGGAGCCTGCCAGGGGCCGCAAAAGGCGGGCGCCTCCCTGGTCTAGTGTGGAGATCGTGGACCTGATTGAGGTTTGGGGCGAGGCCTCCAGTGTCTGATCTCATGATCTCCGCACTAGATGCAGGAACGCGGCCGTCTATAGGCAGATGGCTGACAGCCTGGCCACCAAAAGCCACATGCGCACCCAGGAGCAGGTGCGCATGAAAATCAAAGAGCTGCGGCAGGCCTATCCCAGGGCCACAGGGGGCAGCTCCCAACCAGGGACAGACCCACATGCCTGCCCCTATTTTGATGCCCTGGACCGCTTTCTGGGGGGCAGGATGGTCTGTGCCCCCCAGGTGGTCGTCAACCCTGGGGCAGAGGGCCCTGACCGGGGCAGAGGGCCCTGACCAGGGCATCGAGGAGGAGGAGAGCTAGGAGCCAGAGGAGGCCATCATCACCACCCCGATGAGCCAGGACCCCTGAGCTGCCCCAGTGGACCTGTCACCGGTGTCATCTCAGGCCAGGGAGGCAAAAACATGTGAGTGCCATCACTGTCCCCTTATACTGGGGGGGGGGGGGGAGGGAAGGGGACGGAAACCAGGGACTGCGCATGTGGGCCTTACTGTCCATGGATCACGCAGCAACCTGTGCATGTGCGAGCATGTGCCATGCCACCCCTGGGCATGTGGCCCCCAGCTGGCTGCCACACAGGGGCCTTACCCTGTTAGCCACACACGTGTGTGAGGAGGCATGACATTCTCCTGACTCCAGGGTGGGACACAGCAGGATGCCCTCCCTCCACAAGGCCATTCTACACAGAGGCAGGGGACATCTCCTCTCTCTTCTTCTCCCCCCCCCCCCCCCCAAACTATATACGCCACAGGGGCATGGGTGCGGTCTCGGGGCAGCTCCCACTCCTGGAGATACCAGGACATTCCAAACACGGCCTCTGTGCAAGCACAACGGCTCTCATGGTACAGGGAACGGTCATCCTCACCTCGCAGAGGGGGGCTGGGTTTCACCCAGTGTCCCCAGGGAGAACTGACCACTTCTCTTCTTTCTCCACAGCCACAGCAGCTGCGCGTGCAGGGTGCACCACCCCGCCTGGGACATGCTCCCGCACCCAAGGTCTCCACAGGACCACCCATGCAGTGCAGGGGTACCGACAGCAGCACCTGGGGGCACTGTGAGACCTGCACCACAGCCTCCAGAACTGGGTGCAAGAAAACCTGGAGCTCCGGCGGGAGCAGCTTGCCCAGGGCCGTGACATTTGCCAACACCTGCAGGCCCTGGTGCAGAGTGTGCTGCCTGCTGCCTCCACAGCTACTGCTCCTCCCCCCACTCCTTCTCCTCCCGTTTCTCTCTCCACCTCCTCCATCCCCCCGGGGACACCGAAGCCCCCGCACCCGTGGTGCTGGGAGACAGTTGGCCTGGGGAGACCCCCACCCCTGAGCCCTGAGCTTCCCCTCCCCCTTCTTCCCCTTGCTTCCCCCTTCCAGCTCCTTCCTTCCAGGTTTCCCCCTCCCCTCTCCCACCCTCCCTCTCCTTTCCCCAGTCTCACCAGAGTTTCATCCCCCCCATTTTGTTAAATAAAGAGAGTTTGTATTGTATTTTACACCAAGAAGGGGGCTAGGCAGGGGTAAGTGGAAGGACGTGAGGGAGGAATGAGGCACAAGCCCCCAGTGCGGCAGACCAGGGAGGCTCTTAGTGCTCCTCAGGGTGGAAGCTCTCCTGCAGGGCCTCCTGGATCCTGACAGCTCCCCGATGGACCTCCTGGATGGCAGCCTGCAGCAAATGCAGCCAGGCTCGCTGCAACGCATCCCAGAGAAGCACCAGAGTGCCCGGGGCAGCTCTGGCTCCATGTTGTGGAGTGCTGTGATGTCCTGAGTGAGGGTAACCAGAGCACGCAGAGACAAAATGCTTTGCTGTCCCTCATTGAGGTAGACAAGCAAGCAGGGAAACCTGAGAACCGGCTGTCCGGGGGGGGGTGTCCCTTTAAGCACAGACCTCCATTTAGCCTCAGGCAACAGCCCCACACAGTAAGTCCTGACCTGGTGCCCTGCCGGAACTGGTTCCGGCCAGCCTTAAAAGTGATTCAGAGTCCACTTAGTGTGGACGTGCTATTTCGAAATAGCAAAACGTTATTTTGAAATGCATTTTGAGTGTAGATGTGTTATTTTGAAATAAGCTATTTTGAAATAAATGAGCTATTTTGAAATATTGCTGTAGTGTAGACATACCGTAAGTGCTTTGGGGCTGGGACTCTGCCTATCGATGTTTGCATACCACAGAGAATAGATCCATTAACTTTCCTCCCACATGTGTTCTCAAGGCACTGTTCGTACATTTGAATCCTGACCTGTGGGTGCTGTCCTGGGAAAGGTTTGGTAGACTGATGTCTGCTAGGACTCATTTGAAACGCATTTCACTTGTGACCTGGAATCCAGTTATACCCAAGTTTCCCAGAGCTGATGCATCTCAAAACTGCAGAGTTAGCTTAATAAATGCTCAGGGTTTAGCTGATCGCCATATTTGGGGTCCGGAAGGAATTTTCCTCCAGGGTAGATTGGCAGAGGCCCTGGAGGTTTTTCGCCTTCCTCTGTAGCATGGGGTACAGATCACAGCTGGAGGATTCTCTGCATCTTGGGGTCTTCAAAGTTTTTTGAAGGCTTCAATATCTGAGAGAGGTGAGTAGTGGGTGGGTGAGATTCTGTGGCCTGCATTGTGCAGGGGGTCAGACTAGATGATCATAATGGTCCCTTCTGACCTTAAAGTCTGAGTCTATAAATGGTCTTATTTTCATTTTAAAACGGGGAAAACCTTGTACTGCACATGAAGGCACCAGTGGCTTGTATGTCAGCTTTTCTGGATGGTCTTGACTGGAACTTGGGAGATCTGGGTTTGGTTTGTAACTGTCACAGATTCCCCCTGTCACCTAGGGCGAGTCACTTAATTTCTCTGTATCAGCTTCCCATCTGTAAAATGGGGATGATGTCCTTTGTCTATTTTAACTCTAAACTCTCTGAAGGAAGGACTGTATTTTGCTATATCTTTGTATATTGGGCCCTTGACATCAGCTGGGGGGCTTTTAGGTGCCACCATAATACAAATAACCTTAAAAAAACCTCTAAACTCTAACACATTCTAAAGGGCTAACTTATGCAAAACACTCTGTGGGTGAAGGCTTTGATACCCAGGGCTCTGCTTGTTAGGCTCTGTGGTATGGTTATTAAATCAGTCTTGCAAAATTCCATTAAAATCTACCATCCTCCTGCGTATCAAATCTACTTGCTTAACCTTACCACAATGATGAAAATATGAATGAGATTTTGTTCTCCTGTGGCAAATAGCTCTTTGGAAAGACTCATTTGCACCACCCACTTCTTTCTGGAAATGTCCCCATATAATTTGAAAGCAGTCATCTGTCCCCCTTTAACCTCTGTTGGGAGTGTGTGTGTGTGTGTGTGTGGGGGGGGGGCTTGGTTCCCCCCCCACCCCCACCCCGGGTTATATGGTCCAGTGCCAGCGTACAGTGTGATTCAACAGCCTTTGAAATTCTTGGAAAAACACTTCCGTTTGCTCTAGGTCAAAATTATATTGGCAGCAAAATGACTCTACTGTTTACAAGTTGGCAGCTTTCTTAAGCAAACTCCAGGAAGAGCAGTTTAATGCATAATACTCTACACATCCATTCAAGTTGCTGAGGTGTTTGAAAATGCTGGCCTGTTGTGATGGGTGGGGCTCATTGAAAAGGAAAGAGCATGATCTAATACAGAGTTTACCAAATTGTGGCCTGTGGACCAATTGATAGTGCTTTGGAGACAGCTGGCTGGTCACTTGGTGCTTGCACTCGTCACTTCCAGTTATTAAATGTCAGTAGCTGTTGTAGTTGCTGCAATACTGTTACTTAGACACTAGTTAGAGGCAAGGTGATACGTGCTTGGAAGAGAGGAAGGCTGCAGGCGATTTCATTGTTAACGTGTGGTACTCAGTATGGAAAAGAGTTTGAGGATCCCTGGTTTAGTGGCTAAAACAAAAGCTTGGGTGTCATGATTCTTTTGCTATTGACTGGCTGTGTAACTTTGGGACAGTCACTTACCCCTATACCTCTTTTTTTCCATCTGTATAATGGTCATGATATTTGAAAGATGGTCTAGAGGCTTTTTCCTTCATGTTTTATGAAAGGAAAGTAATACCTGCTGCAATTAGCAGTTTTCACCAGCAGAAATTAGAGTATTTCAAGCTTAGTACTTCTGGTTCAGTTGCCTGTATCTACGAGGAGAGCTGGTTAAGGAAAAAGTTGGAACTTACAGTACTACTGCAGTGGGAAGCAGTTTGTTGAATGGAAAGCTGTTCCAGGAGTGTGGCCAGCTACCATAGATTGTGGAAAAAGGAATGTATACAGTAGCAGATGGTTCCCACCACTGGCTCGGCGGGGAGTTTCCCCCGAAGTACGTCGAGTCCACCAGGGTGCCTCCTGCTCCCTGCCCTGGGCTACTTCCTATCCCGACTGCTGGCCGGCATTATCCCCACCTGGGTCGGCGTGTGCAGCGTCTGTAGCTGGTGTGGCAGCTGCAGCTGGGGCTGTGGTGCTTCAGGCTGGTGCAGCGGCTGTGGCTGCGGCTCTGGCTGGCCCGGGCAGGGTAGTTGCTCCTCTGCTCTGGCAGGAGTTCTTTCCCCTTCTCTCGTCAGCCCCAACTGAGCTGCTCTTGCAGCTTTTATACTGCCTCTAAAGTTGGAGCATACCCAGCAGGGCTGCGGGGGAGGGGACTTCTCAGCCCAGTAGGCCTGGTTAACCCCTCCATGGCCAGTGCAGGGTTGGTACACCCCGTCACACACCCTCCCCCTTAAGAGGAACTCCCGGGGAGGCACCTCTTCCTCCTCGTTAGTGCTTATGCGAAGGAAAAAAGTCAGCGTTAGTGTGAGCTTTCCTGGGCCAGTGCGCCACCTGGAACGAGTAAGGCTGTAATGACAAATACCAGCACATAATTCACGTGTTTGTGTCCTTCATACTATTCAGCCACTTAAGTAGGGCATGATCTGTTACTAGCGTGAAGGGGTGTTCCAGGAGGTAATACTAAAGGGCCTCAATAGCCCACTTCATGGCTAACACCTCCCGCTCTATAGTTGAATACCTGGTCTCCCTGGGAAACAGTTTGTGGCTCAGATAGAAGAGCGGGTGCTCTACCCCCTCTAGCTCTTGGGAGAGTACCGCTCCTAGGCTCACCTCCGACACGTCTGTCTGTAAAATAAATGGTTTTGCAAAATCTGGCTGGGTGAACACCACTTCTCGAGCTAGGTATTCTCACAGAGTCCAGAACGCAGTCTCAGACCCTGCCATCCACTCTACTTTCCGGGGTCGCTGGTTCTTTGTTAAAGTCTGTTTAAAGTGGCAAAATGTGGTATAAATCAGTGGTAATACCCCACCAGTCCCAGGAACTGTCGTACCTGTCTCTATAGTGGAGATGGGGTAGTCCCAGAGGGCATGTACTTTGTCCACCAGTGGTCGCAACTTCCCCTTCCCTATCGTGTACCCCAGATAGGTCACCTCTTTCTGTCCCAGGTGTCATTTGGCTGGAGTGGCCGTGAGGCCAGCCTCCCCCAAGGCTTGCAGGACTTGGTCGATGTGGTGTAGGTGATCTGACCAGCTAGTACTGTAGACGGTGATGTCGTCAATATACGCTGCTGTGTACTCATTGCGGGGGCCCAACACCTTATTCATGAGCCGCTGGAAGGTAGCTGCGGCTCCGTGTAACCCAAACGGCATCATGATAAATTGGTACAGCCCAAAGGGTGTGGGGAACGCGGTCTTCTCCTTCGCTGCAGGGGTTAGTGGGATTTGCCAATACCCTTTCGTGAGGTTTAGGGTCGAGAAATTCGGCTCGCCCCAGTCACTCCAGCAACTCATCTACCCAGGGCATGGAGTACGTGTCAAATCTAGAGTAGCATTTACTTTGCGAACGTCCACATAAAACCTGACAGTTCCGTCTAATTTGGGGACTAGCACAATTGGGCTACGCCATTCGCTTTGGGACTCTTCCACCACCCCCAGCTCCAGCATCTGTTCCAGCTCCTTCTTCTCCGTGTCCCACATTTTCCTGGGAATTGGGCAGTGGTGGTCTCTCACCTTTTGGCCCCCGAGGGTAGCAATATGGTGACTGGTCATCTGCGTCTTCCCTGGCTGGGCAGACAGGACCTGCAGGAATCGGGCCACCGGGACCTGTAGCTGTTTTCGTTGCTCTGGTAGGAGGTCTGCGCCAAGGTCCACTGAGTGGGGGGCCTGTGAACCCCTACTTGTGGTCCAAGTTCGGGTTCCGGGGAGTATGGGGCAATCATCATGGCCTCGCGTTCTCTCCATGCCTTTAAAAGATTTACGTGGTAAACACGGGTCTCCTTTCGCCGCCCCAGCAAGCGTATCTCATAGTCCACTGGGCCCAGCTTCTGCACTACTTCGAAAGGGTCCTGCCATTTCTCCAACAGCTTCGATTCTGCTGATGGTAGCAGCAGTAGCACCCGATCCCCAGGCTTAAAGGTCCTCACCCTTGCCCCCTTGTTATACTGGCGGGCCTGCTCTTCCTGGGCTCTCTGCAAATTTTCTCTAGCCAGTCGTCCTAATGCCTCAAGGCGCTCTCTCAATTGCAGCACATATTGAACCGACCCTTGTGCGTGGGTCTCATGTTCCTCCCAGTTTTCTCTTGCAAGGTCCAGGATTCCTCTGGGGCGACGCCCATATAACAATTCGAATGGTGAGAAACCCCTTGGAGGCCTGGGGGACTTCCCTTACTGCAAAGAGTAGGGCAGGCAGCCACTTATTCCAAAGCCAGGGATCCTCCTCCACAAATCTCTTCAGCATGGCTTTTAGGGTCTGATTAAAGCGTTCCACCAGCCCATCTGTCTGGGGGTGGTACACAGAAGTCCTCAGGGCCCAGCTGTTCAATAATCAACATTACTCCGCCATGAACCGGGATGTCACATTGGTCCATCAGAATCTGTTTTGGGAGCCCTACCCTTGCAAACACCTTTAAGAGCTCATCCGCTATAACCCACGCTGTCGTGGCTCCCAAGGGGATTGCCTCCGGGTAGCGGGTCGTGTAGAATCAGAACTGGAAGAGACCTCAGAAGGTCATCAAGTCCAGCCCCCTGCTCTAGGCAGGACCAATCCCAACTAAATCGATCCAGCCAGGGCTTTGTCAAGCCGAGACTTAAACACCTCTAGGGATGGAGACTCCACTACTTCCCTAGGTAACCCATTCCAGTGCTTCACCACCCTCCTAGGGAAATAGTTTTTCCTAATATCCAACCTGGACCTCTCCTAATATCCAACCTGGACCTCTCCCACCACAACTTGAGACCATTGCTCCTTGTTCTGCCATCTGTCACCACTGAGAACAGCCTCTCTCCATCCTCTTTGGAACCTCCCTTCAGGAAGTTGAAGGCTGCTCTCAAATCCCCCCTCACTCTTCGCTTCTGCAGACTAAACAGGCCCAAGTCCCTCAGCCTCTGCTCGTAAGTGATATGCTCCAGCCCCCTAATCATTTTGCTTGCCCTCCGCTGGACCCTCTCCAATGCGTCCACATCCTTTTTGTAGTGGGGGGGCCCAGAACTGGACACAATACTCCAGATGTGGCCTCAACAAAGCCGAATAAAGGGGAATAATGACATCTCTGGATCTGCTGGCAATGCTCCTCTTAATGCAACCTAATATACCATTAGCCTTCTTGGCTACAAGGGCACACTGTTGACTCATATCCAGCTTCTCATCCACTGTAACCCCCAGGTCCTTTTCTGCAGAACTACTCCTTAACCGATTGGTCCCCAGCTTGTAACTATGCTTGGGATTATTCTGTCCCAAGTGCAGGACTCTACACTTGTCCTTGTTGAACCTCATCAGATTTCTTGTGGCCCAATCCTCCAGTTTGTCTAAGTCATTCTGGACCCTATCTCTGCCCTCAAGCGTATCTACCTCTCCCCCCAGCTTAGTGTCATCTGCAAACTTGCTGAGGGTGCAATCCATCCCCTCATCCAGATCATTAATAAAGATGTTGAACACAACCGGTCCTAGAACCGCACGTTGGGGCACTCCACTAGAAACCGACCGCCATCCTGACATCGAGCCATTGATCACTACCCGCTGGGCCCGGCCTCCTAGCCATCTTTCTATCCATCTTACCGTCCATTTATCCAATCCACATTCCCTTAACTTGCTGGCAAGAATATTGTGGGAGACCGTATCAAAAGCCTTGCTAAAGACAAGGTATATAACATCCACTGACTTCCCCATGTCCACCGAGCCAGTTACCTCATCATAGAAGCTAATCAGATTGGTCAGGCATGACTTGCCCTTTGTGAATCCATGCTGACTATTCCTAATCACTTTCCTCTCATCCAAGTGCCTCAAAATGGATTCCTTAAGGATCCCTTCCATGATTTTTCCAGGAACCGAGGTAAGACTGACCGGCCTATAGTTCCCTGGATCATCCTTCTTCCCTTTTTTGAAGATGGGCACTAATTTGCCTTTTTCCAGTCATCCGGGATTTCTCCCGATCTCCACAACTTTTCAAAGATAATAGCCAAAGTCTCCTCAATGACATTTGCCAACTCCCTCAGTAGCCTCGGATGCACTAAGTCCGGACCCATGGATTTATGTACGTTTAGCTTTTCTAAATAGTTCCTAACCTGTTCTTTACCCACCACGGGCTGTCCATCTTCATCCCATCTTCCGTCACTTAGCGCAGAAGTCCAGGAGCCGACCTTGTCCGTGAATACAGAGGCAAAGAAAGCATTGAGTACTTCAGCTTTCCCCACATCACCTGTCACTAGGTTACCTCCTTCATCCATTAGGGGCCGCACCCCCTCTCTGATCACCTTCTTCTTGTTAACATGCCTGTAGAAACCTTTCTTGTTATCCTTCACATCCTTAGCCAGTCGCAATTCCATTTGCGCTTTCGCATTCCTGATAATCCCACGGCATTCTCGAGCTATACATTTAAACTCCTCCCTGGTTATTTGTCCAAGTTTCCACTCTTTGTAAGCTTCCTTTTTGTGCTTAAGTTCACCAAGGATTTCCCCTGTAAGCCAGTCCGGTCTCCTACCATGTTTGCCTCTCTTGCTACGCGTTGGGATGGTTTCTTTCTGTGCCTTCAATAAGGCTTCTTTAAAATACTGCCAGCTGTCCTGGACTCCTTTCCCCTTCATGTTAGCATCCCATGGGATTCTGCCCATCAGATCTCTGAGGGAGTCAAAATCTGCTTTTTTGAAGTCCAAGGTGTGTATTTTATTACTCTCTTTCCTTCCTTTGGTCAGGATCCTGAAATCTACCATCTCATGATCACTGCTTCCCAGGTTGTCACCCACCTCCACTTCCCCTATTAGTTCCTCCCTCTTTGTGAGCAGAAGGTCAAGCTGCGCACGGCCCCTGGTCGGATCCTTCAGCACAGTCTACCACTACCAAGATATATTTATTCCCGTTAATACTTCTCTAAGGGTCCCACCAAGTCTAGGCCGATGTGTTCGAATGGAGTGCCCACCACGGGTAGCGGTACAAGTGGGGCCCGCGGGACACCTCCCGGGCTAGTTTTCTGGCACTCCGGGCATGAGGTGCAGTAATCGGCAACCTCCCCGTGGATCCCCGTCCAGAAGAAACGCTGTGCCAGCCGGTGCAGTGTTTTTTTTGTGTCCCAGGTGTCCGGCCCAGGGCACTGCGTGTGCTAGGTGGAGTAATGCCTGCCAATACCTTCGGGGCACCAACAGCTGGCGCCTTGTTCTGCGGGTCTGGCACGACTCGGTACAGCAGGTCATGCCGGATCTCGAACCATGGTCCCTGGGCTCTGGGTTGCTGCTGCTCACCCCTTGGTCGTGCCTCCCCGGCTTGCTCCCAAGCATGGCTGAGGGACTGGTCATTTCATTGCTCCTCCAGGAAATCCCCCTCGAGGTCCAATCCTGCTTGTTGGGGGTCAACTGGAGGTTGCACCTCTTTGGGACGCGGCTTTGCAGATCTAGGGGCGGCCGAGGTGCCCTCCCCCGGGTCATCCATTGATTCTTGCCCAGCCACCGCCGTTTTAATAGGTTTGAGCTCTTTGTTCACATGAGTGCTGGGGTCCCGACTCCGCAGAAGGTTCATAAAGTAAGGCCAGTCCCGTCCCAGAACTACAGGGTAGGCCAACTTTGGGGCCACCACCACCTTGCAATATTCCACATGGGGCCCAATCTCCAGGGACAATCTCATTGTGGGGTAGGCTCTCCCATCCCCGTGAATACATTGCAACTGCACAGTTTTTCCTCACCAGCACGGTGCCATGGTCAGGCCATAAGAACGGCCATACTGGGTCAGACCAAAGGTCCATCTAGCCCAATACCCTGTCTGCCAACAGTGGTCAATGCCAGGTGCCCCAGAGGGAGTGAATTTAACAGGTACTGATCAAGCGATCTCTCTCCTGCCGTCCATCTCCACCCTCTGACAAACAGAGGCTGGGAACACCATTCCTTACACATACTGGCTAATAGCCATCAGGGCCGGCTTTAGGAAGTGTGGGGCCCAATTCGAACCGTTTTGGCGGGCCTCTCCCCCAGGATTTTTTGTTGCGCAACCCCCCCCCCCCAAAACCACAACGACACATAAATATCACATCAGAAGTAGATCTGATCAACTATATTGATATACATTTTGAACATTTAAAAAAAAAAACGCCATCCTTTATTATGCAAAAATTTACACAATTAAATTAGTTGCCTTAAGTGTAGGTCAAATATTTTCAATTGCAAACTATCCAATTTTTTCAATAAAGTGTAAAGTTTGATTTTTAAAAAGGTACCAGAGAGCGTTGCAGGTTTCGGTTACATTGATTTACTTTTTAAATAGCAAAAATGGAGTCTTTGAAAGAAAGTGTCAGTTCTGTGCTCAAATTCCAGTCCTTAGTGATTGCAGCACCACTGATTTCCCTAGGTAATATGGTACCTCCCCACCATTGCCTCCTTGCACTGCCCTTCAACACACTGCCTGCATGTTGAGTCCAAGGTCAGTCTACACAAGATTTTATCAATGATTTTTGCTCAAGCGATCACTGAGACAAGACAAGGACTCTCAATTGATTCTAGTCAGCTCTGCCTTTAAACCCTGGGGCTGCATCGAGACTGGCATGATTTTGCGGAAATACGTTTAACTGAAAAGTTTTTCCGTTAAAAGTATTTCCGCAAAAGAGCGTCTAGATTGGGCACGGATGCTTTTGCGCAAAAGCATCCGTGCCCAGTATAGACGCGCTTTTGTGCAAGAAAGCTCCGATGGCCATTTTAGCCATCGGGCTTTCTTGCGCAAAAAATTAAGGTGCCTGTCTACACTGGCCCTCTTGCGCAAGTATTCTTGCACAAGAGGGCTTATCCCTGAGTGGGAGCGTCAAAGTATTTGCGCAAGAAGCACTGAGTTCTTACATTTAATGTCAGTGCTCTTGTGCAAATTCAAGCGGCCAGTGTAGACAGCTGGCAAGTTTTTGTGCAAAAGCAGCTGTTTTTGTGCAAAATCTTGGTAGTCTGGATGCACCCTGGATGTAAAGTGTCAGATATAATTGAGGACTCCCAAATAGACTCTACACCACCAGAAATAAAACCTGGTTCCATCGTCTGTGACTTTCACTTAGGTGTGACTCACGATCCTCTGCTTAGTGTTCAAGTTATGGTAGACCCTAAGCCAGGTCATATTAAGTTCAGGTCTTTTACCTTTTAATCCTACAGTATGGATAACAGCATTTCATTCTCCCAGCTCCAAGTCTTAAGTGAATTTCAACCCAAAAGAGCCAAAACTGATCACCTTGACACAGCAAGTGTGTCTCCTGATCTCTGTGGCAAAGTAGGTTGTCTATATAAATAAGGTCAGCTCGTGAAGCCTTTTCCTACAGTTGATTAACAGACGGCAGTAGATAGCTCATTCAGACCACTGGCTGGTAACAGTTAGTCACCCTGACCAGTCATTAACCAGAGTCATGGACTCACCCTGCTCTCCATTGTCTCTAGGATTCTCTGATGACCTGTGACAAAAAAGGAGGGTGGAAAGGGAAACTGAAGGGAGAGACCTCTCTAAATTCACCAATCAAAGAGCAGTATTGCCAACCCCAAAATCACAAGGAATGCCTACACAAAGTTATGAGAACGGTCTACAAGTCCTAAGATATTTTAAAAATAAAACATGTTGGATTTGTATTGGCCTTTTGTTTCTTGAGTATTTAGGGTTCATGTTTTAAAGCTTTCCTCCTTAGCTGTAAGGACCAGAAATAGAGAACTTTTTTTAAATGAAAGCTGAGATTCCTACATATTCAATTGACTCCAGGCCTTTAGAAAAACACCAAATGTTTTGAGACTCATGGTAAAACAATGGAGGAATTCTTGTGAGCCCATGCTTTGCCCACCGTATAAATAAAAAACCCCCCCAATATCTTCGCCACTAAACCTCCTAATGAGATACTGCAAATGGCGAACTGAATTCAACAGCTCCTGATATGAACAGGTATCAACCTGGTTTTTCATATTTGAGATGGGTTACCAGGAATCATACACGACAATATGAAATCTTTGCACTCTCAAGTCAGCATATTCACAAAGCACCTATAATTTTGATCCATGCATTTATTGGATAGTGAAAGAGAAAGGAGGGGAATTAGTGTAGGTAAATGTTCCAAAAAAAAAAAAAAAAAGCTGAAGGAATTAGGACTGGGCTCCTACATCTCATGTTCAGAACTGACTAGGACACTTATGACCAGGTTTTCAAAGGTGCGTAAAGATCAGATAGATATCTTTGAAGATACGAGTTGCCAACTGTCTCTTTAGGAGCTTAATTACCTTTGAAACTCTGAGCTTAGATTTCCAGGTCTAATTTTCAAAAATGATTTGAGTGACTAAAGTGCTTTTGAAAATTTTAACTGGGGGCCTAAAGAGACAAAAGGCAGGAGATACGGGATTCCTTTTAAAAACATGACACCTATTTTTAACTAAATTTTATATTATTTTTCTCCCAGGGGCAACTGACCCCTCCGGCCCCCTCTCCTGCAGATCTATCATCTTATGCATGTGCAAGATCTGTGAGAGCCGTCCCATGAATCTGCAGTTAGTGTCTGTGGCGCCTGCTTCTGGGTGGTGTCTCAATGCTGCCACGTTCACCTCCAAAGAGGGGGCTTCCCAAAGCAGGCCCTTGCTGCAGACCCCCAAGGCATCCACAGGTCCAGTCTCCTTTCAATGGGCCTACTTCCCAGGGCTCATTGATCTTGGATCTGGCTTCCATCCCCTCTCCAACCCCCAACAGAACTACTGTGCCCTCCTGGCTTAGGAAAAGAATAAACAGGAGGATGGAAATTAACCCGCCCAGTCTCACGTCCCCTAGGCAGGGAATGAGCCATCTACATTAGGCCCCAGCTGGAGTATCATGTCCACTTCTGGGCGCCACATTTCAGGAAATGTGGAGAAACTGGAGGAAGTCCAGAGAAGGTCTAGAGGACATGAGCTGAAGGAATTAGCCTTGTTTACCTTGGAAAAGAGAAGACCAAAAAGGGACATGAGAGCAGCTTTCAAGTATCTAAAAGAGTATCATAAGGAGGAGGAAAAAAAATTGTTCTGCTTGGCCTCTGAGGTTAGGATGAGAAGCAATAGGTTTAAATTGTAGATATGTAAGACCAGGTTAGACAGACACCTGTCAGGGATGAGCTAGGGAACTCAACTTTGGAAGCCCCAGGGGCCACACTGATACTTACAGAACATGCTGAGGCCTCAACTTAAGAGTGGTTGCTTATGCAAGCAAATATATGCAAATAGCTTCTCTCACACCGACAGGCATGAATACAAAGATGAAGGCAAGACTACACAACACGCAGGCCCCATTCAAGTCAGTTCTGCTGATATTATCAAAATGCAACATTTCCCCGATTTCTACCCATGTGACAGCACTTTTCATGAGCAATGACAGTCCAAGAATTTAACTACTAAAACACATCAACAGAAGATCATTACACTGACTACTTTTGGTTTGGCTCCCACTCACCGGCCACGTGTTGATCCCCACACAAACCCAAACTGCAGTGCGGGGCGCAAACAAACTGGCTGTGGGCAGCATACCAAGTTATTCATAAATATCTTATAAACCTTTCCCCTTTCTCTCTGCTGCCATGTCTCCTCTCCTTGCTCCATCATCTCCCCTGGTGTCTGCTGCCCCCCAACCCCTCACCCTCCTCTGCTGTCCTGACTCCTGCCCTTCTCACTGCCCTCAGCCCTCCTGCAACCAGGCCCCCCCCCATGCCCACTCCTCCAGTAGCCACACTCTGATCATGTGAGCTACCCCTCCTCATCCCCTCTCCTAACACCTCCCTCTGCACACCTGCCCTGCCTCTCTCCTCTGGTGCTGGTCCCTCCCCTGCAGGTGTCTGTCCTTCTGCTTCACCCCAGAATCCCCTGGTACCTGCAACTTCCCTTAGCCCTGCACCCTCCTGGTGCCTCCCCCTTCCCTCACTGCCCCTGCCCCCTTTTTCCCTGATGCCTATCCCCTCACCACTCTCTGCTCCATTCCCCTCATGTCGCTGTGCCCTCACACATGCCTTGCTCCATCCCCACCTTTCTCATGCCCACCCCTTCTTTCAAGCCTTCTCCCAGCACCTCCCCCTCTAGCCCCCAATGCCCTTCCCCTCTCCTCTCCCAGCATCACCCTGTGCCCCCTCCCACTGACACCTCCCAAACAACATTTTGTCTGCACTTTGCCCCCTGGCATTTGTCTCTCCTCCAGCCTCTCTCTTGGTGCCTTCCCTTTTCTTCCCCCTCCGCACAAGCCTGTTCCTCTCCAACACCTCCCACTAATTTTCCCCTTCCCCTACTTTCTGCGGGGCCGGACTACAAACCACGTGCGCCACTGCCGCCTTTTCAGTTTCAAAATCCCGGGCGTGACATCACATCACGCCCGGGTGTCTCCCCACCCACCTGCATGGCAGTGGCAGCAGCCGGCAGCGTGTGCAGGTAAGGGCGGGGAGCCCAGCCAGCTGAGCCGAGGGAGCTGACTTCCAGGTGCAGGGCGCGGTGCTCCCTTAGGGGCTTTAGGCCGGCCCTGATAGCCATTAATGAACTTAACCTCTATGAATTTATCTAGTTCTTTTAAACCCTGTTATAGTCTCTAGCCTTCACAGCCTCCTCTGGCAAGGAGTTCCACAGGTTGACTGTGCACTGTGTGAAGAAGAACTTCCTTTTATTTGTTTTAAACGTGCTGCCCATTAATTTCATTTGGTGGCCCCTAGTTCTTATATTATGGGAACAAGTATAGGACTTTTCCTTATTCACTTTCTCCATACCACTCATGATATCATATCCCACCTTTGTCTCCTCTTTTCCAGGCTGAAAAGTCCCAGTCGCTTTAATCTCTCCTCATATGGGATCTGTTCCAAACCCCGCATCATTTTAGTTGCCCTTCTCTGAACCTTTTCTAATGCCAGTATATCTTTTTTGAGATGAGACCACATCTGTAGGCAGTATTCAAGATGTGGACGTACCATGGATTTATATAACGGCAATAAGATATTCTCCATCTTATTTTCTTTCTCTTTTTTAATGATTCCTAACATCCTATTTGCTTTTTTGACTGCAGCTACACACTGCACTATGACACTAAGCTAGGGGGAGAGGTAGATACGCTTGAGGGCAGAGATAGGGTCCAGAGTGACTTAGACAAATTGGAGGACTGGGCCACAAGAAATCTGATGAGGTTCAACAAGGACAAGTGTAGAGTCCTGCACTTGGGACGGAAGAATCCCAAGCATTGGTACAGGCTGGGGACCAACCAGCTAATTAGTAGTTCTGCAGAAAAGGACCTGGGGGTTACAGTGGATGAGAAGCTGGATATGAGTCAACATTGTGCCCTTGTAGCCAAGAAGGCTAATGGCATATTAGGATGCATTAAGAGGAGCATTGCCAGCAGATCCAGAGATGTCATTATTCCCCTTTATTCGGCTTTGGTGAGGCCACATCTGGGGTATTGTATCCAGTTCTGGGCCCCCCGCTACAAAAAGTATGTGGACGCATTGGAGAAGTTCCAGCGGTGGGCAAGCTAAATGATTAGGAGGCTGGAGCATATGACTTATGAGGAGAGGCTGAGGGACTTGGGTCTGTTTAGTCTGCAGAAGCAAAGAGTGAGGGGGGATTTGATAGCAGCCTTCAACTTCCTGAAGGGAGGTTCCAAAGAGGCTGGAGAGAGGCTGTTCTCAGTAGTGACAGATGGCAGAACAAGGAGCAATGGGCTCAAGTTGTGGTGGGAGAGGTCCAGGTTGGATATTAGGAAAAACTATTTCCCTAGGAGTGCGGTGAAGCACTGGAATGGGTTACCTAGGGAAGTAGTGGAGTCTCCATCCCTAGAGGTGTTTAAGTCTCGGCTTGACAAAGCCCTGGCCAGGTTGATTTAGTTGGGATTGGTCCTGCCTAGAGCAGGGGGCTGGACTTGATGACCTTCTGAGGACTTTTCCAGCTCTATGGTTCTATGATTCTATGCGTGGACGTTTTCAGAGAACTATCCATGATGACTCCAAGATCTTTCCTGATTAGTTGTAGCTAAATTAGCCCATTGCGCTGCGGGCTCCCCCTCAGGCTTACAACCCTGTCATCATCGGGATTGACCTGCCACCGTGCGCTTTTCCTTTCCCCCAAACCCAGTGCTCCCCTCTTTCCCGATCCCTTGGTTTCACATTTCCCCGGATTCTTACAAGTCTACCCCCGAACTATGGGGCTTGCTTGGCCTTAGGCGCTGTGCAGAAGGAGGGGGACTCGGGCCTGCCCCCGCTCCGGGTCCCGGCCCAGGACCCTAAAGACAGCGAAGAGGGTTCACTGTCTGGTTGGTGGGGTGTTCTCCGCAACTCACCAACCCTTGGGGTCGGGGATGCTCCTCCACCCGTCCCCATCCTGGGCCACTTCCTCCTTCCCTCAGCGGTCCTTGGCTCGCTCCATGGTCTGTCCGGGGTCTTCCCTTGCTCCCTCTCTCTCCAGGCTCCTCTCCCCTTCCCTCCGGTGGGGCTGGGGCGCCATTTTAAACAGACGCTGAATGCGGCCATACTCGGCCTGCTCTGCCCCCCCCCCCCCGCGGGCCATCTCTGGCGCCTGCTGATCATGTCACCCAACGTCTTCCCCTGGCTGGCTTCCCCCCGGACCCTGGTGTCCCCCGAGCAAGCCAGGTAAGATTGCTGGGGCGCAGCATGGGGGTCTGGGCGCTTGGCAGTCTCTGGGCACGTCGCCCCTCCCTTCAGTCTCCTCATGGCCCGCTCGCCGCTGAGCGCGTCCTCCAGCAGCTGTGAGGTGCGGGGTGCCAGGAACTCTGTCCGTTCGGAGCCCAGCGCCCCGTCACAGCCCCCATCATATTATATGTATAGTTGGGGTTATTTTTCCCGATGTGCATTACTTTACACTTATCCACATTAAATTTTATTTGTAATTTTGTTGCCCAATCACTTAGTGTTGTGAGATCTTTTTGAAGTTCTTCACAGTCTGCTTTAGTCTCAACTACCATGAGCAGTTTAGTATCATCTGCAAACTTTGCCACCTCACTGTTTACCCCTTTCTCCAGATCATTTATGAATAAGTTGAAAAGGATTAGTCCTAGGACTGACCCTTGGGGGACACCACTAGGTACCCTTCTTCATTCTGAAAATTTACCATTTATTCCTGCCCTTTGCTTCCTGTCTTTTAACCAGGTCAGGGTCTGACTGCACCCTGAATCTACCAGTGCTGCCGTCGGGGTCCCGTTGACCTTGACAGGGACCACTATTTCCACCAGGTCCCTTTTCCTGGCTCGTGACCCTGCCACTAACACCTTCCCAGAACCGCATTGCATGAAGGGATGATTTTTTTAAAATGGCCCTCCTGGCTGCACTCATAACAGCGGGTCCAGCTTTGCCCCATCGGAGGAGGTTCCCGTGGGGGCGGGGGTGGGTGTTCGTCGCTCCTGAGGCTGACCTAGTTCTCCCTGGGCCGGCGTGTCTCCTCCGGGCTCTCTCCCTGGGCCTCGCTGGTGCGGTCGGGGTAGGGGGTGCTTGTGGACAGGATGGGGGCATCTCCCTGCTGCCCCCCCCCCCCCCCCGGGGGGTCTCCACTCCTTCTCCCTGGGGCTACCCGGCCTCGGTCTGGGCTTTGGTGGCTCCTCCATTGCCTCGTAGTCCTCCATTAAGGAGACCGCTTCTGCCAAGGTCTTGGGGCGGTGCCGTTGCACCCACTCCTTTCCCCCACGAGGTAGGACATGCACAAACTGCTCCAAGGCCATGAACTCAGCCACCTGTGCTGCCATCCGCTGGTCTGGTTTGAGCCACCGTCAGCAATGATCTCATATTTGTTGGGCCGCCGCCCAAGGCCTAGTTCCCAGTGCATATTGCGTCTGCCGCAGCCGCTGGCAGTACGTCTCCGGACTCACCCCAGCCTAGTCTAATATGGCGGCCCTCACCCAGGGGTAGTCGAGCACCTCCTGGGGGTTAGGTTCCAGTACACCATCTGAGCCGGACCAGTCAGTTAGGTGCCAGCAGCATGGCCCAATGCTCCCGGGGCCATCCGGCAGCTGTGGCTACCCACTTGAATGTCACCAGGTAAGCCTCGAGATTGTCGTGCGGCCCCATCTTGGTAAGCCGTATGGGCAACCCGGCTGCCCCTCTGCTGATGCCCTCTCCAGCTGAACTGGGGGAAGGGGGCAGTGCCGCCTTCCATAGGGTGGTCATCTGCTATAACAACTGCTCTTATTGGGCTTGCTGTTGTGTAGTTAACTCCCTCAGTAGCTGCTGCTCCTGCTGTCAGGTGGCCTGTAATTACTGCTGATTCACCAACTGCCGGAGCAGCTGGTTTTGCAGCTTTTGCTGGTGGTCCCTCAGCCACTCGAACACCTTGCTGGGGTCCATGCTGTCTACTCAACCCCACTAACTGCATTCACCTCACTCTCTTGCCTCTGTGGGACAAGAAATACCTCCACTTCCCCTTGTTGCAGGGGAGGGATTGCCTACAATGCCCACGTTCTCCACCAGTGTCACGGGGTGCACAGTGCATGCCCCCTATAGGGGCAGGTTGATCAGCTTCCCCACCCCATGAGTTATATCACCCCCTGTCTGGGGTAATTGTGGCCCAGTGGCTGAGTCTCTAGTGCCCCCTGTCTGGGGTAACTATGGCCGGGGTGAGGTAGGGGGCCCGGGCCCTCCCTCTCCACTGGGCCCCAGCAGGAGCAGGTGGTTCCCACCACTGGCTCGGCGGGGAGTTTCCCCCGAAGCACGCCGAGTCTGCCAGGGTGCCTCCTGCTCCCCACCCTGGGCTACTTCCTGCCGGTGTTATCCTGACCTGGGTTGGTGAATGCTGTGGTATCTGTGGCTGGCATGGCACCTCAGGCTAGTGCGGCAGCTGTGGCACCTCAGGCTGGTGTGGTGGCTGTGGTGCTGGGCACAGCACCTGGCGTGGCTCCAACTGGGTAGTTGCTCCTCTGCTCTGGCAGGAGTTCCTTCCCCTTCCCTGGTCAGCCCCAACTGAGCTGCTCTTACAGCTTTTATACTGCCTCTGAAGTTGGAGCATACCCAGCAGGGCTGCGGGGGAGGGGACTTCTCAGCCCAGTAGGCCTGGTTAACCCCTCCATGGCCAGTGCAGGGTTGATACACCCTGTCACAGACCCCTTTAGCAATGAAAGGGGGAATGTACATTGGAGAATTGTTCATTCCCAAACAGTTCTGACCAGAAAGCCCTCTTCTTGCCCTGAAGGGTGGGGGTAAGGGAGTCCTCCAACACACCCTGCTCAACTCCTCACCTCCCCCTGTAGCCTTTAGCAGTGCTGGCGATTCCTCCTGCTCTTCCACACTGAGTCTCCTTAACACTGGGTTGTTTGCCCCCCCCCCTGGTTTTTAAAGAGGCCCCGGACAGCCCCAATCAGTTTCACCTGGCCCTTAATTGATTTGCAGCCACTCTCTCAGCTGCCCCTAATTAGCCAGGATTGCTGCTGTTTCCTCTGCTAGAGCAGCCTCTCTCCCCTTCCCCCAAGTCCTTTCACCTGCTTTGTCACTATATATATATATTTATTGTGGCGGGTTGGGGCTAAGCCCCTGGGTTCTGTGCTTCTTGGCGGGGTTTTCTTCATGTGCCTCAGAGGCTTGTGGTGTCCTTAACACTGCCACAAAGGCAAGAGTATCCTGCTTTCCCAGCCCTTTTCATCATAGGCAAGTCCAGGGTATGGGAGGTCACCCCTATGTTAGACCACAGGGCCTCTCCTGTTTCTTGCAGGCAACCCACCAGCCAGGAGGGGGTTGGGGTGAGCCCAGTCCCACCCACTTGCTCCAGGTTCCAGCCCAGGGCCCTATGGGGGGGCGGGTAGACCTGAGTGGGTTGTGAGGCCTGGCCCTTGCCCCATGGAACAGTGGCCCCTCTCTGGGCCACTTCCCCAACCCCTCCTGAGTACCTCCTCCTGTTGCCTTGGGTCAGGCTTCGTTGCAGGCTGTCTAGGGTCAGTCTCTTGTGCGGGGCTGCTCTGTTCTCCTTCACCTTTCCTCTGGTCCGTCCCTCAGGGTGCTGCATTTTCTCCTGCACCCTTCTTCCTTTTTGGAAGGGGGTGTCTGTGGAGGGGGCCCTACATTCTGGGCCAGGCCCCTTTTTCCACCTGCCTTTTTGCAGGCAGCTTCCCCCCCCTTCACCTCAGCTAGTTGCTGAGGGTGCTGGGTGCAGGGGGGGGTCTCTGCTGCCCTGCCTTCGGGTGGGGTGGGGGAGCCCCCCTCCCATCTTCTTGGAGGGTCTATTTTGACCCCCTTTTTCTCCACCTCGGCAGGCCTGACCTTCACCTTTCCTGCTGCTGCTGCTCTTCCCAAAGCAGAGACAGTAAGGGGGATGCTTTAAAGCAGCCCCTGGGGCTTCTTTCTCCCCACAGCCCGCCTGGTGCTGAGGAGGGGAGATTAGGGGCCCTTTCCATCAGGGCTCCTGGGTGGCGGCTGGGGCAGCTCCTTTGGGGTGCTGAGGGCGGTTTACCTCCCCCTGGTTCATCGGCCCTCACACTTCTCCTGCTGCTCCCTCCCCAAGCCCCAGTTGCTGTAGGGGCCTTTCCACTCTCGGCCCCACTGCTTCTCTCCTTGCTCTTCTCTGCTCTTCTGGGCCTTGCAGCAGGTACTGTGGGCCTGTTGCCAGGCGCCTGTGGGCACACGGTTGCCCTTTCCCCAGCTGTGTCTCCTCCCGCTTCCTGCCCTTGAACAGGCATCTTTTCACTGCCTGCCTTCCCACTCCACTCCTTGTCCCATCCACCCTTTTGGGTGCCAATGCCCCCCCTTTCCTTTGTTAGGCGCTTGAGCTTCCCCTCCTTTTTAGTTACTCTTCCCACACACACAGCTTCACTTGTCCCCATGTCCTTTCAATAATAACTTACCCCTCATCTCCCCAGTGCAGCCGGAGGAGCCGCTCTTTCCATCCTGTGCTGGGAGCTGTATTCCGTACACCTTTTCCCCTTCCCTTTTCTGAGTTACCACCCTCCACCCCACTTCCAGCCTAGTGGGGGGGAGTGGTAAATCTCCTTCCTCCCCTCCCTCTCCCTCCTTGTTCCCTCCCCTGGTGTTTTTGGTCCTCCCCTAATTGTTTGTGTTGTCTCTTCCTCCCTACCCATGACCACAATGGAGGAGTTGTCTGATGACACCCCCGCGGAACCATCCCCAACCCTCCCTAAAAACAACAACTCCTCTGAGGCAGCCGGGCCCCCCATCACTACGGAAAAGGGGGCGGACATGGACGAGGACCCCGGGGCCTCGACCGCTTCTGCCGCGGCGCCTCCAGTCACCTCTAAAGAACTTCCCCTGAAGGGTAGGAAGGGCCGGGGGACCAAGAAGGGCAAGAGCCCCGCCCGGAAGGTAAAACTTCCTGAGGCGAGGGCTCACTCCCCGGCCGCGACCCATCTGCTGGCCGCGGCCCCCCCTCCTTCCCGCTCCCCTGTTCCTTCCACCAGCTCTGGGGGCAACGGTGTCCTGTGCCCCAGGGCGTACGCCCAGGTAGCCGCCACCCTCCCACCTGCCGCCTCCCAAGCCACCTCCCGGAATACCATCCCCGGCGGCCGCGGCCCCTTTCCCACCCTGACCAGGAGGCACGGGGTCCGTTGTCTCTTGGTGGCGGCCTCGCCCCACGTGGAGACCTACGTGCGGGCGTTGGCACGCGTGGTGGGGCCCGCGGCCGTGGTGGCGGCCTCTAGGATGTTCGGGAAGGTGGTATTCTTCCTGGCGTCCGAGGCCGCCGCCCAGGAGGCGGTGGAAAGGGGTTTGGCGGTGGGGGGAGTCCACGTTCCCCTCGAGCCTTTGGAGGATCTGGGTGTATGGGCGGTTTTGTCCTCCGTTCCTCCCTTCCTCCCCAATGCCGCCCTATTGCCTTTCCTCTCCACCCTGGGGAGGCCTTTGTCAGTCCTGAGTCCCCTTCCTCTGGGCTGCAAAGATCCTACCCTCCGCCGCGTCCTTTCCTTTCGCCGGCAGGTACAAATCCAACTACTGCCGGCAGGACGTGGCGGAGAAGCCCTCGAAGGGTCATTTCTGGTGCCCCATCAAGGGGCCCAGTACCGGGTGTACTACACCATGGGGGAAGCCCGGTGTTTTCTCTGTCGGGCGACAGGACACATCCGAAGGGACTGTCCCCTGGCCCGGTTCAGAGAGGCACCCGTGACCCCGACGCCCGGGAGGGCACCGGCCCTACCATCGCCGGTGGCCCTGACTGTCCGGACCCTGGGGTCGCCCCTCCTCCAGCCGTGACCGTCGTCAATCCCGCTCGGGTTCCGCAGGGCCCAGACGAGCATGCGGGTGCTGTTGCTGCCACTGCCAAAAGCGGCAAGGCCGGGCCCGCGGAGGAGAGGGCGGCGGGGTCAGTGACGGCACTCGGGCAGGACCTGCCTCAGGGGGAGGCATCCCTTTCCCCTGCTGCCCAGCCCTCATCTACCCTTGCCCTCCTACCAGCGCCCTTGTCCCCTGGCTCTTCCTCCAATCAGGGCCAGCCCCCTTCTTCTGAGGGATGGGAGCTGTCACATTACTGGAATTTGAGGGAAGCAGCCAGATCATGGCTGCACCCATAGGTGGGGGTGCTGGCCCCAACAAGGGTATAAAAGGGGGCCATGTGGGGTATTGAATGGGAGCTTATTGTTTGCTGATCCTGTGTACGCTATTTATGTGAGTGTATAATGTCTATGTGTGTAGGTAGGAATCTGTAATCTGTGTGGAAGCTGAATATTTCTCTGAATGTGGTTGAGCATTGCTATGGACAGGCTGATTAGCGAGGCCCTGTGGGACAATGGCACTTGATGGGCCAAGGACACACCTAAAGCATGAGGGCGGAGACCTAAGAACTGCCAGCAGAGCTGCCAGCAGAGAGAGGCTGAGGGCCAGGTGACTGGCTGCATAGAAGAAGAGGCCAGGAAGGAGGTATAAAGAGGCCATGTGGTCGATGCCATTTTGTTCTCAGCTCAGCACTTCATCCCAGAGGCAGCACTGCAGGGATCGAAGAGCCCGGAAGACCTGTGGACCCATCCTGATGCTAGGATGTGCAACAAGAACTTTTAAACCAGCAGCTGCAACATCTCTGCTAGAGCCTGCATCGAGGACTGGGAGATTCGGTGCGTGTAACGTACTATTCTTTAACAACCTTACTCTCATACTTTTCTTGCTCATGATAATAAACCTTTAGATATAGATTCTAAAGGATTGGCCCAGCGTGATTTGTGGGTAAGGTCCAGAGGGTAAATTGACCAGGGATCTGTGGCTGGTTTCTTGGAACCGGACAGGACTTGTTTGGGGTAGGTGGGATTGGGTGCTAGGACCCCCCCACCTGTGTATAGGCCCGGGGCCATCTGGGGCACGGATATTGCTGGGGTGTCGGAGGGGTTTTGCTCATGAGGCTTCAGGCAGGCAGCTGAAGCGCTCTGTGGGACTGGTTTGTGGCCTGTTTGGAGAGGTCACCAGTCTGGGGGCTGTAAGGAGCCCCGAAGTTGAGCAATTTGCCCTGAGCGGACGCCCTTAGTTGTGCCCAGACACAGCCCGGTCCGTCACAGGAGCTTGCAACACCGAGGCGCCGAAAGCGTGCTTGGCGTTCCACTCCACCCACTCGGGGAGGACAACCTCCCTGCACCTATGGGGATGGACGCTGGAACCGTCCCACCCTCTGAGCCCTCGAACGATTCACAGCACCGCGAAGTGGTTGAGGTGACCGCAGCGGTTGCGGGAGAGGTGAACACCTCCCTCCCGGGGTCCCTCCAAGAGGGGGTGTCCGTGGAGGATGCTCCCATTGTTCCCACCTCCGTTGAGGGGGTGACCGCTGACCTTGCCACCGACAAAGATCACCATCTGGTGGCGGGCAGCAGGCTCGCCTTCCTCTCTCAGGAGGTGGAGGCTTTGGGGCTGACCCCGGCTGCCTCAGAGGGGGATCATCAGGTCCTGGAGGGACAACAACCGACCTCTCCTTCCCCTTCCGACTCGATGCTGTCCCTTCTCCCTGCCTCTGAGTTGCCCCAGGGTGTGACCGTCTGCCCGGCCATCGACAGCGTTTCGGCCGCAGCCGCTGAAACCCTTGAGGCTCTCAGCGGAAGGGAGCTCCCATTAATATCCATCACTCCCGGCGCTGAGGCCTCTGGTGCTGCACTCTCTGTGGCACTGGAGCCCAGCACTGGGGAGAGTATTACTACCCCTACCGTTGCCACTGATTCTCTGCCCTGCGAGGAGGCACCGCATCCCAGTGTCTCCTCTGCTGGGGCTTCTCGCCCTCCTCCTTCTCCTGCTCCCTGTTCCAACCCCCTCCCAACTGAGATTCCCACCCCTCTTCCTCCTCCCCCCCATCCTTGTCTTTTCCCCAATCCCTCACCTCTTCCTCCCCCTACTCCCCTTCCTCGTCTCCCTCCTTTTCCTGTTCCTCTGCCTGAACTCTTTTCCTCCCCTTACTCTGTTACTGCCGCCCCTGGGGTTGCCACGTTTAGCCCAGACGTTGGCCTCCGGGAGGCGGTTTTTGTTTCTCCTGCTCCCAGCACATCAGGGGCTGGTCTCCCTCCACCACTGTCCTCTAAGCAGGGACCTCAGACACCCCGCATCCCGGTGTTGATGGGTCACGGGGCTCAGGGAGGGGTCTGGCCCCAAGGCGTTGGAGGGCCCGAGGCCCCGACGCCAGATGCGCTGAAGGGCGAGATGCTTGCCTTCTTGGAAGACATCTGTGGCTCCAAGAACAAAGTCGCTCTCGCCCTTCAGCGCTGGGGAGATTTTCATGTCGTCTTACAAACAGTAAGGGCCCTCTTGGGGGAGGGTAAAGGGACTGAGCGGCGGGAGGCCACGGCTTACCAGCAGGTCCGCAGCTTCCATGATGCTCTGCTCACTTTTGGGTACGGTCACGGTTTGCTGCAGGGCCCAATGGGGGCCTCTGGCACTCCTGCCAATGAGGCTCTACCCAGCCCTCTCGATGCCGCCGATCATCTTTGCCACTCTGAACACCCGGGGCTGCAGGTCGGGTCTCCGTAGGTGTCAGGTACTCTCCTTCCTCCGGGAACGGGGGTACTCTGTCATATTCCTACAGGAGACCCACACAGCTCCGGCCGCCGAGGCTAGCTGGCAGCTGGATTGGGGGACAGGGTTTATTTTAGCCACCTGTCGGCCCGTCAAGCCGGGGTGGCTACCCTGTTCTCCCCGAACCTGCAGCCCGAGGTGCTGGGAACCGCCGAGGTCGTGCAGGGTCGCCTGTTACATCTCCGGGTTCGGATGGAAGGGCTAATATTAAATCTTGTCAAAATCTACGCCCCGTCATCCGTCTCAGAGAAGCTCCGCTTCTATCAGCAGGCGTCTGCCTTCCTCGGCTCTTTGGATCCTCACAAGTGCCTGGTCCTGGGCGGGGAGTTCAACTGCACCCTCGAGCAGCGGGACAGTACGGGGCTCGAGCAGTGCCCGGCCGCCGTGGACGTCCTCAGGGAGATAATAGACCATCACTCCCTGGTGGACGTCTGGCGAGACCTCCACCCGGGCGAGGAAACGGTATTTACCTACGTCCAGGTGGTGGGTCGTTGTTCTTTCCACTCCCAGTTGGACCGCGTTTATCTGTCTCGCCATCATCTCTTCCGGGCCCACTCCTCCAGCATTCGGCCGGCCCCTTTCTCGGACCACCACTTGGTGGCCGTAAGGGCCTCTCTTTCCTCGGAGAGGCCGGGGCCGGCCTCCTGGCATTTCAAGAACAGCCTGCTGAAGGACGTGGGCTTCGTAGCGTCCTTCCGGGAGTTCTGGCTGGCCTGGCGCGGGTGGCGGTGCGCCTTTCCCTCGGCACGGCGGTGGTGGGATCTCTTTCCGCCATGCTCCTTCCTAGACAGTCGCTTCCCATCTTGTATGTATGGAACTGATTGTTCCTTCCTAAGTGGAGCACTTTGCATTTCTCTTTATTAAACCTCATCCTGTTTACCTCTGACCATTTCTCTAACTTGCTAAGGTCATTTTGAATTATGTCCCTATCCTCCAAAGAAGTTGCAACCCCACCCAGTGTTTGGTATCATCTGCAAACTTAATAAGCGTACTCTCTATCCCAATATCTACATCATTGATGAAGATATTGAACAGTACGGGTCCCAAAACAGACCCTTGAGGAACTCCACTTGTTATCCCTTTCCAGCAGGATTTAGAACCGTTAACAACAACTCTCTGACTACCTTCGAGCCCGGGGTGCCTTTGTTCTCGCATCCATTTCCTTTGGGAGATGGATCGAGGCTCCCGCTGCTTCTATGCCCTGGAGAAAAAGAGGGTGGCTAAAAAGCACATCGTCTGCCTTCTGGCAGAGGATGGCACCTCCCTCACGGATCCGGTGGAGATGCGCAAGAGGGCTCGTGCCTTCTACGCCTCTCTTTTCTCTCCGGATCTGACCGACGCCGACGCCCGCAGGGCTCTCTGGAACGAACTCCCGATGGTCAGCACGGGAGACCGGGACCGGCTAGAGCTGCCTCTCTCTCTGGCCGAGTTCTCGGAAGCCTTCCGTCTCATGCCCACCAATAAATCCCCGGACATGGACGGGCTGACTGTGGAGTTCTACCGCGTGTTCTGGGACGTCCTCGGCCCAGACCTTGCCAGCGTCTGGGCCGAGTCCTTGGAGAGCGGGGTCCTCCCTTTATCGTGCAGGCGAGCCGTGATCGCCTTGCTGCCCAAGAAGGGGGACCTCCGCGATCTGAGGAATTGGCGTCCCGTCTTGCTCCTCAACGTGGACTATAAAATCGTTGCCAAAGCCATCTCCCTAAGGCTGAAGTCCGTGCTGGCGGACGCGGTCCATCCAGACCAGACCTACACCGTCCCGGGCCGAACCATCTTTGACAACCTTTTTCTGGTCCGGGATCTCTTAGAGCTCGGGTGTAGGGACGGTCTGTCATTCGCTCTCCTGTCCTTGGATCAGGAGAAGGCGTTTGACCGGATGGACCACGGGTACCTCTTGGGCACCCTGCGGGCCTTCGGCTTCGGGCCCCATTTTGTGGGGTTTCTCCAGGTGCTGTATGCCTCCACAGAGTGCTTGGTCAAGCTCAACTGGACCCTGACCGCACCGGTCAGCTTCGGGCGGAGAGTACGTCAAGGCTGTCCGCTGTCAGGCCAGGTCTACACTCTGGCCACGGAGCCCTTCCTCCGTCTCCTTCGCAAGAGGTTGACGGGGTTGGTGCTCTGTGAGCCGGAGATGAGGCTGGTCCTGTCCGCGTATGCCGACGACGTGCTCCTCGTGGTCCAAAACCCGGGAGACCTGGAGCAGGTGGAGGCTTGCCAAGCCGTATACTCGGCGGTCTCCTCCGCCCGGGTCAACTGGGTCAAGAGCTCTGGCCTGGTGGTAGGGGCCGGGTGGCAGGCGGGCTCCCTCCCACCCGTGCTTCAGGCCATCAGGTGGCGCGCGGGTCCGCTGCTCTATCTCAGCGTTTTTCTTTCTGCCACTCATCCCTCTCCGCTAGAGAACTGGCAAGGTTTAGAGGCCAGGGTGGTTGAGCGGTTGCAGAGATGGACAGGACTGCTCTAGTGCCTCTCCCTGCGTGGGAGGGTACTGGTACTCAACCAATTGGTCCTGTCCATGCTCTGGCACCGTCTCAACACCCTGGTCCCACCCCCGGGCCTCCTGGCCCGTATCCAGCAGCTCACGCTGCGGTTCATCTGGCCAGGACTGCATTGGGTCTCTGCAGGGGTTCTCCATCTCCCCCTGGAGGAGGGAAGGCAGGGCCTGACGTGTTTGCGCACGCGGGTACACGTCCTCCGCCTCCGGGCCCTGCAGAGACTATTTGATGCAGGTAGTCCGGCGTGGAGCACTCTCGCGCACGCTTTCCTTCGCCACCTCCGAGGGCTCCGATATGACCGGCAGCTCCTTTATTTGAGAGGTCTTCTGCGAGACCTCTCTGGGCTGCCAGCCTTCTACCAGGATCTCCTCCGGACCTGGAGGCTGCTAGCAGCGACCAGGTCCTTGGGAGCCACCGTGGGGGCAGACCTCCTCGCAGAGCCCCTGCTACACAATCCCCAGCTATGTGTGCAGGCGGCGGAGTCCCCCTTGGTGTGCCAGAGGTTGGTCCTGGCAGAAATCACCAGAGTCGGAGACCTCCTGGACTACGACTGGGGAGACTGGGTGGATCCTCAGGCGCTCGCCCAGCGCATGGGGCTCTCCACCCTACGTACTCCCCGGTGCGTACTTCAGGAGGTGAAGGACGCTTTGCCGCCCACTGCTCGGGTGTACCTAAACAAAGTCCTCCGAGAGGGTGCACCCCGGCCACCCCTTACCCTCGGCCCTCCCGATCTCTCCATCGGCCTCCAGCCCCGTGTACCTTCTCGGCCACCTCCCCCTTGTCACCTGAGCCGGCTGCACTCGATGCAGCCAGTCCCCTTCCGAACTGCTCCGAAGAGTCACCTGTACACGCTCGTGCTTCACACGCTGCACTTCCCCACCCTTGTGTCCCTGCCAGACACCAAGTGGTGGGACCTCCTTCCACCAATGGAGGGTGGGGAGCCCCGGTGGGCCAGCCTCTATTCGACCTTGGTTCCACAGCCCACCAGGGACATCGGCTGGAGAATCCTGCACGGTGCGGTGAGCATGGGCGTGTACTTGGCACGGTTCACCCCCACCCCTGAAACGTGCCTCTTCTGTGGCATAAGGGAGACCTTGGCGCGCATTTACCTCGAGTGCGCCAGGCTACAACCCCTCTTTCGGCTCCTCTAGAACCTCCTGTTGAGGTTCTGGCTGCACTTTTCCCCTCACCTGTTAATTTACGCACATCCCATCCGTGGCCCCACAAAGTCGCGGGACCTCCTGGTCAGCCTCCTCCTGGCTATGGCCAAATTGGCAATCTATAAAACCAGGGAGAAGAGGTTGGCCGGGGGAGGGGCCTGCGACTGTGGGGCCTATTTCCGTTCCTGTATCTGCTCACGTATCTGGGCAGAGTTCCAATGGGCAGCGTCCACTGGCTCTCTCGAGACCTTCGGGGGGCAGTGGGCGCTGTCCGGGGTTCTCTGCTCGGTATCCCCATCCGGTTCCCTCGTTTTAACCCTTTGACCCTCACACCCGTCCCTGTTTTCTCATTATTTGTCCCTTGTAATTAGTTGGTTTTTCTGGGTTCTGTGGACCCTCCCTGCAGGCTGGGGGGAGGCCCTTTAGATGTGGGCGGGCTAATGCCCGCCCACCTCCTGGACACCAAATAGTTCCCGTGTATTTGCCTTCCACTAGGCTTCGGCAGCTCCCTGCTCTCAGGCTGCCCCAATATATATATACTGTCTCAGATTAAACTGATACAATAGTGCTGTTTCACATGCACTGTTTTGAAATAAATTTTTAGGATTAGAATAATTTGAGTGACTGAGGTGGGTTGGGAGGAGCATTTCAATGGTAAAATTATTTGCAATCCTCTGAACGCAGTTCTCCCTGCATCAGTCTTATTAATTGATTTGTGTCTTAAACAACTTGGTGCACGACTTAACTTTTTACCATGCTGTTTTTTAAATTCCAGTTGACCATCAGATCTCTATGCTGGCTTCCCCTCTTACTCCACATGGTTTTAAAATCAAGTTTTTCATTTTCTCCAGAGCCCCAAGACTCTACATGTTCCTGTTTTATAACTCCTGCCTTTCTGTCTTCCGTACTTTCTCATATGTACTTTCCCATTTTTAGCACTGTGCTCATCCCTGTCTGTCTTTTTGTTGTCACTCAAATTTCGTTGGGTCTCACTCATACTGCAATTTTATAGCTAGAGCAGCTAGATGTCCAATATGTACTAAACTACCTCTTGAAAATAAAATATGCCATGAAGTGTTACATCTGTAACAATCACACATAATGCTCTGTGTGCTGCACCTGCTTGTGCCTTTAGACCAGTGGTTCTCAAAATGTGGTCTGCAGGCTTGGGGCTCGCCCCGCCCCCCCACAGGGAGCCTGTTTTGGTGCTCCAGCCCCGTGGTCCCCCTCCGAGGTTGGAGCACCAGCTTCCCACTGTGGGTGTGGGGGTGAGCCTTATGAGCCAAATCTGGCTTGTGGGAGAAGGAAGCAGCTCTGTGTGCTGCCGCTCGCCCTAGCCCTGGCTAGGGCAATGGCAGCACAGGAAACTGCTTACCTGGAAGTTTCCTCACTGCTCCCATTGGCCAGAATCACAGCCAATGGGAGAATGAGGAGTGGTGCCTGGGAGCAGTGAGAGGCATGAAGCCAGGTAAGCTCCCTCCATCCCCCTCATGCACCCCCTGCCTCGGAGACCCCTGCACCCTTGCTCCCAGACCCCCCACCTTCAGCTCACTTCTGCACCCTACCTCCCAGCCAGACCCCACACCCTTACCACCTCCTTCACCCATTTTGTAATCATGGGTGGTTGGCTGGTAGTCTGTGGAAAGTTCTGCATTGAGCAGGGTGGGCCGTGGGCCAAAAAGTTTGCACACCACTACTTTAGACTGTTGTCTGTTTAGGACAGGGACCTGTTTGTTTTGAACAGCTCTGTGTACACTGGGCTTGTAATAATACCTCACTACCATTCAGCTGGAGTTTCAGGGGTGTCCAGTTGCTGCTGCTTCTGCTTTTCTTACCTGTTAGAAAAGTAGGAGAGCTTGATGTTGGTGCACATGCTTCTTTTCTTCTGTCATCTGTGTGCTCCTCTTTTGTCAATAGATGTGTCTATGCTGGAGGTGTAATTTCCAGCTCTGCTTGAGCTAGCACAGTGTAGTTGTGGCAGCTGGTGAGAGTTGTACGTCTGGCTCTCTGATGGAAATATACAGGGGTGGTTAGCCCATCCTGCTGCTCATGCTGCTGTGGCTACACCTCTGTGTGTAGCATCCTAGCTTGATCTGAAACAGCACAGAAATTGCAGCCCCAGTATAGATAGACCCTTTGACTCCACTGTACTTTCCTTGTAAGTAAATCCATTTTGGACCATTCTCTTCCTGGCTGAGCTTCTGTGCTGTGTTTAAAATCAAACAAATGCAGGCCAACAGAGAGCTGGTTGAGGGGGAAATGTGGGGAGCGCAAGTATTGCTACTTGATGTGTGAAGAGCAGCTACTGAGGGCTTTGGCGTATCATAGACAGCTGCACTCCATTGCATGTGGGTGTTATCTAGCATTTAGCAGATGTAGTTTCCCATTGATTTTTGGGTGGAACTGATTTATAGAGCTGTTTAATGGAATTGATTCTTCTTCGAGTGGTGTCCCTGTGGGTGCTCCGCTGTAGGTGTCGGGCCCCGTCCTGGCGCCGCAGCTCGGAGAATTTGGTAGCCGTAGTTGGCCGGATCGCGCATGCATGAAGCACGTCTCGCACCGTTCATGCCCTTTTGCCTCATGCTCAATCCGGCTCCCGCCAGTTCCTCTCGACCACTCGCGGGTCGCAGACGGAGCTCCCTTTATCTCCCATTACTCTGTTAAAAATGAAAGAAATTGTAAATATCACTGGTCTACAATTTTTTAAAAGTCGTCTGCTTCAGAGATAAAATGTGCTATTTATTATGTATTTTGAGGTGCTGAATTCAAATATGACAATTAAAACAACTGATTGGCTATTGTTTCCAAGATATTTAAGTTTTTACATTTTACGTCTATGTATATTGTGTAGATAGTAGCGTTTTAATCATAAATTGTAAACCTAGGTCTTTTCATGTCTTTATGGTTGCTTTACATGATAATATTTCACCTGTCCTGTTTATGTAACACTTTAAAAATCAGCAAAAGGGTTATATAAATAAAATTTATTATGAAACAAAAGGCAAAAAACTATTATGTACATAGTTTAGTCCTATTCAGTGTCTACTCGGCGCTTCTTGGCTTGTCTCTTGTATTCATTAAATGGAGCATCTCTTGTCACTGTCCAGCAATAGTCTGCAAGCATTGATGGGCTCCATTTGCCCTGATAGCGTTTCTCCATTGTTGCAATGTCCTGGTGAAATCGCTCGCCGTGCTCGTCGCTCACTGCTCCGCAGTTCGGTGGAAAAAAATCTAGATGAGAGTGCAAAAAATGTATCTTTAGTGACATGTTGCAACCAAGGCTTTTGTATGCCTTGAGGAGGTTTTCCACCAACAACCTGTAGTTGTCTGCCTTGTTGTTTCCGAGAAAATGTATTGCCACTGACTGGAAGGCTTTCCATGCCGTCTTTTCCTTGCCACGCAGTGCATGGTCAAATGCATCATCTCGAAGAAGTTCACGAATCTGAGGGCCAACAAAGACACCTTCCTTTATCTTAGCTTCACTTAACCTTGGAAATTTTCCACGGAGGTACTTGAAAGCTGCTTGTGTTTTGTCCATGGCCTTGACAAAGTTCTTCATCAGATCCAGCTTGATGTGTAAGGGTGGTAACAAAATCTTCCTTGATTCAACAAGTGGTGGATGCTGAACACTTTTCCTCCCAGGCTCCAATGACTGTCGGAGTGGCCAATCTATCTTGATGTAGTGGGAATCTCTTGCACGACTATCCCATTCGCAGAGAAAACAGCAGTACTTTGTGTCTCCAGTCTGCAGACCAAGCAAGAGAGCAACAACCTTCAAATCACCACAAAGCTGCCACTGATGTTGGTCATAGTTTATGCACCTCAAAAGTTGTTTCATGTTGTCATAGGTTTCCTTCATATGGACTGCATGGCCAACTGCAATTGATGGCAAAACATTGCCATTATGCAGCAAAACAGCTTTAAGACTCGTCTTCGATGAATCAATGAACAGTCTCCACTCATCTGAATCGTGAACGATGTTGAGGGCTGCCAACACACCATCGATGCTGTTGCAGGCTACAAGATCACCTTCCATGAAGAAGAATGGGACAAGATCCTTTTGACGGTCACGGAACATGGAAACCCTAACATCACCTGCCAGGAGATTCCACTGCTGTAGTCTGGAGCCCAACAGCTCTGCCTTACTCTTGGGTAGTTCCAAATCCCTGACAAGGTCATTCAGTTCACCTTGTGTTATGAGGTGTGGTTCAGAGGAGGAGGATGGGAGAAAATGTGGGTCCTGTGACATTGATGGTTCAGGACCAGAAGTTTCATCCTCTTCCTCTTCCTCTTCCTCGTCTGACTCAAGTGAGAATGATTCTGGTGCATCAGGAACCAGCAGTCCTTCTCCGTGGGCTACTGGGCCTATAGCTGATGGAATGCTTGGATAATGCACAGTCCACTTCTTCTTCGACACACCTTTCCCAACTGGAGGCACCATGCAGAAGTAACAATTGCTGGTATGATCTGTTGGCTCGCTCTAAATCATTGGCACTGCAAAAGGCAGAGATTTCCTTTTCCTGTTCAACCACTGGCGAAGATTTGTTGCACAAGTGTTGCAGCATATGTGTGGGGCCCACCTCTTGTCCCGATCTCCAATTTTGCAGCCAAAATCAAGGTGATAGGCTTTCTTAACCATAGTGGTTATACTGCGTTTTTGTGATGCAAAAGTCACTTCACCACAAACATAGCAGAAGTTATCTGCACTGTTCACACAAGTACGAGGCATCTCTGCTCACTGTGGCTAAACAGAAATGTGTCCCTTTGCAAAATCAAACACTGGCAAATGAGAGAGCACGACACTGTATGATTTCTAGAGCTGATATAGGGTAATTTGTTCAGCAGAGCGATGTAAGCTTCGTTATGATTGCATCATCCATGACTTCTAGGAATAACATGATGCAATTCATATCATGTATGATGCAATACCAGCTTCAGATTGCATCATTCATTGTTTTGCCTAACAAGCAAGTACTGTCCAAACCCAGTCATAGATTTATTCATAGATCCAGTCAAAGATGTATTTTAGTCATTTCTGGTTTAAATTGAGATCCCTTCCCTTTATAACTCACTTATCCTCCGCCATTCGCAAGTCAAGGGTCGTATATACAGACCCAATAGCATATCTTGAAAACTAGAGCCAATCAACAATTTTAAGCATCATTTTCGTTCTCAGTGACCCAGAATGAGTAAAGTTTGACTGCATTTATTTCAGAAGCATTTTGGCTGTAGAGCAGTGTATTTAGTAATAGTTTACAGGCAGTCCCCGGGTTAGGTCAATCCGACTTAAGTCGGACCCCTAGTTACGAACGGGGTGGGCGCAGCTAGTGCGGGGTGCCTCCCCCACTGTCGCCGCCTCCGGTGGATGCGGCGCTTCTCGGCGGTCCCGCCGCCCGCGTCCTCCGTGGTGAGAAAAGCCGCTCCGCGTCTCCCTGGTCTGCTGGGGGCGCAGCAACTGCGCGCCCCCCCCCCCCAGAAGACCAGGCTTTTCTCGCCGCTGGTCAGTTTCAGCAGCGGCTAAATCAGGGCGCCTGGGGTAGAGCAGCTGGGGTGCTGCTGGGTTGGTCCCCGCAGCGCTGAGGTGCGGTGCTGCGGGGACCTACCTGGCAGCGCCCCAGCTGCTGTGTCCCAGGCGTCCAGATTCAGCCGCTGTTGAAACTGATCAGCGGCTGATTCCAGGAAGCCCGGGGCAGAGCAGCTCTGCCTCGGGCTTCCTGTAGTCAGCCGCTGGTCAGTTTCAACAGCGGCTGAATCTGGATGCCAGTTCCGACTTACATACAAATTCAACTTAAGAACAAACCTACAGTCCCTATCTTGTACGTAACCCGGGGACTGCCTGTAGTTGTAGTTAGTAGTAGTATTTAGTATAGTTAGCGTAGTTCTGTTAAAAAAAAGAAAAAAAACCATAATTTTTCTTCTGGCTTACCACCATTAAAAAAAAAAATGCAGAAGGAGAGGGAGATGAGAAGGCTGAATCAATTGATCACCATGCCGAGATCACCCGGCTTTAAAAAGTGTGACTTGTGCCAAGAGTCAATGCCAGCCTCCGATGGCCACTCCTCATGGCATACGTTGCCTCAGCGAGGGGCACGTACCACAGAATTGTGCTCTTTGCTCAAAGCTCACGGCCAGGGCAAGGCGCGATAGAGAGATGCGCTTATGAATGCTTCTATTTGAGAAGGTGCTCCAACCTGTGCACGCCTCATCCCCAGCTACCTCGGACCCTTCTCCCTCTCAAACGCAGGGCTTCCTCCCCTGGAGCAGCCCCACCTAAGAAGAAAAAGGTTTTGCCGGCCTGTTCCTTGCCTCTGGGTCCCGTCAGCAGAGTGAGCACGGGGGATCAGCCCGGTACGTCTGGCAGTGCCTCCTCGCATTCAAGGCCAGTGGGCACGAAACATAAACTTAAATCGGCTTTGGCACCGATAGAACCAAGACGGCGCCGAGAGCATCGGCTACTGTGACACTGCTGGCACCGACAGTGTCGAGCGGCAAAACGGCACAGCTGGCACCGAGTAGATCACCGGTGCCGCAAGCAGACACGGCACCGGAAGTGCCGAGCGAGTCCACGGCACCGAGGAAGGCTCCGGCAAAGTCGATTAGCTGCAGGAGCCCCACACTGCTGTTGCCTTCCCCGACGTTTTCTCCGGCACCGTCCCCATCTCCACCAGCACCGAGATCCCTGGCACCTCACGTTTGTCACGCTTCACGGGAGCATCATGTGTACTGCCAGTGTTACAGATCTCCGTCACCATTTCTGTTGGCACCGCATACCGAAGCACGGCACCGGGGCAGGCACATTTCCATCTTGCCGCCTCCCTCCTCCAGGGGCTCTGTATGCTATATTCATTTGCTACTACAATCACTACAGAGAGACTATGGAAGGCATTATGCATACATGCATTCCTCTAGGCGATCATCACCTTGCCGCTATTATTACTGCCACAGGGAGCATGCTATCCATCGCCAGACACACTTTCGTGTCACTGGGGCTACTTATCAATGACCAGAAGTCCATCTTGGTTCCAGCACAGAACGTAGAGTTTATAGGGGAGCGGCTCGATTCCACAGTAGCACGAGCATACTTACCAGTTCAGAGATTCCAAGCAATCCAGGACCTTGTTTCCACATTAGTCACAAGTCCCACCATTCCAGTTCTCACCAGTCTGCAGTTAATAGGACATATGGCAGCTATGACTTATGTCGTCTACCATGCCAGACTCCATTTCCAGTGCCTGCAGCACTGGCTGGTGTCAGTGTACACCCCAGCGAAACATCAAGTCAACAAGGTGGTGTCCCCTCCTACCAAGGTTCGCGCATCCCTCAGCTGGTGGGCAGATCCGAACAATCTCTTGGCAGGAGTTCCTTTTTACCGTCCCCAACCTTCTGCATAGATCACAATGGATGCATCCCTTATCGGCTGGGGAGCCCATATGAACGGTATGTCAGTGCAGGGCAGATGGTCAACACTGGAGGCCTCCTCCACATAAACCTCCTAGGGCTCAGGGCTGTCTCCAACGCCTGCAGACATTTTCAGACCTATATTCGAGGAACAACTGTCAGCATCCTCACCAACAACATCGCCACAATATATTATATAAATTGTCAAGGCGGAGCACGCTCTCAACCCCTTTGTGCAGAGGCAGTCCGTCTCTGGAACTGGTGCATTCGAAACAAAATCATGTTAACAGCGTCATACTTACCTGGCATGAGCAATGTAGTCACGGACTCCCTCAGCAGTATTTTGCACCAGATCATGAATGGGAAATCAGATCAGACATTCTCCTTGGCATATTCCGACACTGGGATTTCCCTCAGATAGACCTCTTTGCCACGAATCGGAATGCAAAATGCCGCCAATACTGTTCCAGGGCGGGCATCGGTCGGGGATATCTAGGGGACGCCTGCCTTCTCCACTGGGGCGGCCCCCTTCTCGATGCTTTCCCCCCACAGTCCTCATACCCAGGATTCTGGACAAGATCAAGTTAGACGGTGCAACCTTAATCCTCATAGCCCCCACCTGGGCACAACAGACGCGGTACCAGTTTCTCCACAGAATGTCCCTTCAGCCACCATACACCCTTCCCGATCTCCCGGACTTACTATATCAGGACCACAGCCGCCTCCTGAATCCACAACCTTGTACACTTCATCTCACAGCCTGGCTCCTAACTGGCTCAACCTGTCCGAGGATCTCTGCTCGAGTCCAGTCAAACAAGTCCTGATGCATAGTAGGAGGTTTAGCACTCGAACCATCTACCAGTATAAGTGGAAGTGGTTTTCATCGTGGTGTTCCACAAAGGGGATCATTCCGGAGAATGCTCCCATTCCTCACATTCTTGATTACATTCTTTCTCTGCAACAGTCGGGGCTCACGATCGCCTCTATGAAAGTACATTTAGCGGCTATTTCAGTCTTCCGTCACCATATAGATGGTACATCGGTTTAGGCCCATCCTATTACGAGGAGGTTCCTAGCAGGTCTAAAGAACCTTAATCCACCTTGTAGACCCCCTCCTCCATCTTGGAATCTGGACCTAGTCCTAGACACGCTTACCCAACCTCCCTTTGAACCCTCGGCCACCACCTCTCTCCGTATGTTGACACTCTTAAGCTGATTTTCCTTCTCGCCATAACGTCAGTACGCAGAGTTAGCGAGCTAGCGGCTCTAATGTCAGCACCACCTTATACAGTATTTCATAAAGAGTGGGTGATCCTCAGGCCCCACCCATCCTTCCTCCCAAAAGTATGCTCTGCATTCCATATCAACGAACCTATTGTACTTCGCACTTTCCATCCGAAGCCTCATACCTCTTCACAGGAGGCTCTTCTACATGATGTAGACATCTGTCACACATTAGCTTTTTACATAGAGAGGACGGATTGGCTACTGATCTCTGTAGCCAAACGGTCAAAAGGAGAGGCACTCTCCTCACAGCATGTGGCTAAACTCATAACCTCCTGCATCACCATGTGCTATTCCCTCCACAGAAAGCCTCTTCCCTCATGTCCGAAGGCACACTCTATAAGGGCCATGGCTGCCTCTACGGCCCTTTTTGAAGGGAGTCCCCCTTCAGGGCATTTGTCGTGCTGCTACGTGGTCCTCCAACATAACCTTTGCAAATCATTATGCAATTGTCCAGTGAGCAGCTGCAGATTCCTCGCTGGCTTCGGCGGTACTATCTACCCTGCATAAACCTTAATTACAGAGCCCACCTGAGTGGGTTGTGAGTACTGCTCTACAGTCACCTACAGTGGAGCACCCACGGGGACACCACTCAAAGAAGAAGAAGTTACTCACCTTGGTGCAGTAATGATGGTTCTTCGAGATGTGTGTCCCTGTGGCTGCTCCACTACCCTCTCTCCTCCCCGCTCCGTAATCCGGTTTGTAGATTTCTTCTTTCAGATCTCGAGCAGGTGAGTGGAACTGGCGGGAGTCGGATTGCGTATGAGGTAAAAGGGCGCGAACGGCGCGAGACGTGCTTCTCGCATGCGCGATCCGGCCGACTACGGCTACCGAAAATTTCCGAGCTGCAGCGCCAGGATGGGGCCCAACACCTACAGCGGAGCACCCACAGGGATGCACATCTCGAAGAACCATCGTTACTGCACCAAGGTGAGCAACTTCTTTTTATAACTTTTTTTCTTGAAGACCCATTTTTGTTTGAGAAGTGTCTACAAATATACAAACACATCCCAGCAGTCTGTACTCTGTCCTGTCCTTCACCCCCTTCCCTCAAAATTAAATCTTGAACACCCCCTTTAACTTGACTTGATATGTGAGCTGTAATAAATTCAACATGATGAAATCCCAGTGGTGGGTGTAACCATAAAGTGGTGCTCCATTAAGCCAGTGACTTGTGGTTGTGTCTGGAGTGAGGGGAGGGCTCCCTTAGCTTTGTGGAGACAGACGTTTTTAATTCTTCCTGGCTCATGAATGAGGGAAAGAGAATCCAGAAATCACATAAGATGTGTTGGATTGTGCAGTCTCTCCCTCTGTAAGTGAACAGGGAGGGAGGACAGCATTACTCCACTTACTGTCTTTCGCTCTCTGTCCCCCAAATACCGACTGTATTAAGAATATTTCCACTGCCTTGACACTTCTGTAGTCATAAAATATTTCCAGGTTTCTTTGTTTTACTGTCTGCAGCCTTATTTTGTTAGTAATCTTACATACACTGAATACAATGGATTTGGTGTGGAATTTAGTTGGACATGTTAGATTTAGGATAGACTCTTGATTGGGTGGCAACATCCAGCCTACCACCCTGCTATCAACTGGGTGTTAATGCACAAGAAGAAATCTGATCTCTAGCCAGGGCCCAAATCAGACAGGGCTTCAGTAAGTAAAAGCACCACCTGGAATTACTCAGTAAATAAGTAGAAGGCACCGTGGAACCCAGATGTTCTATAGGATTTCTGTGAGAAATGAAGCTGAAACTTCAAAGTATTCTTCTAATGTAGCTCCAAGAAGAATGCATTATTGCAATATAAGAGAGGTGGTGACACAGACATGGGTAACTGGCAAAGACCCCAGCTGAGTGGCAAGGTCACTTGCTCCTTGCCAACTACAGGCAGAAAATCCACAGATGATAGTTGACAATCTCAGGGCTCAGTAGGACACCTAGATTGCACACTCAGTTGTTAAATTTTACAGGACAGTGGTAAAATTTCTGACCTACATAGTACAGTCCAGGGAGCCTCACCCAGTGATTCCTGTCTCAAACCCACAAGTCCTGGTTAAGCTACAGCATATCTTTCTAGAAAGAGGCACCCAAGCTTGATTTAATGACTTAGAGATGGAGAATCCACCACATTTCAATGGTTCATTACCCTCACTGTTAAAAATTTGCCCCTTTTTTCCAGTCTGTCTCCTTCTTGCCGTCTGTCATGGCGTATGCACACCCCCTCCCTTGGGGTGAGGGTACTCAGGGGTGTGGACGCCGCCTAGTTGGCTGCTGGGTCATCTGCAATCCCTTTTAGTCTGTGAGAAACAACCCTCTGTCCAGGGTAGTACAGCCTAATGGCTAAAGTTAATAGGGTAGCCCTTAACTCAGGGCAGCTCAGTCTAACAGCCAGAGTCAATAAAGGGGGATGGCCCTTAGTTCAGGGCAGCATGGCCTAATGGCCAGAGTCAATATGTTGGAGGCAACAGCCCCAGTAGGGGGACCCGGGCTCACTCTACTCCATCGGGTCCTGACCCAGGGCCCTGTGAGTAGCAGAGTGTTCTACCACTTGCTTGGTGGGGAATCCGGCCGAAACATGCCAAGCTCACCCAGGTGGGAGATACCCAGGGAGGGTGCTGGAGTGGCCACTTCCCACCAACACTGGTAGGGTGACATCCCATGTAGTTTCTGGGTGCTCTGGTTTCTCTGCAGCTGCTTCTCCCTAGAGTTCCTCTGACGCTGGTAGCTTGCAGCGGTCTCCAGGATTCCTGACTCCTATCGTCTGAGTGTCTGGTGCAGCTCTGGAGCTTCTCCTCCTCCGGTGGCCAGCCCAGAATGAGCTGAGCAGCTCCCTTTTATGCTGCCCCAGCATTTGGATCATATCTAGTCTGGGTGGAGGGGTGTGTCAGCCAAAATGGTCAGGGCAGTGTGTGCGTGTGTGTTACACCCAAGTCTTCAACTGCTGAGACGCAAAGTCTCGTTGCAGTGGGCAGCCTAGGAGGCTGGAGGGCGCCCCGAAAAATAGTTTAATGTCTGTGACTTTACTGCTAGGACCGGGGTCCCGTCGCAGAGGGCAGCCAACAGGCTCTCAGACGCCCCGAGTTTATAGGAAGAGCTTATTACACCTCAGATTTTAGCTGCTAGGATACAGAAATCCCTTCGCAGTGGGCAGCCTGGGGAGGCTGAGAGGTACCCCAATGGATCTGTCCCCTGGAAGCGACACGATCCAAAACGCCCAAGCTCTTCCTATACCTGTCCCTTTTGACCGGCCGAAGTTCTTTTGTTTGTGTTCGGTTCGGGTACAGCAGCACGGGTTCAAGTCAGAAGCTTGACACGCACTGGCTTATTTATAGGAGAAAGAAAGAGAAAAGAAATAAAGAAACTTGGTTCAGTATATATATAAAATATATTTATAAGTGAATGAAGGCACCCCACTTATTCCCAAAGTTTATAGCTAAATCACCTTACCAAAGGCAGTTTACAATAGAAATGAAGCAGCTTGCCTTAAGAAACTATAATAAAGTAACTAAACTTATAACAGAGACACAATTAAAGTGTACACATAAAGAAAACACATTGCAGGTACAATTCTCACCCCTGCGTTCCAGACTTGGCGTGGCCAGCGTCTTTCTCTCAATCCCTCGGGAAGAAGTAGGGCAAGGTTGAGCGTCCCACGGACCTCGGGAGACAATCAATACCTGCCAGCAGGTGTAGGTGATTGGAGCTCAAATGGGGTGGGCAACTAAACCCTCTTTATACCCCTTGGGTCACATGGGCTTCTTCCTGGTCTCAAGTGGCCAATTAGGAAAAATGGCTTTGAACGCCAAGTTTCCCACGAAGGGTGCAAAGCATAATTCACACCTGGGAAGATGCAGACAATGGGCACCTCTGGTATGTGATGGGCAAAGATTCCTCTCCTGAGACAGTGCAGGCGTGTCAATTACTGATACTAGCCATCACGGCGACGGGAGGCCTCGTGTCGTCAGCTAGCCCTTTTACTGTCTGGTTTCTGTTTATGGTAGAGTCAGGGACAGGCACCACACCTGCGTTCCCAGGGCATCAAAGGCTGACTGCCTTTCTCTTGCTCTCTGGGGGGACGGGGACAAGATGGGGTTTGTGTCTGGCTACAGGGTGGAACTTCCTCTGCCCACAGGGTTTTAACCCCACTTGGTTCAATGCGAGGTTTGCACACCCCATCTCACTATCACATGCCTTAAGCTGCCAGGTGGACTTAACAAAACCTGTGGAGAAGGCAAGCATTCTTATCTCTCTCACCCCACTGCCATGCCTTTCCTCTCCATTCTCTGTAGGGAAATAGAGATTCCAGACATTCTTAGGAAGGGAGGGTATGTCTACACTACCCCGCTAGTTCGAACTAGCGGGGTAATGTATGCATACCGCACTTGCTAATGAAGCCCGGGATTTGAATTTCCCGGGCTTCATTAGCATAAGCAGGGAGCCGCCATTTTTAAATCCCCGCTGCTTCGAACCCCGTGCAGCGCGGCTACACGGGGCTCGAACTAGGTAGTTCGGACTAGGCTTCCTATTCTGAACTACCGGTACACCTCATTTCACAAGGAGTAACGGTAGTTCAGAATAGGAACCTAGTCCGAACTACCTAGTTCGAGCCCCGTGTAGCCGCGCTGCACGGGGTTCGAAGCAGCGGGGATTTAAAAATGGCAGCTCCCCGCTTATGCTAATGAAGCCCGGGAAATTCAAATCCCGGGCTTCATTTGCACGTTCGGTATGCATACATTACCCCGCTAGTTCGAACTAGCGGGGTAGTGTAGACATACCCGGAGAGAGTTATGTTTACTGCTGCTGGTGGAGGAGGGGGTTGATCCGAGCCTGCTCTCTGGAACTGCTTTATTATGGGTTTAATGACATGTCCTTGGTGGATTTGGTTAGGAATTAAGGACCTGCATGACCCAAGTGCAGGCTCTTCCTTGCCCAAGGGTCCTCAGCACAGAGCCTAATGGTGAAAACACAGAAAGAATTTACTTCGGAAGAGGAGATCTCTTTACTAAAGAAAGTTGCTGTTATTGTCTAGCCTCTACCTGTTGGCAGCTAAGTTACCCAAAAGGGCCACATTAGTTTAATGCAGTGTTCCTGCTAAGATTTTCCATCCATAAGCGGAGTAAGTTTTGTCTTGTGCACCAGTATTGCATTCATGTTGCTTGTTTAGATGTGTGCCACTCTGGCACCCAAGTTATTACAAAATATCATATAATATATCAGCAAAGCTGTGGCTGTGCCTGGGGGTCCTGCGCTTCTGGCACGTAGTGTTCAGCCTCAGAGGCTCGCTGTGTCCCACCACGGTCTTGGTCTCTTTCTCTTTACTAGAGGCAGGGCTCAACTTACTGAGCCACACTGGTCACAGGCTGCTCCGTAATTGGGGCTACAGAGGGGTTTCACCCCCACGTCTCCCTATCCAGGGACAGACTCCGTTGTGGTGTGGGGAGGGTTGGGGGGAAACCCAGGCCCACCCACTACTCCAGGTTCCAGCCCAGGCACCCTAAGGTAGCAGCAACAGATGGATTTTGTTCTATTCCCTGTCTGACAACTACTTCCTTGAGCCACTTCCCCAAACAATCCCTTCCAGGACCTTTCCTCTGGCACCTGAACCTCCAACACACTGTTCCTAACTCACAGCTCCCTCCCTTCCTTCCTGGAAGAGGAGCCCTTTTAAACCAGTCTCAACTGGTTCTTGATTGGCCCCAGGTGGTCTGATTAGCCTGACTCCCTTTGTTCTGGAAGGCTCCTAATTAACTCCAGGTGTTCTAACTGGCCTACTGGTCCAGACTGCTTCCAGAAGGTTCCTGCTGGTCCTAGCCCTGCCCCTGCTAGTTTACCCAGGGCTCGGATACTTGCCTTTGAGCGCTCTTTTATATTCTCCTGCCCTGACCCTGTCACCCAGTCTTTACTCTGCCCCTCCCTGCACCCCTCTTCTGCAGGAGTGGGGTGTAGGTGGGACTGCTGCTGTGGCAGGTAGTCTTGGCTGCCTCCATTCTAGGCCAGGTCTTCTCTTCTCTTCTCTTCTCTTGTTTGCAGGCAGCTTCCTCTCCCCTTACCTCAGCTAGCTGTTGAGGCTGCTGGGTGTGGGAGCATCTACTGACTTGCCCCCGGGTGGGGAGAGGGAGGAGGACCCCCCTTTCCATCTTCTTGGGGGTCCTCGTGTGTAAGGGACCCTCCTTCTATCTGGGTTCCTAGGTGGTGGCTGGTGCAGCTCTTGTGGGGGGGGGGGTGTTTCACCTGCCCCTGGCTCCCCCACCCCTGCATTTCTGCTGCTGCTGCTACCACCACTGGTGCTCCCTCCCCAGCCTCAGTTGCTGCAGGGGCCTTTTCCTATTCTTGGCCCCACTGCTCCCCCCCCACCTGCCTGCCCCCTTTTGCTCTGCTGGGTCCTGCAGCAGGTGCTGTGGGCACACTGGTTCTCCTCCCCCCAGCTGTGTCTAGTTACCCCTGCCTGTTTTTCTTGAGCAAGCACCTCCTCACTGTCTGCCTCCCCCCTCCACTGCTTCTCCTCCTTCTTGTGCGCCCATGCCCCCCCCTTTCTTTTGTTTGGTGCCTGAGCCTCCCCTTCTTGTCTTAGTTAACCCCCTACACAGACAGTTTCACCCCCCCCCCCCCCGCCGCCGCCATGTTCTTAAATAATCTACCCCTCATCTCCCCCGTGCAGCTGGAGGAGCCAGACTGACCATCCTGTGCTGGGAGTTGTACCTCTTATTCCTTTATCCCCCTCCCTCATTTCTGCATTGCTGCCCTCCCCCCGCTTCCTCCCTCCCTTGGCACTATTGTCCTCTCCCAATTGTCTGTTCCTGTCCTTCCCTCCCTGCCCATGACTATAATGGAGCGGCTGTTGTGTGACACCCCTGCCCAAACCTCTGCCAGTGCCGACCCCTCTGAGGCTGCCGGGCTCCCCACTCATCCAGTGGATCTGGCGGACATGGATGGGGATTCCGGGACCCCGACCGCTCCTGCCGCCACTGTCACCATTAAGAAGGCCTCCCTGAAGGGCAGAAGGGCCAGGGCACAAAAAAGAGCAAGAGCCCCGCCCGGAAGGCCAAACCTCCTGTGGCAAAGGCTCACCCCTCGGCCGCTGCCCCAGTGCTGGCCGTGGCTTCCCCTCTTTCCCATTCCCCTGTTCCTTCCACCAGCTCTGGGAGCGACGGTGTCCCGGTCCACAGGGCGTACGCCCAGGTAGCCGCCACCCCCCCGCTTGTCGCCTCCCAGAATTCCATCCCCAACAGCCACGGCCCCTTTCTCACCCTGACCAGGAGGCACTGGTGTTAGTCTCACCCCACGTGGAGAACTAAGTGCGGGCGTTGGCATGCGTGGTGGGGTCCGTGGGCATGGTGGCGGCCTCTAAGATGTTTGGGAAGGTGGTGTTCTTCCTGGCGTCCGAGGCCGCCGCCCAGGAGGCACTGGAGAAAGGTTTGGCAGTGGGGGGGGCCACGTCACACTCGAGCCTCTGGAGGACCTGGGCGTATGGGTGGTATTTTCCTCTGTTCCTCCCTAATGCCACCCTACTGCTTTTCCTCTCCACCCTGGGGAGGCCCTTTTCAGTCCTAAGTCCCCTTCCTTTGGGCTGCAAGGATCCTGCCCTCCGCCACGTCCTTTCCTTCCATCGGCAGGTACAAGTACAACTACTGCCGGCGGGACGTGGCGGAAAAGTCCTGGAAGGGTCATTTCTGGTGCCCCATCAAGGGGCCCAGTACCGGGTATATTATACGGTGAGGGAAGCCCAGTGTTTTTATTGTTGGGAGACAGGGCACATCATAGAATCAGAGCTGGAAGAGACCTCAGAAGGTCATCAAGTCCAGCCCCCTGCTCTAGGCAGGACCAATCCCAACTAAATCAACCCAGCCAGGGCATTGTCAAGCCGAGACTTAAACACCTCTAGGGATGGAGACTCCACTACTTCCCTAGGTAACCCATTCCAGTGCTTCACCACTCTCCTAGGGAAATAGTTTTTCCTAATATCCAACCTGGACCTCTCCCACCACAACTTGAGACCATTGCTCCTTGTTCTGCCATCTGTCACTACTGAGAACAGCCTCAGGGACCCACATCCGAAGGGACTGCCCCCTGGCCTGGCCTGGAGAGGCACTTGGGACCCCCAACGCCCAGGAGGGATCAGTCCTATCATTGCTGGTGGCCCTGACGGTCCAGACCCTGGGGTCACCCCTCCTCCAACCACAACCGTCGTCAGTCCCGCTTGGGCTCCGCAAGGCCTAGACGAGCAAGCAGGTGCCGCTTCCACTGCAGTAAGTGGCAAGGCCAGGCGGGCAGAGGAGAGGGCGGGGGGGGGGGGTCCAGCGATGGGATTCGGACAGGGCCTAACTCAGGGTAAGTCTACACTACAGCACTAATTCGAATGAACTTAGTTTGAATTAATTAATTCGAACTAAGCTAATTCGAATTAGCGCAGCTAAACTTAAAAACTAGTTCGAATTAGCAAGATGCTAATTCGAACTAGCATGTCCACACAGAATGGACCCTGAACCGAGGTTAAGGATGGCCGGAAGCAGTGCCGGCAGGGCATCAGAGGAGGACTTAGAGCGTGGAGATGCTGTCTCAGGCTAGCCGAGGGCTGTGCTTAAAGGGACCCAACCCTGACCCCGGACAGACAGTTCTCAGGGTTCCCCGCTTGCAAAGTCCTGGCTTGGATTGCCCTGAGTGCCCACACACGAAACATCACAGCACTCAGCCATCACCCCGGCTGCACTTGCCGCAGGCTGCCATCCAGAGGGAGGGGGCAATCGGGGGGCTGCAGGAGAACTTCCACCCCGAGAAGCCCGCAGAGCCAGCCCAGTCCTCCCCATCGGGGGCTCGTACCCCATTTTCCTCACCTCCTTCCACTTACCCTTCCCTAGCCCCCCTTCCTGATGTACAAAATAAAGGACAATTGTGTTCAAAAATAGAATCTCTCTTTATTGAACAAAACTGGGGGAGACTGGGAAAAAGGAGGTGGGAGAGGGGAAGAGAGAGGCTGGGAGAGGGGAGGGCAACTAAAATGATCAGGGGTTTGGAACAGGTCCCATATGAAGAGAGGCTAAAGAGACTGGGACTTCTCAGCTTAGAAAAGAGGAGACTGAGGGGGGATATGATAGAGGTCTATAAAATCATGAGTGGTGTGGAGAGGGTGCATAAAGAAAAGTTCTTCATTAGTTCCCATAATAGAAGGACTAGAGGACACCAAAGGAAAGGAATGAGTAGCAGGCTAGTAACAGAAAGTTGTTCTTCACAAAGCAAAGAGTCAACCTGTGGAACTCCTTGCTGCAGGAGGCTGTGAAGGCTAGAACTAGAACAGAGTTTAAAGAGAAGTGAGATCAAGTCATGGAGGTTGGGTCCATGGAGTGCTATTAGCCAGGGGGTAGGAGTGGTGTCCCTGCCCAAGGTTTGTGGAAGGCTGGAGAGGGATGGCATGAGACAAATGGCTTGGTCACTGTCTTTGGTCCATCCCCTCCAGGGTCCCTAGGGTTGGCCGCTGTTGGCAGACAGGCTACTGGACTAGATGGACCTTTGGTCTGACCCAGTACGGCCATTGTAAGCTCAGGGTCGGGGGTCTCAGTGGACCACCCTGATTTTCATGCAAACCTGCTCCTGGGTGGCCAGGCTGGCAGCTCTCCTGCCCTAGACGGCCACTTTCCTGTGCCTAGTGCGGAGTTCGTGGGCGAGGTCCACGATGTCTGCACTGGACCAGGCGGGTGCCTGCCTCTTGCGGTCCTGGCCAGGCTCCCAAGAGCCGCCAGCCTGGTCCCGGGAAGAGGGGGAGGGCTGGGGGGCATCCGGTGGCTGGCTCATGGCGTGCCAGGTGCAGGGTCTGCTGGCTGGGTGCTGGCAGGCTTGCACCTGGCATGGGCACCGTAGCCAGCCCGTGCCCCTTTAAGGGCTCCGGGGCCGGGAGGGGGGCAGAAGAGTTTCCCTGGTGGTGCCCAGAGTGGCCACCAGGGCAAGCTGGAGAGGGCTAGCCTCACACTAGTTCGAATTAAGGGGCTACACAGCCCTTAATTCAAACTAGTAAGTTCGAACTAGGTTTAGTCCTCGTGCAATGAGGTTTACCTAGTTCGAACTAAGCGCTCCGTTAGTTCGAATTAAGTTCCAACTAGCGGAGCGCTAGTGTAGCACCTAGCAAAGTTAATTCAAAGTAACGTCCGTTAGTTCGAATTAACTTTGTAGTGTAGACATACCCTCACGGGGGAGGTCTCCTCCTCCCCTGCTGCCCAGTCCCCGTCTTCCCTCGCCCTCCCACTGCTGCCCTTGTCCCCTGCCTCTTCCCCCATTCAGGCCTAGCCCTACTCCTCCGAGGGCTGGGAGCTCGCCATGGTGAGGTGCCGCAAGCATGCCTGGCATTCCACCCCACTCACTGAGGGGAAGGAAAACCCTGCATTTTTTGGGGCTGGATGCTGGAGCCAGCCCTCCCTGTGCGCCCCCGGACGCTTCACAGCACTGCGGGGCACCTGAGGTGGTCGCAGTGGGCGCAGAGAGGGTGAATGTATCTTTCCCAGAGTCCCTGCATAGGGAGGCCATGGAGGATACTCACACTGCCCCCACTTCCACTGTGCCCTCCACCTGTATGGAGGCAATTGTTGACCCTGCCACTGACTAAGGCTACCACATAGTGGTGGGACAGAGCAAGGATGGAGGAGGTCTGTAAGGACTTCTATACAGAACTATTCAAATCAAGAATCAATGTCCCTCTCCCAGCTCTCCAGGAGTCAGAAGAACGTGTCCCCCAATAATCGTCAGCGAAATCCAAAGTGCACTATACCAGATGAAGAAGGGGAAAGCTCCAGGCAAAGATGGAATAACGTCAGAAATGATTTCTGCAGGAGGCGAAAAACTTTGGAAGGCCCTCGCTTTAAGATTCAATCGATATCTTGAAGAAGGAAAAATACCATCAAGCTGGAAGGAGTCGAATACCATCTTGCTGCACAAGAAGGGCGATCGAGAAAATCTTAAGAATTACTGCCCTATATGCCTACTCTCTCATATTTACAAGCTCTTTACAAAGGTGGTAACGAACCGACTTTCGCAGAGCTTGGATGAACAACAGCTGAGAGAGCAGGCAGGGTTTCGAAGAAATTTCAGCACGATCAAACATATATTTACCCGTAGTCAGCTCCTAGAAAGAGCAAGGGAATACAAACTTCCGCTGTGCATTGCTTTTGTCGACTATGAAAAGGCCTTTGATAGCGTCGAGTTCAACGCAATATTAAAGGCGCTCCCAGAGCAGGGTATTAACACGCAATACATCAATTTGTTGAAGGAAGCGAATACTGGATGTACAACAGATATTACTCTCCTCGAAACTCCCCTCCGTATCCCAATCGAGAAAGGTGTGAAGCAAGGAGATACTATTTCACCGAAACTATTCACTGCATGCCTCGAAATGGTTATGAATAAGATCAATTGGAGGAGTGGTGTCAACGTAAACAGAGAACGATTATCTCATCTCAGATTCACGGACGACATAGTATTAATTGCTGAAAGCACCAACCAATTGCAGAGCATGCTACGTAGACTTGACAAGAAAAGCAGTCCGGTCGGTCTGAAAATGAACCACTGCAAAACGAAATACATGCAATCACACGTCTTACGAAAAGCCCAAATAACGATAACAGGAGAAGAAATCGAAGAAATGGAACAGTACGTATATTTGGGCCAAGAAGTTAATATGCGCCAAGACCTGAACAGAGAACTCTCGCGAATGATTCGGGCAGGATGGTGTGAATTCAATTCCATCAAGGACATCCTCAAAGGAAAAATCAATAAGACCACACGTGCAAATATCTTCAATTCAACAGTGCTGCCAGCCATGTTGTATGGCAGCGAAATGTGGGCACTGACGAAGAGAGAATAGCAGCGACTATTGGTAGCTGAAAGGGCAATGGAGCGAGCTATGTTGGGAATTTCCCTTCTGGATTGTATTCCAAATGAAATGATCAGAGAACTCAGCGGCGTGAAAGATATTATCGTGGAAAGCAGACATAACAAAATGTGATGGGCAGGCCACACGGCACGGCTCACGGACAATAGGTGGACCACAATTATTGCTGAGTGGTACCCACAAGAACAGAAAAGACCACCAAGAAGATGGGAAGATGACATTGTTAAACATTTTGGACGAACGTGGAGAAGAAAGGCAAGAGTGCGAGAAGAATGGTGGACGTGTTGTGATCAGTGCAATCTTAACGATAGCTGAAGCCCAATCGATCTAGGTGATTAACTATGGTTTATAACCTATCCTTTAAAACAGCTTCTGTACCCAGTGACTGGAAGGTAGCTAACGTGACGCCATTATTTAAAAAGGGCTCTAGAGGCGATCCCGGCAATTACAGACCGGTAAGTCTAACTTCAGTACCGGGCAAATTAGTTGAAACAATAGCAACGAATAAAACTGTCAGACACGTAGAAGAACATAATTTGTTGGGCAAAAGTCAACATGGTTTCTGTAAAGGGAAATCATGACTTACTAATCTATTAGAGTTCTTTGAAGGGGTCAACAAACATGTGAACAAGGGGGATCCAGTAGATATAGTGTACTTAGATTTCCAGAAAGCCTTTGACAAGGTCCCTCACCAAAGGCTCTTATGTAAAGTAAGTTGTCATGGGATAAGAGGGAAGACCCTCTCATGGATTGAGAACTGGTTAAAAGACAGGAAACAAAGGGTAGGAATAAATGGTACATTTTTAGAATGGAGAGGGGTAACTAGTGGTGTCCCCCAAGGGTCAGTCCTAGGACCAATCCTATTCAACTTATTCATAAATGATCTGGAGAAAGGAGTAAACAGTGAGGTGGCAAAGTTTGCAGATGATACTAAACTGCTCAAGCTAGTTAAGACCAAAGCAGACTGTGAAGAACTTCAAAAGGATCTCACAACACTAAGTGATTGGGCAACAAAATGGCAAATGAAATTTAATGTGGATAAATGTAAAGTAATGCACATTAGAAAAAATAACCCCAACTATTCATACAATAGTTGTAGCTAAATTAGCCCCATCATTATCAGGAAAGAGATCTTGGGAGTCATTGTGGATAGTTCTCTGAAGACGTCCACGCAGTGTGCAGCAGCAGTCAAAAAAGCAAACAGGATGTTAGGAATAATTTAAAAAGGGATAGAAAATAAGACGGAGAATATCTTATTGTCTTTATATAAATCCATGGTACGTCCACATCCTGAATACTGTGTACAGATGTGGTCTCCTCATCTCAAAAAAGATATATTGGCATTAGAAAAAGTTCAGAAAAGGGCAACTAAAATGATTAGGGGTTTGGAATGGGTCCCATATGAAGAGAAATTAAAGAGATTAGAATTTTTCAGTTTAGAAAAGAGGAGACTAAGGGGGGATATGATAGAGGTCTATAAAATCATGAGTGGTGTGGAGAAAGTGAATAAGGAAAAGTCATTTACTTGTTCCCATAATATAAGAACTAGGGGCCACCAAATGAAACTAATAGGCAGCATGTTTAAAACAAATAAAAGGAAGTTCTTCTTCACACAGTGCAGTCAACCTGTGGAACTCCTTGCCTGAGGAGGTTGTGAAGGCTAGAGACTATAACAGGGTTAAAAAAAGAGCTAGATAAATTCATGGAGGTTAAATCCATTAATGGCTATTAGCTAGGATGTGAAAGGAATGGTGTCCCTAGCCTCTGTTTGTCAGAGGGTGGAGATGGATGGCAGGAGAGAGATCGCTTGATCATTTCCTGTTCAGTTCACTCCCTCTGGGGCACCTGGTATTGACCACTGGGATACTGGGCTAGATGGACCTTTGGTCTGACCCAGTACGGCCGTTCTTATGTTCTTATGCTTTTTATGTTCTTCTGTCGCAACTACACCTGGGGGGCCAGCTGGTGGAGGGATGCGGCGATAGAACAGTTGGAACAGGAGGTTTTAGAGATGTTGATGTGTTGGGCCACCAGCCCCGGAGATCCATCCTTCTGCGGAAAGTACCGGGAGAAGCTCCCAGCCCTCGACAACCTTTGGGCCCGGGGCCCCTTTGTTCAGTCTCGCATCCATCTCCTCCGGAAGATGGATCGTGGCTCCCGCTTCTTCTACGCCCTGGAGAAAAATAGGGGTCTTAAAAACACATCATGTGCCTTCTGGCGGAGGATGCTTCCCTGCCCAAATGGATCTGGCGGAGATGCGCGAGAGAGCTTGAGCCTTCTACACCTTCCTTTTCTCCTCGGATCCTCAGCACTGACTACAAAATCATCATCAAAGCCATCTTGCTGAGACTGTGGTCCATGCTGGTGGATGTGGTTGGTCCATCCAGACCAGACCTACACTGTCACGGACCGCCCCAGCTTCGATAACCTTTATCTGGTCCAGGATCTCCTAGCGCTCGGGTATAGGGATGGTCTATTGTTCACCCTCCTGTCCTTGGATCAGGAGAAGGCGTTCGACTGGATGGATCACGGGTTCCTCCTGGGCACTCAGCGGGCCTTCAGTTTCGGGCCCCACTTTGTGGGGTTTCTCTAGGTGCTGTATGCTTCCGCAGAGTGCTTGGTCAAGCTCAGCTGGACTCTGACCGCACCAGTCAGCTTCGGGTGGGGGGGTACGCCAAGGCTGTCTGCTGTCGGGTCAGCTGTATACTCTGGCCATCGAGCCCTTCCGCTGTCTCCTCCGTAAGAGGTTGACGTGGTTGATGCCCCATGAGCCGGAGAGGCGGCTTGTCCTGTCAGCATACGCTGACAACGTGCTCCTCATGGTCCAGGACCCGGGCGACCTGGCACGGGTGGAGGCCTGCCAAGCCGTCTACTTGGCAGCCTCCTCTGTCCAGGTCAACTGAGTCAAGAGCTCTGGCCTGGTGGTCAGGGCCCGGTGGCAGGCGAGCTCCCTCCCACCCATGCTTCAGGCCATCAGGTCCGCTGCTTTATCTGGGCGTTTTCCTTTCTGGAGAACTGGCAAGGTTTAGAGTCCAGGGTGGTTGGGCGGTTGCGGAGATGGACAAGACTGCTCCAGTGCCTCTCCCTGTGTGGGAGGGCACTGGTGCTTAACCAGCTGGTCCTGTCCATGCTCTGGCACCGGCTCAAAACCCTGGTCCCGACCCCAGGTTTCCTGGCTCAGATCCAGCAGCTGATGGTGTGGTTCTTTTGGCCATGACTGCACTGGGTCTCTGCGGGGGTTCTCTGTCTTCCCCTGGAGGAGGGAGGGCAGGGCCTGACGTGTTTCCGCATGTGGGTTCACGTCCTCCGCCTCCGGGCCCTGCAGAGACTCCTCTTTGATGCAGGTAGTCCGGCGTGGAGCACGCTGGCGCACGCTTCCTTCGCCGCCTCCGAGGGTGCCGATATGACCGGCAGCTCTTTTATTTGAGAGGTCTTCCGCGAGACCTCTCCGGGCTGCCGGCCTTCTACCAGGACCTCCTCCGGACTTGGAAGTTGCTTTCAGCGACCAGGCCCTTGGGAGCCACCGTGGGGGCAGACCTCCTCGCGGAGCCCCTGCTACACAATCCCCATCTTCGTGTGCAGGCGGCGAAGTCCCCCTCAGTGCGCCAGAGGTTGGTCCTGGCAGAAGTCACCAGGATTGGAGACCACCTGGACTACGAGCGGGGAGACTGGGTGGGTATTCAGGCACTCACCAAGCGCATGGGGCTCTCCACCCTACGTACTCCCCGGTGCGTACTTCAGGAGGGGAGGGACGCTTTGCCGCCCACTGCTCGGGTTTATCTCGACAGGGTCCTGTGAGAGGGTGCACCCCGCCCGCCCCTGGACCTCCTGATCGCTCCATTGGCACCCAGCCCTGCGTACCTTCCTGACCACCCTCCCTTCGTCACCCAAGCCGACTGCACATGTTGCAGCCTTTTGATCCATGCCAAAAAGTCATCTGTACACACTCGTGCTTCACACTCTTCTGTTCCCCACCCTCGTGTCCTACCCAGATACCAAGTGGGGGGACCTCTTACCACCAGTATATGGTGGGGAGCCCTGGTGGGCCAGCCTCTATTTGACCCCTATACAACGGGTAGTGATTCGGGCCCAACTGGTAGTGATTAATGGCTCGATGTCAGGATGGTGGTCGGTTTCTAGTGGAGTTCCGCAAGGATCGGTTCTAGGGCTAGTTTTGTTCAGCATCTTTATTAACACATATTCACCTTGGAAGTCTACTCTCACACTTTGCACAGCTTCTAGCACAGTAGGATCCATCTTATCCCCCAGTTCTCTCTCCCCCTCCTCCCCCTCAAAAATTGGAAAGTCTTTCATTCCAAATGTATAGACTGCTTTAAATGTTTGCCTGAACTATTGGACAAAGGATAAATGTTGTGTTTCTCAAATTTCTCAAAGTAAAAAGTTTGCATAGATTGTAGCACTTGCAATCAATTGAGTGTAGAATGTAAAAAAAAAAATAGTTGTTTGAGGTTAGATAGTCCAAATACATCCCTGAGGGTATGTCTACACTACAAAGTTAATTCGAATTAACTTTCATAGGGGCTACACATACAAACCGCTAGTTCGAATTTAAATCGAACTAGCGGAGCGCTTAATTCAAACTAGGTAAACCTCATTCTACAGGGAGTAACGCCTAGTTCGAATTAAGTAGTTTGAATTAAGGGCTGTGTAGCCACTTAATTCGAACTAGTGGGAGGCTAGCCCTCCCCAGCTTGTCCTGGTGGCCACTCTGGGCACCACCAGGGAAACTCTTCTGCCCCCCTCGCGGCCCCGGAGCCCTTAAAGGGGCACAGTCTGGCTACAGTGTTTGTGCCAGGTGCAAGCCTGCCAGCACCCAGCCAGCAGACCCTGCACCAGGCACAACATGAGCCAGCCATCCGCTGCCACCCAGCCCTCCGCCTCTTCCTGGGACCAGGCTGGCGGCTCCCAGGAGCCTGCCCGGGGCCGCAAGAGGCGGGCGCCCGCCTGGTCTAGTGCGGAGATCGTGGACCTCATACAGGTTTGGGGGGAGTCCTCCAACGTCCACAATCTCCGCACTAGGCACAGGAAAGTGGCTGTCTAGGGCAGGATAGCTGCCAGCCTGGCCACCAAAGGCCACATGCGAACCCAGGAGCAGGTTTGCATGAAAATCAAGGTGGTCCAGTGAGACCCCCGACCCTGAGCTTAGAACATAAAAACATAAGAACGGCCTTACTGGGTCAGACCAAAGGTTCATCCAGCCCAGTATCCTGTCGGCTGACAGTGGCCAGTGCCAGGTGCCCCAGAGGGAGTGAATTGAACAGGAAATGATCAAGCGATCTCTCTCCTGCCATCCATCTCCACCCTCTGACAAACAGAAGCCAGGGACACCATTCCTACCCCCTGGCTAATACCACTCCATGGACCCAACCTCCATGACTTTATCTAACTTCTCTTTAAACTCTGTTCTAGTTCTAGCCTTCACAGCCTCCTGCAGCAAGGAGTTCCACCGGTTGACTATGCGCTGTGTGAAGAAGAACTTTTTTATTAGTTTGAAGCCTGCTACCCATTCATTTCATTTGGTGTCCTCTAGTCCTTCTATTATGGGAACTAATGAAGAACTTTTCTTTATGCACCCTCTCCACACCACTCATGATTTTATAGACCTCTATCCTATCCCCCCTCAGTCTCCTCTTTTCTAAGCTGAGAAGTCCCAGTCTCTTTAGCCTCTCTTCATATGGGACCTGTTCCAAACCCCTGATCATTTTAGTTGCCCTTTTCTGAACCCTTTCCAAGGCCACAATATCTTTTCAGGGGTGAGGAGATCACATCTATACACAGTACTGACGATATGGCTACCATAGTTTGATACTTCCCCTCCTCCTTCTTCCCCTGGCTTCCCCCTTCCAGCTCCCTCCTCCCAGGTTTCCTCCTCCCCTCTCTCTTCCCCTCTCCCACCTCCTTTTCCCAGTCTCCCCAGAGGTTAATCTCCCCCCCCCCCCAGTTTTGTTCAATAAAGAGAGTTTCTATTTTTGAACACACGTGTCCTTTATTTTGTACATCAGGAAGGGGGGCTAGGGAGGGGTAAGTGGAAGGAGGTGAGGGAGGAATGGGGCACGAGCCCCCGATGGGGAGGACTGGGGTGGCTCTGCGGGCTCCTCGGGGTGGAAGCTCTCCTGCAGGGCCTCCTGGATCCTGACCCCCCCCCCCCCCCGGATGGCAGCCTGTGGCAAGTGCAGCCGGGCTAATGGCCGAGTGCTGTGATGTGCCGAGTGCGAGCACTCAGGGCACTCCAAGCCAGGACTGCTTTGCTGTCCCTCATCGAGGTAGACAAGCAAGCGGGGAACCCTGAGAACTGTCTGTCCGGGGTGGGGGTAGGGTCCCTTTAAGCACAGCCCTAGGCTAGTGTGGAGCTGCTGCCTCAGGCTAAGTCCTAATCTGATGCCCTGCCGGCACTGCTTCCGGCCATCCTTAACCTCTGTTCAGGGTCCACTCAGTGTGGACATGCTAGTTCGAATTAGCAAAACGCTAATTCGAATTAGTTTTTAGGTCTAGATGCATTAATTCCAATTATCTTATTTCGAATTAACTAATTTGAACTAAGTTCATTTGAATTAGTGCTGTAGTGTAGACATACCCTGAGAGAATTGTTTCAGAACTAAGAGACCTTTGTTATCCATTTCATGTTATTTACTTGTGCCTTGCAATAGAATAACATTCTTAATTCTCAACTGATGGTAAATTATCTAGAAAGCTGTAGGCCAAGAATAGGAATGGGTAACAGAAAATTTGAGACAAAAGAGGGGGTTATGTTGGTTTGAAGGAGCTCATAGTTTGAATATAGGAGGAATTACTCCCCTTTCGGTATGTTCAGGTGGGTGACAGTGATTCAGAATTTAGTGGAACCAAAATTCAATGTTTACGTAATCTTACACAGGGTTACCAAAATATAAAATTACCAGAATAAACAAACATAGGAATTAAGATTTGTCTCCAAATGTTTATAGTATTGAATGTTGTTTTACTATTCTGCCTTTCATTTTGTACTAGATTTGATTTTCTATAAAATATTGTCTTATCAAACTATAAATGACATCTAAAACTTAATTTAGAATGGTAAATAGTGATTAATTTTTCCCAGAGCACAGTAGAGTTATATTTTTTAACTCTGTTTTTAGCATTTAGGGATTCCACTGTCACATCTTAGGTCAACGGACAGTTGTACCTTTTGCTGTGGTGGTTTCTAGGTGTCTATTCCACTGGGCACTAAATGACTACTTTATTTCCCCCAAATGCAGGCAGTTGTATCAAGGAAACAAGCACTACAGCTCCCAGCACTGAACCCATTCTGTGGAGAGACTATTTGTTTTTTTCAATGCTATCAATTCAGTTTTCACAAGCATACAAATGGTTGATTGCTGTATCAAGTTTATACAAAGAACCAATTTCATAGGACTGTAGTATGGATAAAATAAATGCTGGTTTTTTTACTGCAATTAAAAAAAATACTGTCAAGCAGTGTTCCCTCTAAGATCTTCCATCCGTGAGCAGACTGAGTTTGGTCATGTGCACTTGTTCAGATTTGTGCCATGAAGATTCATATTTAAACATAGAATCACAGAACACTAGAACTGGAAGGGACCTCAAGAGGTCATCGAGTCCAGTTCCCTGCCCTCACGGCAGGACCCAGTACTGTGTAGACCATCCCTGATAGACATTTATCTAACCTACTCTTAAATATCTCCAGAGATGGAGATTCCTCAACCTCCCTAGGCAATTTATTCCAGTGTTTGACCACCCTGACAGGAAGTTTTTCCTAATGTCCAACCTAAACCTCCCTTGCTGCAGTTTAAGCCCATTACTTCTTGTTCTATCCCCAGGGGCCAAGGAGAATAATTTTTCTCCCTCCTCCTTATGACACCCTTTTAGATACCTGAAAACCACTATCAGCTCCCCTCTCAATCTTCTCTTTTCCAAACTAAACAAACCCAGTTCTTTCAGCCTTCCTTCATAGGTCATGTTCTCTAGACCTTTCATCATTCTTGTTGCTCTTCTCTGGATCTTCTCCAATTTCTCTATATCTTTCTTGAAATGCGGTGCCCGGGGTGGGGGGGGGGGGGGGAGGAGGGGGAAATGCATATAGTCAACAGGATTAACCGATAAACCCAGGCTTATTGGTTAATTGTGTATTTGTCTACATGTTGACATCCCTAGTTGAACATGCAGAAAAGTTTGTTTTCCTCTTCCAATCTATGAATTAATAACTGGGTGTGAGAGGGTATGATCTACTAGTTCTAAAATCTTGAAAGGCCAGGTGACCAGAAACAATCTGTTCAATTCATTAACCATTCATACTTTATGTGTTTATGCATCAAACACTTTTAAGGTAGTTTACAGTTTTAAAAATTAAAACAGTATATTTTGAATTGAATTTCCATCCAAATAGACCTTGGCACAAGTCACAAGTGAAAAATTAATATAATAATTAAATGTATCTTTATGTATTTTCTAACATAGTAAATGTAAAAGTAAGAATCTGAATGAAGATCAAGTGGAACTATATAATTTCTTAATTGTGTATAGCTGTAGTATAGTCTCCTGGTTAGCAAAGAGAAGCATCAAATGTAATGTAAAAGGCTATACTTAGTTGCAACTAACTGTGTTAATAGTTAACTGGAATCCATCTACTTTAGGAAAATAAAGTACAGTGCAAGACAATTTAAACATGGATAATTTACATGAGGGATTCCTGCTTGTTGCTTTAAATCAATTTATCATGCCTAAAACATGTGCAAGATCTATGTGCTTTTGCTTTGTAGGCAAAAATCTACATTTAATGAAAAGTTAAGGTACCTTGGTGGGAGGTGGGCCCCTTGCAGACCATTGAGTTGAACAAAACTTAAAACTTCTCAAAACCCAGGAAAAGCTCACTTGCGGCTGCCTGTGCAATCTTAACTTTGCCCTTTATTCAGGAATGCCTCAGTATGCTTCCTAACAGACACCCCAGTTGCTACAATGTGCAAGCTCTTAGCTTTCTTACAGCCTAGTCTCTCTCACCAGATTCCATATAACGTTGTTAAAAGACAGATAGGGTATGGGGGGAGGTGTTGCGCACACCACTTTCTCTTTGTGCACAGAGGTACAAAGGTTTGGTCTAGAAACATCATTGGCAGTGTTGTTCACTGGGGCAGTGGTGTCAGCACATTCCTCGGACTACTGACAAACACAAAGTGGCTGCCTAGAAATGGTTTTTCCTGGCATATGCATACTGCAGTCCTTCAAGCCTGGACATCTGTGCAAGCAAAGTGAACATGTTCTGAAATACTGTTCACAGTTTGGATCATCTGTGGCTGGGCCAGTCCCACTCCTGAGTCCCAGACCACTGATCTGCCCACTATCCCATGGTTTAGGGGCTGCGGTACAAGTCCCACTTGCCTTTTCTCAGCATTTGGCCTTCTGTCCCTTGGCAAAACAAAGGGGTGTTGGGGCCAATGCCCCTGGCCAGTCAAGGCTCAGTAAACAGCCCTCCTTAGCCACCCACTGAAGTTTCTGGCCACCTGGGGGAAGGAAGCCTCCAAACACTCCCTGTCAGAGCCCCTCACCTCCCGCTGTAGCCTTTGGTAGTGCTGCTGTTGTTCTGCTCAGCTCCTCTGAGCTTCCTTATCAGTTGTTCTTTCCTCTCATCTCCAAACTCCTTCTCCACTTGCCCTCCCCCTTGGGGAAGGTTTTTAAAGATGTCCCATGGCCACCTGAAGTCAGCTCACCTGGCCCTTAATTGAGTTATAGCTGCCCTGCCTCAGGTGCCCCTAATTAATGAGGGCTTCGGGCCCCATTTTGTGGGTTTTCTCCGGGTGCTGTACGCCCTCGCGGAGTGTTTGGTCAGGCTCAAGTGGACCCTGACCGAGCCGGTCAGCTTCGGGTGGGGAGTACGTCAGGGGTGTCCGCTGTCGGGTCAGCTGTACGCTCTGGCGATCGAGCCCTTCCTCTGTCTCCTCCGTAGGAGGTTGACGGGGTTGGTGCTTCGGGAGCCGGAGCTGCGGCTGGTCCTGTCGGCGTACGCCGATGACGTGCTCCTCGTGGTCCAGGACCCGGGCGACCTGGCGCCTTATGACCGGCTGAAGTTCCTTTAAATTGTGCTTGGTTCTGTTACAGCAACTGAAGGAGTCAGGTTAAAGCTTAAACAGTTACTATTTTATTGTTATAGGGTAAACTTAGCTGTTAAATGCTACTACTGTGTTACAGATAACACAGCCACTACAAAGGACAGGACAGAAATTACACTAATAAGTCACTTACAGGTACCATGAAACCCTTTTGGTTCTCTGAGCTCTTATTAAATGCATGCAAAATAGACACATAGCAGGTATATATTCTCACCCCTGCGTTCCAGACTTGGCGTGGCCAGCGTCTTTCTCTCAATCCCTCGGGAAGAAGTAGGGCGAGGTTGGGCATCCAACTACAGAAATCATCAATTAAACTTGGAAAAACAAAGCCTTATCAGCAAGATGGCGGGCAGGTGCGAGGGAGTACATCTCCTGTCCCAACCAGCCCAATTAACACATACCAATAGCCCATCCTGTAGGCCTCTTCTCACGGGCTATCTCTACACTGGCACCCTTTTCCGGAAAAGGGATGCTAATGAGACAAGTCAGAATTGCAAATGCCGCGGGGGATTTAAATATCCCCCATGGCATTTGCATGAACATGGCTGCCACTTTTTTCCAGCTTGGGGCTTTGCCAGAGAAAAGCGCCAGTCTAGACGGGATCTTTCGGAAAATAAAGCCTTTTCCTGAAGATCCCTTATTCCTCTTAAAATCGGGAATAAGGGATCTTCCGGAAAAGGCTTTATTTTCCGAAAGATCCCGTCTAGACTGGTGCTTTTCTCCGGCAAAGCCCCGAGCCGGAAAAAGCAGCAGCCATGTTCATGCAAATGCCGCGGGGGATATTTAAATCCCCCGCGGCATTTGCAATTCCGACTTGTCTCATTAGCATCCCTTTTCCGGAAAAGGGTGCCAGTGTAGACACAGCCACGGGGTGACAGAAAGTTCACTCTGGTCTACGTGCCAAAGAGAAAAGCTGAAATGGTTTCAGTTATACAAGATGGCTTTAGCTAAATATGAAATGGTTTCCACACCTTCCTTTAGGCTGCAAGGACCCTACCCTCCACCACGTTCTCTCCTTCTACCAGCAGGTACAAATCCAACTACTGCTGGTGGGGCATGGCAGTCCAGACCCTGACGGTCCAGACCCTCCTCCCACCGTGACCATCAGCAGTCCTGCTCAGGCTCTGCAGGGCCCAGACGAGCGAGTGGGTGCCGCTGCCACCGCCAAAAGCGGCAAGGGCGGGCCCGCGAAGGAGAGGGCGGCAGGGTCAGCGACGGGACTCGGACAGGGCCTACCTTGGGGGGAGGTTTCCCCTTCCCCTACTACCTAGCCCCTGTCCTCCCTCACCCTCCCACTGCTACCCTTGTCCCCTGGATCTTCCCCCATTCGGGTGTAGCCCTCCTCCTCCGAGGGCTGGGAGGTTGCCATGGGGAGGCGCCGCAAGTGAGCCCAGCGTTCCACCCCACCCACTGAAGGAGAGGATACCCTCCTCGTTCCTCTAGGGGTGGACGTTGGAGCCAGCTCTCCCTCTCAGCCCCTGGACGCTGCGCAGTGCTGTGGGGCTGCTGAGGTAACCGCAGCGGTTGCATGAGGGGTAAACACCTCCCTCCTGGAGTCCCTGCAAGAGGGGGCATCCATGGAGGATGCTCCCACTGTCCCCACCTCTGCTGTGAGGGTGACCGCTGACTCTGCCGCCGACAAGGGCAACCACATGGCGGCCAGCAGCGGACTCACCTTGCTCTCTCAAGAGGTGGAGGCTTTAGGGTTGACCCTGGCTGCCTCGGGGGGATTATTGTGCCCTGGAGGAACAACAGTTGGCCTTTCCTTCCCCTTCTGACCCGCCACTCTCCCTTCTCCCTGCCTCTGGGTTGTCCCAGGGTGTGACCAACTGCCCAGCTATCGGCAGCACTTCGGCCACTGAACCCCTAGGGGCTCCTAGCAGGCGGGAGTTCCCATTGTTCCCCATCACCCCTGGCGCTGGGGCCTCTGATGCTGCACTCCCGGTGGTGCTGGAGCCTGGCGCTGGGGAAATACTAACTTCTCCCACCACTGCCACCGATCCCCTGCCCTGCGAGGAGGCACTGCAGCCCGGTGCCTCTTCCGCTGAGGCTTCAGACCCTGCTCCTACTCCTAACCCCTGTCCCACTCCTGTTCCCTCCTCAGCCACTCTCCCAACCGAATTTCCCACTTCCCTGTGTCGATTGGTCGCGGGGCTCGTGGAGTGGTCTGGCCCAAAGACGTTCGAGGGTCCGAGGCCCCGACGCGCTGAGGAGCGAGATGCGTGACTTCTTGGAGGAAATTCGTGGCTCCAAGAACTAAGTGGTGCTTGCCCTTCAGCGCTGGGGGGATTTCCATCTCATCCTCCAGACCGTAAGGGCCATTTTGGGGGAGGGTAAAGTGACTGGGTGGCGGGAGGCTGCGGCCTACCAGTGGGCCCGCTGCTTCTGTGATGCACTGCTCATGTTTGGGTACGGTCACGGTTTGCTGTGGGGTCCAATGGGGAATGCCAGCACTCCTGCCAGCGAGGATCTTCCCTAGCCCTCTCGATGCCACCAATCATCTTTACCACTCTGAACACCCGGGGCTGCAGGCTGGGTCTCCGCAGGTGTCAGGTGCTCTCCTTCCTTCGAGAGCGGGGGTACTCTGTCATCTTCAGGGGCCGACGCGGTATGGGTCTCCTGCAGGAAGCTAGCTGGCGGCTGGAGTGGGGAGACAGGATGTTCTTCAGCCACCTGTTAGCCAATCAAGCCGGGGTGGCTACCCTGTTCTCCTTGAACCTGCAGCCCGAGGTGCTGGGGACTGCTGAGGTTGTGCAGGGCCGCCTGCTGCACTTCCAGGTCTGGGTGGAGGGATTTCCATTAAATCTCATTAACATCTACGCCCCGACGTTCGGCCCGGAGGGGCTCCGCTTCTACCAGCGGCCGTCTGTCTTCCTCGGCTCTCTGGATCCTTGCAAGTGCCTGGTCCTGGGCAGGGATTTCAACTGCACCCTCGAGGAATGGGACGGTATGGGGACAGAGCAGTGCCTGGGTGCCGCGGACGTCCTCGGGGAGATAATAGACCAACCCTTCCTGGTGGACATCCGGCATGACCTCTACCCGGACGAGGACGCGGTATTTACCTACATCCGGGTGGAGGGTCAACGGTCGTTTTACTCGAGGTTGCACCGCATTTATCTCTCTCGTCACATTCTCGGACCACCACTTGGTGGCCATGATGGCCTCTCTCTCCAGGCAGCACTCACCCTCTACTGCAGTGGTTCTCAAAATTTTTTTGGCCTGTGGACCACCTAGGTCAATGCAAACATTTCCACGGACCACCAGTTGCTAACACAAACTCACCGTTTATTACATAATTACACCTGAGGCATTTTGCTAGTGCTGCAGCTGGGGAGAACAGTTTAATTGAAACTATCAATTGGGGACCACACAAGTGACAAGCAAAAAAACTATTCCAACCCCCCCAACCCTCTGAGCCTGACCCCATCACACCCTAGTCCCCAATTCACCCATTACCTCCTCACCCTGGCTCCCACTCCCCCACCCCTCCTATGGGGTGGGGGGGGGGCGGTCCCTGTGCCACCTGGTGGAAGCAGGCGGAGAACCAGAGTGGCTCTTCGGGGCACCGGGGGTGGACTCCCCCACGCCATTGCTTCCTTCATGCCCAGCCCCCCCCCCCCACCACCACCTCATCATCCCTGGCCCTCAACACTCCAGATCCCCCCACGTGCATGCGGGGGCAGGACCTCAATCCTGGGTCTCTGTGTGGGATCCCTCTGCCGCCCGGTGGAAGCGGGTGGGGAGCTGGGGTGGTTCTTGGAGGTGGAGTCCCCCACCCCGTTGCTTCCTTCTCCCCCAGCTCCCCTGCATGGCGGTGGGGCCGGGGTCGGCGGAGCAGCAGCGGTGCGCATGCGGGGGTGGGGCCTCAATCCTGTGGGGGGGCAGGGGCTGTCCCGGCTCTGTGCCACCCGGTGGAGGTCGGTGGGGAGCTGGGGTGGCTCTTGGGGACACTGGGGATGGACACGAGTCAGGGCTTTCTTCACCTCCCCCTGTCCACCCGTGCACCGACACACCGGAGATGGTGCTCTAAGCCTTGCTGCACCAGCTCTGGAGAGGGGGCTGAAATCCTGCTGCTAACTGCGCGTTCCACTGAAAATTGCTGACCCCTGCTCTAGAAACTTTTTCAGAAATGGCTATTTTCCTCCAGGGATTATATGTCCGGAACCGGTGGTTGGCTAACTTTGCTGTGCACTTCCACAAAGCATAGGAAATTTCAAGAAAATCCATGCAAGCATTTACACCTCCCAGTCTAGCTTCCAGGGTAAACAGGACTAGGGGTATGTCTAGACTGCATACCTCTGTCGGCAGAGGGATGCAGATTAGGCAGGTCGACATTGCAAATGAAGCAGGGATTTAAATATCCCGCACCTAATTTGCATAAAAATGGCCACCGTGTTTTGCCGACTCAGCACTTTGTCCACAAAAAGCGGCAGTCTAGAGGGGGATCTGTTGAGAAAGAAAGCCTTTTTCAGCAGATCCTGTAAACCTCCTTGTCTTTAGTTCTGAGAAGGGCAGGGAACCTGTTTTGAGTCAGGGGACACTGACCCACAGAAAGGTCAGTTGGGAGCCACACAAGTGAGATGCAAAAAAAAAAAAACCTCCAAAAAAACCCCAAGCCTCACTAATGTGGCCCCAACTGTGCTGGTGGGAGCAGAGGACATGGTACTGGGGAAGGGTGCTGAGGCAGGGGGCAGGGTTCCAGTGGGGGCAGGGGATAGGGTGTGGCAGGGGACAGGGAGTACCCTGCACCCGCCTCCTCCCAGGACTCCTCCCCCCGCAGAGGAGGGAAGCCCCGGCGTGTGCCTCCTTTGGGGACTCACCCCACCCTCCACAAGTTCCCGGCATGCCATAGACCTGAGGGAGGGGAGCAGCCAGTGCACTTCCGGAACCCCCGGAAGTGGCGCGCAGCTGCAGGACTTCCGTCCACCCCGCAGGAAGCTGGCACTACCTCCATTGTCACTGGAGGTAGGTAGTGGGGCTTCTTGGGGGTGGGAGGAAGTGTGGGGGGTCCCGAACACCTCACGATCGACAGCTTGGTGACCACGGCTTTAGAGCCTATGGTATGGATGAAGTGTTCCTGTTCTCAGCATCCCACCCAAAGGAGCAGATACTGGCTTATGTAGGAGGGGGCCTTGGGACCCTTTAAAAAACCCAGGCTTCCTCAGAACCAACTTATATGGGGGGGGGGGGGAAGAGGGGGTCCAACCCCTGTAGGTGGGCATGGTTCCTCCTGATCCTGGAGTGTATAGGGGCAGCAGCAAGAAGGGCTCAGACACCCCCCGAGGGGCAAAGCTCCCCATATCTGAGCTGCATGGTTTTCTTGCTCTTATAGACTGCAGAACTGAGACTCGGAAAGTTTGTGTGTTACTTGACTTCATACAGTAAGTCATTGTAAACAGAGATTAGAATGTAAGAATAGCTGACTCCTAGTCCCTGGCTCTAAGTTTATGGTTTACCTAGCTTCAGGGCCTACTTTTTTTTTTCTCCCAAAGTCTACAAAGCAGCAGCACAAACTCTTCTTTTGGGAATAGAGGGCATCGCATCAGTCTACATTAATAGGGACTATAAGGGTCAATAAATGAGGTGAATTGAAAAAATTTGATCTTCTATAATATTCTCCATTAGGTATGTCAACAAGTAGTGAACTAGACAATTAACTGATAAGCCTAGGCTTATCAGTTAATCTAGTCAACTACTCAAATTCTCTTCTCCCACCCCCACTGCCTCTGTATCAGTGGCAGCAAGGGGGGTGGGGCGGGGAGCAGGAACCAGTGCTGAGGAAAGCTGGCTTAAAAGCCCCTGTCAGAGGTAGCAGCATGGGGGCGGGAGCAGGGGAAGCTGCCATGAAACGGCCTCTGCCTGTGGCAGGCCCAGGCTCTGCATCCTGCTGCTGGGAACCACCTCTGTCCAGGGGGAGCTGGGACCCCCCCCATGGACAGGGGCTGCTGCCGGACCAGCCTCTGTCTGCGGTGAGCCTCTGTCCATGGTCATCTAGTCTGGTACAGTGTGTGCCACAGAACTACTCCAAAATTATTCCTACAGCAGATCCCTTAGAAAAATATCCTGTCTTGATTTTAAAAAGGTCAGTGATGGAGAATCCACCATCATCCTGGGTAAATTAACTGCTGGAACAATTACCCCTCACTGTGAAATATTCACTTATTTCCAGTCTGAATTTGTCTAGCTTCAGCTTCCAGCCCTTGGATTGTATTAGACCTCTACTAGATTGAAGAGCCCATTATAGATACTATAGCCAGGTCTGCACTACAAACTTACATTGGTGTAACTGTGTCACTACAGGGTGTGAAGAATCCACACCCCGGACCTAGTTATACTGACACAACCCCCAGTGTAGACAGTGCCTCCTATTGACATGTGGCCTCATAGAATCCTAGGGCTGGAAGAGACCTCGGGGTCATTGAGTCCAGCCCCTGCCCAAAGCAGAACCAACCCCAACTCAATCGTCCCAGCCAGGGCTCAGTCAAGCCAAGACTTAAAAACCTCTAGGGATGGAGATTCCACCCCCTCCCTAGGTAACCCATCCCAGTGCTTCACCACCCTCCTAGGGAAATAGTTTTTCCTAATATCCAACCTGGACCTCTCCCACCACAACTTGAGCCCATTGCTCCTTGTTCTGCCATCTGTCACTACTGAGAACAGCCTCTCTCCAGCCTCTGTGGAACCTCCCTTCAGGAAGTTGAAGGCTGCTCTCAAATCCCCCCTCACTCTTCGCTTCTGCAGACTAAACAGACCCGACTCCCTCAGCCTCTCCTCGTAGGTCATATGCTCCAGCCCCCTTAATCATTTTGGTTGCCCTCCGCTGGACCCTCTCTAATGCGTCCACATCCTTTTTGTAGTGTGTGTGTGTGGGGGGGGGGGGGGGGGGGGGGACTGGATGCAATACTCCAGATGTGGCCTCACCAGAACGGAATAAAGGGGAATAATGACATCTCTGGATCTGCTGGCAATGCTCCTCCTAATGCAACCTAATATGCCATTAGCCTTCTTGGCTACAAGGGCACAATGTTGACTCATATCCAGCTTCTCATCCACTGTAACCCCCAGGTCCTTTTCTGCAGAACTGCTATCTAGCCATTCAGTCCCCAGCCTGTACCAATGCTTGGGATTCTTCCGTCCCAAGTGCAGGACTCTGCACTTGTCCTTGTTGAACCTCATCAGATTTCTTGTGGCCCAATCCTCCAATTTGTCTAAGTCACTCTGGACCCTATCTCTGCCCTCCAGCGTATCTACCTCTCCCCCCAGCTTAGTGTCATCCACAAACTTGCTGAGGGTGCAATCCATCCCCTCAGCCAGGTCATTAATAAAGATGTTGAGCAAAACCAGACCCAGTACCAACCACTTGGGGGCACTCCGCTTGACACCGACCACCAACCAGACATTGAGCCGTTTGATCACTACCCATTGAGCCCAACAATCTAGCCAGCTTTCTATCCATCTTAGGGTATGTCTACACTACAAAGTTAATTCGAACTAACGTCTGTTAGTTCGAATTAACTTTGATAGGCGCTACACTAGCGCTCCGCTAGTTCGAACTTATTTCGAACTAACGGAGCCGTTAGTTCGAACGAGGTAAACCTCATTGCACGACGACTAAGCCTAGTTCGAACTTACTAGTTGGAATTAAGGGCTGTGTAGCCCCTTAATTCGAACTAGTGTGAGGCTAGCCCTCCCCAGGTTTCCCTGGTGGCCACTCTGGCCAACACCGGGGAAACTCTATGCCCCCCTCCCGGCCCTGGAGCCCTTAAAGGGTCATGGGCTGGCTACGATGCCCGTGCCAGGTGCAAGCCTGCCAGCACCCAGCCAGCAGACCCTGCACCTGGCACGGCTCGAGCCAGCCACCCGATGCCCCCCAGCCCTCCCCCTCTTCCCGGGACCAGGCTGGCGGCTCCCGGGAGCTTGCCCGGGAACGCAAGAGGCGGGCACCCGCCTGGTCTAGTGCGGACATCATGGACCTCGTCTACAACCTCCGCACTAGGCACAGGAAAGTGGCCGTCTAGGGCAGGAGAGCTGCCAGCCTGGCCACCCAGGAGCAGGTGTGCATGAAAATCAAGGGGGTCCACTGAGACCCCCGACCCTGAGCCCTGAGCTTAGAATGGCCGTACTGAGTCAGACCAAAGGTCCATCTAGCCCAGTAGCCTGTCTGCCAACAGCGGCCAACCCTGGGGACCCTGGAGGGGATGGACCGAAGAGAGTGACCAAGCCGTTTGTCTCGTGCCATCCCTCTTCAGCCTTCCACAAACTTTGGGCACGGACACCACTCCTACCCCCTGGCTAATACCACTCCATGGACCCAACCTCCATCACTTTATCTCACTTCTCTTTAAACTCTGTTCTAGTTCTAGCCTTCACAGCCTCCTGCAGCAAGGAGTTCCACAGGTTGACTCTTTGCTTTGTGAAGAACAACTTTCTGTTACTAGTTTGAAGCCTGCTACCCATTCCTTTCCTTTGGTGTCCTCTAGTCCTTCTTTATGGGAACTAATGAAGAACTTTTCTTGATGCACCCTCTCCACCCCACTCATGCTTTTCTAGACCTCTATCCTATCCCCCCTCAGTCTCCTCTTTTCTAAACTGAAAAGTCCCAGTCTCTTTAGCCTCTCTTCATATGGGACCTCTTCCAAACCTCTGATCATGTTAGTTGCCCTCCCCTCTCCCACCCTCTCTCTTCCCCTCTCCCACCTCCTTTTCCCAGTTTCCCTGAGTTTTGTTCAATAAAGAGAGATTCTATTTTTGACCACACGTTTTCTTTATTTTGTACATCAGGAAGGGGGGCTAGGGAAGGGTAAGTGGAAGGAGGTGAGGAAAATGGGGTACGAGCCCCCGATGGGGAGGACTGGGCTGGCTCTGCGGGCTTCTGGGGGAAGCTCTCCTGCAGCCCCCCAATTGCCCCCTCTCCCCAGATGGCAGCCTGCGGCAAGTGCAGCCGGTCTGATGGCCGAGTGGTGTGATGTGCCCAGTGTGGGCACTCAGGGCACTCCAAGCCAGGACTGGTTTGCAAGCAGGGCACCCCTGAGAACTGTCTGTCCGGGGTGGGGGTCGGGTCCCTTTAAGCACAGCCCTCGGCTAGCCTGAGGCAGCATCTCCACGCTCTAAGTCCTCAGCTGATGCCCTGCCGGCACTGCTTCCGGCCATCCTTAACCTCAGTTCAGGGTCCACTTAATGTGGACATGCTAGTTTGAATTAGCAAAACGCTAATTCGAACTAGTTTTTTAGTCTGGATGCGTTAATTCGAATTAGCTTAGTTCGAATTAACTAATTTGAACTAAGTTAGTTCGAATTAGCGCTGTAATGTAGACATACCCTTACTGTCCATTTATCGAATCCATATTCCCTTAACTTGCTGGCAAGAATATTGTGGGAGATGGTATCAAAAGCCTTGCTAAAGTCAAGGTATATAACATCCGCTGACTTCCCCATGTCCACCGAGCCAGTTACGATAATCATAGAAAGTAATCAGATTGGTCAGGCACGACTTGCCCTTGTTGACTATTCCTGATCACTTTCCCCTCTTCCAAGTGCTTCAAAATGGATTCCTTGAGGATCCCCTCCGTGATTTTTTCTGGGGACTGAGGTAAGGCTCACTGGTCTGTAGTTCCCTGGATCGTCCTCCTTCCCCTTTTTAAAGATGGGCACTGCATTTGCCTTTTTCCAATCATCTGGGACCTCTCCCGATCTCCACGAGTTTTCAAACATAATGGCCAAAGGCTCTGCAATCACGAGCCAACTCCCTCAGTACCCTCGGATGCATTAGATTCATCCCCATGGATTTGTGTATGTTCAACATTTCTGAATATTTCTTAACCTGTTCTTTTTCCACTGAGGACTGCTGTAGCCAGACAGGAACCCCCCTTGTAACATCCATTTTTGCTTGCCTGGAGCATCCAGGGCACACAGAGCAGAAGGCCCAGGCTGTGTGACCGTGAATGGCTGTAAACAGAGATACGCCAATTGCTGACCAAGAGGCTGCCAAGGAGTGCCCTTGACTGAAACCCATATTGATACGAACACACATGCATCCGCGGGGGGAGGAATCTCTCGCCCAGTAAAAAAATGTCTAGTATTCACAATTTAGTTATCTCTCTTGCAAGTGTAAATTAACTTGAAACTTGCTTGTAAGAACTGGCGCCACAAAACGGACCAGTAGAATTTGGCCTCTTAGATAAGAAAGAGGATACGGGCCCCCAGGGGTATATAGATGGGTCCAGCAGCGCATTTTCCCTGAGTGTCAATCTACCATCTATCTGCTGGTCGGGTTAGATGTTTGATCTCCCGAGGTTCCAAGGGGACGCCCACCTCGTATTCGTCTTTCCTAGGAATTGAGAGACCGGCCCTGGCCTGACACGCTGGAGTCGAGAGGCACAGAAAGGGGTAAACATTGTACCTGGATGTGGTCCTTTGTTTAAGTATATATATACATAGACTTAGAGCTCTTTAAAGATTAAGCTGTCACTTGGTACCATTATTTCTATTTTCTATCTTTACCTTTTTCCTGTGATCATTTTTAAGACATGTATATATATATATATTTGCTAGCATTTAAAAAATAGAGCAATAGCCATTGTAACCATATGCTTTTATAAGTCTTTTAATAAACCTGTAACTGTTTAAGCTTTAACCTGACTCCTCCAGTTGCTGTAACAGAACCAAGCACAATTTAAAAGAACTCCAGCCGGTCATAAAGGGACAGACATAGGGAGAGCTTGGGCGTTTGGATCCGTGTCACTCCCAGGTGACAAGATCCGTTGGGGCACATTTCCAGCCTTTCCTAGGCTGCCTGCTGCGAAGGAACTTTGTGTTCTAGCAGCTAAAATCTAAGGTGTAATAAGCTCTTCCTATATAACGGGGCGTCTGTTGGCCTGCTGGCCACCCTCTGCGATGGGACCCCGGTTCTAGCAGTAAAGACACGGACATTAAACCTTTTCTCGGAAACACACAGACACACACTGCCCTGACCGTCGGCTGACAACTGCCCACCTCCTTCCCATACTGCGTTGTCTAGTGTATTTGTCTGGGAGCTGACCTTGTCCGTGAATACAGAGGCAAAGAAAGCATTGAGTACTTCAGCTTTTCCCACATCATCTGTCACTAGGGCTGTGTCTAGACTACATGCCTCTGTCGGCAGAGGCATGTAGATTAGGGTTGTAGGCAAAGGGAAATGAAGCCGCGATTTAAATGATCGCGGCTTCATTTACATTTACATGGCTGCCGCGCTGAGCCGACAAACAGCTGATCAGCTGTTTGTCGGCTCGCGCGCTAGTCTCGACGCTCCCCTGCCGACATCAAAGCCCTTTGTCGGCAGCCCCGTTATTCCTCGTGGAATGAGATTTACCGGGGCTGCCGACAAAGGGCTTTGATGTCGACAGGGGGAACGTCCAGACTAGCGCGCGAGCCGACAAACAGCTAATCAGCTGTTTGTCGGCTCAGCGCGGCAGCCATGTAAATGTAAATGAAGCCGCCATCATTTAAATCGCGGCTTCATTTGCCTTTGCCAAAAAAACAAATCTACATGGCTCCATCGACGGAGCCATGTAGTCTAGACGTACCCTAGGTTACCTCTCTCATCCAGTAAGGGCCCCACACCCTCTCTGATCACCCTCTTATTGCTAACATGCCTGTAGAAACCTTTCTTGTTACCCTTCACATCCCTTGCTAGCTGCAATTCCAATTGCGCTTTCGCCTTCCTGATAACTCCCCTGCATTCTCGAGCAATGTATTTATACTCCTCCTCGTCATCTGTCCAAGTTTCCACTTCTTGCAAGCTTCCTTTTTGTGTGTAAGCTCACCAAGGATTTCCCCGGTAAGCGAAGCTGGTCTCCTACCATATTTGCTTTTCTTGCTGCACATCGGGATGGTTTCTTCCTGTGCCTTCAATAAGGCTTCTTTAAAACACTGCCAGCTGTCCTGGACTCCTTTCCCCTTCATGTTAGCATCCCAGGGGATCCTGCTCATCAGTTCCCCGAGGGAGCCTCTCGTGGAGGTGGTTTAACTATGGTGACAAGATTAACTCTTCCATCAAGGTAGTGGCATATTTGCTAGAGCACAATGGCAGCATAGCTGCGCCGCTGCAGTGCTATATGTGTAGACAAGCCCTTCAACTTATAATCGAGTCACCCCGTAACATTCTCTTTGTTAAGTTAAATAGATTGATTGAAGCATCTCAATTGCTATAAGGCAGGTTTTCTTACCCTTTCATGATTTTCATGGCTTTTCTTTTACCCCTCTCCAATTTATCGACCTCTTTCTTGAATTGTCAGTACCAGAACCAGCCATGGTATTTCAGCAGTGGTCACACCAGTGCCAAATAGAGAGGTTAAAATAAGGTCTTACTCCTATGCAAGATTCCTGTGTTGAAGAATCCCAGGATTACATTAGCTCCTTTGGCCACAGCATCACACCGAGAGTTCATGTTCAGCTAATTATCCACTGTGACCTCCCCAAATCTCTTTGAATCACTGCTTCCCAGATAGTGATAGAAATGTAGCCGTGTTAGTCTGGTGTAGCTGAAACAAAATACAGGACTATGTAGCACTTTAAAGACTAACAAGATGGTTTATTAGATGATGAGCTTTCGTGGGCCAGACCCACTTCCTCAGATCAAATAGTGGAAGAAAATAGTCACAACCATAGATATCAAAGGATACAATTAAAAAAATGAACACACATGAAAAGGACAAATCACATTGCAGAACAGAAGGGGGATGTGGGGGGGGGGGAGGTGAATGCCAGTGAGTTAATGATATTAGAGGTGGGGAGGGGGAAATGTCTGTGAGTTAATAGTATTAGAGGTGATAATGGGGGAAGCTATCTTTGTAATGGGTAAGATAGCTGGGGTCTTTGTTAATTCCCCCGCAGAGAGTGTCGAATTTTAGCATGAATGCCAGTTCAGAGGATTCCCTTTCAAGTGCAGATTTGAATGTCTGAATGACCTGCTAACCTGCATCCTACTTCAGAAGACATTCAAATCTGCACTTGAAAGGGAATCCTCTGAACTGGCATTCATGCTAAAATTCGACACTCTCTGCGGGGGAATTAACAAAGACTCCAGCTATCTTACCCATTACAAAGATAGCTTCCCCCATTATCACCTCTAATACTATTAACTCACAGACATCTCCCCTTCCCCACCTCTAATATCATTAACTCACTGGCATTCACCTTCCTTCCCCCCCCCCCCCCCCCCCCCACATCCCCCTTCTGTTCTGTAATGTGATTTGTCCTTTTCATGTGTTCATTTTTTTAAAATTGTATCCTTTGGTATATATGGTTGTGACTATTTTCTTCCACTATTTGATCTGAGGAAGTGGGTCTGGCCCACGAAAGCTCATCATCTAATAAACCATCTTGTTAGTCTTTAAAGTGCTACATAGTCCTGTATTTTGTTTCTGCTTCCCAGATAGAATTCCCCATATGCCACACTCCTGCAAAATAAAACTTTAGCATTCCCTTTCTTTCCTATAGCTTCCTGGTGCCATAAAGACCAAGGAGGCCATGCCCCAAATAATGCTACCCCAGCTCCAGAGAACAAAGAGACCACAGGCAAGAAGGGTTGTTTTTGATTTGGGGGGGGATGGGATGTTTGGGGCCTGTGGCCTTGGATAAGTCACTTAGGTGTCTGTTAGCCACAAATTCCAGGCTTTAGTACTGAACGTGGCCTGATTTTTTTTCTTTCTCCAGAGATGAACACCCACAATTTACATTGAAGTCAACATCTTTGGGTCAAATATGTCCTCAATCACAGCCGTGCAATCTTGGTGACTTCAGAGAGGCTGTTCACCCATCTGTCAAGCGGGTATAATATTTACAGCTACACTCAAGATAGGTGAGTCATTGATCGTAGAGCAATTTGAAATCCTCTGATTTGGAAAGTTCTAGGGAGTGCAAACTACTAGGGCTTGTCTCCACTACACCGGGGATGGATGCTGCAGTGTTCAATCCACCAACTGTTGATTTATCGTGTTTGCTTAGACATGATAAATCGATCTCCAAGTGCTCTGCCATTGACGCTGGTACTCCACCAGGATGAAGAGAGTAGCCAGCATTGATGGGAGGGTAGCCCCTGCCAACTTTACTGCACACAAGATACTGCAGTAAGTACATCAACTTCAGTTACACTATTTGTGTAGCTGAAGCCATGTAGATTAGATTGGCGGCAGAGGTTAGTGTAGGCAAGGCCTTAGTTTAATCTCTTCTTCCACTGGGTAATGGGGCATTAGATGAAGCATCAGAGAATACCAACCATGTGATGGTGTCTAACTGCAAAATAATACTAGAAATGGAAATATTAACTTGTCAACATGCAACCTTGAGCATGAGTAGTAAAATTTATTCTTGTCTAGTGAATATAAAATACACCAGAACATAGATGCAAGGTCTTCTCTACTGCTTATCCCAATGACCTCACAGCACATGAGTTTTGCTCTTAGTCCCTGTGATATCGTTAGACACTTGATTTATGTAGACTTGAATGCTTGCACTAGGCTTTAGAAATGTGGTGATAAAACACGTTAGCTAACATGTCCTGACTAGCTTAGTCTTAAGAAGCTGCATGGTTTGGTCACTAATCAGCATCACTGGGATGGAAATTTATGCTGCCTTTCAGGATTTTTGCTGTTTCTGCATCTTTTCTCATCTTCCCTGTCTGTGCCACTGCTCTGTTCTTCCATACCATAACCCCCATTCCATCTGCTCCAATGTAAGCATTAACAATTTAATTGCTGATCACTGAATTGTTGTCATTGGGCTTCAGCATTAATACCCTAATGAAATTAATGGGGGTGGGCAGTCCACATCCTTCAGGCTACCTGCAGACCTGGAAGGATGCTGCTGTATGGCTTCACACACTCATTTGGATTGTTACCTTTGTAACCATGAAGGCTAGAAGTGCTTTTTCCCCCTGAAATGAAAAACTTCAGATTTTGCAGTATCTGAATGCCAAAAGCCAGATAAGTCCATCAACTGAGCTTGATCTGGCCTGCAGACCTCCGTGTTTGACACCTCTGGTCTAGAGGTTAGGGTAGTGGGCTCAAAATTTGAGAAATCTGGGCTCTGTCCAGTTTCCTCCTTTATTGCTTTGTGACCTTGGGCAAGTCATCTAACCTCGCATCTGTAAAGTGGTCAATAGCACTGCCAAGCGCTGTGAGTTTCTTGAATGAAGTGGCTATATAAATACAATGAACTAGTCAAGTATCAAAACTTGTCACTTTATCTAGAGCCACAGATACATTTTTTCTAACCATTTTTCCCTGAGGTGGGAAGCTGAGCAGGAGGAAAAAACAGCTCTTCTCTCAATAGTGAAAAATACTTGGTCTTTTAGCCTTGTGGTTCAGCAGAAGCATGTGGAGTTTCACCCTATTGACACCATGTGCTGTGCAGCTAGTTCATTGGGTGTTCCCTGGTATCAGATGTTATAGCATCCCTGTGTTGGCTGTATTTTGGCTTCCATTTGCACCTATACTACAACTGGCTGAAGCAAGCAGGTATTATAACACACCTACAAATTGAGGGCGAGGGAGATAGTTTTGGAATGCCTTGAGAGATGACCAGCAAATGGGGGTAAGTGACATGGCTAGAATTGCACTTGGAACCTTGTCTGGTCTTTGGTAGGCAAAAGAACCAGTCTGAAAGATTGAGGACTTGAGAATGAATGAAATGGATGAAATGGCGGCATTGCTCAAGAAAGACACAGGGACTCTCTCCTTGATCTAAGTCAGCTGCTAGGCGCCGGCCGAGGCGGAACGCCGTCCCCCCCCCCGTACCCGCGCAGTCCCTCTTCTCTCAGTCCTGTGGCACCTTAAAGACATAGGGTATGTCTACACTAGCCCCCTAGTTTGAACTAGGGTAGCTAATGTAGGCATTCGAAGTTGCAAATGAAGCCCGGGATTTAAATATCCCAGGCTTCATTTGCATCTTGCTGGGCGCCGCCATTTTTAAATCCCCGTTAGTGCAGACTCCGTGCCCTACACACGTGTACCTACACACGACACGGAGTAGGTAGTTCGGATTAGGCTCTCTAATTCGAACTACCGGTACACCACGTTCCACGAGGAGTAACGGTAGTTCGAATTAGAGAGCCGAATTTGAACTACCTACTCCGTGCCACGTGTGCCTACATTAGCCACCCTAGTTCAAACTAGGGTGGCAGTGTAGACATACCCTCACAGATTTATTTGGGCATCAGCTTTCATGGGTAAAATCCACTGCATCGGATGCATTGGAGTCATCTGACAAAGTGGTTTTTACCCACGAAAGTTTATGCCCAAATAAATCTGCTAGTCTTTAAGGTGCCACAGGACTCCTCATTGTTTCTGCAGGTACAGACTGACACAGCTATCCCTCTGAGGATTGCTCAAGACCATAAGAGTTTGAACAATTCAAGTGGGGAAAAGGGGGTTTTAATCAGACTCAAACTCTTTCCATTCACACTTATTTAACTTATTTTGTTTAAAGACTCAACACACTTGGCACCTTCAATTAACTCTCAAAATACTTCCTTAGGGTATGTCTACACTACCCCGCTAGTTCGAACTAGCAGGGTAATGTAGGCATACCGCACTTGCAAATGAAGCCCGGGATTTGAATTTCCCGGGCTTCATTTGCATAAGCCAGGTGCCGCCATTTTTAAATCCCGGCTGGTTCAAACCCCGTGTCTCATGAAATGAGGAGTAACGGTAGTTCGAGCTAGGAAGCCTAGTCCGAACTACCTAGTTCGTGCCGCGTGTAGCCGCGCTGCACGGGGTTCGAACCAGCGGGGTTTTAAAAATGGCGGCGCCCCGCTTATGCAGATGAAGCCCGGGAAATTCAAATCCCGGGCTTCATTTGCAAGTGCGGTATGCCTACATTACCCCGCTAGTTCGAACTAGGAGGGTAGTGTAGACATACCCTCAGAGTGTTCTCTCCCCCCCCCCCCCGTGGACTAGTATCCCATTCTTGATATTGAGGGCAGGGGAGGTGATACAACAAGCAGAAAAAACTCACATCTTTGAGAGAGTGACAAATACCAAGATATATTCTACGCCTTTCTTTAGCCATCACAAAAAAGGAAAAAAGTGTGCACAATTTTTTAGAAGTTTTCTTTCAGCAGAAATAATTTTTCAGCTGCTAAATGCTATTTGCTCCTGAAAATCCAAAAGACTGGAAGAGATCTGAAGACGTCATCTAGTCCAGTCCCCTACACTCATGGCAGGGCTAAGTATTATCTAGACATCCCCCAATAAGGGGAGTTTAAACTCCTGTAACAAAGCAAGATGGGTTGAAATCCTACTTTTTTTTTTAATGTAGCTGCTTTCTAAGTGCTGGGCAAGATTGTGCTTTCAGATTTTGTTGTGTATTGGGCTGTAGATATAGATCTTCTTGTTATAGTAACTGAGTTAGGTCACAAGGGGTCAGCCCAGCATGTTTGGGCTGGTTCTAGCTACTTCTGTGTTACAGAATAAATGGGCACTTGCAACTGCTCAAGCTCTCTGTTTCCACAGTGATTTCTTTCTAAACTGTGCAACTCCAAACAATAGAATAGTTTTGTCCCTGTAAATCTTGAATAACTTAACTAGAGTGGTAGGCAGAGTCATCCCTACTGATATTCAAAGCACACAGCTGCGTGGGGCACTATGAAATTTGGGGCACCAAATTGTTCCATATTTCATGGTGCCCTTTGCAGCTGGGTGCTGCGTATGGACTCTGGCAGTCAGCCCCCCCTCCCCCGCTCATGGGCTCTGAGCCAGAGCTCTGACAGCCTCCGGCTGCCCACCTTCTCTCCCTCCTGTGCCCAGCCCCTGCTCACCAGGTGGTGGTGAGCAGCGTGAGCACAGACTGGAGAACTCAGGCAGAGCACGGGGTAGCCGCACAGCTGGTGACTGGGGGGATGTGGTGGTTTCACCTTCAAAAGTACTGCTTTTCTCCAGCTGGCAGCACAGGTGCCCCCTGCTCCTCCAGCCTGCACTCAGGCTGCCCACTGCCTCCCATGCATCCCAACTGCTGTGCTGAGGCTGCAGGTGAGCCTCCTTTCCTGCCCTGCTCCAGAGTTGCCAACTTTGCCAAACTGGACATTACTGCAGCAAATGGCATCTGGTCCCAGAGAGTTGTTAACCCTAGCTCCTGCCCCACCCAGCAGGGGGAGGGGATGCAGGCACTGGGCTGCGTTGGTAGGGATGGCCTTGGTGGTAGGTAAGTGCAACCAGAATCTGGTCCACTAATTTTGCTGCTTAATCTTCTGTTGGGGGCCCACTCATTCTATAATACACACCCCTTTCTTTTAGACTGAAATTTTTGGCCTATTGTTCAAGGGTCACTTAAAGTTATACCCCATCTGTCATTCAGCCCTAGCTTCCTTTAGAGGTGGCAGTACCAATTAAATGAGATTTCCACAATTTCAGATATTGTCACCAAAAATCCACTGAATTTCCCTCCCTTCCCCCTACGTCTGTCTAATTTCCAGGACATGAGCCTCAACTGAATTTCTGTGTTTGACTTTGCAAAATGGTCTGGGTACCAGGAAAAATCAGATCACACAATGAGGGCTTCAGAACCTAACCACCAAACTGAAACTACAACTCCTTATCCATGTATTGTCTTGTATAAAATCTAATGACATGCATTTCCCTCCACCCCACCCCATCATGAAAGTGGTATCGCAATTGAAATGAGTCAGGTCAGATCTTTCTGGATATATCTACACTGCAGGCTTCTCACGCAAGAAGCTTTTTGCGGAAATGATCTTCCACAAAATCTTCTTGTGCAAGAGCGCGTCCACACTGCAAAAGCGCATCGGAAAAGCGATGCACTTTTGTGCAAGAGAGTGTTCAGACTGCATGGACGCTCTCTCACATAAAAGGCCACCCGGAACCACTTCAGGCAGGGCTTAAGGTCACCAGTTGCTTCCAAGGGCTGGTGCCAGAGCCTTGCAGAAACATGCGCTTAAAGGGACCTGCCACCTCCTTCCTACCTCTTTGAGGGACAGCAAAGCTCTAGCAGTACCTGCTGTGGTTGCCCTGTGCTTTCTTGGACGCCACTGCTTTTCCATTGGTGCCATGGAGCCGAGGCTGCCCCTGGGCATGTCCTGGCCCCATACGGCCATGCTGCAGTGTGTGCAGCAGTTGATGTATGCTGCCATGCTGCTACTCCAGGAGCCCGAGCCTGACCACAACCTGGAGTCCCTCTCTCTGGGTGCGGCTGCTACACTCTGGCAACCGCAACCCACTGTAGAGAGGCAGTTCTGGAGGCTGGACACCGGTTCTGACTGGTGGGACCAGCCGGTCATAGAGCGGTGGGATGACCAGCAGTGGCTCCACAACTTCCGCATGCGGAAGGCCACCTTTTTGGAGCTATGTGCCTGGCTCAGCCCTGCCCTCCGGAGACGTGACACCCACCTGCGGCCCGCCATCCCCCTGGAGAAGCGGGTTGCCATCACCCTCTGGAAGCTCACCACCCCCGACAGCTACCGATTGGTGGGCAACCAGTTCGGCGTGGGGAAGTCCACCATCGGGGCCCTCCTCATGCAGGTATGGAGCTCTCAGGCTGCAGTCCCTGCATTGGGTGGGGGGGGGAGGGAGTGGGGCTGGGGACTGTACGGGGTGGAGTGGGGGGGGGAAAGCCTCATCCCCGGGGGCTTGTGCTGTCCTGCCCTCATACAGCCCTGCTGCTGGGGGGGGACAGCCTTATAAGGGGTGGCTCTTGGGGTGTTGGGGGAGAGAGGGGGGCAGGCACCTCCCAGGGGCTCACGCACCCCCCCTCTCTCATTCTCTGTGTGATTTCTGTGTTTCTTTGTGTCCTTCTACAGGTGGTGAGGGCCATCAACTCCATCCTGCTGCGGAGGGTCATCCGGCTGGGAGACCTGGACACGAACATGGCCGGATTTGCTGCCCTGGGGTTTCCCAACTGCAGGGAAGCCATAGATGGGGGGGATATCCTGATTCGAGCCCCAGAACATCGAGTGTCCTACTTCATAAATCGCAAGGGCTACTTTTCGATGGTGCTGCAGGCCCTGGTTGACCACCGTGGACACTTCATGAACATTTTTGTGGGGTGGTTGGACAGGGCACACAACACGTGCATCTTTAGAAACTCCAGCCTGTACCGCAAGCTGGAGGCGGGCACCTTTTTCCCTTGACGGGACTTTGTGGTTGGGGATGTGCAGATGGCACTGTGGGGGATGTGGCCTACCCCCTCATGCCGTGGCTCATGAAGCTGTACACCAGATACCTGGACCCTAGCAGGGAATGCCCATCTGACCGTGGCCAGGATCCAGGTCGAGTGCGCCTTCGGCTGCCTCAAGGTGCGCTTCCGGTGCCTGCTGACCTGCCTCGACATGGGGGAGCACAACATCCCCAAGGTGGTCACGGCATAGAATCATAGAGCTGGAAGAGACCTCATACGGTCAAGTCCAGCCCCCTGCTCTAGGCAGGACCAATCCCAACTAAATCAACCTGGCCAGGGCTTTGTCAAGCCGAGACTTAAACACCTCTAGGGATGGAGACTCCACTACTTCCCTAGGGAACCCAGCCCAGTGCTTCACCACATTCCTAGGGAAATAGTTTTACCTAATATCCAACCTAGACCTCTCCCACCACAACTTGAGACCATTGTAGCAGACACCAACATTGTCCTCCACAACATTGTGAAGAGGAAGGGGGAGGCCTTCCTCCCGGGCTGGGGGGCAGACGTGGGCCGCGAGGGATAAGTGTTCGATCAGCCGCGGACAGCTGCCACCTGACAGGCCCACCAGGCCGGGGTGCGCATCCGGGAGGCCCTGAGGGAGAGGTTCTCTCAAGCACCACAGTAACTCTCCCCAGGACCTCCCCACTAGGGGCCTGTGGTTTGCGGCCCTATCCCTTCCTCATCAGAACCCCTCCCTTCACCCTTTCCCTGACCTCCCAGTAAACACACCTGTTTGGTTTAAAAAAAAATGCAGCCTGTATTGATTATTCCAAAAAGGTGGTCAGGGGAAGGGGGGCTTCTAACTGGGAGGGGGACACACAACTGTGAGGGGCATGGGGGGGGGCAGTTCCATGTGCCACCTCGGGTGCGGGGGCCTCGTCGGGGTTGTGGTTGGGTGGGTGGGGGGTGGCCAGGATGGGGGGCAGGGGCAGGGTTAGCAGGGGGGGCAGGAAGAGGGGGCATGGGTATCACCTGGGGAGGGAGCAGAGGCATAGCAGGGGCGGCAGGCGGATGGGGAATGGGCATAGCAGGGGGGAGAGGAGGGAGGGAGCCAGGAGTAGCGTCATGAGGCAGGTGTGCCACCATGCTGGCCATGATATCGCATGTGCGGTCACACCGCTCCAGGAACTGTCCCCAGGCACGTTCCCACCACTCGAGGTGGACGCGGACCTTGTGCGCCAGCGTCCGCTCCATCCTCTCCAGGACAGTGATGTGCTGCCACATCAGCTGCTCCTGGACCCTGGTGCGCCTTCATGTTCCCTCGGCTGTGGCAGGTGGTTGCGGTGGACTGGCTGGCCCTTCACTCCCGGCTGGTCCAGCTGGGGAGAACACACAGAGGGAGAGGTGGTCAGTCATCCCTGCAGACACTGTCCCTGAGGCCGTGCCCTCCTCTGTGAGCAGCGACCAACAGTCCACAGTCCAGAGGACCGAGCTGCCCGCTTCCCCGCCCCCTCCCCCCCAGCCCATGGACAAGCAGCCAAGGGAAGTGTTTGGCCACAGTGGGATCCCCTCAGGGGTGGCAGAGGAGCCGGGAGCAGCCTGGGCCTCCCTGGGGGCTGAACACACAGGGGCGGCTCGCAGCACTGTCTACGGGCGCAGCTGCTGTCTTGCATGGGCAGGCATGGCCATGTGCTGTGTGTGGCACTCCTCTGTGTGTGTGTGTGGGGTTGGGCCTGTGCCCTTGTAGCTAGCCTGCTTCCAGGCACACACCCCCCCCCCCGTAGCAGGACGTGTGTGGCCAGCAGGATCCCAGGTGTGCTCGGGTTGACTGCTGCGTCCATATGCCACACAGTAACCCTACATGAGGTTGCACGTGCGCGGAGCCCAGCACGATGTCCAGCACAAGCAGCCTGAGCAACACTCACCCCCCTCCCCCTGTGTGCCCGCCTCCCCATCCTCTGTGTGAGTGACAAAGAGACCACTCACCTGAGGATCCCTCCCAGGTGTCCAAGGAAGCCTGGGAGACGTCCTGGCTGACGGGCACCGGCTCCAGGAACAGGGTCACAGTGCTCCTGTCCTCCTCCTCTTCCTCCTCTGCGGCCAGCTGGCCCTCGCCCTCCTGCTCCTCCTCCAGCTGGATGATGACGGGGTTCAGCAGCCCAGAGTCCATGAGGGTGGATGGGGAGGATGTTTCCCCATCCCCCAGGATGGCATGCAGCTCCCTGTAGTAGGGGCAGGTGTGGGGTCCTGCTCCTGAGCGCTCGGTGGCGTGGATGTATCCCTGGCAGAGTTCTTTAACCTTACTCCAGACCTGTTCCAAGGTCTGGGGTGGGTGTCCATGCTCTGCCAGGGCCCGCGCCATCTGGCCATAAATGTCTACGTTCCTCTTCTTGGCCCAAGGATCCTGTAAAGTCTCCTCCTGGCCCCACAGCTCCAGGAGGGACTCGATCTCCGGGCCTGACCAGGAGGGTGCCTGCCTCTTGCTCCCCCTGGGTGGGACCTGGGACCCCTGGGGCTGCTCCCGGTGAGGGCCAGGGGGATCGCGGTGGGCTTCAGGGGTGGACATGGCTTGCAAGGCCTGTGGCAGGGAGAGCTGCGTGGTGAGGGTACTGCTCTCTGCCCGGCTTCCTGCCACAAGGCTTCTCCAGGGGGCCTGCAGCTTTAAGAGGGGCCAGGAGACAGGAACTATACAGTTGTGATGAGTTTTATGGAGTGTCCACCAGAGCACCTGTGCTTTTTCCTGGAGGCCATTTCTTGTGCAAAAACCCCCTCCTGCCCGGCCACACACGCCTTTTTGTGCAAGAGCTCTTGCGCAAAAAGGCTTCTTCCTCGTAGAAAGAGGAATAACTCTTACGCAAAGAGCCCTGTCTTCTTTTGATTTACCATAAATTTACTTGCGCAAAAAAGCGCTTGTACTGTGGGCGCTCCGCGAGTTTTTGCACAAAAACGACCGTTTTTTTCATGAAAACTCTGTAGTATAGACATAGCCATGGTGTGTCAATACATATTACTACTCTCTGTTTCTATAATAAAATCCTCAGATAATCCAGGTTTGGGAAGGTTCCCCCCCCCACTTTTAAATGATTTCCATAAAGGAATTTAATTTGGACTGCTGTAATTCAGACCCCATAGGTTGGTGGATTCCAAACTTGGCCTCACTTGTGGGTGCCTTAAAAGCATGCAGAGTCCATATAAAAACTTCTCTTTATGAATGTGTTAATGCAATTGGGTGTGACAAGCCTTCACGTAGAAGTAGACATGGGTTGTGCACATTGTAGTAAAGGCTGAGTATCAGTGTCTGTGGGTTCACCCCTCCCTTTTCAGTTGCACATCTTGACTCAGTTCAAGGGTTTTTTTTATTTACACCTGCATTTGTTTGTTTGCGGGGAGGGGAGAGAATTTCTCATTTATTTATTTAGTCAGTAATGCCTGGCATCCCTATTGTGCTTGGCACTTTTCAACCCTTTTTGGATAAAAAATCTCTTACGCTAATAACTTAATAATGGAGGAACACAGAAAGCTCAGATGTCCCTTGACTTGTGACTTCACTTAAGTCTGAGGAATAAGCCAAATGTGAAGAAAATTGGTCTAGAAAGGTTTCAAAGTGGGGCAAATGTCACATGTATAAGGCCTTGTCTATGCCAGTGTTTTTCAACCAGTGGTACGAGTACCCTTGGGGTACTCAAGAGAAGTCTGTGGGATACGTCAACACAAGTGAAATTTGGAAAAAACTGAATTTTTGTTTAAGTTTTACAGCACTTTATTATTTTTCTACTTTTTACACCCAAAAATGTCATGGCCCGCCCAGCCATGATTAAGTTGTTTAAACAAATGTGTCGCAATGGTAGAAAAAAAAATTGTGTGTCTGAAAACTGTAGGTACTGGGGGTACTTTTTTTTTTTTTGAAAAAGGGGTACTTTATTTAAAAAAGGTTGAGAAACACTGGTCTATGCTACAAGTACAACCATAGCTTTTTAACGAGTTCTTGTCTCAACTGTGTGTGTGTTGTAATACGCATAGGTCAATTTTATGTCCACATAGCAGCTCTTCTCATCTTTTACTCACAGTGCACAAAACTGCTTTGAATTGGTTATAGGAAGACAGTTGTTTCTTCTGTCAGGGGTGGAATACTGTAAATTGGCAGTTAGCAAACAAGAATTAATCTGGTGATGTATGGACATAAAGTACTTTTGGAGGTGTTTATGCAGGTAACTGATAAACTTGGTTTAAAAGTTGTAGTGTGGACAGGGCCTGTGTATTTTTACTGTTAATTTGTTTACACATAATATCTCCATTACATGAACAATCCCTACAGCCCTGTATAAGACTAAGAACCAACAGGCTTAACTTTATTTTGGTCTGGAATTTGATATGAGTTTCTAAGACGGGAAGTGAATTTGTTGTGTATTTGTGGGGAGGTGCTCTTGTGGAATTTATTTTATGAGAGAGAACCCATGATGGTGTTCTTGGTATATTGGGTATCCTCCACCTGACATGAGCACCATTAATTCATAGTTTTCTCATAGATTTTTAGACTCTTTTTCCCCGCTCCCCTTTTTTGGGCAGGAGGGAGTGGGGCAGAATGGAATGGAGAAACTCTAACCACAGCACTTAACAAGTTAGTCAAGCTGGCCGTCCTCCAGTCTCAAACCTAAATCATTCTCTCAATGATCATCTTCCCTGTGTAGCATTCTCTGCTTCCTGGGAACACTCATATAGTAAGCAACTTTGAGCAGGGAGCTTGGGTCTGGTCTCTATAAAGTGTTAATGATGTTTGTATTTAGATACCACTGTGATAGGCACCTTAAATAGGATTGCCAGATGGTTTCAACAAAAATACCGGACACACTTGACATTACATCACAGTCTACATTACATCTTATTTAGAAAATAGCAGACATTTATATTTTCTCATTTCTATTTTCTCAATTTGTTTCCCGAACAGAAAGCTCAAATACTGGACTGTCCGGTTCAAAATAGGACACCTGGCAACCCTAACCTGCAGGCTACGTCTACACTGCGCATTCTTGCACAAGAAGATATGCAAATGAGCCACCATTTTTGCGCAAGGGGCTTTTGCGCAAAACCCCCCTGCTACGCAAGCGCCGTTCTGCGGCTTATTTTCAAGAAGAACGGCTCCTGAACAAGAGGGGGGTTTTGCGCAAGAAGGAGCAGTGAAGACAGCTCCTTCTTGCACAAAAGTCCCTTGTACAAAAATGGTGGCTCATTAGGTATACAAATGAGGTGTGATGATATTCATCGCCGTGCCTCATTTGCATATCTTCTTGCACAAGAATGCACAGTGTAGATGCAGCCTAAATGTTACATTTTGCCTGGCTCATCATATAGATCTGAGATAGGCAGTGCATTATGTACATTTGCAATACAGGCAGTCCCCGGGTTACGTACAAGACAGGGACTGTAGGTTTGTTCTTAAGTTGAATTTGTATGTAAGTCGGAACTAGTACATATTTTGGGGAAGGACAAGGAGCTGGAGTTAGGTGGAAAAGACCCTGATTCTCATACAACTTCCTTATTCTAAGAAAAACACATACTGTTTTGATAGGAAGGTTTTTTTGGTTGATATTTTAATTAAAAATTGATCATAAGTTTGGGTATGTCTACACTACAGAGTTAGTTCGAACTAACATTGATAGGCACTACACTAGCGCTCCGTTAGTTCGAACTTAATTCCAACTAGCGGAGCGCTTAGTTCGAACTAGGAAAACCTCATTTTACGAGGATTAAGCCTAGTTCGAACTTACTAGTTCGAATTAAGGGCTGTGTAGCCCCTTAATTTGAACTAGTGTGAGGCTAGCCCTCCCCAGCTTTCCCTGGTGGCCACTCTGGCCAACACCAGGGAAACTCTATTGCCCCCCTCCCGGCCCCGGACCCCTTAAAGGGGCACGGGCTGGCTACGGTGCCCGTGCCAGGTGCAAGCCTGCCAGCACCCAGCCAGCAGACCCTGCACCTGGCACGGCTCGAGCCAGCCACCCGATGCCCCCCAGCCCTCCCCCTCTTCCCGGGACCAGGCTGGCGGCTCCCGGGAGCTTGCCCGAGACCGCAAGAGGCGGGCACCCGCCTGGGCTAGTGCAGACATCGTGGACCTCATCCACGATCTCCGCACTAGGCACAGGAAAGTGGCCGTCTAGGGCAGGAGAGCTGCCAGCCTGGCCACCCAGGAGCAGGTGTGCATGAAAATCAAGGGGGTCCACTGAGACCCCTGACCCTGAGCCCTGAGCTTACAATGGCCGTCCTGGGTCAGACCAAAGGTCCATCTAGCCCAGTAGCCTGTCTGCCGACAGTGGCCAACCCTAGGGACCCTGGAGGGGATGGACCGAAGACAGTGACCAAGCCATTTGTCTCGTGCTATCCCTCTCCAGCCTTCCACAAACCTTGGGCGGGGACACCACTCCTACCCCCTGGCTAATAGCACTCCATGGACCCAACCTCCATGACTTGATCTCACGTCCCTTTAAACTCTGTTCTAGTTCTAGCCTTCACAGCCTCCTGCAGCAAGGAGTTCCACAGGTTGACTCTGTGCTTTGTGAAGAACAACTTTCTGTTACTAGTTTGAAGCCTGCTACCCATTCCTTTCCTTTGGTGTCCTCTAGTCCTTCTTTATGGGAACTAATGAAGAACTTTTCTGAATGCACCCTCTCCACCCAACTCCTGCTTTTAGAGACCTCTATCCTGTCTCCTCTTTTCTAAGCTGAAAAGTCCCAGTCTCTTTAGCCTCTCTTCATATGGGACCTGTTCCCAACCCCTGATCATGTTAGTTGCCCTCCCCTCTCCCAGCCTCTCTCTTCCCCTCTCCCACCTCCTTTTCCCAGTCTCCCCCAGTTTTGTTCAATAAAGACAGATTCCATTTTTGAACACAATTGTCCTTTATTTTGTACATCAAGAAAAGGGGCTAGGGAAGGGTAAGTTGAAGGAGGTGAGGGAGGAATGGGGTACGAGCCCCCGATGGGGAGGACTGGGCTGGCTCTGCGGGCTTCTGGGGGTGGAAGCTCTCCTGCAGCCCCCCAATTGCCCCCTCTCCCCAGATGGCAGCCTGCGGCAAGTGCAGCCAGGCTGATGGCCGAGTGCTGTGATGTGCCCAGTGTGGGTACTCCGGGCAATCCAAGCCAGGACTGGTTTGCAAGCGGGGCACCCCTGAGAACTGTCTGTCCGGGGTGGGGGTCGGGTCCCTTTAAGCACAGCCCTCGGCTAGCCTGAGGCAGCAGCTCCATGCTCTAAGTCCTCCTCTGATGCCCTGCCGGCACTGCTTCCGGCCATCCTTAAGCCCGGTTCAGGGTCCACTTAATGTGGACATGCTAGTTCGAATTAGCAAAACGCTAATTCAAACTAGTTTTTAGTTCTAGACTAAGTTAGTTCGAATTAGCGCTGTAGTGTAGACGTACCCTTTCAGTGTTTCATGCTATATCCAAATCTTCCTTTTGGGGTACCTGAAAGATCCCAGTTATTCATTTAATAGTCAGAATCTTTGTTTTTTATAACTAAAAAAAGTTTATTCAATGCATATTACTGTTCCAAATAGAATTTGCTACAGATGGTTCAGTGAAATGGGTATTAAGTGTAATCAATAGTCATTGGAGAGCACAGTGAAATATTGATACAATCAAAGCTGTTGTTGTATTCTGCTGAGCAGAAAATGGAAATCCCTTCCTGTGAAGTGTGTGTGTGAGAATTTATCCACAGGATTAATTTTAAAGAAAAATTCTGTGTTGGGAACAGGAGTTTAGCCACAGGTGGGTCCTCATTGTCCACTCACCCACTTTGCAACCAGACCCATCCCTTCGGGGCTTACCCTGCTCCGCTCCAGCCAGGGTGTGGGGTTGGGGCTTATCCCCTCTTCCCTTCTGCCCTGCTCCTCCCCATTCTTGCCCACCCACACCACTGGGTAATTTTTCAGCTTCACCTCTGCCAGGCTGGAAGGGACTTGTTAATTTCACGTGACGCTAAGATACTTGCAGCTCTAGTGCTGAAGAGGGAAAGAGCTGTTGCTCCCAAGGTGGGGACTGTAACACAATGGGTCTCACTGCCTGCTGCTCCTGCTGTTCCCTAGGAAATTAATTTTTCCGCTCTGGGGTGCCCCCTTTTGGCTGGTGTCTTGTTCCCCCCAGCAGATCCGCGTCCTCCGCGGCGAGAAAAGCCGCTCCGCGTCTCCCTGGTCTGCTGTGGGGAAGCTCCCCCTGCACCGGCAGAGGCAGCGACAGTGGGGGAGGCACCCCGCACTAGCTGCGCCCCCCCCCCCCCCCCGTTTGTAACTAGGGATCCGACGTAAGTCAGATTGATGTAACCCGGGGACTGCCTGTATTCTTCTCTAGTAGCTGGCCCTCAGAAGAGGGGCCTGTCTATTATAAGTTATGGGGAAGCAGCTTTGGCCCAAGTGGTAGAGATCGTTGTGGGGTTGGGTTTTTTTTTTTTTTTGAGCTGAAAGATCAGTACTCTAGTCCCAGCTATGCAGATATGTAATTTACTTAACTTCCTGTCTGTAGAACCCTGCAAATAGCCACTTTATATCAGTGGGTATCTGCATCCATGAATGAGGATATCTGCAGCTCATTTTTGCAGATATGGATGCAGATACAAATTTTGTATCCATGCAGGACTCTACCTGTCTGCTTCTTCCTTTGGTCAGGATCCTGAAATCTACCATCTCATGATCACTGCTTCCCAGGTTGTCACCCACCTCCACTTCCCCTATTAGTTCCTCGCTGTTTGTGAGCAGAAGGTCAAGCTGCGCACGGCCCCTGGTCGGATCCTTCAGCACTTGTACCAAGAAGTTGTCCCCAACATTCTCCAAAAACTTCCTGGATTGCCTGTGTACTGCCTTATAGGTTTCCCAGCAGATGTCAGTGTGATTAAAGTCCCCCACGAGAACCAGGGCCTGTGATCTGGAAGCTTCGCTCAGTTGTCCAAAGAAAGCCTCATCTACCTTATCCACCTGATCCGGTGGCCTGTAGCAGACACCAACCACAACATCACTGCTGTTGTTTGCTCCTTTAAACTTAACCCATAGACTCTCAAGAGGTTTTTCTCCCTCTTTATACTGGAGTTCTGAGCAATCGTAGTGCTCTCTTACATATAGTGCAACCCCTCCTCCTTTTCTCCCCTGCCTGTTCTTCCTGAACAGTCTATGCCCTTCCATGACAGCGCTCCAGTCATGCGAGTCATCCCACCAAGCCACATGAGTGACCCTCCATCTCAGTGGGCTGCCGGATTGTTTTAACCAAGATGGTCTCGTGGGATAGGGTAGTCTTGCTTACTGTGCTTGCATACCTAGAATGTGCAGGGTGTGCAAACTGAACCATAGCAGCGCTTTGATGGGATGCAGAGGGAGCGCACGGCTCTCACAGTCACTGTTGTATGCAATCAGCACTCACCTCGCTACACATGCCCTTACTCTATGTGTGTCTCATTTTAGTAACACCAGTAGGAGAAAACAGACACGGACAGAAACCAGGGGAATCTGGCAATCCTGTGCATGAGAAAGGTAAACAAAATGTCTCACAGGTCACACACAGAACCCCAATGGGCCGCATGTGGCCCTGTAACTGGGTGTGCACTCACTGCCTCAGCGCCTCCTGCTGGTCACCCAGGAATTAGCTCCTTCAGCCCTGGAGTGCCCCCTTTCAGCCAGCATCTCACCCATAATTACCTACATTCTCCACCCCTGGGTACTGCCCTACCACAGTGCCCTTTCTCCAGGGTCCTCCCCCTCCCAGGGAACCCCCAACACCCTATGTCCACCTTATCTCAGTGACCCACTGCCATTCTTCGTCTAGCCCCTGCCTCAGGGGCACACTGCAGTCTGAAATGGCCACTCATCACTGGCAAGGGGGTGTGGACCTGCTGCCTTTGCCTGCCCTGGCTGCCTTTCTGCAGCCCTAGTAGTCTCAGGCCTTGCCTCAGGCCCTGCAGCCTGGGAGCTTGCCTGGCTGGAGCTTCCCCAGCTCTACCTGCCTTTCCCCAGCCCTGCTCTAACTTCAGCCCTAGTATTCTCAGGCCAGAGCTCCCCCAACACTGGCCTGTCTCAGGAAACCTTCAAGCCTCCTTAGCAGCTAGACCTTTCCTGCTCCCTTGCTCGAGTAAGACTGACTTCCTCCTGCCTGGAGCCTTTATTTATATAGCCCCAGCTGGGCCCTTACTGGCTAATTCCTGCCATAGCTGTGGGTAGGGTTGCCAGATGGTCTTCCAAAAAATACCGAACACATGCAGGCTAAAAATTCGTTGAGCAAAAAAAAAAAAAACCACGAACACACATGCTATGTTTAATACTTAACTTTATTATAAACAGTCTTCATCCTACACCATATCTTCTTTTGCATTGGATTGTGCAGCTTTTATCAATTTTTTATTTTTCAAAAATTCTTCTTTGACTTCCAGACAAGAAAAAGGTATATTTAAAAAAAACCCACAAACTTCACTTCTTACTGTTCTTATCTATTCCGTTCATCAGTCCATAGATTACCCATGACACTAAAAATCCTTTCCACACCGGCATTTGACACAGGAATTAAAACAGAATATTGAACCAGTTTTAACAAATTTGGAGCAGCATGTTCTTTGCTGAAAAAATATTTCCACTTATCAAGAGATGTTGTGCCCTCAAGAGAAGTGAACATCATGTCCAAGGCACCAAGTTCCTTATAAAGAGAATTTGGAGGGAGCTCTTTTTTCTAGGGTGACAACATCCAGATTTGAATTACTTCATCAAAAGAAGGAGATTTCTCATGATTAGCCAAACTCAAAGCACTCAGAGCACGATATAGTGAATTTTCAAAAGGAAACCACTTCTTCAGATATTTTAGGGCTCTTGTGTACGCATTCAGTGCTTCAGAGGTAAATGTATTGACTACATGAACTGATAAATACTTTTTCTGCAATGCAAATGTCACTTTCATACCGAAAAACTTATCATCAGTTTTTTTTCTCAAGGAATTTCTGAACTTTTCCATGATGAAATAAAGGTCAGAAGAAATTGTTGATTGGTTTTTCAGTTTGAGCAATGTATCTTGGAATTGTGACATGAAAAAGTGAGTGAAATAAAGATACAGCTCAGAAAGAATTGGTTGTTCATCACTTGCCATTTCATCTTCCTGATCAGAAACAATATTCCATATTGCCACATGGCAGTTGTCAGAGCCAAGTGACAGAAAATAAGCTTTTAGTGGTCGCCAATTCAACAGCAATCGCTCAACTGCATTAAACAAACTAAGCCATTGAGTTGGAATGTGCCTCAAGACTTCGTGGAACTCAGCCTCGCAAAATTCAAAAAGTTATATCAACTCTTCTCGTTTTTTAGCCGAGTTTGAAAATTCTGCAAACACTTTTAAAACTAAGTTTTCAATGTCAAAAGATAGAACTCTGAAAACATATTTGGCACAGTTATGCAAAACGTGATTAATACAGTGAGCTGTAATAATATTTTCATTCTCTTCCTTAGCTAACTTTTGAAAAACTGAATTGTTTACGCCATAATTCACTGAAGCGTTGTCTGCTCCATATGCTGAAACATTTCTCCACGATAGTCCTTTTTCATTCAGCACACGACACAATTGATCTTTTATGGACTGCGAATCTTCAAATGCACTTTTGTAAAAATCTAAGATTTTGAAGCATAGTCCTTCTTGAGATGTGAAATACTGTACAGCCACAGGAAAGAATTTGCAGTTTCCTTTGTTAGATGCATCGGTGGCAACCGAAAATGGCATGCAATTCTTTAAATCGTTTAAAAGCAGCTCTATTGAGAAAAGATATAAAATGTTGTTAACAATAGCAGAAGCTTTTGTGCGTCCAGCTGTCATTTTCTTAACAATTTCAGAATCGTGAAGTACTTGTTTCATAACTTTGACGCTACAGTCTTGAGCAAGAAAAGAGATGTGTTGCTTCACTCCATGGTAAATGTGAGTCAACTCAGCAACAGTTACTTGGTCACTTTGTGAACTGTCTTTAATGACAAAGAAAGAGCTCATTCTCTAGGAAGCAGCAGCAGCTTGCACAGTTTTCACATGTTTACGAGTGTCAGCATGTTGTGTTAATGCCTTAATGCCATCATATGCTACATTAAATGATGTATTGCACATTTTACATCTGGCTTTACATTTGTCATTATGATCCATGGCAACCCAAGAAAAGTGGTTTTCCCAGTTTGAATTGTACCGGCATATTCTTCTTTTCTTAGGAGGTGTTTCACTTGAGGTTGAAGGTGTTGGTGTCTCTTGTTAATTTTCCTGTTGGTAAGTTTTATCTTCATCTTCTTCATCACTCATTATGGATATCAAGATCCTAAATTAAATTAAAAAATTCTTGATTTAGGCGGCCAGCCTTTTTGGATAAAGCTGCCAAATATTCCTTACCTTAAGAGCGCTGTGAGATATGAGAAAGATGAAAGCTAGACAAAGGACAACACTTTCCACAACGTTTTCCACAAATAATAGTGATTTCAGTTGATGTCTCACTCTTGAAGACAGGAGAGGCTGAGAGGGAACTGCTTCTGTAGGCATCTACCTGTAGATTGGGTCTGTGTGCTGATAGCCTAAGTGCTGTAATGATGCCCACTGAAAAAATAAGGCAGCCTTTTGTGAGAGGCTTGCAGACTCTCTCAAGGAAATCTTCTTTGAGTTCTCTGTGATGACTTCATGGGCCCTCCTGGTGCACATAAACAATTTGTTCTGCAGAACCCCTTCTGCCAACTATTGGCAAGCAGACAGCAATTCTACTATTGGTTATTTCACTACCTGTGATAGCATGAGTATGTGTGTATGTAGATATAAAGAATAAGTGAGCAGCTGCATCCCTGAACTATCAAAGCAAGCTTCATACCTCTCAGAGGTTCCTTCCCCTGCATCAGGCTTGCCTCATCCTCTTTCATAACTCCCTCTCAGGATTCAGGGTTCAGTAGGGTGGGCTGGTTCTCCAGGTTTCCTAGAGGGCCCTTGGAAGTGGGAAGAGAGTCACCACTAAGGCTCCCTATATACTGACACTGCTATATTGTTTAGTCCTGCTAAGCACCTGTCATGAGACCACTGATTACCTTCTGAATGACCTTGAGCAAGTCACTATATCTTGGTTTCCCTATCTGTAAAATGGGAATAGAAAAATATACTTTCTGTCCTTTGTAAAATACTTTGAAATCGGGGTGTGTGTGTGTGTGTGAATAATTTATGATTTATTGCAAACTACCACCCACAAACAACTTTTCCCCCTCCCATTCCCTTTCTTTGCCCCTGTGAGTTAAATTGACATGGTACACATGTGTTCCTCAGGCTTGTGAAAAATCCACGTCACTTAGCCCGCACAGTGATACTGACTAGGTATAGACTAAAGATGTTAAAATGTGTTTACTTAGGTGTGTAACTGCTAAAGCAGAGGCAGCGGTGGGGTGGGGGGTAGTATAGACATTGTTAAGTCAATGGCAGAGCTTCTCCCATCAACTGAGATACCTCCTGGTAGCACCCAAGCACCTTTGCTAAAGAGCTGCTGGTGCAACACTAGTGTAACACAAAACCGAGCCCTGACCTGAAGAAGAGCTCTGCATATAGCTTGGCTCTTATCAGTGCTCTCTGCCCATAGAAGGGAGCCTGGGTCACAAAGTGCCTGAGTCCAGCCCAGCTCCACTCCCCACGGCCGGATTACACAACTCAGAGTGGGCGGGGGTCAGGCCATGTGTGGCTACTACCCAGAGCCACCAAGCTGGGAACGAAGGGGGAGGCAGCAGAGCTTGCTCTGCAAAGCAGCCGTCTGCTACCCAAAGCAGAGAGGCAGACCCCAGGGCAACACAATGGTGGAGGGTGAGGCGACCATGGGTAGGAAGGTGATTTCCTCATAGCCAAGTCTTTGGGTGTCCCAGTGGAAAGAAGCAGGAATTCCACCCCACTCAGTTTTGGCTGAGAGCCCATGGAAAGCGCCTAAACAACCACAAAGCACCTGTGGGCTTCTGTCCTGGACTACTTGAACAGTGCTCAGGGACAGGGCTTCTCCTTCTCCTCCTCCCCAAGGTATCACTCCTAGGCCAGAAGCAGTACTTTAGATGGTCAAAGAGGAACAATTGAGTACTTTAGATAGACTCCTCTTTTTATTCAAACAAAAACAAACAAACAAAAAAGCTGCTAGCAGCTCTCACTACCACACAGGGCAGCCAATTCAAACTGAAACAACAACAACAAAACCCTAACAAATAAACCAACTAATAACCCAAGCACACAGCTTGGTTTACACAACTTGGGTGGCATACTCAGTCTTGGGGAGACATGCCAGTCCTGCCTAAGGACAAGAAATGTGGAAGATGCCAGGAGCCTATGCCAGCCTCTGATGCCCACAGTGAATGCATATGCTGTTTGGGGGACACGCATGTACCTCAAAAATGTGTCCACTGCCACAGCCTGACAGCAAGGGCTCCCAAGCACAGAGAGCTCACAGCCCGCACGCTGTCCATTGACAAAGCCTTGCACCCCCATAGCTATAAAGGGGGCAATGAGGGCTCAAGCGCAAAATCCCCTCAGGGCAATCCCTCCAGCCCTTTACTTCAGAAAGCACAGTCAGAAACCGGACCCTCACCAGCCCGCTCTCTCCCGCCAAGAATCAGTAAAGGAGATGAACCGGGCACCTCGGGCATGAGGAAATCTCAAGCCTCCTCTATGACAAGCTCAAAAGTGTGCTCCAAGCAGCTACCCAGTCATCAAACAGGGCACCTGCTAAGGGCCCCGATGTCACGGGGTGCCACGGGTGCACTAAGTATCCCCGGCACAGTATGAACCCCCAGTACAAGCTCCAGCACGAGTGCTGGGAGGTGACAGGGCTAATCCCAGCTGCCCTCCAGTACCTCATGCTGACCCCAGATCCCCTGGGGTCGCGACCGCACTCATGCCACCACCTCATGTACCAGGGGACTCAGCAACGGCTCACAGGGCATCATCCCACAGCCATTCCCCAATGCCCAAAACACAGGTACCACCAAGACAGGACAGGAGGGCCAGAACTGGCCCCCCCACTCGGCCTTCAACATGGCACTGCTCTCGCTCCCCATTACCGATAAGGGGCTCGCCATGTTCACCCGCCTTGTCTCAAATCACTGCCTACCAAGAGGATTCAAGGAGTAGGTTCTCCTCTCAACACTCCTCCCCAGAGAGAGCATATGCACCTTATGGGGCATATGGCTTACCTCATTATCAATATCCTCCCTGGCATCTGGAATGGCACTATTATGACAGACACCATAGCTGATGGTCCCCCTATTGCTACGGGGCACCACGTCATATCTCCACTGCCCCATCTACATCTGCACAGAGGTCTGTGACCTCTATACGTTCAGACACATCACGTTCCTCATCCGAGCACACAAACCTAGAAGAAGGGCAAATTGAAGATGACTCAACGGTCCAGCAATCAGACATACCACCCAATGATAACTCCTCCTCCACTCCTGATGAAGCGGTTATCCCGAATGATCCAGCACCTAGTGATGACCTTAAACAGTTCCAGGAGCTATTTAAGAGAGTAGCTCAGAGTCAGGAGGTAGTCTTATCAGAGGTGCAGGAAAAATACCACAAGCTGCTAAAGAACCTGCAGCCCTCTGCAAAATCCAAAATTGCTCTGCCTCTAGATGAAGCTATTCTTGAGGCAGCCAACAAAGTATGGCAAACCCCAGCCACGTCCCCCCCCCCCCCCCCCCGACCAACAAAAGGGCCGATAGAAAGTATTTTGTCCCATCAAAGGGCATGAAATTCTTGTACTTACACCCTGCAGATTTTCATAGCCAACTACACAGCGTTGCTTGCAAATCATGATTTCAACAATTACACGACACTAACAGAGCTTATGCACAATATTGCAGAGGACAAAAGGCCTATCCTTAAGGCAATCAGGGATACACTATATCCTGGACAGCACTACAGTTACTGCGGCTAGGTCTACTGCGACGTCCATGGTAATGAGACATGCATCTTGGCTGCAAGCAGCAGTAGTCCCTAAGGACCTCCAGGCCAAAGTAGAGGACCTGCCATTCGCTAAGACCAAATTATTTGCTACAGGTACTGACGAGGCCTTACACTCTAGCAAAGATTCACACACTACTTTGCACACATTGGGGATATACACTCCACCCTACCAAAGGAAGCGCTACACACCTTACCAGAGACACAGGGACACGGCCTTTACTAGACAACAGCAGTACCGGCCTTTTGAACAAAATCACTTCCAACCTCGAAACCACCGTAGAAGAGCCCTTAACAATGGCTCTTCCACAACTCTAGGCAGCAAGTTTGAGAATTTCATCGAGAGTCTGCCCGACCTCCCTTCCACTCCAGTATCTGGTGAGTCCAACATATTTTACCACCGCTTGCGCCCCTATTACAATCAGTGGGCAGCAATCACCACAGATCGGTGGGTCCTAGAAATCATCAGCCGTGGATATTCTATCCCCTTCACAGCAATCCCCCCAACCTCCCCACCCTCTCCCTCCCTCTTCAGGGACCCCTCGCACCAGACATTGCTCCGCCAAGAGGTGCAACATCTCCTCAATATAGGCGAACGAGTCCCAAAAAGATTTGGAGGGAGAGGTTTTTATTCAAACTACTTTGTTACCGAGAAGAGGTCAGGGGGTTGGAGGCCTATCTTGGACCTGTGTCAATTAAACAAGTACTTCCGCAAGCAGCGATTCAAAATGATCACTCTCGCCACTATAATTCTGGCACTGGACAGAGGGGACTGGTTTGCAGCCCTCGACCTTCAAGATGCATATTTTCACATCACAATACATCCCGCACACAGGCGTTTCCTATGATTTGTGGTAGCTTCACGTCACTTCCAGTACAGAGTCCTCCCATTCGGACTCTCCTCTGCCCCCAGAGTCTTTTTCAAGACTCTCACAGTGGCAGCAGCACATCTCAGACACAACAGCATTACAATATTCCCCTATCTGGATGATTGCCTTATTAAGGGCCCCTCACAACACGCCACGAGAGGCATGATCAGGTTCACAAAGGCCTTTCTTCAGTCGCTAGGCTTCATGATCAACAAGCAGAAATCCACACTATGCCATACGCAATCCCTGGAGTTCCTAGGGGCTTGCATAGATTCCATAACAGCATGAGCCTATCTCCCCAATCACCATTTCCACAACATAAGGCACCTCATCACTATCGTTACCACCAGCCCAACCGGGCCCATCCTAACTTGCCTCAAGCTTATGGGACACATGGCAGCCACCACATATGTAGTTCTGCACACCAGGCTGTGCTTGCAATGTGTCCAGCACTGGATTTCTTCAGTGTACATGCCAGCCAGCCACCACATCCACAGCCACGTCTCGCCTCCTCCACGGGTCCTTACCTCCCTGCGATGGTGGACCCAGGTGCAGAACCTATGCAAAGGGCAGCCTTTCCACTGTGAGCAGCTGTCCAAACAGATTACTATGGATGCCTTGTTGATGGGCTAGGGTGCACACTTCCAACAACAGGTCGCACAACGGAAGTGGTCCAAAGATGAGTCCAAACTCCACATAAACCTGCTTGAGCTTCGAGCAGTTCACAACGCGTGAAAGCACTTTCTCCCACACATCCAGGGCTCTTTGGTGCATATCCTCACCAACAACATGACCATGATGTTCTACATCAATTGCCAGGGGGGTACAAGATCCCAGTCGTTATGCGCAGAGGCAATCAAGCTGTGGAATTGGTGTATCCACCACAACATACTTACCTGGGGACAAGAATATTATGGCTGACACCCTCAGCCGCAACTTCCTCAAAGAGCATGAGTGGGAGCTGCATGATCACATCACCCACGAGCTCTTCCAATGTTGGGGTGTACTGCAGATAGACCTCTTCGCGACCAGATAGAACTCCAAATGCCCCCAGTACTGTTTGAGAGCGGGCACAGGACACGGCTCCCTGGGAGATGCAATGCTCCTCTCTTGGAGGACCCATTTACTACACGCCTTCCCTCCTATCCCCCTCATTCCCAGAGGCCTCTGGAAGATACAGGCAGACGGGGCCCGAGTGATTCTAATAGCCCCAGCGTGGCCTCAACAGACATGGTTCCCATGTCTTTATCAACTGTCTCTATGACCTCCCTGCCCGCTTCCGAACTGCCCGGACCTTCTGTCCCAGAACAAGGGCTCAATACTTCACCCCCAGCTGCGAACGCTACACTTGACGGCATGGTACCTATCTGGTTCTCGGAAGTGGAGCAGCAGTGTTCCCAGCAAGTGAGAAACGTATTGCTGCACAGCAGGAGACAAACGACACTCAAGACTTACCTGTACAAATGGCGTCGCTTTACGCAGTGGTGCACACACAGCAGAATCCAACCCTCTGGGGCACCACTCCACCTGATACTGGAATACATTATGCACCTGAAACAACAAAATTTATCACTCTCATCACTCCGAGTGCACATAGCGGCCATTACGGCCTTCCATCCCCCCATTGATGGGGTCTCCATATTTTCCCATCCCATCTCTAAGAGATTCTGGAAGGGTCTACAAAACCTTCACCCACAGTGTGCACCCATACCTCCCACGTGGGACTTAGAATTGGTCCTCCACTCACTCACAAAGCCACCCTTTGAACCAATAGCAACTTCATCGCTTACCTTCCTCACCATGAAGACACTATTCCTCCTCGCAGTTATGTTCACAAGGCGGGTTAGTGAACTTTCAGTGCTCACGGCTTCGCTTCCATACACAGCCTTTCATAAGCACAAGATTATTCTGCGGCCTCATGCGTCCTTTTTACCCAAAGTTGGGTTGGAATTCCATATCAATGAACCGATAGTCCTTCCTTCCTTCTACCCAAAACCGCACCACTCCAGAGAAGAGGCCACTTTACACACACTGGACGTTAGATGAGCAATTGCCTTCTATCTTGATAGGACTCAGTTCTTTCAGTTATCCCAGAGATTGCTTGTATCCCTGGCTGGAAGTTCCAAGGGACAACCACTGTCTTCTCAGCACATTCAAAGCTGATAACATCATGCATTACTACCTGTTACTCGCTCCAGAACAGGTCATTACAGACAACTCCAAGGGTGCATTCTACCAGGGCGATGGCGACAAAAGCTGCTTTCCTAAAGGGGGTCTCACTCCAGGAAATATGCAGAGCAGTGACATGGTTGTCCAAGCACACTTTCATAAAGCACTACATCATTCCACCATGCTCCACAACAGATACCGCAGTAGCCACCACGGTCCTCTCCACAATTTGTAGCAATTAATAGAAGCCCACCATCCATCTACATGGGCACTGCTACATAGTCACCAACAGTGGAGCACCCATGGGAGCATCACTCGAAGAAGAAAGAGAAGTTACTCACTTTGTTCAGTAGCGATTGTTCTTCGAGATGTGTGTCCCCGTGGGTGCTCCACAACCCACCCTCCTCCTCACTTCTTCGGGCAATAATAGCAGCCCATGAGGGCGTCAAAGAAGGAACTGAGGGAAAAGCGGGCTGATGACTGCTTGAAAGTCTGCGATCCATGGTGCTGGGACGAGCCCGACACCAACAGTGGAGCACCCACGGGGACTCACATCTCGAAGAACAATCGTTACTGCACAAAGTGAGTAACTTCTCTGTCACAGGCATAGGAATCCCATCAGGAAAAGGCGAGGGAGATGAACCAGCATGTATTGGATTTTCTCAGGCAGCAAACAACTGCTGCAGACCCTGGCTGACCTACAGATCCAAAGATTCCAGACTCTTACCCTTTGCCATCCTTGGACAACTCTGTGGTAACAGCTCCCAACATACCATGTAGCATAACAGGCTGCATCCTTCACCCTCCTACTCCATGTTGGGTGACAGCAAGGAAAACCACAGAGGCATGTACAGCAACCTTAGCTCTTACAGCTCAGTGTATGTGTAGCCACAACAGACAGAAATGTTTGCGGCCTTTCCAATGTCCAAGTCCCAATCTATTAAGCATGTATTACATTGCCTGCTGATTTTTTGTACATTGTTTTTTCTGCACTGGTTTTGAAGGTCAATACATTTTCTATTTTTGAAGAATCCCATTATCTGTATGAGTTCATGACAAATGTTGCAGAAAGCACAGCAGTACTTGTAAGTGTACAGCAAGCACCGCGTAACTCCTAGCTTCAGGGAAATACACATGGTCATCCTTAGCAATGCTGGTGTCCTATGCAGCCCAGCACCTGCACCTCTTCTCTCCGCTCCCCCCCCCCACCAACAGGCGCTGCTTCATGGGGCGGCGTCCCCCCGCCATGGGAGGGGGATACAGGGACAGAAGCTGTGGGGTGCAGGAGCACTGCAGGGCAGGAAGGATCACCTCCGGCCTCAGGAACAGGTGGGTGGTGCAAGCAGCACAGGCCGGAGGACTCAGGACGACCAGTGGGTGGCTGTGCCGCTGGCAGGAGAGAAGCAGCAGTTTCTCCTTCTGCCGTGGAAGGGAAAGTGCCGCATCTATCCAGCCAGCGACACAGCTGCCTGATGCTCCTCCCAAGTCCTCTGGCCTGCAGGCTCACATTGCTCCCTGCTGCCTGGGAAGCAGGGTCTGGACACAGCCCATGAGGATCCGGCTGGGGGATGAGTCCAGTGGCAGGCGCTGATACTGAGCCTGCAGGCACGGGGGACCAACTGGGGGATGAGGCTGGCCTCCATAATCAATATGCAGCTGCTAGGGCACCACAAAATTTGGGGCAATTTGGCGCCACAAATTTTGTGGTGCCTCATACAGCTGCTTAGTTTGCGTATCAGTAGGGATGGCCCTGGAAACACCATTGTAAATGTACAGCAAGCACTACAGAGTTCCCAGCAGCACCAATTCTCCAGGCAGAGAACAGTCCAGCACAGAACATGACTGTGGCTGATCATTGAAGGGTTTTTTCAAAAACCTCCCTCAACTTCATAGCTTCATGCTGAGCTCTTGTGTTGGCCCTTATGTCTAGCTGTTCAAAGACAGAGGGGTGTTCCACCTTCACCCTTGATCCTGGTGGCAGCTTTTTCCTCAGATATTGTGTCAGTCACAACAGGCAGCTCTAAGCATTGGTATCTTTTGCACTGCCAGCATACTACCAATCTACCTGTCCATCATTATACCATGGAAAGTAAAGCAGAATGGAAGTTGTCAGGAAATTGTGTTTGCTGTTTCTTGGGTGTGGTTTTATTATTATTACTTACACTTTCAGAACTGAACATTAGGGCTACGTCTAGACTGGCCCCTTCTCCGGAAGAGGCATGCAAAGCAGGCAAGTCAGAATAGGGAAATCCGCGGGGGATTTAAATATCCCCCGCGGGATTTAAATAAACATGGCCACCGCTTTTTTCCCGGCTTGGGGAAAAGCCGGAAAAGAGCGTCTAGACTGGCGCGATCCTCCGGAATAAAGCCCTTTTCCGGAGGATCTCTTATTCCTACTTGCAAGTAGGAATAAGAGATCCTCCGGAATAGGGCTTTATTCCGGAGGATCGCGCCAGTCTAGACGCTCTTTTCTGGCTTTTCCCCAAGCCGGGAAAAAAGCGGTGGCCATGTTTATTTAAATCCCGCGGGGGATATTTAAATCCCCCGCGGATTTCCCTATTCTGACTTGCCTGCTTTGCATGCCTCTTCCGGAGAAGGGGCCAGTCTAGACGTAGCCTAGTAGAAAGATGTTGTGGGAAGTGTAGTGAGGGTGCATCTACACGGCACCGGTTCTCTGGACATTATTCTGGAAAAACAATCCTAGCGTCCACACTGTCATTCTGTTATTTCGACAGAAAGTCGAAATAACGGAGGGCTTTTTCCAACAGCGGTAAACCTAATTCCATGAGGAATAAGCCTTTTTCCTAAAAAGCTTTTTCGGAAAAGGGTGTGTGTGGACGTGGAATAGGGAGTTAGTTTGAAAAAAGAGGCCTCCAGGAAATCCCACAGGTGCCCTACTGGCCACTCCGTCCACACTCAACACAACTCTATAGTTCCTGTTTCCCGGCAGCTCTTAAAGCTGCAGATACAGGGGACAGGGCTTTTGGCAGGAAGCAGGCCTTCAGAGTTTCCAGCCACAGCACAGCTCACATTGCCTGTTGTCTGGGCACCATGTTCCAGCCACAAGCCCCCCAAGAGGCCCCTGCCCCTCCCAGGGAATATACACAGGGCTCCCAGGAGTCTGTCAGGGGCCACAAGAGGGATGCACCATCCTGGTCTGGGGTGGAGATCCTGGCCCTCCTGGAGGTATGGGGCAATGAGGAGAACCTCCAGGATCTCTGCTCCAGACGGTGCAAGGTGGACATATACGTACGGATAGCTGACAGCCTGGCAATGAAGGGCCACACTAGGAATCTTGAGCGGTTCTAGAACAAAGTAAAAGAGCTCCGGCAGGCCTGCACCAGGGTAAGGGCGCGCAGCTCACGCTCTGGGGCAGGACCCCACTCCTGCCCCTATTATGATGAACTGCACTGCATCCTGAGGGGCAATGCAGCCCCTTCCCTATCCCTGGTAGTGGAATCAGGGCTGGAGATGCCTGTCGTCGCCCACCTGGGGGTCCCAGCCCAGGAGAAGAACAAGGAGGAGGAGGAGGACGCGGTGAACACCGTCACCATGCTCACTTTGGAGCCAGTACCCCACGGCCTGGATGTGTCCCAGGCATCCTCAGAGGCCGGGGAGGGATCATCAGGTGAGTGATCTTAGTTTTTCACATACACAGGGCAGGGGTGGCAGATGCTGAGGGGCTGGGGTGCAATCGTCGCTCGGCCTTCTTGGCCTGGCCATTGCGCTGCAGTCCGTGCTCGTGGATGCATGTGCAGCGCCAGTCTGTGCCATGCAGCTCCAGGAGGCAGCCCTGGAGCACCCCTGGGCTCATGATCACAGTCTCTGGGGAGGCCACACACACTTCTGACCGGGGGGGGGGGGGGGTTGCTCTCCCACGACAAGCCACTGCTGGAACGAGGCTGGGGACAAGGGCACACACCCACCCACACAGAGACTGAGGAGTGCTGCACACAGCACAGGGGCATGCCTGCACACTCGAGGCAGCACCTGCTCCCAGAGACAGTGCTGCCAGGTGCAGGTATGTGTGCGGCCTCAATGGAAGCCCGGGCTGCTCGAGGCCCTTCTCCCAGCCATGGGATCCCAGTGTGGCTGGACACTTCCCTTGCCTGCTTGTCCATGGGACAGGGAGCATGGTCCCCTGGGGACCTCTGGGCCTCTGAGGCAGGGCCCGCTGTCCAGGCCACACATGGCCTTGCTGCCGGCACACCACTTTCCTCTCACCCGAGAACTGTTGCTCTCAGATGAGGGCAAGCCTTCAGGGACAGTGTCTCTAGGGATGACTGACTGCCTCTCTTTATTCTCCCCAGCCATGACTGGGGGGGCGATCGACAGCAGCCGAGCCAACCGCCCGACCCAGGGGGAGTCACAGGGTCCAGGAGGACCTCATGAGGGAGCACGTGTCCATTCTCTGGGACATGCAGCAAACGCTGGCCCAGAAGGTCCAGGACGATGCGCAAGGGCAGGCCCAGATGTGGACTGAGCTGCTGCAGCAGGGCTGCAACATGTGTGCGACCGTCCGGGAGATGTTTACCTACCTGGCTCCAGTCCCAGTCACTGCTCCAGTCCTTGCTCCAGTCCCTGCTCCCCCTCCCATGCCTGACCCCACGCAGGCTCCCCTCCTGCCTATCTCCCTAGGACCCCCCCCCCCCCCACTCCTGAGGTCGCTGAGGTCCCTGGACACGACACGGAAGAAGCATCCGAGCCACACACCAGTCTCAGCCCCACCTCTGAACGTCTCCTCCCCTTCCAAGTTTCTCAGGCCCCTGCTCCCCTCCCCATTTCCAAGTTCTCATTCCCTCTCCTCTCCAGTTACGTCTATCCCAAATAAAGAAACAAACATTTTCTTTTCAAAACAAAACATGTATTTTTATTGTGTCTGCAGGGAAGAGGGGTGTAGGGGAAAGGGGGGATTGTTATGGGAAAGGCAGAGGGGGGGCAAGGCCCAGGCCCCTAGTGGGGAGGCCCTGGGGAGATTTACTGGGGTCCTTGAGAGAAACTCTCCTTCAGGGCCTCCTGGATGTGGGCCTGATGGATGGCAGCTGTGCATGGCTGCTTGAAGGCCCGTCCCTGCCAGCCAGCCAGCCAGCCTCTGCCCCCCCACCCCAGAAGGAAGGCCTCCCCAATGTTGTGGAGAACACAACAGGCTGACACTACCTGGGGGATGTTGTGCTCCCCCACATTGAGGTGGGTCAGGAGGCACCTGAACCGCGCCTTCAAGTGCCAAAGGCGCATTTGACCTGCATGTGGGCCCTTCCCAGGCGGCCATTGAAGCGGTCCTTGGTCTGCTCAAGGTGGCCAGTGTATGGCTTCAGCCATGGTATGAGGGGGTAGGCCGCATCCCCCAGAATGCAAAGTGGGATTTCAATGTCTCCGACCCTGATGCTGCCCTCAGGGAAGAAAGTGTCAGCCTCCAGCTTCTGGTTCAGGCTGGAGTCGCAGAAGACGCGGGCATCATGCGCCTTCCCCGACCAGCCGACGAAAATGTCTGAACTGGCCGTGGTTGTCGACCAGGGGCTGTAGGACCATGGAAAAGTATCCCTTTTGATTGATGTACTGCACTGCACAGTGGTCAGGGGCACAGATGGGGATGTGGGTTCCATCAGTAGCTGCCCCCCCCCGCAGTTGGGGAAGCCCAGGGCGGCAAATCTGGCCATGATGGGGTCTAGGTCACCCAGGGAGATTAGTCTGCACAGCAGGACGGTGTTCATGGTCCTCACCACCTGCAGAAGGAGACAAACAAAACAGAGAATCAAAGGGGGTGCCTGAGCCCTTGGGAGGTCTGAGCCCCCCCCCCAAACACCCCAGCAGCCACCCCCTATGAAGCCCACCCCCCCTCGCAGGGCTGTTTGAGGGCAAGAATGCAGAAAACCCCCCCTGCATACAGGGCTTCCCCACCCCACCCCCAAGCTCCCCTTTCCCTAGGATCCCCCTTTCCAGTACTCCCCTGACCTCCAGGGACTGCAGCCCAGGAGTGCCATACCTCCATGAGGATGGCCCCGACGGTTGCCCTTCCCATGCCAAACTGGTTGCCCACAGACTGGTAACTGTCTGGGCTGGTGAGCTTCCAGACGGTGATGGCGACCCGCTTCTCCAGGGGGGTGGCGGGTTGCATCTGGGTGTCACGTTGATGGAGGGCAGGGGCGAGCCAGGCACACAGATCCACGAATGTCTCCTTCCTCATACAGAAGTTTTGGAGCCAATGCTGGTTGTCCCACTGCTCCATCACCAGCTGGTCCCACCAATTGAAACTAGTGTCCAGCCTCCAGAACCTTCCCTCCACTGAGGGGTGCGGTTGCAAGGGCCTTGCTCCCACACACAGGCAGAGGGTCTCAATGATGAGTTTGGAGTCGAGCTCATGCAGGGCCATGAAGGCAGCCTACACGAAGTGCTGCAGAAACTGCAGCATGGCCATGTGGGGCCATCGTGTGCCCAGAGGCAGCTCTGGCTCCATAGCAAGGAGTTTGCTATGGTGCTCTGAAGCAGTGCAACCAGAGCACACAGTGCAAATGCTTTGCTGTCCCTCAGGAGGTAGGCAGGCAAGCAAGCAGCAGAAGCTGAGAAACTGCCGTCCAAGGGGTCCCTTTAAGTGCGTGTCTCAGCCTTAGGCAGCAGCACCCGAAAGCAACTGCTGACCTAATGCCCTGCCTGAGCTGATTCTGGGTGGCCTTAAATGCGAGAGAGCGTTCAATCTGTGTGGATGCTATGTTTCCAAATAGCACATCGCTTTTTCATTGCACTTTGTGTGTGTGGACACACTATTTCAAAATAAGCTTTTCTGGAAGATCTCTTCTGGAAAAGCTTATTCCGAAAGAAGCTTGCGGTGTAGACGGACCCGGAAGGGCGCTTTTTCCAGAGGATCGGGGCCAGTGTAGATGCTCTTTTCCGGCTTTTCTAAAAGCCGGAAAAAAGCGGCGGACATTTGTATTTAAATGCCGCAGGGGATATTTAAATCCCCCACGGATTTCCCTATTACGACCTGTCAAATTAGCATGCCCCTTTCGGAAAAGGGGCCAGTGTAGACGAGCCCCTTATGTACTTGGATTTCCCTGTCTCCCCCCTTTTTTAATTTTGGGGAGCGGGAATAGTGGGCAATTAACACCAATCTTCCACACACCTCAGAGAAAATCTACTATAGAAACCACAAGAGCAAAATGTAAGTGGTATCATAGTGTCAGGATGCTGGCATTCATGTACAGCTGTTCTATCTCCTTGTGCTTTATGTACTGAAAAAGAAAATCATCATGAGATTGTTTTTATTTAACCCTTTGCCCTTATATTTGGCCTTGTAATTTAGGAGGGGAAAAAAGTGATCTGAAAGATTGTCCATCCAATAGTAAAATGGTTTGAATGTTGGTGGCAAGCTGCTGAATAAAATTCTTTAAAAATGTGGGTTGTTTATACAGTATATTTAAAAAAACATATTTATGGCTATAGTTTCAGAGTAAAAATGGAAGCCTTCTGCATAATCATTACTATTCAGTAGCTCATGAACTTTTATTAATGGCAGTGGGATTGTTGCTATTTCACTAATAAAACTCCTTTCAATTATATAATGCATTGTCAGGTTTAAAGGGGATGTTGCTAGGAGTTTATACCTCAAGGCTGACATTTCTTGAAACAGCTACAGCTTGGTAGAGAACATCGAGTGGATTGGGACCCCTGATTTGAATGGAGAAGGTAGGGCAATCAACTGGTTATCTAAGGTGTTTGTACACAAATGCAAGAAGCCTGGGAAACAAACAGAAAGAATTAGAAGCCCTGGCCCAGTCACAGAACTATGATTTGATTGGAATAACGGAGATTTGGTGGGATGACTCGCATGACTGCAGCACTGTCATGGAAGGGTATAAACTGTTCAGGAAGAACAAGTGGGGGAGGAAAGGAGGAGGAGTTGCACTGTAAGTAAGAGAGCAGTGTGATTGCTCAGAGCTCCAGTATATAGAGGGAGAAAAGCCTGTTGAGAGTCTATGGCCGTGGTCACCAACCCGTTGACCGTGATCGACTGGTCGATCGTGAGGCCTCAACCAGTCGATCGCGAGGTGTTTGGGCAACCCCGCCCCCCATTTTCCCCCCACCCCCAAGAAGCCCCACTACCTACCTCTAGTGTAGTTCCGGCTTCTCGCGGGGTGGACGGAAGTCCTGTCTGAAGCCCGCGTCACTTCCGGGGGTTCCAGAAGTGCACGGGCTGCTCCCCCTCCCACAGCTCTGTTGCGTGCTGGGGGAGGGGGCGTTGGCCCTAGAGTGCGGAGGCTTCCCTGCGCTGCCAGTGCCGGAGGGGTGAGTTGGGCGCAGGGCTTTCCCTGCGCCGTGGGAGCAGGAGTCGGCCTCGGGGTTTGGCCGCGTTGCGGGAGGGAAGGGAGTTGGCTGGGCCGGGCTGCGCCGTGGGAGGGGGGTTTGACCCCGGGGCAGGCGCCTGTGGGGGTTGGCCATGCTGCAGGAGGGGGTTGGCTGTGCTGCGCCGTGCCGCGGGAGGGGGGTGTGGCCCTGGGGCAGGCGCCCGTGGGGGTTAGCCATGCTTCAGGAGGGGGTTGGCTGCGGGGCAGGTGCCCGCGGGGGTTGGCTGCGCTGCGGGAGGGGAGGGGCCGGGCCGGGCCGCGCAAGGGGGGTTTGGCCCCACCGCGGGAGGGGTGGGGGTTGCCCCGGTGCAGGCTCCCGCGGGGGTTTGGCCCCGCTGCGGAATGGGGGGGGGGGGTTGCCCTCGAGGCAGGCTCCCGTGGGGGTTTGGCCCCGCCGCGGGAGGCGGGGGTTAGCCCCGGCGCAGGCACGCTCGGTATACCGAAATAGCGCTGCAGTGTAGACGTAGCCTATATGTTTAAAAGGTTAGTAAAACTCAGCATATTGAGCCAATAGGTCAGATGCCTCTCGCCCAGTGATGGGCAACCAAGTCTAGTGAGTGGACTGCATGAGTGGCCCTCCATCTCACTAGACCACAAGATTAAAATAGGGAATGTGCACTAATCTTATTCTTGGGATCATGGTTAAGTCCATTGCATTTGATTCTCCTGCTTTATCATCCCTTTGAACACAAAGTGATCTATTATTAGGGCAAATTAAATTGCTGGCAAAAGTAACAAAGAAGTAGAGGGTGCACAGCTCTTACAATGTTGTGTGCAAGCAGTATGCACCTCACATGTGCCTTTGCTTTAAATGCATGTCACTTCTCATTTTGCCAGGGGCTGCAGGTCCCACCCTCACTCCACCCCTTCTCTCAAGCCTCCCACCTGGTCTCTTCCCCTGCCTCCTTCCCCAAGCACACCCTGTCCCTTCTCCTCCCCTTCCCTCCCAGCATTTCCAGAGCACTGTGAATTGGATTATTCACACCTCCTCTCTCCCCCCCCCCCCCCCCCCAGAGCTTGAATGCCATGAATCAGTCGATTCAGAGCTCCAGAAATGCTGGGAGGGAGGAGGAGGAGTAGATAAGTGAGAGGCAGGCAGCAGGGGCCACACTAGAACCCCGATGGGCTGCAGGTTGTCCACCACTGTTCTAGCCCCATGAGAACTGGTAGGAATGGGGGAAGAGAAACTTAACATGCATCCATTTTGCTGTTTTGGGGGGCTTGACTAGCTTTTTGTGGCTCTGGGTCTATGTAATCTGAGGGATGAGGCCAGGGTGCTGGAACAGTTTGTATTGTGGGGGTCAGAGCTGTCCTGTACAACTTAAATATGTTCCAACATACCATATAAAAACAAATGAGGAAGTACTGAAGCAACCCAGACTTATAGCAAGAGCTTGTCCCTCAATTGCAGGTTGACCCACTCTAGTCCAGCAGTCTCTGGTCTGGCAACATCTGTGACCAGCATGATTTTAGTTATCCTCCTGTCCACTTATCAAGGGTGTGGCCAAATTACCTGTAGTCCCATTGTCAAGGCTGGCACCACCACAAGAGACCTTAAAAATACTATGCCTCTACAAAAACAGGTCTATGTAGCACTTTAAAGACTAACAAGATGGTTTATTAGATGATGAGCTGTCGTGGGCCAGACCCACTTCCTCAGATCAAATAGTGGAAGAAAATAGTCACAACCATATATACCAAAGGATACAATTAAAAAAAGAAACACACATGAAAAGGACAAATCACATTTCAGAACAGAAGGGGGATGGGGGGGGGAGGTGAATGTCTGTGAGCTAATGATATTAGAGGTGATAATTGGGGAAGCTATCTTTGTAATGGGTAAGATAATTAGCGTCTTTATTCAAACTTGAGTGTAAAGTGTCGAATTTAAGCATGAATGACAGTTCAGAGGATTCTCTTTCAAGTGAAGTCTTAAAAGGCCTTTGAAGCAGGACGCAGGTAATCAAGTCGTTGAGACAATATCCTTTCTGGCTGAAATGGCAAGAAACTTTTTTCTTTGTGATCTTGTCTGATATCTGTTTTGTGGGCATTGATCCTTTGGCGAAGTGTCTGAGACATTTGTCCAATGTACATAGCAGACGGACACTTTCGGCACATGATGGCATAAATTATATTTCTGGATGCGCAGGAATATGTGTTCTTGATCTTATAACTCACTTGGTTAGGTCCAATAATGGTATCAGCAGAGAGAATATGTGGACAAAGCTGGCAACGGGGTTTGTTGCAAGGGAAGGTACCAGGGTTGGTATTAGTGTGGTATGTCCTGTGGTTGTTGGTAAGAATCATCTTGAGGTTAGGTGGTTGTCTATAGGAGACTATGGGTCTGTCTCCCAGAGCCTCTTGGAGTTTGCTATCCTGTTCCAATATAGGCTGTAGTTTATTGATAATGTGTTGGACAGGTTTAAGTTGGGGGTTGTAGGTGATGACAAGTGGTGTTCTATTGTGGGTTTTCTTGGGTCTGTCTTGAAGTAGTTGGTTTCTAGGTATTCGTCTGGCTCTTTCAATTTGCTTTTTTATTTCTCCAGGTGGGTAGCTGAGGTTTATAAATGCTTGGTAGAGATCCTGAAGTTTCTGGTCTCTGTCAGTGGGATTAGAGCAGATGTGGTTGTATCAAAGGGCTTGGCTATAGATGATGGATCGTGTGGTGTGTTCTGGATGGGAGCTGGAAGCATGTAGGTAACTGTATGAGTCGGTGGGTTTACTTCAGGATCTCTACCAAGCATTTATAAACCTCAACTACCCACCCAGAGAAATAAAAAAGCAAATTGAAAGAGCCAGACGAATACCCAGAAACCATCTACTTCAAGACAGACCCAAGAAAACCAACAATAGAACACCACTTGTCATCACCTACAGCCCCCAACTTAAACCTGTGCAACACATTATCAATAAACATGCTTAAATTCGACACTTTACACTCAAGTTTGAATAAAGACGCTAATTATCTTACCCATTACAAAGATAGCTTCCCCAATTATCACCTCTAATATCATTAGCTCACAGACATTTACCTCCCCCGCCCCCCCCATCCCCCTTCTGTTCTGAAATGTGATTTGTCCTTTTCATATGTGTTCCTTTTTTTAATTGTATCCTTTGGTATATATGGTTGTGACTATTTTCTTCCACTATTTGATCTGAGGAAGTGGGTCTGGCCCACGAAAGCTCATCACCTAATAAACCATCTTGTTAGTCTTTAAAGTGCTACATAGTCCTGTTTTTTGTTTCAGCTGCACCAGACTAACACGGCTACATTTCTATCACTATTTTACATGCCTCTACAGGCTTCTACATAAAAAACTCCCGCAGGTCACAGATTCCCTGGTCGTGGGAGGTAGCTACTGTGACGGGACCCCCCCCCCCCCCCCCCGCTATGAAATGGACTTATAGACAAATATGCATAAATGAAAGATGCTTTGGACAAATTGCCTCATGTAACCTATCAATCTTCATGTCTTAATCTGCTGGATCTGTGTATCTTATTTTGGTGTGTGTATCATTCTCATGTGTAAAATTAGACATATGGGCTGTGTCTAGACTGGCAAGTTTTTCCGCAAAATCAGCTGCTTTTGCAGAAAAACTTGCCAGCTGTCTACACTGGCTGCTTGAATTTCCGGAAAAGCACTGACGATCTCATGTAAAATCATCAGTGCTTTTCCAGAAAAACTATGCTGCTCCCATTTGGGCAAAAGTCTTTTTCCGAAAGACTTTTGCGCAAAAGGGCCAGTGTAGACAGCATAGTTCTGTTTTCCACAAAAAAGCCCCGATCGCAAAAAAGGCAATCGGGGCTTTTTTGCAGAAAACCACGTCTAGATTGGCCACGGACGCTTTTCCGCAAAAAGTGCTTTTGCGGAAAAGCATCCTGCCAATCTAGACGCGCTTTTCTGAAAATGTTTTTAACGGAAAACTTTTCCGTTAAAAGCATTTTCGGAAATTCATGCCAGTGTAGACGTAGCCATGGAGTATGGAATGCTTTATGGTTTTTAAATGTGTAAATGAAAGCCATGAAGAGAGTTTCCAAGACTAGGATGCCTCAATGTCTGGGCAATCATATGCAAATAGACTTTTCTCCTTAAGTCTCAGCAGTGGTTGGAAGTCACATGACCTCCCTAACTGGTAGAAATTGGCCAGGTAACTTCTCATGCAAAAATGGAATCTTTAAAACTACGGGAAGCTTAGCAGGTCTTTGTCTTTGGCTGGCACACCCAAGGGAACAGCCCTCGTTTGGAAGGCTTAGCTGGAAGAGAAAGAGGTTTAGGGTGAGGTTGTAGTAAGTTTGTGTACTAAGGTTTCAGTGTTAGAGTTAGCTAAGCATTTTCTGTTATTTTGAGTTTGTAATCTACTTTGCTCTGCCTGTTCTCACTTATTACCACTTAAATCCTACTGCTTGTAGGGGTCTCCTATAACCTCACCCCGTCATAGCTACCACCAAGTGAAACAAAAGAAAACCCCTTTTTTCTTGAACCCAGGAAGAAGCATTTGGACTTCTTCCAGGGGGGTACCCCCAAGCTCTTTTATCACAAGAGCTTGTGGTTTAAAAAAAAAAAAAAAAAGAGAGAACAAACTGCAATCTCTGGGCAGGTCTACACTTGCACGCTCTTTCGCTAGAGAGATGCAAATGAAGACATTTGAAATTGCAAATTAAACCGGGATTTAAATATCCCATGCTTCATTTGCATAGTCACATTATGGCGCTATTTCAAAATAACAGACGCTGTTAAGACGTGGTTATTTCGAGAGAAAACCCTTCTCTCAAAATAACCATTATTCCTCATACAATGAGGTTTACTAGTTATTTAGAGAGAAGGGTTTTCTCTCGAAATAACTGCATCTTACCAGCATCTGTTATTTCGAAATAGCGCCATAACGCAAATATGCAAATGAAGCACGGGATATTTAAATCCCGGCTTCATTTGCAATTTCAAATGTCTTCATTTGCATCCCTGTCTCGATGCAAAGTAGGAATAAGAGCCTCCGGAAAAGGGCGCTTTTTCCGGAGGATCGGGGCCAGTCTAGACACTCTTTTCCGGCTTTTTTAAAAGGCGGAAAAAAGCGGCGGACATTTTTATTTAAATGCCGCGGGGGATATTTAAATCCCCCGCGGATTTCCCTACGACGACTCATGAAATTTACATGCCCCTTCCGGAAAAGGGGCCAGTGTAGACGTAGCCATAAAGTTTGTTACAGCCACCAGGCCTGGCCTCTCAGTGTTCTGTGCTGTTATTTAGACCTAATCTACCCCTAAATGTCTTCTAGGAGCCCAGTAAGCAGTGGAAGTGCTGATAATGCCGCTAGGCGTAAGCATGTCTTTTATGATCGGTCTACTTATTTCCTTGTGCCTGTAAGACGGTTCGGCTTCCTGGAGGGGTTCCTCCACCTCTGGGTCAATGGGCGGCCACTCTGCCCCACTACACAAGCACGTAAACAAGGTCCCTGAGTCAGTAAGTCCACAACCCAGCTTTGCTTCAGGTCGGGGCAAGACGCAAATAGTTCAAGGGCCTGGCGTGGATTGGGCCTCGTCCGTTAGTTCGAACTAACTTTGCTAGGCGCTACACTAGCGCTCCGTTAGTTGGAACTTAATTCAAACTAGCGGAGCGCTTAGTTCGAACTAGGTAAACCTCATTCCACGAGGATTAAGCCTAGTTCGAACTAGCTAGTTCGAATTAAGGGGTGTGTAGCCCCTTAATTCGAACTAGTGTGAGGCTAGCCCTCCCCAGCTTGCCCTGGTGCCCACTCTGGCCAACACCAGGGAAACTCTATGCCCCCCTCCTGGCCCCGGACCCTTTAAAGGGGCACGGGCTGCTTACGATGCCCGTGCCAGGTGCAAGCCTGCCAGCACCCAGCCAGCAGACCCTGCACCTGGCACAGATCGAGCCACCCACCCGATGCCCCCCAGCCCTCCCCCTCTTCCCGGGACCAGGCTGGCGGCTCCCGGGAGCTTGCCCGGGACCGCAAGAGGCGGGCACCCGCCTGGGCTAATGCAGACATCGTGGACCTCATCCACGATCTCCACACTAGGCACAGGAAAGTGGCCGTCTAGGGCAGGAGAGCTGCCAGCCTGGCCACCCAGCAGCAGGTGTGCATGAAAATCAAGGGGGTCCACTGAAACCCCCGACCCTGAGCCCTGAGCTTACAATGGCCGTCCTGGGTCAGACCAAAGGTCCATCTAGCCCAGTAGCCTGTCTGCCGACAGCGGCCAACCCTAGGGACCCTGGAGGGGATGGACCGAAGACAGTGACCAAGCCATTTGTCTCGTGCCATCCCTCTCCAGCCTTCCACAAACCTTCGGCAGGGACACCACTCCTACCCCCTGGCTAATAGCACTCCATGGACCCAACCTCCATGACTTGATCTCACTTCCCTTTAAACTCTGTTCTAGTTGTAGCCTTCACAGCCTCCTGCAGCAAGGAGTTCCACAGGTTGACTCTTTGCTTTGTGAAGAACAACTTTCTGTTACTAGTTTGAAGCCTGCTACCCATTCCTTTCCTTTGGTGCCCTCTAGTCCTTCTTTATGGGAACTAATGAAGAACTTTTCTGTATGCACCCTCTCCACCCAACTCCTGCTTTTAGAGACCTCTATCCTGTCCCCCCTCCGTCTCCTCTTTTCTAAGCTGAGAAGTCCCAGTCTCTTTAGCCTCTCTTCATATGGGACCTGTTCCCAACCCCTGATAATTTTAGTTGCCCTCCCCTCTCCCAGCCTCTCTCTTCCCCTCTCCCACCTCCTTTTCCCAGTCTCCCCCAGTTTTGTTCAATAAAGAGAGATTCCATTTTTGAACACAATTGTCCTTTATTTTGTACATCAAGAAAAGGGGCTAGGGAAGGGTAAGTGGAAGGAGGTGAGGGAGGAATGGGGTACGAGCCCCCGATGGGGAGGACTGGGCTGGCTCTGCAGGCTTCTGGGGGTGGAAGGTCTCCTGCAGCCCCCCAATTGCCCCCTCTCCCCAGATGGCAGCCTGCGGCAAGTGCAGCCGGGCTGATGGCCGAGTGCTGTGATGTGCCCAGTGTGGGCACTCCAGGCACTCCAAGCCAGGACTGCTTTGCAAGCGGGGCACCCCTGAGAACTGTCTGTGCGGGGTGGGGGTCGGGACCCTTTAAGCACAGCCCTCGGCTAGCCTGAGGCAGCATCTCCACGCTCTAAGTCCTCATCTGATGCCCTGCTGGCACTGCTTCCGGCCATCCTTAACCCCGGTTCAGGGTCCACTTAATGTGGACATGCTAGTTCGAATTAGCAAAACGCTAATTCGAACTAGTTTTTAGTTCTAGACGCGTTAGTTCGAATTAGCTTAGTTCGAATTAACTAATGCAAACTAAGTTAGTTCGAATTAGCGCTGTAGTGTAGACATACCCTGGGAGGCCCAAGCCAGGTCTCCACCTCTTCAGCAGGGAGCTCTGGGCAGGCCTCTGTCTCCCACAGAGACTGGGACCTGAGTGAGCTCCCTGGCAGAGTTCTTATATCCCTAGCCACACCCCCTGGCTTCCTGTCAAGTGAATGGGAGGGGCTAGGCTAGGCCCAAAATGGCTCCCGGAGGGCTTCCTCTGCCTCCAGCTTAGCGTGCAGCCACTCCACCCCACTATAGTGCCAATACAGTAAAATTGGGTAATAACGCTAACACTTTGTTACGAAGAGAACTGATAAGCTTTGGCTAGGCATAGGCTTATACACGGTGTTATCAGTACAGTCATATGTTATTAAGCAGCATTCCAAGTGCTGTTCCATTTATTCACCTCAGTGAAATAAAAATAGAAAGACCCACTCGCTACAATATTGACCTCCCGTGGTTCAGCAAATTCTCTGGTTCGGCACCAGTCAGGTCCCAAGGGTGCTGGACTAGAAAGGTTCAACCTGTGGATAGTCTCCTGAATTGTGGCACCTACAACAGTAGGGTGTCTTCCACCTCTCCCCTTCAACAATTTAACTGAGTGCAACATAAATCTGTGGGTTTTTTCCATCTGTCACTAAGGATGTTGAGAGGCGGGTAATTGGGTAATCATGTAGTTGATAAAATTTGTATCAACTACATCAGTGTTTCCCAATTGGTGCTCCGGGGGTTCCTCGGAGCAAAACAAGGGGTTCCGCGAGGAGCTGGCACTCCCCCGCTCCCTCTGAAAGAGAGAGAGAGAGAGAGAGCCAGCTAGCCAGCAGAAGCATGGGCGGCGAGTTGTGTGGGCTCGTGGTGCCCATGCTCCAGCAATATTTGGAGCTGAAGCGGGTCCCGACCCCCTCTCCGTGAGTCCTCCCACCCCGGCCCCAGAGCGTCTCTCCCCTGTCCCGGACCCGTCCCTACCATGTGCAACCTTCACTGAGCTCCCCCTTGCTGGCTGATGCTGCCCTGCACAGCACGCTCAAACCAGTGGGTGGGGAGATGCCCGGATGTGACGTAACATCACGGCCCGGGATTTTAAACCTGCTGGGCGCATGTTGCACCGGATGGCTGAGTTGTAGGTTCCCAGTCCGGGGACAGAGCACAGACTCCGGCCCCGCAAAGTGGAAGGCAGAAGGTACAGTAGAGGGAGAGGAAAAGGGAGAGGGAGGGAAGGTAAGGGGCTTGTGCAGAGGGAAAGGGGAAGGGCTGGGAGAGGAAGGTGCTTGTGCGGAGGTGGAGGGGAAGGGGAAGGCACCAAAGGGACAGAGTAGAGGAGAGACAAATGCCGGGGGCCAAGTGCAGACAATGAGGAAAAAGGCAGGAGGGGAGGTGTCAGTGGGAGGGGGAACAGGGTGATGCTGGGAGGGGACAGAGTAAGGGCATTGGGGGCTAGAGGGGTGAGGGGAGGTGCTGGGAGAAGGCTTGACAGAAGGGGTGGGCATGAGGAAGGCCGGGATGGAGCAAGTCATGTGTGAGGGCACAGAGACATGAGGGGAATGGGGGCAGAGGGTGGTGAGGGGTGGGCATCAGGGAAAAAGGGGGCAGGGGCAGTGAGGGAAGGGGGAGGCACCAGGAGGGTGCAGGGCTAAGGGAAGGTGCAGGTGCCAGGGGATTCTGGGGGTGAAGCATAAGGGCAGACACCTGCAGGGGAGGGACCAGCACCAGAGGAGAGAGGCAGGGCAGGTGTGTAGAGGGAGGTGTTAGAAGAGGAGTAGCTCACATGATCAGAGTGGGGCTACTGGAGGAGTGGGCACAGGGAGGAGAGAAGGGCTGGTGGAGGGGGGCTGGTCGCAGGAGGGCTGAGGGCAGTGAGAAGGGCAGCAGTCAGGACAGCAAAGGAGGGTGAGGAGTCGGGGGGGCAGGAGGCACCAGGGGAGCTGATGGAGCAAGGGGAGGAGACATGGCAGCAGAGGGAAAAGGTAGAGGTTTAAAAATATTTATAAATAACTTGGGTGGCACATCCAAACAAGCCACATGAACTCAATACTGGTGCACAACACAAAATTCATTTTGCTCATGTGAGGAAACTCTTAGGCTGTGTCTACACTGGTTGTTTCTTGTGCAAGAACACGTCCACTCTTCCATGTGCGAGCTGTGCTTTTGCACAAGAGCATCTAAGGCAGTGTGGACACTCTCTTGTCCAAGAAAGTGCAGATGGCCATTTTAGCCATCGGGCTTTCTTGCTCAAGAAATTCATGTTGCCTGTCTACACTGGCCTCTTGCGCAAGAATAGTTCCTGAGCGGGAGCATCGTAGTTCTTGTGGAAGAAGCCCTGATTTCATACATGAGAACGTCAGTGTACTTGGAAAGAAAACACGGCCAGTGTAGACAGGCAGCAAATTTTTGCGCAAGAGCAGCCACTTTGGCGCAAGATCGTGCCAGTGTAGACACAGCCAAGGGGAGGGAGGAAGGCAGGGGCAGGGAATCAGCACTGGCTCAGCATGTCTACATGGTTTGGGGGAAGGTGCAGGGAAATTGAGCTCAGCTGGGTTGCAGAGTGGGGAGGTCTGGGGAGCTGGGCTGGGCTGGGCGGTGGGGTGGGGAGTGTGTGTGTGTGGAGCTCAGAGCTCAGTTTGACTGCAGGAGGAGGGAGGTGCCGAGAACCGGGGCTAGACTCAAGGGGAGGGAGGGACAGGGAATCGGCTCTTGGCTCAGCAATTTTGTGGGGCTTGGAGGAGGTGCAGGGAAACGGGGCTCAGCTGTGCTGTGGGGGAAGCATGCAGGGAACCAGTGCAGGGCTCAGCTGGGCTGAGGTGGATGGGGGAAGGCATACAGAACAGACAGGTAGCTCAGCTGGGCTGTGAGGGGCTGCAGGGAACTGGTGCTGCACTCCCTTGGATTGTGGGGGATGGTTTTGGGGGAGGTGCAGGGAACCAGCAGGGGTGGGCAGATCAGTTGGGTTGCAGGGGATAGAGGTGCAAAGAAGCCTAGTGGGGAAGGGGGAGGGAGGGAACCAGGAGCCCTCAAATGACCTCCCCTGGTCCAAAAATTCCTCATCTGGGACCAGTCAGGTCCAGAGGGTGCCAGATCAGGGAGGTCCAACTCCTAACCTAGTCCACTCCTTGCAATCTTCCTTGTAACCAGACACCCTACCCCCAATCTGCTCCTGCTCCCTTCCCTTGGCCAGACACCCTACATCCAGCCTGCTTCTGCACCCTACCTACCACCCAGACCTTGCCCCCTTCCGCCCCCCACCTCCTTCCCAGATCCTGCACCCCATCCCTGTCCCGCTCCTTGGCAGCCCTGCCATCCACCCTAGCACCGCCCTGGCCCCAGCACCTTGCCTCACACCCCAAGGGTGTGTCTAGACTACATGCCTCCTTCGACGGAGGCATGTAGATTAGCCAGATCGGAAGAGGGAAATGAAGCCGCGATTAAAATAATCGCGGCTTCATTTAAATTTAAATGGCTGCCCCGATCTGCCGATCAGCTGTTTGTCGGCAGATCGGGGGAGTCTGGACGCGATGCCCCGACAAAGAAGCCTTTCTTCATCGGCACAGGTAAGCCTCGTGAAACCAGGCTTACCTGTGTCGATGAAGAAAGGCTTCTTTGTCGGGGTATCGCGTCCAGACTCCCCCGATCTGCTGACAAACAGCTGATCGGCAGATCGGGGCAGCCATTTAAATTTAAATGAAGCCGCGATTATTTTAATCGCGGCTTCATTTCCCTCTTCCGATCTGGCTAATCTACATGCCTCCGTTGAAGGAGGCATGTAGTCTAGACACACCCCAAGACTCAGCACCACTCACGCTAGCACCCAGCAGCACCCTGTTCCTTGTCCCAGCACCCTGCCGGTCACCCTAGTGCCCAGCAGGACCATGTCCCTGACCCCAGCACCCTGCCACCTGCCTGCCCCAGCACCCCACCACCTGAGCCAGCATCCTTCCACCCAGCAGCACCCTCTCCCCAGCCCCAGCACCCACTAGCACTCTGTCCCCTACCCCCACCAGCACATTTGGGACCACATTAGTGAGGCTTGGGGGGGTTTGGAGGGTTTTTGTTTTGTTTTTTGCATCTCACTTGTGTGGCCCCAACTGACTTTTCTGTGGGTCAGTGACCCTTGACTCAAAATGGTTCCTCACCCCTCTCATAAATAAAGACAATGCTAAAACCTTTTGAGTTCAACTTAATATTTTATTTAAAAATGAAGCCAGGCCAACAAGACCCCAATTGGGGCCAAACCCCCATCTCACTGCAGCATCATAACACTCCTGCACCACCTGACCCCAAATCTGAGCCTATCATACACTGGACCCCCTGTCCTGAGCCTCTTACATCCCCAAACTCCTGCATCCCCACATCCTCAGTCTTCTGCCACAACACTCCTGCACCATCCACACATCACAAATCTCTGTCCTGAGGCCATCATACTCACAAACTTCTTGCCCTGAGTCCCTCACATACCCAGCCCAAACTCCTGCCCCCTCACATCCACAAGCCCTGTGTCACGGGGGAACCACCCCCCGCCCATCTAGCCCCGTAGGAATGTGGGGTAAGGGAGCCCGCGTTCAGTTCACAGAGGGGCTCCCCACTACCCCTGACCCCTTTTCTCTTGGCCTATAGGGCGTAGTAGGGTTCTCTTATAACGGGGTCGAGCCCCGCTATGACCAGGACCCTGCTACTTAACCCCCGTGGCCTCCTTCCCCCCCCCCCCCCCGAGGTCCCCGTCTCGGAGCTCCCTCTAGTCCAGCTCTCACCAGTCTGAGGACACTGTCCAGGTCGGGGTGTCACTCCCGTGGTCTTGCGTCACCCGGTTGCCCTTCTGCGGCCTGAGGTGTGGTCAGTCCCGGCTCGGGCTCTCTGCCGCGGTTCTCAGCGCGCCCCCTCTTGTCTGGGGGGGCGGGTAGGGAGGTGCTGTCCGGGTCCTCTGCTCGCCCACTGCCTCCACAGTCCGGCGGCCCCTCCCTGTGGCCTCCGCCCCTCCTCGGCGTCCTCCGCCGCCGTTTCCTGCTTGCGGGCGCGTTCCCCCTTTCAGGTGTGCCGGGGCCACGTTTAAAAGCGGCTCCCAGCTTGCCGCGCATGCGTGGCAATGCAGCCAGCGCTTCCCCGGTTCTTCGCTCGCCACGCGAGCTGCCTGCCCGCCTGGACGTGGCGCGAGTGACGGGGCCAGCCCATCACACCCTGGCTTGCTCAGCACCCCAACCTTCCACCTGAACTCAACACTCCCCAGCCTGGAGCCCCCTCCCCGAGCCAACAGCCCCTTCTCCTGCATCCAAATTCCCTCCCAGAGCTTGTACTTCTCACCCCTTCCCACACCCAAATCCCTCATTCCCACCCCACACCTCACTCTCACTAGGTTTAGACAGGTATAAGGGCTGGGGATAGCAAGTGATGGAGAGGAGGGGAACAGAGCGGATGAGGCCTCATGGAAGGGAGGTGGGGGGGGGGGTCTCGGGGAAGGAATGTGATTTTCATGAATTGGTGGGTCCCTCTCTCCTCCTGCCCCCCCTCCCTTTTTTTTTTTTTGCTTGACAAACCTAGGGGTTCCTTGAAATTTTGAAAAGCTGAAAAGGGTTCCTCAGCCATGTCATGATTATGAGGGTTAGCCAGCAGCCTGGGGATTAAGGGGTTAACTACACCTAGCCAGTAGGAATGTAGGTGGGACTTTTCAAACTGGGACAAAGGAATTTGGGTTTTTTTCTTTTCTCCCTTTTGTCTCTCGGAGAGTTCTCTGCAGCTACAGAGAGGGACAAGCATGTCTCTCTTTCTCTCCAAGACACCATTCTTCACTTTCTGTAAGTAGGGTAAAGTTTAGGTAGTTTCGTTAGGTTTTATTGTGTTATGGATTGGGTATGGGATCTGAGATCTGGCACTGTTTAAAGATGTTTTGGCTTTTCTTTGTAACTAAGTTCTAGGCCCATGGAGTTTCTCCATGAGTATATTTTGTTACCTTCCTCTCCAGTCATTATACTTGCAACCAGAATATTGTTGTACTAATAAAAGTTCTTTCTTTTCTTTTATTAACCTGGCAGTGGTTAATGGTGTGCCCTGATTTTTATTTTAGGGGGAAGATTTCCCAAATGATCTTTCCCCTGGTTTCTTTAGCAACATTTGGGTGGTGGCAGCGGAAGTTTTATTCCCAAGATCTAGGTTTTTAAGATTTTGGGGGAAGTTTTATACCAAAGCCTGGTAGATAAGGCTTTGGGGTACACTTGCTGGCCCCCACTTCTGCATTTATCAAGCCAAATAAAAATTGGGAAACACTGAACTACATGATTAGTTGATAAGGGAAGGTGCTCAGAAGGAGCTACCCCCACTGCGGCTCTGCAGTTTAAATGTTGTATGAGCTGAGCGCTCAGGCAGCCTGGCTTCTACTACATTTAAACTGCAGAGTCACAGCAGGGTAGCTCCTTGACCCGGTGCAAGCTGGGACCAAGCCAGGGGACAGGGGCTGCTGTGAACAGAGGCTGCTCTGGCAGCAGCCCCTGTCTGTGACCAGCCCTAGCTGGTACCCCCACCCTGCTGCCGCTGATAGAGGCAGGTGGGTGGGTGGGGGAGGTGTCACTTCAGAGATGGTGCTGGGGGGGAGCCAGCTTTTGAGCCAGCTTCACCCAGCACCAGCTCCTGCTTCCACCCCCCCCCCCCCTTGCTGCCTCAAGTGGCTCCATGCTTGTTGTAATTAAAGAGTAATTTAGTTTACTGTGTCATGTAGGAGAGACAATGAAATGGCCTCATTTCCCCCAATTTGTTGACTGAAGAAGTTGACCTAATTGGTATTTCAGGCTTGGTGTGTGTGCGAGGTTGAGTGATTCCAAAGTGCAGTACTGGTTTCATTCAGGGTTGGCATATGTTGGCAGAGTGGTTTGGGAAAAGCTTGCTCAGAACCAGCTACACTAGGCCAGAGCTGTTACTATTTCTCTCATATCTGAGTAGTAAAACTGGATCACAAACTTAAACTTCACACAACATTTAGAACACACACATGCACATTCACACACACTTGGTTCTTATCTGCTATTGGGTAGCCACCCCAACTCCAAGAAACACCAATACACCTTAGTATGCAGTCTTTGATATCTCAGCATCTGACTAGGAAGTGCTGTGAATACTTGATCTTAATCCTTCACTCCCACATGCTGACTTGAATCCAAGGGGAATTTTTGTCAATATTCTAATTTATTTTAGTGCCATTATAACCATTTTGTAAAAACCATTTATTATTGGGCTCAATGTTCACCAGGCCTTTTATGGTGGATCTTTTAGATTCAGTGTCTCAAATGGAGAGGCAGAATGGCATTTAATGGTTGTTCTCAGCAGGGGAAAAGAACCTGTGGTGGTAAAGGGCTTTTTATTTTGTGGGGGTTTTCCTTCTAATTTATTTTTTCTTATATTTTTTAAGATAATCTGCCACTAAGTTCTCCAATAATTTGACTCATTAAAAGAAAAACACTCTTTACCCTTTTTAGGAAAATAGCAATTAATTAAAAAAATAAAGCAGAGTTGAATGACTCTTTTCTTTTTTAATTAGCAATGATCCAAGAAGGCTGCATTGAGGGTGGAGGCTTGAATTCAATGGTACAGAATTCCAAATGGCTGACATCCAGCGAGATCCATCTGATAGCATGGGATTTTGGCCATGTTAAGCAGTGGATTTTTTAAAAAAGTGGGTTAGCATTCTCATGAGACTTTCCTCCATTCTTGTCAAGTCTTGCATTTTTCTATGAAATTTCAGCTGCCAGAACTGGAAAGAAGGATCCTTACCACCTTTTTTTTCCTTTTTAAATTCAAACCAGGGAGGAAAATCATTAGCCATTGATTTCAATTTGGAGATTTAAATATCTTGCTCGTGCAAATTATGGCACTTTAGATTTTAGGTTTTCTTTCTTAATTGCAAGCAGTCCTACATATAAAATTCAGATCTGAATCTGGATTTTCTTCTCCCTAAAATTCTAATGCGTTTTGGACTAATCCATGTCATTGTCATTTTTTTAAATCTTGTTTTATATCCTAAAATGGGAATATTAGTCAACAGTTTTCTAAAAATTTGTAATAGGTATGAACAACCACTGTGGGTCGAGATTTCAGCAGCTCCTAAGTCACTTAGGTTATGTCTCCATTGCAAATAGACACCCACATCTGGCCCATGCCAATTGACTCAGGCTGCAGAGCTGTTTAATTGCAGTGTAGTGGAGGGCTACGTCTACACTGGCCCCTTTTCCGAAAGGGGCATGCTAATTTCACAGGTCGTAATAGGGAAATCCTTTGAAGTAGGAATAAGAGATCCTCCGGAAAAGGGCGCTTTTTCCGGAGGATCGGGGCCAGTGTAGACGCTCTTTTCCGGCTTTTCTACAAGCCGGAAAAAAGCGGCGGACATTTTTATTTAAATGCCGCGGGGGATATTTAAATCCCCCGCGGATTTCCCTATTACGACCTGTGAAATTAACATGCCCCTTTCGGAAAAGGGGCCAGTGTAGACGTAGCCGAGATGTTTGGGATGGGGCTTCAGCCTGAGCTCTGGGACCCTCCCACCTTGCAGGGTCCTAGAGCCCCAGGTCTACACAGCAATTAAACATCTCCTCAGCCTAAGCCCCAGGAGTCAGCTGTGAGCTTTTAATTGTAGTATAGACATACTTTTAGGCTGCTGTGTAAATTGCAGCTTGTGTGTTTAGGTACAGGTGTTTCTCTTAAAACTATTCTAGTCTCTTATGGGTCATGGAGGGAATTCAGAATTCCAACGCTCTGTTTATTTCCTTCACTTTATTACTAAGACCGTGTTTTTTTTTTTTTTTAAAGATAATTTTCCTCAGACTCACCAAACCTGCTGTCCAAATCACTTTGTTGACTCTGCAGTTTCAAGGGCAGAAGGGTCATAAATCCTGCTGGTAGCACTGCAGATGTTTTTGTGGCTGTCAGTGATGCTGGTATACAAAGAACACACTAAACCCAACAGAGGTATGTTGAGTTCCCCCTGTTAGAAACTGCAGGAAGGGGTGGTGGAGAATCAGGGGGGCCGACAGAATTGTCGGGTCCTTGGGCAAGGTAGGGGGGGAGCCTGGTGATGGAAAACATTAGGGGCGTCTCCACTGACGTGTCCAGAAAACAAAAGGTGTCACACCCCAAGCAAATAAAATTTTGCACAGTGTGGCTGTGTCCAGACTCAGGGGTTTTTTCGAAAAAACTTCACCTGTGTCTAGACTGCAGCCGCGTTCTTTCGAAATTAAATCGAAAGAATGCGGCTTTTCTTTCAACGGTGGTAAACCTAATTCCACGAGGAAGAACGCCTTCTTTCGAAAGTGCTCTTTCGAAAGAAGGCGTTCTTGAAAGCAAACAGGCTTTTTAGAAAGAGAGCATCCAGACTCACTGGGTGCTTTCTTTCGAAAAAGCGGCTTGCTTTTTCGAAATTCTGCGTGCCGTCTAGACGCTCTCTTTCGAAAGAGGCTTGCAGTCTAGACATAGCCTGTGCTGCTAGATCTAGGGATGTTAGAATTTAACCAGTTAACCAATAAGATGATGCTTATCTGTTAATATTATCGGTTAAACTCTACCCCGCAGCTAGCTCTGTGGGAGCAGGGCTGGCAGGGACTGGTGGTCCTGCTCCTAGGGAGGCTTCACTGCGGGCTCTGCAGTATGAAGTTCATTTAAGCTGTACACTGCAGATCACTCAGTGCGTGTAAATGCTAAGATGACTTTTTACATCCCTAGTTAGATCTGCTTCAAATTGTGCCATGCTGAATTCTATTAGCATTTGAAACTGGTACCAGAACACACAGGAGTGAAAACTCAGCTACATAGGAAGGTGGGGAAGAGCTATTGAGGGTGTGGGGGTCCTCCAAACTCTGAGGCAACTGGCTGGGGGGGTGCTCAGCTGCCATGGTGCTCAGCATAGTATAAATGCCTACACACACATAACCAAGTATCAGAGGGGTAGCCATGTTAGTCTGAATCTGCAAAAGCAACAAGGAGTCCTGTGGCACCTTAGGGTATGTCTACACTACAGCGCTAATTCGAACTAACTTAGTTCGAATTAGTTAATTCGAACTAAGCTAATTCGAACTAACGGATCCAGACTAAAAAACTAGTTTGAATTAGCGTTTTGCTAATTCGAACTAGCATGTCCACATTAAGTGGACCCTGAACCGAGGTTAAGGATGGCCGGAAGCAGTGCCGGCAGGGCATCAGAGGAGGACTTAGAGCGTGGAGATGCTGTCTCAGGCTAGCCGAGGGCTGCGCTTAAAGGGACCTGACCCCCACCCCGGACAGACAGTTCTCAGGGGTGCCCCGCTTGCAAAGCAGTCCTGGCTTGGAGTGCCCTGAGTGCCCACACTGGGCACATCACACCACTCGGCCATCAGACCGGCTGCACTTGCCGCAGGCTGCCATCTGGGGAGAGGGGGCAATTGGGGGGCTGCAGGAGAGCTTCCACCCCCAGAAGCCCGCAGAGCCAGCCCAGTCCTCCCCATCGGGGGCTCGTGCCCCATTCCTCCCTCACCTCCTTCCACTTACCCTTCCCTAGCCCCTTTTCTTGATGTACAAAATAAAGGACAATTGTGGTCAAAAATAGAATCTGTCTTTATTGAACAAAACTGGGGGAGACTGGGAAAAGGAGGTGGGAGAGGGGAAGAGAGAGGCTGGGAGAGGGGAGGGCAACTAAAATGATCAGAGGTTTGGAACAGGTCCCATATGAAGAGAGGCTAAAGAGACTGGGACTTTTCAGTTTAGAAAAGAGGAGACTGAGGGGGATAGGATAGAGGTCTCTAAAAGCAGGGGTTGGGTGGAGAGGGTGCATACAGAAAAGTTCTTCATTAGTTCCCATAAAGAAGGACTAGAGGACACCAAAGGAAAGGAATGGGTAGCAGGCTTCAAACTAGTAACAGAAAGTTGTTCGTCACAAAGCAAAGAGTCAACCTGTGGAACTCCTTGCTGCAGGAGGCTGTGAAGGCTAGAACTAGAACAGAGTTTAAAGGGAAGTGAGATCAAGTCATGGAGGTTGGGTCCATGGAGTGGTATTAGCCAGGGGGTAGGAGTGGTGTCCCTGCCCAAAGTTTGTGGAAGGCTGGAGAGGGATGGCACGAGACAAATGGCTTGGCCACTGTCTTCGGTCCATCCCCTCCAGGGTCCCTAGGGTTGGCCGCTGTCGGCAGACAGGCTACTGGGCTAGATGGACCTTTGGTCTGACCCAGTACGGCCATTGTAAGCTCAGGGTCGGGGGTCTCAGTGGACCACCTTGATTTTCATGCACTCCTGCTCCTGGGTGGCCAGGCTGGCAGCTCTCCTGCCCTAGCCAGCCACTTTCCTGTGCCTAGTGCGGAGATCGTGGATGAGGTCCACGATGTCCGCACTAGCCCAGGTGGGTGCCCGCCTCTTGTGGTCCCGGGCAAGCTCCCGGGAGCCGCCAGCCTGGTCCTGGGAAGAGGGGGAGGGCTGGGGGACATCGGGTGGCTGGCTCGAGTCGTGCCAGGTGCAGGGTCTGCTGGCTGGGTGCTGGCAGGCTTGCACCTGGCACGGGCACTGTAGCCAGCCCGTGCCCCTTTAAGGGGTCCGGGGCCGGGAGGGGGGCAGACGAGTTTCCCTGGTGTTGGCCAGAGTGGCCACCAGGGCAAGCTGGGGAGGGCTAGCCTCCCACTAGTTCGAATTAAGGGGCTACACAGCCCTTAATTCCAACTAGTAAGTTCGAACTAGGCTTAGTCCTCGTACAATGAGGTTTACCTAGTTCGAACTAAGCGCTCCGCTAGTTTGAATTAAGTTCCAACTAGCGGTTTGTATGTGTAGCACCTAGCAAAGTTAATTCGAACTAACGGCTGTTAGTTTGAATTAACTTTGTAGTGTAGACATACCCTGAGGGGCAGGGACGTGCTGTGGGGGGGAAGGGGGCACGACTGGGAAGGTGGGGAAAGCGACCATTCCTCTCTGCAAGCCTGAAGGCGGAGGAGGGTGCTAGAGGGAGGAGCAGGGATGCGAGGGAAGGGGGGGTGGTCGCGATCGGGGGAGGGGGGATGGGGAAAGCAACCACTCCCTCCCGCTAGATTCTTGGGAGGGAGGGAGGGCATTGGAAAGGGAAGGGCATGAAATGGGTAACCAAGGGGGAAGGTGGGAAAGGCAACCACTGCTCCCTGCAAGGCTGGAGGCAGAGGAGGAGGGCGCTGGCAGGACAGGACAGGGGTGAGGCTACAGGTGCAGGGCGGGGGCCGGCTCCTCTGGCTGCACTGGGAAAGGGGGGGGGTCTATGACAACAGGAAAGGGGGGTGCAATGAACGGGGGGGGCACTAACTAAGTGGGAGGGAAGGGGCACGAGCGCTCGGGGAGGGAGCCAGGGCGCACTGGGCAGTAGGCAGGGGGCTAATGGGAGGCTGGGGGGAGGGAGCGAACAGGAGCAGTGGGAGCTGGGGTTGGTGGAGCACTGAGGAGGGTAGCAGCTTGAAGGGCAGGGCAAACAGCACAACAAACTGACCAGTGGTGGGGGAGGGGCAGACCAGGGAACTGCATGGAGATCAGGCGGGGCAGGCAAACAAACTTTCAGGGGCAGGATGGGGCAGGCAACAAACTAAGTGCCAGGGAGGGCTGTAGCAGGGAGGGAGGGAAAGGCCAACTGGGCTGCTAAGGCAGGGCAGGCTGCAGGGAGGCCAGCTACTGTGGTGGGGAAGCAAGGGGGCAAGGCAAGGGGTGGGGAAGGCCCCCCCAGCCAAATGTAGCTGAGGGAGGGGGGCCATGTCCAAGGGGTGGGGAGCATGCCCACAAGCACTCATGGGGCTCAGTCTCTCGCCCAGGACCAGGCCCTCGCGAGGATCCAGAGTGCCGAGGAAGGTGGCCGCCTGCCGATAAAAGGTGACCTGGTCCGGGCCCGCGTTCGGGGCGTAGACATTGACCAGGTTCAACGTCAGCCCCTCCACGCGGGCCCGGACGTGCAGCAGGCGGCCCGGGACAACCTCGGCGGTCCCCAGCACCTTTGGCCATAGGGCAGGGGAGAACAGGGTGACCACCCCGGCCGAGCGAGCGCTGAGGTGGCTAAAATACACCCTGTCCCCCCACTCCAGCCACCAGCCAGCCTCGACGGCTGGAGTCGTGTGGGTTTCCTGCAGGAAAACCACCGAGTACCCCCCCTCCCGAAGGAAGGAGAGCACCCGGCTCCTGCGGAGACCCGCCCTACAGCCCCGGGCGTTCAATGTTGCGATGGTGGTATACTTCATAATGAGGTCTGGGGTGGATCCTCGCGGGCAGGCGGGTTGTCGGCCTGCCTCAGGCCCTGTAGCAGACCGCACTCTGCCCCGAAGGTCAGGCGCGTGTCTCGGAATCTGCGGGTCCAGCGGTAGGCCGAGCCATCCTGCCTATTGGTCCCTCTCCCCTCCTGCAAAAGAGCGCTTGTCCCCTGGAGGATAGAATGAAAGTCCCCCCAGCGCTGGAGGGCGAGCTGCACCTTGCCGTTAGCCCCGCCGTTGTCTAGGAGGAACTGGCACAGATCAACCCTCAGCACTGAGGGGGTACTGGGGGTTCTCCTCTGTCCGTGCCCCCAGGTGGAGCTCACGGGCCATGGAGACAGGCAAGCAGGGATCCGACACCTGGCATGGCGCCGATAGCGACAGCATCGCACTGCCCGTCCCCAACCCCGGCAAGGGAGGGGGCGGCAGAGGGAACACGGATTAGGGACCGGGGACACAAAAACCACCCCCAGGGGGCCGCCCACAGCGAATGAGAAGGAGACGGCCCCCGCAGGGGTGGTAATAACAGTGGTTTGGGAGGACGGTGAAGGCGGGACAGGCAGCACAGTAGGGGTGGAAAGGGGGGCGGCTCATGGCCGGACGGTGGGTCAGGGGTGGAGAGAGGGGGAACGGTAACGGTAGGAGAGGGATTAGGGACGGGGGAGGACTCGGTGCTGGAAATGGGTTCATAAAGGGTGGGATCAGGGCCAAGGGCACAAACGGGGGTGAAAGGAGAATCGTGACAGGGGAGGGGGCCAGAAATTGGGTCGGGGTCTGAGGGAAGATCCCCCGGGTTTGTGCCAGCGGGCTGCAGCTCCTCCCGAATGGGGACCGGGGGGGCAGGAGTGGAGAGGGGGCCCACGCTGACACCGGCCTCAGGTGGTGGAGCAGCAACTACGACCACGGTGTCGGCCTGGGAGATGTTCTTTTCTGGGCCCCCACCGGGAAGGGGAGATGACTGCCCTGCCCCATTTGAGGGAGAGGGGGTGCCCCCAAGCCCTGGGCTCGACCGCTCAGCACCAGCCGTCGCCCCAGAGGGCTCGGCAGCTTCAGCTCCGGCGCCCGAGTCGGCCGGGCCAAAGGATAACACCAGGGGCACCCCAAAACTGAGGATGGGGTCGGCCACCTGGGGCATACGGGTGGGGAGAGGAGGGGGCGGCGCAACAGAGTCGCCGCCCAGACTGAGTCCCGCTGGCGGAGGGTCGTCCTCCCGCTGGGTAAGCCGGGTCAGACCCAGGGCCTCGATCTCCTCAAAGATGGAGCCGAGTTGCATCCCCTCAGCCCCAGAGCCCTCCCCACCGGCCGCCGAGGCAACAATTACCTCAGCGGTGAGGGCAGGGAGTGCGGTTGATTCCGGGGCTGGGGGAGCTCAACCCGAGGCCTCCTCGTGGATGGGCTCCACAGGGGGGGGACAACATCGTTCCCCCTCGCTGCCACGGCTTCCTCAGCCGGCGCCTCCTGCTGATGCTCGCCGGGGGCGTTCGACAGCGCTGGCCCCCCTCAGGATCTTCCGGAGGGGGGCATTCCCACACTTCTCATCAGAGAGGGGAGAGGGAGCCCGCGAACGGCAGGCTCTGCGCTTCCCCCGGACGAGCGTCCAGCCCTCCGAGGTGGAGGTGGAGGGCTGGTCAGCAGGGGCAAGGCCAGGGGGTGCAGTTGGTCTTCAGGGGAGATGTTGAGGCAGGGGAAGGAGAGAGGGGGGTAGGGAAACCTCCACCTGGGGGGGAGCCCTCTTGCTCTCCTGGCAATGACCGCACCACCCTCTCCTCCTCGGGCCCCGCAGAGATGGGTTGGGTAGAGGCGGGGCCCGCCTGCTCGCTCGGGCACGCCAGAGGGGGCGCCTCCGGCTCCCAAGCAGAGCCGTTGGTTGGAGGAGGGGCAGCCACGGAGGCCGGACAACCAGGGGGGCCGGCGGTGCTGGGGCCAGCACCCTCCCGGGCTCCAGATGCCTCCTCCAACCGGGCCAAGGGACAGTCCCTCCGGACATGCCCTGTCGCCCGGCAGAGGAAGCACCGGGTCTCCCCCGAGGAATAATGGACCCGGTAAAGGGCCCCCTGGTAGGGTACTAGGAAGGACCCCTCGAGTGCCACCCCGCCACGCGCCGCCGGCAGCAGCTGCAGCTGTACCTGCCGGCGGAAGGACAGGACGTGGCGGAGGGCGGGGTCCTTGCAGCCCAATGGGAGAGGGCTGATGATGGAAATTGGCTTCCCCAGGGTGGAGAGGGAGACAGCAGGGCGGCATTGGGGAGAAAGGGCGGGACGGAGGTGAGGACCACCCGTACGCCCGGGTCCTCCAACGGCTCGAGAGGCACGTGCACGCCCCCCACCGCCAGGCCCCTCTCCACCGCCTCCTGGGCGGCGGATACAACCTTGCCGTACATTTTGGAGGCTGCCACCATGGCCGAGGCCCCCACCACCCTCGCCAACACCCGCACGTAGGTTTCGACGTTGGGCGAGGCGGCGACCAGGAATGGAACTGGAGGCGGCAGTAGGGGCAGATGACACGGTACATGGGGGGGGGTGGCAGCGACCACCTGGGCGTATGCTCTGGGAGCTGCAGGTGGACCACCCCCAGATCCGGTGGGAGGAACAACAGTGGAAGGAGGGGCTGCGGCAGATGTCTGGGCCACAGTGGGCGGGGCGGCCTCGGCCACGGGAGTTACGGCCTTTGCCCTTCTTCCCTCCCCGGCCTTTCTTGCCGGCCGAGGTAGAGGGCCCGCACATATCATGGGGGGGGGGGGGGGCGGCATCGGCCGTAGCAGTGGAGGAGCTCGGGCCAGGGGCCGGGAGGTCAGCTGCAGCATTTTTTGGGCCAATGGCAGTGGGGGGACCATGGGACCAACAGGGGCAGAGGCCTCCTTCATCGTGGGGAGAGGGTGGAAGGCGGTACGGATGGCGGGGAGGGGGGGAGGGGTTTACCGCTCCTCCCCACCAAATGACAGGCAGGGGAGGAGGGCCTCAATGAACGGGGGGGGGGCTGAAGAGAAGGGGGGTGCTGGTTTCAGGGATGGACAACCTAGGCGGGGGGAAGGGTTAGCAGCCGCTCCTCCCTGCCAAAGCTGTGGCAGAGGAGGAGGGCGCAAAGCGAGGGGAAGGGGAGGGGGAGGGGGAGGGGGAAGCAACCACTCCCTCCCACTGAGCTGTTGGGTGTTTGTGGGGAACCTGAGGAAAGGGGAACTAGCAGCCACTCCTCCTCATAGGAATACTGCAGGGGAGGGGAGCACTAGAGGGAAGGGTGAGGACGCGCGTCTGGGGAGGGAGGGAGGGGCGCGATTAGGTGGGGGGGGAGAAGCCGCTCCCTCCCACTTGACTATTTGTGGGGAGGGAGGGCGCCAACAGGGATATGTTGGAAGCAGGGAACCAAGGGGTCTGGAGCCAGCAACAACTCCTCCCTGCAAGTCTGGAAGCAGGGGAGGAGGGTGCTGGCATGACTGGCAGGGGGCAAGGTAACATGTGCAGAGAGGGGGCTGGCTCCTCCGGCTGCACTGGTGTACGAAAGAAGACTATGGGGCTGTCAAGAGAGGAGGGTGCAATGTGCAGGGGGGGCTAACTAAAAAAAGGGGGGAAGGGGAGGGGCACAAGTGCTCGAGGTGGGGACCGGTACTCTGGGTGGGGCCAGAAGACTACTGAGAGGCTGAGGGGGGCGGGGACACTGGGTGAGCGGGGTGGGACAGGGCGGGGCAGGGCAGGGGCCGGGAAGCAGGACACACAGTGCAGCAAGCTAAAGGCGGGCGGGGCAGGTGAAAACAAACTGAGGCTGGGCCGGGCTGGCCAGCAAACTCAAGGAGGGAGAGAGAAACAGAACTGGCTAACAGGGCGGGGGGGGCAAGGCTTCTGCAGTGGGGAGAGCAGGGGTGAAGGGGCCCCCTCCAACCAAACACTGCTGAGGGAGGGAGGCTGAGTCTGGGGGAGGGGAAGCACACTTACGAGCACTTGTGGGGGGCTCAGTCCTTGCCCACTGCTGCAGCGGGACAGTCTCAAATGTTGAAAAAAAAAGAGGGGGGTCCTGGTGGTGCAAGGGTTGGTGGAGGGGGTTGTGGGGGGGGTGGAATGGGGGGGGCAGCTGGACTGGGGGGAGGGCTCTACGCCTCTCCCCCAGCCCCCCTCTTGGTGTCTGTCCACCACCACCCCAAGAGCAGATAAGAGGCTCAGTCCCAACAAACACACACCCTCCACAGTCCAACCAGTGGTCCTCATCTCCCTCGGTGGGGTGCAGATGGTAGAGCAGCAGCGGGTGAGTGTCAGCCAGGTGGGGAAGGCCACTGCATGATGGTGGGTGCTGGTGTGGTCCTCCTCCTCCGGAGCGGAGGGGAGAGGAAGGGCAGCCGGTAGGCCCTCCCTCCCCCCTCAGGCAGCAGCAGCAGCAGCAGCAGCCAGTGGTGGTGGTGGTGGTGGTGGTGGTGGGAAGTAGCAGTGTCTGGGGAGAGCAGGTCCAGCAGCACGGAGGCCTCAGGTGGTGGCTGGGTGGGGTGGGGAGAGCTCTGGCCGGTGCAGGGCAGCAGGAACGGGGAAAGGCAGGAGAGAAGGGGCAGCAGCTGCACCCTGCTGCTTCCTCTCTGGAGTGGGGCACAGAGTGGGCGCCCACTGACCCAGAGGAGCCCCTCTGTGAGCCCTAACCGGCTACAGATGCATTAACAGGTGTGTTGTGAGCAAGACACAAGAAGTCATTCTTCCGCTCTACACTGCGCTGGTTAGGCCTCAATTGGGGTATGTCTACACTACAAAGTTAGTTCAAACTAACGGACGTTAGTTCGAACTAACTTTGATAGGTGCTACACTAGTGTGTAGCCCCTTAATTCGAACTAGTGTGAAGCTAGCCCTCCCCAGGTTTCCCTGGTGGCCACTCTGGCCAACACCAGGGAAACTCTATGCCCCCCTCCCAGCCCCGGACCCCTTAAAGGGGCACGGGCTGGCTACGATGCCCGTGCCAGGTGCAAGCCTGCCAGCACCCAGCCAGCAGACCCTGCACCTGGCACGGCTCGAGCCAGCCACCCGATGCCCCCCAGCCCTCCCCCTCTTCCCGGGACCAGGCTGGCGGCTCCCGGGAGCTTGCCCGGGACCGCAAGAGGCGGGCACCCGCCTGGGCTAGTGCGGACATCGTGGACCTTGTCCACGACCTCCGCACTAGGCACAGGAAAGTGGCCGTCTAGGGCAGGAGAGCTGCCAGCCTGGCCACCCAGGAGCAGGTTTGCATGAAAATCAAGGGGGTCCACTGAGACCCCCGACCCTGAGCCCTGAGCTTACAATGGCCGTACTGGGTCAGACCAAAGGTCCATCTAGCCCAGTAGCCTGTCTGCCGACAGTGGCCAACCCTAGGGACCCTGGAGGGGATGGACCGAAGAAAGTGACCAAGCCATTTGTCTCGTGCCATCCCTCTCCAGCCTTCCACAAACCTTGGGCAGGGACACCACTCCTACCCCCTGGCTAATAGCACTCCATGGACCCAACCTCCATGACTTGATCTCACTTCTCTTTAAACTCTGTTCTAGTTCTAGCCTTCACAGCCTCCTGCAGCAAGGAGTTCCACAGGTTGACTCTTTGCTTTGTGAAGAACAACTTTCTGTTACTAGTTTGAAGCCTGCTACCCATTCCTTTCCTTTGGTGTCCTCTAGTCCTTCTTTATGGGAACTAATGAAGAACTTTTCTGTATGCACCCTCTCCACCCAACTCCTGCTTTTAGAGACCTCTATCCTGTCCCCCCTCCGTCTCCTCTTTTCTAAGCTGAGAAGTCCCAGTCTCTTTAGCCTCTCTTCATATGGGACCTGTTCCCAACCCCTGATCTTTTTAGTTGCCCTCCCCTCTCCCAGCCTCTCTCTTCCCCTCTCCCACCTCCTTTTCCCAGTCTCCCCCAGTTTTGTTCAATAAAGAGAGATTCCATTTTTGACCACAATTGTCCTTTATTTTGTACATCAAGAAAAGGGGCTAGGGAAGGGTAAGTGGAAGGAGGTGAGGGAGGAATGGGGTACGCGCCCCCGATGGGGAGGACTGGGCTGGCTCTGCGGGCTTTTGGGGTGGAACCTCTCCTGCAGCCCCCCTATTGCCCCCTCTCCCCCAGATGGCAGCCTGCGGCAAGTGCAGCCGGGCTGATGGCCGAGTGCTGTGATGTGCCCAGTGTGGGCACTCAGGGCACTCCAAGCCAGGACTGCTTTGCAAGCGGGGCACCCCTGAGAACTGTCTTTCTGGGGTGGAGGTCGGGACCCTTTAAGCACAGCCCTCGGCTAGCCTGAGACAGCATCTCCACGCTCTAAGTCCTCCTCTGATGCCCTGCCGGCACTGCTTCCGGCCATCCTTAACCCCGCTTCAGGGTCCACTTAATGTGGACGTGCTAGTTCGAATTAGCAAAACGCTAATTCGAACTAGTTTTTAGTTCTAGACGCGTTAGTTCGAATTAGCTTAGTTCGAATTAACTAATTCAAACTAAGTTAGTTCGAATTAACGTTGTAGTGTAGACGTACCCAGAATGATTAAAGTTCTAGAGAACATGAGCTAGGAGGGAAGGCTGGAGGAATTGGGTTTGTTTAGTTTAGAAAAGAGAAGACTGAGGGGGGACATGAGAGCAGTTTTCAGGTATCTAAAAGGGTGTCATAAGGAGGAGGGAGAAAACTTGTTCATCTTGGCCTCTGAGGCTAGAACAAGAAGCAATGGGCTTAAACTGCAGCAAGGGAGGTTTAGGTTGGACATTAGGAAAAAGTTCCTAACTGTCAGGGTGGTTAAACACTGGAATAAATTGCCCAGGGGGGCTGTGGAATCCCCATCTCTGGAGATATTTAAGAGTAGGTTAGACGGACCTGTCAGGGATGATCTATAAGGTGCTTGGTCCTGCTGTGAGGGCAGGGGACTGGACTCAATGACCTTGCAAGGTCCCTTCGAGTTCTCGTGTTCTAAGATTCTATGGATGACTTCTTTGATGTTTAGTGCATTACATCATCACTAGCTGCACAACCATCTGGGTCTAGGCAAAAACTTCATACCTAACCGAATCTATTTCTCTGTATGTTGGGGACACCCAATCTCTGTGCTTTCTCTCTGGTCTTCAGGATGTAGAAATGTTATGACATGTTGGTCTCTGTTCCTATGGCAATGCAAAATGTGCTCAGGTACCTTCACTCCTCAGCCCTCCTGTCACTGCCTTCAAGCTCAGTTTTAGTACAGCTGTTGTGTGTTTGTCCCTAATCCTGTGCAAAGTGGGACAAGTGAGGTGTCTAATGAAAGCTTATGCTATGCTGATTCTGTTTGCTACTCATATACATGTATGATTTCTGTATGTGAAGTTATGGATATGGGCTCTGTACTTATATTTTAAACATTTTGTCTCTGGGAGATAGCAGCCGGTGTTGCCCACCTATTGTGAGGGGTGGCAACTCAGTGAATAGCTGTGCTGCATGGACAATGGGCCTTAAGTGTTGCCAATTGACACCTGAGGAATTCTGCTGGGAACCTGCAAACCAAGAGGTACCCCATGGCTGTTTGCATAAAAAGGACACGGACAGGTGAGTTGATCATGTGATCAGCTCCATTTTGGTAAGTACCATCACTCAGGAAAACAATGGATTTCCCTCTGCATGGGCAAGATTATAAAAGGATCCTGGAGATGCCTCCATCTTTGTCTTCACTCCTGCTCACCACTCCAGAAATGCCTTTTTTAGGGACAGAGAGCCAGGAAGGATCTGTTGACCCATCCTAACAAAGGCTGTACTCCAGAGACTTTTCAGATAGCAGTTTATTCCATCTCTGCTAAGAGCCTGCATCAAGAACTTGGTGACTGATGTATGTAATGTGCTTTCTCTAACAGTCTTTTCTTTCTTTTATTAATAAACCTTTAGATGTTAGATTCCAAAGGATTGGCCACAAGTGCTCTTGTGGGTAAGATCGCAGGTATAAATTGACCTGGGACTGTGGCTGGTCCTTTGGGACTGGGGCTGTGTCTACACTGGACCACTTATTCCGGAAAATCAGCTGCTTTTCTGGAATAAGCTGCGAGCTGTCTACACTGGCCCTTGAATTTCCGGAAAAGCAACGATGCTCTACTGTACAAAATCAGCCGCTATTCCAGAAAAACTATTCTGCTCCCGCTCGGGCATAAGTCCTTATTCCGGAACACTGTTCCAGAAAAGGGCCAGTGTAGACAGCCCAGTAGTCTTTTCCGGAAAAAAGCCCCGATTGGGAAAATGACGATCGGGGCTCTTTTCCGGAAAAGCACATCTACATTGGCCACGGACACTTTTCCGGAAAAAGGGCTTTTCCGGAAAAGCAGCCTGCCAATGTAGACGCTCCTTTTCCGGAAAAACTGAAAACGGAATAGTATTCCATTTTAAGCATTTCTGGAAATTCATGCCAGTGTAGACACAGCCTGGGAGAACCTGCTCAGAGTCAGTAAGATTGGTTTTTACAACCTCTCACCTGTGTAAGGAGTGGTGCTGGTTGTGGCACAGGTGAAGCTGGGGTGTCTAAGGGGTTTTGCTTGTGAGACTTCTTGCTGGCCAGATTGGCAGCTGAAATGCTCTGTGACTGGTTTGGTGCCTTATAGAGGAGGACCCCAGTCTTGGGTTGTAAGTAGTCCTGGTTCTAAGCAGTTTGCCCTGATTGGACCCTCACAGTGGTGCACCCAGACCCCTGTTATATTACACCCTCAGCACTCCAATGCCTTGAACAAATTTTATAACTCTTAATTCTCTACTGGCAAGTGCAACAATGAAAGAGGTAGTAGATAGGGGAGTCACAGCTATGAAGTTTGCTAGGGTAGATACAGCCACAGTCAGGCAAAGGAGAGCCCCAGAGATTGAGTGGGGCACCCTCCCCCTCTGGATTGTGAGGGTAAGTCTACACCAGAGCTACTGCTGCAACTATGCTACTGGAGTTCCTGTACAGTAGATGCTGCCTGCATCAACAGAACTGCTTTTTTCTGTTGGTGCACTAAATCCATCTCCCTGAACAGCCAATGGAAGAATTCCACTGATGTAGCTGCATCTGCACTTGGGGCCAAGTTTAGCTTAATAGTGGTGTTCAACAGTGTTCTCTCTAAACTGGGGGGCAGCAGAGCTTCACAGGTGATTAATCAGTCTCAGCCAGTCAGTCAGCTCCATGCACAGAGCCCTGAGCCTCTGACTGGGTGGGGCTGATTAATCACCTGTGAAACTGTACTGCCATGCAGCTTAGAGAGAACACTGGTGCTCAGGCATTATGAATTTTTCATAGCCCTGAGCAATGTAGCTGGATTAATCTACATTTTAAGTGTAGACCAGGGCTGAGAATCTAAAACCTGATATTCCTCTCTTCCCTTGCCAACTAAACTCTGCAGCCACTGCTTCCAGGGTGTCCAGCTCTTCTCTTGTGACAGTGGGAATATTTGCCCCTTTCCCATCCCTGACCATCTCTTTATTTACTGTCACTGCAGGGATAGTCATACTTGGGATTCAATGAGGATTTGTGTTCACGCTGGAATAGGATTTTGTAGTTATTCAGGAGGGGTCAGGATTTACTGCCATGGCATCCAAACAGGTCTCTAGCTCTGTCAGGGATGATAACCAGAAGGCTGCTTGCATGTGTGCTTGATGATGTAGGCCCAATGACCACCGCAGACCCCAAGAGGGCCCCCAAAGACCACAAATCAGATAAGGATCGAAGGTGCCAGGCCAGGTTTATTGTAAAGCCAAGTACAGTAGTAGTCATCAGTAGACTCTACTGAACCACCACACATATGTACTCACACAATGGCCTCAGCTCAAACAGTGGGAAACTCCCACTGCCCCCCACCTGGACAAAGACTGTCCCCCAAGACACCACTTTATATACAGGCACAAACAAGTTACACATCACTCCTGACATGTCAGGTTGCCACCCTCCGATGCTACTTAAATACCACCCATCACCCTGTACCTTGTGGTTTGACTAGATCAGGGCTACTCAACATGCGGTATGAGGCCGGCAGCCCGTTTGTTTGCAGCCTGCGGTGCAGTTTGGATTTACGTGGGGCTCAACACGTGGCCCGTGGGTGGGAGCCAAAACAAAAAAGTAGCCAATATAATGGTCTTCTGTTGATGTGTTTTAGTAGTTAGATTCCTCGACTGTCATTGCTCACTAAAAGTGCTGTCGTATGGGTGGAAATCGGGGAAATGTTGCATTTTATTAATATCAGCAGAACTGACTTAAATGGGGCCTGCGTGTTGTGTAGTCTTGCCTTCATCTTTGTATTCATGCCCGTCAGTGTGAGAGAAGCTATTTCCATGTACATGCAACCACACTTAAGTTGTGGCCCTCGGCATGTGCTGTGAGTATCATTGTGGCCCCCGGGCCTTGCAAAGTTGAGTAGCCCTGGACTAGATCACCTCTAGCCATCATGCTGTCATTTTAGGCCCTTTCCTGAACCTGGGTCTGTATCTGTGAGGAGTGGGTACCAAGGTCTTTTTTAATGAGCTGGTGGTACCATGTGATTTCCACTTATGACCAGTACCAATGACTGTTTTACAGTTGGTACCTAGCACCAATTACTGGTGTACACCTGGGCCTATTACCAATTCGTGTTTTGCACTCTCAGCCCTGTTTGTGCCAAGTTCTGTGAGCAGGGGCCTGCCTCTTGCTCACAGCTTAGCTTTGCTTTTTAGCCATATTTTGTCCAGTTAGCTAGGCCTCAAACCAGGCCTATGCTGCACGGGCTTTTGTTTTAGGCCTTCTTCTTACTCTGAATATTCAGCTGAAATCTGTTATTACTTGCGTGTGCAGGACCCACTTTCAAATCAGATGAAACAATCATTAACACTGATTGTTAATAGTCTATAAGTAACGGATGGAAGATGCACCCATAAGCAGCCTGTTCATCTCACAGATCCATGTCATTAACGGTGTTCCTGGCCGGATGCTTCGCTACGCTGCAGTGTGTGGTCTTGGATTCTCTGGGGTTTTCTGTGTTTCTCCTCCAGTACCCAGTTGGGAAGGGTGTGAAGTAGGTGAGGGGAGAACGAATGACAGGGCTGATGAATGTAGCTCTCTTGTTTTATAAGTTAGTTCATGGCTGTGAAGTCTGGATGTTGATTTTATGTGATGCAGTGGGGGTCAGGAAGGCACATTGCTGGTGGTAGTTGCCATTGTACCTGAAGATTAGTTTGGTGATCACACTAGTTTTTGCAGCGTGAGGTAGCTAAAGGGGAAACTTGCCTGCCTGGAGGTTTTCGACTTCAAAGTTAAGCCTACACCACAAAGAGAAAATATGTTCATTCTTGGGGCTCTGAGATAAAAAGTATGGTAAATTCTGTCCCCATGAATGGGCAAGGTATCTCCTAGACTCCTTTCCACCTCTCATGAGTCACCTGCCAGCTTTGGCATGGAGCTATTATGTGCCCACTCCCCTAGCCTGCCATCCCAAGGTAAAACATAGCAAGCCAGGGCAGGAAGGGGAAACCTTGATCCTTTGACTTGCTGTAGGCAAGAGTCCTTCCCTGGTGCCACCTCCCAGGACTAGAGGTCTTTCCTCTTCCTATTCAATGTAATCTTTGCAGTCCTTAAGGAGCCGACCACTTCAGAATGAGCTCTTGTCCTAAGAATTAACCAGTGAAAGCTTTTGAAAGAGGTAAGTCTTAAAGGGAAGAACTCTGTTATACCAAGGCTCAAATCTCTCTGACTGTAAAGCTACGTCTACACTACAGGGTTTTTGCACAATTTTGCGCAAAAACCCACAGAGTGTCCACACCTCAAGCGCGTTTTTGTGCAAGAAAATTTACAGTAGAATGGCAGAACAGAGGGCTTTCTGCAGTATAGGTATACCTCTTTCTACGAGGAATAACTCCTTTTTGTGCAAGAGTTCTTGTGCAAAAACGCAGGCTCTTTTTGCGCAAGAAAGCCCTATCTGAAAAAGCACATGTGCTCTGATGGCCATTCTGTGAATCAGAGCTTTCTTGTGCAAGAGCATCCATGCAGCGTGGATGCTCTTGTGCAAAAGCACATCACTTTTGCAATGCGCTTTTGAGGTATGGACATACTTTTGCGCAAGAAGTTTTTCTAGAAGCTCTCTTCTGCAAAAAACTTCTTGCGCAAAAAGCCTGCAGTGTAGACTTAGCCTAAGAATCCAGGAGAATTTTGCATACAAAATGGACCTGGCAGGTAGGTGCTTCAGGTATAAGTACCAACTTCCTCTCTAGCTGGGGGGGTGCGGGAGGTGCTCAACACCCCCCTACCCTAGGCCATGCCTCCATTCCATCCTTCCCCCCAAGCCCTGCACCTGCCCCACCCCTGCCCCTTCCTGCAAGAGCCCGCCCCTGCCCTGCCTCTTCCCCACCTCCTCCCCCAAGTGCACCCCATCCCTGCTTCACCCACTCCATCCTGGAGCTTCCTGAATGCCACAAATCAGCTGTTTGTGGTGCCCTGGAAGCGCTGGAGGGCAGGGAAGGAGTTGGTCTGCAGGACCACCAGCAAGCAATATGTGCAGGAGAAGGGGGAGGGTCAGTTAGGCTTCCAGTGCATGCTCAGTACCCAGTAACTTTTCCTTGTGGCTGCTCCAGACCTGGAACACCCACAGAGTTTGTGCCTCTGGCTTCGGGGGTGTTTCCTGCTTATATGTGCATGCCTTTCTGAAATAGAAGCCATGTCAAATGACTGCTTGGATTTAGGGCTGCCTTTGTCTGATAGGTTTTGTCAAAATGCAGGTTTTAGTGAGCTTGTTCAGCCAGTTGCAAGTTGTAGGAGTGTCAGCATCTGTTGCTTGCTACCTGCTCCTCCTGTGGTTTTTGTTTCATGGTTCTGCTACATCCCTGGGGTCCATCATGCTTGGCAAATACAGGTTGAACCTCCCTAGTCTGGCACCCTCGGGATTGGAGTAGTCCCAAACAAGGGAATTTGCCAGACCAGGGGAGGTCAGGAGTCAAGGCTCTCCTGGGGCTCCCCACCTGGCTGCTGCCCCGGGAGAACCTGGAGGCCTGACCTCCTCTGGCTCGCTTACCTGGCTGTGCTCCTGAGGTTCCCTGGTCCTGACCCCGCACACGGCAGCAGCTGCTCCTGGGGTTCCCTGTCCCTGCACATGGTGGCAACTACTCCCACGAAAGAACTAGAGGTGTGCCAGTGTATAATGTGTTGCTGGGCAAGGTTTTGAGTCCATGAGTAACTATCAAGCTAGGCTAGGGTTTTATGTCCTCTTGGGAAAGCTTTGTAGTTTGCAATTTTTTTTTCTTTTGCTGTGAAATTTATGAAATAGAATCATAGAATACTAGAACTGGATGTCAAGAATCAGAGGGGTAGCCGTGTTAGTCTGAATCTGCAAAAGCGGCGAGGAGTCCTGTGGCACCTTATAGACTAACTGAAGTGTTGGAGCATAAGCTTTCATGGGCAAAGACCCATTTCGTCAGATGCAAGTAGTGGAAATTTCCAGAGGCAGGTATAAATATGCAGGCCAGAATAGGCTGGAGATGACGAGGTGGATCCAATCAGGGAGGATGAGGCCCACTTTGGCCCAACCCCCTAACACAGTGGTTCTCAAACTTTTTGGCCTGTGGCCCACCTGGCTCATTGCAAACCTTTCTGTGGACTACCAGTTGCTAATGGAAACGCACCATTAATTATATAATTACACCCAAGCCATTTTGCTAGTGCTGCAGCTAGGGAGAACAGTTTAATTTAACCAGCAAGGGTATGTCTACACTACCCCGCTAGTTCGAACTAGCGGGGGTAATGTAGTCATCCGCAGTTGCAAATGAAGCCCGAGATTTGAATTTCCCGGGCTTCATTTGCATGATGCCGGCCGGCGCCATTTTTAAATGCCAGCTGGTTCGAACCCCGTGCCACGCGGCTACACGCAGCACAGACTAGCTAGTTCAGATTAGGAAGCCTAATCCGAACTAGCTAGTCCGTGCCGCGTGTAGCCGCGCGGCACGGGGTTCGAACTAGCCGGCATTTAAAAATGGCGCCGGCCGGCATCATGCAAATGAAGCCCGGGAAATTCAAATCTCGGGCTTCATTTGCAACTGCGGATGACTACATTACCCCCGCTAGTTCGGACATACCCTAAGAAAGGAAATATTAATTGAAATTATTAAACAAACTAAGCACTTTAACTTTCTCATGTTAGTTTATCAAACTTCATTTTAAATAAAGTAAAATATTAATTTATGTCCAACACAAAAGGTTCCCATGTTTTCTTTCTTTATGGCAGGGGTGTGGAAACTTTTTTGGGTCAGGGTCACTGAGCCACAGAAAAATCAGTTGGGGACCAACTGTCCTTGAACCCCTGGTTTATCAGGCCCAGACATATTGTGCAACTGTATACCCTGATGATGACAAAATTCACCATGTCACAGCACTAAAAGTGCTTTGCAGCGTCTCCTCCAATTTGAGGCAAAATTTAGTTTTAATTACTTCCCTGATTTCACAAGTGGCATACCTCTTCTACAAATAGTCCTATAAAGAGACCTGTATTTAATGTCTCCTCTAAAGGGTTATCCTTCCCAGTAATCCTTCTTTACTTGATTGTGGTAACTTTGAGGGAGGAGGTTCTGCAGTTATAGGAGTGCACAAGCCTGGAGCATTCTGTGTAACAGTCACTTAAAATGGGGAGGCTACATAATTGGGGGGGGGGGGCAAGAACGGGTGGAATTACACATTTTAATATACAGCAACATTCATCTGCAACACTAATGTGCTACCTACAACAATGGAAGGGGTTTTTCTCTGTGAGGTGGTAGCTTAGGTCAAGGGAAGAATTCTTCCATCAACCTAGCTGTCAACAAAGGAGAGTATGGTGAGCTAGCTATCATAGAATCCTAGGGCTGGAAGAGACCTCAGGAGGCATCAAGTCCAGCCCCCTGCCCAAGGCAGGACCAACCCCAACTAAATCAACCCAGCCAGGGCTTTGTCCAGCCGAGACTTAAACACCTCTAGGGATGGAGACTCCACTACTTCCCTAGGTAACCCATCCCAGTGCTTCACCACCCTCCTAGGGAAATAGTTTTTCCTAATATCCAACTGTAGCCCAGTGGGGTGCAACATGGGGGGGGTGTCCCCCTTGGGGTCAGTGAGTGGCCACTCCAACCCACTACACCACACCCTGTCTATAGTTACCCAGGCTTTACACGCCCACCCTTGCTCTGGGCAGGTCAACAGTATTCCCAGGCTCATCCTCTGGCCCAGCCCCATGTCCAGGAGGGGTGACAGGCAACTGGACAGTACCGGGATGCAGTTATGAGTCGCAGTCCTAGGGCAGGGCTGCAGCCAAGCAGTTTATATGCCCAAGCCCTGAGTCAAGGTGGGGCAGCCACAATGCAGACTAAGTCTGAGCCCTAGTTCAGGGCGGGGCTGCAGCAACAAAACAGTTTATAGCCCAGCCCTAGTGCAGGGCGGGGCTGCAGTCAAACAAACCAGTTCTCAACGGGTGGGTTCAGGCACCTTGCCTGTGGTAGCAGAGAGGAGGGGCAGACTGCTACCCGATTGGTGGGTGGCAGGGGGGACATGAGCCCTCCCTGCACCACCACATCCCAGCCCAGGGCCCTAACAGCAGCCAAGCAGTCGGCTGCTGGGTCAGCAGGGATCCAGGTCCAAAACACGTTGACCTTCTGTTGCTGGGCCAGTGAGCGTCCGTACTGCAGCCCACTGACCCTCTGCCAAACCAAGGTCGGCTATCCCTGGGCCGGTTCCATGTCTCCCCCCCTCGGGTTGTACCTGGATCCGGAGCAGGTCCTCTGGGCAGCGAGGGTTGGAGTCCTCCCACCAGATGAGCAGACTCTCCAGGTAGTCCTCCAGCAATGGGCCTGGCAGCCCAGGCCAGTCAGTTTCCCCAGGGGCTGGCTCCTCACTTGGTTGGACTGGGGAGGCTTCTTTGCTGGCTGGCTCCTGACTGGCCTTTTGGGCAGGCCTTTGATATCCCTGGCCCTGCCCCCTGGCTTCCTCCCAGGTGAGTTGTTAGGGTCAGGTGCTGCCCACCAAGGCTCAGGGAGGGGCGTGTCCCCCTCAGGGGTCAGTGGGTGGCCACTCCAACCCACTACACCAACCTAGACCTCCCTCACTGCAACTTGAGACCATTTCTCCTCCTCCTGCCACCACTGAGAACAGCCTCTCTCCATCTTCTTTGGAACCTCCCTTCAGGAAGTTCAGCTAGGTTGCACAGGACATGACATTTTCACAGCTTTGTACAATGTAATTAGGTTGATGTACATTTTAGGTGTGAAACAAGCCTCTGTTTCAAAGCTATTGAGAACCATGGTGTAGTTTGCCATGAATTCACTGAGACACAGTGAAAGTCCTAAATAATCAATGAGCTCCATTTTTATTGTGGTACGCTGAGGCCTGGTCTACACTTAGAAATAAGATCAGCATAACTTCCTCATCCATGGCTGTGAACACTTTTGTGCCATGAATGCTGTAGTTAAGTTGATCTAATCCCTGGTGCAAACAAAGCTACCTGCTCTGTCTTGGAGGGTTTGATTAACTAGGTAGATGGAAAAGCCTCTTTCATCAGCATAAGAAGCATCTACACTACGGTGCTACTGCATGATAGTCCAAGAGAGGGTTAATGATAGAAGCCATTGTTGTCTGTGAATTAGGTAGCCGCTTGAAATGTACGTTTCAATTTTGATTGCACTTTCTCAATTGCATTTAACAGTGTCCCTGCTGGTTCTTCATTCAGCATCTGTGCAGCCACGTTCTATTGATGGCCTGTTGTGATTTCAATGGAACATCATGGGATGTACCTGGCACGTCAGGCAGCACTGGATGGAGGTGCCTTTAGCCCAATGTACCTGGAATGGTAAGCGGCAACAAAGTGGTTAACCTGCATTCTAACGCTCGTAGTTTCAACACCTAGCAAGGTGCTCCTGTTTTGCTGCAGCTTTATGCTGACCTGGAGTCCCTTTGTTTTCCTGGTATTGTCAAAACATAGGCTGTGTCTACACTACAAAGAAAAGTTGGAAAAAGATACTCAATTTGCATATCTTTTTCTGCTTTTCTTCCGAAAGAGGCTTTTCTGACATTTGGCCCATCTACACGGGGCCAAATGTTGGGGGGAAAACCCTCTTTCAGAACATCCCATCTTTCTCGTAGAAAGAGGTTTACAGGGATGCCAAAAAAACCATGTCCACTTTTCCAAAAAAAATTTCGGAAAAGCAGATGTGTTCCTTTGACATGGCAGAGCTTTTCCGGGATACCTCTGGTACCCTGGAAAAGTTCTGTAGTGTAGACATAGCCATACTAGCCTTATAGAACCCCTGCATCCTTCACCCTCTTGGGGCAGAAAAACACATGTGCAGCTTTCTATGCAGCAGGTATCTGGCATGGTTTGTTATCTTTTGGGCAGGGGGACAAGGTGCTGCAGGAATCCTCAAACATTTTCACTTTTCCTTGTTTCACATTTTGAGGGCAGAAGCCAGGGGTCCCTAGCTGCTGAGCTTGTTTTGCCCTCATGCTCCATGTCCAGGCATCCCAGCACTAGATACCAAACCAAAAGAAACTTGGGTATGTCTACACTACAGCACTAATTCGAACTAACTTAATTCGAATTAGGTAATTCAAACTAAGCTAATTCGAACTAGTGCATCTAGACTTAAAAACTAGTTCGAATTAGCATTTTGCTCATTCGAACTAGCATGTCCACACTGAGTGGACCCTGAACCGAGGTTAAGGATGGCCGGAAGCAGTGCCGGCAGGGCATCAGAGGAGGACTTAGAGCGTGGAGATGCTGTCTCAGGCTAGCCGAGGGCTGCGCTTAAAGAGACCCGACCCCCACCCCGGACAGACAGTTCTCAGGGGTGCCCCGCTTGCAAAGCAGTCCTGGCTTGGAGTGCCCTGAGTGCCCACACTGGGCACATCACAGCACTCGGCCATCAGACCAGCTGCATTTGCCACAGGCTGACATCCGGAGGGGGGAGGGGTCAATCAAGGGGCTTCAGGAGAGCTTCCACCCTGAGGAGCCCGCAGAGCCAGCCCAGTCCTCCCCATCGGGGGCTCGTACCCCATTCCTCCCTCACCTCCTTCCACTTACCCCTCCCTAGCCCCCCTTCCTGATGTACAAAATAAAGGACACGTGTGTTCAAAAATAGAAACTCTCTTTATTGAACAAAACTCAGGGAGACTTGGAAAAGGAGGTGGGAGAGGGGAAGAGAGAGGCTGGGAGAGGGGAGGGCAACTAAAATGATCAGGGGTTTGGAACAGGTCCCATATGAAGAGAGGCTAAAGAGACTGGGACTTCTCAGCTTAGAAAAGAGGAGACTGAGGGGGGATATGATAGAGGTCTATAAAAGCATGAGTGGTGTGGAGAGGGTGCATAAAGAAAAGTTCTTCATTAGTTCCCATAATAGAAGGACTAGAGGACACCAAAGGAAAGGAATGGGTAGCAGGCTTCAAACTAATAACAGAAAGTTCTTCTTCACAAAGCAAAGAGTCAACCTGTGGAACTCCTTGCTGCAGGAGGCTGTGAAGGCTAGAACTGGAACAGAGTTTAAAGAGAAGTGAGATCAAGTCATGGAGGTTGGGTCCATGGAGTGCTATTAGCCAGGGGGTAGAAATGGTGTCCCTGGACTCTGTTTGTGGAAGGCTGGAGATGGATGGCACGAGACAAATGGCTTGGTCATTGTTTTGGTCCATCCCCTCCAGGGTCCCTAGGGTTGGCCGCTGTCGGCAGACAGGCTACTGGGCTAGATGGACCTTTGGTCTGACCCAGGACGGCCATTGTAAGCTCAGGGTCAGGGGTCTCACTGGACCACCCTGATTTTCATGCAAACCTGCTCCTGGGTGGCCAGGCTGGCAGCTCTCCTGCCCTAGACGGCCACTTTCCTGTGCCTAGTGCGGAGGTCGTGGACGAGGTCCACGATGTCTGCACTAGACCGGGTGGGCGTCCGCCTCTTGCGGACCCAGGCAGGCTCCTGGGAGCCGCCAGCCTGGTCCCGGGAAGAGGGGGAGGGCTGGGTGGCAGCGGGTGGCTGGCTCGATCCGTGCCAGGTGCAGGGTCTGCTGGCTGGGTGCTGGCAGGCTTGCACCTGGCACCGTAGCCAGACCGTGCCCCTTTAAGGGCTCCAGGGCCGGGAGGGGGGCAGAAGAGTTTCCCTGGTGGTGCCCAGAGTGGCCACCAGGGCAAGCTGGGGAGGGCTAGCCTCACACTAGTTCGAATTAAGTGGCTACACAGCCCTTAATTCAAACTAGTTAATTCGAGCTAGGCTTAGTCCTCGTAGAATGAGGTTTACCTAGTTCGAATTAAGCGCTCCGCTAGTTTGAATTAAGTTCCAACTAGCAGTTTGCATGTGTAGCGCCTATTAAAGTTAATTCGAACTAACAGCTGTTAGTTCGAATTAACTTTGTAGTGTAGACATACCCTCATTTAGCTCCAATTTAACCCTAAATGTCTTCTAACAGCCCAGAACACTGAGAGCCTCGACTAGTGGTTGTAAACAAACTTTCTGGGACCGTGAGAAACTTGGCCACACCCATAAGTGGACATCCGGCTAACTACAATCATGATGAACCACGGATGTCATACCAGAGAATGCCAGACTAGAGAGGTTCAACCTGTACCAGGAAAAGTGCAGTTTTGCTGATCTAATCTGTGTCCACACACTAGGGGCTCGTCTACACTGGCCCCTTTTCTGAAAGGGGCATGTTAATTTCACAGGTCGTAATAGGGAAATCCGCGGGGGATTTAAATATCCCCCGCGGCATTTAAATAAAAATGTCCGCCACTTTTTTCCGGCTTTTAGAAAAGCCGGAAAAGAGCGTCTACACTGGCCCCGATCCTCCGGAAAAAAGCCCTTTTCCGGAGGATCTTATTCCTACTTTGAAGAGGCATGCCAAGCCGGAAAAAAAGCGGTGGCCATGTTTATTCAAATCCCTCGGGGGATATTTAAATCCCCCGCGGATTTCCCTATTCTGACTTGCCTGCTTTGCATGCCTCTTCCGGAGAAGGGGCCAGTCTAGACGTACCCTAGGAGCTTTTTGCTAGTACAGTATACCGATATAGCTATAAGCAGGGCTCGACAAATAATACAATCTACTCGCCCGTGGCAAGTAGATTGTAACTCGGAAGAGCTGGGTTCGGGCGATCTGTGCAAGCGCAGATCGCCGGACAGTGCGGCTGGCGAGCGGGGCTCGCCGCGGTTCGGCAAGCCCTGGCTATAAGAACATGAGAACAGCCATACTGGGTCAGACCAAAGGTCCATCTAGCCCATTATCTTGTCTGCCGACAGTGGCCAATGCCAGACGCCCCACAGGGAGTGAACGGAACAGGTAATCATCAAGTGATCCCTCCCCTGTCACCCATTTCCAGTCTCTGACAAAGAGAAGTCAGGGACACCATTGCTACCCATCCTGGCTAATAGCCATTGATGGACCTAACCTCCATAACTTTTATCTAGTTCTTTTTTGAACGCTTTTAAAGTCCTGGTCTTCACAACATCCTCTGGCAAGGAGTTCCGCTGGTTGACTGTGCACTGTGTGAAGAAAAACTTCCTTTTGTTTGTTTTAAACCTGCTGCCTATTCATTAAATTTGGTGACCCCTAGTTCCTATGTTATGGGAACAAGTAAATAACTTTTCCTTATTAACTTTCTCCATACCTGTCATGATTTTATAGACCTCTATCATATCCCCCTTAAGGTATGTCTACACTACAGAGTTTTGTCAGAAAAACAGCCGTTTTTCTGAAAAAACCTGCGTTACGTCAACACTGCAATTGCGTTCTTCCGAAAGTAAACTGAAAGAACAGAGGGGTTTTTCCGGTATTGGTAATCCTCTTTCTACAAGGAAGAAGCCTTTTTCGAAATAGCTCTTTCAGAAAAAGGTGTGTGTGGACGGGGAAGAGGGAGTTCTTTCGCAAGAAGAGGAAAAAGCACAGGTGCCCTGGTGGCCACTCCGTCCATAGTAATCACAGCTTACATGCAAGCAAGTGTCCATTCAGTGTGGATGTTATCTTTTGAAAAAGCAGATGGCTTTTTCAATGTGCTTTTGTGTGTGGATGCTCTCTTTCAGAAGTTTTTTCAGAAGATCTCTTCCAAAAAAAGGTTCTTCCAAAAGAAGCCTGCAGTCTAGACATAGCCTCAGTGTCCTCTTTTCTAAGCTGAAAAGTCCAAGTCTTTTTAATCTCTCTTCATATGGCAGCCTTTCCAAACCCCTCATCATTTTTGTTGCCCTTTGCTCAACCTTTTCCAATGCCAAGATATCTTTTTTGAGATGAGGCGACCACATCTGTATGTAGTCTGCAAGATGTGGGCGTACCATGGTTTTATAGCGAGGCAATAAGATATTCTCTGTCTTATTCACTATCCCTTTTTTAATGACTCCTAACATCCTGTTTGCTTTTTTGACTGCCCCTGCACATTGAGTGGATGTTTTCAGAGAACTACCCACAATGACTCCAAGATCTCTCTCTTGAGTAGTTGTAGCCAAATTAGTCCCCATCATATTGTATGAATAGTTGGGATTATGTTTTCCAATGTGCATTACTTTACATTTATCAACATTAAATTTCATTTGCCATTTTGTTGCCCAATCACCTAGCTTGGTGAGATCCTTTTGAAGCTAAAGGTGCTAAATCCTGCTGGAAAGGGATAACAAGTGGAGTTCCTCAAGGGTCTGTTTTGGGACCCGTACTGTTCAATATCTTCATCAATGATGTAGATATTGGGATAGAGAGTACGCTTATTAAGTTTGCAGATGATACCAAACTGGGTGGGGTTGCGACTTCTTTGGAGGATAGGGACATAATTCAAAATGACCTTAGCAAGTTAGAGAAATGGTCAGAGGTAAACAGGATGAGGTTTAATAAAGAGAAATGCAAAGTGCTCCACTTAGGAAGGAACAATCAGTTCCATACATACAAGATGGGAAGCGACTGTCTAGGAAGGAGCATGGCAGAAAGGGATCTAGGGGTCATAGTGGACCACAAGTTGAATATGAGTCAACAGTGTGATGCTGTTGCAAAAAAAGCAAATATGATTCTAGGTTGTATCAACAGGTGTGTTGTAAGCAAAACTCGTGAAGTCATTCTGCCGCTCTACTCTGCACTAGTTAGGCCTCAGCTGGAGTACTGTGTCCAGTTCTGGGCGCCACATTTCAAGAAAGATGTGGAGAAATTGGAAAGGGTACAGAGAAGAGCGACAAGAATGATTAAAGGTTTAGAGAACATGACCTATGAAGCCAGGCTTCATGAACTGGGCTTGTTTAGTTTGGAAAAAAGAAGATTAAGGGGGGACATGATAGCAGTTTTCAAATATCTAAAAGGGTGTCACAAGGAGGAAGGAGAAAATTTGTTCCTCTTGGTTTCTGAGGACAGGACAAGGAGTAATGGGCTTAAAGTGCAGCAGGGGAGGTTTAGATTGGACATTAGGAAAAAGTTCCTAACTGTCAGGGTAGTCAAATATTGGAATAAATTGCCAAGGGAGGTGGTGGAATCTCCCTCTCTGGAGATATTTAAGAACAGGTTAGATAGACATCTGTCAGGGATGGTGTAGGTGGAGCTTGGCCCTGCCTTGAGGGCGGGGGGCTGGACTCGATGACCTCTCGAGGTCCCTTCCAGTCCTATGATTCTATGATAGTTTACATGACTAGATGATAAATGTTGGTATTTGGTGCCTGGGTGTTGCTTGTCTCTTCCATTTAAAGTGCTTGTCACTATCAAATAGTGGAGACCCTGGTCTCCTAGGGCTTTCATGCAGCTTTGCCAGACAGAAATGCCATATGGGGAGGGGAGAAGAAATGAATAATTCCTATTTTGCTCAAGCTTGTGGGGTTTTTTTCCTTGTCCTCCACCCCTCCACGGGCCCTGGGGCAAGGTGTGGGGGGCCAGCTATGTAGCCCCAGAAGGCTGAAGAGGCAGGGGCGGGACAGCCAGCCCTCAGAGCCATGCTGAGTGGCGTTCTGTCGGCAATTCAAAGGGGGCTGCTGAAGTAGCAGAAGTGGCAGCTAGGTGCCCCGGGCCTTGGGGCAGCTGCCCCCTTTGAAACACACATACACACCTCCACGCACCCCATTGGCTGGCCTGCATTCACCTGTCTCTGAGAACAGTGTTAAACTTCTGCACAGTACAGGCTGGATTCACCAGTACGCTCTGGCTGCCTTGTGTTGCTGAAACAGCACAGAACAGCCAGGATGTACCAGTGAATGTAGCCTTGGGTATTTAAATTGAAATAAAAAGTATGTGTACACATGGCACTGGATTGGATGAACATGGATATTGAACATGTCTTGAAAATTTGACCAAACATCTACTCACTGTCAGATCAACCTATGAGCCACATGTAAAAAATGAATCTTGTACTCTTTTTGCATTGGCTTACTTTTGGAAGGCTTTCTATACAGGCAGAAAGACTAGACGCTCAGCTGCTCAGTGAAAGCCAGCATAGCATAGAAATGAATGGTACAGGCCCACCGCCCTTGCCAGGGAACCCTTACCATTCATCACTAGCTAGGGGTAGAGTGGATTTTTTTTTCAAACCTCGAGATTGTGGAAAAAATGTTTTTGAAAGATGTTGTCAAAGTTTGACCCAGCTGGATGAGGTGGGTCGTACTGTGGTAAGGGGAAGCACAAGTAACAAAAAACATGAACTGGTAACTAGGGGTATGTCTAGACTGCATCCCTCTGTCGGCAGAGGGGTGCAGATTAGGCAGGTCGACATTGCAAATGAAGCAGGGATTTAAATATACCGTGCCTAATTTGCATAAAAATGGCCACCGCATTTTGCTAACTCAGCACTTTGTCAGCAAAAAGCAGCAGTCTAGAGAGGGATCTGTCAAGAAAGAAAGCCTTTTTCAGCAGATCCCTTATGCCTCCTGCAGTTGACCTGCCTAATCTGCATCCCTCTGCTGACAGAGGGATGCAGTCTAGACATACCCATAGCTTACTAAGCTTAAAAAGAGAACACCACACCCTTTGCTGCTAGCAGAATATTGCTACGTTCAATGCTCATTTCCTTGGAGAAAGCCATTTAAATGAGACAGGACAGCTGGGCTGGGAGTGGGAGAGAAGCTTGTAATGCTGAGAGACCTAGTGGAAGCAGGTTTTCAAGTCCGTTCTGGATGGCATATGAGCATGGAGGGAACTGTATGAAGCAAGATGCAGACCAATGAGAAGGAGACTATTTTGGAGTATTCTGTAGAGTTGTCAGTGCATTGGAACCTTCAGACTTTGTCAACCCCTGATCCTTCTTTTCCTTTAGAATTCCAAGGGCTGGTCTATACTCCATTCCTGTACTGCTTTAACTATACTGATGTGAAACATATTGTTAAATTGGTACAGCTCTCTGTGGAAAGGTACTTATAGTAATAAGCTTTACTGATAGAGGGTGACTTCATACCAATATAACTCTCTAGGGCTGTGTCTAGACTGGCAAGTTTTTCCGCAAAATCATCTGCTTTTGTGGAAAAACTTGCCAGCTGTCTACACTGGCTGCTTGAATTTCCGGAAAAGCACTGACGATCTCATGTAAGATTGTCAGTGCTTTTCCGGAAATACTGTGCTGCTCCCGTTTGGGCAAAAGTCTTTTTCCGAAAGACTTTTGTGCAAAAGGGCCAGTGTAGACAGCATAGTTCTGTTTTCCACAAAAAAGCCCCGATTGCGAAAATGGCGATCGGGACTTTTTTGCGGAAAAGCGCATCTAGATCGGCCACGGATGCTTTTCCGCAAAAAGTGCTTTTGCAGAAAAGCATCCTGCCAATCTAGATGCACTTTTCCGAAAATGCTTTTAATGGAAAAACTTTTCCGTTAAAAGCATTTTCGGAAAATCATGCCAGTGTAGACGTAGCCTATGTGTGTATGTCAGGGTTGTATTGAATTAGCAATATCAGTATAACACAGCATTATATTGGTACAAAAACAGTGTGCAACAGGCCTGAGTCAGAGATGGTTAAAAGCATGAACACACTCTGGCAGATATTATCTATCCAAAAGAACACAGCGAGTGCTTCTATGGCCTCCAAGCTCCCTGCTTAATTCTGTTCTCACCTCTCATGTTGCTTACAGCTGATTTTTGGAGGCCAGTCCTTACTCAATGACTTGAATATGAACTCTCCCTGGGTAAGAGCATCATGTTGAAGATTAGGGAAGTCAATGTGTAGTCGACTATACAATTAACCAGTAAGAATCTTGTTGACTACATTGCATTCCCCCACCCCTTGTTGCCTCTGATACAGAGGCAGCAAGGGGGGAATCAGGAGCCAGTGCCACCTGCGCCCGCCCCCCCCCCCCCCCCCCCCCCCCCCCCGGCGCGTGCTGCTGCTTCTATCAGAGGCAGCAGCAGGGGAGGGGGGACAGGGGAGGCTGCTGCAAAGCAGCCTCTGTCTGTGGGGAGCTTGGAGCAGGGGATGGGTGCAGACAGGGGCTGCTGTTACCTCATGCTGTTGCCTCTGCATCAGAGGCAGCAGTACAGGGTGGCAGGCAGCCAGTCTGCATGGGGCACTGGTTTTTAAATCGTCTCCCTTCATGGACTGGCTCCCCCTGCTGCCCTGTGCCGCTACCTCTGATAGAGAGGCAGCAGCGCAGGATGGCAGGGGGCTCACTGGGAGCGCACTAGTTGCCAGCCCCACCCCCGGGGCCTGTCAAATAGTTGTGTAACTGCTAAGATTTCATGTGGTTACATGACTATTCAATTACCCAATGTCTAACATCCCTATTGAAAATAGTGGTTTTATTCCAGAGCTGAGTCAAAAGTTAATTGGAATTAATTCTTGAGGTTCACCAGAGGAAGAATGAGGCTGGCTGGAAGGGGTTGATGCAGGCTGTAGGGAGCCTGTGCAGAGCCCTGGCCAATGAAGGAGAAGTTTGTTACTAGACCATCAGGGTGTGGCTTGCTGCGGCAGCCCTGCATATAAGGAGCTGCCCAGCAGAGAGAGTCAGTTAGGCCCTGACCAGGAAAGGCACAAGGCCTGGTTCCTGGAGAAGCACTTTCCGTAGACCAGTGCTGGGTAGGCTCAGGGGGGCTAGAGAGGGAGGCTGCTGCCTGATACCTGCCAGGCTGCTGGCTTTGCTACAAGGACCAGGAGGGTGCAAAGGGTCACAGGAGAAGTGGCCCAGGGAACAAGAGCCAGTGAAGGGGAGTAGATGAAGGCAGGACAAGGCTGCTGTCAGAGGGTCCCTGGGTTGGGACCCAGAGCAGTGGGCAGGCCTGGCCCCCCCCCCTTCCCCCTTGCATCACACCTTGCCACCAAGGCATGGCCCATACAGACTGTGTGGCTTGCCCCTGGGACAGACGGGCTAGGCTTGTAAGCCACAGTTGGCCACAGTGGCAGTACAGAGTAAGGACTGCTGATACAACACCCCCAGAAGGGGAACAAGAGATCATTGGAGTGGGGCGCAATGAGGGTCTAGAACAGGAGTGAGGACGGGGGAGACACCAGCCAGGAGGCAGTGCCCTGCTAAGAGAGGACTAATTCTTTGGCCCGCCCCATGACAGAGAAGAAAGGAGGATAATCTACAAACTAATTAACCAAGGTCTAGAGCAGGAGTAGGCAATTATTTTTTATGAAGGTCCACTCCAAGAATTCGAAAAGTGGTTGAGGGCTGCACTCTTCCATGATATTAATGGAGGAGGTGCAGGGTCTGGAATGGCGGTTGGCTGCAGAAGGGAGCTTGGGTAAAGGGGGCAATTGTGACCTGGGGCACTGGACCGGGATGCAGGGGATTGGATTGTGACCTAGGACAGGGAATTGGGGTACAGGAGGGGGTGCAGGGGTTTGGGTTGTGAGCTAGGGCAGAAGGGGACTGTGATCTGGGGCAGGGGATTGGGGTGCTGGATCTGGGAGAGGGTATGGGTGTAGGTGGGGAGCAGAGGATTTGGGTATGTGGAATAAGAGGGCAGAGGGTTGTTGAAGGGAGGGGCTGGGGTGCTAGAGGCAGGGCCTGGTCAGGAGACTTACCAGCCAGCAGCTTGTTCCTGAATCAGCCTCCCTGCCTGCCCCACCCCCGCACAGGCTGCAGCCATGTGCTCTGTGAATAACTAGGAGCCCCTTAAAAAGCGACGAGGAGTCCTGTGGCACCTTATAGACTAACTGAAGTGTGGGAGCATAAGCTTTCGTGGGCAAAGACCCGCTTCGTCAGATGCATGTAGTGGAAATTTCCAGAGGCAGGTATAAATATGCAGGCCAGGATCAGGCTGGAGATGACGAGGTGGATCCAATCAAGGAGGATGAGGCCCACTTCTAGCAGCTGATCTGGAGGTGTGAATTCCAAGAGAGCAGAAGCTGCTTTTGTAGTTAGCAAGCCATTCACAGTCTTTGTTTAATCCAGAGTTGATTGTGTCAAACTTAAAGATGAACTGTAGCTCAGCAGTTTCTCTTTGAAGTCTGGTCCTGAAGTTTTTTTGCTGCAGGATGGCTACCTTTAGATCTGCAATTGTGTGTCCAGGGAGATTGAAGTGTTCCCCTACAGGTTTTTGTATGTTGCCATTCCTAATATCAGATTTGTGTCCATTGATTCTTTTACGTAGGGACTGTCCAGTTTGGCCGATGTATATAGCAGTGGGGCATTGTTGGCACATGATGACGTATATTACGTTGGTGGATGTGCAGGAGAATGTACCAGTGACAGTATGGCTGATCTGGTTAGGTCCAGTGATGGTGTTGCTGGTGTATATATGTGTGCAGAGTTGGCACCGAGGTTTGTTGCAAGGATTGGTTCCTGAGTTCGAGTTATCATAGAATCATAGAATCATAGAATAATAGGACTGGAAGGGACCTCGAGAGGTCATCGAGTCCAGCCCCCCGCCCTCAAGGCAGGATCAAGCTCCGTCTACACCATCCCTGACAGATGTCTATCTAACCTGTTCTTAAATATCTCCAGAGAGGGAGATTCCACCACCTCCCTTGGCAATTTATTCCAATATTTGACCACCCTGACAGTTAGGAATTTTTTCCTAATGTCCAATCTAAACCTCCCCTGCTGCACTTTAAGCCCATTACTCCTTGTCCTGTCCTCAGAAACCAAGAGGAACAAATTTTCGCCTTCCTCCTTGTGACACCCTTTTAGATATTTGAAAACCGCTATCATGTCCCCCCTTAATCTTCTTTTTTCCAAACTAAACAAGCCCAGTTCATGAAGCCTGGCTTCATAGGTCATGTTCTCTAGACCTTTAATCATTCTTGTCGCTCTTCTCTGTACCCTTTCCAATTTCTCCACATCTTTCTTGAAATGTGGCGCCCAGAACTGGACACAGTACTCCAGCTGAGGCCTAACTAGTGCAGAATAGAGCGGCAGAATGACTTCACGAGTTTTGCTTACAACACACCTGTTGATACAACCTAGAATCATATTTGCTTTTTTTGCAACAGCATCACACTGTTGACTCATATTCAACTTGTGGTCCACTATGACCCCTAGATCCCTTTCCGCCATGCTCCTTCCTAGACAGTCGCTTCCCATCTTGTATGTATGGAACTGATTGTTCCTTCCTAAGTGGAGCACTTTGCATTTCTCTTTATTAAACCTCATCCTGTTTACCTCTGACCATTTCTCTAACTTGCTAAGGTCATTTTGAATTATGTCCCTATCCTCCAAAGAAGTCGCAACCCCACCCAGTTTGGTATCATCTGCAAACTTAATAAGAGTACTCTCTATCCCAATATCTACATCATTGATGAAGATATTGAATAGTACGGGTCCCAAAACAGACCCTTGAGGAACTCCACTTGTTATCCCTTTCCAGCAGGATTTAGAACCGTTAACAACAACTCTCTGACTACGGTTATCCAGCCAATTATGCACCCACCTTATCGTGGCCCTATCTAAGTTATATTTGCCTAGTTTATCAATAAGAATATCATGCGAGACCGTATCAAATGCCTTACTAAAGTCTAGGTATATGACATCCACCGCTTCTCCCTTATCCACAAGGCTCGTTATCTTATCAAAGAAAGCTATCAGATTAGTTTGGCATGACTTGTTCTTCACAAACCCATGCTGGCTATTCCCTATCACTTTATTACTTTCCAAGTGTTTGCATACGATTTCCTTAATTACCTGCTCCATTATCTTCCCTGGGACAGACGTTAAACTGACCGGTCTATAATTTCCTGGGTTGTTCTTATTCCCCTTTTTATAGATGGGCACAATATTTGCCCTTTTCCAGTCTTCTGGAATCTCCCCTGTCTGCCATGATTTTTCAAAGATCATAGCTAAAGGCTCAGATACCTCCTCTATCAGCTCCTTGAGTATCCTGGGATGCATTTCATCAGGACCTGGTGACTTGCTGACATCTAACTTTCCTAAGTGATTTTTAACTTGTTCTTTGTGTATCCTATCTTCTAAACTTACCCTCTCTCTGCTTGTATTCACTATGTTAGGCACACCTCCAGACTTCTCGGTGAAGACCGAAACAAAGAAGTCATTGAGCATCTCCGCCATTTCCAAGTTCCCTGTTACTGCTTCTCCCTCCTCGCTAAGCAGTGGGCCTACCCTGTCCTTGGTCTTCCTCTTGCTTTTAATGTATTTATAAAAGGTCTTCTTGTTTCCCTTTATGCCTGTAGCTAGTTTGATCTCATTTTGTGCCTTTGCCTTTCTAATCTTGCCCCTGCATTCCCGTGTTGCTTGCCTATATTCATCCTTTGTTAGTTGTCCTAGTTTCCATTTTTTATATGACTCCTTTTTTATTTTGAGATCATGCAAGATCTCCTTGTTAAGCCAAGCTGGTCTTTTGCCATATTTTCTATCTTTCCTACACAGCGGAATTGTTTGCTTTTGGGCCCTTAACAACGTCCCTTTGAAATACTTCCAACTCTCCTCAGTTGTTTTTCCCTTCAGTCTTGCTTCCCATGGGACCTTACCTACAAGTTCTCTGAGCTTATCAAAATCTGCCTTCCTGAAATCCATAACCTCAATTGTGCTGGTCTCCCTTCTGCCTTTCCTTAAGATCATGAACTCTATTATTTCGTGATCACTGTCCCCTATACTGTCTTCCACTTTCAAGTTCTCAACTAGTTCCTCCCTATTTGTTAAAACCAAATCCAGAACAGCTTCTCCTCTGGTAGCTTTTTCAACCTTCTGAAACAGAAAGTTGTCTCCAATGCAGTCCAGAAACTTATTGGATAGCCTGTGCCTCGCTGTGTTAGTTTCCCAACATATGTCTGGATAGTTGAAGTCCCCCATCACCACCAAATCTTGGGCTTTGGATAGTTTTGTTAATTGTTTAAAAAAGGCCTCATCCACCTCTTCCACCTGGCTAGGTGGCCTGTAGTAGACTCCTAGCATGATATCACCCTCGTTTTTTACCCCTTTTAGCTTAACCCAGAGACTCTCTACACAGCTATCTCCTACGTTCATCTCCACTTCAGTCCAAGTGTGTACATTTTTAATATACAAGGCAACCCCTCCTCCCTTTTTTCCCTGTCTGTCCTTCCTGAGCAAGCCGTACCCTTCCATACCAATATTCCAATCGTGCGTCCCATCCCACCAGGTTTCTGTAATACCAATGATATCATAGTTGTATTTATTGGTTAGCAATTCCAGTTCTTCCTGCTTATTACCCATACTTCTCGCATTTGTATATAGGCATCTAAGATACTGATTTGATCTTGCCTCCCTGTTGTGCCCTGACCCTCCTTTCTCCTTGCCATTATAGGCCGTAGTCCCCCCCATTTCCAACCCATCTCCCAGTCCCGCACATTCAGCACTTACCTGTGGGCTTTGCTCACCTGCCCCCGACAAACCTAGTTTAAAGCCCTCCTCACAAGGTTAGCCAGTCTGTGTCCAAACAAGGCCTTCCCGCTCCTGGAAAGGTGAACTCCATCTCCGCCAAGCAGTCCTTCCTGGAAGAGCACCCCGTGATCAAGGAAGCCGAATCCCTCCTGGCGACACCATCGTCGCAGCCAGGCATTCACCTCCAGGATGCACCTCTCTCTGCCCGGGCCCCTACCGTTGACAGGAAGGATAGAAGAGAATACCACCTGCGCTCCAAACTCCTTCACCCGTACTCCCAAAGCCCTGTAGTCACACTTGATCCGCTCAGTGTCACACCTGGCAGTATCATTTGTGCCCACGTGGATGAGTAGCATGGGGTAGTAGTCAGAGGGCCGGATAATCCTCGACAATGCCTCCGTAACATCTCGGATACGGGCCCCTGGCAGACAGCATACCTCTCGAGATGAGCTGTCAGGGCGACAGATGGGTGCCTCCGTTCCCCTCAGAAGAGAGTCTCCAACCACCACTACTCTACGTTTCCTCCTCGCAGTGGTGGCAGGAGACTGCTCAACCTTGGTGGTGCAAGGCCTGGTCTCCTCCACTGTGGGGGGTGACTCCTTGTCTCCTGCTGAAAGTAAAGTGTAACGGTTATGTAACAACACAGTGGGAGGGTTAGGAGCAGGGGTGGAACACTGCCCGCTGCCGGAAGTAACCAGCTGCCAGTGCGGTGGTTATTATGGTGCGGTGTGTAGTTGCTGGTGAGAATATGCTTCAGGTTGGCGGGTTGTCTGTGGGCAAGGACCAGCCTACCTCCCAAGGCCTGTGAAAGCGAGGGATCATTGTCCAGGATGGGTTGAAGATCACTAATGATGCGTTGGAGAGGTTTTAGCTGGGGACTGTAGGTGATGGCCAGTGGTGTTCTGTTGGTTTCTTTCTTGGGCTTGTCCCGTAGCAGGAGGCTTCTGGGTACACGTCTGGCTCTGTCGATCTGTCTCCTCACTTCCTCGTGTGGGTATCGCAGTTTACAGAATGCTTGTTGAAGATCTTGTAGGTGTAGGTCTCTTTCTGAGGGGTTGGAGCACATGCAGTTGTACCTCAGTGCTTGGCTGTAAACAATGGATCGTGTGGTGTGTCCGGGATGGAAGCTGGAGGCATGCAGGTAAGTATAGCGGTCGGTAGGTTTTCGGTATAGGGTGGTATTGATATGACCATCACTTATTTGTATCGTGGTGTCCAGGAAATGGACCTCCCGTGTAGATTGGTCCATGCTGAGGTTGATGGTGGGGTGGAAGCTGTTGAAACCATGGTGAAATTCTTCCAGAGTCTCCTTCCCATGGGTCCAGATGATGAAGATGTCATCGATGTAACGTAGGTAGAGAAGGGGTGTAAGTGGACGAGAGCTGAGGAAGCGTTGTTCCAGGTCAGCCATAAAAATGTTGGCGTATTGTGGGGCCATGCGGGTGCCCATAGCAGTGCCACTGGTCTGGAGATATATGTTGTCACCAAATCTGAAATAGTTGTGTGTGAGGATAAATTCACAGAGTTCAGCCACCAGTTGTGCTGTGGCATCATCAGGAATACTGTTCCTGACAGCTTGTACTCCATCTGCATGTGGGATGTTTGTGTAGAGAGCCTCTACATCCATGGTGGCTAGGATGGTGTTTTCTGGAAGATCACCAATGCATTGTAGTTTTCTCAGGAAATCCGTAGTGTCACGATGGTGTTTTCTGGAAGATCTGAACAAATCGACACACCCTTAGAGCCCCGACCAGGGTTGTTCTATCTATTACCCAAGATCCACAAACCTGGAAATCCCGGACGCCCCATCATCTCGGGCATTGGCACTCTTACTGAAGGACTGTCTGGCTATGTGGACTCTCTGCTCAGACCCTACGCCACCAGCATTCCCAGTTACCTTCGTGACACTACGGATTTCCTGTTACTGAAACAGGCAGCTCCCATTGGCCAGTTTCTGGCCAGAAGCCGGCCAATGGGATTGTGCTGGGGTTGGAGCAGCTCCTGAAGTTTCCTCTCCTCCCCTCCGGGCTCAGTTTTTAAAGCAAAACTGCCCCGCAACTGCATTTGAGTGGTGTGTGGGTGGGGTGAGGAAAGCAGGGAGCCTGACTGGGGCTCCCTGCAGTGTCCGCGGGCCAAATCCAGTGGCTTGGCCAGGCCTGGTCTAGAGTGTGTTGACATGTTTTTTTATGTTTGGTGTTTAGTAGAAATCAATTAATGTAAGCAACCATCCATAAGAAAAAAATCAGAAATGTTTTTTTGGGGCAGGGGTGGAGGGTGAGAGCAAACTTACATTTCTATCTGGGGGAAGTTCATTAACCCCAAGCCAGTTACCCAGAATTTGTTTGGCTGGGAAGGAATAGGTACTTTTTAAAATAGATGTCAGGGAAATGCCTCCCCAAAATTTGAATGCTGAAATCAGTCAAGTCCAGGGCTGGATTCTTTGTGTGTGAAATCCAGCTAATGAAGTAGAAAAGGAACTGGAAATCCAGTTAAGTGGAATAATTGACACTAACTCTCTCTTGTTGGCATGGTAATACCCAGGAAATCCACAAATATAATCTTGATGTTCCCCCTGCCATGCATTTCAAAAGATTAAAATAGTGCTTGGAAAGCCAGTAGATTTTTATGATGATCAAAAAGTCAAAGAAGCTGCCAACATTAAAACTCCAGATATATTAGGAGTGGGAGGGGGGGAGAGAGTGTGAGAGTGTATGCAATGTATGGATATAAAAGAGATTTATGTCTTTAATCTAACCATCATTCAGGGGATAGAATAATAAAGGGAACAGAAACATGAGAGGGAATTAATCTGTTTAAACCAAAACCTGTTACTTCATTTAAATTATTAAAAAAGAGTAGTAATTATTGATAATCTTTTTTAGCAGTAGTAACAAGAACATTTAGCACTTTAAAGTACTTAAAAAATTTACCCCAGTTCAAATCCACAGCCTGGTCCCCCTGAAGAGAAGGATGACAAAAATCAGTGCTCCAAATTATTTAGCATTTTTAAACTCACATTTGATACTCTTAAAAGCCACCCCTCCCCAGTTTCCCACCTCAATGTAACTAAATTGCCTTGCGTATGGAATAATTGCTGCATGTAATATCTTTAACCCCAAAGATACAAACCACATATTTAAAGCAAAGAATGCTGCTGCTTATGTTAAAAATGTACATGTTTCCGATCTATAAATAATGGTGAAACAACTTGCTTTCTTCCCCCATCCCCCTGAGGCTTTAGCATGAGAAATGTTTCTCCTTGTATTCCTACCAGGAGCACAGCTTGCAGTTCTGGAATGCACCCAGAATTCCTTAGTCAGTGTCAAACCTAATGTTAAACAGCAGTCTTTTAACCCACTCTATTAAACACAGATTTGTCCAAGTGGAAGCGGTGAGTTCACAGACGTGTTCTCCTGTCTTGCAGGTGGTAAAGCGAAGGTGAGAGGAAGAGAAGTTGGAGATGGAACTGCCAAATCATGCCAAACAACTGCTACTGCAGCTGAACCAGCAACGAGCCAAAGGTTTCCTCTGTGACGTGATTATTGTGGTAGAAAATGCCCTGTTTCGTGCCCACAAGAACATCCTGGCAGCCAGCAGCATGTATTTCAAATCCCTCGTCCTGCATGACAACCTAATTAACTTAGACACGGACATGGTGAACCCCACTGTGTTCCGACAGATCTTAGACTTTATTTATACTGGGAAGCTCTTAACGACTGACCAGCCTGGTGAACAGAACTTTAATGCTCTTCTCACCGCAGCAAGCTACCTCCAACTGCACGACCTAGCAGCTCTCTGCAGGAAGAAGCTGAAGCGGAATGGGAGGTCTTTCTCTGGCAGGGCCGGTGGGCCCAGTATTGGGAGACCTCCCAGGAGTCAGAGACTTTCTACCACTTCAGTCATCCAAACTCGTTATTCAGGGTCAACTGAGGGGATGAAGGGCTCACACTCAAAGGAGCTGCCAAAGGGAAAGGTCTCTGACGATGAGATCTTCATCGGCAGCTCTAACCAAGAGAACTCTCACTCCTTAAGCCGGGGAGCCAACAAGAACGGTAGTGGTGGTGGCAGTGCAAATGGAAGCAATGGTGACCAGGAGCTTGGCCTTGACTTGTCCAAAAAAAGCCCATCACTCCCCATGGCAGCCTCCCAGGATGACACGCAGCTCAGCGAAAGCCAGCATGGCTCTCCCCAATCTGCCTCAGCCCCTGCAGCCAACAGTGCCTCATCTTTCGACGAGTCTGCCGCTGGAGCCCCCCACAGTGCAGCAGACAGCAGTGAACCCATGAAGATGGACATGAACGAGGAGACTCACTCCCTGGCAGAGAGTGGCCAGCGCAAGAGCCTCCGGCACACTGCACGCAAAAAGGAGTGGATCAAGAAAGACAACGCTTTTGACTGGAATGAGGGGATCAAAGGTGGCGAGGAAAGCGAGGGGCTGCCCAATGGCATCCTGATGGGTCCCTTGTCCAAGTCGGCCGAGCGGAACCTAAGCAACGCCTATGGCCCGGAGCAGGCATTCCAGTGTAGAGAGGAGATTGAAAATGGCAAGGAGATGAGTGATGACAGTGGCCAGAGTGAGTGTGAAAGCGGTGGGCACACCAGTGCCAACTACGTTTACCGGCAGGAGGGGTTTGAGCCTGTGGCCTATGGTGACAACCTGTACGTCTGCATCCCCTGTGGCAAGGGCTTCCCTAGCTCTGAGCAGCTCAATGCCCACGTGGAGACGCACACCGAGGAAGACCTCTACATCAAGGAGGAAGGCACATATGATGATAAGGAGGAAGCCGAGGATTTGTCCAACCCTAACCAGCCCTACGCTGCAGAGTCCCGGCCCTTTAAATGCTCCATATGTGAAAAGAGCTACAAGGATCCGGCCACTCTGCGGCAGCACGAGAAGACTCACTGGCTGACACGGCCCTTCCCTTGCAACATCTGTGGCAAGATGTTCACGCAGCGGGGTACCATGACACGGCACATGCGCAGCCATTTAGGGCTCAAGCCCTTTGCTTGCGAGGAATGCGGGATGCGCTTTACCCGGCAGTACCGACTGACAGAGCATATGCGTGTCCACTCAGGAGAAAAACCCTATGAATGTCAACTGTGTGGTGGGAAATTCACCCAGCAGCGCAATCTGATCAGCCACCTGCGAATGCATACCTCTCCCACATAAGCCAAAGACTCCAGAATGAGCTTCGAGCCCATCCGCAGTGATTTACCTTTCTGTAAACTTGCTGCTTAAGAAGGCAACTCCCCTCCTTTGTTCGGTCATGGGCAGCCTAAACAAATGTAGCTTTAACATTTTTTATAAAAAGACAAATGTAGGTCCACAGCGGAGCTGATGCCATTCACAAATCATTCCCCACCCCTTCCTTCCCACATCTCAGTGGTGTGGCAAGAAATGCCATTTATTTTTGTGGGTGTTGATTTGGCCACTCTTCTTTTGATCCCCACACCCAGGTAACAGGAGTGAGGCCTCCTGACTATTGGATGGTAAGTAGGAATGGAGAGAGAAATTATATTGCCCAAAGGGAGATTGGATCAAGTTGGGCTGTACCAACCCTTTATTCACCTCTTGTTGGTACTCCTGTAGTGCTTTATAGACATTGATCAAGTGTTATTTCCTGCATTAATGAAAAGTGCAAGTGGAATTTGTCATCCACTGGCTACTCTGTGAGCTTTGCCTTTTGTGCTCGTGTTACAATATTAATGTCACAACCAGACTCAATAAGGGCATTTCTTGCCACTCCTTAAAAAAAAAAAATTTAATGGACCAAGTGGCTACAAAGTGTTGGTTTTTCTGTGCCCATGGCGGAAGCTGTGGACTGACTATAACAGGGTTGGCAGCCCCTTTAGATTCTGTGGGAAGCTGAGATGATGAAGGGGAGGTGTTAGCCTTCCTTATGAGGTGGAGATGGCTAAAGCAGTCTACCTAGGTGTGTACCTAGTAGTGTTTCGGATGGCAACACATTCTTTTTCCTTTTTGGGTTTAGTCTTTAACCTTGGCATATCTAGCCACATGCCTCACCCCTCCTCTTCACCTCTGGAGCCTCACCCATGACTGAACGGGGCTGTGGATGCCCTGGGAATTTCTTTCAGTGAGCAGGGGGGGTCGTCTTTACTTTTCTAGTAGTTTTATATTAATATTCTTTGCTTAGCGATACTTGTTTTATTAAAGGAAAAAAACATTGTAATGTTTATGCCAGGGGTGGGGAACCTAAGGTCCGGGGGCCGGATGCGGCCCCTGGCTTGCTTGGATCTGGCCTCCAGGGCTCAGGGCTCTCCCCCAGCATTGGGCAGCCTGTGCTGATGCTCCAGCCCCCAATGCCCCCTGCAGGGCTGGAGCACACAAAATCTACTAGCCTGAGCCCCCCTAGGCTTTGCTGTGTGATGGGAATGTAGGGGGTGTCTTTCTGCTTCTCAGTCAGGGGGCCATGTCAGTGAAGGCTTGTTTGGGGGGGGGGTTTGCTTCTCACTTGTGTGCAGCCCCTGACTGATTTTGGGTGTGTGTGTCAGCAGCCCCCACCCCTGGTTTATGTGAATGTTTGAACTGGAAGGTCTGAGGTTAATTTTGGGGGTGGGTGGGGTAGGGAAGGGGTTTGATGTAGGCTGGACTTACTACAAGTTCCTTAGGTATGTGTGTGTGTGTGTGTGTGTGTGTGTGTGTTTAGCTTTCCTCCCTCACTAAAGAGCGAGTCTGTTTGAACAGACCCATTACCTTTGCTACCTCTTGAATTCATGCAAACAGTAAGATGGTTAGTGAAAGATTAGGTGTGTATTTTTTTTCTTTAATTTACCTTCTACTTTATACATTTACTTACAATAAAACTCAAGGGATTTTTTACCACCCCATCCTTCCATCAAAAGTCAGCTAGAAAACTGTTAAAACAAAGCGCAGCCAAAGACAAAAATGTATTAAGCCAGAAACCCCAGTGGATAGATGCTTAAATGGTTCACTCAGCAAACTCTTTGGCTTTTTGTAGTCACTTTTAGATAAAAGGAAGGAAACGTCTTAGAGCGTCTGGACCCTTTCCAGTTTTGTTTATTGATCCTGGATGCTATGGAAAAAAGGCCCCTTTGTCCTCCATTTTCCCAGCACATCTGGGTCAGTGTGTAATCACCTGGCAGGGCAGAGGATGAGGGGAATAGCAGCCTATAACCTACTAGAAACCAGAGTGCAATAAGATGGGGAGCGCGTCGGGGAGAACAAAATGTTTCATATCCTCCCTTTCAGAAAATTTCTCTCACACTCACACACCCCAAAATGAAAAAAGCAACTATGTTTTTTTTTTGTTTGTTTGTTTATTTTTTGTAACATCTACCTAAGACATCACAGCCAACAGCTGCTGTTGGTTTAGGAGAGAAGACAGAGAATTTAGCCTTCCAATTCTTGGCCCTTTGACTTTGTTGGCATGCCCTTGTGGAAAGCTATGGCTTATTTCAAGCCTCCCATGACTGGTGGAGCGTGGTGGCAAAAATTCACAGCCAGTAGAATCATCTTCTGAACTGAGTAAGGTTTACACACACCCCAACCATCCTGGCTCAAAACCATTGTCCTTTTTATTCCTAGGGTTCACTGAACCCTGCATGTCGTCTTTAAAAAAAAAACCCTAAGTTTAGACCCCCAAAAAAGAAGCAAGCACGTTCAATTTAAACAAAGAAATATAAGCTTCATTGTCACTAGGGTTTTTCTGTTAAGGTAGATTATTCCATAAGAAGTTTTTGGGAGTCATTTGAATGAACTGAGAACTGGAATCCAGGCTCCATGTACTAGACAAAACCAAACCTTGCTGCGTCTTGGCCTGGTATCACATTCCAAGGAACACACTTGCCCCCCCCACACCTTTGACCTCCCACCACTTCTCACACCACACTGGTTGTTCTGGTGCCAATGTCTTGTTGCGCCTAGACTCTGACAATGTGAGTCAAGGGGCACCAGTGGGGTGCTGAGATGTGCTGGGTTTTAGTGTCTTTAACATTTCCATTTTTTTTTTAAATCTTCCTCTTATACCTTGCCAAACCTTCCTGAGACTGTCCCTTGAAACATTTGAATAGTGAAGGCCTCATCTAGCCACCTTCTCCTTAGAGAAGGCTTGAGCTGGGCCAAGGAACACCAGTGCCAGGTTAGCTTCTAGGCTATTTTTATCCCTCCTCTTCCACTTTTTCCCCTCTCTCTAAGGGTACGTCTAAACTACATGGCTCCGTCAACGGAGCCATGTAGATTTGTTTTTTTGGCAAAGGGAAATGAAGCTGTGATTTAAATGATCGCGGCTTCATTTACATTTACACGGCTGCCGCGCTGAGCCAACAAACAGCTGATCAGCTGTTTGTCGGCTTGCGCGCTAGTCTGGACGCTCCCCTGCCGACATGAAAGCCCTTTGTCGGCAGCCCCGGTAAACCTCATCCCACGAGGAATAACGGGGCTGCCGACAAAGGGCTTTGATGTTGGCAGGGGAGCATCCAGACTAGCGCGCTGAGTGGACAAACAGCTGATCAGCTGTTTGTTGGCTCAGCGCGGCAGCCATGTAAATTTAAATGAAGCAGCGATCATTTAAATCGCGGCTTCATTTGCCTTTGCCTATGTGTCTAATCTACATACCTCTGACGACAGAGGCATGTAGTCTAGACACAGCCTAAAAGTCCTAAGCTGAAATGAAACTTGCATTGGTTTAGAATGCAGACAGAGAAGAATTCCCATTGCTGCTGGCTGGCTAAGAAACCACCAGTCCAGAGTTTCAAAATGATTTTTCAGCTCTTTTGTACAGGAACACACGGCTGTGGATGGGCTTTGCTCCTTGTGTTGTGGGGTATGTTTGTTTGTTGATTGTGGTGCTACAGTGAATGTCTCCATTCTGTGCTGCAGTTTGCTGAGCTGCATCTGCCACACACTCCCAACCTCTCTGACATGTCAATGGGGACTGGCCAGGCTCTGAGTTGCTAGAGCAAAGCTGGCAGTGGGAAGAAGGGGGTGGGGTGTGCAGAATGCAGCTTCAGGAAATTAGCTTAATCTGTGAGGGTATGTCTACACTACCACCCTAGTTCGAACTAGCGGGGTAATGTAGGCATACCGCACTTGCAAATGAAGCCCGGGATTTGAATTTCCCAGGCTTCATTTGCATAAGCCGGCCGGCGCCATTTTTAAATGCCAGCTTGTTCGAACCCCGTGCCGCGCGGCTACACGGGGCACGGGCTAGATAGTTCGAACTAGCAAGCCATTCCGAACTATCTGTACGCCTCGGCACGGGGTTCGAACAAGCCGGCATTTAAAAATGGCGCCGGCCGGCTTATGCAAATGAAGCCCGGGAAATTCAAATCCCGGGCTTCATTTGCAAGTGCGGTATGCCTACATTACCCTGCTAGTTCAAACTAGGAGGGTAGTGTAGACATACCCTGATTTACTGAGCCAAAACATGGAGTAACCCCAGAGATGCAGAGCACTAAGAGCTAGGTATTGTTATTTAGCAGATACCCCACTCCCTCTTGTTTGATTAGACTTACAGGTGTATGTGGGTGATTTTGTTTTGGCTTGTTTCTTAAGCCTTGAGAATCATTTTGAAGTTTCAGGACCCAATGCTATATTTTTTTAATAGAACCTCCTTTTTAAATTTTCTTCTCCCCTGAGCACTTAAACAATATGACACAAAGTCTGTGTACAGCAAGAGTGTTGTACAAAAGGAAATTTTCTTTTTCAAGTAGATGTGTAGAGGTGTATTCCATAGACTGAATAGAAACAACATTTTCCAGATTGTGACAGTAATAATGATGAATAACTAATAATACTCAAAACTTCAGGGACTGTTTGAGGCCTGCTTGGAGGCCTAGACACTCAACTGCATTTGTACAACATAGTATTGTATCAAGCATGTTTCTGTATTTTAATGAGAAAGCAAAACACTAGTTTCATATTTAAGATTTTAAGAGTTGGGGGGGGGGGGAGTTACATTTTTTAATTTTGTTTTTGTTTTTTTAAGATGCACAAAGAGCCTCAATTAATAAAACAATTTAAAAACAAAATATGGAGGCCAGGCAGCTTAAATATATGCTTAATCACTTAGTTCCAGAATGTTTTTCGAGTAACAGGATAAAATAGCAGAAGTTGTATAAAAAAAGCTCATACCCAAATTCACAAAACTATTTTTTAAACCAAAGCACATTTGAATGAGTGTGGAATCTCACTTGGCTCAGAAAAATACTAATATATTTATCTCACTGTTTACATAAATTTTTACAGTTTCAGACCTCAACAGATATAGGGGCCAGTCAAAATTAATCTTTGATTTTTCCACTGATTTGTCTTTGAAGGCTAAAGCAACATTTCTTAAACTACCAGCACACAAAAGAGTCATCTATGAATCACACTGCATTACAACGCTACTTAGGTTTTGGGAGATGTAATTAGGGAAATGGGGTTATTTTATTTTTTGTCCTCACAGCTCTTAAGATTCAGAGGGGTAGCCGAGTTACTCTGTACGGGTATGTCTACACTACCCCCCTAGTTCGAACTAGGGGGGTAATGTATGCATACCGAACTTGCTAATGAAGCCCGGGATTTGAATTTCCCGGGCTTCATTAGCATAAAGCCGGCGCCGCCATTTTTAAAAGCCGGCTAGTGCGAACCCCGTGCCGCGCGGCTACACGCGGCACGGACTAGATAGTTCGGACTAGATAGTTCCTAATCCGAACTATCTGTACACCTCGTTCTACATGCGTT